>NW_026606158.1:0-1200000 GCF_029834395.1 Sorex fumeus | reverse complement strand
TTGGGGGAAACATATGAGATTGGGGATGGGGTTAGTGGAATTGAACCCGGGTGGGCCGCGGGCAAGGCCAACACCCTTCTCCCCGGTACTATCGCTCCGCCCCGCCAGCCAGGCTTTCAAGGCAAGTGCCCTACCTGCTCACTATCTCTCTGCCCCAGGCCTGAAGGATTTTAATGCAGAGCAGGTGAAGTTAGATTCGGACGGGGACGGGGGCGGGCCCACCTGGGCCCCGTAATCTTCGCCTATTCACTCGTGTTGCGTATTTACATGAAAACAGACGGTGGGTTACAGAGGGTGCGTCTAAACCTCCTTTCCGGGTCTTTTTCTCGGAGCACGCAGGCTGGGTTTGTTCAGTCTGTTCGCTCCTTCTCCGCCACCGGCTTCTTCTGTAGCTGCTGGGGACCCTTTTCTGGTGCTGCACCCCATGGAGACCTCCACTCGGGGCCCGGCTGAGGGAAATTCCCGGACAAGTCCAGGTAAGACACCCCCACCCCCTTCTTAACTTCCAAGGGGCTCAGGAGGTGCAGGGGACACCTTCTTCCCAGGTTCACAAGCGTTTGGGGGCTTTCTGGGGCCCTGATTTACAGTCTGTTATTATTTTGCTGTAATCAGAGCGATAGCACAGCGGGTAGGGCGTTTGCCTTGCACGCGGCCGACCTGGTTTGGATGCAGGTTCGATTCCTCTGCCCCTCTCGGAGAGCCTGGCAAGCTACCCGTGCGGTATTCGATATGCCAAATACAGTAACTAACAAAGTCTCACAATGGAGACGTTACTGGGCCCACTCGAGCAAATCGATGAATAACGGGAGGACAGTGCTACAGTGCTATTATTTTGCTATCGTTTAGGGGCTTGGCCCGACTTCCAAAGCAGGTAGAGGGCACGGTGGGAGTAAGTGGGCAAAGAGAGAGATGAAAGAGAGAGAAGGGGCCCCGAGAAGCACGTTCTTGGTTCTTGGTTCAGGGATTCTTCTGGTTCAGTTTGGCAGGGGGGAGATGCAGAGCGGTACTCAGACACCAAATGTTCGGGCCAGAGCGATAGTCCAGCGGGTAAGGCGTTTGCCATATGGCAGTGCAGAGCCAGGAGGATCCCTTGAGCATTGCTGGGCGTGACCCAAAAAGAGAAAGAAAAGAAAGAAAGAAAAAGAGAAAGAGAGAGAGAGAGAGAAAGAGAGAAAAAGAGAAAGAAAGAAAGAAAGAAAGGAAAAGAGAAAGAAAGAGAAAGAAAGGAAGGGAGAGAGGAAGAAAGAAAGAGGGAAGGAAGGAAAGGGAAGGAAAGAAAGAAAAACCTTCGCTTCTGATTAAGAGTATTTATTGCTTAATCAGCACACCTGGGTAAGGCGTTTGCCTTACACAGGGCCGAACCCCAGCTTCCCATATGGTTCCCTGAGCACCACCAGGAGTAATTCCTGAGTGCAAAGCCAGGAGGAACCCCGTGAGCATCAACGGGTGTGATCCAAGAAGAAAAGAAAAATAAATAAATCTTCCCCCAGGTAGAATAGTCCTCTGGGTAGGGCAATGGTCGGGTCTTGCACACAGCCTGCCATAGTTCCATCCTTGGTTTTCTATATGGTCCCCTAAGCCCCATCAGTAGCCCAGGAGTAACCCCTGGGCATTGCCGAACCAAACCTACTCATAATGATGAGAATTTACTCTGCAAGTTTGGGTTTGCTGTTTTTGGGGTTTTTTTTTTGGGGGGGGGGTCACATCCTGCAATGCACAGGGGTTACTCCTGGCTCCGCACTCAGAAATCATTCCTGCTGGTGCTCAGGAATCATATGGGATGCTGGGAATCAAACCTGGGTCCGGCTGCGTGCAAGGCAAACGCTCTACCCGCTGTGCTATCTCTCCAGCCCTGGGTTTGCTGTTTGTTGGAGAGGGTTTGGGTCACACCCGGAGATGCTCTGGGGTTCCTTCTTCCTGCCTCTGCACTCAGGAATGAAGTTTGATGCTTGCTGCTCCGGGGACTGTATGGAACGCGAGGGATGGAACCCTGGCACCCTGGCAGGCAGGCAAGAGCATCCAAATTGCTGTTCTGTCTGTCTGCCTCCTGCCTTACCGGGAAAACTCTCCTGTAGAAATGTTAATAACCAGGGGCTGGAGTGATAGCAGAGAGGGTAGGGCGTTTGCCTGGCACATGGCCGACCCGGGTTCAATTCCCAGCATCCCATAGGGTCCCCTGAGCACCGCCAGGAGTCATTCCTGAGTGCAGAGCCAGGAGGAACCCCTGAGCATCGCTGGGTGTGACCCAAAAAGCAACAATAAAATAAATAATTTAAAAAGAAAAGAGAAATGTTAATAACCAAAGAAATGGCTATTTTGAGGAAATTGAAGAATAGGTCTGGGGAGTTCTGGGTGAATTTCTATACTATGAAAATCCTTGGCCCCCTTTGGAAACTTTGCTCTAGGAAAATTGCTAATTGCAAAGTCCCCACCTTTCTAAATTCTTCTCCTATCCTGGACCTTGCTACTTTGCAATCACACCCAGTCCCACCCAGCTCGGAGACCTTATCAGTTTAAAACCTTGTTGCCCTCAGGCCTCCTACTAGATTTTCTGACTAGCCCTAGAGGCATTGGTTTGATCCCTTTGGAAAATAATAATAATAAAGAACAAACTCAGGGGTGGAGAGATTTTTCAAAAGATAAAATACTCTCTTGGGAGTGTTGGGGGGGAAGGGACAAATTAAACACTTCAGGGTGGGGAGATAATATGAGCTCCTTCCTGGAATGATTCCTGGGCTGAGCCAGGCTTGAAAGAGAAGGGGCACCCCACGTTCTTGATTCTTGGTTCAGGGATTCTTCTGGTTCAGTTTGGAAGGGAGGAGACCCCAAATCAAAAATAACAAGAAGCTTGAATTGCTGACTTTGACTTCCACTGCAATAATTTAGCATGCTAATTTTATTTATTTATTTTTTGGGGGTCACACCCGGCGATGCACAGGGGTTACTCCTGGCTTTGCACTCAGTCACTCCTGGCAGTGCTCAGGGGACCATATGGGATGCTGGGAATCGAACCCGGGTTGGCCACGTGCAATTCAAACGTCCTACCTGCTTTGCTATCCATACTCCAGCCCCCACGCCAAATATTCTTACCATATCTTATCGACAGAATTTGGGGGTCATTTTTGAAAACAAATGGCTTGTCATCATAATGGATTCCTCTTTGTGTGATGCTGGAGATCAAAACCAAGTCCCAGGGGCTGGAGTGATGTCACAGTGGGTAGGGCATTTGCCTTGCACACAGCCCAGGTTCGATTCCCAGCATCCCATATGTCCCCTGAGTACCAGGGATAATCCTGAGTGCAGAGCCAGGAGTGACCCCTGTGCATTGCCGGGTGTGACCCAAAAAGCAAAAAAAAAAAAACCCCAAGTCCCAGACATGCCAGATCACTGAGCCACATGACCTAAGTGGATTCTTTGGTGGTTTGTTGGGTTTGGGGGGCATCCTCACCTGGCAGTGCTCACAGCTTACTCCTGGCTCTGCTCAGGGATCACAACTAGTGAAGCTCAGGGGACCATACTGGGTGTCGGGAATTGAACTCAGGTCAGCAGTGTGCAAGGCAAGAGCCCTACCCACTGTACTATAGCCTCGGCCCCCTGAGTGGATTCTTAACAGCACATTTCTAATAGGCTGCAGAGTGGATCATGTAAGTGAGATTTGTATCACCCCTGCACTCCCCTAAGGAACTGATATAATCAGGGTTCACAAGCTAGACAGCAGACCTAGTAGATGATTTGATTTTTATTTTGGGGGAAGGGTTACACCCGGCGATGCCCAGGGGTTCCTCCTGGCTCTGCACTCGGGAATCACTCATGGTGGTGCTCGGGGGACCCTATGGGATGCCAGAGATTGAACCCAGGTCTGTTGCATGTACTATCTCTCTGGAGATGATTTGGGATAACGGCATTCACACTCGTGATTCTTGATTTTTTTTTTTTTCACTTTTCAGATGCCTCTGCGGTTTTCGCAGAGAACTTGATCAGAAACCTTCGAAATTTGACTCTGGACTCTACCATCAAGCCCTCCTCACTTCCGTTGGATTATACTCCTCCACAGCAGCACCAAGACTGGAAAACGGGCGTGATCCGTAGGAAGAGGGGCATACGGACTTTGCTGAGTGTCCAGAAAAACCTGCAGGAACGGATGTTACGGTTCAGAAAACAATACATGCGCCAGTTTTACCTGGTACGTGTGTGCGGTGGGGTCAGCGGCCCTGGTGTAGGGACAGTGACCACAGAGCTCTGTGTTGGTCCATGGTTCCCAGGATTTCAATATTCTCAAGAGTTAGAAAATATCAATAGTTTAGGGGCCAGAAAGATGGTGTAGCGGGTAGGGCTCATACCTCGCACGGATCCTACCCCGATTGGATCCCTGCCATCCCATAAGGTCCCCTGAGCACCACCAGGAGTGATTCCCGGGTACAGAGCCAGGAGTAAGCTCTGAGCATCCCCTGGTGTGGTCCCGAAACAAAACTAAGAAGATATAAAAGTTAATTGGAAAGTAGCAGAGATAACTTCCTTATTGGGGAAGAACTTAGTTTAGAGACTGTTAAGGATGGCTCATTTTGGGGAGTTTATAGGAAAACTGGGTTCTTTGTGTTACTTGTTAAGTGACAAGGATGTAGAGAATGTGAGGGAATTTTTTTTTGCTTCTTTTTGGGTCACATCCAGCAATGCTCAGGAATTACTTCAGTGCTTGGGAGACCATATGGGATGCTGGGGATCAAACCTGGGTTGGCCACATACATGCAAGGCAAATGCTCTCACCGATGTACCATCACTCCGGCCCCCAAGAATGTGAGGATTTACAGAGTAGTCTAGGTAGTTAGAAGCTTTCAGGTTCTCTTTGGCCATTTCCCCAGGAATTTTTATCTTCTGGTTTCCTGTGAGCCTAAGATCTTCAGCAGAATCTATGATCTGGGGAAATCGTTAAATTCCCATTCTCAGAAACAGCCCAGGTGGGGCTGGAATAATAGTACAGTGGAGAGGGCATTTACCTTGCATGCAGTGTCCCATATGGTCCCCTGAGCACTACCAGGAGTAATTCCTGAGTGCAGAGCCAGGAGTAATCCCTGAGCATTGTCGGAGTGACCCAAAAAGCCAAAAAAAGAAGAAAAAGAAAGAGCCCAGGAATTTGCAGGGTTATTTAAAATGTGGAATGGAGGGGCTGGAGCAATAGCACAGTGGGTAGGGCGTTTGCCTTGCATGCGGCCGACCTGAGTTCGATTCCCAGCATCCCATATGGTCCCCTGAGCGCTGCCAGGAGTAATTCCCGAGTGCAGAGCCAGAAATAACCCCTGTGCATTGCCGGGTGTGACCCAAAAAGCAAAAGAAAAAAATGTGGAATGGAGACAGTGAAAATTGGAACTGCTAGCTGCAGCTGACCAGGCGAAATGCTTTCCCTTACTGCCTGCTCATGTGGGTTAAGAAGTAAACAGTGGACGGGGCTGGAGCAGCACAGCGGGTAGGGTGTTTGTTTGCCTTGCACGTGGTGGACCGGAGTTCGATTCCCAGCATCCCATATGGTCCCCCGAGCACTGCCAGGAGGAATTCCTGAGTGCAGAGCCTGGAGTAACCCCTGAGCATCGCTGGGTGTGACCCCAAAAGCACTGTAGCACTGTCCTCCCATTGTTCATCGATTAGCTCAAGCAGGCACCAGTAATATCTCCATTGTGAGACTTGTTACTGTTTTTGGCATATTGAATACGTCATGGGGAGCTTGCCAGGCTTTGCTGTGTGGACGTGACACTCTGAGTAGCTTGCCGGGCTCTCTGAGAGGGGTGGAAGAACCGAACCAGGGTTGGCCTGGGCTGGCTGTGTGCAAGGCAAGCCTCCCTATCGCTCCCGCCCCCAAAAGCAAAATAAATAAATGCTTCAATAATTTCTTTTTTTTTTTTTAAAGAAGCAAACAGTGATGAGTAGCTATCCCGAATAGCGAATGGGGGTGGGACTAATTCTCCAGTTTCTTAGGGGAGATGTGTGACCTTAAGTTACCTAACTTTGTTTTCAATATCTGTGTTTTTTTCCCCATGAAGCTTCAAGAAATGCGGAAGGAAGAAGCAGAGGTAAAAATATAATTTTTTTACGGTATTTGTGGGTTTGCATTTTGTGAAGATGATACTTGGGGGCCTGAACCTGCCAGGAGTGATCCCTGAGTATTGAGCCAGAGTATGCTCTGAGTACTGCCAGGTGTGTACCAGATGTCACATTCATCTGTGCTCAGAGTGTCAGGAGGTTCCTGGCTTTGAGTTCCTTGGGACTAAATGTGGTGCCAGGCAATGGGATTGACTTTTTTTTTATTAAAAAAATTTTTAATAGTGAGACATCATGAGGTACAGTTGCAGACTTAAACATTTTTGTGCTTGGGTTTCAATTATACAATGATCAAATACCCATCCCTTCACCAGTGCCCATTTCCCACCACCACGGGTCCCAGTATCCCTCCCACCCACCCCCATCCCCCCCATCCCACCCTGCCTCTGTGGCAGGACATTCCCTTTTGTTCTCTCTCTCCTATTGAGTGTTGTGGTTTGCAAAAGAGGCAATGGGTGACAATCATGTTTGGTCTATAGTCTACTTTCAGCATGCTTCTCCCATCCTGGGAGGATCCTCCCAACACCTTTATTTGGTGTTCCCTTCTTTATCTGAGCTCCCATTTCCCCTAGCATGTGTGGTTGGCCTCCAAGCCATGGAGTAAAATTCCTGGTACTAATCTCAGCCATTCTTGGGTGTTGGTCTCCTATTTTGTTACTTTATGTTCCCCAGATGAATGCAATCTTTCTATGTCTATCCCTTTCTTAGTCATTTTGCTTAACATGATACTTTCCATGTAGCACCACTTGTATGTAAATTTTTTGACTTCGTCAATGGGATTGATTTTTGCTGCATACAAGACAAACTCCTCACCTATTTCGCTATCTTTCCAGCCCTCGTTTTTTGTTTTTGTTTTGTTTGGGGCCCCTCCTGGCTGGACCAGAGGCTATGCCACTGCATGCAAGGCCAGTATCCAAACTCCTGTACTATGCTCCCGCCCCATCTTTTTTCCAGCTTTTTGGGTCACACCTGGTGATACACAGGGGTTACTTCTGGCTCATGCACTCAGGAATTCCTGTGTGCTCGGGGGACCATATGGGATGCTGGGAATTGAACCTGGGTTGGCCATGTGCAAGGTAAACGCCCTACCTGCTGTGCTATTACTCCAGCCCTCCATATTTCATTTTGTTGTCTTGGTCTTTGTTGTTTTGTAGGGAAGGAAAGAAATTGACTTCATTATTCTGAATGTAGGAGTTCTAGGGGGGAGAAAAAAACACCTTAGATTTGTACGATTTGTATGATTTGTTGTCTGTCTTGGTTTTTGGGGTACACTGCCAGCTGAGGTCAGGGCTTACTTTCTGATCTATGCCAGGAATTGAACGGGGCTTGGGCGTGCCCCCTTAACCCCATACTATCTCTGGATATATTTGTTCTATTTTTTTTTTCTGGGTCACACCCGTCAATGGCACAGGGGTTACTCCTGGCTCGATCCCCTGAACATAGTCACATGTGGCCCGCTACCACCAAAAAAGAAAATAACCCAACAGCCGAAAATAAGCCTCCCCCTCTCCAATCTATCTCTCACCCCAAATGCACTTTTTATTTTATTTTTTTTTTTTAGCAGCCTGCAACAAGAACAAGAGGCTTTCAGTGTACCTGTGATTACTGCAAGAACCGTGGGCAGCTTCCTGAGACATCCAGCATGGAAAATACTAATGACATGGAATCCAATTAGGCATAATCTGATTCCTGCTGTCCTTTCTTGATCGTTATTTTAGCATCATTAGACAAGAGCTGCGGAAATGACTCCACGAGACAGCTGATTGTGATTGACAATATTTGTGGTAAACCCCTAAGTTCTTCTATCATGTCTTTTGTTTGGTGACTCTTAAGTTCTCTGATGTCTTTTGTTTGGGGCCAAGTCCAGCATCGCTCAGGAGAAAGTGCTAGAATGTGCTAGGAAGAATGCCTGATGGGGCTCTGTGGACCATCCGCAGGTGGGGATGGAACCCTGGTCTCTCCCATATGGCCAGTGAGTTGTCTCCCTGGCCCCTTTTTCTTGTATCTCTTGCCTGTTTTTTGTTTGGGGCCGCATGTGCAGTGCTTAGGGCTCACTCCTGGCAGGGCTTAGAGTACCATATGAGGTGCTCTAGATAGTCACAGTTCTTTATTTCTATTTTTCTTTTTGGGTCACCAGCCGATGCTCCGGGGTCACTCCTGGCTCTGCACTCAGGAATTATTCCTGGCAGTGCTTAGGGGGACCCTATGGGATGCCAGGGATCAAACCCGGGTCAGCCACTTGCACGGTAGATGCCCTACCTGCTGTGCTATCACTCCATCCCCTTTGATTTTTTTTTTTTTTAAACAACGTGCTTTTATTATTAAGACTAGAGATGGTACTGACTGCACGGGAGCTGTTTGCACAGCATCACCTCCATGGTCTGGCATTGAAAGGCAAAACACAGCCCCTTAGCAGACAGACAGCGCCCTGGATGGGTGAGTGAAGCGGAGTGCTGCGTGTGCTGGTGTGAACTGCAGCGTGATCAGAGACAGCTCAGGAGAAGAGAGCGAGTTTATTATGCTCAGTGCTGAGGACCCCAAGTTGAACGAGAAAGAGGCTTGGAGCCCCTTTTGCTGAGAGGGTCTCTTTCATCCTCTAAGAGGGGGCTACAGTCTACAGAGATGGTTATCAGTGAAGCAGGGATGGGATACAGAGGTAATAAAGCAAAAGAAAAGCCATCACTGCATCCTGACCACATGATGCGGCCTTCCGAGGCCACAAGGAAAACCAGTATCCTGCCCGTTGCTGCCGCCTTCACGAGACCCCTCCCGGCCACTCCCATCAACCTGGCGGGTCCTTACTTACCTCAGTTGTTTGGAGTCCTAAAGGAGAGCTTCTTCCTCCCTTGTTTAACCGAGGGGTCAGTTTCAGTTTCCCAGTCCCCATGAACATTTTCTTGGTTCTCATTGCAGTTCCATAATTCTGTTTACATGCAGTTTCTTATTTGGAATTTCTTATTTGCCATTACCCAAGGGAGCATGACCTGGCAGAGTCCTTAGGCCTCCTTCCCCATCCTTCCGGGCAGCCCACCGTTACCCTGCCTGTCACTCTGGCCCCTTGAATTTCTTTTCTAACTTATAAATTAGAAAAAAAAATCTGTATAGCTTGAATAACTTCAATATACTTTAAAAATACTGCTTTTGTGAGTTTGGTTTTTGTGGCTATTTAAGGGACATGACTGGCAATGTTTGGGGGCTATGCTCAGCTTGGAGTTTAGGGGTTGCTTGTAGCAGCTCAGGATTTTTGTTTTTTTGGGGGGGGGGTCATACCCCGCGATGCTCAGGGGTTTCTCCTTGCTCTGCACTCAGGAATGATTACTGGCGGTGCTCAGGGGACCCTAGTGGATGCTGGGGGTTGAACCTGGATCAATTGAATGCCAGGTAGATGCACTGTACTAGAGTCCGGGCCCCAGCCTGTTAAGCTCACTTCCGCCCACACTATACTTCAGTTCCAGTTTTTGTTGTAATCCTCAGTAGCACACACCAGTCTGGAGAATGCCCTGGATGCTTGCAAAGGTGAAGTGAATGTAGATAGAACATGGGTGATTGGGTGAGCCATCAATAATCCATCAGAAGCAGCATGCATTTATGTGATGTTCTGGCTTCCAAAACTTTCAATGTTTGCATCTTCAGTAGCAGATGACTTGTGTAAAGGATGTTATTAAAGTTTGGATGCTTTGGAACCCCTCTAAGACTTGTTCTTTGTCATTCGTTCTTGTACGACAGCTTTTGCTAGCTTTGTGTTCAATGAACAGGAATTGGCCCCCTCAGACTCTGAGGGTACAAATTGTTGGCATTCTTGTCTTTATCTGCTTTTGGGGTGGGTTTGGGTCACACCTGGCAATACTCAGGGGTTACTCCTGGCTCTGCACTCAGAAATTATTCCTGGCAGTGCTTGTGGGACCATACGGGAGACCCAGGGCTAGAACTGGTGGCGTGCAAGGCGAGTGCCCTCCCCACTGTGCTTTCTCTAGCCTTGGTATTCTCTTCTGTGAGAAGTGACTTCCTATGTTTGGGTCAGATTTTAAAAAAAAAAAAGCACACGGGGTGGGGTGTTTGCCTTGCACGCAGCCAACCCGAGTTCGATTCCCAGCATCCCATCAGCATCCCATATGGTCCCCCGAGCACTGCCAGGAGTAATTCCTGAGTGCATGAGCCAGGAATAACCCCTGTGCATCGCCGGGTGTGACCCAGAAAGCAAAAAAGAAAAAAAAAACACAGTGGGCTGGAGCAATAGCACAGCGGGTGGGGTGTTTGCCTTGCACACGGTCAATCCCTGTTCCATCCCCAGCATGCCCATATGATCCCCTGAGCACCGCCAGGAATAATTCCTCAGTGCAATCACCAGCAGGAACCCCTGAGCATCGCCAGGTGTGACCCAAAAGACCAAAGAGAAAGAGAGAGAACATGGGCTTCTCGAGTGAAATGGGAGTCCCACAACACATCCTAACATTAGGTAATTAAGTATACACATCTGAAGAAGGGAGATGTGTATGATACACATGTTCAGGCACTGCATGTGCTAAGAATGATTTTTTTATCCCTCCTCACTCAGATAATGACAGGTTAGTCGACTAGTAAGCTGTTAACCAACTAATGAACTAACCAATTAGTAATAAAAAGAAAACCCTTGGGGCTGGAGCAATAGCACAGGGGGTAGGGCATTTGCCTTGCATGCGGCCAACCCGGGTTCGATTCCCAGCATCCCATATGGTCCCCTGAGCACTGCCGGGAGTGATTCCTGAATGCAGAGCCAGGAGTAACCCCCACCCCCCCACAGCATCGCTGGGTGTGACCCAAAAGGCAAAAAATAAATAATAAAAAAGATGTAACTTGAATATTATTTCCAGAGCTACATCTCAAGTTCAAGGATATTTGTTTTGGGGGCATCCCCGGCAACGCCCAGGAGCTTCTCCTGATGATACTTGGAGATGCTGGGATCGAACCCTGGTTGGCCACATGTAAGGCAAACACCTTCCCTGCTGTACTATCTCTGACCCCCAAAGCACTAGGATTTATTAAATATATAATTCAAACATAGCAACACTAATATAAGAGCCACCAACTTGGTGTTTGGCTTTTGTTTTGTTTTTTTGGGAGGGTCACACCTGGCAATGCTCACTCCTGGCTCTGCTTGGGAATTATTCCTGGCAGTGCTCTGGAGACCCAATAGAACCCAGCTTGGCTGTGTGCAAGGCAAATGTCCTACCTGCTGTACTATCATCCTGGATATAAACAAACCCTGTGTCACAGACTCTTAGTCATTGACCCTGGGGGCGGTTCTGGTTGGGCAGCAGTAAGGGGAGAAGACGGAGTGCCCAGTCACCCCAACTTGTGTCCATCTTTTAAAATTTATGGGAGGAAGTGATGTTCCTTTTCCAGGCAGCAGATGGAGCCACTGGGACACGTACAACTTGCTGGAGAATAAACTAAATGCTTTAGTGATTCCTCCAGTATGCTGATGGGAATCAGCAAAATTCCTAACAAGTAATGCCTCTTTTTTTTTTCTTTTGGGCCACACCCGGCAATGCACGGGGGTTACTCCTGGCTTTGCATTCAGGAATTACTCCTGGCGGTGCTTGGGGGACCATATGGGATGCTGGGAATCGAACCCGGGTCTGCCGCATGCAAGGCAGATGCCCTCCCCAGCTGTGCTATTGCTCCAGCCCCCAAATAATGACTCTTTCCTGGTCAGCTCTTGGGCATCCTAGAGTAAGTTGTTCCTGCTGAGAAGTAGCAAGGAATTTTTATTTGAGGGGCCACACCCAGCAGTGCTCAAAAGCTGCTCCTGGCTCTGTGCTCAGAGGTCACTCCTTGAGATGCTTGAAGGGACCATGTGCAGTGCTGAGAATTGGACCAGCGTCATCTGGACTGGAAACATGTTACAGCAGGTAGGATGTTTCCTTTGCATGTGACACACCTGGGTCCCCTCTGGGAGTGATCCTTAAACACAACTAGGTGTGGCCCCAAAACAATAAACAGGAGTCATGAGCATGCAAACTTACACCCCAAGTAAATATAAAATGACTCATTAAAATGTCCTCGCCTCAGGGCCAGAGCAATGGTACAGTGGGTAATGAACTTGCCTTGCATGCAGCTGACCCAGGTTCGATCCCCAGCATCCCAAAAGGTCATCCCACACTGCCAGGGGTGATTATTCCTGAGTGCAGAGCCAGGAGGAAACCCTGAACATCATCAGTGTGGCTTCAAAACAAAACATTCCCACCTCAGGGACCAGAATAATAGTTACCTGCAGTTGTCAGGTGCTCGCCTTCCACGTGGCAACTCCAGTTCATTCCCAACATCACTTCTGCACCCCTGACACCTGGCGTAAACCCTGAGCACTGCTGCATGAGGCAAAAAAAAAAATTGGGGAGGACTTAATCACTTCCCATTAGTCGTCGATTTGCTCGAGTGGGCGCCAGTAACGTCTCCATTTGTCCCTGTCGCGTGCTAGTGTAGCCCAATGGCATCTGTTCGCTCCGGGAACATGAAGGGCCTCAAACCGATCGTTCATGATCTTGACAAAGAAGTCTGACCATCTGGTAGGTGGGCGGCCACGCGGTCTCTTGACATCCCGTGGAATCCAGTCGGTAACAGCTCTAGTCCAGCCGTCGTCTTTAAATCTCATTACGTGACCAGCCCATCTGATTTTCGACACCTTGGCAAATGAGACAGCGTCCCTGATTCTTGATCGTCGACGGATGTCGGAACTCCGGATTTTTTCTCTCATTTGAGTGAAACGTGATATTCCAAGCATAGCTCTTTCTATTCTTCTTTGGGAGACCTGAATAGCATTATCATCCTGTTTGCGTAGGGCCCAGGTCTCTGAGGCATATGTTAATGCAGGAAGAACAGTGGGGAGGACATTTGCCTCAAATGTGGTTAACCTGGGTTTGATCTGCAGCATCCCATATGGTCCCCTGAGCACCCACCAGGAGTAACTCCTGAGTGCAGAGCCAGGAAAAAACCCTGAGCACCTCCAGGTGTGGCCCACAAAGCAAAATAAATAATTTCCTGGTGCCAAAGCAATAGTACACCAGCAGGGCATTTGCCTTGCACACAGTGAACTAGGTTCAATCTCCAGCATCCCAAATGGTCCTCTGAGAACTGTCAGGAATAACCGCTGAGCATCACAGGGTGTGGCCCGAACACATCCTCCCCCCCAAAAAATAAGGAAAAATGATTCTCTTTGGAGAGACACATTCATCACCTGAATACCGGAAACATTAAGAGGAGCCTGTTCACGTTCCCGGCAGCTGAGGTTGTCAGGGCAATAAGTAGACACTGGCCCTGTAATCTGATAAATAGACAAAGCCAATGTCCCAGGAAGTGCCCTGTGTCCATGGAAAAGCTAATTAACTCCCCAGCTGCTTACTGTGAGGGCCAAGCCTTTTAATTACTGTTACTTTCTGTCTTAGTGGAATTTTCTCAGCCTCCCTCTTTTCCTGCTGAGGAGCCGGTGGGCTGGGCCTGCTTGCAATGCGGTCTGGAAAGCCACTGTTGGTGGGGGGTGGGGGTGGGGGTTAGGCCAGGTCACACCTGGAGCTACTCCCAGCTTTGTGCTTGGGGGGTGTCACTTCTGGCCGTCCTTGGGAGCTCTATACAGTGCCTGTGATGGACCGTGTAAGGGAAGCGTCTTCATGGGGACTCTTATCTTTTTAAGATTTATTATTTAGTTATTATTTTTATTATTGGGCTGGAGCGATGGCACAGCGGGTAGGGTGTTTACCTTGCAAGCAGCCAACTTGGCTGACCTGAGTTCTATTCCTCCACCCTTCTCGAGAGCCCAGCAAGCTACCGAGGGTATCCCGCCCGCATGGCAGAGCCCGGCAAGCTCCCCATGGCGTATTTGATATGCCAAGCACAGTAACAACAAGTCTCACAGTGGAGATGTTACTGGGCCCGCTCGAGCAAATCGATGAACAGCGGGAGGACAGTGACAGTGATTATTATTATTATTATTATTATTTGCTTTTGGGGTCACACCTAGCGATGCACAGGGGTTACTCCTGGCTCTGCACTCAGGAATCACTCCTGACGGTGCTCAGGAGACCATATGGGATGCTGGGAATCAAACCCTGGTCAGCCGTGTGCAAGGCAAGCGCCCTACCTGCTGTGCTATCACTCCAGCCCCTTAAGATTTATTATTTTGCTTTCTTTCAGGAGGGCAGGGGGAGGAGGTGGTGAGGGTCACACCTGGCGATGCTCAGGGGTTACTCCTCTCTCTTGCAAGGCAAATGCCCTACCCATTGGATATTGCTCCAGCCCCTATTATTTTACTTTTTTGGGGGGGGGGGCGGGGATTCCACACCCAGCTGTGTTCTGGCTTACTCATGGCTCTAACCTCACGGATCACTCCTGGCCATCTGGGCAGTCAAGGGAGGGACTATATACAGTATCAGGGATCAATTGAGCCTGGTTAGCTGTGTGCCCGGGTTTAAGCGCTCTGCCTTCTGTACTATCCTTTCAGCCCCCTTTATTTTACTTATTTTTGTCTTTTGGACCACATCTTGCAGTGCTCAGGGCTTACTCCTGGTTCTGTGCTCAGGGATCACTCTTGACAGTGCTTTATTTGGCTTTTTGTGTCACACCCAGCGATGCTCAGGGGTTCCTCCTGGCTCTGCGCTCAGGAATCACTTCTGGTGGTGCTAGGAGGACCATATGGGATGCCGGGGATCGAACCTGGATCGGCCGTGTACAAGGCAAATGCACTCTACTCTCTCTGGCCCCTCCATTCCATATTTCAACACCAATCCCACCATCATTACACCTTCCCTCCACCATTATTTCAAAGTGTCCCACCTCCACTCAAGGCAGAAGCTAGATCATTTATTCTGTATTGTTTGTTATGAATAGTGTAAGATGTCTGTAAGTGTCTATCTCACAGCAATTCAACAAAAAAGAAAAAAAAATAAGATATCCCGCGACCGCAAAAGCAGCCGTACAATCCTGGTATTCTAAAAATTAATAGGAGTACCAGGAGTGATCCCTGAGCATCACCGGGTGTGACCCAAAAAGCAAAAATCAAATAAATAAATAAAAATTAATATAATTGGGGTCCAGAGTCATCTCTGCAGTCAGCTGCTTGGATCATTTGTAAGTCTTTGGATCATGGTCATCATTGCTCTTAAATGGCACCCAGAGGGAGTTCATGGGTGTGACAGCCAGGACCCTGGAGGGGCGGGGAGATGGGAAGATACAGCCCAGTCCCGACCCCTTAAAGCCCGGCATTTTCAGTCACTAGTTCCCTTTATTTTATTTTTTAAATGTTTTTCGGGCCACATCTGGCACTGTGCTCAGGGATCACTCCTGGAAGGATTCGGCTGTCATATGGAGTGCCAAGGATTGAACCTGTGTCGGCCACATGCAGGACAAGCACCTTATTGCCTGTAGTATCTCTCCCCGCACCCCTGCTTTTTTTCTTCTTTTAACCTTCTCTACTTCTTCCTCATCAGCCTCTGTTCAACTCACCTGGGCCTCTTTCCCATCAGCCTTGAGAGAGCCCCCTCTTTTCAGGATGAAAGATCTGAACAGAAAGATCTGATTCTGGAAGAGAAGATTCCCATAGAAGTGTTTTTTTTTTTTTTACTACTCTCACATTTTTGGGGATGCACAGGGGTTCCTCCAGGCTCTGCACTCAAGAAATACTCCTGGTGGTGCTCAGGGAACCATATGGGATGCTGGGAATCGAACCCGGGTCGGCCGCATGCAAGGCAAATCCCCTACCCGCTGTGCTATTACTCCAGCCCTCCCTGGAAGTCTTAGATCAGTGTCTTGTCCAGAAATAACAGTCAGACTTTGGATTCTAAGGTTTCTCTCTCTGGCCCAGCAAAGCTAGCTTTCTCTTTAGGCCTTCATCAGAGCCAGGAGAAACCCCTGAGCATCGCCAGGTCACCACCCATCCTCACGCCAAAAAAATAGGAGACCTCCCAGGGATAAATTCTGCTCCTTGGGGCCACATAGCCAGCATCACTGGGTATGACCCCCCAACTCCCACCCTCCCCCCAAAAAAATCATAGTAAGGAGGGGAAAACAGGAGCAGAACTTTTGTTTGTTTGAGGGTCATACCCAGCGATGCTCAGGACTTACTCCTGGCTCTGCACTCAGGTATTTTTCTTTTTGGTACTCAAAGGGCTGGAGCGATAGCACAGTGGTAGGGCATTCGCCTTACAAGCAGCCGACATGGCTGACCCGAGTTCGATTCCTCCGCCCCTCTTGGAGAGCCCGGCAAGCTACTGAGAGTATTCGATATGCCAAACACAGTAACAACAAAGTCTCCAATGGAGACGTTACTGGGCCCGCTCGAGCAAAGGACCCTATAGGAAGCTGGGGATCGAACCCAGGTCAGCTGAGTGCAAGGCAAGTACCCTTCCCATTGTATTGTGTCTCTAGCCCCTACTTCCAGTCCTGAGAATACACAGGAAGCCGGGAGCCGTGAAGGGACATAGATTGAACCCTGGCATCCCATAGGGTGTCCCAAGCTCCGCCAGGAGTACTTTCTGAGTGCAGAGCCTGATGCTGGGGTGAGCCCAAAACAAGAGGAATGAGCTCCCAGTGCATAGAGAGGCATTGGGGCAGCTCCGATGCCTGGTGGCTCTGGGCCCTTGCTGGGGACAGTGGTCCGGGGCTGCCGAGCCTGGCAGGGTGAGGGACAGTGGGCTGAGGATGGCATCTGGGCATCTAGCTCCTCAGTCTCTGTCTCCTTCCGCCCCAGCCTCCCAAAGAGGCCCCAGAGGAAACATAGTCTTAGATCCAATATTGAAATTCATCAAACGGGGACAGGAGACAATGGGTGGACCCAGGTTTGCTTCCCAGCCCCCCAGATCCCCACACCCACTCACCCCTGCACAATCAGAAATAATCTCTGGCAGGGGCCAGGGATGGATGGGGGTATGGGGGAGTGGGGAGTGGTGGGGGGGTGGCATGGTCCAACCCCCCACCCCCAGTAAATAAGTAGCACTGTAGCACTGTCCTCCCGTTTTTCATCGATTTCCTCGAGCGGACCCAGTAATGTCTCCTTTGTGAGACTTGTTGTTACTGTGTTTGGCATATCGAGTTCATCACGGGGAGCTTGCCAGGCTTTGCCGTGCAGGCGAGATACTCTCGGTAGCTTGCCGGGCTCTCCGAGAGGGGTGGAGGAATCGAACTCAGGTCGGCCAAGTTGGCCACGTGCAAGGCAAACGCCCTACCACTGTGCTATTAAGTAAATTTATCAAAATCAAAGAGTGTATTTGGGGCTGGAGCGATAGTACAGCGAGTAGGGTGTTTGCCTTGCACGCGGCCAACCTGGGTTCGATCCCCAGCGTCCCATAGAGTCCCCTGAGCATTGCCAGGAGTAATTCCTGAGTGTAGAGCCAGGAGTAACCCCTGAACATCGGTGGGTGTGACCCAAAAACAAAGAGAGTATTTGTTTATGTTTGGGGGTTGGTTTTGGTTTTTTGGTCATTTGGGTCACACCCAGGGCTTACTCATGGCTCTGCGCCCAGGGATCACTTTTGGGATCAGGGGATCCTAAGGGGTCTCTGGGATGGAAGCCGGGTGCACCCTCTAAAGCTGTAAGTTACAGCTGGAATGGGGCATGTCCTGATCACTGAAGTGGTGCTGTGTGGAGCATGGAAATGTTCACACCACACAGAACCCCAAAGAGGAGGAAGAGTGCAGACGGGCGTGGAGGTGGGGGAGGGGGCAACAGGACCCTGAGTCCTTGTTTAGCAGCTGCAGAAAGATGGGGGAGGGGTCAGTCTGAGCCTCCTGCCTATCACTCCCTTCTCCACTGAGCGGGGTTGGGGGGTGCTCTCTAGACTATTTCAGGTCCCCAAGGAGAGGGGACTCTAGGGGTTGGTTGGGGCGGGGAGTGGAGGGCCACACTTCTCACTAATACAGTCCAGTTATAGGAGGGAAGGATGGACTGAATTCAGGAGCCATGAGCACAGAGAAAGGAGCACGCAGGGGGCAGGAGCGATAGCACAGCGAGTAGGGTGTTTGCCTTGCACACAGCCAAACCCGATGCTGGGTTAAATTCCCAGCATCCCATATGGTCCCCCCGAGCACTGCCAGGAATAATTCCTGAGTGCAGAACCAAGAGGAACCCCTGAGCATCGTGGGTGTGACCCAAAAAGCAAAAAAAAAAAAAAAAAAAAATCACGCAGGTGGTGATAGTGCAGAGGCGGAGGGGCACCGAAGTTGGGGGAGTCTGGGCAGGAAAGGATGGTGGGGTGTGACCGTTCCCCTGCAGGGCACGTGAACCCCAGAGGCTGGACACCAGCGGAGGCGCAGGTCCTGTCCAGGGTGCTGAACCGGAGCCCTAAGGCTGAGCGCGGAGCTGGGGCAGGGCCCCTGATGGGGCCAGGGTGCGGGAAGGGCACCCCCTAGCAAGATCCGAACCAAGTGCACCCCCACTTCCCACCCCCCAGCCCAGGCTTCTTTTTTTTAAATATTTTTTTCATTTTGGGTCACACCTGGCGGTGCACAGGGGTTACTCCTGGCTCTGCACTCAGGAGTTACTCCTGGCGGTGCTCAGGGGACCATATGGGATGCTGGGAATCGAACCCGGGTCGTCGGCGTGCAAGGCAAACGCCCTACCCGCTGTGCTATCTCTCCATCCCAGCCCGGGCTTCTTAGGATTTGTTGGGCGCCAGGAGAAATTGTCCGCCCGCCCGCCCCGCCCCCCACCCTCCGTCTCCCCCAGCCCATCACTGGCCCATCTGCCCGGCAGAGTTCTCATCTGCTCTGGGTGGCTCTGCGGAGCTGTGGCTGGTCACCAGCGGGTGTGCAGCTTCCGCAGAGTCTCAGAGACCTCCGTGCAGCAGAGGCCACAGCCTAGTGGCTCGAAGGGCGAGAATAGCGGGGCAGAGGGGTCTGAGGGCGGAAAGATGCTGCCCTCCTTAAGCCTTAACCCTCGCCTGCCAGCCCCCTGAGGAAGGTACTCACACAAGGCTCGTCTTTGTCCTGCCTTCCCCAGGCAGGGGAAGGGGCGCGCAGATGAGAGTCCTGGGCATGGGGGAGGCGGTGGTTCAAGGGCAGAACAGTGGAGGGGTTAAGAGGTGGTCTCTTGGGCTGGAACAATAGTACAGCAGGTAGGGTGTTTGCGTTGCACACAACCAACCAGGGTTCAATCCCCAGCATCCCTTGTAGTCCCCCAAGCACCGTCAGGAGTAATTCCTGAGTACAAAGCCAGGAGTAACCCCTGAGCATCACTGAGTGTGACCCAAAAAGCAAAAAAAAAAAAAAAAGGTGGTCTCTGGAAGTGGAGAGTACAGTGGGTAGGGCATTTGTCTTGCACACAGTCCTCCCAGGTTCGGTCTCCGTCATCCTAAATTACACAACCCCCTTTCCCCAAGCACCTCCAGGAGTGATTCCTGAGCCCAGAAACAGAAGTAAACCCTGAGTACAGCCAGGTATGGCCAAAACAATAAGTAATTTTTTAAAAAAGAATTGAAATAGTGCCAGAGTGATGGTACAGCAGGCAGGATGTTTGCCTTGCACGTGGCCGACCCGGGTTTGATCCCTGGCATCCCAAATGGTCCCGCAAGCACTGCCAGGAGTAACCCCTGAGCATCGCTGAGTGTGATGCAAAAAGAAAAAAAAATAGGACTCATAGAATCGCACGATGACCTGACACTCAAGGGGAAACTGAGGGCCAGAGGAAAAAATATACATTAAAGGGCTTTGAAACACGGTCCAGGAGTATAAAACCTGGTGGGAGTTGAAGAGATGGTACAGAACGGCAGGTGCTAGCCTGGCATGCAGCTGGCCTCAGTTTGAGGTTTTGTTTTTTTGTTTTTGGTTTTTTTTTTTTTTTTTTTTTTTTTTTTTGCATCCGGTGATGCTCGGCTCTACACTCAGGATTTACCCCTGGCGGTAAATCCTGTGTAGAGCTGAGGGGGACCATATGGGATCCTGGGAATCGAACCCAGGTTGGCCATGCGCAAGGCAAACGTCCTACCTGCTGTGCTATCACTCCAGCCCCCCTCAGTTTGAGTTTTGATCCCAGCACTGAGAAGGGTCCCTCGAGTCTGGCCGGGAGTGATCCCTGAGCCCAGAGCCAGGAGCAGTCCCTGAGCATCTCTGGGTATGGCCAAAACCAACCAAACCAACCTCTAATTTTTGTGTTTGGGTTTTTTTGGGGGGTTTTTTGTTTGTTTTTGAGCGGGCAGTCAGACCTCCTCAAGCTGTCTGGGGTTTCCAGAATTATATCCAATGGTGCTCCAGAGACCACTTAATGCCAGGGCCCTGGGTATGTCGCACGTGTGCCCCAGCCCTTTGGTCTGTTTTCCTAGCCTGAAACAATAATTGGCAGCCCTGGGGCTGGAGTGATAGCACAGCGGGGAGGGCATTTGCCTTGCATGCGGCCGACCCAGGTTCGATTCCCAGCATTCCATATGGTCCCCTGAGCACCACCAGGAGGAATTCCTGAGTACAGAGCCAGGAGTAACCCCTGTGCATCACCAGGTGTGACCCCCCAAAATTAAAAAAAAATAATTGGCAGCCCTGGGGGTTGGGGGTAGAGGGGAGCAGGGTGAATGGAGGGTGTTTGTACCATTCCCTCCATTCTCAGGGCTTACTCCTGTTTCTGTTCTCAGGAATCATTCCTGACAGGGTTCGGGGATGAAACCCAGATCAGCCATGTGCAGTTAAAGCACCTTTCTCTCCAACCCCTATCCCCCCACCTCTCTTTTTTTCTTTTCTTTTTGGATCACATCCAGCAATGCTCTGGGGTTCCTCTTGGCTCTACACTCAGGAATTACTCCTGGTAGTGCTTGGGGGACCTGATGGGATGTGGGGGTTTGAACCCAGGTCGGTCACATGCAAGGCAAACACCCTACCCGCTGTACTATCATTCTGGCCCCACTTTTTATTTTCTTTTTGGGTCACACTCGGTGATGGTCAGGGGTTAGTCCTGGCTCTGCACTCAGGAATTACTCCTGGCAATGCTTGGGAGACCATATGGGATACTGGGAATCGAACCCATATTGGCTGCGTGCAAGGCAAACGCCCTACCCACTGTGTTATCGCTCCAACCCCCTCTCCCACATATTTTTAAGTATGTGTTTATGAGGCCAGAGAGATAGTTTTAACAGGTAGGGCGCATGCCTTGCACACATCTGACCTGAGTTTTATCCCTGGCACCCAGTATTATCCCAGGGACCCCAACAGGAGTGATCCCTGAGTACAGAAGTACAGAAATGGGAGTAAGTCCTGAACACAGAGGGAATAGCCCACGAACAAAAGGAAAAATGAAGTGTTTATTACCCAGCACAAACTCTTCTTATGTGGAATAATAAGTATCTAATTAGAGGTCTTTGCCCTCATCCCTTATGCTTATTGAAAAGCTTTTAGTGATCAGTTGAGACCATCTCTGTTATGGTACATGGTGGCTATTTCCCAGAAGTGGGGAGGGGATGGCCGGGCTATTATGATCCCCAACTGGGCCGGGATATGGCAGAGTGAGAAAGCACAAGCCTTTGCCTTCCATCCCAGGGATGCAAACAAGATCAAATAGACCCTAAAATTAAAAATATATATATATATCACTGACTGACTATTAGAAAAAAAATTTTTTTAATGTTTTTTGGGTGGCCACATCTCACAGTGCTCCAGAGTATCTCTGGCTCTGAGCTCCAGGGGCGACACCTGGTGGTGCTTGGATGTGGATTAGGGGAGCAACAGCATGTTCAACTGGGGTTCTAGGGGCCAGAGTGATGGGACAGCAGGAAGGGTGTTTGCTTTGCACATGGCGGACCCAGGTTCAATCCCTGGCATCTCATAGGGTCTCCCGAGCATCACCAGGAGTAATACCCGAGTGCAGAGCCAGGAGGAACCCCTGAGCATCGCCAGGTGTGACCCGAAAAAGAAAAACAAAACCAAGAAACCCCCAAGTGCCTTAACCTTTGCACTGTTTCTTCAGTCATGGGGTTATTCAAGTCCTTGGTTGAGGATTTCCTGAGTGTCTGTTGCTGGCCATGAGTGAGCTCAGTGGGCTTCTAAACTTTTTTTTTTTTCTTTTTGGGTCACACCTGGCAGATGCTCAGGGGTTCCTCCTGGTTCTACACTCAGGAATTACTGCTGGCGGTGCTCGGGGGACCATATGGGATGCAGGGAATTGCACCCAGTTCAGCCGCGTGCAAGGCAAATGCCCTATCTGCTCTGCTATCACTCCAGTTCCACTTCTAAACTTTCATGACTAATTTGCTGTGCTCCTACGGGGCTGTGGGTAGTGCGGAATTTGGAGGAAGCACACAGCTGCATTATGTGTGTGTAGAACTGGGGCTGTTCTCAACCCACCGCCATCCTGGGTAGGTCCCAGAGTATTCAACCCGAAGATGTATTTCTGTAATTCAGTAGTATGGCATCTCTTCTGAGATTAGTCCTGGACAGTGAGGCTGGGTCCTTGGTATAGCAGTGGGTGTGGGAAAGTGGGTGTGACCAGCAGGGTTTAGACTTGGCCCACGCCCCACCTCCTAAGGGTGCCCAGAACTTTCAGCCCCCAAGGCTGGTGCACCCGTAAATTTCATCATCTTGGCATCTTTTCCAGGATTAGTCATAGGGCTGTGAAGCTTGACTGTTTATATGGTGGGGGTTCAGGATGTGGATGTGGATCCCAGGGGTCACTCTTTTTTTTTTTTTAGCACCAGTTTCTCTCTCTCTTTCTCTCTCTCTCTCTCTCTCTTTCTCTCTTTCTTTCTTTCTTTCTTTCTTTCTTTCTTTCTTTCTTTTTTGCTTTTGGGTCACACCTGACAATGCACAAGGTTACTCCTGGCTTTGCACTCAGGAATTACTCCTGGCGGTGCTCAGGGGACCCTATGGGATGCTGGGAATCGAACCTGGGTCAGCCGCGTGCAAGGCAAATGCCCTACCCGCTGTACTATCACTCCAGCCCCGGTCACTCTTTTTTGGGCAGGGGGAGGCTACATCCTGGCTCTGTGCTCAGGAATCACTCCTGGCAGGGCTCAGGGAGCCATACGCGATGCGGGGATCGAACCTGGGTTGACCACATGCAAAGCAAGTGCCCTACCTGCTGTTCTTTTTCTTCAGCCCACGTTCTATTTTGATTTTGGTTTTTGGGGGACCACACCTGGCAGTGCTCAGGGCCTACTCCTGGCTCTGTGCTCAGGGATCAGTCCTGCCTGGTGGACTTGTGGGACCTTATGGGATGCTGGGGATCGAACCCAGGTTAGTGGCATGCAAAGCAAATGCTCTGCCTACATAGTATTTCTCTGGGCCCATCAGGGTCACTGTTGAGCACAAAACTAAGAATAGCCCCTAAGCACTGCCAGGTGGGGTCCAAAACCTCCCCCTAAAAAAATAATTTCCCCCCAAATAAACACAGTGAACACTGAGGGCATAGGGCCAGTAGTATGCCCTTTGGGTCACAATGCTGGTTTTTTGTTGTTTGTTTGTTTTGTTTTGTTTTTTGGGTCATACCGGGCGATGCTCAGGGGTTATTTCTGGCTCTGCACTCAGAAATTACTCCTGGCGGTGCTCAGGGGACCATATGAGATGCTGGGAATCGAACCCGGGTCGGCCGCGTGCAAGGCAAACGCCCTACCCACTGTGCTATCTCTCCAGCTCCGACACAATGCTGTTTGTGGTCCAAATGTCCCTACCCCCACCTGCCATGCAGCACAAAAGAATTTTATTTCTGGGGACAAGAGAGAGAGTTAAGAAGTTAAGTCACATCCTTGCTTGTGACCAACCCTACTTTGATCTCAAGCACCATATGATCCCCTAAGAACTGCTGGGTAACGGGGGCAATCATAAAAAGAGAATGTGGAGGGGGGAGTCACAGAGATAGTAAAGCAGTTAAGGTGCTTGCCTTTCATGTAGTCAACCTTGGTTTGATTCCCCAGTATTGTGTATGATTGGTCCCCCGAGCACCCAGAACCAGGAATAAGCCCTAAGCACAGGTATCTGCAAACCAACTGCCTCTCTCAAAAGAACTAAACAAAATCAAAAGAATTTCAATTCTTGGGGGGCTGGAGCAATAGTACAACAGGTAGGGCATTTGCCTTACACTCGGTCGATCCAGGTTCAATTCCCAGCATCCCATATGGTCTCCCGCAGTCCACCAGGAGTAATTCCTGAGTGCAAAGCCAGGAGGAACCACTGTGTATTGTCAGGTGTGACCCCAAAAAAAGAATTTCAGTTCTTCAGGTAAGGATGCAGGATGTGACTCAGGGAAAACGCTTTCCCTACAGACACAGATCCTATTCCTGCATCAAAAAAAAGAAAAAGGAAAAAAGAAAAAAAAAATCTTAATTTCTAAAATCAACAGGGGCAGAACTTGTTTTTTCAATTGGATTAAGGAGTTTTAATGGCTCCTATCAGATTTCTCCAAATGGCTGGAGAATTCTGCCTTAAAAGCATGTTTATGGGCTGACGGGAAAGGCCAAGACAGGGTGATGAGGGAAATACAAGTGCCAGGGGAGCAGGAGACAGCCCCGAGGCCCGGCTGCGGGGGACAGAGCTAGTGCCAAACTAGGCTGAGTAAGGCTGTGGGCATCCATGCCAGGGTGCCAGGGTTGTCTAAAGGGCTTGTGGTTCAACGTGACCTGGGAGCAGAGATCCTCTGCCCCTTTCCCCCGGTCTCCAGTGACCCAGGGGTCACGCCCATAGGCCACCTCCTGCCTGCCCCAGATAATCTCCTCACCAGACACCCTCCAGATCCCACGGCTGCTTCTCCCGGAAGGGAGCATAAAATGAGGCCCCCATAGCCATGTGACCGGACTCCACATTAGGCTGTTTTCATTGGGGGCGCCCCAGAGTGGGGGTGGGTGAGAGCCCTCCCTGCCCCAAGGGGCCCAGCCCCGGTAGCCGACCTCCACTACCCAACTGCCACCACTATCAAGGCCACTTTCCCATATATGAGTGAACATGTTCCTGGCTGCGTGACACATGACACATCATAAGACACTCCCTGCCCACTCTCCATAATTACCACACCATATCTGATGGGGTTCAGATCACTTGATCACTTGACTTCCTGTTAATCGTCGATTTGCTCGAGCGGGCACCAGTAACGTCTCCATTTGTCCCTGTCGCATGCTAGTGTCGCGTCTGTTCGCTCTAGGAACATGAAGCGCCTCAAACCGATCGTTCATGATCTTGATGAAGAAGTCTGACCATCTGGTAGGTGGGCGGCCACGCAGTCTTTTGACATCCCATGGAATCTAGTCGGTAACAGCTCTAGTCCAGCGGTCGTCTCTAAATCTCATTACGTGACCAGCCCATCTGATTTTTGACACCTTGGCAAACGAGACAGCGTCCCTGATTCTTGATCGTCGACGGAGGTCGGAACTCCGGATTCTTTCTCTCATTTGAGTGAAACGTGATATTCCAAGCATAGTAGGGGTTCAGATAGTAGGCAACAAATCATAGAGGGAAATATATATATGTATATATATACATATTTTCAGACATATATACCAAAGCTCACATCATCCAAACTTTAACAGTATGTTAGTGATATCCTATAGAATGTCTTAATGGCTCCTGCCAAAATATAACAATCTTCATACTGTTTCCTATATGAACACTTTTTTTGTAAGCAGGTTCAGCAGTTTTTCATAACAGACAACACAAAATCTATTTTGTTTGTGTTTTGGGACAGGGCTTGGGGCTTGGGATGGAAATATCCCGAATTTGGTGGAGGGAAGCTGTCATGATGGTGGGATTGGTGTTTGAATATTAAATGTAATCAAATATTGTGAAGTATAGGGCTGGAGCGATAGCACAGTGATAGGGCGTTTGCCTTGCAGGTAGCCAGCCCGGCTGAGCCGGTTCGATATACCTCCGCCCCTCTCGGAGAGCCCGACAAGCTACCGAGAATATCTTGCCCACACGGCAGAGCCTGGCAAGTTACCCGTGTTGTATTCAATATGCCAAACACAGTAACAACAAGTCTCAAAAAAAATGGAGACGTTACTGGGCCCACTCGAGCAAATCAATGAAAAACGGGAGGACAGTGGACAGTGGAACTTATATAAATAAGTAAATAAATAAATAAATAAAGGGCTTGGGGTTCTTTGTGTCTTATCTGTAGCATTGTAGCACTGTCCTCCCGTTGTTCATCAATTTTGCTCGAGCGGGCCCAGTAACGTCTCCATTGTAAGACTTGTTACTGTTTTTGGCATCTCGAATATGTCACGGGTAGCTTGCCAGGCTTTGCCATGCAGGCGAGATACTCTCGATAGCTTGCCAGGTTCTCCGAGAGGGGCAGAGGAATCGAACCTGGGTCGGCCGTGTGCAAGGCAAACGCCCTACCCACTGTGCTATCGCTTCAGCCCTGTGTCTTACCAAGAAACAAAAAACACCTTCCTCACCCCCCCCCCTTCTAATTTTATGTTAGGGTCACACCGGTGACATTCAAGATTTATTCCTGGATCTGTGCTCAGAGATCCCTCCTGGTGGTGCTTTGGGGAACACATGGGATGCCAGGGATGGCACTGGGGTCCATCATGTGCAAGGCAAGCATCTTAAGCCAGGTCATCTATAGTCAAGAATATCTTTTTCAGGGCTGGAGCAATAGGACAGCAGGTAAAGCATTTGCCTTGCATGTGGCCAACCTGGGTTTGATCCCCGGCATCCCACTTGGTCCCCAGGCCAATCAATCACTGGCAAGGAGATGCACAGGGCAGGTCCGGCCTTCACCCTTTGCCAGGGCTCTGCTCCCGACAGCCGTGCAGGCCGCCCGAGGAGATGCAGCAGAAGCTGAGATCAATATGCTGGCAGGGCTCACACGCGTCACTCGGCTTCTTGGTGACGCTGTTGCTGGGAAGCGGGTCCAAACCGCTGTGTCCTAAAATTAGTCCATGTGGATTAATCAAAGCCTGACAGTTTTACAACTCGAAAAAAGAAAACAGGAACTGAGAGTTACAGTGTTTAAGGCTGGAGAACTTATTTGTCTGTTGGTTTTTTGTTTCTGGTTTTTTTTTTTCCTTTTTGGGTCACACCCAGTGATGCTCAGGGGTTACTTCTGGCTCTGTACTCAGAAACACTTCTGGGTGCTCAGGGTAACCCCAGGTCAGCTGTGTGCAAGGCAAGTGTTCTACCCTCTATATTATCTCCCCGCCCCCTGGATCCCATGTATTTTTGTGCTGGAGGCCTGGATTTTGGTCTCTGGTGCCTCATGGTAATATACCCACATATTGCCAGGAAATAAAAGCTCAATTTAGTTCAGTTTGGTTTTTTTTTTTGGGGGGGGGGGCTCACCCAGCTGTGACCAGAGCTTACTCCTGGCTCTGTGCTCAGGGATCATTCCTGGCAGGCTCAAGAGACCACATGGGGTGCCAGGGATTGAACCCAGGTCGGTCACATGCCAGGCAAGCATCCTATCTGCTGCACGATCTCTCCAGCTCCAAGCACACAGTTAAATCAAATGTCTTTGTGGTCAACTTTAAGGATTTTCAGACTTTGGGGCCAGATCAGAAGAGTTTGGAGCTGGAGAGATAGTACAGTGGGTAGGGCGCTTGTCTTGCATGCTGCCAACCAGGGTTCAGCCCTGTCATCCCATATGGCCCCCCCAAGCCTGTCAGGAGTAACCCCTGAAAAGCATGAGATGTGGCCCCAAACAAAACAAAGTTTAAAGATGCTTACTTGTATTTCCCCCAAAACACTTTTTCCCAGAAAACAAAATATAAGCCAGCGTATATATTGTTTTTCATGATCTTGTACATGATTGCATTTGTATGCATAATATATGTGTGTGTATGTGTGTGTTAATGTGTTAATCACCAATTGTAACAATCATTATGTATTGTGTTAGATAAGAAAATTGTTCCCACGGAATCAATTTATCCTGCATCTAATCTAGATGAACTTATCTAACCTAACACAGAGACGCACGCACACACATTCACATGTACATGCATATATAAAATAATGTGTTATTTTAGAGCAGGAAGCTCGAGGAAGCTCGAGGTGGGAGCTCTGAGTGCCCCATCCTGGGAGCTGGGCAAAGATGAAGAGGCCGTAAATCATAAAGTCCTGGAGACCGGATTGATCTGGCTGCTTGAGCAGGAATGGAACAGGGTCACAGAAGCAATTAGTAAACGTCTTTGTGGAGTCTGAAAGAGGAGGTGTCCAGGCTGGACTGTCCCAGCATTTGTATGTTAGTACCCACTGTGTATGCTAGATGTGAAAATCGTTCCCATAGAATCCGTGAATCCTACATGTAATCTACAAAAGCGTTTGTGAACGGCATTCAGGGCTTGACCCATTTTGGCACCAGCCAGGGCGAGTTGGCATGTGTGAATAAACTTGGCTCTCCTCTCCTAAATGCCCGTCACTGAGATTTCTGTAACAGCAAACCTGGAGGCACCAGATACGTAGACGTGAGGCTGGAGCCATAGCACAGTGGGTAGGGCGTCTGCCTTGCACACGGACGACCCAGGTTTGATTCCCAGCATCCCATATGGTCCCCCAAGCACCGCCAGGAGTGATTCCTGAGTGCATGAACCAGGAGTAACTCCTGTGCATCGTCGGGTGTGACCTCTCACCCCCCCCAAAAAAAGCAAATATGTAGATGTGCACAGTCCCCCATATTTATTTTTTTCTCTTGCTCTATGGGTCACCTGGTAGTGCTTGTGGGATTATATGGGATGCATGGGATTGAACCCGGGACACCCGCATGCAAGTCAAACGCCCTCTCCACTGTACTATCGCTCCAGCCCCATAATCTCCCATTTCTTGATGGTAGAATATTTCTATTTGCTCCACAGTAGACTATTCCTATTTGCTGTTATTCAGTAGGTTTTTTTCAGGGTTTAGGGATGTTCAATGTGTGTTTGTGTGTGTGTGTGTGTGTGTGTGTGTGTGTGCGTGTGTGTGCGTGTCTGTGTTGGGCCTGGGGGTGCTCAGGATCTACTCCTGGTTCTGTTCTCATGACCGTTGTTGGGGGAGGAGGTCAGACTAAGTTCTGCTAAAGAGGCCTCATGCAATGTGGTCTCCTATTTCTCTGCCCACCTCAACATTTTTTCCCATTGTAAATTAATGGCAATAGCAAAATTAATTCACCTGCCAATCCAAATGCAAATTACCAAATCAGAATGTTCTAGTCTTAGAGAACAAGGAAGCCTCCAGCTGGAATGGGAGAGTAGTTTGGGCCACAGATTATGTGGATGTTTGGAACATCACCAGCAGGGCTGGAGCGATAGCACGGCAGATAGAGCAGTTGCCTTGGACATTGCCTACCAGGACTGGACCCCCCGGCATCCCATATAATCCCCCAAGTCCCACCAGGACTAATTTCTGAGTGCAGAGCCAGGAGGAACCCTTGAGTATCACCGATGTGGCCCCAAACCAAACCAAAACAAGATCATCACCTGCAGCCCTTATAATACAGCCCTTATAATATAAGCCAACTGGAACATTCCTGTTCGTCCCTCATGCTTCGGAGCCAGCCCACAGGATTTCATGGACCAGAGTGATAGCACAGTGGTAGGGCGTTTGCCTTGTGTGCAGCAAGCTTGACTGAGCCAGGTTCGATTCCTCCGCCCCTCTCAGAGAGTCTGGCAAGCTACCGAGAGTATTCAGTATGCCAAACACAGTAACAAGAAGTCTCACAATGGAGACTTACTCGGCCCGCTCGAGCAAATAGATGAACAACGGGAGGACAGGACAGGACATGACTCTCAGACCACACATTCCCACCCCTGCAAGGAATGGAAAAGCCACAACTGAAAAATAAAACAAGGGCTGGAGTGATATCACAGTGGATAGGACGTTTGCCTTGCACGTGGCTGACCCAGGTTCGATTCCCAGCATCCCATATGGTCCCCTGAGCACCGCCAGGAGTAATTTCTGAGTGCAGAGCCAGGAGTACCCTCTGTGCATCGTCGGGTGTGACCCAAAAATTTAAAAAAAGGGGGGCAGAGCAATAGTACATAAGGTAGGCATTTGCCTGTCACAGGGCCACCGGCCCAGATTCAGCCCCCAGCATCCCACATAGTCTCCCAGCCCTCACCAGAAGTGATCTCTGAGTGCAGAGCTAGGAGTAAACCCTGAGCATGTTGGATGTGGCCCAAGCACTAATAAATAAGTAGTTCTTTGGAAAATAAATAAAATGAAGGAATGTGGAGGTGTTGGGTTTTTCTCATGGGCTGAGTGGGAGTACTTCTTCTTTAAAGCACAATGATAAAAGTGAGTGAACGTTTTTAATTGGGGCAGGTCAGTGATTATCTCTAAAAGCATGAGCAGAAAGTTTGTTCTGCTCCAGTTATGTCCAGCCTAAGTATTTCACTGTGTCAGTGAAAGTATCACCTAGCCGGAATAGTTTTAAAAAAGGTGGGGGGAGGTGGATAGACAGGGAGGAGACGCATGGGAGAGATGAGAGCCTTAGAGGTGACATAAAAACAGGTAGAAGGTGGGGCTGGAGTGACAGTGATAGCACAGCGGTAGGGCCTTGGCCTTGCATGTGGCCGACCTGGGTTCGATTCCCAGCAATCCCATAGGGTTCCTTGAGCACCACCAGGATTAATTCCTGTGGTTCAGTTCCCAGCATTCCATAGGTCCCCTAAGCACCACCAGGATTAATTCCTGAGTGCAGAGCCAGGAATAATCCCTGAACGTTGCTGGCTGACACCCAAAAAGCATCATCATCATAATGATAATAATATTAATTTTAAAAACACCCTTTTGGTGTTTGCCAGAGAGACAGTACAGGGGAAAGGCACATTGTGATCCCCTGAGCACCCCCAAGGAGTGATCCTTGAGCACAGAACCAGGAGTACAGTCTTATGTGGATCCCATGTGACACCCCCCCCCCAAAAAAAAAAGCCATAGTACAGCGGGTAGGGTGCTTGCCTTGCACATAGCCGACCTGAGTTCAATTCCCAGCATTCCATCCGGTCCCCCGAGTGCCACCAGGAGTAATTCTTGAGTGCAGAGTCAGGAGTAAGCCCTGAGCACCGCCTGTGTACCCCCCAAAACCAAAAATAAGTTAAAACACACACACACACACACACACACACACACACACACACACACACACACACTTAGGGCCAGAGAGAGCTAGCACAATACTTGCCCTGCATTCCTCTGACCCCGGGTTCAAATCCCCATGTCCCGCCAGGATCACCCCTTGAACATCAAAAGAAGAGCAAACTCTGAGCACTGCTGAGTGTGACCCAAGAAAACCAAACTAACATCTAACAGGTGAACAACGGGGAAAAAATCAGTTTAATGACTCTCTTATGGAGAATGTGCAGGGCGGTGAATTAATTCTAAGGCGGAAATGAGGTGGAACGGGGATGTTTCTCCCTGCCAAGGGACCCAGGACACCCCAGAGAGGTCAGTTAACCAGGAGGGGGTGGTTCGACTCGACTCTGCGAGTCTAAGAGAGTCAAGGAGCTTCTCAGAGCTGCACATAGTTTACTTGCAAACTTCCACCTGGATGGCACCCCCCAAACCACATTCTTCTCTTAGGTCATTCAAAGGGGAACAGTGGTTGTTTCCCAGATAAGGAAAAGGGCAAAGGGCCTAGACAAAGAGGAAGTTCCTTCTACCCTTCCTCGGTCCTCACTAAAGATCAGCTGCATTCCTAAATCCTGGGAACAGTTTATTCAGAAGCCTCAGGGGACAGGCATGACTCAGCTGAGGTTCCCCAGAACCCACTGACATTCTCGCTGGCAGAGGTTTGCTTCGGGGATATTGAAATAAGCCTCTGTGACCCTTGGGGGGGGGGGGGGTGACTGACCTTACGGGGTCAACCATTTGGTTTTGTACTGGCTTCTCTAGTTTTTCCTCTAGATGAACAAGAATTCAAAGCAATCATGGCAGTAATCTTTACCAGCTATCGTGTGTGTGTGTGTGTGTGTGTGTGTGTGTGTGTTTGAGAGAAGATTTTAAAAATGAAGTGTAGGGACTAGAGCAAGAGCACAGCGGGTAAGGCGTTTGTCTTGCACACAGCCAACCCAGGTTCGATTCCTAGTATCCCATATGGTCCCCCAAGCACCGCCAGGAGTGACTCCTGAGTGCAGAGTCAGGAGTAACCCTTGTTGTGTGTGTGTGTGTGTGTGTGTTTAATTTGTTTTTGGTTTTGGGGGGTACACAGGTGGTGCTCAGGGCCGGGTGTGACCCAAAAGCAAAAAAAAAAAAAGGCAAGGGGGTTTGGGGGTTGGATAAAACCCAAACCCAAAGCCACATGATGGGAAATTGTCCTTTCACTTGCTTCCTCCACTGCCCAATGCAGGGACTGTCAATCAAGAGACACGTGACTCCATCCACTGCTGGTGGGAATGCCGACTGGTTCAGACTTTTTGGAAAATAATACGAACATTCCTCAAAAAAAAAAAACTAGGAATTAAACAAACTTTGGACAACCTGGCAGGCTACCGAATGTAACCTGCCCACACGGCAGAGTCTGGCAAACTCCCCGTGGCGTACCCAATATGCCAAATACCAGTAACAATGATGGGTCTCATTCTCCTAACTCTGAAAGGGCCTTGAATATGACACTTTTTTTAAAAAATCTCAGGGCTAGGACGAAGGAGACGTTACTGGGGCCTGCTCGAGGTAATCGATGAATAACAGGATGGTCGTGATCATTGTGAAACAAACAAACAAACAAACAAAAAACTAGAAATTGAGTTTCCATATGACCATGCAATTCCACTCCTGGGAATATTCCCCACAGGCCCAAAAAACATAATGCAGAAAAGACATCTGCTCTCCAATGTTCCTTACAGCACAATAGGGGGCTGGAGCGATAGCACAGTGGGTAGGGCGTTTGCCTTGCATGCGGCTGACGCAGGTTTGATTCCCAGTCCCCCGAGCACCACCAGGAGTAATTCCTGAGTGCAGAGCCAGGAGGAAGAACCCCTGTGCATCACTGGGTGTGACCAAAAAAGAAAAAAAAAAGTTGATCAGGCTGGAGTGATAGCACAGCGGTAGGGCGTTTGCCTTGCACGCAGCCAACATGGCCGACCCGAGTTCGATTCCTCCGTCCCTCTCGGAGAGCCCGGCAAGCTACCGAGAGTATCTCGCCCGCACGGCAGAGCCTGGCAAGCTACCCGTGATGTATTCGATATGCCAAACACAGTAACAACAAAGTCTCCAATGGGAGACGTTACTGGGCCCGCTCGAGCAAATCGATGAACAACGGGAGGACAGTGACAGTGACAGTGATAGTACCTGTGTAACCTCAGCGACCCAGTATGCATGTGCCATCCCATACATCTAAACAACAACCCCCACGACAAAATCTGCCTTCCCGTTGTTCATCGATTTGCTCGAGCGGGCCCAGTAACATCTCCATTTTGAGACTTGTTGTTACCGTGTTTGGCATATTGAATATGTACTCTCGGTAGCTTGCTGGGCGGGAATTATTAATATAAGAGTAACTTTTTATTGCATGTTGTAACAAGCAATAAAAACTAAACAATCTTGTGCCTGTGAGGGGGCAGGCCTAGGGACAGGTGGGATGGGTGTTGGAACATTGAATGCCTGAAACAGCTGTATTATGTTTTGTTTTGTTTTTGGCTTTTTGGGTCACACCCGGCGATGCACAGGGATTACTCCTGGCGGTGCTCAGGGAACCATATGGGATGCTGGGAATCGAACCCAGGTTGGCCGTGTGCAAGGCAAACGCCCTACCCGCTGTGCTATCTCTCTAGCCCTGAAACAGCTGTATTATGAACAACTGTGTACATCAGCATGTTTAAATAAAGTTTAAAAAAATAAAGCAAAGAAACTGATCAATACTATCAGCTGTAAGAAACGATAAAGTCATGCAATTTGCTGCAATATGGATGGATCTGCAGCATATGATGTTGAGTGACATCAGTCAGAGGGAGGGGAACAGAGTCAGAATGATCTCTCTCACAGGTGGGATACAGGAGCCAGGGTGATAGTACAGTGGACAGGGCATTTGCATTGCACGCGGCCAACTGGGTTCGTTTCCCAGCATCCCATGTGGTCCCCCAAGCACCACCACGAGTGATTCCTGAGTGCAAAGCCAGGAGTGACTCCTGAGCATCGCTGGGTGTGGCCCAAAGACTAAACAAACAAACAAACAAAATACAAGGAATAATCCCTGAGCACAGAGCCAGGAGTAAGCTCTGAGCACCTCTGGGTGTGGCCAAAAACAAAAAAAACAGGGCAAGTAATCACCACTTGGATGGTATTAACTCCCTTGAGATTGGATTCTGCTGCAGGGTGGGGCTTAGGGAGACCACTGATTCAATGTGGGGCACAGAAAATGAGAAAGACAAGATTAATTTCCCAAGACCAAGGCTGTGTATATAGGAGCTTAGAGACCAAGGAGCCTAGTCTGCCCTCGACGCTCTCTCTCGGTGCCAGGCTTGGGTACAAGAGGAGGAACGAGCCACTTTCTGGAAGGAAACTTGGGGAAGGAACCCTGAGCAGGAAGTTCTCCGAGGGGCAGTTTTCTGCGCACTCCAGGTGAGATGGGAACCGGGAGCTCAACCCTAACTAAGGGGGTCGTTTTCATCTCTGACTTGACAAAAGATACCTCCATGGAGGCTGGATGTGGAAACAGATTTATGTATGTGTGTGTGAATGTATGCATGTATGTATTGCTTTTTGGGTTATACCTGGCGATGCACAGGGGTTCCTCCTGTCTCTGCCCTCAGGACTTACTCCTGGTGGTGCTCAGGGGACCATATGGGATGCTGGGAATTGGCAAGGCAAATGCCCTACCCACTATGCTATTGCTCCAGCCCCTGGAAACAGATTTTTTTTTTTTAAGTGAGAGCAGGAAATTCAGCAAGAAGAAACGCCAACATACAAACTGCAAATATAGATGCTCTTTTACAGGGGGGCAGGGGAGAGGTATTTAGGTCATATCCGGAGGTGATCAGTGGCTACTCCTGGGATTGCTGGGGGACCATATGTGTTGCTGTTCAAATCCTTAAGCAAGTGGCTTAAGCCTTGTACTGTCTCTTAGGCCCCTAGAGAATTTTTTACAAAAGTTTTACTACTAAAAAAAAAAGGGCTGAAGCAATAGTACAGCGGGGAGGGTGCTTGCCTTGCACTCTGTCTCTGTCTCTGTCTCTCTTTCTCTGTCTCTCTCTCTCTGTCTCTCTCTCTGTGTCTGTCTCTCTTTTCTGTCTCTCTTTCTCTGTCTCTCGTTCTCTTTCTCTGTGTCTCTGTCTCTCTCTCTGTGTCTGTCTCTCTTTCTCTGTCTCTTGTTCTCTTTCTCTGTGTCTCTGTCTCTCTCTCTGTGTCTGTCTCTCTTTTCTGTCTCTCTTTCTCTGTCTCTCGTTCTCTTTCTCTGTGTCTCTGTCTCTCTCTCTGTGTCTGTCTCTCTTTTCTGTCTCTCTTTCTCTGTCTCTCGTTCTCTTTCTCTGTGTCTCTGTCTCTCTCTCTGTGTCTGTCTCTCTTTTCTGTCTCTCTTTCTCTGTCTCTTGTTCTCTTTCTCTGTGTCTCTGTCTCTCTCTCTCTGTGTCTGTCTCTCTTTTCTGTCTCTCTTTCTCTGTCTCTCGTTCTCTTTCTCTGTGTCTCTGTCTCTCTCTCTGTGTCTGTCTCTCTTTTCTGTCTCTCTTTCTCTGTCTCTCGTTCTCTTTCTCTGTGTCTCTGTCTCTCTCTCTGTCTCATCTCTCTCTCTCTCTCTCTCTCTCTCTCTCTCCAGCCCCTTTTCTCCATTCTTAAGCACTTTTCTCTAGTCAAGTCATGGAAAGTCACTTCTACTTGGTCCTTTGGGCTTCTAGGAGCCGCAGGGCCAAGCTGCAGAGGTGATCTATCTCTCTGTACAGACCCAGGGACCATCCGGGGTCAGGACACACGGTCATTCTAGTGCACAGAACGGCTGGAGTGGCCCAACAGGAAGTGCCAACCCCCTCTCGGAGGACGAAGTCATTGGCACGAGCTGGGAAGAAACCATGAGTTCGGAGCTACCAGTTACTGCCCTCCATGAGTTATCCCTCGACGGCGCCCAGAGGCAGCAGGGCACCGAGACACAGCGCAAAGAATCCTGGCTAGACTCAGCTGCCGCTGGGTCCTCAGGTACTCCAGGGCATGAGTCTTTATTTTCTTTTTGGGGGTGGCACACCTGGCTCTCCAGAGATTCTAGGGCAGGAATGGTAAGTAAGGGGACTTTTTTTTTCTTTTTCTGGGTCACACCTGGTGATGCACAGGAGTTACTCCTGGTTCATGCACTCAGGAATGACTCCTGGCGGTGCTCGGGGAACCATATGGGATGCTGGGACTCAAACCTGGGTCAGCTGCATGCAAGGCAGACCCCCTACCTGCTGTGCTATTTTTTTTTTCTTTTCGGGTCACACCCAGCAATGCACAGGACTTACTCCTGGTTGATGCACTCAGGAATTACTCCTGGCGGTGCTCGGGGGACCATATGGGATGCTGGGAATTGAACCTAGGTTGGCTGGCTGCAAGACAAACGCCCTGCCCCCTGTGCTATTACTCCAGGCCCAAAAGGAACTTTTTTTTTTTTTTTTTGCTTTTTGGGTCACACCCGGCGATGCACAGGGGTTCCTCCTGGCTCTGTACTCAGAAATTACCCCTGGTGATGCTCAGGGGACTATATGGGGTGCTGGGAATCGAACCCGGGTCTGCCGCGTGCAAGGCAAATGCCCTACCCGCTGTGCTATCACTCCAGCCCTCGCAAAGGGGACTCTTTAGTGCTGGTGGTCAAACCTAAACCTCTGGGCATGCAAAGCACACACTTAGCCCAGTGTAATTATCTGGCCTCCACGTAATTATTAACATACTCATTTTCAGCAATAAATTGAGGGACCAGAGAGCAAGAACAATCGGGAGGGCTCTTGCCTTGCACACAGCTGATCTGGATTTGATTCCCCGCACCCCATATGGTCCCACGAGCAGCGCCAGGAGTGATCCCTGAACACAGAGCCATGAGTAAGCCCTGAGCACCATTGGGTATGACCCAAAAACAAAAAAGAAAGAAAACAATAGGGATCAGAGAGATAGTTCTGGAATAAGGTGTTTGTCTTGCATTTGGCCAACCTGGAGTTGAAGCCCAAAACCACAGATGTGGTTTGAGCCCCACCAGAAGTGATTCCTGAGCACTGAGTCAAGAGTAAGTCCTGAGCACTGCAGGGTATGAGCCAAAAACAAAACATCAAAATTAAATGAACCATGTCGACAAATGTAGCTTTAACTCACTAACTTCACTTTTTAATTATTTATTTATTTATTCTTGTTGGGGCTGGAGCGATAGCACAGCGGGTAGGGCGTTCGCCTTACAAGCGGCCAACATGGCCGACCCGAGTTCGATTCCTCCGCCCCTCTCGGAGAGCCCGGCAAGCTACCGAGAGTATTCGATATGCCAGACACAGTAACAACAAAGTCTCCAATGGAGACGTTACTGGGCCCGCTCGAGCAAATCGACGATCAACGGGAGGGCCTTTACCTTTACCTTTTACCTTGTTGGGGAGGGAGATCCTTTTGGGTCACACCCAGCGATGCTCAGGGGTTCCTCCTGGCTCTGCACTCAGGAATGACTCCTGGTGGTGCTCGGGAAACCTCATGAGATGCCAGGGATCAAACCCAGGTTGGCTGTGTGCAAGGTAAACGCCCTCCCCGCTGACTCTGGCACCAACTTTTTTTATTTTTTTGCAGGGCCACACCTGCAGGTGCTCAGGGCATACTCTGTCTCTGACTCAAGGGTCACTTTTAGTGGGACTCAGGGGACTATATGTGATGTCAGGGGTTGTACCCAGATTCACCACATACATGACAAGTCCTCTACCCTGGTACTATTTCTTGGACCACCCCTTACTTAAAAAAAATGTTGGGGGCTGGAGCGATAGCACAGTGGGTAGGGCATTTGCCTTGCACGCGGCCGACCCAGGTTCGATTCCCAGCATCCCGTATGGTCCCCCGAGCAATGCCAGGAGTAATTCCTGAGTGAAGAGCCAGGTAGTAACCCCTGGACATCGCCGGGTGTGACCCAAAAAGCAAAAAAAAAAAAATTGTTTTTAAATTTTATTCTACTAAGTGTACTCAGAACTGTTTATATGGGTGGGGAGAAGGGGGTATCAATTGTCCCCTGACCCCAAGAGATGGCTCAGTGCTATAGGGCCCAAGGATTCTATGTAGCTAGAGCCTCTAGTGCTATATCTGGTGCCATGAGGAAAATCTGGGTCAGCCAAGGGCAAGGCAAGCACCTTAGCTGCTCTCCTAGCTTTCTGGTCCTCCAATAGATGATCCCACTGAAAACTGTCAGCTGTGATCTTAAAAGCAAACTTAGCTACGGTTTGAATTTTATTCTATAGATCTTTTTTCATTTATTTATTTAAAAAAAATTTTTTAGGGGGGCTGGAGCGATAGCACAGCGGGTAGAACATTTGCCTTGCACGCAGCCAACATGGCTGACCCAGGTTCGATTCCCAGCATCCCATATGGTCCCCCGAGCACCGCCAGAAGCAATTCCTGAGTGCATGAGCTAGGAGTAACCCCTCAGCATCGCCGGGTGTGACCCAAAAAGAAAAAAAAATAATAATAATTCTTTTTTTTTTGCTTTTGGGTCACACCTGGCAAAGCACAGGAATTATTCCTGGCAGTGCTCAGAAAACCCTATGGGATGCTGGGAATCGAACCTGGGTCAGCTGCACGCAAGGCAAACACCCTACTGTACTATCGCTCCAGCCCCACTATAAATCTTTTTTAAAAAGTGATTTATTTTGGCCTTCTGGGCCACACCCGGTGATGTTCAGCGGTTACTCCTGGCAGTGCTCGAGGTGGGAAATTGTCTGGATGCTGGGGATCGAACCCAGGTCAGCGGCACACTGGGCATGTGCCTTACCTGTTGTACTAACGGCTCTTATTCTATATAGATCTTGCTGTTCAGAAGCTACAAACTACACCTGGTGATAATGCTCCAGAGCGAGTGAACGGGAATTACAGCGAAGATGGAAGGAGGAAAGGGGAGGAAGAGGAGGAGGAGGAGGAGGAAGAGGCGGCGGCGACAAGCCTGGCCTGGCGTCTGGCCGGGCGCTTCGCAGGCTGGGGGCGATGCTTTGCATGCAGTAGTTTCTCATTCAATCCCTCGAAAGGCTCCGGACCCAGACGACCTCCAGGATGGGCCCCAAAGCCCCAAGCTGCTGTGGCCAAAAAACGCCAAAGGCGAAGGGAAATGGCAGGGGAACAGGAGGATGAGGAGAGGAAAGGGAAAAAGATCGAGGAACCACCTCCCCAGAAAAAATTAGTGAGCAAACCCCTCATGGACACTCTCTGGACCAAGTTTAAGATCCAGCAATATGTCACGATCCGAGAGAGTCATGCGCTGGCATTTGAATTCGGCTTGACGGAAAAACAGGTATCGCGACATTTCCACTTTCTTTGAGGGGGAAAGGGTAGGGCCACACCCAGTGGTGCTCAGGAACTTTTTTTTGTGCTCAGAAGTGACCTCTGGGGATACTGGGGTCGGGGAGGACCATCTGTGATGCTGGGAAAGTAAGGCTAGTGCCTTAACCCATGGGCTGTCTCTCTGGCCCAACATCATTTTTCCCTTTTTCTGGGCTTTTTTTTTTTTTTTTTTTTTTTGCTTTTTCTGGGTCACACCCGGTGATGCACAGGAGTTACTCCTGGTTTATGCACTCAAGAATCACTCCTGGCGGTGCTTGGGGGACCATATGGGATGCTGGGGATCGAACCCGGGTTGGCCGCGTGCAAGGCAAACGCCCTCCCTGCTGTGCTATTGCTCCAGCCCCCTGTTAAGGCCTTCGTAAGGCTGATCCTGATTTGATCCTGGCACCACATCTGGTCCCATGAGCACTGCCAAAAGTGACTTCTCGGGACTGGAGTGATAGCACAACTGGTAGGGCGTTTGCCTTGCAAGGGGCCAACCCGGGTTCGATTCCCAGCATCCCATATGTTCTCCAAGCACCGCCAGGGGTAATTCCTGAGTGCATGAGCCAGGAGTAACCCCTGTGCATTGCTGGTGTTACCCAAAGAGCCAAAAAAAAAAAAGTGACTCTTCTTAGTTTAAATAAAAAACAACCAAGAAGTCACAACGCAAAACACAGAACAAATACACTTTCTTGGGGGTTGGGGGGAGAGTAAGGGAAATTTGGGCCATACCCAGAGGTGCTCAGGCTTATCCCTGGCTCTGTGCTCAGGAATCAATCCTGGCAGTGTTCAGGGGACCATATGGGGTGCCGGGGATCGAACCCAGGTTGGCCATGTGCAAGGCAAACGCCTTACTCTCTGTACTATCACTCTGGCCCTATTTTTTTTTCTGTTTTTTTTTTTTTGAGCCACACCCTGAGGTGCTCAGGGTTTACTCCTGGCTCAGTCCTCATGCATCGCTCCTGACAGGGCTCAAGGACCACAGGTGGGGTGCAGGGCATCGAACCCAAGTAGTTCACATGCCAGGCAAGCTCCTTGCCCGCTATTCTATCTCTCACTCTGCTTCTGAACACGTGTTTTCTTTGAGGTCTGGTTTCCCACATCTTTGTTCCTGGGGTCATCACTGCCCACCACACTTTTTGTTGTTTTGCAGATAGAGCTGTGGTTTTGTAAAAAGAGGAAGAACTACAATAAAGAAATATGCAAGTGGAAATGCAAGAAAAGATATATTAGAAAAAAAAAAAGGTAAGGCTGTTTTCTATATCACTTCACTTGTTTCACTTGATGTCCCGTAGTTCATCGATTTGCTTGAGTGGGCGCCAAAGGCATACTGGGGCTCTTTCAGGGTCAGGGATATAAGAACTATTATTATTATTACTGTTTTCAGCATATCGAATATGTCACGGGGAGCTTACCAGGCTCTGCCATGCGGGTGGGATACTCTCGGTATCTTGCCAGGCTCTCCGACAGGGAGAAACTGCATCGCTCTCTTCTGGGAGCTTTGTTTTACAGTTTTCTACATAAAATGTTAAATCGTAAGCAAAAAGAACACCTTCCGTTTGGCTTTTATTTTATTTCATTTTTTGCTTTTTGGGTCACCCCCGGCGATGCACAGGGGTTATTACTCCTGGCTCATGCACTCAGGAATTACTCCTGGCAGTGCTCAGGGGATCATAAGGGAGGCTGGGAATCGAACCCAGGTGGGCCGCATGCAAGGCAAATGCCCTACCTGCTGCGCTATGACTCCAGCCCTGGTTTTTAATTTTTGTGGGGGTTTCTTTGCTTGTTTGTTTGGTTTGGAGCCATACCCAGCTGTGCTCCTGCTAACTCCGTCCTCTGCACTCAGAAATCACTACTAATTTTTTTTTTTTTGGATGGGGGTTGGAGGGGTGGGGGGGTATAACCTGATGATGCTCAGGGATCACTCCTGGCTCTGCACTCAGGAATTCCTCCTGGTGTTTGCTCAGAGGACTACATGGGATGCCGGGGTCTCGAACCTGGGTTGGCTGCATGCAAGCGCCTTACTAGGTATTCTATCGCTCCTGGCCCTCAGGAATCACTCCTGGTAGGACACAGGGGACCATGTGGGGTGCCAGGGGTCAAATCCATATTGACCACATGCAAGGCAAGCTCCTTTTTTTTTCTTTTTTTCTTTTTTTTTTTTTTTTTGCCTTTTGTGTTACACCTGGTGATGCACAGGGGTTACTCCTGGCTCTGCACTCAGAAATCTCTCCTGGCGGTGCTCGGGGGACCCTATGGTATGCTGGAAATCGAACCCAGGTGGGCCGCGTGGAAACCCACTGTGCTATTGCTCTAGTCCCATTGTTTCTCTTTTAAATTTCTTTGATTTTTTTTTTCTTTTTGGGTCACACCCAGCGATGCACCGGGGTTACTTCTGGCTCTGCATTCAGGAATTACTCCTGGTGGTGCTCGGGGACCCTATGGGATGCTGGGAATCGAACCCAGGTCGGCAGCCGTGTGCAAGGCAAAGGCCCTACCTGCTGTGTTATCGCTCCAGTCCCAGAAAGCTCCTTCCTGCTATCCAGTTGCTCCAATCCCTCCCCCACCCCACCACTACATTTTTATTGATTGCAGTATAGATAATTAATAGCTTTGTCTTTCCAGCTTGCTTAGATGCAGAATAAATTTAATGTTTGTCTTTTTTCTCTATTGGCAGAACCTCAAGTAATCAGAAGCAATTAAGATAAGAGCAATATCGGCATTTTTAATAGCACTGGACGGTACACATAGAATTCTATGCATTTTTTATGTCTATTTGTATATAAATTCCTATGTATTTCCTCACTCAATCATCACTCCAAATCATAATTGAGGGATGGAATTTCTGGGAAAGAACGTGACTTCATCTATAAGCACTAGTTGCTAAAAACGTTTAAGCCTGAATTGGTATTTTTAGCTCAGTTGCTAATGTCACGTGCCTTTAGCTAGAATCTGGAAAATATGTTAGCCTGTATCACTCTGGACTTTGTATATAGTGTTTATATACTTACTTGAATGCCGCCTATTAAAATTTTCCTATGAGAGTGTTTCAAATCTTGTCTCTGGACCTCTTTTCCTCTTTGAAATTTTGGTTTGTTTGTTTTACTGTTTGGAGTCACACCAGCAGTGCCCAGTGGCTGGCCCTGGTGAGATTCAGTGCTCAGGAGTCCTTCCCTGCAGTATTCTGAGGAAACGTGATGTTGGGTCCTGAACCCAGGATGTTGGCTGTACTGCCAGCATTCCAGCCTCTTCAACTCTCTCCCCAGCCTACCTCTTTTTTTATTTGTTTTTTTTATCTTTTTGGCTTTTTCAATCACACCCGGCGATACACAGGGGTTACTCCTGGATCTGTAGTCAGGAATTACTCCTGGCACTGCTGGGAGACCGTATGGAATGCTGGGAATCGAACCCGGGTCGGCCACATGCAAGGCAAACACCCTACCCACTGTACTATCGATCCAGCCCCAGCCTACCAATTTTTTTTTTCTTTTTGGGTCACACCCAGTGATACTCAGGGATTACTCCTGGCTCTGCACTCAGAAATTACTCCTGGTGGTGCTTGGGGGACCATATGGGATGCTGGGAATCGAACCCAGGTTGGCCGCGTGCAAAGCATATGCCCTACCTGCTGTGCTATCACTCCAGCCCCGCCTCTCCCCAGCCTACCTCTTTGAAAGTTTTTTTCAACACACCCAGTGGTGTTCAGGACTTACTCCTTGTTCTGTGCTCAGGGATCAGTGCTGGTGATAATGGAGGGTCATACATTGTTCTGAAGATCAATCCACTATTGCAAGATTGCAAGGCAGGCGCTCTACCTGCTATACTATCTCTGCGACCCTTAGAAAATTTTGAATGTGCTTTAGAAAGCTCCTTCTTGTTCAGAGCCAGAATGATAGTCCAGCAGGTAGGGCATTTGCCTTACACACAGCCGACCCAGGTTCGATCCCCAGCATCCCATAGGGTCCCCTGATCACCACCAGGTGTAATTCCTGAGTGCAGAGCCAGTATTAACCCCTGAGCATCGCCGGATGTGACCCAAAAAGCCAATTGTAATAATACCAAAAATATTTTTGTTGTTGTTTTTGGGTCTGCCAGGTCACTCCTGGCATTGTTCGGGGGACCATATGGGATGCTGGGATTTGAACCCGGGTCGGCCGCATGCAAGACAAATGCCCTCCCCGCTGTGTTATCGCTCCAGCCCCCACCAAAAATAAGTTTTAAATCCTTGGAGCCAGAGAGTTAGTGCAGTAGACAGAGAACTTTCCTTGCACATAGTGCATGGCAGGGGTGTTGCGGGGGAGTTGGCCTTACCCACTGTACTATCACTTCGGCCCCTAAACATACTTTCATTTCTGGGACGCAGGGACCTTTATTTCCTCTACTTTATGTGTGTGTGTGTGTGTGTGTGTGTGTGTGTGTGTATGTGTTTTTGGGGAGGGGTTTATTCACACCTGGCTGTAAGCAGGGTTTACTCTTCCTCCGTGATCAGGGATTATTCCTGGCAGTGTTGCTGGGGTGAGGACCAGCATACGCAGTGCTGAGCTTCAGATCTAAATGGTTCCGGGGCTGGAGCAAGAGCACAGTAGGTAGGGCGTTCGCCTTGCACGAGGCTGACCTGGGTTCGATTCCCAGCATTCCATAGGGTCTCCTGAGCACCGCCAGGGGTAATTCCTGAGCGCAGAGCCAGGAGTAGTAACCCATGTGCATCACCGGGTATGACCCAAAAAGCAAAAAAAAACAAAACAAAACAAAAGAAAAAAAACCAAGCAAACAAACAAAAAAATCTAATTGGTTTCGTGCTAGGCCAATAATGTGTGTCTCCCAACGAGGAATTGAAAGAGCTATGCTTGGAATATCACGTTTCACTGAAATGAGAGAAAGAATCCGGAGTTCCGACCTGCGTCGATGATCAAGAATCAGGGACGCTGTCTCGTTTGCCAAGGTGTCAAAAATCAGATGGGCTGGTCACGTAATGAGATTTAGAGACGACCGCTGGACTAGAGCTGTTATCGACTGGATTCCACGGGATGTCAAAAGACCGCGTGGCCGCCCACCTACCAGATGGTCAGACTTCTTCGTCAAGATCATGAACGATCAGTTTGAGGCGCTTCGTCTTCCTAGAGCGAACAGACGCCATTGGGCTACACTAGCACGCGACAGGGACAAATGGAGAAGTTACTGGTGCCCGCTCAAGCAAATCGACGATTAACGGGAAGTCAAGTGATCAAGTGCTAGGCCAAGCCTTTCTCCCTGTAACATCTCTCCAGCCTTCACTTCCTCTTCTTCAAAGCCCTTTGGGATGCTTTGCCTTTGGAAATAATCTTTGAATTTAATTTATCTATTTATTGTCCTTTTGGGTTACACCTGGCAATGCTCAGGGGTTACTCCTAGTTCTGTGCTCAGGAATCACCCCTGGCAATACTTGGAGGACCATGGGTGATGCCGGAGATCGAACCCAGGTCGGCCATGTGCAAGGCAAATGCCCTCCCCACTGTGCTATCGCTCTGGCCCTAGTTTTTATTCCACTGTCTGCCTATAAGAGCTGAATTTCTCCCTTTTTTCCCCCAGGATCACCTGCCCTTTTGAATCTTCCTTCCTCATTCACCAGTTGCTACAGAGAACTAGACCGGCTAATTCTCTTCCAATCTAATCAGATCACTTTGTTCCCTTCAAGTGCTTGGTTTTGGCCCACACAGAGGGGGCTCAGGGCTTCCTCCTGGCTCTGTGCTCAGGGAACCAAACAGGGTGGTGCCAGGGATTGAACGATTGTGCAGGCGCCAGCTGCCTCCAAGTTTTGTTAAGAACTTCCCACCCTCCCTTGGGGCCACACCTATGAAGGGTTCTTAGACTTTTGGGGCCAAGAAACCCTGTAGGAAGGGAGGGGCAGAGAGAGAGACAAACTGATACCTTAGAGTCGACCCTGAGTCAAGGAGGACTTGGGCCAATTGAGCTGGTAGCTTTACCTTTCTGAGCTTTCCTGAAGACTTTAGAATGCAGTGTCTGGGGACAGAGAGATGGGACAGCAGGTAGGGCATTTGCCTTGGAAACAGCCAACTCGGGTTCGATTCCCAGCATCCCATATGGTCCCCCAGCACTGCCAGGAGTAACCCCTGAGCATCACTGGGTGTGACCCAAAAAGAAAAAAAAGAATGCGGTGTCTGAACCTGAGCCATCCTATAGCAGGTAAGGGTGCATACCTTGCACACAACTGACCCAGGATTAATCCCCATATGGGTCCTGAACACAGAGCTTGGAGTAAGTCCTGAGCACCGCTGAGTGTAAGACCCAAAAATAACAACAAGAAAACATGGGGTCGGAGCAACAGTACATGCAGCAGATCCAGGTTCGATCCCTGGCACCCTCTATGGTCCCCGGAGCACTGCCAGAAATGGTTCCTGAGTTCAGAGCCAGAAGTAACTCCTGAGTATCACTGGGTGTGACCCCCCCTCGAAAAAAAAAAAAGCCCAAAAAAGAAAAGAATGTGGTGCTGGCTATGATACAATCTTTATCAAAAGGCTCTATCTAGTGCAAGATCTGAAAAATCCAGAACTGAAGCCCAAGTACATAATTTGCTTGGATTTTAGTTTATTTATTAATTAGTCCTTCCTTCCCTCCTTCCTTCCTTCCTTCCTTCCTTCCTTCCTTCCTTCCTTCCTTCCTTCCTTCCTTCCTTCCCCATACCTAGTGGTGCTCAGAGCTTGTGCAGTGCTAGAGATTGACGCTAACCCACTTTGTTCAGTGCAATAGCTGTACTATTGCTGTACTATTGTTGTGTCCCCAAGAGAAGGTTCTTTGACCCAGAAGATGCGGCTGGGGGACCTTGGGGGGTGAGGGGGAGTGTGTCTGGGTATTTACAGCTCTTACAGGCTAATTACATGAAAGACAGGTGGAGTCATTTCTGCTAGTGATTTTTTGAGGGTTTGTTTTTGTTCCTTTTTTTTTTTTTTTCGTTTTGGGTCACACCTGGCATTGCACAGGGGTTACTCCTGGCTCATGCACTCAGGGATTACTCCTGGCGGTGCTCAGGGGACCATATAGGATGCTGGGAATCGAACCTAGTTCGGCTGTGTGCAAGGCAAACGCCCTACCCGCTGTGCTATTGCTCCAGCCCCTGTTTTTGTTCTTTTGGGTTTTGGGGCCACACTCGGTGTTGCTCAGTGGTTCCTCCTGGCTCTGCGCCCAAGGATCACTCCTGACTGTGTACTGGGAATCATATGGGATGCTGAGGATCGAACCAGGGTCTGCTGCATATAAGGCAAACTCTATTCCATAGTGAAAAAGAATCACTAAGATTCTTTCGGGGTTTTTTTTTGTTTGTTTTTTTGCTTCTCATGGGGGGGTCACACCCAGAGATGCACAGGGATTATTCCTGGCTCTGCACTCAGGAATCACCCCTGGCGGTGCTCAGGGGACCATATGGGATGCTGGGAATCGAACCTGGGTTGGCCATGTGCAAGGCAAAAGCCCTACCCGCTGTGCTATTGATCCAACCCCAGATTCTTTCTTTTTTTTTTTTCTTATCTTTTATTTTTCTTTTTGGGTCACACCCAGTGATGCTCAGGGGTTACTCCAGTCTCTGCACTTAAGGAATTACTCCTGGTGGTGCTTGGGGTCCCTTATGGGATGCCGAGGATTGAACCTGGGTGAGCTTCATGCAAGGCAAATAAACACCCTTCCTGCTGTCCTACGTCTCTGGCCCTGCTAGTGATTCTTAACCCAGCCATTGAGTGGGTCCTGTGTTTCTCAGTTAGAACACAGGTAGCTGGGAGTTCGTGTCATCTTTCTTTGGTTGGTGTTTGGTTTGGGGGCACAGACAGTGTTTCTCGGGATCTACTCTTACTACTCTGTGGTGGGTGAGATCTGGAGGTTCCTGTGCACTGCAGGGAGGAAACAGCTTCCTGTCCGCCAAGGGAGGGCTGTGCCCCCTGGCTGGCTTCAGTCCTGCTGGCAGACACCCGATTATTTGAGTTTAGGGGACCCAAGGCAAAGAGCTTTATCGTTTTTTTCAGGGTAACTAGTTACAACAGCCTCAAGGGCGATTTCATATTTAAATGAGAGGAACTGGCTTTTACCATTACTTTCCTTGAAGCCTTGGATCTCAGTTTAACTCACTCCTTCCATCAACACATAATAATCTAGCATTTTCTATTTGCCCAATACTGGCCTATAGTGACAGTTCTCAAATAATAGCAGCAAAAAAAAAAATGTAGAGGGTTTTTTTTTGGGGGGGGGCTTTTTGGGTCATACCCAGAGATGCTCAGGGATTCCTCCTGGCTCTGCACTCAGGAATTACTCCTGGCGGTGCTCAGGGGACCCTACGGGATGCTGGGAATCAAACCCGGGTCAGCTGCGTGCAAGGCAAATGCCCTACCCACTGTGCTATTGCTCCAGCCTCTGGGTTTCGTTGGTTTTTTTTTTTTTTAATTGCTTTTTGGGTCACACCCGGCAATGCTCAGGGGTTACTCCTGGATCTGCACTCAGGAATTACTCCTGGCGGTGCTTGGGGGGCCATATGGGATGCCCGGGATTAAACCCAGGCAGTATGGGCAAGGAAGAATTTTGAGGTGGGGCTGAAGTAAAAGTACAGCAAACACCTTGCACGCGGCCAACACTGGTCCACATCCCATATGGTCCCCCAAGCACTGCCAGGAGTAATGCCTGAGTGCAGAGAAAAAAAAAGAAGAGTTTTGAGGGCTCAGGGAGATAGTACAGCAGGTAAGGCCCTTGTCTTGCAAGCAGCTAATCCCAATTTCATCCCTGGTATTGAAGAGTGTCCTCATGCATTGCCACCAGTAAACCCTGAGCACCGCTGGTGTGCCCTCAAATACCCACATCAAATAAAATTCTTGACATGAGGAGTTCCTGCTCAGGCTATCAGCTGCGACAAGAATACTCTCTAAGCCAGTTGTCACTCATTTCGGTCACTCAGTCCCTCGAGCTGCCCCAGTAACTTCAACTTCCCTTCCTGAAGTTAGCTTAGCAGAAGACAGACCATGAATCTTGGCATAACTCCAGTGTAGAACTGGTCTCAGCTTCTGTCTCAAGATGGGCTCAAAAACTTTTTTTTCTTTTACTTCTTCTTTTTTTTTTTTTTTTGCTTTTTGGGTCACACCCGGCGATGCACAGGGGTTACTCCTGGCTCATGCACTCAGGAATTACTCCTGATGGTGCTCAGGGGACCATATGGGATGCTGGGAATTGAACCCGGGTTGGCCACGTGCAAGGCAAATGCCCTACCCTCTGTGCTATCACTCCAGGCCCTCCTTCAAAATTTTTATTGAATATCTGTGAGCTAGACCATTACAAAGCTGTTCACCATTGGATTTCAGTCATAAGATGATCCAACACCCGTCCCTTTTGTACACCCAGTGTACATTTCTCACCACCAAGGTCCCCCGATTTCCTCCCACCAATCCACCAACCCTCATACATACCCACCCCCTCTCAGCCTGCCTCTATGACAGGCGCTTTTCTTCTTTTTCTCTCTCCTTCGAGTTCAATATCTTTTTAGACTTTTCACTTCCTCCCCAGAAATAACTCAGTGTATTAGCTCTGTTTCCGGAGCCTCTATTTCCCAGAATTGGTTAATCTAGAGAGAGCAGAAACTTCCTGCCCAGTTAGCCTGATGTGGGCAGCCAGGCAGATAGGGAAGGCCCCCTCCTCCGTCCTTAGCAACGGACTTTGACCTAGGGAGAAGCCCCACAAGGGGACAACAGGTTGGAGAAACCCTACAAAGGCCACCTTGAACAAAGGAAATGCACAGATGCTGCCCGAGCCCATGTGCTGCTTGTGCCCACGTGGACCAGCACACGTGGTGCCTGAGCACATGTGTCGCACGCATCTCCCCTCTGTTTTTTTTTTTGTTTTGTTTTGTTTCCTTTTTGGGTCACACCCAGCGATGCTCAGGGGTTACTCCTGGCTTTGCACTCAGGAATCACTCCTGGCGGTGTTCGGTGGACCATATGGGATGCTGGGAATTGAACCCAGGTCGGCCGCATGCAAGGCAAACGCCCTACCCGATGCGCTATTGCTCCAGCCCACATCTCCCCTCTTGAGATGTGGACTTTCGTGCTTTCCTGTCTAATGCAGGGATGTGTGTAGGGGCTCTCTCTGCCCTTGGAGAAGCCCGGAGACTCTCTTGAGCACGTTACTCTCCATTCTCTCACACTTTCTCTTCCTCCTTCCCTTCAAAACAACCAAATAAAATCTGTTTTACTTTACTGAATGTCTGCTCCTGAAATTCTTTTCTGTGAGGCAAGGCAAGAACCCAGTAACCCTGGGTTCTGGGTGGCAGAGGCGGATGGGGAGAAAGTGACCATCCTTCTCATCTCTGCTTCACGCAAGCCACCCATGGGGCCCATTGACACCAAGCCCAGAGACATACAATAAAAACTTGGCCCACGCTAAGGGCATCACTAGCCAGTAAGTACCTCAGTGCCAGATGTAACACAGGAGTCCACTAGTTGCTACAACTTTTTGTTTCTTTCTTTTTTTTTTTTTTTTTTTTTTGCTTTTTGGGTCACACCCGGCGATCCACAGGGGTTACTCCTGGTTCATGCAGCAGGAATGACTCCTGGCGGTGCTCAGGGGACCATATGGGATGCTGGGAATCGAACCTAGGTCGGCTGCATGCAAGGCAAACGCCCTAACCACTGTGCTATTGCTCCAGCCACTGCTGCAGCTTTTTGATTTGGTTTTTGGGGTCACACCTGGCAGTGCTCAGGACTTACTCCTGCTGGGGTTGGGGCTACCTTTGCATGCAGCTGGCCTGAGTTCAATTCCTGCACCCCATATGGTCCCCCAAGCCCATCAGGAGTGATCCCTGAGCTTGGAGCCGGGAGTAAACCCTGAGTACTGCTGTGTGGCCTAAGAATTTTTTAATAAAAAAGATAGGAGCTGGAGTGATAGCACAGCGGGTAGGGCATTTGCCTTGCACGTGGCCCACCTGGGTTCGATTCCCAGCATCCCATATGGTCCTTCAAGCACCGCCAGGACCAGGAGTAACCCTTGAGCATCATTGGGTGTGACTCAAAAAGAAAAAAAAATTAAAAAATAGAGCGATCTTTGATTTTTTTTCCCCTTTCAGGCACGTGATAAGCTCTTACCAATTATGAGTAGAAGAAGTGATAACTAGTTGCTGATGATAAATGTTTATTTAATCACTAAATGTATATATGTGAAAGTTCCAATAGAATGGGCCTACGGGGTCCAGGGTCATAAATAAATGCTTATTTAATCACTAAATGTATATTTATATATGTGAGAGTTCCAATAGAATGGGTCTATGGGGTCCAAGGTCATAAATAAATGCTTATTTAATCATTAAATGTATATGAATATATGCGAAAGTTCCAATAGAATGGGCCTACGGGGTACAGGGTCATAATTTAGGGGTAAAGCACATATCTGGTATGTGTAAGATCCGGGGTTTGATCCCAGTATCACAAGCAATTGATAAAGTGGATGAGAATTTTTTTTTTTTTTTGGCTTTTTGGGTCACACCTGGCGATGCACAGGAGTTACTCCTGGTTCATGCACTCAGGAATTACTCCTGGTGGTGCTCGGGGGACCATATGGGATGCCGGGAATCGAACCTAGGTCAGCTGTGTGCAAGGCAAACGCCCTACCCGCTGTGCTATTGCTCCAGCCCTCGATGAGAAATTAAAAAAAAAAAATTTTTTTTTTATTGAATCACCATGAGATACAGTTACAAAACTTTCATGTTTGAGTTTCAGTCATACAATGATCCAACACCCATCCCTCCACCAATGCACGTTCTCCACCACCAAGGTCCCCAATATTACCATCCCCCACTTTCCAACCCTCCCCCTGCCTCTATGGCAGACAATTTTCCCCATACTCTCTCTACTTTGGGACATTATGGTTTGCAATACAGATACTGAGAGGCCATCACATTTGGTCCTTTGTCTACTTTCAGCACATGTCTCCCAACCCGAGCGATCCCTCCAACCATCACTGACTTAGTGGTCCCTTCTCTATCCCAGCTGCCTTCTCCCCCGGCTCATGAGGCAGGCTTAGGATCAGTAGTCTTATTGATCGTTGATTTGCTCGAGCGGGCCCAGTAACGTCTCCATTGGAGACTTTGTTGTTACTGTGTCTGGCATATCGAATACTCTCGGTAGCTTGCCGGGCTCTCCGAGAGGGGCGGAGGAATCGAACTCGGGTCGGCCATGTTGGCCGCTTGTAAGGCGAACGCCCTACCCGCTGTGCTATCGCTCCGGCCCTAGTAGTCTTATTAGGAAGAGTGAAACAATGAGCAGGAGAGAAGTCCAAGCAGAAACTCACACATTCAGTAAAAAGACAAAAGAGGGGCCTGGAGAGATAGTCCAGCGGGTAGGACTCAGTGCTCAGTGCTCACTCCTCCCAGCTCTGTGCTCAGGAGTCATCCCTGTGGGGCTGCGGAGCCGTCTGGGGTGCCCAGGTTATACCCCAGTGTGCACGGCTAGCCCCCTACTCTACCTGCGGGGCTGGTTTTTGCTTCTGCTTTATCTCATTATAATTATTTATAAACACTTTTCATGATTCCTTTAATGTTCAGATCTCACATATTTGGGGGGTTCTCTTGTCCCCTTGGGTTTGGTTTCTTCCCCACGCCCCCCTCTTTCCCCTGATGATGTTTTTGGGAAAATAAAATTAAAAAACCAGGATTTTCCTCGGGTTCGATCTCCAGCATCCCATATGATCCCCTGAGCTCCGCCAGGATTAATTCCCGAGTGCACCGTAGAACTGCACTGTCCTTCCATGGTTCATCGGTTTGCTTGAGCGGGCCCAGTAACGTCTCCATTGTGAAGCTTGTTGTTACTGTGTTTGGCATATTGAATACGTCACAGGGAGCTTGCCAGGCTTTGCCATGCCGGTAAGATACTCTCGGTAGCTTGCGGAGCTCTCTGAGAGGGGCGGAGGAATCGAACCCGGCTCAGCCGGGCCAGTCGCGCGCAAGGCAAACGCCCTACCACACTGCACTTTCCCATATGTTCATTCCTTAAACTGTCACAAAATTATATGTACAGGGACAATTCTTGCAAAGCTTTACTTGAGACTTTTTTTGGGGGGGACGAGGGGATTAGGGGTCCTCCCAGTGCTCAGAGACCACTCCCGGTGACAATCTGCCAACTAGGTGGGTTGCTGAATGCAAGGCTGTGGATGCCACGGTGCTTGGGCTCTGTGGTGTCAGAGGCCACTGGAGGGACGGCTGGGAGAGTCAGGAGCAGTGCAGTATAGGGCCTTGAACTTGGGTCTGAAAGTGTGTGCCTGGCCCCAGGAATCACCGCGGTGCATAGCCGGGTGTGACCCAAAAAGCAACAAAAAACAAACAAACAAGAAAACCCAAACCAGGATTTTTACCCTAGACTGAACTTCATTACAACACACCTCTCAGTGCACCCCCCAACCCCCAGCCCCCCTGAAGCCCTACACACCCCAAATCTCCTGCAGCTTCCGCTGCATTCTTCCAGTTCATTTAAATTGCTTTCCAGGACCAGGAAGGCGGCTAGGTTTTCCACCCTCTGGCTACCAGCCCCCTACCCTACGGGGTTTGCTTCTAAGGAGGCTGGAACCCCGGAGACAATGGAATGTGGGTGGGGGGGGTGGGGGTATTCATCCGGGGCTTTCATGCAAAGACCTTAGGCGGCGGCTCAGAACAAAGCTTCTCTTCCAGCCTTTGGGAGAGCTGCAGGCAAGCTCTGACTGGCTTTGACTGACCAAACGCTGCCCTTGAGAGCTGGGGAGTTGAACCTTTCCCGTTCTTTTCTCCTTAGTCACTGTGATCTACCGGTTCACAGACCGGCCAGTGGTGAGATTCCCTGAGTACATTTACAACAGCACATCTCCACCATCAAATTTTCCTTAGTTTTTTTTTTTTAAGCTATCCCTAAGGTAAAACGTGTCAATTTTGAGTACTCAACATAATGACTTAATACATGTGTGTCAATAATTACTACAATAAGTTTTGTTACTCCTCCTTCCTTTCTTTTTTCCTTCCTTCATTCCTTCCTTCCATCCTTCTTTCCTTCAATCCTTCCTCCATCCCTTCCTTTCTTATTTCTTATTTATTTATTTATTTTTGCTTTTTTGGTCACACCCAGCGATACACAGGGGTGACTCCTGGCTCTTCATTCAGGAATTACTCCTGGTGGTGCTGGTGGTGTGGGCGGGGGGGGAGGGGGGACGAATCATATGGGATACGAACCCGGGTCGACTGCATGCAAGACAAACCCCCTTTTTGCTGTACTATCATTCCAACACCCCCCTTTCTGAACCAGATCAAATCATGTTTTGGTTATGAAGAGACAGAGACAGTCCTTTGGAATCACAGAATATTTCCATTTGCCCTTGGGAGGGGGGGTTGTTCGTTTTGTTTGGGGGCCACATCCCACTGTGCTCAGGGGTACTCTTGTCTTGGCACTGAGAGATCATTCCTGGTCCTTGGGGGACCACCCAGAGTGCCAGAATGAAACCCAGATTGGCCATGTGCAATGCAGACGCCCTACTGTTGTACCATCTATCCAGCCCTCAAAGACAGAAGAATACTTCATTCAAGTTTTCTAAGGATTTGCTTTTAGCATAAGAGACAGCAAAAGATGGGGCTGGAGCAATAGCACAGTGTGTAGGGAGTTTGCCTTGCAAGTGACCAACCAGGGTTCGATTCCCAGCATTCCACATCGTCCCCCGAGCACCGTCAGGAGTAATTCCTGAGTGCAGAGCCAGGAGGAACCCCTGGACATCACCGGGTGTGACCCAAAAAGCAAATTAAAAAAAAAAAGACACTGCAAAAGAGAAAGAACTTAGGTTCCTTGGTTCAGGGGTTATTCCTTAGCTCTGAACTCAGGAACTGTTCCTGGCGGTGCTCAGGAGATCAAACGGGAAACTGAAGCTTGAACATACCAAGGATCATGGGCAGTATAAGACTGTGTACAAGACCAGCTCCCTTATTCCTGTGCTCTCTCTCCAGCCCCACGTGTCAGGTTTCTTGAAGGCTGAATTTCAGACAGGGGAGAGCGGTAAAGTGAAAACTCTAGGCTGTTATCTTCGTGCATCCAAGTGCTAGGATTTATTCCTTGAAACCTGGCTCTAAGATTTATTCCTTTTGAACCAGACCAGATGGTACAGCCAGTAAGGTGCTTCCCTTACTCCAGAGTCCTGCCAGGAGTGATTGACCCCTGAGCACAGAGCCAGGAGTAAGTCTTGAGCACCACTGGGTGTGGTCTTCAAACCAAAAAAAATGAAAAATTAAGCTTTTTTTCTTTTTTTTTTTTTCATTTTGGGTCACATCCGGCAATGCACAGGGGTTACTCCTGGTTCATGCACTCAGGAATGACTCCTGGTGGTGCTTGGGGGACCATATCGGATGCTGGGAATTGAACCCAGGTCATCTGAGTGCAAGGCAAACGTTCTACCCGCTGTGCTATCGCTCCAGCCCACATATTTTATTTTTAATTTTTGATTTGGGGCCACAACTGGAGGTGCTTAGGGCTTACTCCTGGCTCTGCACTCAGAAATTACTCCTGGTGGTGCTCAGGGGACCATATGGGATGCTGGGAATTGAACCCGGGTCAGCCACGTGCAAGGCGAACGCCCTACCTGCTGTGCTATCGCTCCAGCCTAATTAAGCTTTTTTTAACCGTTGAAAAACGTTCACCAAAAAAAAAAAAAAAAGAGGACACAGTTAAAAATGAAATGGGGCTGAAGGATGCGTGAGGAAATTACCAAGTCTGAGAAGGAAAAAGAATTAAAGGAAAAGCTAGTCAGGCCGAAACGATAGTACAGCAGGCAGGGTGCCTGCCTTGCACACCGCCAATCTGATCTAGGGTTTGATTCCTGGTACCCCATATCATCCACCAAGCCTGCCAGGAGTAATTCCTGAGCATAGAGTCAGGAGTAACTCTTGAGCACTGCTGGGTGAGGACAAGCATTCCCCTCCCCACCAAAAAAAAGGGTTAGAGGGACCAGAGAGATAATACAGCAGGTCAAGCACTTACATGCAGAGGACCCGGGTTTTATCACAGGGTCCCTCAAGTTCACCAGGAATGCTCCCTGCACCCAAGCCAGGAATACGGGAGTAACACCTGAGCACTGCTGGATGTGGCTCCTCCCCACCCCGAAGCCCCACAAAACCCAAAAATCCAAAATCAGAGACAGAAGGGAAAAAAGTCAGAAGAAGCTGACGGTTAGCCAGTGACAGGTCAGAAGCAAACGCGGACTCTAAGCCTTTCATCATTGCCCATAATCATTTGACTTTCGGGGCCATAACTGGTTATGCTCAAGGGTTACTCCTAGCTCTGTGCTCAGGGATCATTGTGGGTGGTGCTGAAAGACCTTAGGAGGTGTGGGGAGACAGAACTTGGGCGTGGGGGTGGGATCTGCCTGGAAGTCAAGAACTTGATTTCATTTATTTCTTCTTGGTTTGGGGGCTGCAGGAGTCTGTCATTCCTAGTGATGCTCCCGGGAGCATCTGGGGTGCCCGGGATCAAACCTGGGTCGGTCGTGAGCAAGGCAAGTGCCCTACCTGTTACAAAATTTCTCTGACTCCAGGTCTGGGCCCGCAGTGTCAAAACTTGTTGGGCCTCACAGGATGGGGGTGGAGCCGGTCCTGGTCTCTCCATCCCAACAAGACCCCATGTCATGGCCCACGAACGGCCTCTCTGGTTCCTGATCAAGCTGCTCAACGGCCATGATCCCAGAGACTCAGGAGCAAATCTCGAAACCCAGTGGCTTTTGGCATAAATCCCTTCAGATTTAAGTGTTAAAATTTCGGAATTTCAAAATCACATGGCCCTACTGCAGCCACGCGACATCAAATGTAATTCATAACCCGCAATAGAACACAAATTGTCTGTCTACTGTTGCCTTTTCAGCAGATCTGAGTGTTGGGGTAAAATCTCAAATAATAATGGTGGGTCTGGTGTCGAAATATTGAATGTGATCAAAATAGAGAGAGAGAGTAATGTGGAAATCATCTGCCCCACAGGTGTGGGGGGGGTGTGGGATGGGGGTATACTGGGGTTTTTGGGGGTGGAGAATGGGCACTGGTGAAGGTACGGGTGTTTCATTGTATGACCGAGACTTAGACCCGAAAGCTTTGTAACTGCTTTTACAGTGATTTAATAAATAAAATTATAAAAAAATGAAAGAAACATTTCTCTGACTCCAAAGCAAACACTTCAACTCCGGTTTTAGGTCTCTGGCCCCTAGGGGAGATTCTTAACTACCCTCTTTTCAGGTGCATTTCTTTAGAGGTCAAGAAATTTGACTTTTGGGGCCGGAGGGGTAGCACAGTGGAGAAGGCGTTTGCCTTGCACACAGCCAACCTGGGTTTGATCGCTGGCATCCCATATGGCATATGGTCCCCTGAACACTGCCAGGAGTGATTCCTGAGTGCAGAGCCAGGAGTAACCTCTGAGCATCACCAGGGGTGACCCAAAAAGCCAAAAAAAAAAAAATTTTTTTTTTAACTCTTAACCAGGTCTCAGAGGAACTGCAAAGGTAGTGTTTCCACTCCTGAGTCAGGCACCATCCACACCAGGAATGACAGTTCCATGTGAAGTTCCACTGCCTAGCAGGTGTCCTGGGTTCAATTCCCCAGCACAACAACAACAAAAGGTAATAAAATCAAAACAAAAAGGTACTTTCAGTCCCAGGAGGTGTGGGGCCCGAGAGAGAGAGAGAGAGAGAGAGAGAGAGAGAGAGAGAGAGAGAGAGAGAGAGAGAGAGAGAGAGAGAGAGAGAGAGAGAATCCTGCTAGAATTTTTATCTGCCTCCAAAGTAGTTATCTGGACTATTAGAAGTCACTTATCGCTCTATCTTCTTTAGCACTTAACGGGGCAAAGCCTGGCAAGCTACCCGTGACTTACTCGATATGCCAAACACAGTAAAAAGTCTCACAATGTTACTGCGCCTGCTCCAGCAAATCGATGAACAACGGGAGGACAGTGACAGTGACAGTGACAGCCCTTAGCGCTTGTTTTTTGATTCTTACAACATGGAGACTCTTTCCCTGTTTTCCAGATGACAAAAGGGAAACTTATTGGTGGAGTTAAGCCAAAAACTACTGCAAAATAGAAAACCTACTGTAAAATTTCCTGCAGGAAGAATACCTGCGTGCGTTGTAATGAATAGGGCACCCAACTGTCTTCCAGAAGTTCATCCTTCCCCCTTTCTTCTTTGGCTTTTGTTCCTAGCCAGACAAACTCTTTGGGGGCATCTTGTCTGAAAACAAACAAAAAAAGCAACTACAGAGGGAGTTGGGGGTGGAAGGTGGGGGGGGGGGGCGGGGGAGAAGCTTTGGCCACTTAGACAATGTTTGAGTGAGGTGTTAGGGTGGATGGCAGGGAAGTAGAGAAAGCTGGGTGTTTTCCCCCAGAAAACTAGAGACTCTAAAAAGATCTCCCATCCAGAAATGAATTGTCCTGGTGGGATGATCACTTGGAGGGGCCCCAGGGAATTGGAGGTGCATCTAATTTTCAAAGGTGGAAACCTTGCTCTCTCTCTGTGTGTGTGTGTGTGTGTGTGTGTGTGTGTGTGTGTGTGTGTGTGTGTTTCCCAGTGTGTGGGTTTGGGGGCCTCAGTTTTTCCAGTTCCCCTTTCGATTGGGTCTCCCTCCTCCCCACCCCCTCCCAGGTACCTTTCTGCATTATAATGGCCCGGGTAAGACTGGTAGACGGGATTAATTGTGAATTCCAAAGGGCGTGTGTGGGCGTGGGGGTCGGCCTGCAAGGGGTGGGTCCAAGGATGTGGAACCTTCCTTATAAATCAAGAGATTCCAAAACTTCTCACCTTTCGCTCTACCTGACGTGGTGGTTCTCCTGAGCCTTCGGCCTTTTGTTAAATTAGGAAAAAAAAAAAATCCTTTGACCCTCTGGAGGTCTGGATTTTTCTTCAAATTCAGCTCTTGGAGTTTTTATTAGTAGGGTTTTTGCCTCCCCTTGATTCCTTTTCTTGATAACATGAGCGCAAATCTGGAATGTTCCCCAGATCAGCCTTGCTCAGAGGAATCTTCACCAAAGCTCCACACTCAGGAGGTGGAAGAAAAGGATGGAGCGTTGCCGACACCCTCTGCCGAAGAAAAGAACGAAGCGTTGCCAACACTCTCTGCCGAGATCCCCCCCTTGGTGACGGGTAAGGAAGAGTGGAGCCCTGGGGAGAATGAGGGGTGGTCGCAGTGAGGGTCTTTCATCTGCTCCCCTTTGGAGCAATCAAATTAGAGCCTGTTTATAGAGCAGGTGTTAGCGGTTAATCTCTACACCTTTGGCAAACGCCCTTGTACCTCTGGGCTTCCTAGTACCAGGAGTTGCAGACTAGAGAGATGGGGTTTGGAGATTCGATGGGGACTCCCTGGATGGTCCCCCGAATCCCACCAGGAGTTATTCCTGAGCAGAGCTAAGAGTAGACCCTGAGCACTGCTTGGTATGGCCCACTCAGCTAATAGTAAAAGATTAGATGACTATTGCGGTGAGGGGCTGGAGCAATAGTACAGCGGGGAGGGTGTTTGCCTTGCACACGGCCGACCTGGGTTCGATTCCCAGCATCCCATATGGTCCCCTGAGCACCGCCAGGAGTAATTCCTGAGTGCAGAGCCAGGAGGAAGCCCTGTGCATCGCCGGGTGTGACCCGAAAATAAAAAAGGAAAAAAAAAAGAAGCATGGGGTTCCTCAAAAGGCTGAAGTATCCTGCTATAGGTACAGGGCTCCAGGTTCGATACCTCGTGCTGCCTAGCTTCCCTGAGCCCCACTGGATGTAGCCCAAATGCTTTCAGCACTGTTGGGGAGTAAATCCCACCCCCCCGAAGTAAACCAAAGGTAAGGGAGGCAACGGTACTGTGTTGCATATCTGAAAATTGCTCAAAAGTTGGCTGCATGCAAGGTAAGCGCCCTCCCCACTGTACTTCGGGCCCCGAGAGTAAATCTTTGCAGTTAGCACAAGAAGGAGGTTTCTCTGATCTTAATCATAACCCGACTCCATGGGTCAAACATTTAACTGTTCCAAATGTCAGATCATTATGTTGATCATTTGCAACGAATGTTGTTAGGTTAAAAGTTAAATTTAAAATAATCGCTTAAAAATATATATATATTGCGAAGTTAAAAAAATAGTGAAAGCTAAACTAACTTTATTTTTTTACCCAATAATAACACTTTTAAGTTTGTTTGGTTTTTTTTTTTTTTTTGCTTTTTGGGTCACACCCGGCAATGCACAGGGGTTAGTCCTGGCTCTGCGCTCAGGAATTACCCCTTGGCGGTGCTCAGGGGACCATATGGGATGCTGGGAATTGAACCCGGATCGGCCGCGTGCAAGGCAAACACCCTACCCGCTGTGCTACTGCTCCAGCCCCAGTTTTATGGTATTATGATGCCAACTAAAATTAACCCGTGGAGGAAGAACAAATAAGCAAAACATCGCTGTATTGGAATAGTGCTAAATTTTGGCTTGGTTTTGGTTTCAGGGTCACCCCTGGCATTGCTTGGCGGGGCGGGGTGGGGGGAACCTTGGATTTGTGTTGACCCCTTCAAGCTCATCCTCCAGTTCCTTGAAGAGTCGGGTTTTAATGTTATTCTCAACTTTTTTTTTGTGGGGGAGTCACACCCGGCAATGCTCAGTGGTTTATCCTGGCTCTGCACTCAGGAATTACCCCTGGCGGTGCTCAGGGGACCCTATGGGATGCTGGGAATCGAACCCCGGTCGGCTGCGCTCAAGGCAAACGCCCTACCCGCTGTACTATTGCTCCAGCCCCTCTGCTCAACTTTTCTTGTCGATGTCCTTTTAGTCTGTCAAACATTGAATTCTAGATTGTGAGAGGTAGGGCTGAGGGCCTAGCGGGTGAATTTAGCAAAGAGGGAGTAAATTCAGGAAACCTCGAGCACCATAGTTGATTCTCTCCGGTAATCCCTAATTGTGATTGGCTGATTTTTTTCCCCCCTTAGATTTACTTGCAAGCACTGGAGTGGGGTGGGGAGGTGGGGATTGAGAACCGATCCCTTTCCCCTGTTCCCCTGTTCCCACAGACCCTCCCTTCCAGCAATGAATACTGGATGTACCTTCGCAAAAGCCTGTTTATTTATTTATTTCATTTTTTAATAATTTTATTTATTGAATCACCGTGAGAGCAGTTACAAAGCTTTCGGGTCTAAGTCTCGGTCATATAATGAAACACCCGTACCTTCACCAGTGCCCATTCTCCACCACCAAAACCTGTTTATTGAGTCTTAGGATTTTGGGGAGAAATTGGAGATGAGTCCGAGCTAGGCAAAGGCTACAGAGGAAGAGAAGTCTTATCTGAATGCAAGTTTCTTCTAATATCCGTGCAGAAAACTGTAGAATCTGATTTCCTCAACGGGTGATGATTAAGATTACAAAAAGGAAGTTCTGGGGGTTGGAGACATAGTAGAGCGAGTAAAGAGCTAGCCTTTCTTCTTTTTCCTTTTTTATTTGGTCTTTGGGCCATATTCTAAGATGCTCAAGGGTTATTTCTGGCTCTGCGCTCAGGAATTACTCCTGGTGATGCTCAGGGAACCATATTGAGATGCCGGGAATCGAACCCAGGTTGGCCACATGCAAGGCAAGCACCCTCCCCACTGTACTATCACTCCGGCCCCTTGTAAACATCAATCTGCAGTAAAGAGCCATCAATACAAGGAAACTCCAGGGGCTGGAGCAATAGCACAGCGGGTAGGGCGTTTGCCTTGCACACAGTCCTACCTGGGTTTGATTCCCAGCATCCCATAGGGTCCCCCGAGCACCGTCAGGAGCAATTTCTGAGTGCATGAGCTAGGCGTACCCCCTGTACATCGCTGGATGTGACCCAAAAAGCAACAAACAAAAAAACAGCAATGCAACTCCAGGGGGTTGTAGGTGATATCCTCTATTTGGAATCAGGGCTTTGCCAAAGGATGCCAGAGAGTTGCTTTCGGCGAGCGCTGAGGATTGGCAGGGCGGGGATTGGAAAGTGCTTTGAAAAGAACCCGTGTCCTTTTATCCCCACAGTCTCTCCTCTCCCTTCCTCCGAGGATCTGCCCGTGCAGGACAGTCCTGATTCTTCCACCAGCCCCAAAGGAGAAGTCCTCCCCATTCCAGAAGAGAGTCCAGTCAAGAAGGAAGACCCCAGGGGCCCCGGCAAAAAGCCGAAGAGCAGAACCGTGTTCTCGCAGAGCCAGCTCTGTGTCCTTAATGACCGCTTCCAGAGGCAGAAATACCTGAGCCTCCAGCAGATGCAAGAACTCTCCCGCATCCTCAACCTGAGTTACAAGCAGGTAACGCTGACAGCATCCCCCGGAGCCAAAACTAAACGCTTTAGGACTGGGATGCACTGAGTGACAGTGCTTTTTTGGGTCACACCCCCCCATGCACTGGGGTTACTTCTGGCTCTGCACTCAGGAATTACTTCTGGCAATGCTCAGGGGACCATATGAGATGCTGGAAATTGAACCTGGGTCGGTCGTGTGCAAGGAAAACGCCCTACCTGCTGTACTATCTCCAACCTAACAGTGCATTTTTTTTCCTTCTTTTTTTTTTTTTTTTTGGTGGGTTACTGGGTCACACCCAGTAATGCTCATGAGTTCCTCCTGACTCTGCACTCAGGAATAACTCCTGGTGGTCCTCAGGGACCATATGGGATGCCGGGATACCGGGGATTGAACCTGGTCGGCCACACGCAAGGCAAAGATGCTCTCCCCACTGTATATTATCACTCCGGCCCTAACAGGGCATTTTTTTTTTTTTTTTTAGTGAATCACTGTGAGGTATAGTTACAGACTTACACACTTGTGCTTGTGTTTCAGTCATACAATGCTCAAGTACCCATCCCTCCACCAGTGCCCATTCTCCACCATCGATGATCACAGTATCCCTCCCACCCCCCCACCCCACTAATAGGGCTTTTTTTTTTTTTTGCTTTTTGGGTCACACCCAGCAATGCACAGGGGTTACTTCTGGCTCATGCACTCAGGAATTACCCCTGGCGGTGCCCGGGGGGACCATATGGGATGCTGGAAATCGATCCCCGGTCGCCTTTGTGCAAGGCAAACGCCCTGCCCACTGTGCAATCACTCCAGCCCCTAATAGGGCATTTCTAACTGCAGTGAGTCCCATGCCTGGAAAAAAAATCACAGTAAAGCTAATTTTCAAGTTAGCATCGATCACTGTATGTGTGTATCCTTGCCAATCATGTCAATGGAATATTTTTGTGATTTTCCATCTACTTTAATTATTCAATTGGGAGGGTCTCAGTTTCCTTAGCCACTTGCCTATCTTTGTGTGCAAATGAAAGTTTGTGAAAGCGTTTCAAACTTAGAGCAATATTATAGTGGGTAGGGTGTTTGCTTAGCATACAGCCATGGAGTGATCCCTGAGCACTGAACCTGGAGTAAGTCCCAGAGCATTGCTGGGTATGGCTCCCCATATCCCCCAAAAAGTTTCAAACTTTTTCTTCGTTAAAGGAGACACATACGTTCTCATCTTCTGAATTACGAGGGTCCCTAACACTGGTTCCCCTTTAAAAATGTTAGCCAGAGAGGGGCCAGAGACATACAAGAGCAGCGGTCGACCTGGGTTCTATCCCCAGCATCCCAAAAGGTCTCCTGAGCACTGCCAGGAGTGTGATCTGTGAGCACAAAGCCAGGGAGGAAAAAAAAACAATAAATTTTTTTTTGCCTTTTTGGGTCACACCCAGCGATGCACAGGGGTTACTCCTGGGTCATGCACTCAGGAATTACTCCTGGCCGTGCTTGGGGTCCATATGATCCCATTGAACCCGGGTCAGCCGCGTGCAAAGCAAATGCCCTACCCGTTGTGCTATCACTCCAGCCCCAATAAATATAATTTTTTAGCCAGAGTGACAGAACAGTGAGTAGGGTGCATGTAGCCAACCCGACTTTGATCCCCAGCATCTATGTGGTCCCCCTGAGACCCACCAGGAGTGACTCTTGAGAATGGTCCAGGAAGCAACCTCTGTGCACCGTGCCCACCCACCCCCTTTTTTTTTTTTTTCTTTTTGGGTCACATCCGGTGATGCTCGGGGGCTACTCATGACTTTGCACTCAGGAATTATTTCCTGGTGGTGCTTGGACACCTATGGGATGCCGGAAAAATGCAGGAAAAGAGATAGCTCAGGGCTGGAAGGAGAAGCACGTGACTTGACTGTTCAGCATCCCAAATCTGGATCCCTCCCAGGATCCTGAATCCCACTAAACTGTTAGGCTGGCCCTGGCCAAGGAGCTTCCTACTGGAAAGTAATGGAAATAGGCTCAAGGGTTTGATCTTGGCTCTGCCTGGTCCCTCCTCCCTGAGTAGGCAAGAGCTGGATATGGTCCCAGAATGAACATAAAAACGGTCTCTTAGGGGCTGTAAAGATAATACAGCAGGTAAGGGGGTCCTGGCCTAGCACGTGATTGTGGATGGATCCTCGGCATCCCATATGGTCCCTGAGCTGCCGTGCCCCAAAGAGAACAATTGTATCTGCTGTGCTTTATCTGTGCTTTCATTATTTTTGTTTTTTTGGTTTTTCTTTTTTTTTTTCCTTTTGGGGTCATACCCAGCGATGCCTTGGCTCTGCACTCAGGAATTACTCCTGGCAGTGCTTGGGGGACCGTATGGTATGTCAGGGATTGAACCTGGGTCGACTTCGTGCAAGGCAAATGCCCTCCCGGCTGTACTATCCCTCCTTGAATTTATTTTTGGCTTTTGTATCCCACCCAGTGGTGCTCAGGGATCACTCCTGGTGGGGCTCTGGGGACCATATGTGTATGTGGTGCCGAGGATTGAACCTGGGTCCCAGTGTGCAAGGGAAGTGTCTTACCTGCTGTTCTCTCCCACTTAGAATTCCTCTCTTTTCTATGATTTTAGTATATATATTATTGATACATAAAAATTCGAAGGGCTGGGGCTGGAGCGATAGCACAGCGGGTAGGGCATTTGCCTTGCACGCGGCCGACCTGGGTTCGATTTCCAGCATCCCATATGGTCTCCTAAGCACCGCCAGGAGTAATTCCTGAGTGCATGAGCCAGGAATAACCCCTGTGCATCGCCGGGTGTGACCCAAAAAGAAAAAAAAAAATCTAAGGGCTGGAGAGATAGTACAATGGGTGGGGCGATTGCCTTGCTTGCAGCTGACCTGGGTTCGATCCCGGCATCCTATATGGTCTCCCCTACACCTCCAGGAGTGATACCTGAGTGCAGACAGGAGTAAGCCCTGAGCATCAGTGGGTGTGCCTCAAAAACAAAAACCTTTTTTTCCTACGTATTAGCACACTTAAACATCTAGTAGCTACATATACTTCCTGTCCCTGCTATGTTCTTTGTTTCATTTTGGGAGGGTTGCAGTTTAGGGGTCACACCTAGCTCAGCTCACACCTAGCTTACTCCTAGGGGTGTTCAGGTACCGCAGTGCCAGGGAATAAACCAAGGCGGGGTGCAGGTGAGGTGTGCTCCCTTCCCCACCCCTACGATCTGACCTCCGCATGGCTAGTGGGTTTTTTTTGTTGTTGGTGGTGTTTTTTTTTTTTTTTTTTTTGCTTTTTGGGTCACACCCAGCGATGCTCAAGGGGTTACTCCTGACTGCACTCAGGAATCACTCCTGATGGTGCTTGGGGGACCTGGAGGGGATGTCGGGGATCGAACCCTGGTTGGCCATGTGCAAGCTAACACTCTCTGGCCCCATGGCTAGTGTTTTATGTTCTCTGGCCATCTGTTTCTTGCCCTGCAGGTGAAGACCTGGTTCCAGAACCAGAGGATGAAATACAAGAGGTGGCAGAAGAACAGCTGGCCCAAGAACAGTGACGGCCTCTCTCAGGTGAGAGACACCAGCGGGACACGGTTCAGCTGCTCTCTGACGCCCATGACTTCAGTTGGCGCGTTCAAGCCTTGTTGCGCTCACAGACTTGTCTGGTCTGTGTATTGTTACATAGCACTGTCCTCCCATTGTTCATCGATTTGCTCGAGCAGGCACCAGTAACGTCTCCATTGTGAGACTGGTTACTGTTTTTGGCGTACCGAATACGCCATGGGGAGCTTGCCAGGCTCTGCCGTGGGGGCAGGATACTCCCAGAAGCTTGCCAGTTTCTCTGAGAGGGACAGAGGAATTGAACCCGGGTTGGCCGCGTACAAGGCAAACGCCCTACCTGCTCAGACTGTGTATTATTATTATTTTTGCTTTTTGGGTCACACCTGGCGATGCACAGGGCTTACTCCTGGCTCTGCACTCAGGAGTTACTCCTGGCAGTGCTCAGGGGACCATATGGGATGCTGGGAATTGAACCCGGGTTTGCCGCATGCAAGGCAAATACCCTACCCGCTGTGCTATCTCTCCAGCCCTATTATTATTATTATTATTATTATTATTATTATTATTATTATTTGCTTTTTGGGTCACACCCGGCAATGCATAGGGGTTACTCCTGGCTTTGCACTCAGGAATTACTCCTGGCAGTGTTCAGGGGACCCTAGGGGAGACTGGGAATCGAACCCGGGTTCGCCGCATGCAAGGCCAACGCCCTAATCCGCTGTACTATCGCTCCAGTCCCCTGGTTCTGGGTATTACTAATCTGGGGTCACATGAAATGGGCTCGGGTTCAAAACCAGGCACTAGTCCCAAGTCTGCTCTTGGTACGCCGGACTGCCAACAGTCGCCTTCTCTTTCAGATGACCACAGAGTACCCCACCGGCCTTTGCTGCCACCAGGGGTGCCTGATGAACACCCCCGAAAGCCTCCCGGCGTGGGGCGGCCAGCCCTGGAACAGCAGCCAGGCGTGGGGCGGCCAGGCAGCATCGTGGAGCGTGCAGAGCATGCAGAGTTGGAGCGGGCAGTTCACCAGCTACCCCGAGGAACCCCAGCAGCAGGCCCTGGTGCCGTTCCCGCAGAATTCCCCTGCCGGGGATTTGGAGAGCATCCTGGAAACTAGCGGGGAAGCCCAGAGCCTCCTCCAGCAGACCCTGAAGTATTTCAGTACTCAGCAAATGGTGGATTTGTTCCCCAATTTCTCCACGAACATGCCATTGGGAGATGCCTAAAGACGGGTGGGTGGTGAGGGTGGTGGCTGTGTTATTTAATGCGTGTGGGTGTTGTCATTTCGACTTTGGGGGTCTCTGCCTTGATGTCCTGTATATTTGTAGAGGGTGGTGACGGGGGATTTGGGAACCTTTGCTGATGCCCAAAATCTCTCCAACATAGTTAATCTGAGATTTTTTTTTTCTTTTTCGGTCATACCTGGTGATGCACAGGGGTTTCTCCTGGCTCTGCACTCAGGAATTACTCCTGGCGGTGCTCAGGGAACCCTATGGGATGCTGGGAATCGAACCCGGGTCCGCCACGTACAACGCAAACGCCCTACCCACTGTGCTATTGCACCAGCCCCTAGGTTTTAAATTTCTTTTTTCCTTTTTGGGTCAGACCCAGCGATGCACAAGGGTTACTCCTGGCTCTGCACTCAGAAATTACTCCTGGCAGTGCTCAGGGAACCCTATGGGATGCTGGGAATCGAACCCGGGTGAACCCTATGGAATGCTGGGAATCGAACCCGGGTCTGCCGCGTGCAAGCCCTACCCGCTGTGTTATCGCTCCAGCCCGAATCCGAGGAAATTCTTGCTTGGTCTGTATTCTAGGCTCTCACCTCGGGATGTGATAGAGGCTGGCCCAAGTGTTCTCACACTGTGAATTACCTCTGCCACTTTTGTTCTAATTAAGACTCCTTGTTTTCCTCTTTACTCCCATACTTTTAGAAAGATCCTTATTTTCCATTCCCTTGTAAGACTCACAGCAGTTGTCAGCCAGTTGGTTTATAAGTTTCCGTAGAAATAAAATCTACATGTTTGCCTTAGTTGTTGCCATCTGATTTCTCAATGAGGGACAAAAATATTGATCAAAGGGCCCAGAGGCCGGAATGATAGTATCACAGGTAGGGTGCTTGCTTGCACACTGCCAACCTAGGTTTGAGCCCTGGCGCCCCAGGTGGTCCCCTGAGTCCTGCCAGGAATAAGTCCTAAGCACCACCCGAAAAGCAAAGGAAATAAAAAGTTGGGTGGGGGGTGGGGGGGTGATGTGGCTAGAGCTTGCATGTGTGAAGTCTTGGCTTTAATCCCTGCTCTCTCTCTCTCTCTCTCTCTCTCTCTCTCTCTCACTGCTCAGGGATCAAATCCCTGTCGGCCCCTTATAAGTCAAGCCCTATGCTGAGTAATTAAATCAAACCTTTTTACCTCATGTATATGCAATATTACCAACATAATTCTCAGTTACAGAAGAGAGCCACAGCTGGAAATTCTGGCACAGTGATAACGGTTTCTGGAGGGGCCTAAGGATGGGGTTGGGAGGGAGGGGGTGGCAGGGGGGGAGGGGGAGAGAGACATTAGGAAAAATAAAAGCTCGCTCACTCGCTCATTGGAACCTCATCCAGAATTCCAAGTCCAGAGGGGTTTCCAATGCTGCACAGAAACTTATTTTGAAATGAACTCAACTTTCTGGTTTTGGGGCCGGAGCAATAAATGCAATTTACTTTGCATGGGGACAGATTTAGTTTCCATTCCCCAGCCCCCCATATAGGTTCCCAAGCCCACCAGGAGTGACCCCTGACCACTGCTGAGTGTGCCCCAAAATAAACTGTCACTGTAGCTGTCCTATTGTTCATCAATTTGCTCGAGTGGGCACCAGTAACGTCTCCATCGTGAGACTTGTTACTGTGGCATATCAAATATGTCACAGCCAGCCAGATACTCTCGGTAGCTTGCCGAGATCTCCGATAGGGGTGGAGGAATCGAACCCGAACTCAGTGCAGGCAAGGCAAACGCCCTCCTGCTGTGCTATTGCTCCAGCCTCGAGACAAAAAAAAAAATTTATTTTCTGTTGGGGGGTGGTAGCTGGTCTTTGCAGCACATCTGGTAGTGGTGGCACTCTGGAAATCAGTCCTGAGGGAGCCCCAGGGACCATATGGAGTGCCAGGGATTGACTGCTGTCTGCTACGTTGTCTCTCCAGACCTCTGTCACTCAGGGGCCGTATCCTGCAGCGCTTGGGGTTTGCAGCTTGGATGTACTTAGGTAGTGACTCAGGGATCAAACCCCCACGTGGCCTCTCCTTATATATTTATGAGCTTTCTTGGTTTGGTGGCCACACCTGGCAGTGCTCAGGGTTTAAGTCCTGGCTCTGTGCTGGGGGCCAGGGGGGTGGGTTATGTGGTGCTGAGTTTTATATTGTCCCAAGGGGATGGGGGTGGGGACAGATTGTAAAGCAAGTGGTTTAACTTGGTTCATTTTCCCAACCCTAAGACAAAGGTTACCACTGTGAAAATGGGCAGGAGAGATAAAGTCAACAGGCTGTGCATAAGCCCGGATTCAACCCGCTGGTGCCAGAGAGTATTTCTTTTTGGGTCACACCCGGCGATGCACAGGGGTCATTCCTGGTTCTGCACTCAGGAATTACTCCTGGCGATGCTCAGGGGAACCATATGGGATGCTGGGAATCGAACCTGGGTCGGCAGGGTTGGAAGGCAAACACCCTATCCACTGTGATACCGTTAAATGTGTGGAATGATTAGAGCGAAACCTCTAGAGAAATGGTAACATTTTAAACTTGTTTTATCCTGGCTTGACCCCACTGGTCAGATATGGGGAGTATTTTTTTATTTTATATAAGAGCCTTATTTGCTTCAGGGAAATTTAGTTCTTTTTTTTGTTTGTTTGTTTTTCTTTCCGGGTCACACCTGGCAAAAACTAATAATCCTAATGATTTTAATTTTCGCCTTCAATGCTCCTTTTGTCCTGCTTTTTCCCCTTGGCCTTTATCTCCCCGCCCATTTTGTGACAGTTGGAAAGAAGAAGCCACCAAGATTTCAGCCCCTTCAAAATTCAAACCGGAGAGGAGTTATTATGGGCCCTGGATTTCGGGGTAAAGGAAGGACAAGGTTCTTTGTGTTCTGACTAATCCCACTATTCAGGAAACTTGGCGTCAAAACAGGCCATCGCTGTGACCCCAAACGCAAAGCAAGCTACTGCTAGACGGGGTGGAATGTCTTGGGGTCCGGGGGGTTGGGGGGGACACCGCCTGGCTCCCCGGGACTCCGAAACTCCTGGGGCAGGAGATAAAGGAAATTTGTTAACTAAAGCAGCCAATTGCAGCTGACAAAAAAGCCCGTGGCACAGGAAGTTTCTGGGCTGAGGATTCCCCAGCCTCGGCATTTGAATAGGTTCCGCAGAGTAAGCTTGGAGGGAAGTTGATCAAAGGTCGACGCTGCAGGAGGTGTTACCTGACGCTGGGGTGGAGGCTGCAAACTGGCCCTGGGGTCAGGTGTCCTTGAGAATGGTGGAGGCTGAAGCCCTGGGAAAAAAATCTCACCGGTGGGGTTTTCACGGGCTCCTGGTGCTCCCCAGAGCACCACTGAGTGAGTGCAAACCAAAGGTCGAATCAAATGAACCAGGTGATGAGCCTTTTAGCTAAACAGTTAGCTTAACCCAGGGTGTGTGTGTGTGTGTGTGTGTGTGTGTGTGTGTGTGTGTGAACAAAATGGCTCTAGCTTAACCCAGGGTGTGTGTGTGTGTGTGTGTGTGTGTGTGTGTGTGTGTGTATTTTTGTGTGTTAACCCAGGCACGTGTGTGTGTGTGTGTGATATTTGTGGGGTTGGGAGATTCCTGATAAGTTCCAATGGCTCTAGTTTAACCCGGTGTGTGTGTGTGTGTGTGTGTGTGTATTTTTGTGTGTTAACCCAGGCACGTGTGTGTGTGTGTGTGTGATATTTGTGGGGTTGGGAGATTCCTGATAAGTTCCAATGGCTCTAGTTTAACCCGGTGTGTGTGTGTGTGTGTGTGTGTGTATTTTTGTGTGTTAACCCAGGCACGTGTGTGTGTGTGATATTTGTGGGGTTGGGAGATTCCTGATAAGTTCCAATGGCTCTAGTTTAACCCGGTGTGTGTGTGTGTGTGTGTGTGTGTGTGTGTGTGTGTGTGTGATATTTGTGGGATTGTGAGGTACCTGATAGGTGCCAAGAACCAGGGCTGAGAATTTGTGCTCAGGGAAGGTGTCTATGATTTTCTGTAAGAAAAATCAGTGGCTGGACAGAGCTTCTAGCCCAAAGAATTAGCTCAAACTTTTCTTTTCTTTTCTTTTCTTTTCTTTTCTTTTCTTTTCTTCTCTTCTCTTCTCTTCTCTTCTCTTTTCCTTTTTTTTCTTTTTTCTTTGCCACACCCAGCGATGCTCAAGGGTTACTCCTGGCTCTGCACTCAGGAATTACTCCTGGCAGTGTTCAGGGGACCATACAGGATGTGGGGGTTCTAACCCGGGTCGGCCATGTACAAGGCAAATTCCCTACCTGCTGTACTATCATTCAGGCCCCAGGAGGAATTCTTGAGAGCATCACCAGGGTGGCCACAAAATAACCGCCCTTGCAAAAAAAAAAAAAAAAATCCAAAACCCACCTCTGACTACCTGACCCACCCCCACATCTTGGTAAGTTTTCATTTTTTTTCCCCCTGTGTAATGAGTTGATTCATAGCTCCACCTAAACCATGTCAAGATAACTCACTAATGGGGTTCCTGGCACTCCATGTGCTCCCCCTCGCCCCCAACAGCCGACAGAAGTGATCTCTGAGCACAGAGCCAGGAATAAGCTCTGAGCACCACTGGGTGGGGGCCACCCAGCCTTCCCACCCCATCTCCCTAAAAAAAAAAATATTCACTAATAATTTCCATCTTGCTAAATCCAAAGACACAAATTTTAAAAAGAAAATCAGTCTCTTCATAATTAAAATCTGCACACGTGTCTGAGGAGGTGGTACTGGGCTTAAGTTTTTTTTTCCTCTCTTTTTCTTTTATTATTTTTTTATTGAACCACCTGGGTCTCATTCTCCTAAAGAGCCTTGAATATAATCTCAGGGCTAGGATGAAAGAGACGTTACTGGGGCCTGCTCAAGGCAATCGACGAATAATAGGATGATGAATGAATGAATGAAATTGAACCACCGTGAGATACAGTTATAAGCATTCATGTTTGAGTTTCAATCATACAATCTTTGAACTCCCATCCCTCCACCAGTGCACATTCCCCACCACCAATGTCCCCAATATACCCCCCTTTCCACCCCTCCCCCTGCCTCCATGGCAGACAATTTCCCCCATACTCTCTCTCTTCTTTGGGGCATTACGGTTTGCAATATAGATACTAATAGGCTATCATGTTTGGTCCTTTATCTACTTTCAGCACACATCTCCCATGCCCAACAATTCCTCTAATCACTACTGTCTTTTTTTTATTTTTTGCTTTTTGGGTCACACCCGGTGATGCTCAGGGGTTCCTCCTGGCTCATGCACTCAGGAATTGCTCCTGGCGGTGCTCAGGGGACCATATGGGATGCTGGGAATCGAACCTGTGTGGGCCATGTTGGCTGCGTGCAAGGCAAACGCCTTACCCACCTTTTCAGCCCCTCGCTGTCTTTTGATCCATTGTCATTGATCCCATGTCTATCCCAGCTGCCTTCTCCCCCAGCTCATGAGACAGGCTTCCAACCGTGGAGCAAAATTCCTGGCCCTTATATCTAACTGTCCTTAGATGTCAGTCTCATATTATGTTATTTTATATTCCACAAACGAGGCAGTGCTAAGGCACTTTCATCATTTGGTTTGGTTTGGTTTTGGAGTCATATCCAGCTGTGCTCAGGGATTATTCATGGTGTTGCTCAGGGGACCACAAGGGATGCAGGGAGTTAAACCAGGGTGTGGGCTGCATGCTGCATATGATCTCTCTGAAGGACCCCAAGATTCTCTCTTTGTATGAGGTCACCCCGTGTGTCCTGGACATCACAAATGATCCCTTTGAGATGCCAAGGTCGGGAGGTATCTAAGTGCCAAGTAGATGTCGGGAACCAAGACTGCTCTGTGAGACCTTGAATTACTGAGCCCCCTTGGCGGGGCCCACACAGACCCTGAGAGCTTCCTCCTTAGAGGCTTCCTAGGACCCTCTGACCCTGACGGATGTTTGTCCGGTGACCATGAACAGGCAGGCAGATACTTGCGTAAATCTGGACTTATCTATAGATATCCCCAGGTTGCAGCTGCTGCCATAAGACCCTTTGATGTACAGATGTTTACCTTGAATGCTATGTAAAGTTCTTGTTCTAACCTTACCATGTATGGTTATATTGCTTCTGCTCATGACTGGGCCTCCCCGGACCCTATATAACAGCCTGTAGCCCTCAATAAAGTCAGTCCTTTTTTTGTCTCTGTTTCTAAACTGCACTCTGTCTCTTGTGTCTTGTTTTCATTCGGTCGGTCCCTCCTTGCACCTACGGACCCTAGGGCCACCTCCACGGGTCGGAGGATTGGTCTGGCGGGGGCCCCCCGCAAATACATGCTTCTGAATCCTGGTTTGCAAGACCACCCCAAGCACCGACAGATGCAGTGCCGAAGATCGGGAGTACCGCCAGGACTGAGTACAGCCTGGAGTGACCCCAGCCGCTGCACTACCCCCAAGCCCTTAACACTGATGGGTGGGCCCCTGGTCAAAAAAGAAAGTGACATTGATACAAATTCATTGCATGACCGAGATTTAAATCTGAAAACTTTGTAACTTTTCCCACAGTGATTCAATAAATATTAAAAAAAAGGGGCTGGAGAGATAGCACAGTGGGTAGGGCGTGTCTTGCACGCGGCTGATCAGGGTTCGATTCCCAGCATCGTATATGGTCCCCTGAGCAACACCAGAAGTAACTCCTGATTGTAGAGCCAGGAGTAACCCCTGTGCATAGACAGGTGTGATCCAAAAAGCAAAAAAAAAAAAAAAAGATACAAATTCAATCAATAGCAAAGATGCTATTTTTTTCTTTTTTCTTTTCAGTCACACCCAGTGATGCTCAGGGTTCCTCCTGGCTCTGCACTCAGGAATTACTCCTGGCGGTGCTTGGGGGACCCTATGAAGTGCCAGGGATGGAACCCGGGTCTGCTACGTGCAAGGCAAATGCTCAACCAACTGTCCTATCGCTCCGGCCCCGGCAGCCAAGATGCTTAATGTTTAACTCCTTGTGCAAACATTGTAACACTTTTATAGTCTGTATTACACTCTTGTTCAATAACATTCACCTTTTGTTTTCAAATACGCAGCTGACCTTTCTCTTTCTCTAATAAGTGCTCTCAGAACTCCTTTCACACATGTTATCACGGTGTCTTTCCAGTAACCTTTCTCCACTTTGCTCATTGATAAGTGCCCCCCGCCCCCATCGTGATTGCTAAGCATCCAATGTCTGACCTTCCAGCCTAGAAGTCCTTTCTCTCCTAGTAAAGCTTTGGGATGGGTTTGTTTTGTTGGTCCTGAGGCCGAAACTGGCACTCCTGACTGTTCTCAGGAATCACTCCTGGTAGTAATTGGAGAACCATAGGGGTGATGCAAGGCAAACATCTTACCTGGTACACAATATCTCCGGCCCCTTCAGTTTTTTTTTTCCCCTTTGTTTTATTTTGTGAGGCCTAGGGATCCACTATACGGCAGCCGAAGACCTCCAGAACCAGCCACAAGCGTGCTGAGACCACTCTCCACACGCATGTAGGTACCGGCAGAGGAACAAAGGCATGCGGGTCCCAGGGCTGAGATCTCTAAGCCTGCTCGGATCGGGGCTGAGCATCCTCCACCCAGATCCTCCATCTTCCAGTAGGCAGGGGTCACACCCACCAACTGCCCCGCCCCCCTCCCCAGCGCTGTGTAATCCCATCAACGGCCAAGACACAGGGAACACAGGGGATGTTCTGGGGGATTAGAGACTATAAAACCCAGCTCCCGGACATCTTATTATCTCATTCTTACTTTGGACAACCTAGCAGGCTACCGAATGTAACCTGCCCACATGGCAGAGTGTGGCAAACTCCTCCCCGTGGCGTACCCAATATGCCAAATACCAGTAACAATGATGGGTCTCATTCTCCTAACCCTGAAAGAACCTTGAATATGGCACTTTTTAAAATCTCAGGGCTAGGGTGAAGGAGACGTTACTGGTGCCTGCTCAAGGCAATTGATGAACAACAGGAAGATCATGATCGTGAGGGATCCATTAGTTCTTCTCCTTTTTTGGGGGGGGGGTCACACCCAGCTATGCTCAGGGGTTACTCCTGTCTCTGCAGTCAGGAATTACTCCTGGCAGTGCTCAGGGAACCATATGGGATGCCAGGGATTGAACTCGGGTCAGCCCCATGCAAGGCAAACGCCCTACCCACTGTACTATTGCTTCAGCCCCGTCCTACTAGTTATTCTTGGCCAAGGGATCCACGGTTCAGTGGATCCTGAGGATGCAATGTTGGGGATACCCAGACCATCCCGGGGGTGCTCAGGAGTCTCCAGGGCTGATTCAAAATGAAAACAAAACAAAAAGAAAGTTGGGGGGGTAGTGATAGAACAGTGGGTAGGGCATTTAATTTCCTAGCATGCAGCCAACCTGGATTCAATCCCCGGCATCCCATATGGTCCCCAGTGCTCTGCCAGGAGCAATTCCTAAGTATAAGAGCCAGGAATAACCATTGAGCATCACGGGGTATGATCCCCAAACGAAAATAACAACAATAAAGAGAATTTTTTTTTTGTTTTGTTTTTTGGATCACACCCAGCGATGCACAGGGGTTACTTCTGGTTCATGCACTCAGAAATTACTCCTGGCTATGTTTGGGGGACCATATGGGATGCTGGGAATCGAACCCGGGTTGAGCCGCATGTAAGGCAAACGCCCTACCCGCTGTGCTATCACCCCAGCCCCAAGAGAAATTTTTATGATTCAAGGAACATAATAAAGGAAGCCAAAAGACAACCTATAGGGGGCCAGAATCACAGGACAGCGGGTAGGGTGTTTGCCTTGCATGTGGCCAACCCAAGTTCTATCCATAACGCCTGAGCATCATCGGGTGTGGCCCCAAAAGCCACACACACACACACACACACACACACACCCCTGACAGTAGACTACATAAAGAACTTGTTTGTTTGGGGGCCACACCCAGCTGTGCTCAGGCTTACCAATCACTCCACTCAGGGATCACTCCTGGCAGGGCTTAGGGGACCATATAGGGTGCTAGGATCAAACCTGGGTGAACTCAGGGCGAAGCAAGCACCTTCCTAGCTGTACTGTCTTCCCAGTCCCTACTCTCCATGCTATTTTCAGTCTGGTAAGATGCCAGTGGATGGCATTATGTAGTGGGAGGGGGGGGGAAGAGGGGGATGGCATGGTGCAGTGTGTGTGTGTGTATTGGTTTTGTAGCGCTGGGAATCTACATAAGCAAACAGAGAGAGCAAGTGCTACCCTTGAGTTATATCTCTATTTAATTCAACTTTTTTTTTTTTTGCTTTTTGGGTCACACCGGGTGATGCTCAGGGGTTACTCCTGGCTCATGCATTTAGGAATTTCTCCTGGCGGTGCTCAGGGGACCCTATGGGATGCTGGGAATCGAACCCGGGGCGGCCGCATGCAAGGCAAATGCCCTACTCGTTGTGCTATCACTCCAGCCCCAATTCAACTCATCCCTGGTTACTCAGGGCTTACTTCCTGCCTCTGTGCTTAAGAGGCCTAGGAAGGCCTGGTCAACCGCATGCGCAGTAAGTGCGTTAACCCTTGTACTATCTTTCCGACCCAAAGATCTAAATTGGGCCAATGATAAGCGTTTGGACCATACTTGGTGGTGATCAGGGGCTACTCCCAGTTGTACTCAGTGACCACGTGATGCCAGTTGTAGTACCAGGATGAGCCACATGCAAGGCAAGCGCTTTTTTTTTCTCTTTGGGTCACACCTGACGATGCACAGGGGTTACTCCTGGCTCTGCGCTCAGGAATTAACCCCTGGCAGTGCTCAGGGGACCATATGGGATGCTGGGAATCGAACCCGGGTCTGCCGCGTGCAAGGCAAACGCCCTACCCGCTGTGCTATTGCTCCAGCCCCAGCAAGTGTTTTTTTTGTTTGGTTTTGGGTGCCACGTTGAAGATGATTAGGGTCACTCCAGGCTCTGCACTCAGGAATCACTCCTGGGGGTGCCTGGGGGAACACAGGGGATGTTCTGGGGGATTAGGCTGCACATGTGTAAGACAAGTGCCCTACCCACTGTACTATCTCTCTGGCCCCAAGGCAAGGACACTTGGTTCCCTGAGCCCTGCCAGGATGGCCCAGAAAACGCATGAAATCAATAATAATGTGGTTGGACTGGGAAAGACAAAAGCAAAAACCAAACCGACCAACAAAAACAGAGCCCAAGCTTGTGCCATTCTAGATACATTCAGAATTTTTATTTCAAAACAAAGAACCACAGTTTAACATGAGTAATAAGAAGTTCATTTGGAAATATTCATCACCAAGTCACTGAAAAATACGGGGGAACTTGCACTCAGGGTGAGGGCCGCCCCATGTTCAGCCAAGCCCAACCCTCCACCACCCCCCCACCTCCCCAAACCCAGCTCCAAAGCTCCCAGCCTAGAGAGCACTGGGGGGGAGGGGGGCAGTCTGAGAACAAAAATCCTGTCTCAGGCAAGGATCTGAAATGTGTAAGCACCAAGGGAAAGGGAGATGGAACAATCGAAGGAAATGGTCTGACCGTGGCAGGGTGTCCCCCCCCCACAACACGGCTCACTCCCCAACACCTCCCGTGGCCCCCAGGCGTCCCCTCCAATAGCCACAGAAGACCCCCAAGTTCTCATCTCTTCTTTTTCTTTCCTACTCCATCTCAGGCCGGGAGGGATTCAATGAGCTCCACCTTCTCCAACAAGGAAAGGTCAGAGGAGCTTGGAAGAAACCCAGAGGGACACAAATGTCACCCATCAGAGGCAGTGTTTCTTACACACATGTTTCAACACTTCCGGCGGCTCAGCGCTGGAGACAGCAGACAGAACATTCGTGGTCTGGGGCTAGGCCTCACCGCCCACTTCCGCACCCACACCGTCTCCTGCGGGTGGGTGGGAGGAATGATCTGGGCCCTCTGAAGGGCACTTAACACATCAACACTGTGGTCACGAACTGGACAAGCATGCCAGGACCCTAAGAGCAACAACATTCACGTTAAGAACCACTCAGGGAAAAAAAAAAAAAATCTCCCAGATTACAAATTCCACACCAGCTATCAACAATCTCTTCTGATTTCTTTTTCAAGCTACAGGTTAATACAAAAATAAATGCAGGTTCTAAAAGTCCCCTAAAGAATAAAATGGAGAAAATAACCTCGAACCAAGAAACAATGGAGGGGTTGACCCCACCGCAGGGGCTGCAGTGTATGTGTATGTGTGTGTGTCGTGTGTGTGTGTGTGTGTCTACGTGTGACGTGCGCGCACGCGTGTGTGTGTGTGTGGGGTGTGTGTGTGTGTGTGTGCACGTTTTGTTTTGTTTTTAAAGTGAACCCACTACAAGGAAAAGAAAATGGTTTGGTACAAGGAGGGTCAAGTTTTTCGAGAAACCACCCTGTCTTGTCTGGTGCCCGAAAACCACCACCAACTACAATGCCCATCTTTATAATAACCCTAGATTTCAAGTAATAACTAAATTTAATCTTAAGCCAAGGGAGGGGGGAAAAAAAATCCAAAGGAAACCTCAGTAGTACAGGCACATCACTTTTCTGAGAAAGCTTCCTTCAGAGGGACTGAGGCCAAGTTCACACCGCGTGGCATCGACGAAAAGAACATTCTTGAACTTGAACTGCCTCCACTCACCTTCACCTTCACCTCACCCTTCCTCCCTTCTCACCTCTCCCCAAACACCTCCCCCTCTGCACCTCAATGTCCTTCTATAGAGAGATATATATATATAATTTTTTTTAATTATTTGGTAAAATTCCTTTACAGTTAAAAAAATAAATATTTCTGCAATACCACCAGAAGTTAAAATAAATAAAACTCAAGTGAAGAAGTCGCTCTGCTGAGCCGTACGGAAGTGAGGCTGGTGCGCGTGTGATTCCAACTCTTACCCCCCTGCCACCTCCCTGGGACAGACACCTGCTTTCTAAGGTGGGGGGGCCCCCGGCACCCCGACTCCTCCTTCCCCGTTGGGGGGTGGGGGGCCCTGCCCAGAGGCGAGTTTAGAAACCCAGGGACCAACCCATCCTTCGGGAAATAAAGGGAGGTTCCCTCGGTTTCTCCGCAGCTGAGGACAAACGTCCCCAGCAAGGACAGGATGTGACAAGAGTCGCGGAGGACAACCAGCCCCCACGAGGCGTCCCAGGGGCCCAGACCGGGTGCTCCCGGGCTGTGTGGGAGGAGAAGAGATCAAGTAGCAGCATTCGGAAAAAAAAACGGTCCTGATTCCAACCTGACTGAGGTGCGCCCCCTCGGCTCCGGGGGGGAGGGGGCTTGTGTGTCTTCGGGAGAGAGGTGGGTTAAGAACCGGGCTTGGTTAGACCGCTTCCCCTTCCCCTTCCCCTTCCCCTTCCCCTTCGCCTGCGCCTTCCCCTTCAACGCCTCCCACGGTGGCTGTGTTGCTGGGCGTGTTGATCTGGGCAAGGCTGTTCATGGGCACAGAGGAGCTCTTCTCACGTAGGGCCCCCCCGTTCTCGAAGGCCCGGGTGATCTCCTCGAAAGTCCTGCCCCGGGTCTCGGGGACTTTGAAGAAGGTGAAGACGAAGAAGATCAGGAGGAACACGGTGAAGACGATGAACACGTAGGCTCCTAAGTAGAACTAGGGCGAGAGGACGGAAGAGGAGGGTCAGTCCCGGCAAAGGCATCCTGCATCAACCTGGTCCCACTAGCATCCCTCCCAATGCAGAGGGTCAAACACCTTTTTGCTCGGACTCTTTGGCTCCCTTGGGGATCTTTTTTTTTTTCCTGGGGGAGGGATTGGGGATGGAGATGATGACAGGACACCCAGTCAGCTCGGAGCTAACTCATCACTGCTGGCAGGTTTTGCGGGGGGTGGGGGGGGACCACATAGGATATCGGGGACTGAATCTGAGTCGGCTGCATGCAAGGCAAGCGCCCTCTCGGCTGTATGATCACGCCAGCTCCTAGCTTAGTATTTTTCTGCGATTTTTCTTTTCTTCTTTTTTTTCTCTTTTTTGCTTTTTTGGGGTCACACTTGACCACGCTCAGGGAACCGTATGGAATGCCAGGGAACCAACCCAGCTTGGCAGCATGCCAAGCAAATGCCTCCCCACTATACGATAGCTGGAACCCCAGAAGCCTGCATTCTCTCTTAGCACTTGATACTCTCTCTCCTTCACCTCGCCTTCCCCTCTTAAAACTTCCCTTCTTGGGGCTGGAGCAATAGCACAGCGGTAGGGTGTTTGCCTTGCACGCGGCCGACCTGGGTTCGATTCCCAGCATCCCACATGGTCCCCTGAGCACCGCCAGGAGTGATTCCTGAGCGCAGAGACAGGAGTAAACCCCGTGCATTGCCAGGTGTGACTCCCCCCACCCCCCCAAAAAAAGAAAAAAGCAAAAGAACTTCCCTTCTTAAGAACTTCCAAATGAAATCTGTTTTTACTTCCAAAAAAAAAAAAAAAAAAGAAAAAAAGGTTTATTTAGTGCTGAGTCAGAGATAGTCCGGGAAGTTCAGACACCAGACTTGGGGTCAGAGAGACAGGGCAGTGGGTAAGATGTTTTGCCTTGGGGCTGGAGCGATAGTACAGTGGGGAGGGCATTTGCCTTGCATGCGGCCGACCCGGGTTCGATCCCCAGCATCCCATAGGTATAGCCAAGCACCGCCAGGGGTAATTCCTGAGTGCAGAGCCAGGAGTAACTCATGAGCAGGTGTGATCCAAAAGAAAAAAAAAAAGAGATGTTTGTTCTTTGAGGCTGATTTAGGTTCAATCCCTGGCACTATATATGGTTTCCTGAGCACCACCGGGAGTAAGCCCTGGGCACCACGGGGTTTGCCCCTAAAAACTGGGGAGTGGGGGAGATGCCGTTTGTCCTTCTATCAGCATCATCACACACATCTGGGCCCCCTGAGGACTCCTGAGCGCTGCTGGATGTGGCCCTAGTCCCCGCCCCGGAATCACCCCCCAAGAACAGTTTAGCACTGGGCTGAAGAGAGCACGGGGAATAAGGTGCTTGCTTTGCATGTAACCGACCTCGGTTTGATCCTGGCCCAGCATATGGCTCCCTGAGCAGAGCCTTAGTGGCCCCTGAGCACAGCTGGGGAGGGGTCCCAAACTCTGACCCCCCCCCAAAAATAAAAACCCCACAAAGCTTTATCCTTTTCTGTTGCTCTCCTCTCCACCCCTCACTGCACTGAGAAGTCTTTAAAATATAAAGTGGGAGGAGGGGCTGGAGCCATAGCACAGCGGGTAGGGTGTTTGCCTTGCACGCGGCCGACCTGGGTTCGATCCCCGGCATCCCGTATGGTCCCCCGAGCACTGCCAGGAGTAATTCCTGAGTGCATGAGCCATGAGGAACCCCTGACCTGAGCATTGCCGGGTGTGACCCAAAAAGAAAAAAAAAAAAAGAATCACTAAGATTCTCTCTTAAAGTGGGGCCAGGGGATCTAGTTTTAAAGTCCCTGGTACCTAATCCTTCAAAGAATCAGTAACCTTTTATTTCTACTTTTATTTTTTTTGCATTTTTGGGTCACACCCGGTAATGCACAGGGTTACTCCTGGCTCATGCACTCAGGAATGACTCCTGGCGGTGCTCAGGGGACCATATGGGATGCTGGGAATCGAACCTGGGTCGGCCGCGTGCAAGGCAAACGCCCTACCCGCTGTGCTATCGCTCCAGCCCCACCTTTTTTTTTTTTTTTTTTGATAGGAGGTTTGGGGGTGGCAATTTTGAGCAACACCCAGCATACTCAGAGCACACCAATGGCTCTTCACTCAGTAATTACTCCTGGCAAGCTCGGGGGACCCTATGGGATGCTGGGGATTGAACCCAGGTTGGTTGTGTGCAAGGCAAATGCTCTACCTGCTGTACTATCACTCTGGCCCCTTATTTATTTATTTATGCTTTCTGGGGGGAGTCACACCCGGTGTGATGCTCAGGGCTTATTCCTGGCAGTGTTCTGGGGACATGGGATGCTGGGGATCGAACCGGGGTCAGCTGCCTGCAAGGCAAACGTCCTCCCCACTGTCTTATTGCTCTAGCCCCTAAGTCACTGTCACTGTCACTTGTCCTCCCGTTGTTCATCAATTTGCTTGGGCAGGCCCAGTAACATTGTGAGACTTGTTACTGTGTTTGGCATATAGAATACGTCACGGGTAGCTTGCCAGGCTTTGCCGTGCGGGCAAGATACTCTTGAAGCTTGCTGGGCTCTCCCAGAGAGGCAGAGGAATCGAACTCGGGTCAGCCCGGTTGGCCGCATGCAAGGCAAACGCCCTTCCCGCTGTACTATCCCTCCAGCCCCTTAGTAACCATTTTTTAAAGGTATATAACAAGAGGGGCCCTGTGAGCTGGCTTTTCGGTCGTCTGGCTGGTCGGATGGAAGGGAGGCGGCGTCTGCTCGTCCGTGTACTTACTGCGGCCGAAGGGAAGAGCAGGCCCACCAGGAAGTTGGAGGTCCAGTTGGAGCAGCCAGCCACGGCCATGGCCGCCGGCCGGGGGCCCTGGCTGAAGAGCTCGGCCACGATGAACCAGGGGATGGGCCCCGGGCCAATTTCAAAGAAGGCCACGAAGACCAAGATAGCCACAATGCAGACGATGCTCATCCAGTGATGATCGGCCTGGGTGAGGAAGAAGAGAGCAGCGTCAGGGCCATAGGTGCAAAGCAGGGCCGGAGCGAGAGTCCAGCAGGGAGGGCGTTTGCCTTGCATGCTGCCGACCCGAGTTCAATCCCCGGCATCCCATCGGGCCCCCCCAAGCACCGCCAGGAGTAATTCCTGAGTGCAGAGCCAGGAGGAAGAACCCCTGAGCATCACCGGGTGTGATCCCCTCCCCCCCCCCGCCAAAAAAAAAAAAGCAGGTACCAAGCCTCCCGGGGCAAATTGAGGGGTGGGGGAGGGGGCACATCCTTCAGTCCTATGGTAGGATTCAATGTCAGGGCTGACAGCTGCCTGCGGGCTTTGGACCTCCCACCCCACACCCCTTGCCACTAGGAGGGCACACACGATCCTCTTAGTCAATGGGAACGAGAATGATCTCACAGTGGTCCCAAGAGGAAAACCAGGCGGGGCTGCTTGGTGCTGGTTGGACCAAGGCTCTGCTGCTCTAGGGATGTCAGAAGAGCAGCAAAAGGCACCAGCTTTGGGGGGTCCCTATCCTGCCAACCCAACCCTACTCAACCCTACTCACCCAACCCGTGCCCGCATCGGACCCCACCATCAACGCCAGGCCTGGAGCCCACGGCAGTGGTAGCCGGGATGCGGGTGCCTTTGTTTCCCTCACAGGAGGGTGAGGGGATGACGTTTCACTCACCTTCATCAACAAGGAAACCGTCATGAGGATGGAGCAGCCGGCCATCCCCGCCAGGCCCAAGAGATGCAGTGTCCGGCGCCCCATGCGTTCCACCAGAAATAGCTGAAAGAAGCAAAGAAGTTGAGGCATCACCTCAGCTGACTGTCGGAGCAACCAGGGACATAGCCCCGGCAGATGACCTCCACGACCCAACCGCCGCCACATTCCGGGCCACGCCTCACATGAGTAAACTTATTCCTGGACACATCGTAAGACATTCCCTCCCCTACTCTCTATAATTGCCACACCATATTTGATGGGTTTCAGACAGTAGGTAACAAATCATAGAAGGAAAATATATACATATACACATGCAAATGACCTGGTGACCAAGGTTCGATTCCTCCACCCATCTCGAAATGCCCGGCAAGCCACTGAGAGTATCTCGCCTGCACGGCAAAGCCTGGCAAGTTACCCGTGGCGTATTCGATATGCCAAACACAGTAACAAGTGTCACAATGGAGACGTTACTGGGCCCTCTTGAGCAAATCGATGAACAACGGGAGAACAGTGACAGATTATTATTCTTATTATTGGGCTGGAGCGATAGCATAGCGGGTAGGGCATTTGCCTTGCACGCGGTCAACCCAGGTTGATTCCTCTGCCCCTCTCGGAGAGCCCGGCAAACTATCGAGAGTATCTTGCCCACACGGCAAAGCCTGGCAAGCACCCCGTGATGTATTTGATATGCCAGAAACAGTAACAACAAGTCTCACAATGGAGACGTTACTGGTGCCCGCTTGAGCAAATCGATGAATGGGAGGACAGTGCAGTACTATATATATATATATATATATATATATATATATATATATATATATATCCCAAAGCTCACACCACCCAAACTTTAACAACATGTTAGTGATCACTGTCACTGTCCTCCCATTGTCTATCAATTTTCTCGAACGGGCCCAGTAACGTCTCCATTGTGACCATTGTTACTGTGTTTGGCATATCGAACACGCCACGGGTAACTTGCCAGGCTTTGCCATGCGGGCAAGATACTCTCAGTAGCTTGCCGGGCTCTCCGAGAGGGGCGGAGGAATCGAACTCGGGTTAGTCGTGTTGGTCGCATGCAAGGCAAACACCCTACCTGCTGTGCTATCGCCCGTGTTAGTGATATCTTATAGAATGTCTTAATGGTTCCTGCCAAAATGGAACAATCTTTACACCGTTTCCTATACGAACACTTTTCTGTATGCATATTCAGCAGCTCTTTATAGCAGACAGTACAAAATCTATTCTTTCAGTTGTGTTTTGGAACAGGGATTGGGGTTTGGGATGGAAACATCCCGAATATGTGGTGGGAAGGTGTCATGGTGGTAGGATTGGTGTTTGAATATTAAATGTAATCAAATATTGTGAACTAACTTATAAAATAAAAAAAAAATTAAAAAAAAAAAAGCAACAACCCCTATGAGCTGCCGCAACTTGTGTGTCACCAGGATCCTGGGGGACAGAATCCTATAAGACCAGTCCCCATTTGAGAGGCTCCAAGACCCAAGAGACAGTTCAGGGGTTAAGGCAATGGGCCTGCCACCATGCAATCTCCAAGGCTCTCCCGCACTCCAGGGGACACTGCTGGGCCAAGTCCATGCCCTTATGCCGTATACCCCTTCCCCTGTTGGTTCATTTTCCATGTTGGCCGGAATAAGGGAACTGTATTCACTCCCATCCCATGGCCAGAATTCCTCCCTCCACCCAAAAAATGATCAAACCGCTCAAACTTACTGAAACGACGGTGAAGATAGTGTTGACCACACCGGCACCAATGGTGGCGTAGATGGGCTCCTGCACTCCGGCATCCTTGAAGATTCCTGTTGAGTAATAGAATACCTAGGAGGAAAGAGGAGATGCAACATGTTTTTGGTTTTTTTTCAGGGGCTGGAGCAATAGTACAGTGGCGAGGATATTTGCTTTGCACACAGCTAAGCTGGGTTCGATCCCCGGGACCCCATATGGTTCCCTGAGCCCGCCAGGAGTGATCTCTCTCTCTTTTTGTTTTTTTAATTTTTATTAGTGAAACACCATGAGGTACAGTTGTAGACTTACAAATTTTTGTGCTTGGGTTTCAGTTATATAATGATCGTGTAGTACCCATCCCCCCACTAGGGCCCATTTTCCACCACCATGGATCCCAGTATCCCTCCCACCCTGCCTCTGTGGCAGGGCATTCCCCTCTGTTCTCTCTCTACTTTTGGGTGTTGTGGTTTGCAAAAGAGGCATTGAGCGGCAATCATGTTCGGTCTATAGTCTACTTTCAACATGCATCTCCCATCCTGGGTGGATCTTCCCCAACACCCTTTATTTGGTGCTCCCTTCTCTATCTGAGCTGCCTTTACCCCTAGCATGTGTGGCTGGCCTCCAAGCCATGGAGCTAACCCAAGAGTGATCTCTGAGCACCAGCGGGTGTGGCCCCCCAGCCAACCAACCAACCAACCAACCAACCAACCAACCCAACCAACCAAAAAACCCCAATTAAGAGAAATGGTATTCACCAGGAGTGATTCCTGAGTGAAGAGCCAGGAGTAACCCCTGAGCATCCCAAGTGCAGCCCAACCTCCCCCGCTCCCCCCCCCCCCAAAAAAAAACCCCACGTAGTTAAATAACTGGAAATAAAGCAAAGAGAGAGAGAGAGAGAGAGAGAGAGAGAGAGAGAGAGAGAGAGAGAAAGAAACGGTGTTAAGGAAAAATCCCAAATCTGAAAACTAGAACCGGAGCATGTCTTGCAAGTGGCCCATCCAGGTTCGACCCCCGGCATCCCATATGGTCCCCCAAGCACTGCCAGGGACAGTTCCTAAGTGTCAGCTAAGCGTATGGCGTGAGCCTAGTTGTGTGTGGCCCCCAAGTCGAAATAAAGAAACAAACAAAAACCAAGATTGTGGGTGGGTCAATTTTTTCCTTTTTCTACCCCTGGAATCCGATGCACACAAGGTAAGGCATATATGTATACTTCACGACTGAGCCACAGCCCTGCATGCCTGGATAGAAGTCAAAATTTGGAGTCAAGGGGCTGGAGTGATAGTTCAGTGGGTAGGGTGTTTGCCTTGCATGCGGCTGATGCAGGTTCGATTCCCAGCATCCCATATGGTCCCCCGAGCACTGCCAGAAGTAATTCCTGAGTGCAGAACCAGGAGTAACCCCTGAACATCGCCGGGTGTGACCCAAAAAGACCCCCCCCCCAAAAATTGAGGGGCTGGAGTGATAGCACAGCGGGTAGGGTGTTTGCCTTGCACACAGCCGACCCGGGTTCGATTCCCAGCATCCCATATGGTCTCCCGAGCACCGCCAGGAGTAATTCCTGAGTGCAGAGCCAGGAGTAACCCCTGAGCATCGCCGGGTGTGACCCAAAAAGCAAAAAAAAAAAAATAAGTCAAGGGCCAGAGAGTTCCTTGGCACCTGATGGTCCCACACAAGCCCCCTCGCAGACTCTAACATTGACCCCCTTTGGATGTGGCCCCTCCAAACCCGACCCACCCCAACCGTGACAGCAAGGACACCAGGTGACAGGCCGGTGGATCCACAGGTCAGAAGCGGCGGCTCGGAGGCTGCCGGGATACTCACAGCGTTGATGCCCGAGAGCTGCTGGGAGAGCTGCAGCATGATGGCGATCAGGATGGGCTGCCGGTAGCTGGGGGACCGGAACAGCTCCAGCACGGTGGGACGCTTCTCCTGCGACATCCGGACACTCTCTTCCTTCATCTCCTGGATGTCCTGGCTCACGTCGTCGGTGCCCCACAGGCGCTGGAGGACTGATGAGAACAGGACAGGCTCTACTGGGCAGCGGGGGCACTGGGCGCCATCCCTGAGCCCAGAAGGTCCCACCATCATGGAAAAACACACACATACACACACACACACAGAAAAAACAAAAAACCAAAAACCAAAAAAACTCGAAAAATGGGCCCCAGCGATAGTACAGTGGGGAGGGCGTTTGCCAGAAGTAACCCTTGAGCACTGCTGGGTGTGACCCAAAAATCAAAAAACAACAACAGGGGCTGGTGAGATAGCACAGTGAGTAGGGCATTTGCTTTGCATGCAGCCAGACCCGGGTTCGATTCCCAGCATCCCATATGGTCCCCCGAGCACCGCTAGGAGTAACTCCTGAGTGCAGAGCCAGTAGTAACCCCTGTGCATCACCAGGTGTGACCGAAAAAGAAAAAAAAAATGATGACACGGGGCCGGAGTGATAGCACAGAGGGTAGGGTGTTTGCCTAGCACGTGGCCGACCAGGGTTCGATCCCCGGCATTCCATATGGCCCCCCAAGCACCGCCAGCAGTAATTCCTGAGTGCAAAGCCAGCAGTAACCGCTGAGCATCGCTGGGTGTGACCCCAAAAGCAAAAAAACACAAAAGACAAAAACAAAGAAAAATGATGACACAGTTGGGCCGGAGTGATAGTACAGCAGGAAGCGTATTTGCCTTGCATGGTTGAATCCCCCAGCATCCCATATGGTGCCCCGAGCACCACCAGAAGTAATCCCTGAGCATCGCTGGGTGTGACCCCAAAAAGCCAAAAAAAAAAATAAGGAAAGGAAAAAAAAACAGGTGGGTGGGACCAGAGCTAAGGGACAGCAGAGTAGACAGAGAAGACATGATGGCGCTTGCCTTGCATGTTGCTGACGGAGTTGAACCCCTGGCACCCCAGAGAGTGCCCTGAGCCATGCCAGGAGTGATCCCCAAATAGAAACAAACCAAAAAAGTTAAAGAGATGTCTCTTCTCAACAGGCACTGGGAGTGAGGTCGGGTCCACTTGGATCCATATCTTAGCCCCCCGGTCCTCACCTCAAGCTTCTCAAGAACAATCAAAAAACTCTCCAGGTAGGTCAAAGGGGCAGGAAAAGGGTCCAGAAGCCAAGGACATGCGCTCGGCAGTCGAGACTCATGCTTTCCAGGTGCTGCCACTCCCATTTGTACCCTGGCACGGATGCATGTGGCACAAGGGCCCCCAGGCACTCACACTATCCAGGCTTGAATGTCTGAGTATGGGTGGGAGTGAGCCCCAGGGTCTCCAAGCACGACGTGGGGATTCACCCCAGCCCCCACCAAGTAATACGGAACCAGGGAGATATTAAAGGAGGCAGGGTAGGGGCTGGAGAGACAGTACAGAGGGGAGCGTGTTTGCCTTGCACGTAGCCAACCCAAGTTCGATCCCCGGCATCCCATAGGGTCCCCCGAGCACCGTCAGGAGTAATTCCTGAGTGCAGAGCCAGGAGGAACCCTGGGCATCACTGGGTGTGGAACCCCCTCCAAAAAAAAAAAACCAAAGCAAATAAAATAAAAATAAAAAATAAAGGAGGCAAGGGGCTTGCCTCTCATGTGGACACCCCCAATTAGATCACAGTGACCCCATGTTGTACCCCCATCACTGCCAGGGGTCACTCCTGAGCAGAGAAGTGAAAATAACTCTGACTACAACTGTGGCCACACCCCTCAGTGCTCAGGGCGCACTCCTGACTGCATGGTGGGGGGTCTCCCCTGGGGGTGCTGGGGGACCCAAAAAGACAAGCAGGTTGATCCACGCAAGATCTCTCCGTGCAGGCTGTGCTCAGGAAACAGCCCTGAGCCCAACCAATAACAAGTAATAATAAATAACACGTTAAATCATTAAACATGATTTAATGATTTCAGGTCCGAGCAATAGTACTGTAGGTAAGGCAAGTGCTTTGCACCTGGTGGACCCTAGTTTGAGCCTCAACGCCCCCCTATGGTTCCCCTGAGCCCGCCAGGAGCGATTCCTGAGCGCAGAGCCAGGAGTGAACTCTGAGCATGCCCCAAAAGAAAGGCAACAAAAATAGTCTTTTAAATACATTGAAACTAAAAGACTGAGTGCCATGCTAAATTCAACCACCAGACTTAAGACTTCTCAAATGAGGCTGGAGCGATAGTCCAGAGGGGAGGGCGTTTGCCTTGCACGTGAGAGTGATTCCTGAGTGCAGAGGCAGGAGGAACCCCTGTGCATCACCAGGTGTGACCCAAAAAGAAAAAAAAAAAAAGACTTAAACATGGAAGTTGATAGATACTCACTCTTGGTCGCCTGATCCTCTTCCTTTTTGTTAATGAGCAAGAACCTTGGACTTTCGGGGCAAAACGGAAGGGCGATGCCTTGGATGACCGCGGGAATGATGGTGAAGGCCAGCAGCATGGGCCATAACTTCTCGCTCCCCATGATGTACTTCAGACCAAAGATCTGGAAAGAAGCCGGACACAGGATACTACTATGAGCCCTGGAACTGCACAGGCCGCACGAGGACGCCAAAGCCCAAGTTCAGGGCTGGCGAAACTGTTCAGGGCGTCTGAGGCACTTGTCCTGCTCGCAGCCGACCCATTTCTGACCCCAGTCCCAATTTTTTGGGGGGGCGGGTCACACCCAGTGACGCACAGGGGTTCCTCCTGGCTCTGCACTCAGGAATCACTCCTGGCAGTGCTCGGGGGACCATATAGGATGCTGGGGATTCCTGGGCATCGAACCTGGGTCAGCCGCATACAAGGCAAACGCCCTACCTGTCATGCTATCACTCCGGCCCCACTTTCCCCCGAGGCATTGCCAGGTGGAGCCCCAAATCAGAAAGAAAGGAAAAACCACTATAGTTCCAAAATCACAAAATCATCCTTTCTTTATAGCACAGAGTAAAATTGGGAGAGTACAGGGCACTTCGTTGAACGGGATGCCCAGAACCATGCTTTCCTGAGCACTGAGCCAGGAGTAGCCTCTGAGCATGCTGGGTATGGCACAAAGTTGTCCTTCCACCCCAATAATTTAGTTTTTTCCCCCCTTCCCCCTTTTTTTGGGACACACTTGGCGATGCTCAGAGGTTATTTCCGGTTCTGTGCTCAGCTATTACTCCTGGCGGTGCTTGGGGAACCATATGAGATGCCGGGGATTGAAACCAGGTTGGCTGCATGCAAAGCAGGCGCCCCTCCCCGCCAATAAAAGCACTGTAGTGGGGCTGGAGTGATAGCACAGCGGGTAGGGCGTTTGCCTTGCATGCGGCCGACCCAAGTTCGATTCCCAGCATCCCATATGGTCCCCCGGGCACCACCAGGAGTCATTCCTAGTGCAGAGCCAGGAGAAACCCCTGAGCATTACCGAATGTGACTCAAAAAGCTGAAAAACTAAAGTAAAGTAAAGGCCCTCCCGTTGATCATTGATTTGCTCGAGCGGGCCCAGTAACATCTCCATTGGAGACTTTGTTGTTACTGTGTCTGGCATATCGAATACTCTCGGTAGCTTGCCGGGCTCTCTGAGAGGGGCGGAGGAATCGAACTCAGGTCGGCCATGTTGGCTGCGTGCAAGGCAGACGCCCTACCCGCTGTGCTAGCGGTAGGGCGTTTGCCTTGCGCACAGCCAACAAAAGAAAAACTAAAATAAAAACTAAATAAAAAATGTTGCAGCTTGGGGCTGGAGAGATAGCACAGGGGGTAGGGCGTTTGCCTTGCAAGTGGCCGACCCGGGTTCGATTCCCAGCATCCCATACGGTCCCCTGAGCACCGCCAGGAGTAACTCCTGAGTGCAGAGCCAGGAGTAACCCCTGTGCATCGCCGGGTGTGACCCAAAAATCAAAAAAAAAAAAATGTTGCAGCTTATCTATGGTGAAGAATGGGCTAAGTCTGAATGACAGGCCCGAATCTGTTAACTCATGTAGTGAACCCCATGATATTAGCACTCAGTACACGCGCGACAGTACCTGGGCCACCAGGATGCCCACGACAATACCCAGCTGGTTGAGGGTGCCGAAGGCCCCCCGCTGGGCAGTCGGGGAGACCTCCCCAATGTACATGGGGACGAAACCCGTGCAGAGCCCACAGAAGAAGCCGATGACCAGGCGACCTATGATCAGCATTTCGACCGACTTTCCCAGTTTGCAGAACCCCATGAGGCAGCCGCCAACGACAGCAAAAATGTTGACAATGAGCATCGAATTGCGCCTGAAAGGGCAAACAAGAGACAAGCAACGTTAGCAACCGTGGGTCTGAATCCAGGCCTGCTCACACCTCCCTCTCCGTCAGCATTCGATTCTTTCTTTCGTCTTCTCTCGGGACGGAACTTTTCTCTATGAGCAGAACTTTTCTACTTGGGAAAACCGGAACCGTGGATTTTTTTTTTCTCCCACCTTCACCTGCATAAAACTCACCCACAAAACTAGCAATGAGTGATCAGATTTTCCTTCCTAAACCCCAGCTGGAACATGTGGGTTCAGCAAGTACTTCAGTTCTTCTTCTTCCTTTTTTTTTTTTTTTTTTTTTTGCTTTTTGGGTCACACCCAAATGCTCTGGGGTCATTCCTGGCTCTGCACTCAGGAATCACTCCTGGCGGTGCTTGGGGGACCATATGGGATGCTGGGGATCGAACCCGGGTCGGCCACGTGCAAGGCAAACGCCCTACCCACTGTGCTATCGCTCTGGTCCCGAGTACTTCAGTTCTAAAGTGGTCCACAAACTGGGGCTGGGGCAATAGCACAGCAGGTAGGGCGTTTGCCTTGCACGCGGCAGACCTGGGTTCAATTTCCAGCATCCTAAATGGTCCCCTGAGCACCGCCAGGAGTAATTCCTGAGTGCAGAACCAGGAGTAACCCTGTGCATCGCCAGGTGTGACCCAAAAAGCTAAATAAATAAGTAAATAAAATAAAGTGATCCACAAACTAACATCAGCTAAAAATGCCCAGGGCCCCACACCCACCACATATACTAAGTCAGGAGAGCCTTGTGAGACTGGTGGGGCGTTGAACACTGGTCCCTCTGCCTGAAAAACCCATGTGCTCTCTCTAGTGCTAAGGCACTCTGATTTTATTATTATTATTATTATGCTTTTTGGGTCACATCCGGTGATGCACAGGGGTTCCTCCTGGCTTTGCACTCAGGAATTACTCCTGGCGGTGCTCAGGGGACCCTATGGGACGTCTGGGATTGAACCTGGGTCGGCCGTGTGAGCGGCAAACATCCTCCCCACTATAATATCACAAGTCCTTGGTTTTATTTTTGGATTTGGGGGCATACCTAGCTGTGCTGGAGGAAACCATATGTGGTGTCAGGGATCGAACCCGGGCTGGCTGAACGCAAGGCAAGCGCCTTAACCCCTATAATAGCTTCTCTGGTCCCCTAAGGCACTTTCATTAGGCCAGTACAAAGTGAGAAGATCCATTTTCTTTTCTGGGAAAAACCTCTTTTCAGTTCAGTGGTTTGACCATTATTCACAGGCCAAGGATTAAAAAAATATTTATCAGCCTGCTGTGTGTCATAATGAAGACACTTGAATTAAACCAAAAGCAGGAGCCAAGGAGGTCACACAGCAGGTAGGGTGTCTGCCTTGTACACGGCCGACCCAGGTTCAACTCCTGGCATTCCATATGGTTCCCTGAGCACTGCTGGGAGTGATTCCTGAGCACAGACCCAAGAGTGACTCCTGAATATCACATGGTGTATGTAGGCCAAAAGCAACAAAGGCAAAATGCGGGAGGGGCGAAGTGACAGGACATCGGGGAGGGTGTTTGTTCTTTGGTTTTTGCTTTTGGGTCACACCCGGCGATGCCCAGGGATTACTCCTGGTTCTGGTTCTGCACTCAAGAATTACTCCTGACGGGGCTGGAGTGATAGCACGGCGAGGAGGGCGTTTGCCTTGCACGCGGCCCGACCCGAGTTCGATTCCCAGCATCCCATATGGTCCCCCGAGCACAGCCAGAAGTAATTCCTGAGTGCATGAATCAAGAGTAAACCCTGCGCATCGCTGGGTGTGACCCAAAAAGCAAATAAATAAATAAATAATTAGGAAAAAAAAAGAATTACTCCTGGCAGTGCTCAGGGGACCCTATGGGATGCTGGGAATCGAACCCGGGTCAGTTGCTTGCAAGGCAAATACCCTACCCTCTGTGCTATTGCTCCAGCCCTAGGGAGGGTTGTTTGTTTGCCTTGCAGGAGGTTGACTCAGGGCACATGGTCCCCTAGCACTGCCAGGACTAATTCCTGAGTGCAGAGCCAGGAGAAACCCCTGAACATCACCAGGCATGCGCCCCCCCCCAAAAAAAAATGCAAATAGGGAGGCATCAAAGGGATCATATAGCAGGTAAGGTACTTTACCTTGTGCAGAGCCCACCCAAATTTGATCCCCAACATTCCATATGGTTCCCTGAACACAGCTAGGGCCAGAGGAATATTATAGAGGCTAGGATGCCTCCTTGTATCCCACCAACTCATTTCGAACCCTGGCAACATAGATCCCAAACACTGAGCCGAGTCAGAAATAGACCAACTGTTGGGTGTGGCCCCAAACCCCAACCCCCACCACCATCCCCACAAAAGAAAAGAAAATCAAACCCCCAACATTCCATATGGTTCCCTGAACACAGCTAGGGCCAGAGGAATATTATAGAGGCTAGGACACCTCCTTGTATCCCACCAACTCACTTCGAACCCTGGCAACATAGGTCCCAAACACTGAGCCCAGAGTCAGAAATAGACCAACTGTTGGGTGTGGCCCCAAGCCCCACCCTCACCCCCACCAAAGAAAAGAAAATCAAACAGCAGCGACCGTAGAGATGGCATATTTCTGGAACACTTAGGGTGTTTTCTTAGGGTGGGAGAAGTTTGAAGCCACACCCAGCAGCACTTAAGGATTACTCCTGGTGGTGCTCGGAGGACGGTATGAGATGCCAGGGATCAAACTCAGGTCAGTTATGTGCAAGGCAAGTAGAGACGGTGCCTTAACCCCTGTTCCAGGAATAATCCGAAAGCTTGCTATGCCTCTCTGAAATTCAGACACTCACCATTCACCTGACAGCTGGGGAGCAATTGACAGAGGCAGTCCTTCAAGTCAGTTGTGTTTTTTTTTCTTTTTTTTTTTTCTTTTTGGGTCTCACCCGGAGATGCACAGGGGTTACTCCTGGCTCTGCACTCAGGAATCACTCCTGGCAGTACTCAGGGGACCATATGGGATGCTGAGAATTAAACCCGGGTTGGCTGCGTGCCAGGCAAACGCCCTCCCCGTTTTGCTCTTGCTCCAGCCCCAAGTCAGGCCCATTTGGACTAGGTGAAAATTAGGGGTCCTTATACAAACGCACCACCCCCCTCTCCACCCCAATTCTGAGGATTCATCTTCAGGGCAGCTGGTGGAGTCCCTTCCCTGGCCCCTTCTGGTCAATACCTGCCAAAGCGGTTGACAAAGAGTCCGACGGAGAAGGAGCCGATCATGCCGCCGATGGAGAAGATGGCCACAGACACCGACCAGAGGCTGGTGATCAGCACCTCGCTGGGCGGCGTGCCCTGCTTATCTGTCAGAGTCTCATTCAGAAACATCTTGATGATCTGCAAGTGCCAACAGGTGGAGAAAAGACCAAGGTTGAGAATATACAGACATGGGACCTGCGGAAACCACCCCCCCCCTCTTTTTTTTTTTTTTTTTTGCTTTTTGGGTCACACCCAGCGACACACAGGGGACCATATGGGATGCTGAGACTCAAATCTGGGTCGGCCATGTGCAAGGCAAACGTCCTCCCCGCCATGCTATCGCTCCAGGCCCTCTTCCTCTTTTTTTCTTTGGACCACACCTGGTGATGCTCAGGGTGTACTCCTGGCTCGTTGCTCTGGAATTAGTCCTGGCGGTGTTAGGGGGGACCCCACAGGATGCCAGGGCTCAAACCCGGGTCGGCCAGGTGCAAGGCAAACACCCTACCCACTCTACTATGGCTCTGGTTCCACACTTTCTCTTCTAAGACCCCCCCCCCCCCCTTCTTGACTACTCATCCCTAAGGAAGCAGAAACAAACCATCACACAGTGAGAGAACCTTTGCTTTGGTGATTTAAAGCTTCTCCATTCTCTGGGTCGGGATCTCCAGCACCCCATGTGGTCCCACCACCGAGTCAGCAGACAGCCCTGGGCATTGCTGAGTTTGCAACATCCTCCCCTCCCCCCGCAACCCCGTCCTCCTACCTCGCAAAAGCCTTCCTCATCCTTGGAGCACAAGGGATAGGAATGGCAGATGCTTGGTAACTGCCTTGCACATAGCTATCTGGTTGGGATTTCTTTTGGCTTTTTTTGGGGGGGGGGGCCAGGGGGAGGTGACGCCCATGATGTTCAGGGGTTACTACTCCCAGCTCTGCATTCAGGAATTACTCCTGGCGGTACTCAGGGGACCCTATGGGATGCCGGGAATTGAACTAATGTTGGCCAGATGCAAGGCAAACAAACGACATACTCTGGCCCCCAGCCTGGTTTTGATTCCCAGTACCCCCACCAACGACCAAGATCCAGAGACTATAAAACCCAGCTCCCAGAAGCGCGTGGCCGCACTTGCGGCCACACGACATCTTATCTCATTCTTACTTTGGACAACCTGGCAGGCTACCAAATGTAACCTGCCCACATGGCAGAGTCTGGCAAACTCCCCGTGGCGTACCCAATATGCCAAATACCAGTAACAATGATGGGTCTCATTCTCCTAAGCCTGAAAGAGCCTTGAATATGGCACTTTTTAAAAAATCTCAGGGCTAGGACGAAGGAGACGTTACTGGGGTCTGCTCAAGGCAATCGACGAACAACAGGATGGTCGTGATCGTGATCGTGACCCCTTACTGTCCCCCAAGCCTGCCAGGAGTGACCCCTGACTGCAGAGCCAAGCTTGAACACTGTTCAGTGCACACACACTCCCACCCAAACAAGCAAGCAAACTTAAAACTTCTCACAGTCAGGGCAGAAAAGGTGGGGTGCTTCTCTGCAGGGAAAGTGCTTGTCTTACCCTGCACAGGTTCAACCCCTGGCACCCCAAGTGATCCCCAGAGCCCCACCTGGAGTGATTCCTGAGCTTAGAGCCAGGAGTATAAACCCTGAGCACAACTGAGCATGGCCCCACAATAAAATTAAAAGATTCCCCCTACACACACACACACACACACACACACACACACACACACACACACACCTCTCACTCCTGATCTCTCTTCAGTTTTAGGCAAGCTAAACTTCAAGGATATCTGCCTGCAATTTTTTTTTCTTCTTTTTGGGTCACACCTGGGGATGCTCAGGGGTTACTCCTGGCTCTGCACTCAGGAATTATTCCTGGCGGTGCTCAGGGGACGCCATGGGGTGTCGATGATTGAACTCCCATGGGCTGCGTGCAAGGCAAAAACGCTGTACTCTCATCACTCAGGCCCCTGTCTGCAAATCTCAGCCCCTCAGGAATCCCAGGCCCTTGGGGGTACTCAAGGTGGGTTGGGAGGCTAGCCACACTTACCATCTCGGGAGCATTGATGACGCCCGTGTTGTAGCCAAACTGGAAGGAGCCGATGGTGGCCACCGAGATGGCAAAGATCAGCTCGGAAGTCACCTGAGGAAGGGGGACAGAGAAACGGGTCTCAGGGCAGGGGCAGGAAAAAAGAAAAACAAGCCCTTGGCGTCTTAGATGAAGAACGCAAAGGGAGGCGGCGCCCGGAGGGCAGAGAAGTGAGTGCTCCGGGAGCACCGTGAGAAGATGGGAGGAGCTGGGTGAGCGGGTACAGCAGGCCCAAGGGTCCCTGAGCCTCCGTCCTGGGAAATCACCGATTGCATGACCCTGCCCCGGGCCCCCTGTTCCGTTGCCCGCGTCAGGTCCCCCAGGAGTCCGGGAGGGTGCGCGGGAGCGCGCGCGGATGGGTGTGTGTGCGTTGGCATTCGGTGTGTGTGTGTGGGGGGTGGGGGTTGTGTCTCCCTTCCCGCCCTGCTCGGGATCGAGTGCCCCACCGCGTCCACCCACAGTCCAGCGCAAAGCAGCCCCGCCGGTCCCAACCACTGCACTGTCACCTCCCACCCGGCAGGGGGAGAACGCAGCTCACCGGCCGCCCCGCCGCGGTTGGATTTTGGGGGGGGTTGGCAGGGAGGGCGGGCGCCGGGGTGGCACGATCCCAGCCACCGCGCACCGAGCCGGGCAGCGCGCTCGCGGAGAGGGGTCCCCTCAGACCGGCGCCCAGGGTCCCCCCGCACCCATCACCCGGCGCATCACCCAGCGCGCCCGCATCCCTGGCCGCAGGGCAGGTAAACGCCCGGGCACGGTCCCCACCTCCACCCCGGTTCATCCTTATCTGCTTCCAGGCCACCTTGACGGTTCCCCCAAAGTGACCTTGCCCCGGGAACAAGCGAGGCACCAGCCTGAGGTCAAACTCTTCATCTGAATCCTCTGGCGGTGCGTGGGTCTGTTGGTGGGGGGGGGGGAGGGGAGACCTGACTTCCCCCACCCCACCCCCACCCGAAATATTTACTATCCGCGAGGGCCCTCCACAAGCTGACAGCGGCCGGAAAACGCCTGCCTAGCCCCCCCCATACATTTTGGGTTAGCACCCCGCGACCCCCAATACCCACAACCACAGGCCACTCTGCCCTGGACCACACAGTCATCAATAAACTGCTCATCGCGAGCACACCTTGCACTTGTCGGGAAACTGATGGGTGGAGACTTTGCCCAGACCCCCTCCAGACAAATCTGGGGACCACCCCTCCCGGCTGCCTCGGGCGCCCACGTCGGGGCGCACGCCATCCGCGGGGGCCGGTGTCCGGGGTGGGGGGTGGGACAGATCCTCCACCCACTGCTCGCGACACCCCGGCACGGACGCGACGGTGCTTCTCCGGGGGGTCGGAGCCCCCCGCAGCGCGGCGAGGCAGAAGGCTCGGTGGCCTGGGTGGGGGAGCGGGGGACCCTCCGGGGAAGGCGCGGTGACTCAGGGACCCCGAGCTCGGCCGGCTCCTGCGTCCGGCCGGGCCTGTCCCCGGGCAGCCGCGCAGAAATAACGGGCCAGCCCGCGACCCCCCCGCGCTCACTCACCTTCCCGGTCCCCATGGTCGCGCGCGCCTGAATCCCGCGCCCGGACGCTTTGGAGAGCGATCTCGGTCCCGGCGTCCCGGAGAGGGTCCCCCTTGCCAGCCACCGGCTCACGGCCCAAACGTCCCCGCGCGCGCAGCGACAGCCACTTAGCGCCTGGAGCCCCACGGATGAGCCCGCAGACGTTTCCCCCTCCCAGGCTCCCGGCAAGACGCTCGCGCACCCCTTTATAATCTCTGCAGAGGGCGGAGTCCCCCCCCCACCGCGGGGACCCGCCTCCTGGGCCCCACCCCGCCCCGCCCCCAGCAAGCCGGTGACCGCTCGGAATGTGGCGACCTCAAACTCTGCCCCCACCGTGGGCAACCACTCCATCCCCCTGCTGTGAGCCGGTCCTCACCCCACCTCCCCTTTCCTTTATCAAACCACATCCTATACCCTCCCCTCCCACTCCGTTTTTTTTTTTTTCTTAAAAAAAAAAGAAAAAGCCTCTTCCCTCTTCTAAAGCAGCTTCTTGGTTTCACGGACAAAAAGGCAAGCCGAAAAGACGGGAGGGAGGGCAGGAAAAAAAAAAAAACAACAGTTTGCGCTTTGATCATCATCATTCTTCTTGTTATTTATTATTTTATTTGCCCTGGCATCTGCGCAGAAGGGGGCTTGATCTCCCGGGGGATGCGGCTGCCTCATCCGCGCTCTCCAGACGCCAAACGCGCTGAGTGAGTTACCCGGGTTGGCGGGCGCGGGAGCAGAAAGCAGCTACGATCCCACGATCCCACGCCTAATTTAGCCGCGGCTTTTGGAGTCTCTCAAAGGTTAAGGGAGGCGAGAGTCGGGCCATTCCCGGCTCGGAGCGAAGCTGCGTGGCTAAGCAGGACCCGCTCTCTCTGGGGACCACGGCGACGACGGCGCGCGGGATGCGGTCCAGGAGTCTGTCTGCACGTGGCATCTCCGAACCATCCACTCGGGATTTGACTCACTCTGCAAGCTTTGCCTCGGGCCTCGGCTTGAGAGCATCCAGAGCGGGACCAGCGATCAATTCCCGTTAAAGAGCCCTTTGCAGGGGCCTATGCTCTGTAGTACGGTGGCTAGGGCGCTTGCCTTGCGCGCCAGGCGGGGCCGGGTTCGAATCCCCACACCATAGGGTTCCCCCAGCACTGCCAGGAGTGATCCCAGAACGCAGAGCCAGGAATTAAGCCTTGAGCATGCTGGGTGTGGTATTCAGGGCGCCCCAAATACTTTTTCGGCCCGTTCCTCAAACTCTCAGTTCTTATTGGTAGTATTTTCTTCTTCCACTTAAAAATGGGCCTTGGAGGGGCTGGAGCAATAGCACAGCGGGTAGAGTGTTTGTCTTGCACGTGGCCAACCCGGGTTCGATTCCCAGCATCCAATATGGTCCCCTGAGCACCGCCAGGGGTAATTCCTGAGCGCAGAGCCAGGAGTAACCCCTGTGCATCACTGGGTGTGACCCCCCCATAAAAAAAGCAAATAATAATGGGCTGGAGCGATAGCACAGTGCATTTGCCTTGCACGCAGCCAACATGGCCGACCTGAGTTCGATTCCTCCGCCCCTCTCGGAGAGCCCGGCAAGCTACCGAGAGTATCTCGCCCGCATGGCAGAGCCTGGCAAGCTCCCCGTGATGTATTCGATATGCCAGACACAGTAACAACAAAGTCTCCAGTGGAGACGTTACTGGGCCCGCTCGAGCAAATCGATGAACAACGGGAGGACAGTGACAGTGATATAATAATAATAATAATAATAATAATAATAATAATGGGGCTGGAGGGATGGGTCATAGTCCCCTGAGCACAGAATCAGGAGTAGACCTGACTACCACTATGTGACAATCCCCCCCCCAAAACAAGAGGGGGCAAAGCCAACCCAACTGGTTCTTATACACTTGGTGGGAATAATCAATAGTCTATTCATTCCTTTCTTTGAATAAACAGAAATTGATTGTCCTGTAGGTGACAGAGCTACCGTAGTGTAGTGTTTAACGCTGATTAACTAGAAGTATTTTTTTGTCACCTCTAGTCCACTTCCTTCCACCCTCCTCACACCATCAATTTGTCTCTCTCTCTCTCTCTCTCTCTCCCCCCCCCCTCTTTTTTGGTGCTCAGAGGACCATATGGGATGCTGGGAATCAAACCAGGGTCGGCCGAGTGCAAGGCAAACGCCCTCCCCGCCGTGCTATCTCTCCAGCCCCCCTCTCTTTTTTTAAATTAAAGAGCTGTGATGTACGAAGATGTTGACAGTTTTAGACACACGGTATTTCAGCACCAATCCTACCCCCAGTGTCTACTTCCCTCCACCAGCACCGTGAATGTCTGTAAGGCACGAAATTAAATATCTGATGACTAAACAGTACAAGAAAAACCGGAGAAGAGGGCCCAAGAGAGACCCAGGTTTGATCTGGGGCACCCGGGAATAATTCCTAGAGTCCCACCAAGAGTGATCCCTGAGCACAGGACCGGGAGTAAACCCTGAGCACGGCTAAGCAGGTGTGGCCCCAAAGCAAAAAAAAAAAAAAAAGTTTTTAAAGAGACTGAAAACACAAGACAGCTTTGACCTGCAGAGGATGTTGGGAGGGGGGGATGAAGGGGAACCCGGGTGGGGTTAAACAAAGAAAAGGCTTTGAGTTGTGGCTAAGTAAGAGATAACGGGCAGGGGGTGGGGGGCGGGCTGGAGAGAGGGGATTAGCAATGGTCACATTCCTAATACCCTAGAATTTGTAGCCTAGCAACCCCCTGGGTCTGGGAGAGGCCGGTGCCGGCTGGAAAACGCTGGAAAACGCTGGAAAACGCTGGCTCCGAGTTTTCCAGACGGTAAACGGAGGAAGCGCATCTTCCCTGGGGGTTTGGGTCTGTGGGGTTAAAATTCAAACCGATACCGCTGGGTCTGGAGCAAGCAGATGATCTGGGCACCCCCCTTCCCCTTTGCTTCCTCCCCCCCACAAATGAGGAGCTTCTGCAGGTCTGACCACAAGGCAGTCATCTGGGGACGTGTGGAACGTGACGGGCGCGAGAGCCTTCCCCGAGGGCGGGGCCCCCCACCCCGCCCCCACCCCGCCTTCCAGGAAACTGGACCCAGAGGCCCCGGGTTTCCACAGCAACTGAATGCCTGGCCGGAGGATGAGAGACTGTCCCGTCGTCGGGCGGCGGGCCAGGCCTACTGAGGCCGGCCTCTTACATAACCATGTTCTCTAGTAGCCCGTTTGCAAGTGGGGAGACCTTGGGGGTGGGGATGGGGGTACGCGTGGAATCGGCCGTAGGCATCGGGAAACCGTCCTGAGCGGTATTGGAAACCTCAATCCGTGGCAGAAGTTAGAAAAAACAACTAAAAGGAGTTAAGAGAAGAGAAATTCACGTGGACAATCTGCTGATTTGATCCAACCTAGTCAATAGAGTAGAATTTCAGCCAATAATCTATAGAAACTTTCTTATTCTTCCTCTGTTTTTCCCTCCCCTTTTTTGTTTTTTTTTTTGGGGGGGGGTCACACGGGCGATGCACAGGGGTTACTCCTGGAGGTGCTCAGGGGACCATATGGGGTGCTGGGGATCGAACCCGGGTCGACTGCATGCAAAGCAAAGGCCCTACTCCCTGTACTATCACTCTGGCCACCCTCCCCTTCTTTCTTTCTTTCTTTCTTTCTTTCTTTCTTTCTTTCTTTCTTTCTTCTTTTTCTTGCTTTCTTTTTCTTTCTTTCTTCTTTTTTTTGCTTTCTTTTTCTTTCTTTCTTTCTTTTTCTTTCTTTCTTTTTCTTGCTTTCTTTCTTTCTTCTTTTTCTTGCTTTCTTTTTCTTTCTTCTTTTTCTTGCTTTCTTTTTCTTTCTTTCTTTCTTCTTTTTCTTTCTTTCTTTTTCTTGCTTTCTTTTTCTTTCTTTCTTTCTTTCTTCTTTTTCTTTCTTTCTTTCTTCTTTTTCTTGCTTTCTTTTTCTTTCTTTCTTTTTTCTTGCTTTCTTTTTCTTTCTTTCTTTTTCTTGCTTTTTCTTTCTTTCTTTCTTTCTTTCTTTCTTTGTCTTTCTCTCTCTTCCTTTCTTTCTCTTTCTTTCTGGTTTTTGAGCACACCCAACAGTGCTCAGGGGTTCTCCCTGTTCTGTCCTCCTAGTAGGGCTCTGGGGACCACACAGGCCGCTGAGATTGAGCCCAGGTGGGCACAATCACTCCAGACCCTCTTTTTCTCCTATTAACTCTTACAAACCCAGTGCCTACTGGATATGAACCAGGATGGAAAGACTTTCCCTGAGAGTTCAGTTAGGAACTCTGTAACCCAAGGGGCCATTTGAGAGTTCCCCCACCGGCCCTACTGGGCAGATCCCCAAGATGTAGGGGCTGGGAAAAATGGGTGCGCTGGTCTGAGAGTTTGCTGCCGAGAGACAGCACAGCGGGTAGAGCGCTTGCCTTGCATATGCCCACCAGAGTTCCATCCCCTGCATCCCACAGGGTCCCCTGAGCCCTGTCAGGTGTAGTGCAGAGCCAGCCTTCAGGAGGAAGCCCTGAGCATAGCCAGATTGCCCCCATAGAAGCAACAAGCGACAGTTCTCTGTGAATGAAAGGCAGGAGGAAAGCTCACGAGGGAACTAGGCTGCTTTCAGAGAAGAAGCTGCGCTTCCTCCCGTTTCCTATCAGGTGGGGGGACGCCCCCACCATCCGTGCAAGGTCATCTGGGTGACTCAGGCTGGGAGCGTCACTCCACTGCTCTGATGCTACCAGCATCCTTCTGAGTAACTCTTTTTTGTTTCACTTTTTTTTTTTTTGCTCTCAGAACCTGTATTGCAAACCATAATGTTCAGAAGGAGGGTGTGTGTGTGTGTGTGTGTGTGTGTGTGTGTGTGTGTGTGAGAGAGAGAGAGAGAGAGAGAGAGAGAGAGAGAGAGAGAGAGAGAGAGAGAAGAAGAAGAAGAATACAGCTTTGGCGGGCCGGAGCAATAGTCCAGCGGGTAGGGCGTTTGCCTTGCATGCAGCCAACTCGGGTTTGATCCCCAGCATCCCATATGGTCCCCTAGCATCTAATAATTCCTTAGCGCAGAGCCCAGGGTAAGCCCTGAGCATCACCAGGCATGGCCCCCAAACCAAAACAAAATAAAAAGAAAGAGGCAGAGGGTTGAAAGCTGTATTCTCTGGCTATACTCTTAAGGACCTTGGAAAAGGCTGACAGGGAGGAAACATTCTAGCGACTTGTATATTTGAAAGATTATGATCAAGGAGCATCTGCTGAACTCCAGGCTCAAAAGGCGGCTCAGGGCGGGCCCAGGGCCCGGCCTTCACGCTCCGGATGAGAGTCCGGCCCGGCCAGCCTCCCCATGGGCACAGTTCAGCTCTTGGCTGACAGGTTTTGGCATCAGTGAGCTGGCTGGGATCTTCGGGAATCCACGCGAGATTCCCACCTGAGTTCGAGCTCAATATTCGCTGGCCGCGGGATCTGGAGGTACGTGCAAGGGAAACAGCCAGTTGGGAAAGCCAGTGTCCTGGAGGGCCCGAGAGATGGCACAGCGGGTTTGATTCCGGGCACCACAGGTGGTTCCCCATGTACCACCACAAGTAAGGCCTGAGCATTGTTGAGTATGGCAATAATAATAATAATAATAATAATAATAATAATAATAATCCAAAAATAAAAATAAATGTGCTATTTGGTATCTGCTAAATATTTTCTTTTCTCTTTCTATAGCAGACATAGTAGAAATAGTAGACACGATTGTGTCTGCAAGGAGGGGCCAGAGAGTCAGACAGAATTCAGTGTGTAAGGCCCTGGCTTTGCCCTCAGCACAGGTGTGATCTCCGCATTGCACATGGGGAGGGGAGGGGAGGGAAGGGCATGGGAGAAGAGAGGGAGGGAGGGGAGGGGGGAGGGGAGGGGAGCACAAGTTGGCTGGGCGCAGGCTTGGCCTGAGTTGCATTCCCAGCACTGTCTGGTCCCCTGAGCACTGCGAAGAGTCACCCACTGAGCACGGGACTGGAAGCATCCCCCAAAGGCCACCGGGTGTTTGTGGCCCAAAGAAGAACAACAACAAAAGCCCAAGGAAGTCCGGAGAGAGGAGTGTGTGTGTGGGGGGGGGGGGGGGGGCAAATTGCAGGGTCTCCCAGGAGTCAGTGGGGGGGTGGGGGTGTTCTGTGTTCTGGAATCTCAGGGGCAGTGGCAGGGAAGGGAGGGGGGCTCCCAGCTCTGTGGGGGCGCAGTGGGGCAGGATGTTTGCGAGTGATAACCAGTGGAAAGACAAACAGACCAAGGGCCCTAGATTCTGGGAACTCAGGAATTCAAACACTTTGAGTGAAAACCGGGAAAACCGCCACTATGACACCATGTGGATGATATTTCAGAGGCACGATAAAGGCCAGTGCCTCAAGGTTTCTCCTGTCTGTTTGTCACCGTGTTCCATAAAGAACAACTTTTGTGGATTTTTGGTTTTGGGGTTTTTTGTTTGTTTGTTTGTTTGTTTTTTGCTTTTTGGGTAATACCTGGCAATGCCCAGGGGTTACTCCTGGCTCTGCATTCAGGAATTACTCCTGGCGGTGCTTGGGGGACCCGATGGGATGCTGGGAATCGAACCCAGGTCGGCTGCATACAAGGGAAACACGCTACCCACTGTGCTATCGCTCCAGTCCACCTTTTTTTGGTGTGTGTGTGTGTGGGGGGGCGGGAATGGTTGGCTGGACCACACCGGGCAGTGCTCAGGGCTTACTCCCACTTTTGCACTCAGGGGTCACTCCTGGTGGCTCTAAGGGAACGGGACGGGTGGCTGGGAATGGAACCCCGGTTAGCTGTGTTCAAGGCAGACACCTCCCCGCGGTACCCTCACTTTGGCCCATTGTCTTTTTTCTTTTTTTTTTTTTTTTTGCTTTTTGGGTCACACCTGGCGATGCACAGTGGCTACTCCTGGCTCTGCACTCAGGAGTTACTCCTGGCGGTGCTCAGGGGACCATATGGGATGCTGGGAATCGAACCCGGGTCGGCCGCATGCAAGGCAAACACGCTACCCACTCTGCTATCTCACCAGCCCCTGTCTTTGTTTTTTTAAAGCATCACTGGAGGGACCAGAGCGATACTGTAGCAGGTAAGGTGATTGCTTTGCAAACAGTCGACCCAAATTTGATTTCTAGCCTCCACATATTGTTCCTCAAGTCCTGCTAGAAGGGGCCGGAGCCATAACACAGAGGGGAGGGTGCTTGCTTTGCACACCGCCTATCCGGGTTCAGGTTCGATCCCCGGCATCCCATAGGGTCCCCCGAGCACCATCAGGAGTGATTCCTGAGTGCAGAGCCAGGAGCAACCCCTGAGCATCACCGGGTGTGACCTAAAAAGCAAAAAATATAAAAATATAAAAATAAAAAAAAATAGCACTGCCAGGAGTGATCCCCAAGCGCAGGAGTAAGCTCTGGGCGCTGCTGGGTGAGACCTTACCCACGCTGCACTCAGGGGGTCCTCCTGGCCAGGGGGGGTTGGGGGAGCCTATGGGGTACCAGAGAACGAATGTGCAAGACAAGCACCCTACCGGCTGTACTATCATTCTGGCCCCGGGGAGCAGGGTTTTGAACCCATGACCTCATACACGCGAAGCATTCACTTCACTCCTGACCCGTGTGTTATCTCCATCACTGGGCCAGGCCCCTAGGGGAGCCTGGTCTGTTCATCTGGCCCAGAACGGAGTTAGGCTCCATACATGTATGTTTCATCTCCGGATGGCTAGCTGGGGTGGGGGGGTGGGGTGGAGTGGGGAGTGGGAGGCGGGAGTGGGGAGTGGGGTGGGGGTTGGGGGGGGAGCCACAAGGTGATGAAGTCTCTCGGAGCCTCAGGACCCCCAGAGCCATAGTCCAGCGGGGAGGGCGTTTGCTTCACACGCGGACGACCAAGGTTCCATCCCCAGCATCCCATAGGGTCCCCTGAGCACCGCCTGGGAGTGCAGAGCCAGGCCTAACCCCTGAGCATCGCTGGGTAAGCCCCGAGCCAAAAAGCCAAAAGGAAAAAAGAGAGAGACTCGGGATCCAGACAAAGGCAGGCCCTGGTGCGAATATTCTAGAACATTCTACAGGAAGCCTCACCACCTCCTGAGTCTTGCTCCAGACTTCCTCAGTGTATTGAAACTGCCTGACACCCCAGGGTGAATCCCTACAGATAAGCCCGGCTTTGGCCACCCCAGGCCCTTCCCCAGAGTGCGAGACCTTCTCTCACTGAAGGAGGCAACAAATAAACCCTTATCACCTCTCCAGGGCTGGGCAGGCGTCTGGCACAGCAACACCCTAGAGCAGAGTTTCCTGGTAAACAGGACAGGGCTGGAACTGGGAGGAAGCTCGGCTAACCCCTTGCCAGTTCTGCCGGCTTCCCTTCCTTGGCTCCAGCTGCGGAGAGTTACTGCTCTTCGTAACAAAAGTGGCAGGCCGGCAAAAACTGACCCTGAGATAGGATCCTGAAGTGGGTCCCACACTGGCGCCAGGAGGGCTGGCGTTGGGATGCGTAGGGCACCTGGGCATCGTACGGGAGCATCATTGTAGAGTAGCAAGTGGAGGAAGGGCAGGAGAGAAGAGGGAGAATGGGGCAGGAGTGATAGCACAGCGGGGAGGGGCGTTTGCCTTGCACCCGGCAGACCCGGGTTCGATTCTCAGCATCCCATAAGGTCCCTGGAGCACCAGCAGGACTTTTCCTGAGTGTATGATCCAGGAGTAACCCTGGTGCATTACTGGGTGTGAGGCAAAAAAAAAAAAAAAAAAAAAAAAAAGAGCAGGGGCTGGAGTGATAGCACAGCAGGTAGGGCATTTGCCTTGCACGCCGCTGATGACCCGGGTTCGATTCCCAGCATCCCATATGGTCCCCCGAGCACCGCCTAGGGTAATTCCTGAGTGCATGAGCCAGGAGTAACCCCTGAGCATCGCCGGGTGTGACCCAAAAAGCCAAAAAAAAAAAAAAGAGCAGAGGAAGGAGAATGAGTGTGTGTGTGTGTGTGTGTGTGTGTGTGTGTGTGTGTGTGTGGTGTGGTGCGTGGGGGAAGGCGGGAATAAAACTCACACACAAATGCAAGGCAACTGCTCTATTTGAAACCATGGCCCAAGTCTTAGTCTTCAAACTTTACAAGTGCTTAGTACATTAAATGATTTTGTTTTTGTTTTGGTTGATTCCAGCCGTGCTCAGGGATCACTCCTGGCAGGCCTGGGGGACCCAGTGGAATGTTGGGGATTGAACCCGGGTCAGCCACGTGCAACCCTGTTATACTACTGCTGCAACGCCCCCCCTTTTTTTTAAAAATTACTCTTGGTGGGGCTGGAGCGATAGCACAGCGGGTAGGGCGTTTGCCTTGCACACAGCCGACCCAGGTTCTATTCCCAGCATCCCATATGGTCCCCTGAGCACTGCCACGAGTGATTCCTGAGTGCAAAGCCAGGAGGAACCCCTGTGCATCGCCAGGTATGACCCCCAAAAAAGCAAAATAAATAAACTAATAATAATAATAATAATAAAAAGAAATTTAACAAATTTTAAATAATAAATTAGGCTCCGGGGCTGGAGCCCATAGCACAGTAGGTAAGGTGTTTGCCTTGCACGCAGCTGACCCAGGTTCGATTCCCAGCATCCCAGATGGTCCCCCGAGCACCGCCAGGAATAATTCCTGAGTGCATGAGCCAGGAGTAACCCCTGTGCATCACCAGGTGTGACCCAAAAAGCAAAATAAATAAATAAATAAATAAATAAAAATTAAAAAAATTATGCTCAAGGGGGCTGGAGCGATAGCTCAGCAGTAGGGCGTTTGCTTTGCACGCGGCTGACCCGGGTTCAATTCCTCCGCCCCTCTTGGAGAGCCTGCAAGGTACCAAGAGTATCTCGCCCACACGGCAAAGCCTGGCAAGCTACCCGTGACGTATACAATATGCCAAACACAGTAACAACAAGTTTTACAATGGAGACATTACTGGTGCCCGCTCGAGCAAATCGATGTACAGTGCTACAGTGCTACAGGCTCAAGGGGCTGGGGTCATGCTCCGCACGCTGGAACCCTGGATTCGATCCCCCCTGTACCACATGGTCCTTTAACCACCTTGTGGAAAGCAACCCTCACTCCCCTAAGCACTGCCTGGTATGATCCCAAAACAAATTGGAACCAAAAATTTACTTTTGTTTGGATTTGAAGAGATAGTACAGCAGTCGGGGTGCTAGGCCTTGAGTGAGGCTGACCTGGGTTGGGTCTCCAGCACCCAAGCTTGCTAGGAGTGATCCCTGAGCACAGAACCAGGAGTAAGCCTGGGACAACCAAAAAATAGTTAATTTTTGTTGTCCTAATTACAGAGTAGAGATATAAAACAATCTGAACTTTTTGCTCTCTTTTTATAATAAGTTGCAAAAGGAATTAAAATCTACCAGACCTGGGTGCTTTTCATTGACAGCAGCTTTCTTTGTTATTTGGAGCATTTAAATATTGTTTGGTACCATGTCTTTTATTATGTCATTCTATTATGACACCTTATTATCTCATTCCTACTTTGGACAAACTGGCAGGCTACCGAATGTAGCCTGCCCACACGGCAGAGTCTGGCAAACTCCCCGTGGCGTACCCAAAATGCCAAATACCAGTAACAATGATGGGTCTCATTCTCCTAAAGACTCCTAAAGAGCCTTGAATATAATCTCAGGGCTAGGATGAAGGAGACGTTACTGGGGCCTGCTCGAGGCAATCGACGAATAACAGGATGACTTGTGTGACTTGTGTGACCATGTCTTGGTGTTGAGCAAAATCCTTTGTAAATTTAATTTAAAGGTACTTATTTGGGGGGCTGGAGCAACAGCACAGCGGGTAGGGAGTTTGCCTTGCACGTGGCCAACCCGGGTTCGATTCCCAGCATCCCATATGGTCCCCTGAGCACTGCCAGGGGTGATTCCTGAGCCAGGAGTAACCCATGTGCATCGCCAGGTGTGACCCAAAAAAGAAAAAAAAATAAAAAAGATACTTATTTGGGAGGCCGGAGCAATAGTACAGTGGGTAGAACATTTGCCCTTGCACAAGACTGACCTGGGTTGAATCCCTGCCATCCCATTTGGTTTCCTAAGCATCTTTGGGAGTGATTCCTGAGTGCAGAGTCAGGAATAATCACCAGGCGTGGCTCCCAAAACCAAAAGAAGGAAAACGCTATTTATTTTGGGAGCCAAACTGATAGTATAGTGGGTCGGGTAGTACCTAGCACAGCAAGCCAACCGGGGTTCAATCCCCAGTATCCCATAGGGTCCCATGAGCCTGCCAGGATTGATCCCTGAGCACTGAGCCAGGAGTAAGGCCTAAGCAATGCCGGATATGGGTCCCCCCCCCCATCTCCTTCTAACAGAGAGAGGGGAGAGAGAGAGAGGAGAGAGAGAGAGGAGAGGTCTTGCCAAGCATGACTGCTTTCTGATGGCAGCCTCTGTGTGTGGGAAGTCTGATTCATAGCGCGGGGGAGCACAGCTGTGTGAGAGCCCAATCTGGAATCATCTCCAGGCCCTTCCCTACTGTGGCTCAGACAAGCAAGCACGCCGGAGACTGAAATTCCACCCTGGTGTAGCACGAGCAGAACATCATGGAGATTAGCAAGTGGGTATCAATCCCAACATTTTGCGGGGGTTGAGGGGTGTTTCCTTTTTTTTTCTTTCTTTCCTTTTTCTTTGCTTTTGAATCACACCCGGCAATGCACAGGGGTTACTCCTGGCTCTGCACTCAGGAATCACCCCTGGCGGTGCTCAGGGGACCACATGGGATGCTGGGAATCGAACCTGGGTCGTCTGCGTACAAGGCAAACGCCCAACCCGCTGTGCTATCGCTCCAGCCCCTGTTTTCTTATTTGGGGTCACACCTGACTATGCACAGGGCTTACTCCTGGCTATGAGCTCAGGAAATCACGCCTGGCAAGGCTCAGGGAGGCAGGTTCAGTGCCAGAGACCCAACTTGGGCCGGCCGTGTGAAGGGCCAGTCTCGCTATACAATCGCTCCAGCACCAGACACCCCTCCCTCTGCCCCCCGCGGCTTTGATTTAGTACAGTCTTATTTACTAATTCTGTTCTCCACTACAAGTCAAGATTTTTTCAGAGGAAGGAGCCGGTGCAAGGGGGGTGCCGAGATAACCCCTGATGCCAGTGTTTAATGAGGAGAAGGGCAGGGACTGGAGCGATAGCACAGCGGGTAGGGCGTTTGCCTTGCACGCAGCCGACCTGGGTTCGAATCCAGCATCCCACAGGGTCCCCTGAGCACCACCAGGGGTAATTCCTGAGCGCAGAGCCAGGAGTGACCCCTGTGGCATTGCCGGGTGTGACCCCCCCCCCAAAAAAAAGCGGTTTTTAATGCTGAGGGGCAAAAGGCGGGAAGTGGAACATATTTCTCTGGTAGCAAACAGGGAAGCTTAACAAAAGGAATGCGGTGGACCAGTGTAAGAGGCTGGTGGGTAGGTGTTTTGCCTGGCATGCGGATGGCCCGGGTTTTGTCCCCATACCCGATTCGGTATCCTGAGTCCCACCAGGAGTAAAGCCTGGAGCACTGCCAGAGTGGCCCACAAAGCAAAAAGAAAAAAATAAAGATATACGTGGGGGCTGGATCGATAGCACAGTGGGGAGGGTGTTTGCCTTGCACGCTGCTGCCCTGGGTTCAATTCCCACCATCCATATAGTCCCCTGAGCACCGCCAGGAATAATCTCCTGAGTGCATGAGCCAGGAGTAAACCCTGTGCATTGCCGGGGTGTGACCCACAAGCACTGTAGCACTGTCCTCTCGTTTGTTCATCGATTTGCTCGAGCGGGCCAGTAACGTCTCCATTGTGAGACTTGTTGTTACTGTGTTTGGCATATTGAATACGCCATGGGGGAGCTTGCCAGGCTTTGCCCTGCGGGCGGGATACTCTCTGTAGCTTGCCGGGCTCTCCGAGAGGGGCGGAGGAATCGAACCCTGGTCTGCTGTGTGCAAGGCAAACGCCCTACCCACTGTACTATCGCTCCCGGCCCATGACCCCCCCCCCCCAAAAAAAAAAGATGAATGAGGTTAAAGAGAGAAGACCTGGGGCAGGACGTAGCTCAGCAATGGGTGAGGGGACGGGTGAGTCTCAGGGACGGTCCTGGGTTCACCCTTAGCACCTTTACCACCCCTACCTCCTCCAGAAAGGCACAGGAGTCCAACTAAAAGGGAGTCCCACTGGGGCTGGAGCAATAGCACAGCAGGTAGGGCGTTTGCCTTGCACGCAGCCGACCCGGGTTCGATTCCCAGCATTCTATATGGTCCCCTGAGCACCGCCAGGAGCAAAGCCAGGAGTAACCCCTGAGCACCGCCAGGAGCAAAGCCAGGAGTAACCCCTGAGCACCACTGGGTGTGACCCGAAAAGAAAAATAAATAAATAAATAAAAGGGAGTCCCACTGGCCCTAAGTTGAAGGTAATTTGGATATCAGACAGAGAAGATTGAAACAGAGTAAAATCTCAGATTAATATGGGGGGGGGGGGGGCGGGGGCGGGCAGGGAGACAGGACAAAGGTTAAGGCGTTTCTCTTGCACGTGACTGTCCTCTCCTTGATTCCAGCACCGCGGAGTCCCTTGAATAATACCAGGAGTGACCCTTATACCAGGAGTAACCCTTGAGCACCACGGGTGTGGCCTCCAAAACCAAATCCCCGAATAGAACAAAGCAGAGGCAGAGAGATAGCCCAGCAGGGAGGGCGTTTGCCTCACCTATGGCCGACCCAGGTTCAATCCCCAGCATCCCCTCTGGTCCACCAAGCACCATCAGGAGTATTTCCTGGGTGCAGAGCCACATATAAGCCCTGAGCATCGCCGGGTGTGGCCCCCAACAGACAACAAAAAGGCAAAGGAAAAACTAGAAAGATAGTACCAAGATCTGGGGCTGGGATGTGGCCAGCGGGGGTGGGCAGGGCAGGCAGAGTGGGGGTTAGGACAATGAGATTGTCCTGGGGTGGCACTGCAATGGTGGCGACATGTCAGAGGGCTAGGAAAGAGGGTACAGTGGGTAAGGCACGTGCCTTGCACATGGCCACCCTACAGCACTGCCAGGAATGAAACTGAGCACAGAACCAGGAGTAATCCCTGAGCAGAGCTGGATGTACAACCCTGCTACCTCAGAAAGAAAGAAAGAGAGAGAAAGAGAGTAAGAGAGAAAGAGAAAGAAAGAAAGAAAGAAAGAAAGAAAGAAAGAAAGAGAAGGGAGGGATGGAGGGAGGGAGGGAGGAAGGAAGGAAGGAAGGAAGGAAGGAAGGAAGGAAGGAAGGAAGGAAGGAAAGAAAGAAAAAAGGGGACTGGAGTGATAGCACAGCAGGTAGGGCATTTGCCTTGCACGCAGCCGACCCTGGTTCGATTCCCAGCATCCCCATATGGTCCCCCGAACACCGGCAGGAGTAATTCCTAGAATGCCCTGAGCATCACTGGGTGTGACCCAAAAAGCAGCAGATGAAGGTGTCATCTAAAACTTGCACTGTAGCACTGTTCTCCCGTTGTTCATCGATTGCTTGGAGCAGGTCCAGTAACGTCTGCATTTTGAGACTTGTTACTGTGTTGGCATATTGAATGTTGGCATATAGCTTGCCAGTCTTTGCCCGAGAGGGGTGAAGGAATCGAACCCACCTCGGCCGGGCTGATTGTGCGCAAGGCAACGCCCTCCAGAAAAAAAAAGAAAGAAAGAAAAATACAAAGAAAAAAAGAAAGAAAGAAAGAAAGAAAGAAAGAAAGAAAGAAAGAAATAAAGATGTCACCATACATTTGTTCAAAGTCAGAAAATGCTAAAGACAAGCTTGGATCTAAAATAAACTTTGGATGTGAGGCGTCTGATGTGTCAGTATAGAATCCTGGGGTTCTATACTGTGCACTTTGAACTATACAAAGTACTTTGGCGGGACACATACTTCATCAATCAGACGCTTACGTTAGTAAACCAGAACACCAGCACAATTTCTGATCTGCCTTATCAATTTCATCAATTTCACTCGGATGAGCTGCCTTGAAGCCCTGCTGCCTCCAAGGTGGGTTCGCTCCCCCGCACCGCTGTGAATGGACTCCACTTCCGTTCCCCTAGTGAAACCGGTCTGGGAAAGAACGTGGCCCTTGCCGGTTTACTGGTTTTTGTTTGGGGGAGGGGAAAGGGTCGGGCTACATCCTGCACTCTTCAGAGCATCGTCCTGGCTCTGCGCTCAGGGATCACTCCTGAAACCATATGCTGTACCAGGGACAGAGCTGGGGTTGACTGCATACAAAGCAAATAAATGCGTTCTCTCTCCAGTCCCTGTTTTTTGTTTGTTTGTTTGTTTGTTTTGTTTGCCTTGGAGTCCACATCCAGCAGTACTCTGGCCCAGGGCTCAAGGATCACGCCCGGTTTGCTCAGGGCACATGGAGGTGATGGAGATCAAGGCATCCTGCTTGCGAAGCATCTGCTTCAGAGTTCAATCTCTCCAGTATTTTTTTTTTTAGAAATTATGAGTCTTTTTTAATATTCAAAGAAACTTTGTTTAATACTCAAAGAAACTTTGTTTCTTTGAGACAATTGAGCTGAGAAGTCATAGTTTCACAAATAGGAACCCAAATCTTAATTTTAATTAAGATTTGGCAAGAGCCTGGCCAAATTTAATTAAGATTTAATTAAGAGCCTGGCAAGCTCCCCGTGACGTATTCGATACGCCAAACACAGTAACAACAAGTCTCATGATGGAGACGTTACTGGGCCCGCTCGAGCAAATCGATGAACAATTTTAATACAAAAGGATAATATTTTTTTTCGGGTCACACCCGCCGATGCACAGAGGTTACTCCTGGCTCTGCGCTCAGGATTCACCCCTGGCGGTGCTCAGGGGACCATATGGGATGCTGGGAATCAAACCTGGGTGGGCCGCGTGCAAGGCAAACGCCCTACCCGTTGTGCTATCGCTCCAGCCCCACAAAAGAATAATTCTTAAGGAGCAAATGATAAGATACAAGTTTAAAAAAATCAACTTTAAGTAAAAAAAAAAAAGTAAAATACTCTGTAATCTGGACAATTAGTTTAGAACCTTAATTTGAAAGTAAGTTTCTATTTTATAAATGTTACTTTATAAAACCTGCAACTAAGAGGCTATTTGCGGGGCCAGAGTGGGAGGCTGGAATAATAGCACAGAGGGTAGGGTGTTGGCCTTGCACATGGCTGACCCTGGTTCGATCCCCGATCCCCAACATCACATATGATCCCCTGTGCACCACCAGGAGTGATTCCTGAGTGCAGAGCCAGGAGTAACCCCTGAGCATCGCTTGGGTGTGACCCAAAAAGCAAAAAAAAAAAAAAAAAAATTAAAAAGAGAGGCTATTTGCGGGGTATGTGGTTAGACCTCACTTTCTGGCGCTCAGGGTTTACTCCTGGCTCTATGCACAGGGATCATTCCACTCTCCAGTTCTATTTTACTTCAAAACAGAGCAGTATTTATTTCAGAATATGCTCTGCACCAAAGTTTCTCGAGCTGCCCTGACCATGGTCCCTCTCTTCAATCTTGTTTCTGTCCTATGGCCTCCTGTCCTTTGGTTGGCCCTCAAGTCTTATCCTGTGGCTGTGCATTTTTGTTTGTTTGGGGAGTGGGGTGGGAGTGGGGGGAGGGGGGACAAACCCAGCGATGTGTAGGGCTTACTCCACTCTGAGCTCAGGGCTCATTTTTGGCAGTGCTCGGGGGACCCTATGGGGTTCTGGGATCAAACCTGGGTTGGCCGCATGCAAGGCAAGCATCTTGCCTGCCAGCTGAACTATCTCTCTGGCCCACATGTACGTGATTTTTTTACCTTCTTGAAATATCCTGGGGCTAACAGGGGATCAGATGGGCTGGTTGAGAAATACTCTTCGAGACAATATCTAGGAAGATAAGTCAGCAAGGTTGAGAAACGGAGATCTGAAGCAGAAGGAAGGGCCAGGTTACTCGGCAGGGGAAGTGCATGTCTGTGTCTCAATTTATTTTTTTTCCTTTTTGGGCCATATCCGGCCATGCTCAGGGGTTCCTCCTGGCTCTGCATTCAAGATTTACTCCTGGCGGTGCTCGGGGGACACTATATGGGATGTGGGGTTCGAACCCGGGTCAGTCGCATGCAAGGCAAACGTCCTTCCCACTGTGCTATGGGTCCGTCCCCTGTGTCTCAACTCTAACTGAAAACAAACAAACAAACAAACAAAATCTTACACAAGTTACTCAAGGTTCAGCCCTAAACACTCCCCAATGCCCACCTGCCAAATTAATTTCGAAAGATAAAGGGCTAAGATAATACAGTGGGGAGGGCATTTGTCTTGCATGGTGTCACCTGAGTTTGATCCCTGGCACCCTATATGGTCCCCGAGCCTATCAGGAATGATCCCTGAGCACAGAGCCAGGAGTAAGCCCTGACTACCTCTGGGTGTGTCCTCAAAAAAAAAAAAAGAGAAAGAAGAAAGAAAGGAAGGGGGGAAAAAGGAAGAAAGGAAGAAGGGAAAAGGAAAGGAAAGAAAAGAAAAGAAAAGAAAAGAAAAGAAAAGAAAAGAAAAGAAAAGAAAAGAAAAGGTCATAGAGAGAGAGAGTGCAGAGGGTAGGGCTTTGCATGCGGCTAACCTGGGATCCTACAACCTGGCAGGCTACCGAATGAAACCTGCCCACACGGCAGAGTCTGGCAAACTCCCCGTGGCATACCCAATATGCCAAATACCAGTAACAATGATGGGTCTCATTCTCCTAACCCTGAAAGAGCCTTGACTATGGCACTTTTTAAAATCACAGGGCTAGGGCGAAGGAGACGTTACTGGTGCCTGCTTGAGGCAATCGAGGAACAACAGGATGATTGTGATCGTGATCGTGAACCTGGGATTCATCCCAGCATCCTACAGGGTTTTCAGAATCCCACCAGAAGTGATCTTTGAATTCAGAGCTAGGACTAAGCCCTGAGAACCACCAGGTGTTGTCCCCCACCCCTGAAAAAAAAAAGAAGATAAACAGGCAAAAAAAAAAAAGAATCTTGGGGATCTTTTTGTTTGGGGGTCACAACTGGTGGTTCTCCTGACTTGCTCCTGGCTCTGTGCTCAGGAATTATTCCTGGCGGGTACAGGAGACCATATGGGATGCCAAAGATTGAACCTGATTGGCTGCACGCAAGGCAAATACTCTATTATTATTTATTTTATTTTTATTATTTTATTTTATTATTTTTGCTTTTTGGGTCACACCCGGCGATGCTCAGTGGTTACTCCTGGCTTTGCACTCAGGAATCACTGCTGGCAGTGCTCAGGGGACCATATGGGATGCTGGGAATCAAACCCAGGTCGGCCGCGTGCAAGGCAAACGCCCTCCCCGCTGTGCTATTGCTCCAGCCCCAAGGCAAATACTCTACCCACTGTGCCATCGCTCTGTTCTCTGGGTTTATATTTAAAGACCATCTCAAGGGGGTTCCTTTGTGGTTTTCCTTTAGGACCAGAGAAAGGGCTGCTGCTCTCCATTGGGAAAGCCTGGCAGCCTCCCACTAAGGCAAGGGTGCTTACCTCCCACTGCCCCCGGGGAATCCCAGCCTCTTGGGTAGGGACACAACCAACCAGTGTTCTTTTAAAGACTCCATCTGGGGGATGGAGTGATAGTACAGCGAGGAAGGTGTTTGTCTTGCACACGGCTGACCTGGGTTCCATCCCGGCATTCCATATGGTCCCCGAGCACTGCCAGGAGTAATTCCTGAGTGCAGAGCCAGGAGGAACCCCTGAGCATTGCCAGGTGTGATCCCCCCCCCAAAAAAAAGACACCTCCCGGTTTAGGAGCCTCTCCAGGGGTGCTGGGGTCCAGGCAATGCAGGAGATAAAACCCCACTACTCATGAGGATTCAACGCACTGAACCATCAACTTGGTTGGGAATGTCTTTTGTTAAGGCTGTATTGTTATGTTATCTGTTTCCTCTTATTATCTGAGCCAGGAAGTAGCAGGAGAACAGCTCATTCAGTGGGCCTGACCCAGCAGAGGCATGCCAAGTCAGTCTAGCAATTTGAGAGGAACAGAGTTGTTTCGGTGGCTATTTAGCGTCTAGATCTCAATTCGCTTTTTTCTTGTTTCATTTTGTTTTGATTTGGCATCACCCTGGCTGAGCTTGGAGCCCGCTCCTAACTCCATTCAGGAATCATTCCAGGTGGAGCTTGGGGGACCCCGTCAGGTGTCAAAGATTGAACCCGGGTCAGCCTCATGCAAGGCAAGCTCCTCCCCTGGCTGTTTTATCTCTCTGGTCTCCTCAACTTCAGAATTTATCTATTTATTTATGGTTTGGGTGCCACACCTGGGGGGGGGGTTTCAGGGAACCATGGGGTGGATGTGAACCGGGGTTGGCCAGATGCAAGGCAAACACCCCCTGGACTATTGCTTCTGACACTCAACTTCAGTATTCATTTTTTCTTTATTAGATTATGGGCCACACCCAGTGATGCTGAGGGCTTACTCCTGGTTCTGTTCTCGGGGGTCACTCCTATCAGTGCTCAGGGCATTGAACAGGGATCAGCCGCATGCAAGGCAAGGCATGGAAAGCCTGTTTTCTGTGTCTTCAGCCTCATCTTCAGTATTTAAATCAGAGGCTATAGAACACACCTCAAGGAATCTGCAGGAGAATTAAGGGAGGCAACGCAGTAAATATAAACCCAATAAATGTGAAAGCCCTAGAAAATGTGTATTTAATCAGTCAGATGGTCATTCAAGGTCATTTAAGCATTTTTCATCAATTATCCACTTGTTCATTCTGGGTCACACCATTTATGCTCAGAGCTTACCCCTGGTTCTATCATCAGGGAACCATAACAGTCTTGGGGCCAGAAAGATAGTACAATGGGTAGGGTGCTTGCCTTCCTTACCTGGGTTCATGGAGCTGGAGCGATAGCACAGGGAGTAGAGCGTTTGCCTTGCATGTGGCAGACCTGGGTTCAATTCCCAGCATCCCATATGGTTCCCCGAGCACAGCCAGAAGTAATTCCTGAGTGCATGAGCCAGGAGTAACCCCTGTGCATCGCCGGGTGTGACCCAAAAAGCAAAAAAAAATAAATGAATAAATAAATAAATAAAAGACTGACCTGGTTCAGTTGAGTTCAATTCCCTGCACTCTGTATGGCCCCTCAAGCCCATCAGGAGTAACACTTGAGCACTTAACCTGAGCACTCCTGAGCAAAAATAAATGTGACCCCCAAAACGAAAAAACAAACAAAAATGAACTTGGGATAGTCTCCTGCAAGACAAGGTACCTTAATGCCAATTTGATCAAATTCGTATATGTATATAGTTTGTTTTGGGGCCACATTCAGTGTTGCTCAGGGCTGACTGGCTCTGAGTGAGTCGGGGGTCACTCCTGGCGGGGCTCAGGGGACCTTATGGGGTGCTGGGAATGGAATCAAGGTTGGCTGCATGCAAGGCAAGCGCCCTAACTCCTATACTATCGCTCCAGCCCCTCTGGCCTCCAGAAGGGGTTAAGTATCAGGTTAGGTAAGTTGGGGGCTATGCCCGACTCCATGCTGGGGTGCAGGAAGCCCCTGTTGGTGCAGTGCCGGGGATCAAACCTAGGCCAACCGCACAGACTCAGGCCATGGAGCAACGTGTTAATCATCTTTGTGGGGGACAGAGGGTGTGGGCCATGCACTGCGGTGCTCAGGGCTTATTCCTGGCTCCAGGCTCAGGGAACCACGCATGACAGCACAGAAGGGACCCTATGAGGTGTCAGGGAACAAACCGGAAAAGGCGAGTGCCATAGGCCCTGTTGGGTCTCTCTGACCCAAGGATTTGGCCTTTGGGCTTTTGGCCTCCCAAGCACTGTAGGGGTCCTTCCAGGGATTGAACTGCATGGCCCAAGGATGCCAGCCGCTTGGATACTGCATCTGCATCTGGCACCGGGGTAGTGTTGAGAGGCCTTTGTGATGCTGGGGATTCGCATCTGGGTGGGCTACATTCAAGTGTGCCTCCGATTTTGTTTGTTTGGGGGGGGTCACAATCGGTGGTACTCTGAGGATCCTGCAGTAACAGGGATTGAACCCCAGTCTCTTGCAAGTAATGTATAGGTACCAGCCTTCTAAGCTATTTCCCTGCCCGCCCCCACCCCTATCTTGGGCATTCAAGACATGAGCTTGGGGCTGGGGGGCTGGGGTGGGTGCCTTTCTTTTTTTTTTTTTTTCCTTTTTGGGTCACACCCAGTGATGCTCAGGGGTTACTTCTGGTTTTGCACTCAGGAATTACTCCTGGCGGTGCTCGGGGGGCCACAGATTCGAACCTGGGTTGGTCACGTGCAAGGCAAACACCCTACCCGCTATACTACTGCTCCAGCCCCAAGCTTGCCTTTCATGAGGCTGACTGGGGTTCAATTCCCGCATCCCATCGAGTCCCTGAGCCTGCTTGGAGTTGATTCCTGAGTGCAAGGCCAGGAGTAAGCCCTGAGCACTGTCAGATGTGGCCCCCAAACAACTGCAACAACAATAAAAAATGACATAGGCCTGGGGCCCGAGAGATAGTATAGGAGCCAACGGGCTCATCTGACACACACCAGACCCAGGTGCACAGTCTACTAGTCACCAAGACTGAGCCAGGAATAATACTATTGGGGACGACCCAAACATTTCCCATACCCCCAAATACAGAAGCTTTATGGGGTACTAGCTCCGTCTTTATTATGTTATTAATTAATTATTTTAATGATCATTAATCAATCAATTAATTAATTATTGCCTTTAGGGTCAGACCTACTGATGCGCAGGGGTTACTCCTGGCTCTGTACTCAGGAATTACTCCTGGTGGTGCTCGGGGAACCATATGCGATGCTGGGAATCGAACCCAGGTCGGCCATATGCAAGGCAAATGCCCTCCCTGCTGTGCTATGATTCCAGTCCCCTTGCTCTGTCTTTAGAGGATGAAAATTAATTAGTTAATTGATTAATTTATTTATTGGTTTTTGGGCCACACCCAGGTATGCTCAGGGGTTACTCCTGGCTCTGCACTCAGAAATCACTCCTGGCGGCACTTGGGAAATTTTGTGGGATGCCCGGGATAGACCTGGGGTCAGCTTGCACAGGCTACCTGCAAGGCAAGTGCCTTAATTGCTCTCCAGCCCCACAATTAAAGAAAAAAAAATGTAGTGGCTGAAGAGATAATATAGCAAAGCAAGTTGGGTGCTCACCTTGTATCTCCTATGGCCACTCGAAATTTCCAGGACTGATGCCAGAGCACAGAGCAAGGAGTCACCCCTGAGCATCACTGTTTTATACTGTGTGGGAACTATCACCTTTTGCCTTTTTTTTTTTCTTTTTGGGTCACACCTGGCGATGCACAGGGGTTCCTCCTGGCTCTGCACTCAGGAATTACCCCTGGCGGTGCTCAGGGGACCCTATGGGATGCTGGGAATCGAACCTGGGTTGTCCGCGTGCAAGGCAAACGCCCCACCCACTGTACTATCTCTCCAGCCCCCCTTTTGCCTTTTTAATTTCTCCCTTTTTTTTTTTTTTTCGTTCTGGGTCATATCCTGTGATGCTCAGGGGTTGCTCTTGGCTTTGCAATCAAGGAATCACTCCTGGCGGTGCTCGCTTGAGGGGACCATTCCGGCTATCGGGATCGAACCCAGGGCGGGCAAGGCAAATACCCTACCACTATACTATCACTCTGACCCTTGATTTCTCCCTTTTCTAACAGGAATATCTGGACTATCTATATCTATCTCCTTTGATTATTGGGAAGCCATCACTTTGACCGGTTACAATCTTCACAGCCTAGAGGAATTTTCTAGCCTCACAGATAACTTGATTTCTTTCTTTTCTTTGGAGCCACACCCGGCAGGGCTCAAGGGACCAGCATAGCTGGTAGCTACTGCCAGAACAGACCCCCTTACCCCACCCCAACAAAACCTGGCCTCCAGCCCTCTGTCTGCGTCACTTCTCAGGCCCAGGATAGTATCAGGATGGTATCTGATAAAGACAGAATCCAGATGCACTGGAATTAACAGAGCTGAAGGGCCTGAGGCAGCACTGGGTGTGCCCACCCCCACCCCCACCACACACACACACACACACACACACACACACACACACACACACACAACACACACAGGAAGCTTTCCATAGACTCACCCAGAGGAAGAGGTATTTTTGGTGACGTTTCAAATAGCAGTTAAGGGGCTGGAGCAATAGCACAGCGGGTAGGGCGTTTGCTTTGCATGTGGCTGACCGGGGTTCGATTCCCAGCACCCCATATGGTCCCCTGAGCACCGCCAGGGTTGATTCCTGAGTGCAGAGCCAGGAGTAACCCCTGTGCATCGCCAGGTGTGACCCAAAAAGCAAAACCAAAACAAAACAAATAGCAATTAAAACAAAAACTGGGGGTTTGGACTTCTACCTTGTACCCCCTTATGGGGGGGGCGGGGACTTTCTCCCAATTTGGTAGTTGGGGGTGCTTGTGGGGCGGGGGGGACCTTGCACAAGCGCCAGGGATAAAACCAGGGTCTGTTGCGTGCAAAGAATGTATTCCAGCCCTTTGGGTAGTTTCCCTGTACAGAGGGGGAATGTTGTTTGATTGTGGTGCCACAGTGGAGGTGCTCAGGGTTTACTCCCTGGCTCTGTGTGCAGGGATCACCCCTGGTGGGCTTGGGAGACCTTAGGGGGTGCCAGAAATCAAAGTCAGGTCAACAAGGCAAGCTCCCTACCTGCTCTATCACTGCTCTGGCCCCTAGGTATTTTTTTGCGATGCTCAGGGCTGACTTCTGGCTCTGCACTCAGGAATCACTCCTGGCGGTGCTCAGGGGACCCTATGGGATGCTGGGAATCGAACCTGGGTCAGCTGCATGCAAGGCAAATGCCCTACCCACTGTGCTATTATTGCTCCAGCCCCTCCAGGTAATTTTTTTTTCTCTTTGGATCACACCTGGCGATGCTCAGGGATTACTCCTGGCCCTGCACTGAGGAATTTCTCCTGGCGGTGCTCTGGGGACCCTATGGGATACTGGGAATCGAACCTGGGTTGGCCGTGTGCAAGGCAAACACCCTACCCGCTGTGCTATCGCTCCAGTCTCACCCCCCCCCCCCGGTGAATTTTTTTTAGGGGTTGACGGAACCAGGGGCCAGCGTGGAATTTAAGGTCCTGTACCGGAAATCATAGGTGATTATGTAGGGTGTTATAAGCAGCAGTGTACCAGGAGGTAATTTTAAATTTGGGGTGGTGATTTACATTTTTAATATCAATTGCATCTGTTTGGGGGCCACAGCGTGTTATGGTGTGAAGGGATTTCTCCTGCCTTTGTGCCCAGGAGGTATTGGAGGAGGGAGTCTATGGTGTCCTGGGGACCGAAGGGGAGGGGCCGGTCAGCTGTATACAAGGCAAGCACAGTCACCCTCACTTTCGCTCTACCTCTCCCCGACCCTTGTGGTTTCTTAAAGCTATTTCCTGGGGGCTGGAAGGATAGTACAGTGGGTAGGCCTTGCATACAGAGAGCAAAAGTCCCCCCCCCCCACCACCACCACCACCATGAACGGTCGGTCCCTGAGCCCCACTGGGAGTGACCCCTGAGCACAGTTGTATGGCGCCCAAATCGAAAAACCAAAGGGGAAAGAAAAGCATTTCTTGACCTGGAGAGACAGCACGGTGCTTTAGGACACTGGTCCTGCAAGCATATGGTTTTGGGTTCAAACCCCAGGTGTCCCACATGTGGCGAGCACAGTGCAGGCAGTGCTGCTATTTCTTTTTTGCTTTTTGGGTCACACCCAGCGATGCACAGGAGTTACTCCTGGCTCATGCACTCAGGAATTACTCCTGGCAGTGCTCGGGGGACCATATGGGATGCCGGGAATCGAACCTTGGTCAGCTATATACAAGGCAAACACCCTACCTGCTGTGCTATTGCTCCAGCCTCAGTGCTGCTGTTTTGAGGCTGATGGCTGGACTCTCTGTGATCCCCCGAGGGTGTCACAAGTGATCCCGGCCATGCCATAGGCTCGGTGGTTTAATGTCACAAAATAAACAGTGATGGATGGCGCAGGGGCTGGAGGGTGTGATAGGCAGGTGGGAGCCCCAGGGTTGATCCCCAGCACCTCTGCCATGGACACCTGAGCTCTGAGCCTGGAGACATCCCCTGAGCAAGCAAAACACAACACACCAACAAGGCACGTGACCCCTGCAGGGACTTCAAGTGTGGGGCGATCTCCTCTGGCCCTTTGTCCACATCTCAGATTCCAGCAGGACAAGTGCTCTTAAGAGTTGCAGCTGCTGTGACATTCCACAGTCACTCAGAGTCCAGGCCACTGGTCACTCTTGTTCTTTGCTTTTTTTCTGGGGGGGGGGAGGGGAGGGAGGGGAGGGAGTTGGGGGACACCCCGGGCAGTACTCAGGGGTTAACTCCTGGCTCTGCGTTCAGGGATCACTCCTGGCGGGGCTTGGGAGACCAGATGTGGTGCCGGGGATCGAACCTGACTCAGCTACATGCAAGGCCAAAGCCCTCCCCGCTGCTCCGGTCCTCTCTCTCCTTCTTGGAAAACTGTACAATGAATGACTCGTGCCAACACCAAAAAAAAAAAAAAAAGCGCAAACAGAGTAGTTTTCACCCCAGACTCCTTCCCGTTCTGCTGTTTTATCTTCAATCCCATCTCCCCAGCCCCGACCAGCTCCTGGTTTTACTTTGTTTATTTTATCATGGATCTTCGACTCGGTAGTTTTCACTGTAGTTGTTCTTGTTTATTGGGCTGAAAACCCGGTAGCTTGGGGCTTACTTCTGGCTCTGCACTCTGGGATCACTCTCGGAGGGGTTCTTGGGGACCCTATGCAGTGTGGGATATTGAACCCTGTGCCAGTCAAAAGTCAAGCTGGGGGGGGGGTGGGAGAAATACTGGGATCATTGGTGGCGGAGAATGGGCACTGGTGGAGGGATGGGTACATGATCATTGTATAACTGAAACCCAAGCACAAAAATTTGTAAGTTGACAACTGTACCTCATGGTGTTTCACTAATAAAAAATTGAAAATAAGGGGCTGGAGAGACAGCACAGCTGGTAGGGCGTTTGCCTTGCATGCGGCCGACCCGGGTTCAATTCCCAGCATCCCATATGGTCCCCTGAGCACCGCCAGGAGTAACCCCTTGCATCGCCAGGTGTGACCCCTCCCCCCCAAAAAGGAAAAAAAAATTGAAAATAAATAAATAGGGAAAAAAAGTCAAGCTAGGGGGCTGAAGTGATAGCACAGCAGGGGGGTGTTTGCCTTGCACACGGCCGACTGGGGTTCAATTCCCAGCATCCGATATGGTTCCCCGAACACTGTCAGGAGTAATTCCTGAGTGCATAAACCAGGTGTGCATCATCAGTTATGACCCCCACCCACCCCCAAAAAAACGTCAAGCTAGGAAACCCCTGTACTAGCTCTCTGGCCTCATCTCTATGTGTTTTGCCTTCTGCAGAATGTCTACATTGTTGGAATTCTACAGTATTTTTTTTTGCTCATTATTATTATTATTATTTTTGGCCACACCCAGCAGTGCTCAGGGCTGATTCCTGGCTCTGCTCTCAAGGATCATTCCTGGTGGGGTCAGGGGAACGTATGGTATGCCGGGGACTGAACTCAGGTCAGATGCATACAAGGCAAGTGCACTATTCACTGTACCATCACTCTGGTTCCTATTTTTGTTTGTTTGTTTGTTTTTTTTTTTTTGGACATACCCTGTGGTGCTCAAGGCTTATTCCTGGCTCTGTGCTCAGGGCCCACTCCTGGCAGGCTCAGGAGACTATAAGTGATGCTGGGGATCAAACCCGGGTTGGCAGTATGCAAGGTAAATGCCCGACCATGACCTACTGAATGATCTCTACTCTAGCAGGAAGCGTTTTCAAATTGCCTTTGTTAGTACATATTTAAGGGTTCTCAATGTTTTTTTTTTTTTTTTTTTTATGGCTTGATTGCTTTTTTCTTCCTTTCTTTTTTTTTAATTTTTGGGTTATACCCAGCTGTGTTGAGCTGGAGCGGTAGGGCGTTTGCCTTGCACGCAGTTCACGTGGCCGACCTGAGTTCGATTCCTCCGCCCCTCTCGGAGAGCCCGGCAAGCTACCGAGAGTATCTCTCCCGCCTGGCAAAGCCTGGCAAGCTCCCCGTGACGTATTCGATATGCCAAACACAGTAACAATTGTGACAGTGGAGACATTACTGGGTCTGCTTGAGCAAATCGATGAACAACGGGAGGACGGTGACAGTGACAGTGACCCAGCTGTGTTCAGGGCCTACTCCTGGCTTTGGTGCTCAGGAATCACTCCCGGCAGAGCTTAGGAAATCATATGGGGAGCCCGGGATTGAACCTGGTCAGCCTCATACAAGGAAAGCACCTTATTTGCTGTACTATCTCTCCGCCCCCCCCCCCACTTTTTCATCACTCATTTCTCTTCTTTTTTTTTTTTTTTTTCTTTTTGGGTCACACCCAGCAATGCACAGGGGTTATTCCTGGCTCTGCACTCAGGAATTACTCCTGGCAGCGCTCAGGGGACCATATGGGATGCTGGGAATTGAACTCAGGTTGGCCGCGTACAAGGCAAACGCCCTACCCGCTGAGCTATTGCTCCAGCCCCTCATTTCTCTTTTAAGTGCAGAATAATACTCCCTATCTGGATGGACCCTTGTTGGTTTATACAGTCACCGATTGAAGGATGTCAAAATTGCTTCAGATTCTGGTAATTACAAATGAATCTACTATAGACATCTTTAGGAATGTTTTTGTGTGATGTAAGTAGGGTTACTGTTGTTTTTTAATTTGTTATTTATTTATTTATTTTTTGCACAGCAGAGCCTGTCAAACTCCCTGTGACGTATTCAATATGCCAAAAACAGTAACAATAACGGGTGTCATTTCCCTGACCCTGAAAGAGCCTCTAATATGGCACTGTTGGGAAGGACGAGTAAGGAGAGGCTGCTAAAAATCTCAGGGTTAGGACAAAGAGAGATGTTACTGGCGCCCACTCGAGCAAATCAATGAACAATGGGATGACAGTGGTACAGTGATACAACTGATTTTTGTTTTGGGTTGGGGGCCCACACCTAGGTCGTGCTCAGGGCTGATTTCCTGGCTCTGTGCGAAGGGGGTCAGTCCTGGCAGGGGTTGAGGGACCTTATGTGATGCCCAGGATCAATCCCAGGTCAGCTATGTACAAGGCAAGTCCCTTACCCCTCATGCTATCTCTCCGACCTTCCCCACATACCCCATTGGTTTTGTTTTTATTCCCTCTCACCCAGGACATCAAAAACATCTCCAGGCTTACGTGCCCTGGGGGTTATGCTCAGGACCTCATGCTCATTCTGGGGCTTTCTGAGTCAACGGGTCATCTTCCAGTTCTTTCTCTCTGGAGAGCTCAAAAAACAAGGCGCATGTGAGTAGCACCAGAATTTAACTCAAGATCTTATCTTGCCACACTTGTATTTTAATTTTTTGTTCATTTGTTTGGTATTTGGGGCACCCTCAGTGGTGCTCAAGGCTTCCCTCTGGCTGGATGCTCGGGGATCACTCCTGAGGGGTCACTTCGACGGTGCTGAGGATCGAATCCAGGTTGGTGGCATGCAAGACAAGCTCCTTACTAGCTGTTCTATCGCTTCGGCTTCCCATCACACAAGCTCTAAGCAACTAAACCATCTTCTATGATAACAGATTTAAACTCATTTGGTAGGTAAATGCCTTGGAGTGTGACCACTGGGCCCTAAACAGTGTGCAAACTGTCTATTTCTACTGCTGATTCAGAGCCAAGACTGTGGGGTTAGCAAGCCCAGAGCTTTCTTTTCTTCTTCTTCTTTTTTTAAAATTTTTATTAGTGAAACTCCATGAGGTACAGTTGTAGACTTGCAATTTTTTGTGCTTGGGTTTCAGTTATACAATGATCCAGTACCCATCCCTCCACCAGTGCCCATTCTCCATTATTTACATTTTTTAAAAAAATTTTTGTTAATGAAACACCATAAGGTACAGTTGTAGATTTACAAATTTTTGTGCTTGGGTTTCAATTGTACAACGATCAAACACCCATCCCTCCACCAGTGCCCATTTCCCACCACCACGGGTCCCAGTATCCCTCCCATCCCCCATCCCACCATCCCACCCTGCCTCTGTGGCAGGGCATTCCCTTTTGTTCTCTCTCTCCTTTTGGGTGTTGTGGTTTGCAAAAGAGGCATTGAGTGGCAATCATGTTTGGTCTGTAGTCTACTTTCAGCACGCTTCTCCCATCCTGGGAGGATCCTCCCAACACCCTTTATTTGGTGCTCCATTCTCTATCTGAGCTCCCTTTTCCCCTAGAGTGGGTGGCTGGCCTCCAAGCCATGGAGCAAAACTCCTGGTACTAATCTCGGCCACTCTTGGGTGTTAGTCGCCCAGAGCTTTCTTTGATTCCTTATGCTTACACTATTTTTTTTTTTTTTGGCTTTTTGGATCACACCATGTGATGCTCAGGGGTTTCTCTGGCTCTACACTCAGGAATTACTCCTAGTGGTGCTCGGGGACCCTATAGGATGTTGGGGATCGAACTCGGGTTGGCCGCATGCAAGGCAAACGCCTTCCCTGCTGTGCTATCGTTCAGGCCCTCCTTACACTTATGCTAGAAACATTCTACTCCGTGTGGCCATTAATCTGTCACCAGAATCCCCTGCCCCGCTCCTTCACAGGAAGGCAACTACTCAACACTGCTAACCAAGGTGCCCACACTGACTCACAGCCGCTTTCAAAAGCTGCCAACCCACAACGATGCGGCGAGGGCACTTCTCTCTACAGAGTTTCAAAATGAAAGGTCTCTGCTCTTTCTGGGTCAGACCCGGTGATGCACAGGGATTACTCCTGGCTCATGCACTCAGGACTTACTCCTGGTGGTGCTCGGGGGACCATGTGGGATGCTGGGAATCGAACCCAGGTCGGCCACATGCAAGGCAAACACCCTATCCGCTGTGCTATTGCTCCAGCCCCTGTTCTTTCTTTTACCCATGGGCTTACTTAGGTTTCAGGGCCACAACCAGAGGTACCTAGGGGTTGCTCCAGCTCTGTGCCCAGGGGTTGCTCCGTGAGCAGTTGAGGGCGCACCTTGCAGTGCCGAGCTCTGAGGCGTATCCCTGATCCTATGGTCTTGATTTGATTTGATTTGCTCGGGGGAGGGGGGCATATCCAGCAGAGCTCATGGTCTGTGCTCAGAGGTCACACCTGGGGAGCTCAGGAGACCCTATGGGATGCTGGGGATCGAACCCGGATCTGCTACGTGCAAGGCAAGCGCCTTACCCGCTACATTGACACTCTGGCCCTAGGCAGGTCTGGATCTTTTTAGGAGGTTTCTTCCCCCCTGATGGAGAGCCAGGAGAGCCCCACATCTCAGAGGAAGATTAAAAAAGAAAATTTTTTTTCCTTTTTGCTTTTTGGGTAATACCCGGCTATCCACAGGGGTTCCTCCTGGCTCATGCACTCAGGAATTACTCCTGGTGATGCTCGGGGGACCCTATGGGATGCTGGGAATCGAACCCAGGTCAGCCACATGCAAGGCAACCCCCCCCCTCCCACTATGCTATCACTCCAGCCCCCAAAAACATGTAATTTTTTTTTAGGAAAAAAAAGACAATTGAGGACCAGAGAAATTGTCCAGTGGTTAGCGCATCTGCTGAGCACACACACTCCAGTCCCACACCCAGGAGACAACCTGGGGTCCTCCAGCACTGCTGGCAGGGGTCCCCCCAACAACAAATTCAAATTTACTATAAAACTGTTTTTGTCTGGGGGGGGCTGAGCCTGATGGTGCTTAGGGCCGACTCTTGGCTCTACGCTCAGGGAACCCAATGGAGCTACCAGGGATCAAACTGGGCTTCACTGCATCCAAGCGCCTTAAGCCCTGAACTCTCTCTCTCCAGCTCCATAAAATAAAATTGTTGTTTTTTTAAGGCAGGGTAATCATATACTCATGTTATGAAAACTGTCCAGAATGGGACCGGAGCGACAGCAGCGCGGGTGAGGCGTTTGCCTTGCACATGGCCAACCCAGGTTCAATGCCCGGCATCCCAAAGGGTCCCTCAAGTCCATCAGGCGTGCTTCCTGAGTGCAGAGCCAGGAGTGAGCCCTGAACGATGTCAGGTGTGGCCCCCAAACAGAACAACAGCAACACTGTCCATAGTATAGGATTCAACAGTTCTTATCTTATCTATTTTTATTTATTTTTTTTTTTTGCTTTTTTGGAGGGGTCACACCCGGTGTTGCACAGGGGTTACTTCTGGTTCATGCACTCAGGAATTACTCCTGGCAGTGCTCGGGGGACCCTATGGGATGCTGGGAATTGAACCAGGGTCGGCTGTGTACAAGGCAAACGCCCTCCCCACTGTGCTTTGGCTCCAGCCCTAGTTCTTATTTTATTCTGATGCCAGGATTTGAACCAGGGTCCCATAAAGACAGCATGTGCTTTGCCACTGAGCTCTAACCCTGACACCATTCAACCGTTTTGTTTTGTTTTTTTTTTGTCTTTTTGGGTCACACCCGGTGATGCTCAGGGGTTACTCCTGGCTCTGCACTCAGGAATCACTCTTGGTAGTCTCAGGGGACCCTATGGGATGCCAGGGATTGAACCAGGGGTGGCCTTGTGCAAGGCAAACGCCCTCCCCACTGTGCTATCACTCCAACCTTCAACATTTTTTTTTAAACCATTATTCAGTGGCAGCTGATGTTCTAGCCACTGTAATTGTAATATGGAATAGGCTTCATTTTTAAGTGTCATATGATTTGTGAGGCTAAAACACACACACACACACACACACACACACACACACACACTCTCTTCCCTAACTTACATATTTTCTCACACAAATATCGAGTGGCTTTCTCATTTTCTTTCCACCTCAAATTGAGTCAGGCAGTCAGAGCAGTATTGGATGAGGCGGGCCCAGAAACCAAAGAATCTCTTGTAACTGCATCTCCCCAGTAGGTCAGCCCTGCCCGCCTGTCTTCCTCATTTTGAGAAGCTGCGTAAGCTCAGCTCGTGTAGACGTGCTTTGCCCAACGTCACCCAAAATCTCTCGGGGGTGACCAATTCCGTCATTCAAGCCCAATTAAAAGCTCCTGCTGCCTTATCCCTCCATTTCTCTTCTCCTCCTATGGATTTTATTTTATTATTGCTAGTGGGGGCGGGGGAGGTGGGGGTTTGCAGGAGCACACCAGAGATGCTTAGTGGCTACTCCCTGTTCTGTGCTCTGGGTGTGTGTGTGTGTGTGGAGGGGGGGATGTCTTTTTGTGGCTGTGTTTAGGTGGATCATGCAAAGCTGGAGATGAAAGCAAGGTTGGCTGCATTGGTTTTTGACTTTTTGCTTTTTCTTTGGCTTTTCTGATTTCTGGGCCATACCGGCAGTGCTCAGGGCTCACTCATGGCTCTCTGTGCAGGGATCAGTCTTGGTGAACCCAGGGGACCTTTTGGGGGGCTGGAGATCAATCCTGAGTCAGCTGTGCGTGCAAGGCAAGAGCCTTACAGGCTGTCTTATTTCTCTGACCCCTCCCCCTCCCCAAAGAACCACATCTTAGGGGTTTAAGATTCATGATAGTACAGCTATAGGGTCCTTACACTGGCTGACCCGGATTTGATCCCCAGCACCCCATAGGGCCCCCTGAGCTTGTCAGGAATGAGCCCTGAACACAGAGTCAGAGGAGAGAGAGAGGGAGGGAGGAGAGAGAGAGAGAGAGAGAGAGAGAGAGAGAGAGAGAGAGAGAGAGAGAGAGAGAGAGAATTCTGTTTTTTTGTTTTTGTTTTGTTTTTGGATCAACTACCCAGCGGCGACACTCAGGGTTTATTCCCGTCTTCAGGACACTCAGGAATTAATTAGTCCTGGCAGTGCTCAGGAGACCATCTGGGATGCCAGGGATTGAACCCAAGACAGGCGCTCTCCCCTCTGTGCTATCACTCTGGCTCTGGAGAAGTGATCCTTTCCATTAATGGTTTTGGGGTGACATTTTTGGTTTTGGGGTGACACCCAGCGGGGCTCAGGGCTTACTCCTGGCTCTAAGATCTGGGATCTCCTAGTGGGACTCAGAAGTAGCTCCTAGCTGGAGCAATATAATCCAGTGGGGAGGGCGTTCACCTTGCTTGCGGCTGACCTGGGTTCAATCCCTGGCATCCCATATGGTCTCCCTGAGCCAGCCAGTAGTGAATCCTGAGAGAAGAGCCAGGAGTAAGCCCTGAGCACTGCCGGGTGAGCCCCTATCTCCCTTCAAAACCAAAAAAGTTTTAAAAATGCTGTGAAGGCCAGAGTTGGTGTTCTTTGGGGGCCAGCAGGAACACTCACAGCAATACTGGGGGTGGGGCAGGGCTGGAGTGCCCTCTCCTCAGCGGGGAGGGCATTTGCCTCGCATGCGGCCCACCTGAGTTCGATTCCCAGCATCCCATAGGGTCCCCCAAGCACTGTCAGGAGTCACTCCTGAGTGCATGAACCAGTAGTAACCCCTGTGGATAGCCGGGTGTTACCCAAAAAGCAAAAAAGAAAAAAAAAAGGCAGCAGACTGCAAAGACAGAGCAAGCTCAGGTAAAGATCCAGGAGAGGGGCTGCTGGAGTGATAGCACAGCGGGAAGGGCATTTGCCTTGTACACGGCCGACCAGAGTTCGATTCTCAGCATCCCATATGGTCCCCCAAGCACCCCCAGGAGGAATTCCTGAGTGCATGATCCAGGAGTAACCCCTGTGCATCGCTGGGTATCACCCAAAAAGCAAAAAAAAAAAAATACTGGGGGTGGGGTGACAAGACGGAACCAGGGGGGCTCATGCAGAGACACACACATGCTCTGCCATCTGCACCCCTCCCCGCTGACAAGTGTCACCCATTGAAGGGCGCTAGCTCGATACACCCTGACCTCTGTACTATTAATAACAGCGAGAGATCAACACACTGACAGCACGAGTCAAGAAGAGCAGGCAAGTGGGGCCGGAGCGATAGTCCAGCAGGGAGGGTGTTTGCCTGGCATGTGGCCAACTCGGGTTTGAACCCCGGCATCCTCCAGGGTCCCCCAAGCATGGCCAGGAGTGATTCCTGAGTGCAGAGCCAGGAGTAGCCACTGGGCTTCACCAGGTGTGACCCCCCCCCAAAAAAAAAACAAAACAGATAAATAAAAAAACATGGGACTGGAGCAATAGCACAGCGGGTAGGGTGTTTGCCTTGCACGTGGCCAACCCAAGTTCGATCCCCAGCATCCCATATGGTTCCCAGAGCACCACCAGGAGTAATTCCTGAGTGCATGAGCCAGGAGTAACCCCTGAGCATCGCTGGGTGTGACCCAAAAAGAAACTGTATCACTGTTTCACTGTCATCCCGTTGGTCATCAATTTACTCAAGCGGGCGCCAGTAATGTCTCTATTCGTCCCGGTCCTGCGATTTTAGCAGTCTCTCCTTACTCGTCCTTCCCAACGCTGCCATATTGGAGGCTCTTTCAGGGCCAGGGGAATGCGACTCGTTATTGTTATTGCTTTTGGCATATCAAATACGCCACGGGTACCTTGCCAAGCTCTGCCGTACAGGAACAATTAGCTATAGCTCTCTTAATTTTATTGCTGTAAATGTGCCAGTAGCTTTAACCATTAATCTAAAGGAATTTTGATAAAAAAAAATGATTAGGAACAAGAGGTAGTACGGAGGTTAAGAGGCGAGCTCATTTGATCCCTTGCACCAAATGCCATCCGCTCCCCAAAGGAAAAAAAAAAAAAACCAGCAACAAAAATGAAGATGCAGGGATTGGAGAGATAGCACAGCGGGTAGGGCGTTTGCCTTGCACGTGGCCGACCCGGGTTCGATTCCCAGCATCCCATATGGTCCCCTGAGCACCGCCAGGAGTGACTCCTGAGTGCAGAGCCAGGAGGAACCCCTGTGCATCGCCAGGTGTGACCCAAAAAGCAAAAAAAAAAAAAAAAGAAGAAGATGCAGTAAGGCCTAAACATCTGCCAAGAGGGGCTGGAACGATAGCACAGCAGGTAGGGCGTTTGCTTTGCACGCGGCCGACCTGGGTTCGACTCCTAGCATCCCAAATGGTCCCCGAGCACCACCAGGAATAATTCCTGAGTGCATGAGCCAAGAGTAACCCCTGTACATCACTGGGTGTGACCCAAAAAGAAAATAAACAAACATCTGCCAAGAGAGCATGAGTGCTTTCGATGCACTGGAGTGTGGCCATGTTTTAATGTTTTATTTCTGTTTGGAGGTTACCTAGCTCCGGTTCTAGAGTCAAATGCCCGAGGTTTGAACCCGGGCTCTGCCATTCAGCTTGGAAGACCTGGGGCCAGGCCTGTAGCCTCCCTGTGCTTCCGTTTCCTCCGCCGCGACGAACCTACGTTGTCAGACGGATTTTCTGAAGATAATGTTACATCATTCCGGGTCAACGGTTGGAATCATGTGGGGTGGAGGGTTGATAAGAGAGAAAAGGGACACCGCTATGACTATAATAGCTGGAAATGATCACGTCGGACAAGAACTGAGTGTTAAAAGTAGGGAAAGGGATAGACACCGCAACCTTTCAGCATGTGTGTTGCAAACCACAATGCTGAAAAGGAGAGGGAGAGAGAGAGAGAGAGAGAGAGAGAGAGAGAGAGAGAGAGAGAGAGAGAGAATGCCACAGAGTCAGGCAGGGGTGGGGGGCAGGGGTGATGGGAGGGAACCTGGGGACCCTGGTGCTGGGAAATGTACACTGGTGGAGGGATGGGCGTTGGAACACTGTGTCACTGAAAACCAATCATGAATGGTGGCTTGGTAAGGATCTACCTCACAGTGATTCAATAAAGAAAAAAAAATTTTTTTTTTAAATTACATCAGTCCAGGTTAGGTCTCGGCAGCACAGCAGTTGCCTTGCATGGGTGAGGCTGTGAATTCCATCCCCACCAAATAGAATATTAAGAAGAAATTTAAAAGAACAGAGGACCGAAGAAATGGGCGTGAGCACACTATGAAATATGACTCAGCTAAAAGGAAAGACAAAATGACGGTATTTCCCGCTAAGAGGATGGAGCCGGAGGGGACCATGTTGAATGAGGTCAGCCAGGAGAGTGATGGACACAGAATGATCTCCTTCACAGGCGGGATAAAGGATCCGAGGGGGGCTGGAGGGACAGCACAGCGGGGAGGGCGTTTGCCTTGCATGCGGCCAACCCAGGTTCGATTCCCAGCATCCCATAGGGTCCCCTAAACACCGCCAGGAGTAATTCCTGAGTGCAGAGCCAGGAGTGACCCCTGTGCATCGCCAGGTGTGACCCAAAAAGTCAAAAAAAAAAAAAAGACAACAACTAATCAGAGGAAGGGAGCAACAAAGGCCAGAGGCAACAGAATTTGAAAACTGGTCAGAAGAAAGGTCTTTTTTTTTTTTTTTTTCGCTTTTTGGGTCACACCTGGCGATGCACAGGGGTTACTCCTGGCTCTGCACTCAGGAGTTACTCCTGGCGGTGCTCAGGGGACCCTATGGGGTGCTGGGAATCGAACCCGGGTTGGCCACGTGCAAGGCAAACGCCCTACCCGCTGTGCTATCTCTCCAGCCCCGGAGAAAGGTCTTGAGGGGCGACCCTGAGACAATGTTGGGGGGATGAAGCACCCTGGCGGAAGGTGTGGGGTGGGAACTTTGAATGCAGGAAACCCCAGCAGTCATAGTATTGTAAATTACCATGACTAAAATAAAATTTTGGGGGGTTTGCCACACCCAGCGATGCTCAGGGGTTACTCCTGGCCCTGCACTCAGGAATTACTCCTGGCAGTGCTTGGGGGACCATATAGGATGCGAGGGACAGAACGCCCTACCTGCTCCACTCCCCTAAAATTTAAAATTAAAAAAAATTTAAAAAACAAAGAAAGGGGTGGAAGAGATAGCACAGAGGGTAGGGCGCTTGCCTCGCACACGGCCAGCCCCGCTTCAATTCCCAGCATCCCATATGGTCCCCTTAGCCCTGCTAGGAGACATCCCTGAGCACAGGGCCAGGAATAAGCCCTGAGCACTGCTGAGTGTGACTCAAATTAAAAAAAAAAAAAGATGAAATAAACCACAAAAGTTAACATGCATAAAGTACTTAACAGGTAATGTTAGATAATTTTTTTCCAGGGGTGGGGGATGGGGGGGTCACACCCAGGGATGCACAGGGATTACTCCTGGCTTTGCACTCAGGAATTACTCCTGGCGGTGCCTGGGGGACCCTATAGGATGCTGGGAATCGAACCCGGGTTGGCCACGTGCAAGGCAAACGCCCTACCCGCTGTGCTATCGCTCCAGCCCTCAGGTACTGTTATGTATTAAGTAACATATGTTGTAGGTCTGGAGGAAGAGTGCCGGGCTGAGAGTCTGTCTGGTAAGGATATGGTCAAAAGATCAAGTGCCCAGTGTTGTCACATACAATAGATATCACTGGTTTTTTGGTTTTTGTTTTGTTTTGTTTTTTGCTTTTGGGTTACACCGGACGATGCTCAGAGGTTACTCCTGCCTCTGCACCCAGGAATCACTCCTGGCTGTGCTCAGGGGATCCTATGGGATGCTGGGAATCGAACCCAGGGTGGCTGCATGCAAGGCAAATGCCCTACCCGCTGTCCTATCGCTCCAGCCCTGATAGGCATCACTGTGGCAGCTCTGGTGAGCCTGGCAACGCTGCTACCAATCCCAGAGATGATTTCAGTCTGCAGCACCCCAGGGTGGGGGTGGGGGTGGGGGGGGAAACAAGCGTCCATCCATTAAGAAAAAGTCAATATAGGGTCTTGAGTCTTAATCTAGCTGTGACTTGCCTTGCATCTGGCAGGTTCTGCACCCTGCACTCCAGATGGTCCCCTGAGCCTACCAGGAGTGATCCCTGAGTGCGGATCCTAGTGGAAGCCCTGAGCACAGCCAGTGTGACCCCAAAACCAAAAAATCAAAACACACAACCAAAAATTCAGGATTGTGGAGAGAGCGCACAATGAGAGCGCTAGGGTGTTTGCCTTGCATGTGGCCAACCCTGGTTCAATCTCCATCCAGTGCTGCGTACGGTTCCCCCCGCCAGCCAGGGGTGATCCCTGAGTGCAGAGCCAGGAGGAAGCCCTGAGCACAGCCGGGTGTAATCCCCAAACAAAACCAGCTGGTATCCCTGTTCTGTCTCTAAAAAGAAGAGCAAGAGGCACAAGCACATGTGATGCCCGACCAATGCCCGAGCACATGTGGTAGTCACATCTCCCCTCTTAAGAGGTGGACTTTCATGCGTTCAAAGCTAATGCTGGGGTGTGCTGTGTGTAGGGGCATTCTCTCTCTCTCTCTTTTTTTTTTTTTGATTTTTTTTTTTAGGTCACACCCAGCGATGCCCAAGGGTTCCTCCTGGCTCTGCACTCAGGAGTTACTCCTGGTGGTGCTTGTGGGATCCTATGGGATGCCAGGGATCGAACCCGGGTCGGCTGAGTGCAAGGCAAACGCCCTACCCACTGTACTATCCCTCTGACCCCAACCCACATTCTCTCCTGAGGGCTTTGCGCTCTCTCTCTCTCTCTCTCTCTCTCTCTCTCTCTCTCTCTCTCTCTCTCTCTAAAAACCTCCAAATAAAATCTGTTTTTATTTAAAAAAAAAAAAAAAGAAAAGAAGGGGCTGAAGCGATAGCGCAGCATGTAGGGTGTTTGTTTGCCTTGCACGGGGCCGACCCGGAGGAGTAATTCCTGAGTGCAGAGCCAGAAGTAACTCCTGTGCATTGCCGGGTATGACCCAAAGGCTGAAAAAAAAAAAAAGGGCAAGAGAGCTAGATTACCAGGCTGGAACACATGCTTTGTAAACTGGAGGTGCGGGTTTGATGCCCCCCCCACCCCCCACCCCACACTGCTTAATCCCAAAACCACAGAACACAGCTTGGAGCAAACAGTTCCCTCCCTCTCTGGAATTCACACAAAACCCCAGCAAACCAACTACAGACATTCCACAGATTCTTTCAATGACAACGAAGAACTCAAACAAATCACCTTCCATGACAGTTCTAATAGCTTCTTGGAAAAAAAAAAAAGCTTTTTGATTAAAAGTTTGGTTCTTATTTATTGCAAATTCAAATCCACAAGTTTTTATTTATTAATTTTGGGAGGATTTGTGTTTTGGGTCACACTCGACCATGCCAGGGCTCACTCCTGGCTCTGCACTCAGGAATTACTCCTGGCTGACATTGGGGGAACCATATGATCAAACCCAGGGTACCAGGAATCAAACCCAGATCAGCCACGTGCCAGGCAAGCTCCCTATCTACTGTCCCCTCTCTCTTTCTTTTTTTTTTTCTTTTTGGTAACACCAGGCGATGCTCAGGGATTACTCCTGGCTCTGCACTCAGGAATTACTCCTGGCAGTGCTCAGGGGACCCTATGGGATGCTGGGAATCGAACCCGGGTCGGCCGATTGCAAGGCAAACGCCCTACCTGCTGTGCTAATCTCTCCAGCCCCTGCTGTCCTCTCTCTTGGCCCCTAAATCCACAAGTTTGAATGGTACACGGACATTCTGCTTTACGTCTCTTATTTCATCAACAACCCATGGTCTACACACACTACTGCTATGCCTTTCGGTCAAGAGAAAGGCAGAACTGAAGCAGGTTCAGAGGAAGGCGAAACAGAACAGCACACAGCTGGGAGAGTCAAGAGTCTCCCATTCCTCTCCACAGCCCTTTTCCGACGAGGCATAAAACGGTTCCTCACTCCCTTAAGGAGCTGGTCATAAACAGGAAGTGCGGCCTCGGACACTGACTCTGAAGGAGCTACTGTCCCTGGCGGTTTCATCAAGAGGCTGGGGAGGGGAAGGCCAGGGAGGGAGACTAGTGGGGGACAGGAGAGTCCCCCTGCACCCTTAAGGACCAAAAGGATAAGGATCACGGATTGGCAGTGCCAACCCCCAAATAAATAGCGTTTTTTTTTTTCTTTTTGGGTCCCACCCGACAATGCACAAGAGTCACTCCTGGCTCTGCACTCAGGAATTCCTGCTGGTGGTGCTCAGGGGACCCTATGGGATGCTGGGAATGGGACCCTATGGGATGCTGGGAATCGAACCCGGATCGGCCACGTGCAAGGCAAACGCCCTCCCCGCTGTACTATCACTCCAGCCCCATAGCACTGCAGCACTGTCCTCCCATTGTTCATCGATTTGCTCGAGCGGGCCCAGTAACGTCTCCATTGGAGACTTTGTTGTTACTGTGTTTGGCATATCGAATACGTCACGGGGAGCTTGCCAGGCTCTGCGGTGCGGGTGAGATACTCTCAGTAGCTTGCCGGACTCTCCGAGAGGGGAGGAGGAATCGAACTCGGGTTGGCCTGGTCGCGGCCACATGCAAGGCAAACGCCCTACCCGCTGTGCTATCGCTCCATAAATCGCATTTTTAGGGTTTGGGGGCCACGGTTGCGGAGCTCAGGGGCTATTCCCGGCTCTGTGCTCAGGTCACTCCTGGCGATGCTGGGGGACTGTGTTGGGTGCCAGATGGAAGAGGGACAGTGGTACAGTGCCTCACCCTCTCTACTGTCTCCCAGTCCCACTCTCTGTCCTCCTTTCATCCTCTTTTCTCATGCATGTGCCTCAGATCAGTACAAAACCCCAAATCTCTGACCCCCTGTCCTTTTTGTCCCGGAAGCACTCTGATTTTACAAATATAAAGAGGTAAAGGGTGTGGCGTGCTGGGGCTAAAACACAGAACCTCATATAAGAAGAGCCTTGGTTGGGGTCGGAGTGATAGCACAGCAGGGAAGGCGTTTTCCTTGCATGCGGTCGCCCTGGGTTCGATTCCCAGCATTCCTTACGGTCCCCTGAGCGCCACCAGGAGTAATTCCTGAGTGCAGAGCCAGGAGTAACCCCTGTGCATTGCCGGGTGTGACCCAAAAAGCAAAAAAAAAAAAAAAAAAGAAGCACCCGGACTTTCTTGGTTCTCTGTGCTTTTTTGGGGGGGAGGGCAATACCCTATTAAGGAGCAACTCCCATATGGGATTCTCTGAGATCACTTGGAGGGAAGCCTGAGGTGCCAAGGAGGAAAGCAGGGGTTCCCACGTGTGAAGTTTTTGAGTCATCTTCCTGGCCCTGAGTTATACACATTAAATGCTATGTAAATATAAAATATATTTAATCAGGGGTGGGAGAAATAGTACTCCGTTGGTAAGGTACTTGTCTTGCACACGGCCAACTCAGGGTTCGCTCTCCGGCACCATGGATGATCTCCCGTGCCACCCAAGTTCCACCAGGAGTGACCCAGAGCAGAGTGAGAAGTAACCCTTCCCAGTATCTATTTCATCAGATGCCTGCAATTTATGTGTGCGGGTTATGACTTCTGATAAACACACCCCTGCGGGCATCCCCCAATAAATGCAGGGACCTGCATCTTCTCATAAAGTTCCTTCAACAACTTCCTTCTTGACACAGTGACTCTGCCACTTTTCCTCTCAGACCTTCTACTTCTATTCTCATGCACTCATGTCTCTCAGCTATTGACAAATGGGGCTGGAGTGACAGTACCACAGGGAAGGTGTTTGCCTTGTACACGGTCGATCCCAGATGGATCCTTGGTTACTCTATACCGTCCTTGCCTGCCTGCTGGGAGCTATCCCTGAGCGCCACTGGTGTGGTCCCAAAACAAACAAACAAAAATCATCTACTGACAAATACTTATTAAATACTTTTTATGAAACGAACAGAAGTAAGAAGGAAACTGGGGGTGAGGAGAGCAGAGAGGCGGTACTGAAGTTAGGCCGCTCACTTTGCAGGTGACCCCCTTTATTTATACAGAGCCAAGAGGAAGCCCTTGAGCACTGCTAGAGGAGTGTGTGTGTGTGTGTGTGTGTGTGTGTGTGTGTGAGAGAGAGAGAGAGAGAGAGAGAGAGAGAGAGACTCATGCTTTCTGGCCTCCCTTCACGTACGTTTCCCTGCTAATCGCCTCTTTGGAGCCTCAAACAATTTGATCGTCTGACTAATCCTTCCTGAGAAAGAATTCTTTTCTTAGTTCCCTGACAACCAGAGAGCCACATTAGGACCCAGCAGGGCTCTGAGCAGAAAGCAGGGTGGGAAGCCCTAAAAGGAGGAATTTCCTGCCCGGCCGTGAAGGGGCAGATTCTAAGAAGAAGGTGGTGTTGGAAACAAGTCCTCCAGGCCCGAGAAGGCGGCTGTAAAGCCTCCCGGAACAGCCGGCCCCACGGGAAGCCAATCCCAGAAACAGACTCATAAAGGTCTGCAAGGCCCATTGAGCTTAATGAGACACTTTCGGAGCAAGATGGGCAAGATGCAGGAAAGAGCGACGGAGGTGGGGCTGGGGGGAGTTAATCACAGAGAAGGACCGGGTAAGGGCCAACGAGGAAAAGTGAAAAAAAGAAACACACACACACACACACACACACACACACACGTGCTCACACACATACATGCACACACACGCACACACACACATACACACATATACACATACACACATGCACACACAAATACACATATATACACATACACACGCACACAGACATACACACGTACACAGACACACACATATACATACACAGACACACACAATACACACAGACATATACATGCACACACATAGTCACACATATTCAGACATACACACACATGCACACATACACACATACAGACAGACATGCACACATACACACAGACATACACATGCACACACAGATATACACATGCACACACATACACACACCTACATACAAACACACACACATGCACACATATACACAGACATACACACGCACACACAGATATACACATGCACACACATACACACATATACACACCTACATACAAACATACACACAGACATACACACGCACACACAGACATACACATGCGCACACATACACAGACATACACACGTACACACAGACATACACATGCACACACAGACATACACACACGCGCACAGAGTGATTATTGTAACACTGATGTCAACCTGGTCATCTTCCTGAACCAGTGTCACAAGATTGCCACTTCCCTTTTTGTGACATGATGTGCGGGTGTAGAAACTGAGTTATCCTGAACACACTCTAGATTCACTGATTCAGTGTCCTGGAATGGTCAGAATGAAAACATTCCAGAGAAAGTATTTCTGTCTTCTACTGGTGTTAGAATGGAGAAGTCCTCTGGCAGGGTGGGGGTGGGAGGTGGGGGAGGAGGAGAAGGGTCCCGGGGTCTGAACCCGGAACCTCATACATCTGAAGCGTGAGCTCCATCGTTGAGCTTGCTCCCCTTCAAATATTTTTTTTCTGGAAGTATAATAGGCAAATAGTCTAATACTTTTTATATCAAGATGAGGGGCTGGAGTGATAGCACAGCGGGTAGGGCGTTTGCCTTGCACGCGGCCGACCCGGGTTCAATTCCCAGCATCCCATATGGTCTCCTGAGCACCGCCAGGAGTAACTCCTGAGTGCAGAGCCAGGAGGAGCCCCTGGGCATTGCCAGGTGTGACCCAAAAAACAAAACAAAACAAACAAAAAAAAAAACCACAGTCAGATGATAGTCAAATATATATTTTGTGAAACATAACAACAATAAAAATGAGCCTGGGTGTGACTCAGGTAAGAGTGAGTGCCTTGGAGCTAGAGCAATAACACAGTGGGTAGGGCATCTGCCTTGCATGTGGCCAACCTGGGCTGGAGTGATAGCATAGTGGGTAGGGTGTTTGCCTTGCACACAGCAAACATGGCCGGCCCAAGTTTGATTCCTCCACCCCTCTCGGAGAGCCCGGCAAGCTCCCGAGAGTATCTCACCCGCACGGCAAAGCCTGGCAAGCTCCCCGTGACGTATTCGATATGCCAAACACAGTGACAAGTCTCACAACGCTACTGGGCCCGCTCGAGCAAATCGATGAACAACGGGAGGACAGTGACAGTGACAGTGGCCAACCTGGGTTCGATCCCCGGCATCCCATATGGTCCCCTGAGCTCCGCCAGGAGTGATTCCTGAGTGCAGAGCCAGGAGGAACCCCTATGGATTGCCAGGTGTGACCCGAAAAGAAAAAAAAAAAAAGAAAAGAGTGAGTGCCTTGCATAGATACATACCAGGCCCTAGACTGCAATCCCTAGCACCTAAAAGAAGAAAAAGCATTTACTATTAGTATTGACTTCTTCATCAAGATCATGAATGATCAGTTTGAGGCTGCTCTTCGTGTTCCTAGAACGAACAGACGCCATTGGGCTACACTAGCACATGACAGGGACAAATGGAGACGTTACTGGCGCCTGCTCGAGCAAACCGCCGATTAAAGGGAAGTCAAGTGAAGTGACTATTAGTAGTATACGGTGGTGGTACGAACACTAGTGTAAATACAGATGCTCATGACAAGAGTAACGCAGGGCTGGGAGGTAGCTCAGTGGCCAAAGCGCCAGCCTGGCAAGCTGGAGGCCACAGCAGCCCACGGGCACCCTAACCTCGTGTTTCCCACAAGCGTGTGATGCTGGTGCTGAGTCTGCAGCGATCCCTCGAGAGGTTTCTGTTCGTGCCATGGGGGGGGGGGGGAGCGTGAGCACCACAACCACAAGTGTGTGACCCCCGATCACGGCAACATCATCAACAGAAGCCGGAAGAGGATGGGATAAAACAAACAACTTTTAAAATGAGAAAGTCTAAGGAATTGGCCTTGCACACGGCTAACCTGAATCTCCAGAACCACATACGTCCCCAAGAGCACCGCCAGGAGTGAGCCCTAAGCGCAGAGTCAGGAGGCAGCCCTGAACATAGTTGGGTGTGGTCCAAAAGACTCCCAGCTTCTGACCCCCCTCCGCCCAAAAAAATCTCTAAGAGATGGGGCTGAAGCGATAGCACAGCTGTTAGGGCGTTTGCCTTGCACGCAGCCGACCCAGGTTCGATTCCCAGCATCCCATAGGGTCCCCTGAGCACCGCCAAGAGTAATTCCTGAGTGCATGAACCAGGAGTAACTCCTGTGCATTGCCGGGTGTGACCAAAAAAAAAAAACACAAAAACAAAAAACCTCTATGAGAGTAAGCTCCAAAATTTGGTTGAAAAGATACAGACAAAATATGAGATTAATAACCAAGAATAGCTGAGATCAGCACCAGGAGGATTACTCCCATAGCTTAGAGGCTAGCCGGGCATTTTAGGGGAAAGGGCAGCTCAGATAGAAAAGGGAGCACCAAATAAAGGGTATTTGGAGGATCCTCCCAGGAGGGGAGATGCATGTTGAAAGTAGACCATGGACTGAACATGTTTGCCACTCAATGCCTCTTTTGCAGACCACAACACCCAAAAGGAGAGAGAGAACAAAAGGGAATGCCCTGCCACAGAGGTGGGGGGATGGGGGGATGGGGGTGGGAGGGATACTAGGATCCATGGTGGTGGAAAATGGGCACTGGTGGAGGGATGGGTATTTGATCATTGTATAATAGAAACCCAAGCACAAAAAATTGTAAATCTACAACTGTACCTCATGGTGTTTCACTAATAATAATAAAAAAACAAATATCTATACACTTAAAAAAAAGAAAAGATAGAGATAGAGAGAGGGAGAGAGAGGGAGGGAGAGAAAGAGAGAGAGAGAGAGAGAGGAGAGGTGCCTGCCATAGAGGCAGGGGGATTGCGAGGGGGGAGTTGGGGGCTGTGGGTGGCGGGAAACTGGGGACATGGGGCTGAGAAATTCATTACACTGATGGAGGGATGGAGGTTGAAACATTGGATGACTGAAATCCGACCATGAAGAGCTTTCTAATGCTCTATCTCACAGTGATTTAATTTAAAAAAATTGAAAAAATACTCCAAGATCTTTTTATTTATTTATTTATTTATTTTTGGCTTTTGGGTTCATACCTGTGATGCTCAGGGGTTCTCCTGGCTCTGCACTCAGGAATTGCTCCTGGTGGGGTTCAGGGGACCATATGGGAAGGCGGGCATTGAACTTGGGTCGGCTGCCACAAGGCAGACCTACATTCTGCTGTACTGTCCCTCCCGCCCCCAAGACTCCAAGTCCTTAAGGCTTGAGCTGAGTGAAGCAGTCTGAGAGGCAGGAAAGGGCAGAAAGCATCAATCTTGCCAATTTCCTTAACATCCGGACAGCTTCTTTTTCCCAACAACTCTGGGCAGAACGAGTGTAAGCTAAGTAAACTTTTGTATAGATGAAAAAAATCTCTTGTTGGTAAAATCTTCCTATTGTTATTAGATCTAACAAACATTGTGCTCCTCAAAGGGAGTGAACAGAATGATGTCATGGCTCATCTTGTTTGTGCAATTCCAGGGTCGGGGCAAAGAATGAGCTCTCCGCAGATAGAGAAGGGAGCACCAAATAAAGGGTGTTGGGAGGATTCTCCCAGGATGGGAGAAGCATGCTGAAAGTAGACTATAGACCGAACATGATTGTCACCCATTGCCTTTTTTTGCAAACCACAACACCCAATAAGAGAGAGAGAACAAAAGGGAATGCCCTGCCACAGAGGCAGGGTGGGATGGGGGGGATGGGGGGTGGAGGGATACTGGGATCCGTGGTGTTGGGAAATGGGCACTGGTGGAGGGATGGGTATTTGATCATTGTATAACTGAAACCCAAGCACAAAAATTTGTAAGTCTACAACTGTACCTCATGGTGTCTCACTAATAAAAATTAAAATTAAAAAATAAAATAAAAAATGTTTGGAAAAAAAAAAGAACGCACTCTCCCCCTAAGTCACCGCTCCGCTGGTCCTTTTCTTTTTTCCTTTTTTTTTTTGTTTGCTCTTTGGGTCACACCCGGAGATGCTTAGGGGTTACTCCTGGCTTATGCACTCAGGAATTACTCCTGGCAGTGCTTTGGGGACTATATGTGATGCTGGGAATCGAACCCGGGTCAGCTACACGCAAGGCAAATGCCCTACCCGCTGTGCTATGGCTCCAGCCTCTGTTTGGTTCATCTTTTTTTTTTTCTTTTTGGGTCACACCCGGCGATGCTCAGGGGTTACTCCTGGCTCTGCGCTCAGGAATTACTCCTGGCGGTGGTCAGGGGACCAGATGGGATGCTGGGAATCGAACCCGGGTCGATCGCGTGCAAGGCAAACGCCCTACCTGTTGTGCTATCACTCCAGCCTCCCCCCCCCACCTTTCTTGGTCCTTTTCTTTTTCCTTTCCCTTTTGGCTTTTTGGGCCACACCCAGCAATGCTCATGGGTTAATCCTGGCTCTGCACTCAGGAATCTCTCCTGGAGGTGCTCGGGGAACCATAGGGGATGCCGGGGATCGAACCCTGGTTGGCCGCTTGCAAGGCAAGCGCCCTCCCTGTGTAGTATTGCTCTGCCCCTTGGTCCTTTTCAAAGGCCACACTAACTGTTGTTGTTTTATTTTGCTTTGTTGCCAAAGCAGCGATCCCCTTTACTTATTTTTATTTATTTTTTAAAGCAATTCTGTTAATATATTTTGGAGTTTACATGGAATAGGGTAAGGCCTGCATATGTAAATCTTCCCCAGGCTGGAGCGATAGCACAGCGGTAGGGCGTTTGCCTTGCACGCAGCCAACATGGCCGACCCGAGTTCGATTCCTCCGCCCCTCTCGGAGAGCCCGGCAAGCTACCGAGAGTATCTCGCCCGCACGGCAGAGCCTGGCAAGCTCCCCGTGACGTATTCGATATGCCAAACACAGTAACAACAAGTCTCGCGATGGAGATGTTACTGGGCCTGCTCGAGTAAATCGATGAACAACGGGAGGACCGTGACCGTGACACTTTATATAATAAACACTGTGGATTACAAAGTTGTTCATGATGAGTTGTTACAGGCATTCAACATTCCAACACCAATCCCACCACCATTGTACCTTCCCTCCACTAGTTGTCTCCAATTTTTCAAACTACTCCTTAAGCCTGTCCCCCAAAGCAGGCCCTCAATAATTTATTTACTTTTAATTTTTTTTAAAATTTTTTGGGGGGTGCTTTTTGGGTCACACCCAGTAATGCACTGGGGTTACTCCTGGTTCATGCACTCAGGAATTACTCCTGGCGGTGCTCAGGGGACCATATGGGATGCTGGGAATCGAACCCGGGTCAGCCACATGCAAGGCAAATGCCCCACCCACTGTGCTATTGCTCCGGCTTCCCAATAATTTATTTTTATGTTGCTTGTTAGCAATAATTAGCTAACAGAATGATCAAAAACCATTTCCTTAGAAGACAGTGAAAATTGTTGTATCTCACCATGGAGCCATTAAGTCCTTGCCAGGCCAAACGTTCATCATCACTTAAATGATGGTGTTTGGAACATAGACTAATACAAACTACAGTAAAAAGTAAAGGCCCTCCCGTTGATCATCGATTTGCTCGAGCGGGCCCAGTAACATCTCCATTGGAGACTTTGTTGTTACTGTGTCTGGCATATCGAATACTCCATCAAAACTAAACTGCCGGGGTTGGAACAAAAGTCCAGCAGGGAAGGATTTGCCTTGCACTCAGCCAGCCCGGGTTTGATCCCCGGCATCCCAAATGGTCCCCCGAGCACCACCTGGAGTGAGCCCTGAGTATTAACAGGTACAGCCCACAAACTGTAGCACTGTCCTCCTGTTGTTCATTGATTTGCTCGAGCAGTCCCAGTAATGTCTCGATCGTGAGACTTGTTGTTACTGTGTTTGGCATATTGAATACGTCATGGGTAGCTTGCCAGGCTCTGCCGTGTGGGCGAGATACTCTCAGTAGCTTGCTGGGCTCTCCGAGAGGGGTGGAGGAATCGAACTCGGGTCGGCCATGTTGGCTGCATGCAAGGCAAACACCCTACCGCTGTGCTATCGCTCCAGCCCATAGTCCACAAACAAAACAACAAAAATAGAAAGGCGGGTTTTTTTTTTGGAGGGGGTTGCACCCGGCGATGCACAGGGCTTATTCCTGGTTCATGCACTCAGGAATTACCCCTGGCAGTGCTCAGGGGACCATATGGGATGCTGGGAATCGAACCCGGGTTGGGCCACGTGCAAGGCAAATGCCCTATCCGCTGTGCTATCGCTCCAGCCCCCAAAATAGAAAGTTTTATCTTGCGACAGTGGGGGGATTAGATCGGGGAAGGAACCAATTTGATAATGACAGAGGGAAGTGGTCATGTCATCAATGACTGGTGCTGAGAGGAGTGAAAGGGACATGCACGATGCCCTCGCAGTGACAGCTGGTAAACCCCAGTGTCTAAAGGAAAAAAAAAAAAGGAAAAAGTGTCTGTCATAGAGGCAGGCTGGGGAGATTGAGGGTTGGGAGGAAAACTGGGGACATTGGTGGAGGGAAGGGGACACGAGTGAAGGAAGTGGTGTTGGAAACTTGTACTTTTTTTTTTTTTTAATTACTAGAATCGGAGCCATGCTTGTAGAAGTTCATGGTCGCTGGGATTCCATCTGGAGGAGGCGGGGACATTGCACCTGCCCCAACTGGGAGCTCCTGGCCATATCGGCTCAGTATGGGTCCCGGAGAATTCTCAGGAGTTGTGGTGGCCGCCAATTGGGTTTCTTCACTGCTGTCTGGAAATTTGTACTCTTGAAACTCAATCGTGAATAACTTTGTAATTCATGATTAATTTCTTTTTCTTTTCGGGTCCCACCCGGCGATGCTCAGGGGTTACTCCTGGCTCTGCACTTAGGAATTACTCCTGGCGGTGCTCGGGAGACCGGGATGACAGGGATTGAACCTGGGTCGGCCACGTGCAAGGCAAACGTCCTCCCAGCTGTACTATCATTCTGGGTCCTCATTTTTTTTTGAAAAAGGTCTTTAGTTGCTGGAGAAATAGTACAGCGGGCATGGCACTTGCCTTGTATGCAACCAACCCCCAGCACCACATTTGATCTCCACAAGCATCACCACGAGTGAACCCTGAGCACAGAATCAGGAGTAAACCCTGAGCACCAACTGGGTCGTTAGGGACCAGAGAGATAGTTCAAAGGCCTGGAGGTGCTCGAGGGCCCCCAACTCAATTCTGCTAATGCAGGGGATACCCCTCCACTCCCCGCATCTGAGTTAGACCCCAGCAATGCCCCATCACAGGGCTAGAGCACTGAATTCCTACATCTGGACTGAGCATTAATTAGAGAGAGCATCTTTCGAGCACTACTGGGGAGTCCCTCCCCCCACCAAGAAAAAGTCTTGTAGAAAATCAGAAATGAAGGTGAAGAGATACTATGGTAGGACACTGGCCTTGCACATGGCCAACTTGGGTTTGATCCCTAGCGCCACATATGGTTCCCTGGGCAACATCAGGAGAGAGCACAGAGCCAGGAGTAAGCCTTGAGTACCCCTCGGTCTAACCCCCAAAATGTATATATGTAAGAATCAGGAATCACTCAGAAACAGAAAACGTACTGGAAGTGGGAAAGATGGTTCCAAGGGGCTGGAGCGACAGCACAGAGGGTAGGGTGTTTGCCTTGCACGCGGCCGACCTGGGTTCGAGTCTCAGCATCCCATATGGTCCCCCGAGTAGTGCCAGGAGTAATTCCTGAGTGCAGAACCAGGAGTAAGCATTGCCAGGTGTGACCCAAAAAGAAAAAAATTATATATATATATATATATATATATATATATATATATATATGGTTCTAAGGGCTGAGATCATGTGTTTGGGAAAAGCAAATCCCATTGCGTGGACCCCTGAACACCACCAGGAGCAAACCCTAAGCGCAGAGTTTGAAGGAGCCCCAGAGGCCTCCAGGAGTGGCCTATTTCCACTCCCAACACCCACCAGGGGTGACACCTCTCCCCTATGTCAATCACAGGAGAGGGAAAAACATGACAGAGGAGCTTAAAACTAAAGGATTCCACTGAAGGCATTTTGTGAATGGGATGAGGTTGCGGAAGATCGTAGAAGGTCTCAGTTTGCACCTTGTTGGGACTTTGTGTCAGCCTGGCTGGCTCCATCTACAGTCTGCCCATCTTCTGGCCCACATCCAAAGGTGACCCGCCAGCTCCCAGCCAGCTTGGCTTTGCCCAGCTCTTGGTCTCTCTTTCCTTTCTCCTTCCCCTCGGTTCCTCCCCAGGGAAGGTGGAGTTGCTATGGGAACAGAATCATGACAAACCAGCTGGTGAAGAAAAGCAATGATAGAAGCAAAAAAAAAAATAAGTGAGCTCAGAAAGAGAAACATCAAAGGCATTGGGGCAAAAAGAAGAAGCACAGTGGTAGATAAGACTCAAGAAAGTGAAAAGAGGAAGTGCTTGAAGCTACATCATCAGCTCCCTTGCAGAAACAGACAGATCGCGCCTCCATTAGAGTCACAGAGTGGACGTGGGACAGCCGCAGATCCAAACAAACCAAGGGACCCAAAACTCACCTTGAAAGTTGGAGGGAAAAATGGGCACTGGTGGAGGGATGGGTACTTGATCACTGTATAATTGAAACCCAAGCACAAAAATTCGTAAGTCTACAACTGTACTTCATGGTGTTTCACTAATTAAAAAAAAAAAAAAAAGAAAGAAAAAAAGTTGGAGGGGACAAGAACAGTCAAGATCCGGAGGGGGCCGGAGCAATAGAACAGCGGGTAGGGCGTTTGCCTTGCACGCAGCCGACCTGGGTTCAATCCCATATGGTCCCCCACGCACCGCCAGGAGTAATTCCTGAGTGCAAAGTCAGGAGTAAACCCTGAGCATTGCTGGGTGTGACCCAAAAAAGAAAATAAATAAATAAATAAATAATTGGCTTAAAGGAAAAAAAGGATGTCAAATCAGGCCAGAGGGGAACCAGGGCAGAGAGACGGCACTGACTCTATACACAGCCAATCCTGGTTTGATTCCTGGAACCACGTACGGTTCCCTGGGCACAGAGTCAGGAGTGAGCCCTGAGCATGGATTGGATGTGGCCCCCACAAAAACAAACAAAAAAGACAAAACAAAACAAAACAAAAAACCACCCCTAGGGGCTGGAGTGATAGCACTGTGGGTAGGGCCTTGCACACAGCCAACCTTGATTCCCATATGGTTTCCTGAGCACCAGCAGAAGTGATTCCTGAGTGCATGAACCAGGAGTAATCCCTGAGCACCGCCAGGTGTAACCCAAACAAAACAAAACAAAACAAAACAAAACAAAAAAACTAGATCATAGAGGATTCTGGAGAAAGCAGTTGCAGCTAGAACCTTGCAAAGTTCTAGAAAAACATTTCTCTTCCTACAGCAATATGAGTCACGCCCCTCCCCCAGGTGGGAGCAGAGTCCAGTGCATCCCTTCTGGATCTTCCCCACTACCTTTTCTCTCCTGTGGTCTGCCGGCAAGGCAAGGCAACTCCCAGAGAAACTCCTAGAAACTTCTCTTAGACCAAACTTTAATCTCCTGACAATTCCTTCTCTCTCTCCAAAACCTGTACCTCAAAATGTCAGCAGTTCCTTCTCTTCCTTGCTCCTTTTCCTAGGCTCTAAACCTCTACCCATTTTTATTTTTTTTTTCACTTTAAAAAATTGTAATATTATGGGTTGGAATGATAGCTAACAGCGGGGAAGGTGTTTGCCTTGCATGTGGCTGACCTGGGTTTGATCCCTGGCATCCCATATGGCCTCCTGAGCACCACCAGGAGTGATTCCTGTAACCCCTGAGGACTGCCAGGTGTAACCCAAAAAAAGGTAATACTATAAACATATTTGTAGAAAGTTACATTGGGGAGGGGGCCGGGGTACCCCCAAGCGAAACTCCTGGCTCTGGGCTCAAGGGTCACTCCTGCTGGACTTGAGCGACCGTATGTGGTGCTAGGAATCCAGGCAAGGCAAGTGCCCTCCCCACTAGGCCTTATTTTTTGCTGCATTCCTCTCCATCATTGGGTAATACCTGAAGAAAGAAATAAGAAACAGCAATTTTCTAACTTTAGAAAGATTTCGGGGCTGGAGTGATAGCACAGCGGGTAGGGTGTTTGCCTTGCATGCAGCCGACCTGGGTTCGATTCCCAGCATCCCATATGGTCCCCCCGAGCACCGCCAGGAGTAATTCCGGAGTGCATGAGCCAGGAATAACCCCTGTGCATCGCTGGGTGTGACCCAAAAAGCAAAATAAATAAATAACTAAATAAAGTAGGGGTGGAAGTTAGGGAAAATGGGGAAATTAAAAAAAAAATTTCAATGAGTGTGTGTGTGTGTGTGTGTGTGTGTGTGTGTGTGTGTGTGTGTGTTTAAGCAATGTTGGGAGCTGGAGAGAGAGTCTAGAGGTTGAAGCATTTTCACTCTGACTGACTTTGGTTCCATCTCTGGCCCCAAATAATGGTCCCCCTGAACAAGGCCAGGAGTTGATATTCCTGAGTGCAGAGCCAGGAGTAAGCCCTGAGCACAGCCAGGTGTGGCCCTGAAACCAAACCAAGCCAAAACAAAACAAAGAAAAAGTAAAGTTAGGGGGCTGGAGTAATAGCACAGTGGGGAGGGTGTTTGCCTTGCATGCGGCCCGACCCGGGTTCGATTCCCAGCATCCCATAGGGTCCCCTGAGGATGGCCAGGAGTAATTCCTGAGTGCATGAACCAGGAATAACCCCTGTGCATCGCTGGGTGTGACCCAAAAAGAAAAAAAAAAGAAAAAGTAAAGTTAAAGCAATGTTGCACGGGGGGGGGGGGGGGGTGGGGGGGGGGGGGAGACAGCTCAAAGGACTGAAATGCAAGGAGTTGAGGAAGCCTGGGTTCAACCTTGGGCATTGTAGGGTGTCTCCAGCACCATAAGGAGAGACGCCCCCATCCCTGCCCACAGCAGAGTTGGGAAAAACCCCTGAGCACTGCCAGGCGTGATTCAAACTCAAGCCAAAACGGCAGTGTTGAGTCAAAATGTGTCAACAGTGCCTCTTTAAGTATAGGGAGGGAAGAGAAGGAGAAGGAGAAAGGGAAGGGAAGGAGGAGGAGGGGGGTGACGGCGGAGGGGAGAGCAAGAGCTCTGTCCCAGGACTCATGGAGGGGACACGGCGACAAAGCCTGGACCCAAGGAAGCCCAGGAGGCCAACGGTTCAATTCCGGGGGGAGCAACACTGAGGGCGTCCATCAAGTCCCACTCCGGAGCGGATTCTGGAAGAAGGCGAGCAGACAGGCAGAGACAAGAGCATGTCGTTCCTGGACAGGGCGGTGCTGGGGCTGAGTCTACCGCTGCCATTCTGTGCCGGACACAGTGCTCAGGCCAGCTCAGCTGAAGACCGGGGCAACTCCACGGGCAGAGCAAGATGCAAGCCGAAAGAGCAAGCCTGGGGTCCTTGCAGAAGCGCCACGTGGCACACATGCTCTTCAGGGCCAAGAGTGATAGGCCAGGGGCTGGAGCAATAGCACAGCGGGTAGGGCGTTTGCCTTGCACGCGGCCAACCGGGGTTCAATTCCCAGCATCCCATAGGGTCCCCTGAGCACTGCCAGGGGAATAACCCCTGAGCATCACCGGGTGTGACCCAAAAAGCAAAAAACAAACAAACAAAAAAGTGATAGGCTAGGGTGCCTGAGCGATAATAAAGCAGGGAGGGCGTTTGCCTTGCACACAGCTGACCCGGGTTGATTCCCAGCATCCCATATGGTCCCCCAAGCAACGCCAGGGGTAATTCCTGAGTGCAGAGCCAGGAGTCACCCTGGATGGAGTATCGCCGGGTATGACACCAAAAGCAATCCCCCCGCCCCCCCCAAAAAAAACCCAGTAAGAGGACAGTGAGGAGGGCATTTGCTTTGCACACCATCGACCCGGGTTCGATCCCTGGCATAGGAGTCACCGCCAGAAGAGATTCCTGAGTGCTGAGCCAAGAGTCACCCCAGAGGTGCACTGGGCAGGGCTCAAAAACATAAAACAAAACAAAACAAAACAAAAAACCGAGTGCAGAGCGAGGTCAGGGATAAAGCGAAATCTGACTCGCGCCAGCCTCCTCTGAAGTGCCCACGTAAGACTTGAGTCACCAGCTAGGTAGGCCCTTTCCTCTTCCCGGCTTCTCCCCAGTCAAAATCTGTTCTGTGTTGCTTCCCCTGATCCCTCACCTCTTCCGGAGTTTGCCCGGAATCCTGCAGTTCCACAGTTCAGCCTCCTAATCCCAGCCATTGTCCCCGGGGCTTTCCGAGTTTTAACAATGATGGGAAACCTTGTCTGCAAACATTCTTCTCGCATCTCTATTTTCTTTTTCCTTCTTTTTCCTTTACTTACTCCTGGCCTTACACTCAGAGGTCACACCTGGGGGGCTCGGGAGCCCCAATGGGGCACTGGGGGATGGAACCCAGGTTGACTGACTGCGAGGCAAGAGCCCTCCCTGTAGTACTATCACTCTGGCCTCTCGCTTCACTATTTCAGGACAAAAGACGAGGGCGAGAGTTAGAAATTAGCTCAGGCTAAGGTCCTGCCTTGGTACTATGCCCAGTACCAGTTATTGTCAGAAATGGATGCCTTGGTTTAATTCTTTCCTTTCTTAAAGCTCCCCGTGACGTATTGGATATGCCAGACACAGTAACAACAAAGTCTCCAATGGAGACGTTACTGGGCCCGCTCAAGCAAATCCAGGAACAACGGGAGGGCCTTTACCTTACCTTAAAGTATTCTTTTTATGACATCTTTTTATGACATCTTATTATCTCATTCCTACTTTGGACAAACTTGCAGGCCATCAAATGTAGCCTGCCCACAGGGCAGAGTCTGGCAAACTCCCCCCCCCCCCCCCCCCCCCCCCCCCCCCCCCGTGGCGTACCAAATATGCCAAATATCAGTAACAATGATGGGTCTCATTCTCCTAAAGAGCCTTGAATATAATCTCAGGGCTAGGATGAAAGAGACGTTAGTTACTGGGGCCTGCTCAAGGCAATCTACAAATAACAGGATGATGAATGAATGAATGAAAAAAGTATTCTAATTCTGGGTTTTGTTTGTTTGTTTTGGTTTGTTTTACATTTTTGGGTCACACCCAGCAACACTCAGGGGTTACTCTTGGCTCTGCACTCAGGAATTACTCCTGCCAGTGCTGGGGGATTATATGGAATGTTGGGAATCGAACCCGGGGTTGGCCGTGTGCAAGGCAAATGCTCTACCTGTAGTGCTATTGCTCCAACCCAAAGTACTCTAATTCTGAAAGGAAACTGAAGGCTTTAAACTTAAGGAGACTCAAGCCCAAGCTTATTTATTTATTTTTCTTTTTAAAACATTTTTATTTATTATTATTATTATTATTATTATTTTGCTTTTTGGGTCACACCCGGCGATGCACAGGGGCCACTCCTGGCTCTGCACTCAGGAGTCACTCCTGGCAGTGCTCAGGGGACCATATGTGATGCTGGGAATCGAACCCGGGGTCGGCCGCGTGCAAGGCAAACGCCCTATCTGCTGTGCTATCTCTCCAGCCCCTTATTTATGTTTCTTTTTTGGGGGGACACACCAGGCAATATTTAGGGGCCACTCCTGGCTCTATGCTCAGATATCATTCCTGGTAGTGCTGAGGGATGCTGGGGATCGAACCCAGGCCGGCGGCATGCAAGGCAACCACTTTATTCACTGTGCTATCGCTCCAGTCTGTTTTATTAGCTGTAATATAAAGGGACCTACAAATACACTGCTTGGGAGTTGAGAAATAGTGTAGGAGCTAAGGCCTTTTTTAAAATTTTTCTTTTTGGGTCACACCCAGCAATACTCAGTGCTTATTCCTGGCTCTGCACTCACGAATTACTCCTGGCAGTGCTTGGGATGTCGGGGATCGAACCCGGGTCGGCCGCATGCAAGGCAAACGCCCTACCCGCTGTACTATCACTCCGAACCATTAAGACCTTCTTAAGGTTGATCCTGATTTGATCCTGGCACCACACATCTACCCATGAGCACTGCCAAAAGTGACTCCTCCCGACTTAAATAAAAAAAAACCCAAGAACTCACAACCCCAAACACAGAACAAACACACTTTCTTGGGGGTAGGGTGGGAGGAGAGTAAGGGAAGTTTGGGCCAGACCCAGAGGTACTCAGGGCTTACCCCTGGCTCTGTGCTCAGGGATCACTCCTGGAAGTGCTCAGGGGACCATATGGGATGCCAGGGATCAAACCCAGGTGGGCCGTGTACAAGGCAAGTGCCCTACCTGCTGTACTATTACTTCAGCCCTGCCAAAGACACTTTCTCTACAAGTACTTAGCTGTTCATATGGATAAAGGACCATTATTATCCCGTGGAAGAAAAGCGATCAACTTATAAAGCTCTTCACTACCAGCGAGGTATTCACTCCTCCTTCCTTCGCCTCCATTCATTTTTTTTTTTTAATTTTTATTAGTGAAACACCATGAGGTACAGTTGTGGACTTACAAGTTTTTGCATGGGTTTTAGTTATAAAGGTAAAGGTAAAGGCCCTCCCGTTGATCGTCGATTTGCTCGAGCGGGCCCAGTAACGTCTCCATTGGAGACTTTGTTGTTACTGTGTCTGGCATATCGAATACTCTCGGTAGCTTGCCGGGCTCTCCGATCAAATACCCATCCCTCCCACCAGTGCCCATTTTCCACCACTACGGGTCCCAGTATCCTTCCCACCCCTCATCCCCCATCCCACCCTGCCTCTGTGGCAGGGCATTCCCTTTTGTTCTCTCTCTCCTTTTGGGTGTTATGGTTTGCAAAAGAGGCATTGAGTGATTGAGTGGCAATCATGTTCGGTCTATAGTCTACTTTCAGCATGCTTCTCCCATCCTGGGAGGATCCTCCCAACACCCTTTACTTGGTGCTCCCTTCTCTATCTGAGCTGCCTTTTCCCCTAGCATGTGCGGCTGGCCTCCAAGCCATGGAGTGAACCTCCTGGTACTTATCTCGGCTATTCTTGGGTGTTAGTCTCCTATTTTGTTACTTTATGTTCCCCAGATGAACCTTTGCCTCCATTCTTGACAATTGAGGTTTGTAGATGTTTTCTTGAACCTGGTTTGGGGAGGGGGGTGTTTGGGGGGGGGGGCGTTCATTTACGTGCTGGGTCCATGTAACCACTTTGGGTCAATATTTGAATGGCTCTACCTGTGAACAGGTGATGGGAAAGATTTTTTTTTTAAAGCCAAGCGTCTGTGTGATAACATCCCTGGAATGTGAAAAAGCCAGAGGCATCTGGGCAGATGCCCCTGCTTTGTCTCAAGGTAAGGCTCAGGAAAGAATTCAGTTCCTTTGAAGTTGCAGCAGCCCCTCCTGCCTGCCAGGTGGGCCCAGAGAATGAAGCTATTTACTGGGCTGTTCTTGGTTTCTCTTTGATCAGTACCAAGAAATACGGCGCCCTCCCTCAACCCCCTCCCCCCCAGAAGACACCCAGCCCCAACCCCCACCTCACCCCAAAGACTCGCCCCCACTGGCGCTGGAGACTGGGAGGACGTGAGGAGTGAGGTGAGATCGCATTGCTACGTTTCCCCCCCTCCCCCCCAACACACACACACACACACACACACACACACACACACACACCCCTTCCTGTCAGACACAGTGACTTCAACTCGCCCCTCGCAGCTCAGAACCCGCCAGGGCACAGGAGCCCAGACACGTCCCAAAATAGCGGCCGGCCGCCCCGCTGGCCCCCCTCAAGATAAGAGAAGCAGCGCTTCTACTTCAAGTTGGCGTTATCTACCATCCCCAGATGACAGAAGAAACGCAGGAGTTTCCATCCCTCCTCCTGGGGAATGTGGCTCTCGCAGGGGGAGTGAGCCAAATATGGGGAAGAGAGAGAAAGGGCCAGTCCGGGCAGCGAGGGAGAGGATAATTTCATTTCGGTGAAGCCACGTGAAGCCACGGGGTCCCCCTCCACCACCTGCGGTTACCCTAAGCACCGACAGGGGTGAATCTGAGCACAGAGCCAGGAGTAAGCCTCATCGACCACTGCCAGGTGTGGCCCTCAAGTCCCCAAATGAAGAAATGCAGTTAGATGGGTGACAAAAATTTAAAGTGATGAAAAACATTTCCTTCAGGGCAAAAAGCATGGTGCTTTATTACTTTCCAGAGTAAATTCTACAAAGACTGTTAACAGATGGTTGGCAGGCAATAAAAAGAGAGGGCGGTGATTTGTGAGAATACTAATCATCCTAACCTTTTGTTCTCTCTCTCTCTCTCTCTCTCTCTCTCTCTCTCTCTCTCTCTCTCTCTTATTTTTTGAGGGAAGGAACACACCTGGCGATGCTCAGGGTTTACTCCTGGCACTGTGCTAGGGCTCACTCTTGGCAGTCTCTAGATACCATCTGGGGTGCAGAAGATCAATTTCTGGTCAGTTGCAAGCTAGGCAGTTGCCTTTCCAAATCCACTAATCTATCTTTTTATTTTTTAAATTTATTTATTTATTTATTTATTTATTTGCTTTTTGGGTCACACCCGGAGATGCACAGGGGTTACTCCTGGCTCTGCACTCAGGAGTTACTCCTGGTGGTGCTCGGGGGACCATATGGGATGCTGGGAATCGAACCCGAGTCAGCTGTGCTATTGCTCCAGCCCCTAATCTATTTTTTAAATGGATTTTTAATAAAGGTAAAAAACACAGTCAGGGCACTGCCATGATCCCGGGTTTCTGAACATCAGTGAGACTGAAACTCGGGTCCTGATTACTGTCCCTGGGTTTCTCCCATGTCGCGTAGGACAGCTGCCCCGGATGCCAGCCGGGTTTTCTCTGTCACAAGTCATGGCAAGATTTGTCATGGATCCTTCAGAACCAAATGTGTCTGCAGAAACCGTCTGATGGTCCCTGGGGAATGCAGTCACCACCAGAGCAGAACGAGACAGAGAACAGCACTAAGGAGAGCCTCGCGTGGAAGACGGAGATATTTCGCCCATCTGGATGGCAACATTTTGGGAAGTTCTTATTTTTTTTTTGGGAGGGGGGTCACCTGGCGATGCTCAGGGGACCATAAGGGATGCTGGGAATCGAACCCAGGATGGCCGCATGCAAGGCAAACGCCCTACCCGCTGTGCTATCACTCCAGCCCTGGAAGTTCTTATTTTCGAATAGATTTGATGAACAAAGTAAGTGGGGGGAAAAAAGACCTGCTCACTAGGCTTCAAAGCTTTCCTTACCTGAGGGCTCCTGTGGTACCCTCCCTACCCACAACCTTTAAATTATTATAAACTACCGCAAACAAATCAAGTCAAAGCATGCAACTTCCTTCAGCACTGTACTATCTCAGCGGCTCCAATCCATTTGTTTCAAAATCCTACTACTTCTGTTTCTCACTCCCTGTTATCCCATCTATACTTCATAAAATCTCTCCCTTTGGGTCAGAGCATTTAGGGAAGAGAGAGAAAGAGATAGAGAGAGAGAAAGAGAGAGACAGAGACAGAGACAGAGAGACAGAGAGAGAGATGTGTGTTTTAGCCTCACAAATCACATGACACTTATAAATGAATTCTATTCCATATTACAATTTGTGATTACAATTACAGATTACAATTACAGTGGTGAGAATGTCGGCTGCCACTGAAAAATCATTCAAAAAAAATTGTTGAGGGCCAGAGCGATAGCACAGCAGGGAGGTGTTTGCCTTGCACACACCCAACCCGGGTTCAATCCTCGGTAGCTCCTATGGTCTCCAGAGCACCACTCTGAGTGCAGAGCCAGGAGTAATCCCCAAGCATCGCATCGCTGGTGTGACCCAAAGAGAAAAAAAAAAAAACACAAAACAAACAACTCTTTCTCTCCACTCCACATAAGTTCATTTTAGAATATCTAGTGGTTGGGGCCAGAGAGATAGCATGGGGGAAAGGTGCTTGTCTCGAACACGGTTGACCTGGGTTCAACCCTTGCATCCCAGAAGGTTCCCCAGGAGTCGTCCCTGAGCGCAGAGCCCAGAGTAAGCCCTGAGCACTGCTCTGTGTGGGCCCAAAACAAAAAATGGTCCCCCACCCCCTTTTTTTTTTCATCATCCTGTTATTCGTCGATTGCCTCGAGCAGGCCCCAGTAACGTCTCTTTCATCCTAGCCCTGAGATTATATTCAAGGTTCTTTAGGAGAATGAGACCCATCATTGTTACTGGTATTTGGCATATTTGGTAAGCCACGGGGAGTTTGCCAGACTCTGCCCTGTGGGCAGGCTACATTCGATAGCCTGCAAGTTTGTCCAAAGTAGGAATGAGATAATAAGATGTCATTAAAAGATGTCCTGATAAGATGTCGCATGGCCGCAAATGCGGCCGCGCGGTTCCAGGGGCTGGATTTTATAGTCTCTGAGTCTTGGCCGTTGATGGGATTACACGGCGCCAGGGGGCCAGGTGGTGGGTGTGACCCCCGCCTACTGGAATTTGGAGGATCTGGGTGGAGGATGCTCGACTCCAATTCGAGTAGGCTTGGAGATCTCGGCCCCAGAACCCGCGTGGCTTTGTCCCTCTGCCAGTACCTTCATGTGTGCGGAGAGTGGTCTCAGCATGGTGGTGGCTGGTCCTGGAGGTCTTCGGCTGCCGGAGCCCTGGTCGGGGAGGGGAGGAAAGCTCAACCCACTCCCCTCCAAGGGACCCCGGCGAGGAACAGCCAGGCGCAGGGGCAGGAGACTGATCACGTCGGGGTCACCCCCACCCCTAAACCACAATAATAGAATATTTAGTGAGTCTGTGAAGAAGCTCAGCTCTGTGTATGGAATGAATGCCTACTACAGTGTTATATAGTGATATATATATAGATATATATATATATATATTTGTTTATTTATTTTATTTATTTTGCTTTTTTGGGCCACACTCAATGATGCACAGGTGTTACTCCTGGCTCATGGACTCAGGAATTACTTCTGGTGATGCTCAGGGGACCACATGGGATGCTGGGAATCGAACCAGAGTCGGCCATGTGCAAGGCAAACGCCCTCCCCGCTGTACTATCACTCTAGCCCCTACAGCGATATTTTGATGTGACTGAGATTCTCACTGAACAATGTCATTTAATATTTGTTATCTGGTTATAGAAATACTACAATAGATAACTTATTAGGCTAGATGACTTATATTAACTTGTTGGCTTCCTATTGTCATATCCTTGTGAGAAGGTACAGGTTTCCCTGGAAAGGTGGGGGGGATATGGACAAGATTGGAGAGATAGTACAGAGAGTAGGGCCTTTGCCTTGTATGTGGCCAACCTGGGTTGAATCCCAGGCACCCCGTATAAGGTCCCCTAAACGCTGCCAGGAATGATCCCTGAGTGCAGAACCAGGAACAAGCCCTGAGAACAGCCGGGTGGGCCCCAAAACAAGCCCCCAAAGCAGGACAAGGTTGGCTAAGCGATAATACAGCAGGTAAGGCCTGTATGCAGTCACCCTGGGTTTGATCCCTGGTATACCATATATGGTTCCCCTGGGCACAGCCAAAAGTTAGCACCAAGCACAGAACCAGCAATAAGCCCTGGACACAGGCAGAAACAAACAAACAAAAATGCACTTGCGTTACAGGCTGTTGACCCTCGCTGGAATCGACAGCACAGCCTATGGGTCCCCAAGTACCATAAGAAATGATCACTGAGGGGGCCTGGAGCGATAGCACAGTGGGGAGGGCGTTTGCCTTGCATGCGGCCAACCAGGGTTCCATTCCCAGCATGCCACACGGATCCCCTGAGGACCGCCGGGAGTAACTCCTGAGTGCAGAGCCAGGAGTCACCCCTGAGCATCGCTGGGTGTGACCCAAGAAGAAAAGAAACAAAAAAGGAAAGGAAAAAAAAGAAATGATCCCTGAACACAGAGCAAGGAGCAATCCCTGAGCACCGCTGGGTGTGGCCCATCCTCCCCTCCAAAATAAAAGTGGCCATTCCCAAATCTGGACAAAAGGGAGGGCCACCCACACCAAAGAGATCCAAACTCTCAGGCATTGTTTCGGGAAACTTTGTTCTCTGAGACTCTGAGCTGAAGGGTTTGCCCATGAGGAACAGGTGACCTGGTGCTGGACAGATGGAACTGGCTTCTGTGTTTCTCAGGAAGACGCGGGAGAGAACCCCCCCGCTAAGAGAACCACCTGCTCCTAAAACGCTTGCGATCCCCTCTTCGCTCCGGGGCTCTGGGAGGTCCCTCCCTATCCTCCCTCCCGGGATGCCTCACCAGCTGACCCAACACCGAGCTAGGCTTGACAGAAAAGGGAAGTTCTCTGCCTACCTCCCGCTCACCCCTCTCCACCGCAACAATGGGAGCTCTGGTCTTGAGCAAGGATTTCTAAAGAAATGCATCTTATGTGAAGTCTCCAGTACTGCAAACGCTCTGCAGAGGCCTCCGTTGCAAAAGACACAAGTGACCTCATTGCAACACGGGTGGCCGTCCCGGCCTTGCGCCTCTCTCTCTCCATCACTCACCCTGCGGCCTTTTCTCCCTCTGGACGCCAGGGATCAAACCCTGGGTCTCACGCATGCAAGACGCAAACACTACCGCTACTTCCGCCGATCCTCAGTGACTTCTTTACTTCTTTCTCTCTCTCCCTTTCCTTCCCTTCGTGGTGGTCGTGCTGCAGGCACTGGGGTGGCGGCTAGGCCTGATATTCAGTTGTGGGGCTTGCCGGGCGTCGCAGAGCAGGTTGAGGTGCTCGTGCCTTTTGACACAGTGCTCACTGAGGACTGCACTCCTTTCATTGTGGGGCTTGCACACCTTCGGGTTGTAGGGTCTGCTGGGGTCATTGCAGGGCTCCACGTGTGTTGTGGGTGGGAGGGTCACACTTCTGGCTGTGAAGCTTGTGAACTTGATCTTTCCCTTATTTATTTATATTTTGGAGGGAAGGTGCTCAGGGCTTACTCCTGGCAGTGCCTGGGGGACCGTGAGGAGTGCCCGAGATCGAACCCAGGTTGGCCACAAGCAAGACAAGTGTCTTTTTTTTTTTTTGCTTTTTTGGGTCATACCCAGCGATGCACAGGGGTGACTCCTGGCTCATGCACTCAGGAATTATTCCTGGCCGTGCTCGGGGGACCATATGGGATGCTGGGAATTGAACCCGGGTTGGGCCGCGTGCAAGGCAAATGCCCTACCCGCTGTGCTATCACTCCAGCCCCAGGTGACAGCTTTAAACGGTTCTATGTCAGGGCCAGCCATCCTCTGGTCTGTGTTAGCGGCCTGCACACATTCATTCCTTTAGAATCCCCTGTTTTCCTGCAGCCCGCAAGACAAGGTACACATAAGGGTCACAGTTCCAGCCGAGCCCTAGAGCGTGAGTCCCAGAGACAGACGCCTACCTGGGACTCAGTCACCCACACAGGCTGGCCCGATCTGACCACAGCTGCGCGACCCCAACTTCTCGGCACTCCAGGAAGCAGCGCGCACAATTTCCGGCCTCGCAGGCCCCCGTCCCCCCTTGGAGAGCCCTACAGAACACAGAACCCCCAGGCCGGAACCAGGCCCGAGGAAGGGCTGGCTTCCTTTCTGAGAAGGGGAGTTGCGCAAGGCTTGAAAGTAGTTACCCTGACCAAAAAAAAGAAGAGGGGAGGAACGGAAGAGAAAAAGAAAGTTCTAGAATCTCGGGTCTGAGCACTAGTACAGTGAGCAGTGCCCGTGCTTTACACCCAGGCATCCCGTATGGTCCTTCCCACTCTGGCCTAGCCAGGAGAGATCCCTGAGCACAGAGCCAGGAGTCAGCCCTGGGTACCACCAGGTATGGCCCCCAAGCAAAGCAACAACAAGAAAAAAAAGTTCTAGGTTGAGGCTACGAGAGTGTTTGGTACCCTGCCAAAATTTCAGTATGGTGGTGAGGGTCTGGGGGGGGAGGCGGGGTTGCAGAGGCAGGAATGTAAGCAGGATCCGGTCACCAAAGGTCTAAGAGGCCTTAGGTCTGCTTTTGGGATCTGAACTCATCTAAGCCGAGAGAGGTAGGAGGGTAAACACAGAAGCAGCACGGGTTGAAACTCAAACGGGCAGATCTGGACTGTAGAAAGAGAATTGACAGTGCTATAAAAGTACTTAGGAGGCGCTTACAACTAAGCAGCGATGAGGACTTGGACCAGCAGGGGCTCAGAACATCTGCCATCAGCACCACAGTACCGGAGATCCCTCCAGGCCCTTTACTGGGCCAATTTCAACAGGGCACCCCAGATAGAGCAGGTGCGGTCCCCCCACCTACTCCAGATGGAATCCCGGTGGCCAAGAGCTTCCACAAGCAAGGCCCAAGCATGCAGGAGGCTATTACAACTAAGATTCAGGACTGAATCTCCAGGCCACGTGGCGGCAACGGACCCGGGCTGTCCCTCCCCGGGTCCCCACCTGCTCTGTGGCCTAGCTGTCACGCCCACAGGCTTCCACCGGGTACCATCTTGGCACACAAACTGCCCTGGTCCAGAGACTCCCCACTGAATCCTGAAATGGATTAGTGCCCTACAGAGATGTCTCTGGAACCCAACCATCTACAAGCTAGAAGAAAGCACACAGCCACTTAGCGGCCGCGCGAACTCTCAAATATTCAAAATGAGTAATGGAAAATAAATTATCTAGCGCCTGCCCCTGGCAGGCAGGCTTGAAAGGTGGTGGAAAATTCGGGCAAAATATAATGCCCCCAAATAGAGAGTAAAGTAAAAGTAAAGGCCCTCCCGTTGATCATCGATTTGCTCGAGCGAGCCCAGTAACGTCTCCATTGGAGACTTTGTTGTTACTGTGTCTGGCATATCGAATACTCTCGGTAGCTTGCCGGGCTCTCCGAGAGGGGCGGAGGAATCGAACTCAGGTCGGCCATGTTGGCTGCGTGCAAGGCAAACGCCCTACCCGCTGTGCTATCGCTCCAGCCCTAAAATAGAGAGTACTGGAGACTATAAACCAAACATGATTGCCACTCAATGCCTCTTTTGCAAACCACAGCGCCCAATAGGAGAGAGAGAGAACAAAAGGGAATGCCCTGCCATAGAGGCAGGGTGGGTTGGGGGGGATAGGGGGTGGGAGGGACACTGGGACCCGTGGTGGTAGAAAATGGGCACTGGTGAAGGGATGGGTACTTGATCATTGTATAACTGAAACCCAAGCACAAAAATTTGTAAGTCTACAACTGTACCTCATGGTGTTTCACTAATTAAAAAAAAAAAATAGAGAGTACTGGGAAAATTGTCTGCCACAGAGGCAGGGTGATGAGTGGGATTGGGATGGGAGGGGTGGAGACTGGGGATATTGGTGGTGGAAAATGTGCACTGGTAGAAGCTGGGTGTTTGATCATTGTATGGCTGAATCTCAAACATGAACGCTTTGTAACTGTATCTCACGGTGATTCGATAAAATTTTTATAAAAATTAAAAAAAATAAAGAATATCTGCTGTCAAACAAATTTAAAACATAGACTGAGGGGCTGGAGTGATAGCACAGCGGGTAGGGCGTTTGCCTTGCACGCAGCTGACCCAGGTTCGATTCCCAGCATCCCATATAGTCCCCCGAGCACCGCCAGGAGTAATTCCTGAGTGCATGAGCCAGGAGTAACCCCTGTGCATCGACAGGTGTGACCCAAAAAGCAAAATAAATAAATAAATAAATAAAAAAAAAATAAAACACAGACTGAGTTAAGGCACTTACCTTGCATATAACGACACCAGTTCAATCCCCAGAACCACACATGCTCCACCAATAGCACAGGAGTGATCCCTGGACACCGAGCCAGGAGTAGGCCCTGCGTACCGCCAGGTGTGGCTCTCAAACAAAACAAACAAAAATCCCCCAACCCCCCAAAACCAAAACCAGGATTTCTGAAGGATTAATAACGTCTCCCCAAGCATATGTGTGATGACTCAGACAGCGGAAATGAGTCCCTATTACACACATTAAAAAATCTATTTTTAGGGGTCCAAGTGATAGTTACAGCGGGTAGGGCGTTTGCCTTGCACACGGCCGACCTGGGTTCAATTCTTGGCATCCCACACGGTCCCCCAAGCACTGTCAGGGGTAATTCCTGAGTGCAGAGCCGGGAGTAACCCTTGAGCATCACTGGGTGTAACCCAAAAACAAAACAAAACAAAACAAAATCTGTTTTTAGATGTCCATTTAAAAAATTGATTTCTGGGACCGGAGAGATACTACTACAAAAGGTAGAGTGCTGGCCTTGCACGCAGCTAATCCGGGTTTGATCCCCGGTACCCCATATGGTTCCCTGCATCCCGCCAGGACTGATCCCTGAGAGCAGAGCCAGGAGTAAGCCCTCAGCATCGCCAGATGTAGCCCCCAAAGCAAACAAAATAAAAAATGATTTCTCATTTGATATTGTTTTTGCTTCAACGACCCCTGGGAACAGTAGAAACCTCTGTGAGAAAGCAGAAAACAGAAGACAGACCCTAACCTTGGGGTGCCTCTTATCCAGGTCACAGTGATTCTCAGCTACTCCAGAGATGAGCGCGAGAGAGAGCAAGAGAGTGAGAGCGAGAGAGAGCGAGAGAGAGCGAGAGAGACCCAGAGAGAGAGAGAAAGAGAGAGACACCCGTGTTCTTTCGTGTTCGCTTGGGGCCACACCTGCCATGCTCAGGGCTTGCTCCTGTCTCTGCACGCAGGGATCACTCCTGGCGGTGCTCAGGGATATGCGGTATTCGGGGGTGGAACCTGGGTCGGCTCCAGGCAGGGCCAACACCTTCCCCGCGGGACTAAGGCTCCAGCCCAGAGATCTGAGTTCTTAGGCCTGGGAGCCCCAGCGAGACCTCAAGGCCAGTGCTCTGTGTCCACAGAGAAGAGCTTGTCTGGGGCAGGGAAGGGAGGGTTTGGTGACTGTCCTGGCGGGAGAGTGCCCACGAGGAGGGCATTTCAGCTAATCTCCGTCTGTTTCTGCAGAACAGGGAGAAGCAAGGTCACCGGCAGGGCGCGCAGTCAGGTGATGGGTGAGCTTGGTTCCCGATCAGTTATGAGCACGGCTGACCTCCACATCTGCGCACTTGGAAGGCAAACCCAAGGGCCTGACCATCCCCCACCCCCACCCCCACCAGCTCTCCCTCACAGCTGGGAGCCTTTCTGCCAGCACCCAGGAGGTTGCCCTAGCCGGGGGTCACTATTCTTTTCATCTCCATTGTTCCCCCAGTCCACACACACACACACACACACACACACACACACACACACACACACACACACACAGTTGGCTTTTATCAGCCACTCTGGAGCCACAGATAACACATAACCTGAGAACAAAAGGTCTCTGGAATGTGGAGGACCCAGGAAGCAGAGTCCTCTGTGGGGAGTGGGAGGCAGAGGGGAAGCGGGCTGAGGCTGGGGGCAGGCACCAGCGCCCCCACTTCCAAAGACCCCTCGGTGCCTGGTAACTGCGATTCCGGCTTAAGATTCAGGATCCGGTTCTGCAAGCTCTTAAGGATGAGGTCATCCCGAAAATCACTTCCAGTTGAAAAATTCTGTATTTGGGGGTGGGGCGGAGTGGGGGCGGTGGTGGGGGGCTGGAGAGATAGTGCAATGGGGAGGGTGCTTGCCTTACATGTGGCCGACCCAGGTTCGATCCCCGGCATCCCTTACGATCTCCTGAGCCCCGGCCAGGAGTCATACCTGAGTGCAGAGCCAGGAGTAACTCCTGAGCATTGCCAGGTGTGGACCCTCAAACAAAATCAATGAAATCAAAATATAGTTCTCTCTCTTGGTTGAGAGGCTTGCTTGCACAAACTGGCTTGAATCCCGTCACACACTCGGCCCCCTGACAACCACCAATGACTGCGGCCTAAACAACGACAAATATCCTTAACTAGTAACGTGAATCATGCCTGAAGGTCTCAAGCTGCAGAAAGTTGTCAGGACCTGAGTTACTGAGAGAGCTAGCTCGTCCACGGCAAAGCTCTTTGGCCATCCAAAGCACTGAGTCGCAATTGCGCAAGAAAGTTCTGGACCGGATCCTGCCATAAATCATAGTCTGACCCACAGGCTGAGCAGCCGCAAAGGCATTTATTTCTCATTTATTTATCTTCATTACAGGGCTTGGGAAATCAGCTTGTGTCACTTGCCTGGTTAAAAATGACTTCACCACTTCCAGGAAATCTCTCAGCATCCACCCTAGACATGAGGCATCTAACTGACTCGGACTGACCCCTCCCTCTGCTCCTGACAGTGAGACCCATTTCACTTCCTAGTTGCTCTCTGAGGACCAGCGCCCCCTTGCTCCCCAAACGGCTCCACGGGCCTCGAGGGGCCTCAATCAACTCTTGTCGCGCAATACAGCCTTCCGGAAGGGCCTGTCTCAAGTCCGTGCACACAAGCTCTGTGTTTCCCCAGCGCTGCAGGGAGTTCTGCATTCTGGGTTCTCAGCAATGAGCCACCCGTGGGGGTAGGCTGAGAATCAGTTACCTTTTTTGGGGGGCGGGGAAAGGGGTTCACACCTAACGATGCCCAGGAGTTACTCCTGGCTCTGCACTCAGGAATTACTCCTGGTGGTGCTTGGGGGACCCTAAGGGATGCGGGGATTGAACCTGGGTCCGCCGGGTGCAAGGCAAACGCCCTCCCTGCTGCTGTGCTATCACTCAGGCTGAGAATCACTGGGAGGGGCCCCAGGGCTTTGGAGAATCCACGGGAGGGCTTCCCCCTCAAAATGATATTCTAGCGGGGGGCTGGAGCAATAGCACGTGGGGAGGGCGTTTGCCTTGCATGCAGCTGACCCGGGTTCAATCCCCAGCATCCCATATGGTCCCCTGAGAACCACCAGGAGTAATTCCTGAGTACACAGAGCCAGGAGGAATCCCTGTGCATCACTGGGTGTGATCCAAAAAGAAAACACACACACACACACACACACACACACACACACACACAACTATCTTGTATATCCCTTTACCTGCTTTCAGCACTCAGTTCTCGTCCAGAGTGATCGTTTCCAACTATTATTGTCACCTGGTCCCTTCTCTATCCTGACTGCCCTTTGGATCCCACACACTTGTGGCAAGATTCCAACCAATCCTCCTGGCCCCTGTTTCCCCTGGCCTTGGAGATTAGTCTCATACTATTTTTTTCCCTTACACGATAACCTTTCAGTATCTATGTTGCAAATCATAATGCCCAAAAGGGGAGAGAGAGAGAGAGAGAGAGAGAGAGAGAGAGAGAGAGAGAGAGAGAGAGAGAGAGAGAGAGATCTGGGAGGGAAACTGTGGTCGTTGGTGGTGGGAAATGTACACTGCTGAAGGGATGGGAATTGGTACTTATATGACTGAAACCCAATCATGAATAACTTTGTAACTGTGCATCTCACTGTGATTCAGTTAATTATCAAAAAATTTAGAAAGAAATTAAGCTGTCTCATTTCACAAAACAATTTTTTTCTTTTTCTGCAGAGGTCTCCGGAGCTTTGCTCTGGGTCTTCCAAGCTGCCTCCTGGTGGTACCTAGTGGTGTGAGTTTTTTGTTTCTGTTTTTTTGTGGCTTTTTCTTTTTTCTTTTTTTTTTTGTGGGGGGGGTGGCAGTCACACCTGGCGAGGCTCACAGGTTCCTCCTGACTCTGCATTCCGGAATTAGTGCTTGAGGAAGTCATATGGGATGCCAGGGACGAGTCCAGGTCAGGGACATGCAAGGCCAACACCCTCTCCACTGTATGGTTGCTCCAGCCCCTAAAAATCTCTTTTGTTTGTTTGTTTGGGGGTCATCCCTGGCCATCCCTTGGGCTTCCTCTGCTCCCAGAGATCACTCCTGGCAGGCTCAGGCAGGTTGGGAGATTTTAATTTACATATATATATGGGCTGGAGTGATAGCATAGTGAGTATGGCATTTGCCTTGCACGCGGCCGACCTGGGTTCGATTCCTCCGTTCCTCTCGGAGAGCCCGGCAAGCTACCGAGAGTATCTCGCCCGCACGGCAGAGCCTGGCAAGCTACCCGTGACGTATTCGATATGCCAAACACAGTAACAACAAGTCTCATGATGGAGACGTTACTGGGCCCGCTCGAGCAAACTGATGAACAACGGGAGGACTGTGACCGTGGGATATATATATATATATATATATATATATATATATATATATACTTTTTGGGTCACGCCCAACAATGCTCTGGCTCTGCACTCAGGAAGTGCTCCTGGTGGTGCTCAGGGGATAATATGGGACACCGAGAATCGAACCCAGGTTGGCTGCAAGCAAGACAAACGCCCTACCCGTTGTACTATGGCTCCCTACATATATATACATATATATATTTTTTTCCTGGCAAGCTCCCTGTGACTTTTTCGATATGCCAGACACAGTAACAACAAAGTCTCCAATGGAGACGTTACTGGGCCCGCTCCAGCAAATCGATGATCAACCGGAGGGCCACTGTGATACAGTAACAGACTTACAAACTTTCGTGATTACGTTTCAGTCATACAATGATCGAGTACCCATCCCTCCACCAGTGCCCATTCTCCACCACCAATGTCCCCAGTATCCCTCCCACCACCCCCACCCCATCCCCACCCCGCCTCTGTGGCAGGCACATTCCCTTTTACTCTCTCTCCTTTTGGGTGTCAAGGTTTGCAATACAGGTAGTAAATGGCCATCATGTTTGGTCCATAGTCTACTTTCAGCACGCATCTCCCATCCCGAGTGAGTCCTCCAAGCATCATCCACTTAGCGGTCCCTTCTCTATCCCAGCTGCCTTCTCCTCCAGCTCAGGAGGCCGGCTTCCAAGCCGTGCAGCAATCCTCCTGGCCCTTGTCTCTACTATCTTTGGGTGTCAGTCTCCCATTCTGTTACTTTACAGTCCACAAATAAGTACAGTCATTCTATGTAGCTCAGGAGTTTATTTATTTATTTACTTAATTTTGGGTCACACCCGGCGATGCACAGGGGTTCCTCCTGGCTCTACACTCAGGAATTACCCCTGGCGGTGTTCAGGGGACCATATGGGATGCTGGGAATCGAACCCGGGTGGGCCGCGTGCAAGATAAACGCCCTACCCGCTGTGCTATCTCTCCAGCCCCCTGTAGCTCAGGAGTTTAATGGTCCAGTCCAGCGATGCTGCTCAGACACAGTGTTGTAGGGGGTGGGAGGAGGGGTAGGTACCATGGGCCCATGGGCCCATGGGCCCCAGGGATGGCATCTGTGGTCTCCGCCTGCCAGCCATGCCCTCCAGCTCTCTGCTCTCCATCCTGACTTGCTTCTGTGGCGCAATCGACACCCTTGAAAGCGCATATCCCGGGGCAGGAGTGACACCTCAGCGGGCGGCCTGCTGACCCGGGTTCGATTCCCGGCATCCCATGTGGTCCCCTGAGCACCGCCAGGAGTAATTCCTGAGTGCAGAGCCAGGAGGAACCCCTGTGCATCACCAGGTGTGACCCAAAGAGCCAAAAAAAAAAAAAAGAGTACATATCTGAAGAAAGAGTGTGTATGGTTTACAGGGCACACACAGGGGGAGACGGCCCACGGCAGAGCCTTACTGTAACCGGTGCCAAGCAGATGGCATTTGAGGTGGATCCGTGGGACAGCAACCTGGCCCACCTTCAGTACCCCAAGATACCGCAACTCACAAGCCGACCTGGGTTCGATTCCCAGAATCCCACATGGTCCCCTGAGCCTTTTGTCTTTTTTTTTTTTTTTTTTTTGGGTAAGTCAGGGCTTACTCCTGGCTCTGCACTCAGGACTTACTCCTGGCGGTGTTCCGGGGACCATATGGGATGCCGGGGATCGAACCCTGGTCGGACACCTGCAAGGCAAACGCCCTCCCTGCTGTACTATTGCCCTGGCCCGGGCTTTCGTCTTCTTTTGGTTTGCAGGCCAACCTCCAACTATACTGGGTGCTACTCCCTGCTCCGTGCTGGGGTGGGCTGGGGGTTCCACACCGGGGGGGGGGCTGTTGTGGGTGCCAGGGATTCAACCCGGGCCTCCCATAGGCAAGGGGCCCAAGGCACTGTGCTATAAATTTCCAGCACCCCACATGATTTCAGCTGCTGTTGCTTTCTGGGCCACACCCAACAGTGCTCCCTGCTTACTCCTGGTTCTGCGCTCAGTAATCACTCCTGGCGGGGCACCAGAGACCACCTGTGGGGCTGGGGCGTGAATCCGGGTCAGGCGCATGTGTGCTCTCAGGCATCCCCGCCCCCTCCCATCTGACTTTTGAAGTCCAAGAAGCTTTTTAAAGCATTAACTGGTCAAGTCACCCATTTAGGGCACCTATTAACTTTTTATTTGGAACCAAGAAGGAAGTTAAGACTTTTTTTTTGTCCCCAAAAGGAAGCGTGGGTTGGCTAACTGGTCACCGCAAACAATGACTTTGCCATTTCATTGGTATTTCCACAACTTGAACAAGGTTGTTCTCTGGACAAAGATTTGTGTTGTTGTTGTTTTTGTTCTTATTTGGGGGTCACACCCACTGGGGCTCAGCACTTATTCCCCCCCACCAACACCCCACCAAAGATTGCTAAGTGATGAGGGAAAAATAAACAAAACCCACTTACCTTTGTGTATTTGGGTTTTGTTTATTTGGGGGGCTGGATCTTAGTTGTGAGGCTTTTGGGGGAAGCAGAGGCTGAAACACAGCCTAGAGTTCCCACACCAGCCTGGCTGCAGGCCCTGCTCCCAAGAGCACCTTTCTCTGTCTTTGCACAAAACTACCATAAAAAGCCTCAAAATCTGGGGCTGGAGCAATAGCACAGCGGGTAGGGCGTTTGCCTTGCACACGGCTTGACCCGGGTTCAATTCCCAGCATCCCATAGGATCCCCCGAGCACCATCAGGAGTAATTCCTGGGTGCATGAGCCAGGAGTAACCCCTGTGCATCGCCAGGTGTGACCCAAAAGGCAAAAAGAAAAAAAAGCCTAAAAATCCTGAGCACCCTCTTCCTACCCACCTCCCCCCCCCCCCCCCCGCCACCTCCCCGGGAACAGTTTTTCCTAAGTTGCACAAAGGATTTCTGAAAGGTTAGCAACGGCTCCCAAGTATGCAAGTGATAAACCAGACAGCGGAAATGAGTCCCGACAAACATTTTGAAAAAAAAATCTATTTTTTAGTTGTCCATTAAGACAAATCTAGAGGTCTGGATAGAAGAAATAGTAGTGGGATTAAGGCAGCTGTCTTGCCATGGGTTGGCCTGGCCTGCTTTGATCCTGGGCACATCATAGGGACTTTCAGCACCTTCTGGAGCAACCTTTAAGCAGAGAGCCAGGAGTAATGCCTGAGCACAGTCACATGTGTCGAAAGATGGAGTGATAGGACAGCGGGGAGGGCATTTGCCTTGCATGCAGCCGATTGGGTTCAATTCCTGGCATCCTATATAGTTCCCTGAACAACATCAGGAGTAATTCCTGAGTGCAGAGCCAGGAGTAACCCCTGGGCATCACTAGGTCTGACTCAAAAAGTAAAATAAAATTTAAAAAAAGTGCCAAACCCCGAAAAAGCTCAAACCAAAACCAAAACCAAACAATCCGGGACCAGAGAAACAGCTCAACAAGCAGAAGCAACAGCTTGAAATGTGGAGGGTATGACTCTGATTCCCAGATTTATCAGAGAATAACCCCCAAACCAAACCAACGAAAACCAAAAGAAAACAAAGTTTAAGGGGGATTTACAAAGGTTTTCAAACTTTTTTTGGTGGGGGAGAAGAGGTCACACCCAGCGATTGCACAGGGGATATTTCTGGCTCATGCACTCAGGAATTACACCTGGCAGTGCTCAGGGGACCATGCGGGATGCTGAGAATCAAACCCGGGTCGGCCGTGTGCAAGGCAAACGCCCTACCCATTGTGCTATCGCTCTAGCCCCAAACGTTTTCAAATTTATTTGGGGAATAAACAAGCTCCACCCCCCTAAAAAAAAAAGGAAAAAGAAAAAGAGAAATTACTGTTTCTGCCTCCCACGGGTTCTTCCTGGCTCTGCTTGCAGGAATCACTCCTAGCGGTATCTGGGGGACCATATGGGATGCCGCAGATCAAACACAGGCAAAGCAAGCGCCCTGCCTGCTATACTAGCACTCGGGCCTCTGCCTTTCATTATTTTTCTGGTGGTGATTCTCCACCCTACTACGTCGCAAGTCTCACGGGGCCTGTATCTAAACTAGATTCTCATTTCCAGTCGTTCTGGCCCTAAAAGCAGGTTCCCAAGACTCTTGACTGGGAAGGACGGCTCAAGGACGTGCACTGCCCCCTGGTGGCCGAATGCTATGATGCACGGAGCAAGGAAGCAACCCTCTTCAAGGTGGGCTGGCTACATAGCACCAGGCCGCAGAATGTAGCACTGTCCTCCCGTTGTTCATTGATTCGCTCGAGCGGGCCCAGTAACGTCTCCATTTTGAGACTTGTTGTTCCTTTGTTACTGTGTTTGGCATATCGAATACGTCACGGGTAGCTTGCCAGTTTTTGCCCTGCGGGCGAGATACTCTCGGTAGCTTGCCAGGCTCTCCGAGAGGGGCGGAGGAATCGAACCTGGCCCAGCCGGCCTGGCCGCGTGCAAGGCAAACGCCCTACCGCTGTGCTATAGCTCCAGCCCGCAGAATAGTCCCTCCAAACCAAATTGTCTTTGGTGGGCCATAGCTTCTCAAATCCAACTCCTCCAGAAAATAAAAGTGTTTTTAATCTTTCAAGGCCCGCTGTAAATCCCAGCTTGCCCATAAGCCCAGCTCTGTTCTTCTATGTCAGAGTATCTCACACCTCCAAAAGTACTAACTAGCATACGGGAATGTTTCATTTCAGGGCCTAATCTAACTCTGCTGGAACTCCTTATGGCCCATTCCAAGCTATTTAACTATTTCTCTTTGAGTCTCTCAAAGATTCATTTCCTTGGGATTTTGGTTGCTGTCTGTCTGTTTGTTTGGGGGTGAGCGGGTGTGGGGGAGGGGTTCAACTGCCCAATTGGTACTTAAATGGAACCAGGGCCAGCTGCGTGCGAGGCAAGAGCCTTAATCCCGTCCTCTCTCCAGCCCAAGATACCATTTCTTAGAAATGATGCGTTTGCCTTGCACGCAGCCGGCCCGGCCAACTGGGGTTTGATTCCTCCGCCCCTCTCGGAGAGCCTGGCAAGCTAACGAGAGTATCCCGCCCACATGGCAAAGCCTGGCAAGCTCCCCATGATGTATTCGATATGCCACACACAGTGACAACAAGTCTCACAATGGAGACGTTACTGGGCCCGCTCGAGCAAATCGATGAACAACGGGAGGACAGTGCTACAGTGCTATATATATATATACAGTGAAATTACACAGTTTTTATTTGGACGTTTTGGAAAGAAGGAGGAAGAGAAAGTGGGAGAGAGTGGAGAGTAATGTGCTCAAGAGAGAACTCGGGCTTCTCCAAGGACGGAGAGAGCCCCTACACACATCCCAGCGTTAGACAGGAAAGCATGAAAGGACACATCGCAAGTGGGGAGATGCGGGCGACACATGTGCTTAGGCACTGCATGTGCTCGGCCACAGGGGCACAAGCAGCACATTGGCTCGGGCAGCATCTGTGCCTCCGCTGTACTATACTGCTCCAGCCTAGAGCCAGACTGCTTTCCCAAGCAACGGGATCATTTTACACTGCTACTAGAAGCTTCTTTGCCAATACTCCCTTTCCAGTTTTTCCTGAGATAACATGTTTTATACAATACCATTAGTGATTGTTTGATCCCAATACCACACCCCCGCCACCAGAACACCCGCTTCCCTCCATCAATGTCACAGTTCCTTTTCCTTCCCCATTCTCCCCTCCCAGGTGAACACAGTTCTTTAGATCAATTCTTGAGTGCTAATATTTTCCAATGCTCTTTCTGTTATAGATCATCTAATAAGTGTGACATACCTGTGGTCGAGATTTTTTTTTTTGGGGGGGGTTGGCACACCTGGCAATGCTCAGGGGTTACTCCTGGCTTTGTGCTCAGGGCACTCCTAGTGGGCTTAGGGGACAATATGGGATGCTGGGGATCGAACCTGGGTAAGCCGTGTGCAAGGCAAACGCCCTCCCCCCTGTACTGCTGCTCTAGCCCCTGGTCAGTTTTTTAGAGGAGGCACACCCAGCAGTGCTCTGGGGCTATTCCTGGTTCTATGCTCAGGACCCCGAGAAGTGCCGGGGGACCATAGATGATGCTAAAAATTCAAGCTGGGGATTGGTGGACTGCAAGGCAAACACCTTAATCGCCACACCCTTTGTCTCCTGTCCCTTTTCTGAGCTTCTTAAGAAGTGTCTACACATCATGGTGTCTCACTAATAAAAATAAATAAATAAATACATCACTGTCATTGTCCTCCCATTGTTCATCGATTTGCTCGAGCGGGCCCAGTAACATCTCCATTGGAGACTTTGTTGTCACTGTGTTTGGCATATTGAATACATCACGGGTACCTTGCCTGGCTCTATCGTGCGGGCGAGATACTCTCGGCAGCTTGCTGGGCTCTCCGAGAGGGGTGGAGGAATCGAACTCGGGCCGGTCATGTTGGCTGCGTGCAAGGCAAATGCCCTACCCGCTGTGCTATCACTCCAGCCCTAAATAAATACGTAAATTAAATAAATAAGAAGTGCCTACACAGATCCTTTGCCCATTTAAAAATCTTTGAGGAACAGAGAGATAGCACAGCAGGTAGGGTGTTTGCCTTACAAGTGGCCTACCCAGGTTTGAACCCTGGCAACCCAGGTGGTCCTCAAGGCCCCACTAGAAGTGAGACCCGAGCACCACCGGCTATGCTCCAAAAAATTAATAATCAAGCTTCTAGGGGTCAGAGCGATAGTACAGCAGGGAGGACGCTTGCCCTGCATGCGGTTGACTCAGGTTCGATTCCTGGCATCCCACATGGTCCCCAGAGCACCGCCAGGAGTGATTCCTGAGTGCAGGAGTAAGCCCTGAGCTTCGCTGGGTGTGACCCAAAAAGAAAAAAAAAATCGAGCTTCTATACAACCCAGCGATTCCACTGCTTGGCATTTATCCACAGAGTCCCAACGGTATTTTGAAAAGGCGTTTGCTTGGTTATGTTCATCACCCACTATTCACAGCAGCCAAGATCAAACAACCCAAGTGACCAAGAACAGGCGAGCGCAGCGAGAAGCTGTACTCGGCAGCCACATCGGACTACGTGGCAGAGGAAATCCCACCCTCCGCTGCCACAGGGAAGGGACTGGAGGCGATGGCGCTGAGTGAGGTCAGCAGAGACGGGGGTGGGGTGGGGGGACGGGCAGAGTGATCGCTCTCACATGTGGGATACAAAGAAACATGGGGGGCTGGAGTGATAGCACAGTGGGTAGGGTGTTTGCCTTGCAAGCGGCCCACCCGGGTTCAATTCCCAGCATCCCATTTATCCCTAGGGTCCCAGCAGTATTTTGAAAAGATGCTTGTGTCTTTTCATAAAAATTCCTGGGACTGGGACCATAGCACAGGTAGGGCGTTTGCCTTGCATGCGGCCGACCCAGGTTCGATTCCCAGCATCCCATATGGTCCCCTGAGCACCGCCAGGAGTAATTCCTGAGTGCATGAACCAGGAGTAACCCCTGTGCATAACCAGGTGTGACCCAAAAAGAAAAAAAAAATCCTGAGTGCCCCAAGCACAATAATTTGTAAATCTACAACTGTACCTCATGGTGTTTCACTAACAAAAATTTTAAAAAAATGTAAATGATGCAAATGATGGGCACTGGTGGAGGGATGGGTACTGGATCATTATATAACGTTTCAGCAAGCACAAAAAAATTGTAAGTCTACAACTGTACCTCATGGTGTTTCACTAATAAAAATTTTTTAAAAATTATAAAAAATAAAAAAAAATCCTGAGTGTGGACCCAGGAGTAACCCCTGTGCATCGCTGGGTGTGACCCAAAAAGAAAAAAAAAAGGAAAGAAAGAAAGAAACAAACATGGGAAGGCACTGAGAAATGCGCAGTGAGACTAAGCCTGTGGAACCGAGTTTGTCATGGTGATGTGTGTATGTGTGTGTGGGGTGGGGAACCCGGTGCTGGAGAGATGCTAGATTCTGGGGTCGGCGGAAGCAGAGTGGCCGCGTGATACACTGCTATGGATGGTATTAGAAATCACGGTGCGGGCTGGAGCGACAGCACAGCGGGGAAGGCATTTGCCTTGCATGTGGCCGACCTAGGTTCAATTCCCAGCATCCCATATGGTCCCCTGAGCACTGCCAGGAATGATTCCTGAGTGCAGAGCCAGGAGTAACCCCTGTGCATCGCCGGGTGTGACCCCCCTCGAAAAAAAAAAAAAGAATGAAATCACGGTGCCGAGATCAAAACTGGAAGAAGGAAGAAGGACAAAACCAAAAAGGATGCACCTTTTGCCAAGAGCACTAAGGAAGCAATAGTAACAGCTCCCTTCCTTCCCTGGGGTTGCCCTCCCCTCCCCCACTCCCCTTTTAGATTTGCCATTCCAAAATACAGGGTAAAACTCACATGCTGGGGGAAAAGGCAGCTCAGATAGAGAAGGGAGCACCAAATAAAGGGTGTTGGGAGGATCCTCCCAGGATGCGAAACGCATGCTGAGAGTAGACTCTAGACCGAACATGACTGCCACTCAATGCCTCTTTTGCAAACCACAGCACCCAAAAGGAGAGAGAAAACAAGGGGGAATGCCTTGCCACAGAGGCAGGGTGGGATATAGGGGGATGGGCGGTGGGTGAGAGGGATACTGGGATCAGTGGTGGTGGAGAATGGGCACTGGTGGAGGGATGGGTATTTGATCATTGTATAATTGAAACCCAAGCACAAAAATTTGTAAGTCTACAACTGTACCTCATGGTGTCTCACTAATAAAAATTAAAACAAAACAAACAAAAAAAAAGTACAGGGCAAAAAAGCCAGACAGTCTGAGAAACGGACCCTTCAAGGTAACGATGAATTGTCAAGGAACACAGTTATTTAAAGTCTTCTGAGCTGCAATAAGTCCTGAACATTGTCGGGAATTCAACCAGCCTCCAGCTCCTGTCAAACCCATCCCATTCCAAAGCACCCTGACACTCAACCCATTCAGGGTGTCGGGGTGTCGGTAGAGGCAGTATCCAAGTCTGATCCCAGGCATGCAAAGTATGGGGCGTGACCGCCACTCACCCCTGGCCCCTTAACACTTTTTGGTGGATCCCCCAATCCGGTGCATTACGAGGGACCCTGAGCCCATTACAGAGGCTCTGAGAGGTGCTCAGAAAGAGTGCTCACGGTTGGACCCTGCTCACGGGCCCTGTCACACCCAGCCCTCCGTGTCTGTGGTGAAGACGGACTCCTGACCGCCCATGGACGGCGCGTACAGAAACATGTTTCCAGTGCTAACGCCATTGCCCTCCGAGCCAGGAGAGCAGAAACCACGCCACGAGGCCTGTACTCATCAAATACCAACCAAGAGAGAGTGGGGCCAGGTGGGGCCCCCACAGTTAAGGACAGTCATGCTGAAGAGGAGGCCAGACCCCACCGCCCAACCCCCCCACCCCCAGGACTGAACTCTCCTCTGCCAAGCCCACAGACCCCCATTCCCCGGACTCACATGTTGCTGGGGTTTCATTGTTTCACTCATTGTGGAGTCCGGTCTCTGGCCTCAAGGGCCCACTGCTGCCTGTAGATTGTAATAACGGGGAGAGTTACTGAGCCATCCTGGTCATTCTCGTTCCTTAACAGAAGGCGGGGAGCCGTGGCCAGGCCGGTGGGTGCTCAGATGAGTCGGGAAACACTAATGTTCCCTTTCTGGGGGCTTCCAGGGTTGACTAAGGACTCGCTCTGAGCCCCCTAACAAAGGTCTTGTCACACATCAGTAGCTGGAGGGAAATGATTTTTTTGTTTGTTTTTGCTATCATATTGCTTCAGCCTCCAATTTATACCCCCCCTTTTTTTTTCTTTTTGGGTCACACAGGGGTTACTCTTGGCTCTGCACTCAGGAATTACTCCTGGTGGTGCTCAGGGGACCATATGGGATGCTGGGAATCGAACCGCGGTCGGCCGCGTGCAAGGCAAATGCCCTATCTGCTGTGCTATTGCTCCAGCCCCCAATTTTTGCTCCTTTAAAAATATTTTTTGCTTAGGGGGAAACTATGTGGTGACAGAACTTGGTGACAGAGAAATGACTTTAAATACAAAGGTTATGTTGGGTTATTTGTGTGTTTGTGTGTATGTATGTGTGTGTGTGTGTGTGTGTGTCCCTCTTTCAACTTTTTACCTTTCTTTTCTTCAGAATCCTTGACAGCACACACACACACACACACACACAGCACAGTAGGTACAGCTCTTGCTTTGCACGTGGTTGACCCCGGTTGGATCTCAGGTACCATGTAGGATCCCCTGAGATACCATGTGTGATCCTTAAAAGCAGAGCCAGGAATAAGCCCTGAGCACCGCTGGGTACGGTTCCCAATTCCAAACAAACAAAAAAAAAGGGCAGGAATTGGGTTAGGTAATCTTGTGATTAGATTACCCTGCAATCTTATTGATTCAGTCATTAACTTTTTTATTTTGCCAGGTCAGGGAGAGAACCCAGGGTCATACACAGGTAAAGCAAGGGCCCTGTTTCTGAGTCACGTTCCCAGCCCGCCTCATGTGTTCGATTTTGCTACGTAAGATTTAACAAGGGCTGGAGCAATAGCACAGCGGGTAGGGCGTTTGCCTTGCCCATGGCCGACGCGGCCGACCTGGCCAACCCAGGTTCGATTCCTCCGTCCCTCTCAGAGAGCCCGGCAAGCCGCCGAGAGTATCCCTCCCGCACAGCAAAGCCTGGCAAGCTCCCCATGGCATATTCGATATGCCAAAAACAGTAACAATAAGTCTCACAATGTTGACATCACTGGTGCCCGCTCGAGCAAATCGATGAACAACAGGAGGACAGCGCTACAGTGCATGACTGAACAAATTTGAACTAAGCCACCCTAGATTAAAAAATTATCATCCCGGGGCCAGAGATAGTACAGTGGGTAGGGCACTTGCCTTTTTCAGGGCCGGACCTGGTTCGATCCTCAGCACCAATTAAAGTCCCCAAGCACCTCCAGGTGTGATTCCCTGAGCACAGAGCCAGGAGCAAGCCCTGAGTACAGCCAGCAGTTATCCAAAAACCAAAAACTGAAACAAACAAACAAACAAGAAACAATAAAAATCATGACTCCGCCTGATCAGCTATCTTATCTGAATCTGGTATTCCTCCTCTACACCTTCTTTCTAGGTTTTTTTTTGGGTGGGTGGGGGGAATTTTTGGGTTATTCCTGGCTCTGCACTCAGGAATTACTCCTGGCAGTGCTCGGGGGACTGTATAGGATGCTGGGAATAGAACCCGGGTCGGCTGTGTGCTAGGCAAACGACCTACCCGCTGTGCTATCGCTCCAGCCCCCACTAGGCGTTCCTTACATGGGGTGGAGATGGGGGTTGTAGAGGGATATTAAAAGAAAACCCCCAAATTCCTTGAACTCAAATACCCTATTTTTTAAAACACACGGTGCTACTTAGTTACGTTAAATCAACACAGGCCAACGCATCTCAGAAATTGATGGAGATTCAAAATTCTAAAAGCATGCATTAAGTCGGTAGAAAACCAGGGGATGCTATGCTTTGTTTTTTTTTTTGATTTTTGCGGGAGCTACTGGATGATGAGGGCTGGAGCAATCGCACAGCGATTGGGTAGGGCGTTTGCCTTGTACGTGGTGACCCGGGTTCGATTCCTTCGCCCCTGCCGGAGAGCCCGGCAAGCTACCGAGAATATCCCGCCCACATGGCAGAGCCTGGCAAGCTCCCCGTGACGTATTCGATATTCCAAACACAGTAACAACAAGTCTCACAATGGAGACGTTACTGGTGCCCGCTCGAGCAAATGGATGAGCAATGGGAGGACAGTGCCACAGTGCTACTGGATGGTGGAACGAACCCAGGTCTCCAGGATGGAAAGCATCCAGACGAGTCACATCCCTGGAGATGACTGGTACTTTCCTCACCCTTCAACTTCTGGGCCAAGCAGGGCCAGAGAGGTAAGACAGTGGGTCGCCCTGCGCGTGGCCTCCCTGAGTTCAATCCCTAGCGCCCCAACTGATGGTCCCAGAGCCCTGCCAGGAGTGATCCCTGAGTGCAGTGCCTGGAATAAGCCCTGAGCACCACTGGGAGTGGCCCAAAACCCAAAATAACTTTTCCAGTTGTACTCTCTCTCCAGCCTCTAGACATTTTTTCATTCTTCCTCCTCACCCTGAGGTGACCACACAGGTGTAAAGCTGGGATCACATCCCCTGCTCCCCACCCGTAGGCAAAGCTTGGTTCCCAGCTCACTGGACTCTCCCTAGCCCTAGACATTTTGTGGAATTCGCCTTACAAGCGGCCAACATGGTCGACCCGAGTTCGATTCCTCCGCCCCTCTCGGAGAGCCCGGCAAGCTACCGAGAGTATCTCGCCCGCACGGCAGAGCCTGGCAAGCTCCCCGTGACGTATTCGATATGCCAGACACGGTAACAACAAAGTCTCCAATGGAGACGTTACTGGGCCCGCTCCAGCAAATCGACCATCAACGGGAGGGCCTTTACCTTTACCTTTTTTTTTTTTTGCTTTTTGGGTCACACCTGGCGATGTACAGGGGTTCCTCCCGGCTCTGCAATCAGGAGTTACTCCTGGCAGTGCTCAGGGGACCATATGGGATGCTGGGAATCGAACCCGGGCCAGCCGCGTGCAAAGCAAACGCCCTCCCCGCTGTGCTATCTCTCCAGCCCCTTTGTGGAGTTTTTGTCTGTTTACTTGTTTGTTTGTTTGAGTCATACCTGTCAGGGCATGGGGCTAACTCCTGGTTCTGTACTCAGGAATCACTCCTGGCAGGGCTCGGGGAAGACCATACGGAGTGTCCAGGACCTCCACCCAGGTTGACTGCGTGCAAGCCAAGCAAGGGCCACCGCCACCCTGAATTCCCTCTCCCACCCACCCTGGCCTTGGACGTTTTAATGTCAACTATTCCCTCTGCATCATTCTTCAGGGGCTCCATCACTTCCTGTAGGTCAACAGACACTTCCTCGGAAACGCTTTTTTTTTTCCTTTTTGGGTCACACCCAGCGATGCCCAGGGGTGACTCCTGGCTCACGCAATCAGGAATTACTCCTGGCAGTGCCCGGGGACTATCTGGGATGCAGGGGATTGAACCCGGGTCCACCGCATGCAAGGCCCTTCCCACTGTACTATATAGTTTTCCAATTCTATCTCTGCCCCTTCTTTCTCTTTCTTTCTTTCTTTCTTTCTTTCTTTCTTTCTTTCTAAAAGAAGTTTCATTGGAACACCTGAGATACAGTTACAAACTTGCATGGTCACACTTCAGTCAAACAACCAAGCAGCCATCCCTCCAGCAGTGCACATTTTATTATTTTTTTTCTTTTTGGGTCACACCCAGCGATGCTCAGGGGTGACTCCTAGCTCATGCACTCAGGAATTATTCCTGTCAGTGCTCAGGGGACCGTATGAGATGCCGGGGATTGAACCCGGGTCCGCCGCGTGTCCGCCGCGTGGAAGGCAACTACCCTTCCCACTGTACTACCGCTCTGGTCCCTGGAAATGGTTTTCCAGTTCTACCTCTGGCCCTTCTTTCTTCTTTTTCCTTCTTTTTTTTTTTTTTTAAGAAGTTTCATTGGAACACCCAGGGCGCAGTTACAAACTTGCATGATTACATTTCAATCAAACAACCCTCAAGTACCAATCCCTCCACCAGTGCACATTTTCCACCTTCAATGTTCCCAGTGTCCCACCTGCCACCCCCACACCCCCCCTCCCTGCCTCTGTGGCACGTACAATCCTTCTCTCTCTCTCTCTCTCTCTCTCTCTCTCTCTCTCTCTCTCTCTCTCTCTCTCTCTCTCTCTCATTTGGGGCCTTATGGTTTGCAATACAGATCCTAAGGGGCCACCGTGCTTGGTCCTTGGTCCTTGGTCTACTTTCAGCCCACAGTCTCTCATCCAACCATCCACGCCCCTCCGTCTTGCCTCACACACGTTTTTCTTCCTAAGATGTGGATCACTGCATCTCTGCCATGCTCTGCTCCCTAGTCACTAACCCGGGGCAGGGCCCGACCCCTTGCCCACTTCCTTCGCCCTGAAAGCCCCCCACACCAAGAACAGAGCTTTGTGTGTGTATGTGTGTATGTGTGTGTGTGTGTGTGTGTACACAACAGGTGTTCAGGAAAGCAAGATCTCTCGCATGCCCAGAGACTTCTAGAGGCTTCCTTTCTCCAAAGCGGCAGCACCCGGTATCCCCCCTCCCCACCTCCAGCCCACCCCCCATCACCCCCCACCCCCAGCCCCGGGTCCCCAAGGCCCCTTCTCCTCCTACCAGCGGCCCCGGGAGGGGGGGAGATGGGGAAGGGGCAGCGCCTCGAGCCTCTCTCGCAGCTGCGGTTGCGTCCCCGGCGCTCGCTCGGGCTCCGTTCAACCGTCCGTCCCGGCCCCCAACACCTCTCCGCGGGCCCCGGGTGGGGGCGAGGCCCGGGGCGGGGCGGCGCGGGCGTCTCCGCTGCGTCTCGGCCGGCCCCGCCGAGCGGCCGTTATAACGGAGCCGCGGGCGCCGCCGATTCGGTCCCGAGCGGAGCGGGCCGTTGGCGCGGTGGGAAAACGCGGCCCCCGCCCGCCGGTGTCGGGCCCCGCTGCCCCCCGCCCGCCCCTGTCCGGCCCCGCTGACCCCCGCCCGCTGGTGTCCGGCCCCGCTGCCCCCGGTCCGGCCCAGCTGACCCCCGCCCGCCCGTGCCCGGCCCCGCTGCTCACCTGCGCCCGGCGCGCGCCCCTCGCTCCGGCGGGGGGACCCTTCCCCGGGAACGCTCTGGCTGCAGGGGGACCCTTCCCCGTTAGCAGCGTGGCAGCATTTCGGCTTCAGGAGATGCCCGCCTCGGTCCCCATCCCCACGACCCCCCCACATACACACACCCGTACGGACGCCCACCCCCGCCCCCCAGTAGTCCCCGCGGGCCGCCCGAGTACTCGGGCACCTGCCGGGCCTTTGCTTCCTTTCACTTCCCGGAAGGGGAGTTTGGGGGGCGGGGGGTGTGGTTAGGAGCGATAAAAGCCCGTGCTCCGCTCTGTGGCCACGTGGGTGCCACCCCGGGAGGCCAGGGGTGGGGGTGGGGGCAGGGCAGGGAGGGCGACTCTGGCGTCTGCCAGCCTCCAGCGCACCCGCGCCCCCCCGCCGCCCCCAGCCCCAATGTTTGCAGCCTCTTGGGGGGTCCGGGGGGCTGGAGCCGCGGTACCGCGGGGTATGGTGCTTGCCTAGCACGTGGCACAGCGTGGGTTCGAGCCCCGACATCCCTTAGGATGCTTCCCCCCACACACACACACCCCTCCCGCAGCATCAAAATTGATCCCTGATCACTGAGTTAGGAGGAAGTCCTGAGCAGTGCCGGATGTGCACCCCCCCCCCCAAAAGAAATTCCAAATTTAAAATACAAATATAGTAAATGTCTGTCTGTCTCTCCCCACCCCCCCACACACACTCCTTTGCTGGGAACTACAAACCAAATTTTCAGCAGAATTGGTCATTAGGGGATTCCGTATGAATTTGTGGGGGACTGACGGGGGGGCTGGGCTCCAGAATCTCACATGTGGGAGGCATGCATTGCCCGGGATGAGCCACATCCGGACCTGGAGTTCCTAATTAAGCCACGCCGGGTTCCACCGCCCAGGATGGGTGGCCGGAAGGAGGAGGAAGAGCGCATGCTCGTGGAGGGAGGGGATGGGTGGGTGGGTGGGTGGGGGGCAGGGAGAGCACACGCAGAAATTAGGGCCACTGGCAAAACTGTTCAGCTATTTGGACAAAACAAAATTGATTGACTTTTTTTTTTTTTTTGCTTTTTGGGTCACACCCGGGGGTTACTCCTGGCAATGCACTCGGGATTACTCCTGGCGGTGCTTGGGGGACCCTATGGGATGCTGGGAATCGAACCTGGGTCCGCCGCGTGCAAGGCAAACGCCCTACCCACTGTGCTATCACTCCAACCCCCCAAAATGGACTTTTTAAAATTTTATTTTAAAGGTTTTGGGCCAGACCCAGTTGTGCTCAGGTCTTATTCTTGGCTCTGCACTCAGGAAGCCCTATGGGGTGCCAGGGATGGAACCCAGGTCCCTCGCCTGAATGGCCAGCTCCCTACCTACTATCCTATGGCTCCAGCCCCAATACACATCATTTCATAATCCTGCATAGAAGGCACCAGTAAGCATTGGGGCGTCCTGGGAAGATGCACTGTCTTCCAAGCGCCATCCTGCAGGAGGCCTGACAGACAGATGGGGAACTGTGGACATGAAGGACAGAATTCAATTTATTTATTTGCGGGTAAGGCGTTTGCCTTGCACATGACCAACCTGGGTTCGATTCCTCCCCTCTTGGAGAGCCCGGCAAGCTACCGAGAGTATCTCACCCACACGGCAAAGCCTGGCAAGCTCCCCGTGATGTATTTGATATGCAAAAAACAGTAACAAGTCTCACAATTTGTTGTGAGACGTTACTGGTGCCCGCTCGAGGAAATCGATGAAAACAGGAGGACAGTGCTACAGTGCTATTTATTTATTTATTTATTGCTGTATTTTTTTGGGGGGGGTCACACCCAGCAATGCTCAGGGGTTACTCCTGGCTCTACACTCAGGAATTACTGCTGGCGGTGTATATGGCATGCCAGGGATCGAACCCGGGTCAGCAGCACGCAAGCCCTCCCCGCTGGACTATTGCTCCAGCCCTAGAATTCAATTTAAATGAATCGAGGAGGCTAGGGTGAGTGCCTGCCCTCCCATCACTCTACAGCCTACCTTTGCCTTACAGAGATTCCGTTTCCCTGCAGGAACTGCCACCGGTCCGGCTTCCTGAGTTGACTGAGAGAGGGAGTCCTGTCAGAGGTTATAAATGTGTTTTCTCATCGCCCGCTTTCCTGCGGTCTGTTTCCAAATAAGCCCATTTGGCTGCTGGAATGAATGGCTGCTTCTGTTTGAGGTCACCCGGCTCGTTGTTAAGATTAGGTTAATTGCTAGGGAAATCCAAAATCATTACTTGGGAAGAAAGTTGGGGGAAAGAATTTGCACCAGGGAGGGCTGGAGCGATAGCACAGTGGGTAGGGCGTTTGCCTTGCACGCAGCCCACCCGGGTTCGATTCCCAGCATCCCATAGGGTCCCCTGAGCACCGCCAGCAGTAATTCCTGAGTGCAGAGCCAGGAGGAACCCCTGTGCAACTCTGTGACCCAAAAAGCAAAAAATAAAAATAAATAAATAAATAAATTGCAGCAGGGCAGTTTCTGAGTTGGAAGGTGATTGGTGAAGACCAGAGGTGATGGGCGCCCGTTGGTCTGTGAGGTGGGTGAGGTGAACCTCCTTTATCAGGGCAGAATCCCTGTCCCCTCCTCCATCTTCAGAGGGTCTTTCACTGGCTTCCCTGCTCCTATCAGCTAACCCAAAGCTACACTGAAATAGTGTGATGGGGTCAGAGTTGTGGCTCAATGGGAGGGCACAAACATCAGGTCCCATGTTTGATTTCCCAGCAACACACACACACACACACACACACACACACACACACATACGCACGCACGCACGCAAGCACGCACACACACATGCACACACATGTATTGTGTTGTTGTGACTATCCAGACTGTGCATGGGAGTAATCTAGGAATATAAACTCTTCAGACTGGGTAGGCAGGTAGGCGGGAAAGACAGTTTTCTGAGGCAGCTCTTTGGCTTATTAAAACTGTCCACTACTTGGGCTGGAGTGATAGCACAGCGGGTAGGGCGTTTGCCTTGCACGCGGCCAACCTGGGTTCGATTCCCAGCATGCCATATGGTCCCCCGAGCACCGCCAGGAGTAATTCCTGAGTATAGAGCCAGGAGTAACCCCTGAGCATTGCCGGGTGTGACCCAAAAAGCAAAAAAAAAAAAAACCCAAACTCCCCATAAACCAAAACAACAACAGAAAAAACAACTGTTTGCTACTCCCCAGGAGTAATTCCTGAGCGTAGAGCCAGGAGGAACACCTGAGCATCGCCGCGTGTGACCCCAAAAGAAAACAACAACAACAAAAACTGTCCACTACTTTTGCCTTGCATGCGGCCGATCCGGGTTCTATTCCCAGCATCCCATAGGGTCCCCCAAGCACTGCCAGGGCTAATTCCTGAGTGCAGAACCAGGAGGAACCCTTAAGCATTGCTGGGTGTGACCCAAAAAGCAAAAATTAAAAAATAAAATAAAATAAAAAGGCAGAACCTGCCTTTTGTTCTGGGCTCCCTTTGCCCTCCACATCTGGGTCCAGTTTTTGATTCTGCTTGGGAAGTACCCGAGGTAGCACTTCAAAGGGAAGGAGTTTTTGATTCTCATCCTTTCAATTCAGTCTGTCAGGAACAAGAACTTTTAGTTCAAAATCCAAGAGGGATGGGTACAGGAAGATGCCTTCATTTTTTTTTCTTTTTGGGTGTCACACCCGGTGATGCACAGGGGTTACTCCTGGTTCTGCACTCAGGAATTACTCCTGGGGGCTGGAGCAATAGCACAGCGGGTAGGGCGTTTGCCTTGCACGCAGCCGACCTAGGTTCGATTCCCAGCAACCCACATGGTCCTCTGAGCACCGCCAGGAGTAATTCCTGAGTGCACGAACCAGGAGTAACTCCTGTGCATTGCCGGGTGGGACCCAAAAAGCAAAAAAAAAAAAAAAAAAAAAAAAAAAAAAAAAAAAAAAAGAAATTACTCCTGGTGGTGCTTGGGGGACCATAGGGGATGCTGGGAATCGAACCCAAGTTGGCCAGGTGCAAGGCAAACGCCCTACCCGCTGTACTGTCGCTCCAGCCCCAGGAAGATGCCTTCAAACTGGAAGTATCGAACTACGTGCTGCAATGAGAAGGGGGAGAAGTTTTGTTTGTTTGGGTGGCCACGCCCGGCGGTGGTCAGGACTTACTCCCGGCTCTACACTCCATGCTGACTTCTGGTGGGGACTGGGAGACCACATAAGGTGCCAGGGATGAACCCGGGTCAGTCACTGCAAGGCAAATGCCCTACATGCTGTACTATTGCTCTGGCCCAGATTTTTTCTTTCTTTCTTTTTGCTTTTTGGGTCACACCCAGCAATGCACGTGGGTTACTCCTAGCTCTTCACTCAGAAGTTACTCCTGGCGGTGCTCGGGGGACCACATGGGATGCTGGGAATCGAACCCAGGTGGACCACGTGCAAGGCAAATGCCCTACCCGCTGTACTATCGTTCTAGCCCCTGGCCCAGGATTATTAATGGAAATAAGGGCACCTACTCAGGAGGTGCTGTTTTTACGGGGGGGAGGGGGCAGATGGATATGGAAAAAATGGGTTGGACCAGGTTAAGAAGGCCCTTACTACTAATAAAAATTTTTAAAAAAAGATTAAGACAGGGCCAGAATGATATTAAAAAAAAAAAAAGGCTCTTGCTGCCAGACTGATGAGCTTGGATTCTATTTTGTTATTTTCTTTTATTATTTTTATTTTGGGGCCACACACCTCAGAGCGTTCTGGGGCTGTTCCTGGCTCTGTGTTTGGGGGAATCATCTGGTACTAGGGAGCAACCCAGGGTTATAGCCACAGCAACCGCATACAAGGCAAGTGCCCTACTTCCTATATTGTCTTTTTTGGCTCTCAGAATGTATGTATATATGTGTGTATGTACATCAATCTATATATTTTTTTTTTTGCTTTTTGCTTTTTGGGTCACACCCGGAGATGCTCAGGGGCTACTTCTGGCTCTGCACTCAGGAATCACTCCTGGTGGTGCTCAGGGGACCATATGGGATGCTGGGGATAGAACCCGGGTCGGCTGCATGCAAGGCAAACGCCCTCCCCATTGTACTATCTCTCCAGCCCCAATCTATCTACCTATACGTATTTGTTTGTTTTTGTCACACCCGGTGGTGCTTAGGGGCTGCTCCTGATTTTACACTCAGGGATCATTCCTGGCGGGGCTCAGGGGAACATATGGGGTGTTGGGATCAAACCGTGTCAGCTGCATGCAAGGCAAGCCCCTTACCCACTGTGCTATCTCTCCAACCCCACCTTCCTAGTTCTTTTCAATTGAAGTCACTGTCACTGTCACAGTCATCCCGTTGTTCCTTGATCGTTGATTTGCTCGAGCGGGCTCCAGTTACGTCTCCATTCATCCCAGACCTGGGATTTTAGCAGCTTCTCTTCTCATCTCCTCATCTCCAGTGAATCTCCTCATTTTCAATTGAAGTAAAACTGGTTTATAATGTATAAATTTCAGGCGTGATAGCACAGCGGTAGGGCGTTTGCCTTGCACGCGGCCAACATGGCCAACCCAAGTTCGATTCCTCCACCCCTCTCGGAGAACCCCAAGCTACCGAGAGTATCTCGCCCGCACGGCAGAGCCTGGCAAGCTACCCATGATGTATTCGATATGCCAAACACAGTAACAACAAAGTCTCCAATGGAGACGTTACTGGGCCCGCTCAAGCAAATCGATGAACAACGGGAGGACCGTGACCATGTGTTCCTCAAATTTCAGGTATACAGCATTATAATTCATCATCTATGATTCCCTACCAAAAGCCTAATTTCCATCCATCACCATATAATGGACCTCCAATGACCAATTTGGTTACATTCCCTTTCCCTTTTGGTGACTATAGTTATATATATATATATATATTTATATACATATATGTGTGTGTATGTTTGTACATATATGATGTATGCAATAACTATGACTATATATGTATAATATGTCCTGTCCTGTCCTCCCATTGTTCGTCGATTTGCTTGAGCAGGCACCAATAATGTCTCACAACAAATTGTGAGACTTGTTACTGTTTTTGGCATATCAGATGTGTCACAGGTAGCTTGCCAGGCTTTGCCGTGTGGGCGAAGATACTCGAAATAGGTAGCTTGCCAGGCTGTCCGCGGGCAGGGGGCGGAGGCGAAGGAATCAAACCCAGGTTGGCTGTGTGCAAGGCAAACACCCTACCAGCTGTGCTATCGCTCTATTATACACATAAAAATACATAGTCAGTTTTGACTATATCTGTCACTGTCATTGCCACTCTCCTCCCGTTGTTCAATCGACTTGCTTGAGCGGGCCCAGTAACATTGTGAGACCTGTTACTGTGTTTGGCATATCGAATATATCATGGGTAGCTTGCCAGGCTTTGCCAAGCGAGCGGGATACTCTCGGTAGCTTGCCGGGCTCTCCGAGAGGGGCGGAGGAATCAAACCTGGGTCGGCCGCGTGCAAGGCAAACACCCTACCCGCTGTGCTATCACTCCAGCACAGCGATACACATTATATAATACGTATAGTCAGTTTATATAATATATATTATATATAATACATGGGGCTGGAGCAATAGCACAGCAGTAGGGTGTTTGCCTTGTGTGCAGCCAGCCCTGCCGAGCCGGATTCGATTCCTCCGCCCCTCTTGGAGAGCCCGGCAAGCTACTGAGAGTATCTCATCCGCATGGCAAAGCCTGGCAAGCTAGCCGTGACGTATTCAATATGCCAAACACAGTAACAACAAGTCTCACGATGGAGACACTACTGGGCCCGCTCGAGCAAATTGATGAATAACGGGAGGACCATGATCATGATCGTTATATAATACATATATAGTCATAGTTATATATATATGTACATATACATATATAGTTATAGTCAGGGCCACACCTGGTGTCACTCCTGGCTCTGCACTCAGGAATTACTCCTGGCAGTACTTGGGGGATGGTCCTCTTGTGACTGTATTTCTGGGGGCTAGGAGGGACAGATTTGGGTCAACCAGTGCTCTGTGTTTGTGCTGAGGAGTCACTGTGCTGTGGCTCTCAGAGTTCCTCAGGGACCATGAGCAGTGCAGGTGTGGAGACTGAACTAGGGTCTGCCATGTTCAAGGAAAGTACTTTCTTCCCTGCATTCTTCCACTCTCTGGACCCCCTGAGTTTTTTTTAATGCTTTTTATAAATGGGGAGGTGTGATGAGGGTACACCCAGTGGCCCTCAGGGTTTACTCCTGGCTCTGCACTCAGGGATTTCTCTTGGTGCTGCTTAGGGAATTGTTTGCAGTGCTGGGATCAAACCCAGGCCGGCAAGCACCTTATCTGCTGTACTGTCTCTCCAATCTGTTTTTATCCGTGCATTTATTATTGTGGTATATAACATTAATTGATTTGTATAGATTGAACCATCCATTCCCTGTCCCCATTTCTTATTTTGTTTTTTTGAATCACACCTTCAAAAAAAACAACTTCACACACCAACTTACTCTTGGCTCTGTCCTTGGGGATCACTTCTTGCAGGCTCGGAGGCAGGTGAGGGGCCATATGGAATGCTGGAGATTGACCATTAAGCAGCTTGATCAGGAGTCATAGAGGCCATTCATGGGTGGTGACTTGTGATCTCGTTGAAGTGGGGAGGAATGGGCTGGCTCCACTCCCATCCCATGAGGCCCTGCGTGTCTCCTCACTGCGGGCCCAAACCTGACTGTCCAATGGCTTCTGGCGGATGGCGGCCAAGAAGCCACCAAGGGGGAGCAGGTGGAGGGACAGCACCCTTTCTCCCCTGGGGTGGCCTGGCCACAGTAACCTACTGCGGGGTCTGGATGCATTTCTGCCAAAAGTCACTGGGTTTCGAGATTTGTTTCTGAGTCTCTGGGATAATGGCCATTAAGCAGCTTGATCAGGAGCCAGAGAGGCCATTCGTGGGCGGTGACTCGAGGTCTCGTTGGGTTGGAGAGGAAAGGGCCGGCTCCACCCCCATCTGGTGAGGCCCCGCGTGTCTCATCACTGCAGGGCCAAACCTGACTGTCCAGTGGCCTCTGGAGGATGGCGGCCACCGGGCCGCCAGGGGGGAACAGGCCAAGGCACAAAACCTATTCCCACCTGGGTTGGCCCAGCGCCGGTAACCTACTGCAGGGACCGGAAGAATTTCTGCCAAAAGCTGTTGGGTTTCGAGATTTATTTCTGAGTCTCTGGGATCATGGACGTTAAGCAGTTCGATCAGGAACCAGAGAGGCCATGCCTCCAATTATATAGCTTAGCATGAGGTGGTTTGTGGGTGTGTCTCCCACATACCTAACTTTTGGCCGTTTACTTTCTTGGTAAACTTTGCCCCAAGATTTTGGAGTCTGGCCAAAGGCACAGCAGCACTTTTTAAAAAAAATTTATTTATTTATTTATTTATTGAATCACCGTGGGAAAGGTTACAAAGCTTTCAGGTTTAGGTCTCAGTCATGCAAATATCAAACACATTTCCCTTTACCAATACTTATTTTTTACCATGAAGAACCCCAATAAAACCCCACCCCCCACCCCTCCCAGTCCCTGTGGGGCAGATGAATTCTAGTTAACACTCTATCTGCTTTGATTAGATTCAATGTTTCAATAAAAGATTCACCACTATTATTTAGAGTTTACCCCCCCCCCCCAAATCAGACATGCTGAAAAAGCATTGTGAAGTGATTTGCTTTCTACAGCTGGGTTCAAGAATTAAATGTTGGTTTTGGATTTCTGCTATTTTACTTATTGACCCTGGAAGTATTTCTACTGAAAGTCAGATAGTTCAGAAATTGGTTTCTGTGCTCTGGAGTCATGGCTGTGCTGGAGAGCCGCTAGTGGGGGGCAACTGGTGGCCTCGGTAGGGCGTGAAGGACGGACCGGAACGCCCCCCTTCCCATGAGGTTTTAGTCGCTCCCACACCCCCGGCTCATACCTGCTGTCCACAAGGCTCCCATGTGGCCACCATCTTTCTTTCCAGAGAGGAGAGGGCGACTGGGGCAACACCCTTTCCCCTCCGGACAGACATGATGGCCTGGATTAACGCATAATCCGTTCACTTTTCTGCTCCAAGCTGCCGGGTTCTGCATTAAGTCCTTGTGCTTCTGGGGCTGTGGCCGTGCTGGAGAGCCGCTCGTGGGGGGCAACTGGTGACCTCGGTAGGGTGTGAAGGATGGACCGGAACGCCCCCCTTCCCATGAGGTTTTAGTTGCCCCCACACCACCGGCTCATACCTGCACAGCAGCACTTTTGGGGTATCTGGAAGTCTGAAGGCGCCATCAGGCTGCTGATGCACTAGCCTCACAGGTACAGATTGACCTGCTGGCGGCACCATACGTCTGGATGCTGGGAATTGAACCCGGGTTGACTTCATGCAAGGCAAGCACCCTACCCATCGTATTATCTCTTTGACTGCCTGCTGAATGTTCCTTGTATCCCTGGATAATTCTCACTTGGGTGCGGTGCATGATGTGTTTAATATATTAGGGTTTTTGTTTTGTTTTGTTTTGTCTCTGTGATCAGGGACCACTCCTGGCAGTGCTCAGGGAACCATGTGTAGTGCCAGTTGCTGGAACCAGTGTCGGCCTTGTGCAAGCAAGCTCCTTATGCCTGTACTATCCCTTTGGCCCTCTAGTTATTTTACGTATGATTTTGGAGATGGGGGTTTTGGGCCACACGCCTTGGCATTTGGGGCTTCTACCAGCTCTACGCTCATGGACCGTTTAGTCTGCAGATCTGATCCAGTTTGGCTGCATGCAAGCCAAGAACCTTAACCCCTGTACAATTTCTTCAATTGAATGAATGGCCTTTTTTTTTGGGGGGGGGCACACCCAGCAGTGCTCAGAGGATGATATGGGATACTGGGAATCAAGCCTTGGATGGCCATGACTTGTACTATTGCTCCGGCCCATGAAAGACCCATTTTTTCTCCTTTAGTTCCCAATCACCCTCCCCTTCCTCCCTTCCCTTCTTGTGTTCTTCCTGGCATTAGCTTTTTTTAAAATTTTATTTGGTGGGGGTGGGAGGCACACCAGGGGTTAGTTCCTGGCTCTACACTCAGGAATTAATCCTCGTGGTGCTTGGGAAACCATACAGGACTGTGGGGATCGAACCTGGGCCGGCTGCATGCAAGGCAAGTGCCTTATCTGCTGTACTATTACTCTAGCCCCACTTCTTGATATTCTTGCTCTTGCAATTACCTGGGTGGCACATGAGCCTGGAACTGACACATTTTTTTTTTTAAGCTGTGGAACTGGTGTGTGTGTGTGTGTGTGTGTGTGTGAGAGAGAGAGAGAGAGAGACATATGAGACTGTGGGGTTCACTAAAATTTTCACTTTTAGTTCAGGCAAACAAGATATGGCTGTGGTGCAGTGTTTACATCAGGAGTCAGTCTTCCTGGAAGTGAGTACTGAAGTGCGTGTGTTTGGGGGGATCTGAACTCAGGGCCATACACTAGCAATGAACAAAAACTTGCTAGGTAGGGTATCTAAGTCACTGCGTTGTTCTCCTGGCCTTCATGAACGGTTCATTCAGTATCCCACCTGCTTCAATACTCTGATCCAAGGCCAGACACGAGCATTTTTTATGTTTTGGGGCTACACTGGGCAGTGTTCTGGGTTACTCTTGGCTCTGCACTCAGGAATCACTCCTGGAGGTGCTTCGAGGTCCCTTAGGGGGGGTAACAGGGGATCGAACCCAAGGCAGCCACGAACAAGATAAACACCCTACCGGTTGTACTATCCTCCAGACTCCAGCCCTGAGCTTTGTGTATCAGAGCCTCAGTTTCTCTATCTGTCCCTAACGGCAGGGTTAAAACCCTCTGCCTTGCCTTTCCTCGGTTTCATTCATTCTTTTATTTGGACAATCTGGCGGTAAAGGATGTGTGTTTAAAGTGATCGTGTATATTCCAGAAAGCCAGGACACGAAACTAACTTCTGTTGAATAAACAGGAAACTATCGATCCTAAACAGGAAATGACCTTGCGTGAGGGCAACGAAGTGCCGCGGATTTCCCTTTTTCCTTCAGTTCCCGCTACCCTCATTTCCGGGTTCCAATCCGTTTTGGACCTTCGCTACAATAACAGAACCGGGCTGGCGCTTCCCTGCACCACCCTGACGTCATCCCCGAGAAAACAGCCAATCGGCTGCGCCCTTTCCTGGACCTTTTTTTTTTTTTCCAAGCCCCCGGCTTTACATAATTGAAAATATCAACCAATCAGCAGTTGGGGTGGGAGGTACCAAAATAATCTTCACTTCCTCCCCAAAGGGCCACGCCCCCTGCGTCATCCTGATGGATCCCTCCCGTAGCCAATCAAAGAGCAGATCGGAGCCCAACCTACCTTAAACCCAACCAATGAAAATGAAGACGGGCTGTTGGGGCGGGGAATGGAAAACTTGCCCCCTCTTTTGGAAATGCTTTGGAAGAGGCGCGTCCCGACCACTTAGAATTTTCGCCTGCACGGGCATCCCCGCGTACCGCGGATTGAGGGGCAGCGGTTCTGCCCCTCTTGGATGCCCCCCTCCACCCCGCATCCCACGCCCCTTTATTTCTGGGGAGCCCTCCCCCTACCCCTCCGAGCTGGATCCTGCTGGAAGAGAGCCCAGGGCCAATGGGGCCCGTGCCTCCACGCCCCTCCCCGGGCGGGTAGGGAAGGGCAGGAGCGAGTCCCGCAGCCCCCGGCCCCACGTTCCCCGCGCGGCGCTGACACGGGAGTGGGCGGAGCTGGATGCCTGCACGGCGCCGGGAGAGGCTGGAGCGTCTTAAGGTGGAACTGAAGAGTTGGGTGGTTGGCGCTGGCGAGCCACAGGGATGTGACGTCCTCCCTCCCCTCCCTGCCTCCCCGCGTCTAGGCTCCCGTCCGAGCGCCTCCGTTCTAGTTTTATTTTTAGGGAGAATAAACAGGTTAGGCAGAGGAGGTAAAGCACCATCGAAAATCGCGCAAGTTGCGTAATGGAAAGACCAACCACCCGGAGAACTTTGCCTTTAGTTTTTATTTATTTATTTATTTATTTATTTTTTTCCCCCTGCACGCTTCGGCTGCAGTTCTCTGCCCTCCGAGATTGAGATTACCTTTTAAAGTAGCGCCCAGCGGGTTCTGTCTTGTTTTGTTCCCCCACCCCCGGATCCGCAAAAGTGAACGCACATTGTGTCCGGTGCAGATTTCTAAAGGGATCGCTGGGAGGCTGGTTTGATTTCTCCTTGCCAGCTCTGACTTACAACCGAGAGCGAAAGAAAAGCAAAGAGACTCACGCTGGGTGGCTTAGAAGCTTGTGGGTCACCCACCCTCCCTCCTGCTTTCATCACCGGCGTCCTACTTGCCTTGGTGCAAACCTTCTCGTCTGTGATGTGGAGACAGTAGTAATGCTTCCTTCCGAGGCTTAGTAGAAGCATAAAAAAATCGTGTAGATGGCAAACACTGTACTCTAAAAGATGTAAATATAGCATATTATAAATACAATGTATATAATAATAGTAAAGTTTCGGAGTCCTGAGAGTGTGCCAGCACTTTTTTAATTAAATCACCCTGAGTTGCAAAGTAGCCAAATTATTCATGGGTACAATGTTTCAACGTGGGTCCCACGCCAGTGTCTGCTTCTCTTCATCAATTACCCTCCTACCTGCCAGATTGCCTCTATGGTAGGCACTTTATACCTCCTTTCCGCATCCAGTTCTCCAGAGTGACCACTTTTCTTCATCAATGTCATATCGTACCCTTCCTTGACTGTTGCCTTTGGGCATTTGTTATTTCCCTACTTTTGTTTTTTCATATTCTGCATGTGAGACAAATCATTCTGAGCCTGCCCTTCTCCCACTGAATAACTTCACGCAGCTTGATACTTTCCAGATCAATCCTGATTGCTGCAAATTGTATGGCTACATCTTTTCTTAAGACCCAGTTGTATTCCATTGTGTATATGTTCCACGGTTCCATTATCCAGTCACCTGTTCTTGGACGCTTATTTCCAGATATTGTCCATCGTTGAATAGTGCTGCAATGAACCCAGGAGTGCAGATGTCAGGTATATTGTGCAGGTATATTATATAATATGGTATATTAGGTATATTATGGTATATGATGTATCATCTAGACAGATGATAGTCTGTCTGTCCACCACCAGTTGTTCATTGATTTTCTTGCTCGAGCGGGCCCAGTAACATCTCCATTTTGAGACTTCTTGTTACTGTGTTTGGCATATACATCACTGGTAGCTTGCCAGGCTTTGCTGTGTGGGCGAGATACTCTTGGTAGCTTGCCAGGCTCTCTACGAGAGGCGGAGGAATTGAACCCGGCTCAGCCGGGCTGGCTGCGCACAAGGCAAACACCCTACCGCTGTGCTATCGCTCCAGCCCATGATGTATCATAATAAGGTATATTACATACTATATATGGTCTGCGTTGTGTTTTGGGGCCCTTGGCGTGGAATTGCTGACTCTTATGGAAACTCAATTCCTAGTTTTGTTTGGATTTTGTTTTGGGGCCACACCTGGCAGCGCTCATGGATTACTCCTGGCTCTGCACTCACGAATCTCCTGGTGGTGCTCAGGGGACCATATGGAATGCTGGGGATCGAACCTGGGTCGAGTGCATGCGAGTCAAGCACCCTAGCCTCTGTACTATCTCTCCAGCCCCTCAATTTCTAGGTTTTTGAAGATTGTCCATATTGTTTTTCAAAACGGACTAGTCAACATTCCCACCAGTGTTTCAGCATTTCCAACAATATCACACGATTATTTACTTTGTTAAATTTCAAATAGCAAAAATAGAATGTTTTATTTTATTATTATTATTTTTGCTTTTTGGGTCACGCTCGGCAATGCAAAGGGGTCACTCCTGGCTTGCACTGAGGAATTACTCCTGGCGGTGCTCGGGGGACCATATGGGATGCTGGGAATTGAATCCGGGTTGGCTGTGTGCAAATGCCCCACCCACTGGCTTTGCTTTTTGGGGGGGCTTTGCTCCAGTCTCCAAAATAGAATGGTATATTTTAAAAGTAATAAGTAATACCTGGTCAGTCTTTCATGATCTACTATACCTCTTTCCCCATCATTTGATAATTTCAAGGTGTCAAGCATTTCAAGACTAGAGGCTTCATTTGGCATTTCTACAAAATAATTCTTAAAAACTCCCCCTTCCCCAGTTCCATGAATACATCGAAAATATAGCAATTTCCTGATTGCACCAAAGATTAGATAGAAATTTCATCTGTTGCTCGGCATTTTTTTTTCCAGTCATTTTGTTTAAGATCCAACAGTCCCATGTTGGACATGGATGGGCATAGCTCTCTCTCTCCACATTGCATTTGATTGGCCTCTTGCCAGTGCTGGGGATTGCACATGGGCAAGACACGTGTTCTGCCACGGAGCCTATCCACTGTGTCTCCCGCCACTCTTCCCCTCTGTTCACTGTGTGATGATCCGGGGTCTTCCACTTTCATTCCAATGCTTGCCTCCAGGCTCACAAGGGACCATATTCCTGGCCGCTCTGCACCCAGGACCACACACTTGAGTAGTGATATTCTCACAGAGGGGACTGTGGGTTGGAGATCACACATTGTTGTAATTAGCAGAGCTACTGGAATGACCCCCATCAAGTGGGTGGAAGGTCTTAGGCACAGGACCTAGATATGCAGAGTGATTTAATCCTCCACAACACTAGGAAGGAGGAAGTGTGTGTGTGTGTGTGTGTGTGTGTGTGTGTGTGTGTGTGTGTGTCTGTGTATTTGGCTTTTTGGGTTACCCCTGGCGGTGCTCAGCAGTTACTCCTGGCTCTGCACTCAGGAATTACTTCTGGTAGTTCTTAGGAGACCCTATGAGATACTGGGAATTGAACCCGGGTCAGCTACGTGCAAGACAAATGCCTTCCCCACTGTACTATCACTCTGGCCCAGGAGGAAATATTCTTACCCCCTTTTCTTTACTTTTTATTTTGGTTGGTGGTGGGCTTTTGGGCCACACCTTGCGGTCCGGAGAGGCTACTCCCAGCTGGCTTCACTCCCAGTGGTCTCAGGGTGTCAGGGACCATATATGGTACCAGGGATTGAATCGGCATCAATTGCATGCAAGGGAGTACCTTAACCATGATATTCTCTCTCTGGTCCGTAGTTTTCATGGAGGTGCCAGATCTGGAAGCCAAGACCCCAGATGTGCAAGATACATGCTCTTTCACTCCATCTAGCTCCCATTCTCAACACAAACATTTAAAAAAAAAAAAAAAGAGGGGCCAGAGCAATACTACAGGAGGTCAGATGCTTGCCTTCACATAACTGACTTGGGTTCAATCATTTGGTATCTTGTAGAGTCCCCTGAGCTCCGCCAGGAGTGATCCCTGTGCAAAGAGCCAGGAGTAAGCCTAAGCACCAACAGATGTGGCTCAAAAGCCAACAATAACACAACAACAACAACAATAAAAAGTGGGGTTGAAAAAAGAACAGGGGCCTGAGCGATAGTACAGCAGGTTGGGCATTTGCCTTGCATGCAGCTGACCCGGGTTCAAGTCCCAGCATCCCATATCATTCCCCAAGAACTTCCAGGAATAATTCCTGAGTGGAGAGCCAGGAGTAACCCCTGAGGATCACCAGGTGTGACCCAAAAAAAGCAAAAATCCCGAAAAACAATAATACCCCTCCTCCCCCAAAAGTACATCTATCACACAGAAAAAATAAAGGTACTGGGTTGTTGAATGTGTTAGTGTTTTGAAAAGTGGGCAAAATAGCTTTATTATTATTATTATTACTGGGCTGGAGCGATAGCACAGCGGTAGGGCGTTTGCCTTGCACGCAGCCAACATGGCCGACCCGAGTTCGATTCCTCCGCCCCTCTTGGAGAGTCCGGCAAACTACCGAGAGTATCTCGCCCGCACGGCAGAGCCTGGCAAGCTCCCCGTGATGTATTCGATATGCCAAACACAGTAACAACAAAATCTCCAACGGAGACGTTACTGGGCCCGCTCGAGCAAATCGATGAACAACGGGAGGGCCTTTACCTTTACCTTTTACTTTAAATTTTGGTTTTGGGGCTACACCTGGTAGTGCTTACAGCTTACTCCTGGCTCTGCAATCAGGGATCACTCCTGGTGGGGTTCAGGGGATGATATGGGGTGCCAGTGAGAAAACCCAGGTGTGTGTGTGTGGGATTGAATCAGACTTGGCTGTGTGCAAAACAAGCACTCTACCCACTGTACTATCTCTCCGGCCCCAGAAAATAATTTTAAACCTGGGTATGGCAAGGACAGAGAGGAAGATGATTCTTAATTCTGACAAGTCAGGACAGGGGAATAGAAGCTAAGAATCAAGTCTCTGGAGGATTTTGGATTTGTTCATGTCAGTACTGACTTAGCTACTTATTAACTGCATGAATTCAGACTTGGTCAATCTCTCTTAAATCATGCTCTCCTCATTTGTAAAATAGACTTTATAATAATAGGGCTTATGAGAGTTAAATACGATAAGGGTTTGGCTCAATGCCCAGCACACTGTGAATATAATGTAATTATATATAATGACACATCTAAGCCACACATATGCAGAGTATGTATACCACATAGAAAGATAATAATTTACCCAGCCCATGTCAAAAAAGGAGTCATCAAGCTGGGCTCTTGAATGCATGGGCATTTTTAAAAAAGCAATTTAAGATATAACAAGGTTCACAAACTTCCCTCTGTGAAAACAGTTTTTGATCATTCCATTAGCCATTTAGGGGTAACAAGCAAAATAAAATAAATTACCGTGGACATGTTACAGAGGCAGGCCTGAGGGGTGGTTGGGAACATGGACAATAGTGGAGGAAAGGTGACACTGGTGGTGAGTTGGGGGTTGGAATATTGAACGCCTGTAACAAATCAGCACGAACGACTTTATAAACTGCTGTGTTTAAATAAAGTAGAGGTAAAATAAATTCATAACCATACAAAGATATTCAAATAGTTAATGGGTAATTTTTTTTTCTTTATGGGTCACTCCCGGCGATGCTCAGAGGTTCCTCCTGGCTCTGCACTCAGGAATTACTCCTGGCGCTGCTGGGGGGGAGTGGGACCATATGGAATGCTGGGATTCGAACCTGGGTCTGCCGAGTGCAAGGCAAACGCCCGATCCGCCCTTCTATCGCTCCAGCCCCTCATGGGTAATATTTTTGCTCTTAGAATACTTTATGTGATCAAATCACTTGATAAGTGTTTAGAGGGCCAGAAAATGGAAATAGAGAATTTTCAGAGGAATAATTTTCTAGGAGGAAAGTGGAGGACGGTCCTCTGCCCTAGTCTGTCCCTTGGCTGGGAGGGAAGGGACTCGGTGTCCGGAAGAATATTTTATTCCCTGTGATCGGGAAAGATATGGGAGCGAGAGGCTGGAGTGACAGTATAGTGGGAAGGGGGCTTGCCTTGCGCGCGCCTGAGTCTGGTTGATCAATCGTGGGACTGAGTCCTATTGCCAGGACTGCGTCCTGAGCACCGAGTCAGGCGTAGGTTCTGAGTACAGACAGGTGTGGTCCAACATCGCCACCCCGCAAAAAAGGAAGAAGAAAAAAAAAGATAGTGGAAAGTATTCTCAAGTGATAGGTCAAGTCATCCAGAGGGTCGAAAAGCATTTTCACACTGTCGAGTTTTGTCAAGGCCTTGCGGGGTGGCCAAGGCGAGCAGCAAGAAGGCGTCCCCCGCGACCACCGAGGCTGCACGCGCGGGAGAGGCTCCATCTCCCGGTGTCCGGTGCGGGATGTCTGCCCCGAAGTCCACTCGGCACCCCCCCCCCCCCCCCGTCCCCACCCATTTCCCCAGCCGTGGCTGGCGTCCGGGAGGTCCCGAGCTCGGGTAACGAAGGCATCTCTGTGGCCGCATCCCGGGATCCACTGGCTGGGGCGGACAGAGAAGCCCCAGGAAGGGCGTGGAGGGGACAGCGGTGGCGAGAGTTGTCGTCCTTCGGCGCCGCGCTGGCCCCTAGGTGCGCGGCCGCTCGGAGTCGGAGCGCAGCCCGGGACCTGGGCCGCCGGGACGGTGCGCGGGACCGCGGCCAGGCGGGATGCGGGATGCGGGATACGGGATGCAGGATGCGGGATGCGGGATGCGGGATGCGGGATGCGGGATGCGGGCGCCTGGGGGGGGTCGGCTGGGGCCCGCGCGCGGCCGCTCGCGCCTCCTTAAGCGGCGCGGGGTGGCGGCGGCGGCGGCGGCCCGGCGGGCGGGGGCGGGGGAGGGGCGCGAGCGCGGCGCCGAGGCCGGGGAGGAGCCGGGGCCTGCAGCGGAGCCGAGCCCGAGCCCGAGCCCCAGCCGAGCCCCGACACGGCCCGCCCGGCCTGCCGCCTTCCCCGGGAGCCCCGAGCCGGCCGGAGCCCGAGCGCGCCCCGCGCCACCCCCGGGAGCGGAGCGGACGGGACGGGGGACTCCGAGGAGGCGCTGGCGCCGCCCGCGCCCGCGACGGGAGTCGGGAGCCGCGGCCTCCCGGCGCCAGCTGCCCAGGCCAGCGCGGGGAGAGCGGGGAGGACGCGATCCCCACCCTCGGGTCACCCCCCCACCAGCCGCGGGGGCCGGAGCGCGGACCTTTCGCCGTCGGGCGCGGGCGCGGGGAGCCTCCCTCCCGCCCCCCCGTGGGGCGCCGCCGCGGCGCTCGGTGCGATAGAGGCGAGCGCAGCCCCCCGCGCAGGCCCGCGACGAGACGCCCAGAAGTGCAAAAGGGGGTGATCCTTCCCGGAGGAGGTTAGGGGGAGCCCGGCCCGGCGCGCCGCCGCCGCCGCCGCCCCTTGCAAGCGCGCGACTCCGGGCGCGGCGGGACTTTGGAGGCGGTGAGCTCCGTGCGCGCCGTCGGTGCGAGCCGGTACTCACGGGGCAGCGGCGTCCTGACATCCACGAGCGGGGCCCACGCCCGGGAAAGCAGGGGGGTCGGCGTCCAGGAGAGGGGAGCAGCTCCCCCCGTTCATCCCCTGCGCCTCGACGGCGCGGCCGGGCCGAGCCCGAGCCCTCGGCGCCGAGCTCCTCCCGCCGACCTCAGGAGCCCTCCACTCTCCAAAGAGCCAGTTTGGGGGGGAGGGGGACTCCCCCAAGGGGGAGGAGACAGCGCCTGGTCGGGAGACGCCCCTCCCCTCCTCCCCAGGGTTGCCGGCCGGGGCTGGGGGGTGTACCACCTCCCCCAGGTAGGGCCTCCGTCTCCTCCTCCTCCTCCCCCCCAGCGCCCCTCCGCTCCGCACCCTCTGGGAACCCACTTCCCCTCCGCGGCGGCGGCGGCGGCGGCGGCATGGGAGGCTCTGCCGAGCACAGGAAGAGCCGCGGATGACGATGAGACTCTTCGGCTCCCTTTGAAGAGGGGGATCCCGGCACCCTCCAACGCCACTAGCAGGTGGTTCCCGCCCTTGGCTGGGGGCACCTTGGAGACCGGTGAGTTACTTCTCTTGGGTCTCTGCGGCCCGAGTTTTTTTTTTTTTAATGGGAGGGGGGATATGGCTGGGGTCTGGGGTGCGGGCAGAGAGGGTGGCTTTTGGGATCCTGTCCTGGAATTCAGAGAAGTAACTCTGAATTCCAGAGGTCCTGAGGGGCTGTGTGTGCTGCGGCGGGTCGGGATTCGAACCCTCAACTCCCAGAGTTCGGCGGATTCGAACCCTCAACTTCCAGAGTTGGGCATCTCAGCGTTTGGCTTTTACTGGAGGTCCCTAGGGAAGTGTCGGTTCCCAGCTGGGGCACAGGGACAGCAGAAAGCACTTGTGTCATCAAGTGTGAGCCCGTCCAGACTTCTGGACCCAGCTCCATCCTTTTCTGTTCTCTTCCTGGACAGCTGGGTGCTATTCCTCTGGTGGGACAGCTTCTTACCTGTTGCCCCAGGCCAGTTCGGTGCCCTCCGAGAGCTGTTCTTTCCAACCCACTGAGCTGCCTGGCCCTACTCCTGGTTCTTAGACTCCTGTAGGGTCGCCCGGTTCCCCACTGACCACATTCCTCAGCCAATGAAATCCGAAGGGAGAGAGAGGGTCGACGTGGAGCTGCTGGATTAAACTTCTCCCGGGTGCTGGGCTAGTTCCCCAGGCCCCCTCCAGGCCCCTTATCCTCTGGTGAGGGGGAGATGCAGGGTATTGGAGCGACTCTCACCTTCCATTCTTCTCTGGGCCACCTCCGGGATGTGAGCTCTGAGGGGCTTCTCCGATCTCATGCACTCCCTGCCCTGTTTCTTTTTTGTTTGTTTGTTTTTGCTTTTTGGGTCACACCTGGCAATATACGGGGGTTACTCCTGGCTTTGCACTCAGGAGTTACTCCTGGTGATGCTTAGTGGACCCTATGGGATGCTGGGAATTGAACCCGGGTCAGCCGCGTGCAAGGCAGCTGCCCTACCCGCTGTGCTATCTCTCCAGCCCCCCTTGTCTGATTCTTGTTTGGTTCCTGGGACCTTGGGTTTCCCTTCTGTGCCGTCAGAGAGGCGTGAGCTGCTTCTTGGCTCTGGGAAAAGGTGCTGGGAACATCCCTTCATGCAGCGCCATGGGTTTTTATCTTTGGTTTTGGTACCGCGCCTAGTGGCCTTACTCCTGGCTCTGTGCTCAGGCCTCCCACCTGGTGGGGCTCAGGGGACCATCTGGGGTGCTGGGGATTGAACCCGGCTGGACAGTGTACGAGGCCAGTGCCCTCTCTGCTGTCGTATCTCTCTGGTCCTTCCTTGGGCTCTTCACTGCCTCCGCTGCTGTGTCCTGGGTGGGCTCTGCACCAGCTACTGGGTCCTGGCACCCCTGCCAGGTGGTGATGAGTGTGAACACACTCAAACGAGCGTTTCAGCGCGGCTGACGTGTGTGGAGGGCCAGGAGTGGGGGTGGGGCGGGGTGTTTCCTGGCCGACTCTGGAATCCCCTAGGCCGATGTGTTTCCTTTGGAAGCAGGGAGCCCTGGGCCAGGATCTCCCCGTAAGAGTGAGCTGGGGGCCTGGGGACTGTGACCAGCAGGGAGTCAAGCTCCTGGGAGCCCTTGTCTGGGGGGTTGGAGTGAATGAATTGGCCCAGACATTCCTTTCTCCAGGACTGAGCACAGCACCCCATTTCTGATATCCCTGGTCTCAGAGGCATAAAGAGCCCTGACTTGGGAGCTAGAACTCTCCCCACCCCAGCTGGGGGAGGGTGTGTGTGTGTGTCTGTGTCTGTGTGTGTGTGTGTGTCGAGGCCAGCTGCGTGGTTCTTACAAAGTACTTTTCGGTGTGTGTTTGTGTGTCTGTGTGTCTGTCTTGAGACCAGCTGCGTGGTTCTTACGAAGCACTTTTCCAGATGCTGGAATGCAGCCCCTCATCTTCATGGGTACCCCCCGCTGCAGTCAGTGTTCCTGGGACCCAGCGTCCCAAATTAGTTTGCTTCTGTGGAACTCAGCATCGGGCCACTGCGTTTGATTACCTGTGATGTCGAGAATGCTGTTTTCCAGATCCTGTCTTAGAGTCTTGACCTTCCCCCAGCCCCCCCCCCCCCAGCCACTCCCCAAAATATGAATTGTGAGTCCCCTCTCTCTTCCTCCGAGGGAGTTTCTCCTCAGTCTTGGCATTACTGGGGTGATGCAGTTCCCAAAGGAAAAAAAATTGCGGGACGTTTTGCTGTCCTGAAAACTTTTGCAGGCTTTGCAGTGAGAAGCCCTGCTGGCTGGGACAGACAGTCCCCGGGAGGTGGCTTACAGGCTGCAGCTGACCCTGGTTTGGTCTCTGGCACCGCCACGAGGAGTGACCTCTGAGCACAGAGCCAGGAGGAAGCCCTGAGCACTGCCAGGTGTGGCCCAAAAAACCCAACCAAAACACAGCTGCTTCCTTGAGGCGCTCTTAGTTTACAGGTGAATCAATCTCTCTCTCTCTCTCTCTCTCTCTCTCTCTCTCTCTCTCTCTCTCTCTCTCTCTCTCTCCTTCCTTATTCAAAAACTGGAACTGCAGTCAGGACTTACTAAGTGCCCTTAAAGTTACCTGGGGATGCAGAGACCAGACAAGGCACCTGGTCCCGAGGGGCTGACCCCACTTCTCTCCCTGGTATCAAATGTCATCTCCTGTGGCTTCTGAGCACTGCTGGATGGGGCCCAAATCCCTCCTCTTCTCCCCCCCCCCCCCCCCCGCCGAAATAGAGCACCCAAGGTGATCTTTAGAGTAACCCACCGGAGTGTTCTCATCTCTATTTTATTATCATTAGTATTATCCTTTCCGGGTTTGGAGGTCACCCCCAGCGGCGCCTAAGGCTTGCTCCTGGCTCTGTGCTCAGGGCTTATTCTTGACTCTACACTCAAGGATCACATTTTATTTTTTTTGAATTTTCAGGCCACACCTGGCGGTGCTCAGGGTTTCCTCCCGGCTCTGTGCTCAGGAATTGAACCTGGCGAACACCTTCCTTCCGTATAGGCCTCTGTAGCCCCACAGTTCGGTTTAATCGGTGAATAACTCACTGTGAAGGCATGATCAGGAGGCCGGGGGGCCCAGGAGGTCTCAGGGAGGTGGTACTGGGGGCCAGTGCTCAGTTCATCTTGGATGTTCCGGGCAGAGCAGGACTCTGGCTCCTGGTCCCATTTCTGCACAAGGCCCCGGCCTTGCAGATCTGTGGGCTCACACACCCTGCTGTGCCCGGTGGGTCTCACACAGCCCCTGTGAGATGGGGCTCGCACCCCCACAAAACGCTCTCTGTTTTCCTCTGCCCTTCACCCAGCCCCGAAGCCGGCTGCCAGCACCTGTGGATGTGACAGAGCCTGCCCGCTGGCCGCCTCTCCCCGTGTCTGTGGGCCCGTTTCCTTTCGTCCTGCCAGGACGTAGGGGTGAGTGTGACTGGCCCCAGGCGCTGCCCCAGTACCCCGGCGCCCACCTGGTCTGAGAGGTGTGGGGAGACAGGTCGCCGGTGCAGGGACATGGGAATGCCTCTTGTTTGCCTTTCTAATAATAGCTCAGGAGAGTAGCCACAAGCCATTATTTTGGGGCGCGTGGAATGTGAGGCTGCCGTGGAGTCCCGACTTCAGCTTCATTCACTTGTGGGCGCTTTGGGGGTGAGGAGTGGGGGTCAGGGAAGATTTGGTGCAGAGTTTATGATTTCATGCTTCCCCCCTCTTTTTCTCATTCTTTCTTTTTCTTTCTTTCCTTCCTTTCTTTCTCTTTTTTCTTTCTTTTTCTTTCTCTTTCTTTCCATTCTTTTCTTTTTCTTTCTTTTTCTCTTCCTTTCTTCTTCTCTTTCATTTTCTTTTCTTTTTTCTTTTTCTTTCTCTTTCTTTCCATTCTTTCTTTTTCTTTCTTTTTCTCTTTCTAACTTTCTTCCTTTCTTCCTCTCTTTCGTTTTCTTTTTTTTTTTTTTTTGTGCATTTTTGGGTCACACCCAGCAATGCTCAGGGGTTCCTCCTGGCTCTGCACTCAGGAATTACTCCTCGCCGTGCTGGGAGACTATGGAGGATGCTGGGAATCGAACCCAGGTCAGCCGCATGCAAGGCAAACACCCTACCCGTTGTGCTATGGCTCCAGCCCCTCTTTCTCTCTTTCTTAATATTGGCTCACGCCCCGCGATGCTCAGGGGTTCCTCCTGGCTCTGCACTCAGGGAATCACCCCTGGCAGGTGCTCGGGCCACCCTCCAGGATGCCGGGGATCCAGCCTGGGTCAGCCATAGGCAAGCAAGCGCCCTCTCCACTGTACTTTTGTTCCGGCCTCTTTCTTTTGGATGGAAGGGGAAACTGAGGCATGGGACCTTGCAGGGAGCCAGAGGGGCAGTTTCCTGAGTCAGTGTCCAGAGTGGGACTGGAATTGGGCAGTGCAGCCTCTGCACTGGCCTTCCAAGAATGGGGAAGCACTGGGGGGTGGGGTGGAGTTGGTGGGATGGGGCTGAAGAGCCCAGAGGCTGCCCCCACCCTCCACCCCCCACCCCCCACCCCCCAGCCCGCCTGCTGCCAGCATCTTGTAGCCGCTCTGCCTGGAATGTATTTTGAGTCCCGAGGGCTGACCCGGAGGGTGCTGGGGAAAGGTTAAATTTAACCTACAGTGCCCTAACCTGCCGCAGGCAGGCGCAGTGGGGGGTGGGGAGGGAGGGTTGTGGTGTAAGAGAGAGGGAAGGACATGCGGCTGGAAGCGTAAAAGGTCCGGGCGAGCTTCCCTGCTTGGCGTTGAGGGTGCCCGGCCGGTGCCCGCCAGGCTCCGTAACCCACTGTGAGTGCTCTGTTGCGCCTTGTGCAGTTTTGGGAGCGTTTCAGATGAGCTGTCCTGTCCGCAGAGGGCGGCTCTGGCTCTTAAGATAACATTTCCCCCAGCCCCGGTGCTTTGCTTATCAGCAAGGAGGGCTCCAGCTTGGGGTTCTGTGTAGAACCCCCGTGGGCCCCCGGCCCCCGCCCCCCCAACCCGCGGGGCTGCCAGCTCAGAGCCCCAGTGCAAGCCCCCAGCCCAGCCAGACCCAAGGCCTGGGAGGCTTCCTGGAGGGATGACACTTCCCCGCTGGGGTCCCAAGTGTCTCGGGTGTTGGGGGGGCAGGATGGTGGGGGTTGATTGAAGGGCAGGGGTGTGGGGGGGAGCCGGAGCCTAGGAGCCAGGGAGAAACCCCTGCAGAGTGCTATTTATAAACGTGGCCTTTTGTGTGCGTGGCTTTTGCTTTTTGCAGCCCTGGCGGGGGAGACTTGGGGGGGGGGGGTGGCGGGTAGTGTTGGCTGCGGGTCCCGGCTGCCCAAGCCCCCGGGGGCGCTCTGGAGTTTCCTGCAGCCCAGCGGAGTGGGTGTGTTGGCGGTGAGACGCAGCCCGGGCCGGGCCCGGGGAAGCATGCTTGGACGTGCAGAGATCGCGCGGGCGTGGGGGTGGGGGTGCGGTAGACGAAAGCCGACGCCCCCTCCCTCCCCACACACTCCTTCCACACCCCCCCTTAGGGGAAAGGGCGAGTGACGGGGGAGAAGGACCAGCTGGGAGGGGCGCCCCTGGCGGGCGGCCCAACGTGTGCCGCGCCGGGGGGAGTTGTGAGCGCGCGCGCTGCCCGACGTGGGCCTGGCCGTCCAACCCCGCCGAGCCCGGGGACGGGGACGTGCCGTGTACGGGCTTGTGCCGCCGAGCTGGGTGTGGAGGTCGAGATTCCAGGCATACTGCGTCTCTCTGCCCGGGATTCTGACCTCTGGGCCGGGCTGGCGGCTTCCAGGCCGACGACGACGACGACGCACCGGCTGGAATCTGGTGGCGCGCGCGTGTGCGCGCAGAAACCTGTCCTAGCTGGGGAGGCCGCCGAGTGGCACCCACCACCCTCTTCTCCCTCATCACACCGCGCAGAAACCTGTCCTGGCCCGGGAGGCCGCCGAGTGGCACCCACCACCCTCTTCTCCCTCGTCACAACGCCGTGCCAGCAGGAGCGCCCAGCGGTATGGGTGGGTGGAAGCGGGATGGGCAGACCCGGGACGTGGGAGGGAGGCTTGGCAGCACCCAGAGTTTGCACGGAGGTGCGGCGAGCCTGCGTGCCTGGCTGGGAAGGAGGGAGCCAGCGAGGAGGAGCAGGAGGAGGAGGAGGAGCAGGAGGAGGACGGCTAGCTGGGCGGCAGTGGGGCGGGAGCCAACTCCCCGCCCGACGGGCTATTTTTAGCGACCGTCTGATTGTTCCCGGTGTGCACAGAGCTGGGTGTCTCCCTGGCTGGGGGAGGTGGGAGGGCCTGGAGAGGACTTGTGCTCTGTCTTGGGGGGCTGGCATCGCAGTGGGGCGCTCGCTGGGTGCCCTCCTCTGGGACACTGTGCCGTCCGGTGGTCAGGTGCCATGCGGTGTGTCTGGTTGTGCACTGTGTGTGTGTGTGTGTGTGTGTGTGTGTGTGTGTGTGTGTGCTAGCGCACAGGGACAAAGTAATCAAAGGTATCTCCTACGAAGTACCTTTTTGGGCCTGGAGCAATAGTACAGCCGGGAGGGCGTTTGCCTTGCACACCGCCGACCCGGTTCGATTCCCAGCATCCCATATGGTCCCCTGAGCACCTGCTAGGAGTAATTTCTGAGTGCAGAGTCAGGAGGAACCCCTGTGCATCGCCAGGTGTGACCCCCGGCCCTCTTCCCAAAAAGTACCTTTATGAGCTGGAGTGGAGGGATAGTTCAGCAGGTAGGATGAACGTTTGCCTTGCACATGGCAGACGTGGATTCCATCCTCAGCAACCCCTGTGGTCCCCAGTCCCCACCAGGAATGAGCCCTGAGTGCACAGCTGAGAGAGAGAGAGAGAGAGAGAGAGAGAGAGAGCGCTGTTTAAGGGGATCAGATGTGCTTCATTGGGGGTGTAGTTGCGTTTTACTCAGAGGGGTTTCCCTCTGCAGAATCGCATGTAATAGAACAGTCATCTGCCCTGGTGAATAGGGTTTGTCTAATTTTGCCTGCGAAGTGGCCCTTATTTTCTTTTAGGCTTGGGGGGCCACATGCAGCTGTGCTCAGGGCTGCCTTTGGACCCCAGGGCCTGTGGGGGCTCAGACTCAGGGCTGCAGCCTGCAAAGCCTGTGTTCCACCCTTTCAGTCTTTCTCTCGGGCCCCAGAATGTTTTGCTTTCTAAAAATGGCATTAAATGTATTTATTTACATTTTTTTGGGAGGTCCACACCCAGTGGTGCACAGGCCTTCTGCTTGGCTCGGAGCCCAGAGATCTCTCCTGATGTGGCTTGGGGACCATTGGGGAGGCTGGGGATCGAACCCGGTCAGCTGTGAGCAGGGCAAGCACCTTACCTGCTATTCTATCTCTCCCACCCCAGTTTTGCTTTATTTAAAAATATTATATTCATAGGGGCTGGAGTGATAGCACAGTGGGTAGGGTATTTGCCTTGTAAGCGGCCGACCCGGGTTCAATTCCCAGCATCCCATATGGTCCCCTGAGCACCGCCAGGAGTAATTCGTGAGTGCAGAGCCAGGAGTAACCCCTGTGCATCGCTGGGTGTGACCCAACAAGAAAAAGAATATATGTATGTATATTCATATATGTGTGTGCGTATTTTTTTGGGGGGAGGGTATTTTGGCCACAGCTGACTGCATTCAGGAGTCACTCCTGGTCGACTTGGGGACCATATGAATGCCAGGGATTGAACCTGGGTCAGCTGCATGCAAGGCAAGTGCCCTACCCACTGTTCTAAATGCTGATCCCTATGTATGTGTATTTCTAGTCAGGATTTTTTTTTTTTTTTTGGGCTTACTCAGTGGTGTGTTGGGCTTCTGACTTTGTGCTCTGGAATCACTCTTTTTTTTTAACTTTTTTTTTCTTTTTTGCTTTTTTTTGGGGGTCACACCTGGCGATGCACAGGAGTTTCTCCTGGCTCTGCACTCAGGAATTTCCCCTGGTGCTGCTCAGGGGACCATATGGGATGTTGGGAATCGAACCCGGGTTGGTCACGTGCAAGGCAAATGCCCTACCCGCAATGCTATCATTACAGCCCCTGGAATCACTCTTTCTTTTTATTCTTTTTGGGTCACACCCAGTGATGCTCAGGGGTTACTCCTGGCTCTGCACTCAGGAATTACTCCTGGCGGTTCTTGGGGGACCATATGGGATGCCAGGGATTGAACCCAGGTGGGCTGCGTGCAAGGCAAATGCCCTACCCACTGTGCTATCACTCCAGCCCCTCTGGAATCACTCTTGGTGGCGCTCAGGATACCACATGTCCACGTGTACAGCAAGCATCCTACCTGCTATACTATTCCTCTGCCTCTTGTTTCTACAGCGTTTTGAAGTATTATGTTGTGTGCTTTCGGTAATGAGAGCCGAGTGACTGGTCCAGTTGGTTGCTGGTTGGATGGCTCTTTTTTCTGGTTTTTGTTTTGCGTTTTTGGGAGAGGTCATACTCGGCCATGCTCAAGGGTTCCTCCTGACCGTGCACTTAGGAATTACTCTTTGGGGGTGGAGCAATAGCACAGCGGGGTAGGGCATTTACCGACCTGTGGCCGACCTGGGTTCGATTCCCAGCATCCCATATGGTCCCCTGAGCACTGCCAGGGGTAATTCCTGAGTGCAGAGCCAGAAGTAAGCCCTGTGCATCCCCGGGTGTGACCCAAAAAGCACAATGCATTGTAGCACTGTCCTCCCGTTGTTCATCGATTTGCTCGAGAGGGCACCAGTAATGTCTCCATTGTGAGACTTGTTGTTACTGTTTTTGGCATATCAAGTACTCCACAGGTAGCTTGCCAGGCTTTGCCGTGCGGGCGGGATACTCTCAGTAGCTTGCCGGGCTCTCCGAGAGGGGCGGAGGAATTGAGCCTGGGTTGGCTGTGTGCAAGGCAAACACCCTACCCGCTGTGCTATTGCTCCAGCCCGACCCAAAAAGCAAAAAAAAAAAAGAAAAAAATTACTCTTTTTGGAGCTGGGGGAACCATATGGGGTGTCGGGGATTGAACCCAGGTCTGCTGCGTGCGCTGCCCACTGTACTCTCCCTCCGTCTCCTCCTGGAGACCTGCAGGAAGGTCTCGTCTGCCGTCGAGTTGGGCGAAGTTCCGGTGCATTACCTGGCAGATGACTGGCGATCGACCGCCTGTTTGGGGGTCCTGGAAAGACCTGGTTGGGGGCTTCCCCGGTTACCGTGGAAACTGTTGCCTACCTCCCTGGGGTGGGCCTAGTCCCCGCCGGTCAGTAAGCCCCGCTGCTTTGCGTTTGTCTCTGCAGAGCCCAGAGGCACCATGGCCTCGGACCTGGAGAGCAGCCTGACCTCCATCGACTGGCTCCCCCAGCTGACGCTGCGCGCCACCATCGAGAAGCTCGGGAGCGCCTCGCAGGCCGGACCCCCCGGCGGCAGCCGCAAGTGCCCCCCGGGCTCCCCCACGGATCCTAACGCCACGCTGAGCAAGGACGAGGCGGCGGTCCACCAGGACGGCAAACCCCGCTACAGCTACGCCACCCTCATCACCTACGCCATCAACTCCTCCCCCGGCAAGAAGATGACCCTGAGCGAGATCTACCGCTGGATCTGTGATAACTTCCCCTATTACAAGAACGCCGGCATCGGCTGGAAGGTGAGCGATGCCCCGTGCCCCAAGGCTGGCCCCCTGCCACCGTCTGCACGATTCTCTCTCCACAGTGGGTAGGGCGTTTGCCTGGCACGCGCCTGGGTTCGATTCCTCCATCTCTCTCGGAGAGCCCGGCAAGCTACCGAGAGTATCTCGCCTGCATGGCAAAGCCTGGCAAGCTCCCCGTGGCGTATTCGATATTCCAAACACAGTAACAAGTCTCACGATGGAGACGTTACTGGTGCCCGCTCGAGCAAATTGATGAACAATGGGAGGACAGTGCAGTGCTACAGTGCTATTATTATTATTATTATTATTATTATTATTATTGGCTGGAGTAATAGCACAGCAGGTAGGGCATTTGTGTTGCACGTGGTCCACGTGGCCGACCCAAGTTCGGTTCTTCCACCCCTCTCGGAGAGCCCGGCATGCTACCGAGAATATCCCACCCGCATGGCAGAGCCTGGCAAGCTACCCATGACGTATTTGACATGCCAAACATAGTAACAAGTCTCACAATATTACTAGGCCTGCTCAAGCAAATCGATGAACAATGGGAGGACAGTGACAGTGATTATTATTATTATTATTATTATTGGGGTCCCACCCGCTCATGCTCAGGTCAGAGGTTGTTCCTGAGATTGAACTTAACCTCTCACCGTCTTTTGGGACTTTTCTTTCTTCTTTTATTTTTTATTATTATTATTTTGGTTTGGTTTTGTACTATTTTTTCACACCCAGCGATGCTTAGGGGTTACTCCTGGCTTTGCATTCAGGAATTAACTCCTGATGGTGCTTGGGGTCCCCTAGAGGATGCGGGGGATCAAACCCGGGTTGGCCACATGCCAGGCAAATAACCTATCTGCTGTATTGTCACTCCAGTCCCATTATTTTTATTTTGGGGCCACACCTGGTGATGCTCAGCGATTGCTTCATGCTCTTGCACTCAGGAATCACTTCTGGTGGTGTTCAGGGGACCAGCAGGGATGTGAGGGAATCGACCCCAGGTTGGTCCCTTGCAAAGCAATACCTTCCCCGCTGTGCTATGGGTCCAGCCCCTTATTTTTTTTTTGAGGTAGTGGGGAGGTGGTTGCGGCCACTTCTCAGGGCTGGTTGGGGGCTCTTCCTGGCTCTGTGCTCAGGACTCAGCCCTGGCAGTACTTGGGGGACCAGAAGTGGTGCCAGGGATTCGAACCCCAGTTACCGGAAGTGCAATGTGAGGCAAGCACCCAACGCTCTGTTCTCTCCCTCTCTGCCCATCCTTTTGTATACCCTGATCTGATTCCCTCCGACCCATTACAGAGACATGCGGACTTGAGCTCTTATGCTCCTGCCCCTTACATGATTTTTAAAAAAACTTAATTGTTTTGGTTTGGGGAGCCAGCCAGTGGTGCTCAAGGGCTGACTCCTGACTCTGTGCTCAGGGATCCCTCCTGGTTGGGCTCGGGGGACCATATGGGATGACCAGGATCGAACCCGGGTCGGCCGCATGCGAGGCAAGCAAGCTGCCTACCTGTCGTATTATTGCTCGGGCCCTTCCTGATGATGATGATGATGATGATTTTTTGCTTTTTGGGTCACACCCAGCCGATGCTCAGGGGTTCCTCCTGGCTCTGCACTCAGGAATCACTCCTGGCGGTGCTTGGGGGACCCGATGGGATGCTGGGAATCGAACCCGGGTTGGCCGCATGCAAGGCATACGCCCTACCCGCTCTGCTATTGCCCTAACCCCAATCCCATGATTATTTTTAAAAAGCTAAAAGAATTCACACTTGAGTCTCTTTTCTAAAAGTCTGTCCGGAAAACTCCAGCGGTACCTAGCGACCAAACCTAGCACCAGTGGGGGATATGGGGCGCGCGTCATTCCAGAAGTCGATTCATTCATTTCCCGAGTAGCTCTGTTCCTGCCACCATGCAGGGCCTGGCAGGGATCCTGCCTTCCCAGAGGCAGGCACCGGGCCAGGCCACCAGAGCTGCCCTGCACGTAGTCACCATCTCGGAAAGAGCTGCTCGACCCAGAGCAAGTCACAGCACTCGGTCCCTCACTCACAGCTCGTCCCGCAGGCCAGTCACGAGAGAGGTTAAGTGGCTTGGCGGGAGATAAAGGAAGAGAGGGGGCCTCTGGCAGCAGGCATCCTGGGGAGGAGCGCCAGGCGACATGTTCCAGAATTTTCCATAGAGCGGAAGCGCCTTTGCCAAGTTGTTGCAAGGGAATGGGGGGCGCGTGGCCTTCTCCTCCCTCACTCTCCGTCACCCTCTGACATGTGAACCAGACGATCAGCTGAAAAGTTTTCCTGTTTCCTTGGCCAGTCAGTTCCCACCAGCGCTACCCCAGCCCCCTCCCCCCTCCCCCGCCCCATCCCACGGCACCCCACGTGCACAATAACATCGCTTTCCCCTTTGACCCTTCCCCTCTCCCCCCACTTCTGCTGTTGGAGCAAATGTTCCTTTGCTTCACCCCTAATTTATATTTTGTTTCCCCTGCAAAGTTTTATCCTTTGCAGTTAGAATGAGTTGGTGGCTCAGGGCAGCCGGGAATCTGATACAGTTGCTCTGTTTGTTGGTGGGCAGAAGGAAGGAAAGGTTCCATGATCCACTTTTCAGGGGCAGGTGGTAAACAAAATGACAGAAGTCTCCTTATGCCCCCCCACCTCCACCTCCATCCTACTAGGTGTGTGTTCTGTGTGTGTGTGTGTGTGTGTGTGTGTGTGTATATATATATATATACATATATATATATATATATACTTTTTTTTTTTTTTGCTTTTTGGGTCACACCCAGGGATGCACAAGGGTTACTCCTGGCTCTGCACTTAGGAATTACTCCTGGCGGTGCTCGGGGGACCTTATGGGATGCTGGGAATCGAACCCAGGTCGCCCACATGCAAGGCAAACGCTCTACCTGCTGTGCTATCACTCCAGCCCAAGATCCTTTTTTATTTTTTATTTTTATTTTGCTTTTTGGGTCACACCCGGCGATGCACAGGGATTATTCCTGGCTCATGCACTCAGGAATTACTCCTGGCGGTGCTCGGGGTACCATATGGGATGCGGGGAATCGAACCCGGGTCAGCTGCGTGCAAGGCAAACACCCTACCCGCCGTGCTATCACTCCAGCCCCCCCCCCTTTTTTTTTTTTGCTTTTGGGGGTCACACCCAGTGATGCTCAGGGCTTACTCCTGGCTCTGCACTCAGGAATGACTCCTGGCGGTGCTTGGGGGATGCTGGGGATCGAACCTAGGTCGCTCCAGCCCCCAGGTGTATATTTTTATGGCTTTAGCAACCCATGGCCAACCTCAGTCCAAAAATATTATAAACATAAGAGGGGATTTGAAGGGAGGGGAAAAGAGAGAGTCGGGGAATATGTTTATTTTTGTGCTTTATTTTTTAAAATTGAGCCCGTGAGATACACAGTTACAGAGTTGTTCATGATGGGGTTTCAGTCTTACAGTGTTCCAACACCTGCCCCTTCCCCTGTGTGCATTTCCCACCACCAGTGTTCCCTGTTTCCCTCCTGCCAGTCTGTCTGTCTGTCTGTCTGTCTGTCTGTCTCTCCCCCCCCCCCCCTTCCCTTTATCCCCCTCCTTTTCTCTCTTTCGGGCAATATGATTTGCAATATAGGTGGGCGTGAGTAAGTTTATATAAAATTTACCTCTTTTTGATACTTGGGGGCCACACCTGGCAGTGCTAGGGGCTCTTCCTGCCTTTTCCTCAGGGGCGACCCCAGGCAGTGCCTGGGGGGACCAGATGTGGGGTTATAGATTTGAACCAGGGTCAGACACAAAAGAGAAGTCCAGTGTCTTCTTTCCTGTGCAAACTCTCTGGCATTCACATCATTTTTATTAGGGCACAGAGTTATAATTGCCTTATTGTATTGTTAGTTATTATTTGTAATCTCTTAGTGTTCCTAATTTAGATATTCAACTTTATCATCAGTATATGTTTTGTGTAGTTAAAAAAAAAAACTATATAGGGTTTTGCATCCTGGGATTAGCTGTCCTCTGGGGGGTCTTAGAGTGTATCTTCCTACATTGGATAGTGCTAGGATACTTGCCTTGTGTGCACTGACAGGAGTTCAATCTCTGGCATCCCATATGGTCCCCTTAATTCGCTAGGAGTGTTCCCTGTGTGCAGAGCCAGGAGTAAGCCCTGAACAGAGCCAGGTATGGTTCCCCAAAAACAAACCAAAAAAGAATTTATCTTCAGGGGTCAGAGCCATAGTACAGCGAGTAGGGCGTTTGTCTTGCATTCGAGAGACCTGGGTTCAATCCCCAGCGTTCTATAGAGAATGCCAAGAGTAATTCCTGAGTGCAGAGCCAGGAGTAACCCCTGAGCATCGCTGGGTGTGACCCAAAAAAAGCCAAAAGCTAGTAAATAAAGAATGCATCTTCCTTGGGAAAAGAGAAACAATAGTAGCTATTTCCTCATCCCCCCATTTATTGACTTCTTTTGCTTTTCTTGGGGGGTGGGTTTAAGCCCCACCCGGCGGTGCTGCAGGGGGCTGAGTGCTTCAGGGGACATGTCCAGGCCTGTGTGAGCCCCCTCCCTGGCCAGCTGCTGGGTGATTCCCTTCTACATCGAGAGAGGGGTTGGGTTTCTCCAGAGACTAGCACTTCCGTGTGTGTTTGTGTGTGTGTGAGTTTGAGTGTGTGTGTGTGAGAGAGAGAGCGAGCATGCATGTGTGTATGTATGCATGTGTGCATATGTGTGAATGCATGTGCATGAGGTGTGTGCGTGTGTGTTTGCATGTGAATGCGTGTGCATGTGGTGTGTGCATGTGTGTGTGAATGTGTGTGCGTATATGTGTGTATGCTTGTGTGTAAATGTGTGAGCATGGAAAATCCTCCCGCTTGGCCCCGTACTCAGTTCTTTTTTTTGCTTTTTGGGTCATACCCGGCGATGCTCAGGGATTCCTCCTGGCTCTGCACTCAGGAGTTACTCCTGGCAGTGCTCAGGGGACCATGTGGGATGCTGGGAATTGAACCCGGGTCGGCCGCGTGCAAGGCAAACGCCCTCCCCGCTGTGCTATCTCTCCGCCCTCCTCCGCGCCCCCCCCCCCCCGCCTCCCCCCCTACTCAGTTCTAATTGACTTCTCTGCTTCTTTAGAATTCAATTCGGCACAACCTTTCTCTCAACAAGTGTTTCCGGAAGGTGCCAAGGCCTCGGGACGACCCGGGGAAGGTAAGAGCCACGGCTTCAGGGCTTGGTGGGGCAAGGGAGGGAGGAAGCCCCCCGAGTGAGGCTGCCTGCACCCCCCAGAAGAGGAAATCATTGGCATTAGGGGAGCAGCTTCCTTATTACTAGCATTATTTTCCCTGCCAGAGAAGAGCTCATTCCTGGTGCTCACCAGGAGGGCTGACTAAGGAAGTTGGCCAAGTCTTCAAAACAGAGCGAGGCTGGTGATACAACCACCTCGAGACCTGCCTTTCATGTGTGGGATGCTCTGTAGGCGGAAGATCGGGACCTTGGGCAGCGGGGGTGGGGGGTGGGTGTCTCCCAGCTATGCTCAAGGGCTCTTCCTGGCTTTGTGCTCAGGAGCGACCCCTGTTTGCTCGGAGGATTGTATGTAGTGCCAGGAGGACCCCCACCTTCCACCCCCGTATTGTGTCTCCAGCCTGACTTTATAACCTTTATCATGAAGGACATTTTTCTGGTCTTCTTTTTTTTTGGTGGGGCTGGAGCGATACCATGACGGGTAGGGCGTTTGACTTGCACACGGCCGACCTGGGTTTGATTCCTCCGCCCCTCTCGAAGAGCCCGGCAAGCTACCCTAAGAGTATTCCGCCCGCATGGCAAAGCCTGGCAAGCTCCCTGTGGCATATTCGGTATGCCAAAAACAGTAACAAGTCTCACAGTGGAGACGTTACTGGTGCCCGCTCGAGCAAATCGATGAACAACGGGAGGACACTGCTACAGTGCTTTTTTTGGGGGGGGGGGCGGCCATGCCTGGTGATACTCAGGGGTTACTCCTGGCTCTGTACTCAGGAATCCCTCCTAGCGGTGCTCAGGGGATCGTATGGGATGCCGGGGATCAAACCCAGGTCGGCTACATGCAGGCGAACGCCCCCTGGCTGCTGTATTATCTCCAGCCCCATGGGAGGTTTTTCTGTTTTGTTTGGTTTTGGGGTCACATCTGGCTGTGCTGAGGTTCCGGGAGCCTCATGTGGTACCAGGGGTTGCTCGTGGATGGGTCACCTGCAGGGGCAGCGTGCTGCCCACGGTGCTATTTCTCCAACCCCTGCCAGAGGTTTTCTATACAAAAGTCCCTTGATTTTTTTCTCCAGAAGTGAGAAGGAATCATTTGATGGAGAAGGACGAAGTCCAGGAGGGTCTCAGCTCAGAGTGCGTGGAAGGGGAGGGCTGTGTATGTTTGCCTCAGTTCCTGGAACCTCTTCCCGGCCCTTTACTCGGTTAGCACCATCCGGGAGAGCTGAGGATGGGGTTCAAGGTAGGGGTCACCTCAGACAGACTCGTGAACTTTCTTTCCATTTTTAAAAGTTTGTTTTCTGGTTTTTCGGGCCACACCTGGCGGTGCTCAGGGATCCCTGCTGGCAAACTCGGGGGACCACGTGGCATGCTGGGGATGGAACCCGGTCTGTCATGTGCCGGCTACCGCCTTCACAGTCTCTCCAGCCCTAGACTCAGGGCTTTCAGGGCAGATTGCTCACGAATAGCCAGTGGCCTCAGTATTCTGTGGGACTCCCTTGTCACTCCTCCTCCTCCTCCTCCTCCTCCTCCTCCTCCTCCTCCTCCTCCTCCTCCTCTTCTTACTCTTCTTCTTCTCCTTCTCCTCCTCCTCTTCTTCTTCTTACTCTTCTTCTTAACTCTTCTTCTCCTCTTCTTCCTCCTCCTCTTGTTCTTCTTACTCTTCTTTTTCATCCTCCTCCTCCTATTCCTCCTCCTCTTCCTCCTCCTCTTCTTCTTATTCTTCTTCTTACTCTTCTTCTTCATCCTCCTCCTCTTCTTCCTTCTCCTCCTCTTCCTCCTCCTCCTCCTCTTCTTGTTCTTGTTCTTCTTCTTCTTGTTCTTCTTCTTGTTCTTCTTCTTGTTCTTCTTGTTCTTCTTCTTCTTCTTCTTCTTCTTCTTCTTCTTCTTCTTCTTCTTCTTCTCCTTCTCCTTCTCCTCCTCCTCCTCCTCCTCTTCTTCTTATTCTTCTTCTTACTCTTCTTCATCCTCCTCCTCTTTCTCCTCCTCCTTTTCTTGTTCTTCTTCTTCTTCTCCTTCTCCTTCTCCTCCTCCTCTTCCTCCTCCTCTTCCCCCTCTTTCCTCCCCCTCCTCCTCCTCCCCCTCCTTCCTCCTCCCTCCTCCTCCTCCTCTTCCTCCTCCTTCTCCTCCTCCCTCCTCCTCCCCCCCTCCTCCTCCTCCCCCTCTTTCCTCCCCCTCCTCCTCCTCCCCCTTCTTCTTCCTCCTCCTCCCTCCTCCTTCTCCCTCCTCCCCCTCCTCCTCCTCTTTCTCCTCCTCCTCCTCCTCCTCCTCCTCCTCCTCCTCCTCCTCCTCCTCTTCTTCTTCACTGATTTATATGAAAATTATCCACCTCCAGTTTCCAAAGGCGGGGGTTCTCGGGTCCAGAACTCTGTTCTCTATGGTTCTTGCAGGGCTCCTATTGGACCATCGACACGTGCCCGGACATCTCCCGGAAGAGAAGACACCCTCCTGACGATGACGTAAGACCCCCTCAGGGAGAAGCCCCCAGGGAGCTTCTGGTTGGGTTTGTTTGTTTTTCATTGGGGGGCCACACCTGGTGGTGCTCAGATCTGACTCCGGGCTCGTGACTCCAGGATCACTCCTGGCAGGCTCGGGGTGCCATCCTGGGTGTTGCGGATGGAACCCAGGTTGGCCGCGTGTGAGGCCAACGCCCTCCCTGCTGGACTATGGCTCCGGCCCCGGGAGTCTCTTTCTCAGCCTGCCCTGTAGCTTCGTCTGTCCCCTCTCGAACCCTGCAAACACCCCTAGGGGGTTTCAGCTGCAGCCCTAGGGGGGCTCACCCTGGGCGTCGGGGGGATGTTTTACTCCCGCTTACAGGTCGCTCCTCTTTGTCCAACCCCAGCTCTCCCAAGACTCACCAGAGCAGGAGGCGAGCAAGAGCCCGCGGGGTGGTGTTCCCGGGGGTGGAGAAGCCTCACTGCCCCCCGAGGGGAACCCTCAGATGGCACTTCAGAGCCCCACCTCCATCACCAGCTACAGCCAGGTAGGGAATCCAGGTGGCCAATGGTGGTTGAGGCGGGAGGGGTTTGAGGGAGGGAGAGTGGGAGAGAGCAGGGGTCGGTGTGGGGGCGGGGGTCATGAATGGATGGATGAGAGAGCGAGGAAGGGGGAGGGGGTGGGCGGGTGGCAGTTGATGGGCAGAGAGAGGAAGGGATGATGAGCGGATGGGAGGCAAGAGGGGTGAGGAATGAATGGGGTGGATGAGTGGATGGATAGACGGAGGAGTGGGAGGAGGGATGGATGTTTAGATGGAGAAAGGGATGAGTGGATGGATGGATAGAGGAAGGGATGGATGAGCGGAGGAATTGGGAAATGTCCATCTGAGTGGAAGGATGAATTCATAGGTATTGTATCTATCATGCGGTAGATCACAAATCAAATCACAAATCATCCTGTTATTCGTCGATTGCCTCGAGCAGGCCCCAGTAACGTCTCTTTCATCCTAGCCCTGAGATTATATTCAAGGTTCTTTAGGAGAATGAGACCCATCATTGTTACTGGTATTTGGCATATTGGGTACGCCACGGGGAGTTTGCCAGACTCTGCCATGCGGTAGATAATTTGAGAAATAAGAGGGGGAAGCAAAAGAGAGGAGAGATTGACAATATAAGAGAGTGAGAAGGGTCGGAGTGATAGCCCAGCAGGGAGGGTGTTTGCCTTGCATGCAGCCAACCTGGGTTCAATCCCCGGCATCCCATATGGTCCCCCCGAGCACTGCCAGAAGTAATTCCTGAGTGCATGAGCCAGGAGTAACCCCCGAGCATCGCTGAGTGTGACCCAAAAAGAAAAATAAAATGGAGAGAGAGAGGGAGAGGGAGAGAACAGAAATTTAAGAATGATCAGAGGGGCCAGGGAGATACTCCAGTGAGTAAGGTGTGTGCCTTGTTCACGGACGATCCGGGTTCAGTCTGTTTATCCTCTCTGGACCCCTGAGCACTGCCAGGAATGATTCCTGAGTGCAGAGCTGGGAGTAAGCCCTGAGCATAGCTCGGTGTGGCCCCAAAACAAAACAAAAAGATCAGGAGGAAAAAAGTGGTGAGAAAGAAGGTGAGGTAGTTCCCTGGTCCAGGGAGGTGGGCCAGGGCTGGGGCATGTGCTCTGTATGCAGGAGCCCCAGGCCCGACAGCTCGCACCTAGGAATGATCCCCCGAGCACTCAGCCTGGAGCAGCCCCAGCGCTCCCCTCAGCCAATAACTGCCCCCTTCAGTGACGGGGGCAAGAGAAAATTCAGCGTTTGCCTGGCCTGTGGCCAATCAGTGTTGGATCCCGGGTGCCACCCGGTATGTCCTCCGAGCCTGCCAGGAGGGATCCTGGAACACTGAGCCAGGAGTAAGCCCTGAGCACTGCTGGGGGTGTGGTTTCCCCCTCCGCCCCCTCAAAAAAAAGAAAAAGGAATAGATGAGTGACTGAGAGATAGTACAGGGGTTAAAGTGCTCGTTTAGGGGCTAGAGCGATAGCATAGCAGGTAGGATGTTTGCCTTGCATGCGGCTGACCCGAGTTCAATTCCCATCATCCCATATGGTTCCCCGAGCACTGCCAGGAGTAATTCCTGAGTCCACGAGCCAGATGTATGTGACCCAAAAAGAAAAAAAAAAAAGTGCTGACTTAGCACCTGGCTGACTCTGGTTTAATTCCTGGTACCCAATATGGACCCCCAAGCACTGCTTGGGGTCAGTCCTGAGCACAGAATCAGGAGTAGTGACTGAGCGTTGCTGGTGTGGATACCCTCCCTCCACTCTTCCCTCCACCCGTGCCCCCCCCCAAAAAAGAGAAAAGGACAAGAAAAGGGGTTCATGGGGCTCCCTTGTGGGTCAGAGGGAAGAGGCCGAAGGACTGGCCAGGGAGGGTGCGGGACCCCTAGCGGGTTCCCTAGAGTGGGGTCAAGCGTCCCCCCTTCGTTTTGCAGAGCTCAGCGTCTGTGGACGGCAGCGGTGCCGTGCCTGCGGGGGCTCCAGGCCGAGACAGCGCCGAGGGCCCCCCGCCCCTGTATAGCGCCAACCACGACTTCAAATTCTCCTACTCAGAGATCAACTTTCAGGACCTGAGCTGGTCCTTCCGCAACCTCTACAAGTCCATGCTGGAGAAATCCTCCTCCTCCTCCTCCTCGCAGCACGGTGAGTCGGCCGGGCGGGCCCCTGCAGCGTTCCCGGGCCCCTGGGGAGTGGGCAGGGGTGCGAGGGGAGAACGGGGCCAGCCTCTGCTCTCCCTTCCTCCACCTGGCACCCACGGAAAGGTGAGTCGTTGGCCAGATGTGACCCCAAACTCATTGGAGTTGAGCGTTTCAGGAACTGCCCTTGTTTTTTATTATTATTATTATTATTATTATTATTATTATTATTATCATCATTACCCTCTCAGAGAGCCTGGCAAGCTACCGAGAGGATCCTGCCAGCACGGCAGAGCCTGGCAAGCTCTCCGTGGCGTATTCAATATGCCAAACACAGTAACCACAAGTCTCACAATGGAGACATTACTGGGCCCGCTCGAGCAAATCGAAGAACAATGGGAGGACAGTGCTACAGTGCTACTGTTATTATTGCTATTATTGGGTTACACCTGGCGATGCTCAAGAGTTACTTCTGGCTCTGCACTCCTGGTAGTGCTCAGGGGACCATCTGGGATGCTGGGGATTGAATCCAGCTCAACCCCTTGCAAGGCAAATGGCCTCCCTGCTGTGCTATCACTCCAGCCTCATTGTCCTTGTTTTTTTTTTTTTTGGGTCACACCCAGTGATGCTCAGGGGTTACTCCTGGCTCATACACTCGGGAATTATTCCTGGCAGTGCTCAGGGGACCATGTGGGATGCTGGGAATCGAACCTGGGTCGGCCATGTTGGCTGCATGCAAGGCAAATGCCCTACCCGCTGTGCTATCGCTTCAGCCCCTGTCCTTGTTTTTTAATAACTAACCACCGCCCTCCTCATTGGGGTCGGAGCCATAGTACAGCTGGCCTTGCACTTGGCCAAGCCCGGTTTCATCCCTGGCATCCCATATGATCCCCTGAGCACCCCCCGGAGTGATCACTGAGCACAGAGCCAGGAGTAAACCCTGAGCATTGGAAAGTGTGGCCCCCAAACAAAACAAAACAAAAATCCCTCCTCCCCCGACCCTTCTTTTTTTTTTTTTTCTTTTTGGGTCATACCTGGTGATACTCAGGAGTTCCTCCCGGCTCTGCACTCAGGAATTACTCCTGGCGGTGCTCAGGGGGCCCTATGGGATGCTGGGAATCGAACCTGGGTCGGCCTCACGCAAGGCAAATGCCCTCTCCGCCGTGCTATCACTCCAGCCCCCCCTTCCTTTTTTGTTTTGTTACTGTTCTTGGGCCACCCCCTGTGCTGCTCAGAGATCAGTCCTGACGAGGCTGGGGGACCGGGTGGGATCCTACGGCTTTTCTTGGCTCAGCCGTGTGCAAAGCTCACGACTGACCTTCTGTATTATCTCTCTGTCCCCCCTCCCCCCGCCCTGCCCCTTCTGCTCTGCCACTTCGTATTTGCCACTTCGTATTTGGGGTACCCTGCTGGCCTGGTGAGTGCTCAGCTGGGTGGAGGGTGCACCGTGACTCAGTGCTCGAATGCTTAGTCGCGGAGCTTGCACCCGTGCCCATGGCCTGGGGTCAGGGCAAGTCCCACCCTCAGCCTCAGTTTAGTGGGTTCTGGTGCTTGCTGTAGATCACAAGTCCTGCTGTGGCACACCCACACCTTTTTTTTTTTTCTTTTTGGGTCACACCTGGTGATGCTCAGGGGTTCCTCCTAGCTCTGCACTCAGGAATTACTCCTGGCAGTGCTCGGGGGACCATATGGGATGCTGGGATTTGAACCTGGGTCGGCTGCGTGCAAGGCAAACGCCCTACCCGCTGTGCTATCTCTCCAGCCCCCACACCCACACCTTTTTAGTTGCTCACTTGGGCGTGTGTGTGTGTGTGGTGGGGGGGGGTGGTGGAAATCACACCCATTTGTGTGGTGCCTGCCTGCCGTTTCTTTTTCCCCCTTTTTTTTTTGTTTTTTGTTTTCTTTTGGGTCACACCTGGCAATGCTCAGTGGTTCCTTCTGGCTCTGTACTCAGGAATTAGGCCTGGCGGTGTTTGGCGGACCATATGGTATGCCAGAAATCAAAGTCGGGTTGGCTGCATGCAAAGCAAATACCCTTCCCTCAGTGCTGTCGCTCCTTCCTTCCTTCCTTCCTTCCTTCCTTCCTTCCTTCCTTCCTTCCTTCCTTCCCTCCTTCCCTTCTTTCCTCTTTCTTTCTTCCTTTCTTCCTTCCTTCCTTCCCTTCTTTCCTCTTTCTTCCTTCCTTCCCTTCTTTCCTCTTTCTTTCTTCCTTTCTTCCTTCCTTCCTTCCTTCCTTCCTTCCTTCCTTCCTCCTTCCTTCTTTCCTCCTTCCTTCCTCTTTCTTCCTTCCTTCCTTCCTTCCTTCCTTCCTTCCTTCCTTCCTTTCTTCTTTCCTCCTTCCTTCTTTCCTTCCTTCCTTCCTTCCTTCCTTCCTCTTTCCTCCTTCCTTCCTTCCTTCCTTCCTTCCTTCCTTCCTTCCTTCTTTCCTCCCTTCCTTCCTTCCTTCCTTCCTTCCTTCCTTCCTTCCTCTTTCCTCCTTCCTTCCTTCCTTCCTTCCTTCCTTCCTTCCTCCTTCCTTCCTTCCTTCCTTCCTTCCTTCCTTCCTTCCTCTTTCCTCCTTCCTTTCCTTCCTTCCTTCCTTCCTTCCTTCCTTCCTTCCTTCCTTCCTCTTTCCTCCTTCCTTCCTTCCTTCCTTCCTTCTTTCCTTCTTTCCTTCCTTCCTTCCTTCCTTCCTTCCTCCTTCCTTCCTTCCTTCCTTCCTCTTTCCTCCTTCCCTTCCTTCCTTCCTTCCTTCCTTCCTTCCTTCCTCTTTCCTCCTTCCCTTCCTTCCTTCCTTCCTTCCTTCCTTCCTTCCTTCCTTCCTTCCTTCCTCTTTCCTCCTTCCTTCCTTCCTTCCTTCCTTCCTTCCTTCCTTCCTTCCTTCCTTCTTTCCTCCTTCCTTCCTTCCTTCCTTCCTTCCTTCCTTCCTTCTTTCCTCCCTTCCTTCCTTCCTTCCTTCCTTCCTTCCTTCCTTCCTTCCTTCCTTCCTTCCTTCCTTCCTTCCTTCCTTCCTTCACACCCAGCGATGCTCAGGGGTTCCTCCTGGCTCTGCACTCAGGAATTACTCCTGGCGCTGCTCAAGAGACCATATGGGATGCTGGGGATTCAGCCCAGGTCAGATTATGCAAGGCAAATGCTCTACCTACTGTGCTCTCATTCCGGTCCTCCTTGCATGCCTTTTCTGGGTCTCGTGCAGCCAGAAATCTCTTGTGGTGCCCGGGATCGTAGCTGGCACAGCTGCGAGGCTCGCGCTCGATGCCCATGGGACCCCTGGGTGTGAAACTCATGGCCCGGCGCTTGCACGCTTCAGAGTCCACCTGTGAGAGGCAGGCGGGGTTATTGGCTTCAGAGAGTTGGAGTTAAGAGGCGCTTCTAGCACTAAGAAGTGATTGTTTTAGCTGCAGACAAGTTATTTAGAGGGTGGCCACTAGGGGGCAGCAGTGGCACCCTTAGAATCTGGCATTTGGCTGGGATTTTGCAATTTTGCCAGGAGAATCATATATGTGGTTTAATTTTCTTGTTTTGTTTTGGAGCCACATTCCACGGGACTCAGGGTTACTCCTGATTCTTCCCTCAGCAGTTACTCCTGGCAGGGCTTGGGGGAATCTTTATTTATTTATTTTTTTTTGCTCTTTGGGTCACACCCAGCAATGCACAGGGATTACTCCTGGCTCTGCTCTGGCAGTGCTTGGGGGACCATATGGGATGCTGGGAATCGAACCCAGGTCGGCCGAGTGCAAGGCAAACGCCCTACCCGCTGTGCTATCACTCCAGTCCAGCTTGGGGGATCTTATGGGATGCCAGGGATAGAACCTGGGTGGGCTGTGTGCAAGGCAAATGCCCAACCCACTGTACTATCTCTCTGGCCTCATATAGTTAGTGTGTATGTGTGTGTGTGTGTGTGTGTGTGTGTGTGTGTTTAGAAAAAAAACAGTTCAAACATGGAAAAAACAGAGAAAATCATAAAATAGGCATTCATGTTTTCTTCCAGCCTTTGCAGTTACCAGTATTTTAGGCGGACTTCCTTTCCCACCCAGCTATTTTTTTTCCCTCTTAGTGCAATTTCCAGACATGTTATTATGTAAATACTATTTCAGTAGGCATTATTTTATTTTAGTGAAGTAAAAGAGTTTTATTTAAGAACTTGGAAGAGGAGAAAAACAACCTGGAGAGTAAAAAGAGAGAAAAGTCGGGGCTGGAGCAATAGCACAGCGGGAAAGGTGTTTGCCTTGCATGAGGCCAACCCAGGTTTGATCCCCAGCATCGCATAGGGTCCCCCAAGCACGGCCAGGAGTAATTCCTGAGTGCATGAGCCAGGAGTAACCCCTGTGCATCGCTGGGTGTGACCCAAAAAGCCAAAAAAAAAAAGAAAAGAGAGGAATGTCCACCTCCCCCTTCCCCTCCCCCTCCCCTGAGCAGGGGTGGTCCTGCAGAAGAAATTCTGAATGATCACGGCTTTCCATTTTTTGAAATCTCTGCTCTTAACAAAATTAATAACATTTTCTTTAAGAGCAGCTCATATCTTGCCCGTACTCAGATTTTGTGTTTTGAATATGTTCTTGAGTTTTCCTGATTTGTGGCTGTTGGTGGTTTTTTTTTGGCGGGGGAGGGGGGTGGTGCACCAGGACCACATCCTGGCATGCTCAGGGCTGTGCGTTGCCATAGATAATCTCAGTGTCTTTCTTTTTTTATTTATTACTGAAACACCATGAGTTACAGTTGTAGACTTACAAATTTTTGTGCTTGGGTTTCAATTATACAATGATCAAATACCCATCCCTCCACCAGTGCCCATTTTCCACCACCACGGATCCCAGTATCCCTCCCACCCCCATCCCCCCATCCCACCCTGCCTCTGTGGCAGGGTATTCTCGTTTGTTCTCTCTCTCCTTTTGGGTGTTGTGGTCTGCAAAAGAGGCATTAAGTGGCAAACATGTTCAGTCCATAGTCTACTTTCAACATGCATCTCCCCTCCTGGGAGGATCCTCCAAACACCCTTTATTTGGTGCTCCCTTCTCTATCTGAGCTGCCCTTTCCCCTAGAATAGTTGGACCCAAATCAGAATTTTTTTTTTTTTTGCTTTTTGGGTCACACCCTGTGAAGCACAGAGGTTACTCCTGGCTCATGCACTCAGGAATTACTCCTGGAGGTGCTCAGGGGACCATATGGGATGCTGGGAATCGAACCCGGGTTGGCCGTGTGCAAGGCAAATGCCCTCCTCGCTGTGCTATTGCTTCAGCCCCAATCTCAGTGTCTTACACATCTCCCATGCTGATGGCTCTTGGGGACCATGCCACGTTCAGTATGGAGCCAAGGGCTCTCTCATGCCAATCTGCACTCCAGCCCTTTGGCTGTCTCCCTGGCCCAAGCAATAGAAAATATTGCACAGCGGTAGGGTGTTCGCCTTACAAGCGGCCAACATGGCCGACCCGAGTTCGATTCCTCCGCCCCTCTCGGAGAGCCCGGCAAGCTACCGAGAGTATTCGATATGCCAGACACAGTAACAACAAAGTCTCCAATGGAGACGTTACTGGGCCCGCTCGAGCAAATCGATGATCAACAGGAGGGCCTTTACCTTTTTTACCTTAAGGTAGTCTGTAGTAATTTTTTAAAATCTAGCTTTAAAAATTTCTGATTGGGGGGCTGGAGTGATAGCACAGAGGGTAGGGCGTTTGCCTTGGACACGGCCAACCCAGGTTTGATCTTCAGCATCCCATGGGATCCCCTGAGCACCACAGGAGTGATTTCTGAGTGCAGAGCCAGGAGGAATCCCTGAGAATTGACAGGTGTGACCCAAAAAGCAAACAAAAAAACAAAACACACAGACACACACACACAAACATAAACACAAAAACCAAACCCCCAAGCAAAAAGCACCAAACGTTACACAGGTGGGGAGGACGGGATTGACCCTGGATCTCCTGTTCTCCAGCCATATATGTCCCTGGTACCTTTGTCATAGCTCCTGAAAACCTGTCTTTAAATGTGTGTGCATGGGGTGGAAAGATAGTACAGTGGGTAGAACACTTGCCTTGCACCTGTAGCCAGCTTGGGTTCAGTTTCCCAACACCCCATCTGGACCCCCCCAGACCCACCACGAGTAATTCCTGAGCTAGAGCCAGGAATAACCCCTGAACATTGCCGGGTGTGATCCCCCCAAAAAAACAAAAACATAAACAAAACACCGGGCTGGAGTGATAGTACAATGTGTAGGGCGTTTGCCCTGCCTGCAGCCAACCCAAGTTCGATCCCCAGCATCCCATAGGGTCCCCTGAGCATCACCGCCAGGATTGATTCTTGAGTGCGGAGTCAGGCGTAAGCCCTGAGCCTTGCTGGGTGTGACTCAAAAAGAAAACAAATGAACAACGACAGAAAACCCCACCAAACCCCAAAACAATAACAACAACAACAAAAAAACCAAACTGTTACACAGGTGGGGAGGATGGGATTCACCCTGGATCTCCTGTTCTCTGGCCATATATATCCGTGGTACCTGTTTCTTAGCTCCTGAAAACCTGTCTTTATTTATTTATTTTTGCTTTTTGGGTCACGCACCCAGCGATGCACAGGGGTTCCTCCTGGCTCATGCACTCAGGAATTACTCCTGGTGATGCTCGGGGGGACCCTATGGGATGCTGGGAATCGAACCTGGGTCAGTTGCGTGCAAGGCAAACGCCCCACCCGCTGTGCTATCACTCCAGCCCGAAAATCTGTCTTTAAATATGTATGCACGGGGCGGAAAGATGGTACAGTGGGTGGAGTGCTTATCTCACACCTGTGGTCAGTTTGGGTTCAGTTTCCCAACACCCCATCTAGGCCTCTCTCCCCCTCCCCTCCCCAAACCCACCATGAGTGATTGCTGGGCGCAGAGAGTGAGGAGTCAGCCCTGAGCTCAGCAGAGTGTCACCCAGAAACCCCGGGTGGGGAAAATTACATGCACCTGAAAAATAAACTAGGAGAGAGAAATGAGCAAGAACAATGCAAGTCACTGGGGGAGGGATGGGTACTCAATCATTATATAAAACTGAAACCCACGCACAAAAATTTGTGAGTCTACAACTGTATCTCAGGGTGTTTCACTAATAAAAATTAAAAAAAAAGATTTTGATCTGCATCAAGATTAGTACCAGGAATTTTGCTCCATGGCTTGGAGGCCAGCCACACATGCTAGGGGAAAAGGGAGCTCAGATAGAGAAGGGAGCACCAAATAAAGGTGTTGGGAGGACCCTCCCAGGATGGGAGAAGCATGCTGAAAGTAGACTATAGACCAAACGTGATTGCCACTCAGTGCCTCTTTTGCAAACCACAGCACCCAAAAGGAGAGAGAGAACAAAAGGGAATGCCCTGCCACAGAGGCAGGGTGGGATGCGGGGGATGGGGGGTGGGAGGGATACTGGGATCCGTGGTGATGGGAAATGGGCACTGGTGAGGGATGGGTATTTGATCATTGTATAATTGAAACCCAAGCACAAAAATTTGTAAGTCTACAACTGTACCTCAGGGTGTTTCACTAATAAAAATAAAAAAAAAAAAAGGATAATGCAAGTCACTGACCTGCTTTCTGTCCCCGCAGGCTTTTCGTCGCTCCTGGGGGACATGCCGCCCTCCAGCAACTACTACATGTACCAGCAGCCGCCGACCCCCCAGCAGGCCCCGCCCCCCCAGCAGGCCCCGAACCCGCAGCAGGCCCAACCCCCGCCGGGCCAGCCGCCGCCTCCGTCCACCCAGGGCCCCTCGGCCGCCGTCGGGGGCGCCCCCGCGCTGCACACCCCTAGCCCGGACGGTTGTCCCCCGCCCGGAGGAAAGCCCGCGGGGGCCGAGGGCTACGGGCCGCCCCCCGTGATGGCCCTGCACCCGCCGCCCCTGCAGCACGCAGGGTACCACCCTCATCAGCACCACCCGCAACAGCCCCCGCCGCAGGCCCCGGGCCAGGCGCCCATCAACAGCCCAGGCTTCGGTGAGTCCCGAGGGCGGGTGGTGGACCCCCAGGGACTGCAGCTGAGAGTGAGCGAGGGAGGGACCTTCTGGGGGCTTCGGAACTGTGTTAGCCCGAGAATTCTCGCCCGCGCGCTTGGCAGTCCGTGCCCTGCACCGCTCTGGCATGTACCTGCAGCCCAGAGTGGCCGTCCAGGGAACAGTGCCCAGGGAAGGAGACCGCAGGGAGTCCCTGCAGTCACTGCGACAGTGGGGTCCCGCAGCTTCTGTACACAGCGGGGTCCTGCAGTCTCTGCCTGCATCGGGATCCTGTAGTTTCCTCCTTTTTTTTTTTTTTTTGCTTTTTTTGGGAGGGGTCACACCCAATGATGCTCAGGGATTCCTCCTGGCTCTGCACTAAGGAATTACTCCTGACGGTGCTTGTGAGACCACATGGGATGCCCCAGGTACCGAACCCCGGTTGCCTGCGTGTAAGGCAAATGCCCTACCCACTGTGCTATCAGTGGGGTCCTTCAGTTTCTACCCGCAGCGGGTCCCGCAGCCTCTGTGCACCGTGGGGTCCTGCAGTCTGCGCGCAGCAGATACCCAAAATCTAGGTGCGCACATAACCCCTGCCCCCACATTCTTTGCCCGCAGTGGGTCGGGCAGTTTCTGCGCGCAGCAGATACCCGAAATCTTGGTGCGCAGTGGGTTCACGCAGACTCAGTGTGCCTTGGGTCCCCCCACATTCTCTGCACGATGGTGGGGTGGGGGTTCCCGCACCTATCCATTCCTTCTGGATGTGGGAGCCCGGCGTACTGCAGACCTGAGTCCGCTGAGCCCCCCTCCCCTCCTCTCTTCCAGCCTTTCCTCCCGACTGGTGCTCCAACATCGACTCCTTAAAGGAGAGCTTCAAGATGGTCAACCGGCTCAACTGGTCCAGCATTGAGCAATCCCAGTTCTCCGGTATGGGTGCAGAGAGGGAAGCTTTGGAGGGTACAGGAGAATGGCGGATCCTCTTCTCAGATGGATTTTGATGTGGCCTTAATGTCCCATGACAGTGGGTCACCCTCACCAGCTGTGTGGCGGCAGTTCGGAAACCCTGGGCTGTCATTTTATTTATATATAATTATTATTGTTAATAATAATTAACAACGCATGAAGGTACCAGCAAGGAACAAAGGCATGCGGGTCCTGGAGCTGAGATCTCCAAGCCTGCTCGGATCGGGGCTGAGCATCCTCCACCCAGATCCTCCTTTTTCCAGTAGGTAGGGGTCACACCCACCAACTGGCTCCCAGTCCTGTGTAATCCCATCAACGGCCAAGACCCAGAGACTATAAAACCCAGCTTCTGGAAGCGCACGGCCGCATTTGCGGCCACACGACATCTTATTATCTCATTCCTACTTTGGACAAACTGACAGGCTATCGAATGTAACCTGTTCACACGGCAGAGTCTGGCAAACTCCCCTTGGTGTACCCAATATGCCAAATACCAGTAACAATGATGGGTCTCATTCTTCTAACCCTGAAAGACCCTTGAATATGGCACCTTGTAAAAAATCTCAGGGCTAGGATGAAGGAGATGTTACTGGGGCCTGCTCGAGGCAATCAATGAACAACAGGATGGTCGTGATTGTGATCATGATTATTGTAATGAGGGGGAGGGGGTTGGGCCACCCTGGGCAGTCCCAGGGCTCTCTGTCCACGCTCTGCACTCAGGGATCAGTCCTGCTGGGGTTTGGGGATCAAATCTGGGTGGAGGGCATGCAGAGCTAGCATTTAATTAATACCCTCGTCTTATCTCTCCAGCCCTGGACCTTGATTTTTATCTTCCAGTTGCCATTTCCCGACTGTGTGATCACAGCCTGTTAACTCAGTCATTTTTGTGTTTCTATCTGTTTTGAAGTTTTGCTTCGGGGGGATAGAGAACTGGGAGGGTGTGGGGAGGACGGCTGACCTGGGTTTAATTCCTCTGGAGCCCATCTGGTCCCTGAAGCACCACTAGGAGTGATCCCTGGACACAGAGCCAGGAGTCAGCCCTTGAGCACCTCGGTTGTGGCCCCAGAACATCCCCTCCTCCAGTTCTATTGGGTTTCAAGTTTTGTCTAGAGATGGGAATTAGAAGAAGAGTTAAGAGAGTGGAAAAAAATGCAAGAGACAGCCATTGGGTGCCAGAGAGGTAGTACGGGGCTCAAGGAACTTGCCTTGCATGCTGCCAACCCGGGTTCAACCTTGCCCTGTGGCCTCCTGAACCCTGCCAGGAGTGATCCCTGCACCCCGAGCCGGGGGTCAGCCCTGGGTGCAGCCCTCCCAAATAAAAGAGAGAACATAGAGATGGCCTTTGAATGGCAGGGACAGGCCAGCTATGCCACTGGCCGGCTGACTGCAGGTGCAGCTGCCACCTTGAGGCAGATGCCACCCCATCGGTCCTCAGGGCACCCCACAGGCTGAGCCTTCCTCCTCCTCTGTGTGCAGACCTGATGGAGTGCTTGCGGCAGGCGGAGCAGAAGAACTGGAGCCTCGACCCCCACCACATCGCCAACCTGTGTGACTCCCTCAACCACTTCCTCACTCAGACTGGTCACGTGCCCCCCCAGGGCACCTCCCACCGGCCACCAGCCCCTGCCCGGATCACTGACTCCTGTGCCCTCACCAGCGGCAAGCAGGAGACCCCCATGAACCAAGGTAGTGAGCAGTGAGGGAGGAGGTGGGGCAGGGCGGGGCGGGGTGCCCCCATCGACAGAGTCCAGAGAGGTCATCTTGGGGACCGTCGGGGGCTCCGTGAAGCCCTGTGCTGAAAATGCCACGGTAGGGGGCCGGAGCCATAGTTCAGCGGGTCTGGTCCTTGCCTTCTGTTCAGCCGATCCAGATTCGATCACCCACCACCTCATGGGGTCCCCCGAGCACCCCCAGGAGTAATTCCTGAGTGCAGAGCCAGGACTCAGCTCTGTACTCTCTCTCTCGTCCCTCCCTAATCAGGTCTCTCTGGTTTTGTTTGAAGTAGCCCCCAGCTACCTGGCGGTGGTACTTGGGGTGGGGGGTGGGGGGCCATGTGTTCACTCCTGGATGTGCCCAGGGCCCCTCTGTGGTGCCAGATTGTGGATTACCACAAGCAGAGCATCTGTAATTCTCCAGTGAATATTTTATTTATTTATTTTTAAAGAAAGTGGTCACTATTTATTTATTTATTTTTGCTTTTTGGGTCGCACCCAGCGATGCTCAGGGGTTCCTCCTGGCTCTGCACTCAGGAATTACTCCTGACGGTGCTTGGGGGACCATATGGGATGCCGGGGATCGAACCCAGGTCGGCCGCATGCAAGGCAAATGCCCTACCTGCTGTGCTATCGCTCCGGCCCCAGTGAATATTTTATTTTTTAAATTTTATTTTATTTTTGCTTTTTTGGGTCACACCCGGCGATGCCCAGGGGTTCCTCCTGGCTCTGCACTCAGGAACTACTCCTGTCGGTGCTTGGGGGACCCTATGGGATGCTGGGAATCGAACCCGGGTCGGCCGCTTGCAACGCAAGCGCCCTCCCCACTGTGCTATCGCTCCAGCCCCCCAGTGAGTATTTTAAAGATCTGTGTCTATCGGCGGTGTTTCCCCGATTCTGGCATCTTAGTCCCTATTTCCCCTAAGTGCTGGGGGCCGAAAGCAGCTGTGGAAAAGCTTCCTCCCTGCGGGCACTTCAGGGCAGGAGGAGATCCCAGCAATTCTGAGGGGAGAGCATCTTCCCTCCCTGGTCCCTGCTCGGCTGCGTGTTAGGGCCCCGCTCCAGCGCGTCTTGTCTTGTCTTGGCAGTGAATTCCTACGGGCACCCCCAAGCCCCTCACCTCTACCCCGGCCCGTCACCAATGTACCCGCTCCCCGCCCCGGACTCCGCAGGATACAGCCGTCCAGGTAAGGGCATCAGAGCCGCTGCCCCCAGGCAGCCAGTCATTGCCGTTGCACTGGCCTTGGGCTCAGGGCCTGCACAGGAAGCCGGATGGGGAGGGGCGGGGGCGTCCTGGAGACGAGCCTCTCAGAGCAGCCGGTGTGTGCGTGCATGCAGGGAACAGCAGCGGAGACAGCGAGTCTCGTTTGGGGGCCTGGATGGGAGATAGATGCGCTGCAGTGAAGGGGACTTTGCTACCAGCCTGTCTGCCTGCTGCCCCGTTTGCTCTCCGGGTGCCGGACCTCTAGCCTCAGGGCAGGCATCAAACTCACAGAAGGGTGTGTGTGTGTGTGTGTGTGTGTGTGTGTGTGTGTGTGAGTGGCGAGGGGAAAGACCCTGTTGACCATGTGTTGTGTATGTCTGTATATGTCTGTGTGAGTGATGAGGGGACAGACCCCATTAACCATCTGTCGTGACATGTGTGTGTGTGTGTAGTAAGGGGACAGACCCTATTGACCATGTTTTATGGCAGGTGTATGTGTGTGTGTGTAAGTGGTGAGGTGAGGGGACAGACCCTATTGACTACCTGTCATGACATATGTGTAGTAAGGGGACAGACACTACTCTGTCCTCTTATGTCAGGGTGTGTGTGTGTGTCTGTGAGTGCTAAGGGGACAGACCTCATTGGCCATCTGTCATGAGTGTGTGTGTGTCTGAGTGGTGAGGGGACAGACCCCATGGACCATCTGTCATGATGTTTGAGTGTGTAGTAAGGGGATAGACCCTACTGACCACCATTTATGGCAAGGGTGTGTATGTGTGTTTGTGTGTGTGTGCTTGTGTGTGTGTGTGAGTGGTGAGGGGACAGACACCATTGACCATCTGTCATGACGTGTGTATGTGTGTGTGTAGTAAGGGGATAGACCTGACTGACCACCTCTTATGGCAGGGGTGTGTGTGTGTGTGTGCAGGAGGACAGACCCTACGGGTCACTCTCATGATGGGTGTCTGTGTCTGAGTGTGAACTGCGAGGGGACGCCCCGAGTTGCCCTCAGTCCCACCAGATGAGCAGACCCTGCAGCTGTCAGTCACGTGGGCGAAACCACAGGATTCTCCTGAGCGCTGAAGTTTCCCATTTGGGGCGTGTCCCCTGATTCCAAGTCCTGGTTTCCCTTGTCACCCAGATACAACTTCCCGAACCTCGGGGCCGTTTGCTAGAACATTCTCTGTGTTCTGGGTACTCGCTGCCCACGTCCATCCAGGCAGCCCGGCCGGGCCTCCGTCCCCCACCCCCAGGGCTGGTTCCCTGGCACCCATTTCCGAGATGCCCCCGCTGTGGGCAGCCCGCACCCAGATAACCGGGCCAGGAAGGGCGGTGCTGCCTAACGCTCTCTCTCTCTCTGTCTTCCTCACAGCCCACCACATGGTCCCTCGGCCGCCGGTGCCCCCTCCTGGGGCCAACGAGGAGATCCCCGACGACTTCGATTGGGACTTAATCACTTAGTGTGGCGCGGGCCGTGGGCGTCTGGCCCGGGCTGGCCGTGGGAGCTGAGCGCGCCCGGCCGGGCCCTCCCTCCTGGCTGTATATAGATCTCTCTCCCCTCTGTTCCTTTCTCTGTCCGAGAAACCACCACAAGATGCTGCCGAAGATAACCCCCCTCTCTCCCGCCTCAGCCTTCCTCTTCTTTCTCATCCCTCCCACCCCCCACCCATTCTTTCGTTGTTACGCTTGATCATCGTTATATTCTTCTTCTTATTGGTTGGGTGCAGTCCCCGTGCCCTGGACCAGGTCCGAGGTCCCTCCATCACCGCTGTGCTCGTTTCAGAACCTCTGGCTGCCTGGGGGTGGGGGGTGGTACCAGGCTCGCTCCCAGAAGGGTTTCACATCCCACTTGCCCTTGGGGAACCCAAAGGCTCCTCCTGCCATTCTGCCTGACCTGGTTTCCTAGGCCCGTCCGTGGTGGGCCAGGCAGGGGAGGCTGCCTGGCCTCGGCCTTGCTTGGCGGCCAGGAAATTGCGGGTTCTCCTCCATGGTGCTAAATCCATCCATCCTCCTCTTAGCTCTTCCACAGCACTTCCGGGCTTTGTTCCATCACTCCCTCCACCATCAGGGGGAGGTGAAAATGGTGGTACCCAGAGTGACAGGGAATGCCTCGTGGAGGAAGAGGCTTGGCTCCAGGGGAGCACTGTCAAGGGAGCACTGAAGGAAGTCCCAAATTGGGGTGTTTGCTTAACTGCCTCCCGGCGAATCTACTTCCATTGGTTGCTTCCTTGCTAGTCTTGCTCTTTATTCTGTCAGTTGGTCACCATGTTGGTCACAACACAACCCCCCCTCCCGTCACCCCCACCTTGGATGCTGCTTCTGTGGCCGGGAGGCCCGTAGCTAGTGCTCACTGCCTCTTCTCCTGAGAGATGGAGTCCATGGACCCATTTGGGCTTTTGAAAAAAAAGTTTTTGATGTTTACGCTTAGTTTTTTTTTTTTTTTTTGTGGTGGGGGGCCACTCCCAGTGGCGCTCGGGGCCACCAAAGCCACAGCCAGCCAGGCTGTGACTAGGGACAACCCCAGGGCCTCCATCCCTGCCACCGGCACCCCCATCTCGCCATCCCCTGTCTTTTGGAAGCATCATTTTCTCCGGAAGAAGCGAGCTGTAACTCTGCCTCGCATTTCTGGTACCTTTCCATTTCCTCTTCCCATTCAGCGAGGACAGACTCGGACCTCCCCTGGCTGGTGGATCAGCTGTCCCCCCATCCCTTCCCTTCCCCGCCCCAATGATCATCATCCGTTTTCTGGGATTCTCAAGAACGAAACACAAGCCATCTTCCCTCAGAGTCTCAGCACATCCCAGGAGCTGGGGGTGGGAGTCTTGGGAACCAGCCCTGCAGAATGGAGAGGAAAGGCTTCGGCCTGGGGAGGGGGTGTGCTTGCTGGCTCTGAGCTCTTAGCACCGACCGAGGCAGATGCTTCCCTGAGGATCCAGCTCACCGGGGCTGAAGCTTTGACAGAGAAGTTGTTTGGCAGGGCGAAGGCAGTCGGTGATGATGGTGGGAACTGCTCCAGAGAGAAGAGTTCAGTGAGGACAGAGAGGGATGCAAACTGACCGGCCCTGATTTTTTTTTTTGTGTTTGTTTTATTTGTTTGTTTTGTTTTTTGGGTCAACCCCCCAGCGATGCACAGGGGTTACTCCTGGCTCTGCACTCAGGAATTACTCCTGGCAGTGCTCAGGGGACCATATGGGATGCTGGGAATCGAACCTGGGTTCGTTGCATGCAAGGCAAACGCCTTACCCGCTGTGCTATTGCTCCAGCCCCGGCCCTGATTTCTTGCTGCAAAGCACCTGCTCTATCTTGTCTGTGTACTGGGGAGTTCTGGTTAAAGAAGGGAAGAGCAGACAGCCGCTCTCCGAGAGTCCTCGAGAGAAATATCTGGAATGAGCAGGGCTGCCCCGTCTCAAACTCTTCCCGCCTTCTCTAAAGCTCCTTCGCTCCCTGTTTCCCGCCTTCTCTGCCAATTCTTCACCCCTTCCTTTCCCTTCCAGAGCTTTTTCTCCCGAGTTTTTTTTTTTCCCCCTTCTTCCCCTGTGTCTTTCTTCATGACGGGGGTGGCGGGGTTACCTATGAAAGTTGATTGAAGTTGGAAGCCCAGGGAGGCAAAAGAAAACCGAGGGGCAAGAAAGGGCGGTCAAGTATAGTGCACTTTATTTCTCTCAAGTTCTTTGGAAGGGAGTGGGGGGGGGTTGAGCGGTGCCCACCCCTGTTGTGTTGGGGGCATCCGGTGGAGCGACGTCTTCCTTTGGGGAAAAGGAGATTTTTTTCTCCGGTGGGGCGGGCGAGATGCTTCTGTCCCGTGTCCCCAGCCTGGGGCATCTCATCCCAGAGTCCTTCTGGCCCTCCGACACGCCACTTCCCCATCCGTTCTCCCCAAGATGTTCCCCTCCCCCCTCCCGTTTCAAAAAACGATCACTCCCCTTTTCTACACCCCTTTTCTACTCCGATGCCTAACAGGATTTGTGAGAATAGACGAACTCAGACAGTTCGACGTGCCCTGTCGATAATTCAGCTGTGTCTTCTGAAAACCGGTCTCATTAAGAAGTGGGGGCGGGGGCGGGGTGGGGGCTGTGTGTGTGGGGGGCTCAGCCACCTCACTGACGTCCAAGGCCAGCACTGGAGCGTGGCCCTGCAGCCTCCTGGGATTGGGGCTTCCCTTCCACTTAAACTGCTTTGCTGAGGCGGTGCAGGGCAAAACCACCCAACCCCCTTGGGGCCTCAGTTTCCCTGCCCGTCTATGACATGGAAAGAATATACTACTTTTTTTTTTTCTTGTTGGTCCAGCATCACTGGGCATGCGGTATAGTCATTGTGGTTGTATTGGGTAACGTGTGCAAAAACTGCAGAAGCTCACTGCCTACCAGAGGGAGAGGGACAGACAAAGCAATTGTTTGGTCTAGACCCCCCCCTCCCCATCCCTGCCTTCCTCTCTTGCACCCCCATGTTTCTTGGTTTGGTGAGTCGTTCATGCCACCCATAATGCTTCGGTGCAAGGCTGGGAAGGGGGTGTATGGTCTCACAACTTGTTTTTTTGCATGCTTTCTTAATAAAAAAAAAAAAAAGAAGAACGTTTCTAGTTTTATCAGTGTCGGTCTCAAGTTGCCCTTTATGGGAGACGGTGGTGTGTGGTGTTCCTCATCCAGAAGTGCTCAGGGGCTACTCCTGGTGCTGAGAATGCTCAGGAGTGCTCCCAGCAAGTGCTCAGGGGACCACATGTGGTGGCAAGATGGAAACGGGGCGGCTGCGTCTAAGGCCTTACCCTTGTGGGGGGCATTTCAATCACAGGAGTTTCCTTAGGATACATTTTCAAGGTAAAAAATAACAGGACATCTACAGAAGAATCTAGAAACACCAAGAATTTCTCTTTTTCTCTTGTCTGTGTGGGGCTAGGTATCACACAGTACTTAGAAACCTCTCCCAGTGGTGTGACTCCCAGGGATTAAACCCTAATGCCAACTGTCGCCAACCATCGGAACTTGGTAAATAGGCTATAACCATCACCCCAATATCCTAGACACTAGCCGCAGCAATGTGGAATTTGTATCTAGGAACTTGAAGATGTCTCGGGGTGTCTGGACGCCTAATTATTGCTATAGCAATTATAGCAATTATTCCCTCACATCTCTCGAAGAGAAAAAATATCAATAAATAAGCAAACCCACAGCTACCATCTGTGAGACTTATTTGATGCATGTGTAGAGATTATAATAACATGGCGAGTGTCTAACAAAAGGATGCATGCATGTCTGGGTCTCAGAAGGAACCCTAAGAAAGGAAGCATTTATTTGCATCAAATATATAAATAGAATCAACTGAAGGTAGCATTGCAAAGTGAACCCAAATTCACAGGTTTTATTTTTAAATGGATTTTTTTTTTGAGCCACATCTGCCTATACTCAGGGCTTACTCCTGACTCCCTGAGCTAGGGATCAATCCTGGCAGGGCTTGGGGGACCATATGGGATGCTGGGGATTGAACTTGGGTTGGCCATATGCAAGGCAAACACCCTACCAGCTATACTATTGCTCTGGCTCCCAAACTTTCAGAAGTTTAGCACAATGATTTATATGAAAATTAGAAGGTGATAGGCATTGAATAATTTTTTTTTTTTTGCAAGTGAAAAAAATCAGAAGGAAAACTTTGTACATGGTTACGAAGGTATAGAGAAGAAAAAGGATGTGGTTGTGAATACATGAAAATAGGGTCTCTCATGGGATGTAGGCTGATCAAAATAGAAATGAATTTTAGTAAAATTTATCTTTCAAAATAAGTTGTCTGATCACATCTTCCCAAACTACCAGCATGAGCATACGATTTAGAAATATGGCCAATATCTGAAGAAATATCTAGAATGTTGCAAGCGTTATCTTTGAGTAATTGTAGAGGGTGGAGTGAGTGGTTGGGCAGAGTGGGGCCGGAAACTTCTGATATTTTATTATAAAGCTTGACTTCTCCTTAAACTCATAATCATGAGTCAGGGAGATAGCCCCAGGTATGATACTCAGCACCACATGGGCCCCTGAACAGTACCAGGAGTGATTCCTGAGCACTGAGCTAGGAGTAGCCCCTGAACATCACCGAGTGTGGCCCCCAAACAAAACAAAAATAATAAACATAGAGGCTGGAGCTTGCCCTTGAAGCCTGTGTTCCCCCTCAAAGATGTAACTCACTTGCTTGTCTAAATTTTGCTTGCTGGTTTTTTTTTTTTTTGCTTTTTGGGTCACACCCTGTGAGGCTTAGGAGTTACCCCTGGCTCTGCACTCAGGAATTACTCCTGGTGGTGCTCGGGGGACCATATGGGATGCTGGGAATCGAACCCAAGTTGGCCGGGTGCAAGGCAAATGCCCTCCCTGCTGCACTATTGCTCTGGCCTTCTTTTTTGACTTTTTCTGCTCTGATGATGCCCATATTCTCTCTTGAATGTGTATTATTCTCTTTATTCCCTCACATCTCTCGAAGAGAAAAAATATCAATAAATAAGAGAAAATAGGATAAGAACTTTCAATACAAACTATTTTGCTTCATTAAAAAAAAAAAAAGAAGAAGGGTCCAGAAGAATAGTACAGTGTAGTGCCACTTGCCTTGCACGTGGCTGACCCAGATTTGGTCCCTGGCACTCCATATGGTCCCCCAAGCCTGGCAGGAGTGAGTCCTGAGCACTCCCAGGTGTGCACACCCCCCCCCAAAAAAACCACCCCAGAACACCTAATACACCTATGATACTTTAAGGTAAAAATATATAAAAAATCCAAAACAGAGTTGATAACTTGGGCAGAAAAGACATATCGGTCATTTTTTTTGTTGTTGTTTTTTGGGTCACACCTGGCGATGCACAGGGGTTACTCCTGGCTCTGCACTCAGGAGTTACTCCTGGCGGTGCTCAGGGGACCATATGGGATGCTGGGAATCGAACCTGGGTCAGCTGCATGCAAGGCAAACACCCTACTGCTGTACTATCTCTCCAGCCCCTGTTTTGGTATTTTTATTTGTTGTGTGTGTGTGTGTGTGTGTGTGTGTGTGTGTGTGTGTGTTTTGGGGGGGGGGTGGTTCGTTTTGCTTTTGGGCCATGCCCAGTGAAGCTCAGGGGTTTCTCCTGGCTCTGCACTCAGGAATTAACTCCTCGTGCTGTGTAGGATGCCGGGGATCTAACCCAGGTCTGCTGCATGCAAGGCAAGCACCTTACCTGCTGTGCTATTGCCCCAGTCCCCTGTAATAGTATTTTTAGAGGGTCCTCAGTTCTTGTGCTTTAAATAAAAATTTTGGGGCTCTATCCTCTTGTCACTTGAAATGGGAATTTCTTGGGAAATACCTGGAACTAGAGGAGAGGGATTAGAAATTTGGGAGGTGGGTAGGGGGTGAAATCACACAGTCAGTGCTCAGGGCTTGCTCGTGACTCTGTACTCAGGACCGCTCTCACTGCCCCTGGCGGACCCTGTGAGGTAATGGAGATTGAACCTGGGCCAGCCCTTGCCCTTTGTACTGCCTCTGGCTCCTGGAGCCTTATAAAATGATAATGTTTGAGGCACAAGTCTGATGTGCAAGAAGATTAAGATGCATCGGGGAACAAGGCCACCCAGAAGCTTATGGAAAGGAAGAGAATGTTCCATTATCAGTAGGCAGAGGAAACAAGGGCGGGCACACAAGCTTCCCTGCCACTTCCGGAGTAAGATTTTCAAGGCCTTTGTCCTCTGTATTGTCACACCCAACGCTTATTTCATTGTGACGCTGGAAACTCGGAATTTCCATTTTCTTTGTCCTGTACTTAGGGATGTTCCCAGTAGCAAGCATGTGACCTTGTGCTCTGCTCTGACTCATAACTCCTTTTCCTTGGTTGACTGTTTTTTTTTTTTTCCAATACAAAATCACCACTACCGGGGCAGGAAAGATAGTACAGTGGGCAGAGCCCTTATCTTGCATGCGGCCGACTTGGGTTGGATCCTCAGCATCCCACATGGTGCCCTGAGCAAGCTAGGAGTGATTCCTGAGCACGGAGCCAGGCGTAATCCCTGAGTACTGCCAGGTGTAGCCCCCAAACACTCAGACACAGGAAAAGAAAAGGGAAAAAAACGGGTGCTTACCTTCTTGTCTTGAATGCGACTGACCCAGGTTCAATTCCTGACACCCCACAGCATCCCCTGAGCACAGCTAGGAGTGATCTCTGAGTGCAGACCCTTGAGTAAGCCCTGAGCAGTATCTGATGTGGTCCGAAAACCAAAACAAAACAAAACAAAATTCATCCCCCAACAAGACCAAAGAACGAATGATTATCTTTCATTCCGTCTAGCAGAAGTAGTTTAAAATGAAATCTGAAAAAGGATTTAGAGAAGATTTGGGGAAAAAAAAAAGCGACGGGGAACTGGAGAGTTAGCCCAAAGATCTGGAGCGCACGGTTTGCATGCTGAAGGTCTGGGTTTGAACTGCTGGGAATACCTCAGAATGTGGCCCAAAAGACAAAAATTTTGTTCTATCTTCCTCCCTCCCTTCCTTCCTTCCTTCCTTCCTTCCTTCCTTCCTTCCTTCCTTCCTTTTTTCTTTTTCTTTCTTTCCTTTTCTTTCTTCTCTCTTCTCTTTTTCTTTCTCTATTTTCTTTCTTTCATTTCTCACTTTTTCTTTTTTCTTTTTCTTCTTTCTTTCTCTTTTTTCTGTTCTCTTTTTCTCCTTTTTGTTTTTTTCTCTGTTCTCTTTCTTTTTCTTTCTCTCCTTTTTTTCTTTTTTTGCTTTCTTTCTCTCTTTTGCCCTTCCTTCCTTCCTTCCTGCCTGCCTGCCTGCCTGCCTGCTTTCTTGCTATACTCAGATATGTGATCAGGGCTAATTCCTGGCTCTGCCCAGGGACCATTTCTGGCGGGGCTTGGGAGACCATATGTAGTGCTGGGGATGAAAATTGGGTTGGCAACATGCAAGGCAAATGCCCTATCCACTGTATTAATGGCTCTAGTTCCTCTCCCACTCCCCTCTTCCCTCTCCTCTCCTCTCCTCCCCACCCCTTCCCTTCCTTTCTTCTTTTCGTACCTGGCTATGCTCAGGGCTTACTTCTGGCTTTGCATTTAGGGGTCCCTCATGGGAGAGGTCAGGGGACCATATGGAGTGCTGGTTATTGAACCTGTGTCAGCGACTGCAAGGCAAACACCCTCCCCGCTGTACCATCACTGGCCCCCAAACAAAAACAAAAATGATGAAAATCTTTTAAAACTGGGAGGATGCAAAAAAAAAAAAAGAAAAAAGCTGGAGGAGGGAGGGACTAGAGCCATATAGCACAGCGGTAGGGCGTTTGCCTTGCACACAGCCGGCCGACTCGGGTTCGATTCCTCCACCCCTCTCGGAGAGCTTGGCAAGCTACCAAGAGTATCTCGCCTGCACGGCAGAGCCAGGCAAGCTCCCCGTGACGTATTCGATATGCCAAACACAGGAACAACAAGTCTCACAATGGAGACGTTACTGGGTCCGCTAGAGCAAATCGATAAACAATGGGAGGACAGTGCTACAGACAGTGCTTTCTTTTTCTTTCTTTCTTTCCTTCCTTCCTTCCTTCCTTCCTTCCTTCCTTCCTTCCTTCCTTCCTTCCTTCTTTCTTTCTTTCTTTCTTTCTTTTTTATGTAGGAGTACTGATATTTATTCAGCCACTGATTAAGCTGAACTTTACCAGACAATGCTTTCTTTTAAAGAATTCTAGATGACGATTCCTCACCCTTTCCCTGCCATGGTCCCCTTGTGACCCTGTTCCCTTCCGGCGGTGGCCCTCCCATTGGCTTCCTGTCCCTTGCGCGTTCCCTGCATTTCTTCAGTTTCCATCCACGGCTCCCTCTGAAGGCCCATGGGGTTGCCGCGTGAGCGTTGGCTGAAACACAGAGCTCGGGAGTCTTCATGACATCACAACGGCTTAGCCTGGAATCGAAAGAGGACAAGGTCCACAAGGATTCTGAAACTGGGCATTTATTGGAAACCACACAGCAGGTCCAGAGCACTTGCCTGGACACCGGGCTCAGAGGATCTGCTCAGGGGATGGGGTGGGGGGAACATTCCAGAACCGGTCATTCGAACATGTGGGAAGGAACGGCCTCCCCGTTTTGGAGAAGCGTGCACCTGACTCCGGGCTGGTCTCAGATGTCCTCCGGCTCCTACCTCCGGGGATCTTTTCCCGAAGGGGATTGCACGCTCGTGGGTTCGCTGTATGAGTCAGTACTCCTACATTTTTTTCACACAGCTGTGCTGGCGCTGTTTCCTTCAGAAACGCCTTTGTTGGGGGCACAGCTGGTGGTGTGGGTGGGCTCCTCGCTGAACGCGGCCTCCAGGATGCCCTGCATGGACTGCCGTGCCTGTCGCCTGAAGTCCTTCCCTAGCAGGGCATAGAGGAAGGGGTTGAAGCAACTATTGGCCGTGGCCAGCGCGATGGACACATGGTCCCAGAAGAGCAGCGCTTCCCCCGAAGGCGTCTCCGGGTCCGTGAAGAGGGACAGGACGCCCACGACGTGGTACGGGGCCCAGCACGCCAGGAAGACCACCACCACCGCCACCGACACGCGCAACGTTTTGCCGCGCGACTTGTGGAAACGGCCCTGGCGGAGGCGCAGGACGAGGAGGCTGTAGCACACCACCATGATGCCAGCCGGCAGCAAGAAGCCCAGCACCAGCCTCGTGAGGGTGATGGCCACCAGCGGGGTGGCCACGTGGTGGCCGAACACGGAATGGCCCATGTAATCATACTGCCAGTACTGCGGCAGCTCCGTGCTGTAGGAGAAACGTTCAACGTCCAGCGCCAACGGCCGGGAATCTGGCAAGAGCAAAGCATCGGAGTTGTTCAGGGGAGTTCTGGGAGGGTCCGTGGGAAATGCACTAGGCATGGCAGCGGGCACCGTGGCATCGAATTGGAAAGAATGGTAGTCTGGGTAATCGAGAGAACCAAAGACACCATAGTTGTAGTTGCAGACGCTGCGGTTGCCCACGACAAAGGTCTCGCGGTACACGAACACAGGTATGCACATGATGAAGGCCGAGGCCCAGACGCAGGCACAGGTGGCCAAGGCGGTCCTCACCTTGCGGTGGTTCTGGCACCAGACGGGCTTGAGCACCAGCAGGCAGCGGTCCAGGCTGATGGCAGTCAGCAGGAAGACGCTGGCAAACATGTTGAGGACGATGACGGAGGGGATGATCTTGCACAGGAGCCAGCCATAAGGCCAGTGCTCCCGGAGTGCCAGGTGGGCCAGGGAGAAGGGCAATGAGAGGCAGCAGAGAAAGTCGGCCAGGGTGAGGTGGAGGAACCAAACCGTGTTCACCGTCCGGCGCATCTTCAGGCCCGTGATCCAGAGCACCAGCCCGTTGCCGGGAAACCCCAGCAGGAAGGTGAGGCTGAGGATGACCATGGAGAGGACCAGGGGAGGCTGAGCCAGAGGCTGTGTGTCTGTAGCGTTGCTCTCGGCTGAGAGAGACTCCATGACGGAACATCTGTGAGAAAGAGAAGCAAGAGGCTGGAGACACGTACAGCCGGGCCTGAAGCTGACTTGGGTGGGAATCCCCAACCACACAGACACAAGCCCTGAGCCCCATCGGAAGTGATCCTGGATGACCCCAAGATGTATCTCCCCACCCAAAAAAACCCCAAACACCAAAATTAACATTTCTTGGGGCTGGGAGTGGAAGTGTTGTTGCCTTTCTTAAAGCTGTAGCCAGCATGTTGGAGTGATAGTACAGTGGGGAGGGCGTTTGCCTTGCACACGGCTGACCCAGGTTCAATCCCTGGCATCCCATGTGGTTCACTGAGCACCGCCAGGAATAATTCCTGAGTGCAGAGTCAGGAGGAACCCCTGAGCATCGCTGGGTATAACCCAAAAGCACAAGGGTTACTCCTGACTCTGCACTCAGGAATTACTCCTGGCAGTGCTCAGGGGACCATATGGGATGCTGGGAATCGAACCCAGGTCAACCACGTGCAAGGCAAACGCCCTACCTGCTGTGCTATTTCTCCAGCCCCACCTTTGTACTATTTCTCTTTTTTTTTTCTTTTTGGATCACACCCGGCAATGCACAGGGGTTGCTCCTGCCTCTGCGCGCAGGAATTACTCCTGGTTGTGCTCAGAGGACCCTATGGGATGCTGGGAATTGAACCCAGGTCGGCCACGTGCAAGGCAAAGCCCTACCTGCTGTGCTATTGCTCCAGCCCTGTACTATTTCTTTTCCCAGAAACTTTTTGTTTGTTTGTTTGTTTGTTTGTTTTGGCCTCCCCCGGTATGATTTGGGGTTCCTCCTAGCTCTGTACTCAGGAATCACTCTTGGCGGTGCTCGGGGGAACATATGGGATGCCAGGGATTAAACCCAGGTCAGCTGCCTGCAAGGCAAACACCCTCCTCGCTGTACTCTTTCTTTCTCCAACCCTGTTTTTTTTTTTTCTAAAGTAAATTTTTAGAATTTTTACCTTCTCACCTATTAGTGTTAAACCACAGACACCCTTGCACTGTTTCAGTGTGTGTGTGTGTGTGAGAGTGTGTGTGTGTGTGTGGTCATTGTTTAGTGCCAGGGATCAAAGTCAGGGGTATATTAGCACGGGGTATATGCTGTACTGCTGAGACACATCCCCTAGTGTCCATTAATGTTTCTTGACTTTACATGGGACCAATCCACAATATAATCTGATCAATAAATTAAAATCTTCCACATCACGCTGTGCATATTGTTGGAAAAACTTTTCAAGTGCAATCAGGGACTCACTCAACCATAAACTGTGTGTCTCACTTGGGGGAGATGCTTGATCACCTGTGCTGAAAAAAAAAATTTTTAATTATGATAAAATCTTGGGACCTGAGGGATAGTACAATGGGTAGGGTATCTTCCTTGAACACGGCTGACCTGGGTTTGATCCCTGGCATCCCATATGGTCATCTCATATCCCATATGATCATCCCTGAGCACTGCCAGGAATGATCCCTGAGCACAGAGCCAAGAGTCAGCTCTGAGCACAGCCAAGTATGACCCCAAAACAAAACAAACAAAATATTATGATAAAATTTATATATATACACACATACATGAAATTTAGCATCGTACTGTTACAAAATTCCTTTCTTCATCCATCTTTCCTTTCTTCCCTTCCTTCCTTCCTTCCTTCCTTCCTTCCTTCCTTCCTTCCTTCCTTCTTTCCTTCCTTCCTTCCTTCCTTGATTATCTCTTTCTATCTTTCTTTCTTTCTTTCTTTCTTTCTTTCTCTCTCTCTTTTTCTTTGTTTCTCTCTCTCTCTTTCTCCCTTCCTTCCTTCCTTCCTTCCTTCCTTGATTATCTCTCTCTTTCTATCTTTCTTTCTTTCTTTCTTTCTCTCTCTCTCTCTTTTTCTTTGTTTCTCTCTCTCTCTCTTTCTCCCTTCCTTCCTTCCTTCCTTCCTTCCTTCCTTCCTTCCTTCCTTCCTTTCTTTTTCCCTCTCTCTTTCTTTCTTTCTTTCTTTCTTTCTTTCTTTCTTTCTTTCTTTCTTTCATTTTGTGGCCACACCCAGGGATTCCTCCTGGCTCTGCACTCACTAATTACTCCTGGCAGTGCTCAGGGGAAATTTTCCATTTTCATAATGGAAAATCGGGGGTCAAACCTGAGGGGGCTGTGTTTAAGGCAAGTGCTTACCCAGTGTCCTATCTCTCCAGCCCCTAGAACTTTTCCACCCTATTATCGGAAACTCTACCTGATAAACAACTCCCCACTTCCCTCTCCCTGTAGCCCCGGGCAAACCACATTCTACTTCCTTCCTATGAAGAGTAACGTAAGTGGACAGTACAATATTGGTACCTTTGTGTCTAGCTTATGTCACTTATCAAGGTTCATTCATATGATAGCTGGCGTCAGAATTTTTTTCTCTCTTTTTAATTTTTGGGTCACATCCAAGGGTGCTGGGGGCATCACATGAGGTGAGGGGATTCAAACCAAGGAAGGCCACATGCAAGGCAAGCACCATAACCCCTGTACCATCTGTCAGATCCTGGTGTCAGAATTTTTTTCCTTTCAAAGGTCAATAGGGAATATTCTACCGGGTACATGTATCACATTTTGTTGATTCTTTCAACTGTTGGATGTGTGAGTTGCTTCCCCCTTTCTGCTATTGTGTAAGCGTTGCTGGGAACATACGTGTAAAAGCAAATTGTTTTATTAGCTTTTTTTTTTCTTTTTTCCAGGTAGTATTGCTGCAATGCACTGGTAAACGGTCCTTGATGAAATACCCAGAGATGATACGAGTTTCCCTCCAACTTACCCCCAAATACTTTTCTAGCTCACTTGTCCACAATTTTATCCAGTCTAGGATCTCACTTTGCATTTGGATGTTATATATCATTTTTTTTTGGTTTTGGGGGCACACCTGGTGGTCCTCAGAGGCTGCTCCCAGTTCAGTGCTCAGAGGTCACTCCGGGTGGTGCCCAGGGAGCCCTACCACGTCGGGGATCAAACCCAGGCTTCCTGCATGTACTCCAGCCTCTGGAGCTGTCGCCTTGGTGCTGGATGTTATTTTTAAGTCCTTTCCTTTAGCTTCACTTCCCTTTTTCAGAAGATACTGACTCAGGCCCAAGAGATAGAGCAGAGGATGAGGCACTTGCCTTGTATGTGGGTGACCTGGGTTCAAATCCCACATGTAGCCCCCCAGAACCACCAGCAATGATCCCTGAGAACAGAACCCTCAGCACAGCTGGGTGTGGCCCCCAAACAGAGAACTCTGCCACCTCCCAAAGCCCCTCCCCCAAAACCCACCAAAACACTAAGTGGTTTTGGGTTCTTTTGTTCTCATGACACTGTTTTTTTTTTTTTTTGAGTCATTTCTGGCGGTGCTTTTGGCTGGCCTGTATGCAAAGCAAGTAATCTACCTGCTCCGATGCCTCACCACACACTTTTATTCTTATTTGGCTTTTTGAATCACACCCAGCGAAGCTCAGGGGTTACTCCTGGCTCTGCACTCAGAAATTACTCCTGGCAGTGCTCAGGGGAACCATATAGGATGCTGGGGATTGAATCCCGGTTGGCCATGTACAAGGCAGACGCCCTCCTTGCTGGACTATTGCTCCAGCCCCAGCACACACTTCTTTCTTAACCCTTTCTACTTTGTCTCCTACTCATCCATTAAAATCACCTCTCTGTGGAAAATGCAAACATCTTTGTCTCTGTCTTCATTCTTCATCAAATCATTCACAATGTGTGAATGATTTGATGCCTTGACTTCTTAAGACTCGCTTCCAGAGACATTATTGTGCTTACATAACTGTACCCAAGCTCAGATACTTATCTCTATAGCTCTCTTGAGCAAGTCACCGTTCCAAGCTAATCACTGTCATCACTGTCCTCCTGTTGTTCATCAATTTGCTCGAGCAGGCCCAGTAACGTCTCCTTTGGAGACTTTGTTGTCACTGTGTTTGGCATATCGAATACATCACGCGGAGCTTGCCAGGCTCTGCCGTGCAGGCGAGATCCTCTCGGTAGCTTGCCGGGCTCTCTGAGAGGGGCGGAGGAATCGAACTCGGGTCGGCCATGTTGGCTGCGTGCAAGGCAAACGCCCTACCGCTGTGCTATCGCTCTAGCCCATTCCAAGCTAATGGCATTTGGAATTCCTTGGTCAAAGCTGCTAATGGCATAACCTGAAATTATGTCCTTCACCTTTACCCCTATATATATTTTTTCCCACCTTCAATCTCTGTTGACATTCTTTTTTCCTTTTTAATAATTTTTAGATTTTTTTAGTGAATCACCATGAAGTACAGTTACAGACTTACGAACTTTCGTGCTTACGTTTCAGTCATACAATGATCAAGTACCCATCCATCCACCAGTGCCCGTTCTCCACCACCAATGTTCCCAGTATCCTTCCCACCACCATCCAGTCCACTCCCTACACCGCCCTCTGTGGCAGGCACATTCCCTTTTGCTCTCTCTCTCCTTTTGGGTATTGTGGTTTGCAATACAGGTATTAAGTGGCCATCATGCTTGGTCTATAGTCTACTTTCAGCACACATTTCTCCTCCATAGCAGGCCCTCCAAGCATCCTTTACTTGGTGGTTGCTTCTCTATCTGAGCTGCCTTTTCCCCCAGCATCTGAGGGTGGCTTCCCAGCCGTGGAATCCTCCTGGTCCTTATCTCTACTATCCTATGGTGTTAGTCTCCCATTCTGTTGCTTTATATTTCACAAGTGAATGCAGTCCTTCTATGTCTGTCTCTCTCTTTCTGACTCATTTCACTTAGCATGATACTCTCCATGTTGATCCACTTACATGCAAATTTCATGACTTAATCTTTGTTGAAATTCTTTAAAGTCAGGCTTAAACATTTTATCTTCCTTGAAACCTTCTCTTGTAATCCCAGTAAGAAATAAGTTCTTCAGCCGTTTAAATATATTTTGGCTTGTGGTTGAACAACTTTTTTCATATTCTCTCTGCAATAGCACATTTTTTTTCGGGGGGGGTGCCACACCCAGCTGTTTTCAGGACTTACTCCTGGCTCTGTGCTCAGGAATTACTCCTGACGGTGCTTGGGGGACCATACGGGATGCTGGGAATCGAACCCGGCTCAGCCTTGTGCAAGGCAAACGCCATTTCTCCAGCCCTTAAAGCTGTTCTATAAGAGATCACTAACATGTTGTTAAAGGTTGAGCCTTGTGTGCTTTTATATACATATATATATATCTGTAAAAAAATGTATTTCCCTCGAAGATTGGTTGCCTATTACTTTGAACCCCGTCAAATGTGGTGTGGTACTCTTGGAGTATGAATAGGGTATGTGATATGTTTTTTTTTTATGTTTTGCTTTTTGGGTCACACCTGGCGATGCACAGGGGCTACTCCTGGCTCTGCACTCAGGAATTACTCCTGGCGTTGCTCAGGGGACCATATGGGATGCCAGGAATCGAACCGGGGTCGGCTGCGTGCAAGGCAAATGCACTACCTGCTGTGCTATCTCTCCAGCCCCAGGGTATGTGGTATAAAGTGTCCAGAAATAGGTTCACTCGTGGGTAAGGCTTGATCTGAGTGTGTGGAGAGTGGCTGTGAGCATGGTGGCAGTTGAGTTCTGGAGGTTTTCGGCTGCTGGGGCTGTGTCCCTTGGCGTGAGGAGGGGTCTCACCTGCCCGCCTCTGGGGAGCCCTGAGTGAAACAGCCTGGCGAACAATTCTTAATATATATATATATATATGTATATATATATATATATATATGTCTCCTGCCCCCGCGCCTGGCTGTCCTCACCGGGGCCTCTTGGAGGGGGGAGGGTTGAGTTTCTCTCTCCCCCCGCCCCCGCCCTGAGCAGAGCCCCAGCAGCTGAGGACCTCCGGAGCCAGCCATGGCCATGCTGGGACCACTCTCCACATGTCCAGATGGTCCTCATGCATGAAAGAACTGGCAGAGGAACCCAGGCATGCGGGTCCCGGGGCTGAGGTCTCCAAGCCTACTCGGATTGGGACTGGGCCTTCTCCAACCAGACCCCCCCATCTTCCAGTTGGTAGGCGTCACACCCACCAGCTGCTGCCAGCGCCAGGTTGGTCCCATCAACAGCCAAGATGCAGAGACTATAAAACCCAGCTCCCGGAAGCACGCGGCTGCATTCACGGCCCCGCGACATCTTATTATCTTATTTTTCCTTTGGAAAACCTGGCAGGCTACCAAAAGTATCCTGCCTGCACAGCAGAGTCCAGCAAACTTCCCGTGTCGTACTCAATATGCCAAATACCAGTAACAATGATGGGTCTCATTCTCCGAATCCTGAAAGAGTATTGAAATGGCTCTTTTAAAATCTCAGGACTAGGAAAAAGGAGACGTTACTGGTGCCTGCTCGAGGAAATCGACGAACAACAGAATGATCGTGATCGTGATCGTGATTGTGATCATTTAAAAAAAAACCACACTTGGTGGTTCTCAGAGCTTACTCCTGGCTCTGTGCTCAGGGCTTACTCCTGGCGGTGCTCAGGGTTCTGGGGATGAATACAGGTTGGCCACATGCAAGGCAAAGAGTCCCGCCCATTAGACTATTTTATCCACTAAGAAAGCAATTTCTTCTAGCTTCCTTTGTTTGTTTTTCCCCATTCCCAATTCTTACTTTTACTGTCATGGGGTTCGCGACTTCCTTTTTGAGCAGTCCAAAGTTTATTTTTATTTTTAGCTTATTTTCTTGCTACTTGGCAGTAATTCAGCTGAACAAAAATATTGTCATTGCCATAGGGACTTTTTTTTTGGGGGGGGGAGATGCCATTCTGGGGATCGAACCCAAGGCCTTACAGAGGCAAGCACATGCTCTCCCACAGAGCCCCAGCCCCAGCCCTGTCATTGGGTCCTATGTATTTAGCAGAAGTTAAAAAAGCTAAGTCAACAAAATAATAAAGAAGTGTTTCTATTCCTCTTTTGGTAGCCCGACTTAGATATTTGAATATTATCAGAGACCTGTTTCCTGACCCAATGCTCTACCTGCCAGCTCTTGTGGTCCATTGCCTTAGTCCGGAGCACGTTGCTTTATAAATCACATTTTTGAGAATGCGGTGAATAGAATGCTCTCATTGAGAGGAAACTAGCCAGGCGTCTTCTCTTTCCTCTGTGTTGGTTTCACAGTTTCGCACACTGAAACTCAGAGCAACTAGAGAGTACACACGCCCTAGGTCTGAAGACTGTCACCCCTCTTTCTCTCTTTTTTTTTTTTCTCCTTATAGAGAATCACCAAATGGAACATCATTCCTGAAAAGAACAAGCTGAGTCCTCTGGAACTGAGCTCTATTTTAGATAGCATTTATTATGTTTTTTTTTTTCTTCTTTTTTTTTTAAATATCTGTTTTGAAGTGGAAAATTTATGAATCAGGGTTTTTATCTCTCAGAACAGGGTCATTTTTCTTTCTTTTTATTTTTTTTGATTTTTGGGTCACACCCGGTGATGCTCAGGGGTTCCTCCTGGCTCTGAACTCAGGAATTACTCCTGGCAGTGCTCAGGGGACCATAGGGGATGCCGGGGATCGAACCCAGGTTGGCTGCGTGCAAGGCAAACACTCTACCCACTGTGCTATAGCTCCAGTCCCCACAGCATCATTTCTTACACATCTTAAGAATTTTTTTGGTTTAGGGTAACATCTGACAGTACTCAGGGCTTACACCTGACTGGGCGGTCAGGAATACTCCCGACAGTGCTCAGGGGACCATATGTCAAGCCAGGGATCAAACTGGATTAGCTGCATGCAAAGCAAGTGCCTTACCTGTCATACTATTTCTCTGGCCCTGACAGAATTTAAAACCATGTCTTATATGACATAAAGATGAAAGATGACGTAAATGAATGTTCTTGGGGGAAGAGTTACAGTTGTTACTTTTTCAACTATGATAGCAAAGAAAAGTAAATTTGGGAAGCAAATATTAATGAGTAGATGAGAGAATCAATAGCCACAAGAAATGAGCAACACGTTTTAAGAAAGAAGGAAATGAGAAAAATAAGACAAAGATATATAGAGAACAATAGACTATTAGTGACTTGAAAAAACCAAACAAGGGGCTGGAGCAATAGCACAGCGGGTAGGGCGTTTGCCTTGCACGCGGCCGACCCGGGTTCAATTCCCGGCGTCCCATATTGTCCCCTGAGCACCGCCAGGGGTAATTCCTGAGCGCAGAGCCAGGAGTAACCCTTGTGCATCGCCAGGTGTGGCACAAAAAGCAAAAAAAAAAAAAAAAAAAAAACAACCAAAAAACCATAAAATGAAGCGAGGAAGCTACCTCTTAAAATATGATGGAGGGGCCGGAACGATAGCACAGAGGTTAAGGCATTTGCTTTGCACTTCACAGGCCCTGGTTTAATCCCTCATGCCACATATAGTTTCGCAAGCACCACCAGGAATGGCCTGAGTACAGAGCCAGGAGTAATCCCTGAGTAACCCTGGGTATGCCCCCCCACAAACAAACAAACAAACAAACTAATGGAAAAACACGGAGAAGGAAGAATGGCATAAAATTCGCAATTGGTTCCAGAAAGAAGCTAATAATATATGAATCCATAATAAAAGAATGAACAGATAGGGGACTAGGTAGCAGAAGAACGGAGGCCATAAAAATGCTAGGGAAGAAATAGAAATTGAGGAGAGGGAGGTTGACCGTCTACATCTACAGAACTTAAGACTTTGAGACTTCTTTTAACCCACAGATTAAAGGAAGAGCAGAACGGAGTAGTTCTCAACCCGAGCCCCACCATAAGCAAAACAAACTAGGCACAAATTATCAGGAAAATTAAATTTTTTTCTTACCCAAAGCCCGAGCCTGCGGGAGCGATGGGGACCTCTGGAGATTTCCCCTGTGGTGTTGCCTGCTCCCCACTAACCACACAGGCAAGTCATGAAGGGTGTTAGGAAATGTGCTGAGTTCTTCCTTCCTCTCTGAGTTTCTGATGATAAATCAGACCTCACACTTTGCACTCTCAGAATTCACAGAAGAGTTTCAAAAGCGAATTCTTGGAGACCAAGTTTTTTTTCACAGGAACTCGGAACTGGCAGAGAGAGAGAGAAACAGAGGGAAGGGGAGAGAAAGAGAGAAAGAGAGAGAGGGAAAGGGAGAGAAAGGGAAAGAGAGAAAAAGAAAGAGAGAGAAGAGAGAGTTTCTGGAGTGAGATTATGTCACTTCTTACTTGAGTTTTCGTGTTCTTCAGTCCCACAAAGACAAAACCAAAACCAGACCCAATGATGTAAGCAGATGGGGGGGACCCAGCCCCATGGAATGAATCGCCGCCAGCATCTTTTAAAGGGTTGATATGTGTGAGGAAATGTGCCAGGCCAAAAATCAGATGAGCTCGACTCTATTCATCTCTAGGTTGATGATCTGTTGCGAATATATAAACACTCTCCCCTCCGCACCATTGCTCCCACCCCTCACCTGCTCATCTGTAATTCTCTCATAAGCAAGGAGAGAAATTGAAAGAGGAACTGTTCCGTCTGGGTTCCTGCTCCTGCCACGCCCACGACAGGTGTATTTTTGTAGTAGTTGCTGTGGGTTAGGCAGGATCATTGCTTTCACTTATTTATTATTTTTTTGTTGGTTTGGGGGGCCTTGCCTGGTGATGCTCAGGGGTGACTCCTGGCTCTGTGCTTAGGAATTACTCCTGGTGGTGCTCAGGGGGACATAGGGGGATGCTGGGGATTGAACCTGGGTCAGCTGCATGCTAGACATATGCCTTCCCCCTGCCATGCTATCGTTCTGGTCCCCGGGTCACAGCCTTTTAGCAGCAGCCACTGCTAAAAGCCCATTGGCTTCTTTATTTGCTTTTTGGGTCACACTGGGCTATGCATAGGGATTATCCCTGGCTCTGCACTCAGGAATTACTCCTGGTGGTGCTCAGGGGACCATATGGGATGCTGGGAATCGAACCCATGTCGGCCATGTGCAAGGCAAACGCCCTTCCCACTGTGCTATGGCTCCAGCCCCACCCACTGGCTCCTGAGCTTCTGGATTCTTTTGTTTATTTGTGTGTTTGTTTATGGGCCATACCCAGTGATTGTCAGAGTGCTCTCCTGGCTCTGCACTCAGGGATCACTCCTGGCGGGACTCGGGGGTCTATATGGGGTGCTGGGGATCAAACCTGGATTGGCCACGATCAGGCCACTGCCCTAAACCATGCACTATCGCCAAGGCCCTGAAGACTTTCTTTTGTGGGGAAAAGGGGTTTGGGTCACACCTCTGCGTGCACTGGGGCTATTCCTGGCTGTGACCTCAAGACGGATCTTTGGCAGTGCTTAGGGGATCATTCATGTATAGTGCTGGGGATTTGAGTCAGGGTCAGCTACATGCAAGGTGTCTTGTCTCCTGTCTGGCTCTGAAATTCTTTCAGTGGTTTCTATTTTACTGGCTGGGTGTGACATTTTGAGTAAGAAATGCAGCTTTGACTTTCTGGTTTCTGGCACTCCTCAAAGCCCTTGGCACTTCCTAAGAATTTATTGAGAATGATGAAGGCATGTTTTGTTTCGTTGATGAAATGATTTGGACTGCACCTTGGAGATGGGTAGTCAGGAAAACAAACCAAGTGATTAGGGCCTGGACCTTACATTCTGGGGCGTCACATAGCCAATGATGCTTGAGAATCACGCTTGCCCGTGTTAGGTGCTTGGAAGATAATGTAGCGTTGGAAATTGAACCCAGGACTTCTGCGCTTGAAGCATGTGCTCCAGTTCTTCAAGGTTTCTCCCCAGCTGCTGTTTTCTTCCTTCCTTCCTTCCTTCCTTTCTTTCTTTCTTTCTTTCTTTCTTTCTTTCTTTCTTTCTTATTATTGGTGGTGGTGGTGGTGGGAGATCCTTACTTCTGACCTTCTTGGGGTTCACTCCTAGTAATGGCCAGATGACCATATGTGATATGGGAATGAAAGCAATATTGGCCACATGCAAGGCGAGCATCTTAACGTTTGTACCATCTCTTTGATCTCTCCTTTTTTTTTAATTAAAAATTAATTTTGTGGGGCTGGAGCAATAGCACAGCAGGTAGGGCATTTGCCTTGCACATGGCCGACCCGAGTTCAATTCCCAGCATCCCATATGGTCCCCTGAGCACCGCCAGGTGTAGTTCCTGAGCGCAGAGCCAGGAGTTACCCCTGTGCATTGCCGGGTGTGACCCCCTCCAAAAAAAATAAAATTAATTTTGTTTGGGGCTGGAGAGATAGCACAGTGGGTAGGGCATTTGCCTTGCACGTGGCCAAACCTGGTTCGATTCCCAGCATCCCCTGTGGTCCCCTGAGCACTGCCAGGAGTAACTCCTGAGTGCAGAGCCAGGAGTAACCCCTGTGCATCACCAGGTGTGACCCAAAAAGCCAAAAAAAAAAAAAAAAGAAAATTAATTTTGTTTGCTCCCTTCATCGCTCTTTCCTTGGTTGTTGTTGTGATGACCCATTGCACACAACCCTTGGCTGTGGTGCTCGGGCATCTCTTAGTTATGTTCCTTGCTGGGGTGTATGGCCACAACCTGCAGTTCTCAGAATCCCAAGAAGTAGAAGAGCCAGGTCCCATGGAAGAGCTTTCGGGGTCATGCTTAGTGTCGAGGGGATATGGCGGAATTTGAACTCATGACCATCGGCTTGCAAGGCAGCTGCTCTAAACTCGAGTTTCTCAAGGAATTCCAAGAGGCTCACAGGTGAAAAAGGCATAAATGAGGGCCAATAGGAAAGAGGGGGTAGGGAAGTGTCACAGGCAGGAAGCAAGGTGGAAAGAGATGCTCTAAGCCACTGCACTATTCCTACGGGCCTGAGGATTCCAACTTCTAGCTACCAGGTACCAGGTACCAGGTACCAGTACAGCTGAAGATTGTGTCAACTGCCAACAGTTAATGACTAAATCCAATGGTTTTCAACCTCTGGTCTAGAGACTGGGGCCACTTCACAGGTCTAGCACTGTAGCATCGTAGCACTGTCCTCCCGTTGTTTATCAATTTGCTTGAGCGGGCACCAGTAATGTCTCCATTGTGAGACTTGTTGTTACTGTTTTTGGAATATAGAATACGCCACGGGCTGGAGTGATAGCACAGAGGTAGGGCGTTTGCCTTGCGTGCAGCCAGCCCGGCTGAGCCGGGTTTGATTCCTCCGCCCCTCTCGGAGAGCCTGGCAAGCTACCGAGAGTATTCAATATGCCAAACACAGTAACAAGAAGTCTCACAATGGAGACGTTACTGGGCCTGCTCGAGCAAATCGATGAACAACGGGAGGACAGTGTTTGTTTGAATACGCCACGGGGAGCTTGCCAGGTTCTGCAGTGCGGGCGGGATACTCTCGGTAGCTTGTGGGGCTCTCCAAGAGGGATGGAGGAATCGAACCCGGGTCGACCGTGTGCAAGGCAAATGCCCTACCCGCTGTGCACAGGTCTAGAAAAGATGAAAGTCACTGGTCTTCTGCCTGGGTTGTAGCTGCTGGTCCACTGTCCAGTACGCAGGACAAGAGCCTGTCTGCAAAATGGATTAAGAACATCTATTTAATCAACCACACTGATGTAATGAGGCCTCCATAAAAATAAAAAAAAAGTGAAACTGGGTTTGGAGAACTTCTGAGTTGATTGCACATATGGAGATTTGGGGAGAGAGCATGCTAATAAGAGAGGATTTGGGAATTCCCTGCCTTTTCCCCATACTTTGCCATATGTAACTCTTCCATCTGGCTGTTTAGAAATGATGGCTTTAAAAAAATTATAACAAATGAGTCATTTGATATGCCACTTAATAGGTAAAGCATTTCTGAGTTCTGTGAGTCGCTCGAGAAAATGAATCAAAACCCAAGGAAGAGATGGGTTATACACCTCTGATTTATAGTCAGTGGGTGAGAAGTGCAGGTAAAAATCTGGACTTGAGGGGCTGGAATGATTACACAGTGGGTAGGGCATTTGCCTTGCACGCGGCTGACTGGGGCTGGACTCCCAGCATCCCATATGGTTCCCTGAGCACCCCCAGGAGTAATTCCTGAGTGCATGAGCCAGGAGTAACCTCTGTGCATCGCTGGGTGTGACCCAAAAAGAAAAAAATTTATAACAAATGAGTCATTCGATATGTCATTTAATAGGTAAAGCATTTCTTCTAGTTCTAGTTCACTTTTTTTTTTTGCTTTTTTTTGGGTCACACCCGGCGATGCTCAGGGGTTACTCCTGGCTCATGCACTCAGGAATTGCTCCTGGCGGTGCTCGGGGGACCATATGGGATGCTGGGAATCGAACCTGTGTCGGCCATATTGGCTGCGTGCAAGGCAAACACCTTACTCGCTGTGCTATCCACTCCAGCCCCGCATTTCTTCTAGTTCTGTGAGACACTCGAGCAAATGAATCAAAACCCAAGGAAGAGATGGTGGGAACCTCTGATTTATAGTCAGTGGGTAAGAAGTGCAGGTAAAAATCTGGACTTGAGAGGCAGGAGAGTGATAGTACAGTGGGTAGGGCGGTTGCCTTGCATGCCGGGTTCAATTCCCAGCATCCCATATGGTACCCTGAGCACTGCCAGGAGTTTTTCCTGAGTGCAAAAGCCGGGAGTAACCCTTGATGCCAGCGGGTGTGACCCAAAAAGCCAAAAAAATAAAATAAAATCTGGACTTGAGTTGGGAGTTGGTAAGTTGGAGGGCAGGAAGGCAGTCTTGTACAATCAAATGCCATCTCCAGGTTGGAATGTCAGAATAGAGAAGAGCCGAATTCTCAGACAACCGATTCCCATCCGAGAATTGTTTATTGGTGTGGGAACACTTCCCCAGACACGCTGGGAGTGAGTCCAGGAATTGCAGAGAGACTGGCTGATTGGGGGGGAATATTTGCTGTAGCTTCTCAGGAGAAAGATCAGCCACAGACAAATGACACAGCACTTCAAGCAGTCCTGGGACATAAGCGCTCCAAAAATGTTAGTAACGATTATGTCAAAGAGCTAATGTGGCTCCCAGTGGCCGATTAAAGCAAAAAATATTTACAGAATGTTCTCTTCTCAGCATGAAGTCACGTACTTGCCATCAAATTAAATCCCAGCCCGGCATCTTCTGAGTTGTGAATTGTACATACGCTTTTCTCCCGAGTATACAACAGCCTAATTAGGTACCTCGTTGTACTAGAACCAAGCAAGAAGATAAATCAAAGCACAAAGACACCCAGGACTTACAGCAATTCCCTTGCAAGTACATTGAAACCCCAAAGTACCAATCCTATCATATTCATGATTGATCCGCTGACTCTGGGACCTTGAAACAATAAGCTAGATTTAGCATGTTATTATACTAGGAGGGTTTTAAAGAAAAGATCATAAACTTCATTCCTTCGACTGATTTGTTGGATATTGATTTTTTTCTTTCTTTTTGTTTTGTTTTTGGTTCACACTCAATGGTGCTCAGGGATTATTACTTTTTTTTTTCCTTTTGTCCTCGCTGGGGCCCTTTGGAGGGGAGCGGATTGAGTTTCCACCCTGACCAGGGCTCCAGCAGCCGAAGACCTCCAGAACCAGCCACCACCATGCTGGGACCACTCTCCATAGGCATTGAAGGTACTGGCAGAGGAACAAAGGCATGCGGGTCCCAGGGCAGAGATCTCCAAGCCTGCTCAGATCGGGGCTGAGCATCCTCCACCCAGATCCTCCAAATTTCAGTAGGCAGGGGTCACACCCACCAACTGGCCCCCTGGTGCTGTGTAATCCCATCAACGGCCAAGACCCAGAGACTATAAAACCCAGCTCCCGGAAGCACACGGCCGCATTTGCGGCTGCACAACTCCTTATTATCTCATTCTTACTTTGGACAACCTGGCAGACTACCGAATGTAACCTGCCCACATGGCAGAGTCTGGCAAACTTCCCATGGTGTACCCAATATGCCAAATACCAGTTACAATAATGGGTCTCATTCTCCTAACCCTAGAAGAGCTTTTAATATGGCACTTTTAAAAAAATCTCAGGGCTAGGATGAAGGAGACGTTACTGGGGCCTGCTTGAGGCAATCGACGAACAACAGGATGGTTGTGATCGTGATCGTGATCTTTGAGTTATACCCTGCGATACTCAGGGGTTATTCCAGTCTCTGTACTCAGGAGTTACTACTGGTGTTGCTCAGGGGACCATATGGGATGCTGGGGATTGAGCCCAGGTTTGCTGCATGCAAGGAAAGTGCTCCATGGCCTGTACTATCTCTCCAGCCCTTACTACTGTTTTTGCACTCAGGGATCATTCCTGTTGGGGCTTGGGGGACAAGGGATTGAACCCGGGTTGGCTGTGTGCAACAAAAGCACCCTCCCCATTGTACTATGTTGGGTCTTCTGGATATTGATTTTTCTTTTGTATGTTTCTAGGTCTGCCTGGGAAAGGAGAATGAAGGGGAATTATAATTGGGTTTCATTAACACCCTTTATGACTTGATTTCCATTAAATTGAAAGCATATTAGGGAATAAGTATCAGCTTGTATTCTTTTACTCTAATGAGGGCTCATAGGAAATTACATACATATGTTTAATATATATGTAATATATGGTGGAGAAAGTAGTAGACAGGGTTCAGAATATTGAGGGGTTGAGGGGTCTTTATAAATTTAAATCTAGATATATTTTCAATAAATATATCTAGATATGTATTTGTGGGGCTGGAGCAATAGCACAATGGGTAAGGTGTTTGCCTTGCACATGGCTGACATGGCCGACCCGGGTTTGATTCCTCCGCCCCTCTTGGAGAGCCTGGCAAGCTACCGAGAGTATCTCGCCTGCAAGGCAGAGCCTGGCAAGCTATCTGTGACATATTCGATATGCCAAAAATAGCAACAACAAGTCTCACAATTTGTTGTGAGATGTTACTGGTGCCTGTGCTCGAGAAAATTGATGAACAACGGGAGGATAGTGCTATAGTGCTATATATTTGTGGTAAAGTTTTTTTTTTTTTTCTTTTTTGGGGGTCACACCCAGCAATGGGGCCTGCTCGAGGCAATCGACGAACAACAGGATGGTCTGAGCAGGCGTTAGTTACTCCTGGCTCTGCACTCAGGAATCATTCCTGACAGTGCTCAGGGAACCATATGGGATGCCAGGGATCGAACCCAGGTTGGCCGGTGTGCAAGGCAAGTGCCCTCCTCGCTGGACTCTCACTCCAGCTCCATGTGATAAAGTTTTAAAAAGCTGTGATCTCATGTTTGTGCATCATTTAGAAAATGTCTTCTTGGGGCCAGAGTGACAGTACAGTGGGCAAGGCATTTGCCTTCCATGCAGCTGACCTGGTTTGACCCCCAGAACCCTATATGGTTCCCTGAACCTGACAGGAGTGATCTCTGAGTGCAGAGCTAGGAGTATGTCCTCAGTAATGTCAGGTGTAGCCCCCCCCCCCAACAACAACTACAACAAAAATGAAACAAAACAAAAAATAAATCTTCCTTATTTCTTTTCTTCCCCATTTCATTTCTGTAGAATGCAGGCAAAAGAAGGTTGTTGTGCATAGTGTCACGGGCTTGGAAAACCACCCAGCTTCCCCCTCTCTATAGGGAAAAACCCACTTCTTCATATTCCTTGTATCTATTTTCACACAGTTCACACCATTTCTGATGCTCCCGGCCACTAGTGTGTGTTTTGTTTCATTTTCCCCCACAAACCACAATTCTGCAATGGCAGCTGAGTGGCCAACAGTTGAACTCAGTGTGGACTCTCTCTGCTCGATGGGTGCCCTAATCTAGGTGGTGCCCATCACGAGGTGGGACTCCTAATGATGTCTCTTTTGAGATGGTACCAGACCCCACGGGTTAGGAGTTCAGGCACATGATACAGAGTCCTCCTCCCCTTTCCATGCCAATTGTGAGAGTAGGCCTCTGGGTTCATCTACAACTTCTATCCGTCTTGGCTGCAAATCAGTTCTCTATAACCTTCTTCCTCTTAGATTGGATCAAGACCTAGAGCATCTCACAGAACTGCAGGGGACACTTGTGTTTACCTGCTTAATAGAACTTAATAAAGAATTTGAGGGGCTGGAACAATAGCACAGCAGGGAGGGTGTTTGCCTTGTAGGTGGCTGACCGGGGTTTGATTCTCAGCATCCCAAATGGTCCACTGCCAGGAATAATTCCTGAGTCCATGAGCCAGGAGTAACCCCTGTGCATTGCTGAGCGTGATAAAAATAAAAAAGGATTTGATAAAGGATACAGAGGAAATCCAGGTGAAGCAATGTACAGGTGGGATCTGCAAGGATCTAGAAGATTCTGACCCTAGGACTTGGGGTATATCACCCTTCCAGTTCAAGGACATGTTCACAAACTTTGAATCTCTTTGAACCCCATACTTCGGGATTCTTAGGGAGGTTCCCTGACATGGTTGTGACTGTTCATAAACTTCATTTTCAGTTCTCTTTTCTCAAGAGACTGAGGAAAACATATGCTGAAAATTCCAAGCAGGTGACCAGTCCTCAATCAAGAGGCACCCATCACCGAACCTTTTCTTTTTTCATCAGAACACAAGATACTTCTACTGTACTGTCCTCCCGTTGTTCATGGATTTGCTCAAGCAGGCCCAGTACCATCTCCATTTTGACACTTGTCGTTTCTGTGTTTGGCATATTGAATATGTCACTTCTTAATATCTAAGAAATGACAGGAGCCCAGTATAAGGTTCAAGTCAAATGTTGGAACAAAGGATGGGCTTAGAGTACTTATAGGAGTTTTAGGAGCTCTTTAGTGAGTGCCAGAGAGGGTAATTCCTTCCTTCCTTCCTTCCTTCCTTCCTTCCTTCCTTCCTTCCTTCCTTCCTTCCTTCTCTCCCTCACTTCCCTCTTCCTTCCTTCCTTCCTTCCTTCCTTCCTTCCTTCCTTCCTTCCTTCCTTCCTTCTTTCCCCCCTTTAGGAGAAAATGGGGTTATAACGGTCACCCCATTTAGTTATTTTTTTTCCGTTACCTAGATTCTGAACTCATTTGTTGTTGTTATTGTTTTGGGGTCACACTCAATGGTGCTCAGCAGTTACTCCTGGATCTGTGCTCAAGGTTCACTCCTGGTGTGCTCCGGGGACCATATGGGAAACCGGGGATTGAACCTGAGTCAGCTGTATGCAAGACAAAAGCCCTATCCACTGTACTATCACTCTGGCCCCCAAGCTTCTGAAATAATAAAGATGATTGTATTAGTTTCTCTCCCCGCCCCAGCAGAGCCCTGGCAGCCGCAGACCTTCGGTACCCAGCCACAGCCATGCTCAAGGCCACCCTCCACACACTGGGACAAGCCTCACACATGAAGGAATCCAGGTGCCTGGGTCCCGGGGCTGAGATCTCCAAGCCTGCTCAGATCGGACTGGGCCTCCTTCACCCAGATCCCTCATTTTCCAGTAGCTAGGCAGTTATACCCACAAGCTGCCCCTGGCACCATGAAATCCCACCAACAGCCAAGATCCAGAGACTATAAAACAAAGTTCCCGGAAGCTCTTATAGTCTAGTTATCCCTCTCGGAGAGCCTGGCAAGTTACCGAGAGTATCCTGCCCACGTGGCAGAGCCTGGCAAGCTCTCGTGGCATATTTAATATGCCAAAAACAGTAACAATGATGTGTCTCATTCCCCTGACCCTGAAAGAGCCTCCAATACAGCCCCCTTGGGAAGGACGAGTAAGGAGAGGCTGCTAAAATCTCAGGGCTACGACGAATGCAGACATTACTGGTGCCTGCTCGAGCAAATCGATGAATAACGGGATGACAGTGATACAGTGATATAGTATCAATGTTTATATTTACCTAAACAAACATGGCGCTTTTTTCTTCAACTATAAATTAGTATTATTAATCACGGTCACGGTCCTCCCGTTGTTCATCGATTTGCTCGAGCGGGTGCAGTAACGTCTCCATCGTGAGACTTGTTGTTACTGTGTTTGGCATATTGAATACATCACAGGTAGCTTGCCAGGCTTTGCCATGCGGGCGAGATACTCTCGGTAGCTTGCTGGGCTCTCTGAGAGGGGTGGAGGAATCGAACCCAGTTCGGCTGGGCTGGCTGCGCACAAGGCAAACGCCCTACCTCTGTGCTATCGCTTCAACCCAGTATTATTAATAATAGTAATAATTTACACCTGGCACCTGAGTTGCGCAGGAGGAAGAGAGCGGCTTGGAATGCCTTCAAGAGCATTGAAGAAATAACTAAAAGGACAAAGAACCTCCAGCTACGAGCACATCTCTTTGATTCCACTATTCTTCCTGCATTAACATATGCCTCAGAGACCTGGACCCTACGAAAACAGGATGAGAACGCTATTCGGGTCTCTCAAAGAGGAATCGAAAGAACTATGCTTGGAATATCACGATTCACTCAAATGAGAGATAGAATCCGGAGTTCTGATCTTCGTCAGCGCTCAAGAATCAGGGACGCTGTCTCATTTGCCAAGACATCAAAAATCAGATGGGCTGGACACGTAATGAGGTTTACAGACAACCGCTGGACTAGAGCCATTACTGATTGGATTCCACGGGACATCAAAAGATCACGTGGACGCCCACCTATAAGATGGTCAGACTTCTTCGTCAAGACCCTAAATGATCGGTTTGAAGCTCTGCATGTTCCTAGAACCAACAGATACCATTGGGCTACACTAGCACGCAACCGGGATGAATGGAGACGTTACTGGCACCCGCTCGAATAAATCGATGAATAACGGGGATTAAGTGATTAAGTGATTAATAATTTACAAATTAAAAACTTATTACAAAACACTAAACAAAGGTTTTTTGGTGGCTACTTTAAAAAATTTTATCTAATTTTTATTAAGTTGTTCACAATAATGGATTACATTTAATATTTGAACACCTTTGTGCCTTCCCACCACCATATTTCAAATGTTTTCATTCCGAACCCCAAATCCTGCCCCCAAAGTACAACCAAAGTATTTTATCTTGTATTGCCTGTTATGAGTAATCTGCTAAAAATGATCCAAAAAAGTTTTCTTCGAGGAAAGTGTGTGAAGAATAATATGTTTCACCCAGGAGCCATTAAGCCCTTCTGTAAGAGATTATTAACATTTTTGTTAAAGGTTGAGGTTTGTGTGCTTACATATATCTGTATAAATGTGTTTCCCCCTAAGATTGGTTGCCTTCTATTTTATTTTTTATTTTATTTATTTATTTATTTACTTATTTTTTTTTAACCCCTGGCGATGCACTGGGGTTACTCCTGGTTCTGCAATCAAGAATTACTCCTGGTGTTGCTCAGGGGACCATATGGGATGCTGGGAATCGAACCCGGGTCGGCCGCTTGCAAGGCAACGCCCTACCCACTGTGCTCACTCCAGCCCCGGTTGCCTTCTGCTTTAAACCCCATCAAACGTGATGTGCTCCTCATGGTACATCAGTGGTGTATAGTATCAGATGACCAGGAATAGATTCACTCATGGGTGAGGCTTGTCCAAGCGTGTGGAGAGGGGCCCTGAGCCTGGCAGCGGTTGAATTCCGGAGGTTTTCAGCTACCGGGGCTGGCTCCGTTGGAGCAGGGATGGGAACTCACCCATTGGGCTATTTTGGACCCTGATGAGCCCCAATAATGAGACAGGTGCTCATATTAGTATGTCGTTAAAAAGAAAAGAAAGATGCAAGCAGGCTAACAAACCAGGTGGGTTCACACCACTGTATAATGGCACCTTTGGAAATAAGACAGTCCTTAGCCAGTGCTCAGTGACACTGAACTCCCTTAAACTGTCAAATTCTCTGAGCATTCCTGGAAGTTAGACTCCATAAAGTCACCCATGCGCTGAATTAGCAGATCATAAACCATTGTTCCAAGGGAAAATAGAGTCATACCAGCCTTTGGTTGTGGCATTTTTTGGTCAACTGATCAATACAATTTTTTTCTTGGGGTCTGTAGTGAAAGTACAGCGGGAGGACGCTGGTCTTTTCTGTTGCTGTTATTACTGTTAAATTAAAGATTTAGGGGCTGGAGCGATAGCACAGCGGGTAGGGCGTTTGCCTTGCATGCGGCTGACCCGAGTTCAATTCCCAGCATCTCAAATGGTCCCCTGAGCACCACCACCAGGAGTAATTCCTGAGTGCAGAGCCAGGACTAATCCCTGTGCATAGCTGGGTGTGACCCAAAAAAGAAAAAAAAATTAAAGATTGAACATTTCCTGGAACCCCACATGGTCCCCAGGAACACCACCAGGTGTGATCTCTGAGCACAGAACCAGGAGTGCAAGCCTTGAGCACTGCCAGGCGTGACCCCCAAACTAAACAAAAACAAAACAAAACCCTGTTTAATGTGTGTTTCAGCTTAAAGATAACTAGTTAATGTATATTGTCGACCCATTGGCTTTTATCTTTGTGCCAACAGCACTTTGGTTCATATATGAGAGAAATGTATCTAACAAGCATCTTTTCTCTGAAGCATATCACAGCTTTTCTCTGAAAGCATATCACATATCACATATCTTGCACACAGGACCTCTGGATTTGGGGACCACTGTTAGCATCAATAAGATGCACACAGGGGCTGGAGTGACAGCATAGCGGGGTAGGGTGTTTGCCTTGCATGCAGCCAACCCGGGTTCGATTCCCAGCACCCCATATGGTCCCCATAAACTGGGCAGGAGAGACACCATGGGGGCTAAGGTGGAAGAAGCTGCCTTTTCCATGTAGTTGGCCAGGATTGAATCCCTGACACCACTTAAAGTCCCCTACTACCACCAGGGGTCACTGCTGAGCCAGAGCCAGGAATAACCCCAGAGCACTGCTAAGTATGCTCCCTGCCCCACTTCCTGCCAAAACTCTTCCCTCATCAACTAATGAGTGAATAACTTGGTTCTGCACGGACTATGGCAAGGAAGTTTGCTGACTCTGTGAGAGCTAAAACAAGAAGTCTGGACACCGCCCTGTTCGGCTTCAGCTGTGTATGTGTGTGTCCACTGACTCACACATTTTGCCTTTCTGTGGCGTGTCCAACAATGATTAAGAATTTTGCATGCATATGGGCTTTGGGACCACAGATAAATTTTACTGACTAGGCAACTTGCAAATCTGGGAAACCACACTTAGTGAGGATCTTCTGTAAGAGCTAAAACTCTATATTTTTTCCCCTTTCTTTTTTGCTTTTTGTCACACACAGCAATGCTCAGGGGCTACTCCTGGATCTGCACTCAGGAATTATTCCTGGAGGTGTTCGGGGGACCATATGGGATGCTGGGGATCGAACCCGGGTTGGCTGTGTGCAAGGCAAACTCCTCTCCACTGTTGTATTGCTCCAGCCCTGATAACTAAAACTCTTGAATAGTCTGTCCACTTTGTAGATGAAGAAGTTGGAGGAAGACCAAAATGACTGAGGCAGAAATTTGCATTGTCTCAATCAAGATTTAAAGGCTCTTGTGAGAGTAGATAAATTACCTAATCACACTGTATCAGTTTCCTCATCTATAAAATAGGTAGGTTAATGATAGTATTCATCTCTTAGGAGGATTAATGATATAATGCACATATGTATGTAGATCACAGTCACAGTCCTCCCATTGTTCATTGATTTGCTTGAGCGGGCCCAGTAACATTTCCACTGTGACAATTGTTACTGAGTTTGGCATATCGAATATATCACGGGTAGCTTGCCAGGCTTTGCCGTGTGGGCGAGATACTCTCGATAGCTTGCTGGGCTCTCTGAGAGGGGCGGAGGAATCCAACACAGGTCGGCCATGTTGGCCCCTTGCAAGGCAAATGCCCTACCGCTGTTCTATCGCTCCAGTCCAAGTATGTAGATAGTACTTAGTATTTAATAGCTCTTAGTATTTAACATTAGTACTTAGTATTTAACATTCCTGTGATTTAACCACAGGCACAGGAATACTAAGAATGCATTCAGACTTTAAATATAAAGGATAGGGCCTGGAGCGATAGCACAGTGGATAGGGCATTTGCCTTGCATGCGGCCAACCCAGGTTCAATCCCCGGCATTCTATATGGTCCCCTGAGCACCACCAGGAGTAATTCCTGAGTGCAGAGCTAGGAGTAATCCCTGAACATTTCCAGGTTTGACCCTAAAAGAAAAAAAATATAAAATATATAAAGGATAGAGGAGTGATAGCACAGCGGTAGGCGTCTGCCTTGCACGCAGCCAACATGGCCGACCCGAGTTCGATTCCTCCGCCCCTCTCGGAGAGCCCGGCAAGCTACCGAGAGTATCTCGCCCGCACGGCAGAGCCTGGCAAGCTCCCCGTGACGTATTCGATATGCCAGACACAGTAACAACAAAAGTCTCCGATGGAGACATTACTGGGCCCGCTCGAGCAAATCGATGAACAACGGGAGGACAGTGATACAGTGATAATATCAATATTGCCTATTCCAATACCAATATTGTGTTGGTTATTAGAAATTTGGGGGTAGTCTTTTCACAATACATAGTGTGTGAGCGAGTTAAAATCTTTCAGTATCTCCACATATTTTTTTTATGAAAATAGGGATTTGCCATCTATATTACACAATATTGTGAGAAATAGATGAAATACTGCACGAGAAAACCTTTTTTGTAATCTAAAATGTGTTATATAATATTAGGGGACATTCACTGTCATCTATTTTTTTTTCATATTTATTTATTTATTTTTATTGAATCACCATGAGATAGTTACAAAATTGTTCATTGGATTTTAGTCATACAATGTTCCAACACCCGTCCCTCCACCAGTGTACATTCTCCACCACCAATGTCCTCAGTTTCCCTCCCATCTGCCTCTATGGCAGGTGGTTTTCCTCTCTCTCTCTCTCTCTCTCTCTCTCTCTCTCTCTCTCTCTCTCACTCCTTTCGGGCATTATGGTTTGCAATACAGACACTGAGAAGTTATCATGCATATCCCTTTACTTACTTTTGACATTCAGTTCTTGTCCAGACTGATCATTTCTAACCGATCGTTTCTAACTATATAGCACAGCGGGTAAGGCGTTTGCCTTACACGCGGCCAACATGGCCGACCCGAGTTCGATTCCTCCGCCCCTCTCGGAGAGCCCGGCAAGCTACCGAGAGTATTCGATATGCCAGACACAGTAACAACAAAGTCTCCAACGGAGACGTTACTGGGCCCGCTCGAGCAAATCGACGATCAACGGGAGGGCCTTTACCTTTACCTTTATTGTCACACTGATCCCTTCTCTATCCTAACTCGCTTTTGCTCCCCCTCATACCCCCTCCCCACACTTGTGGCAAATTTCCAACCATTGTCATCTTTATTGCTGACAAAATGTTAATTGTTGAAACCAAGAACTGAAAACTTGTCACCTCACACTTTACATTTTATTCTGAGGGAAACAATATATGAGTGTACACAATGAATATATACATCTGAAATAAAATGACTATTCATGACCATTCACTGATACTGATTTCCGCCGTTCCTCCCCCCCCCCCCCCCCCCAGTACTGGGTATGGTTCTCAATGTTTCATACACGTTGGAAAGGCAAGTAAGTGCTCTACCACTGGGTCACACCCTAGTCCTCTCACTACTACGTTTTAGGAGTAAAAGAATGCTACCAATACCTTTCAAACACCCTATGTGCCCACCCCAATTTCACTCCTGAACCTTCCATCTCAAAGTACCACTGATGGGAATTTTGTATTATCATTTCTTTACAGTTTCTGTTTTCTTTTTGGGTCATACCTGGTGATGCACAGGGGTTCCTCCTGGCTCTGCACTCAGGAATTACTCCTGGCGGTGCTCAGGGGACCATATAGGGTGCTGGGAATCGAACCCATGTCGGCCTCCTGCAAGGCAACCGTCCTACCCGCTGTACTATCACTCCAGTCCCTCCTTACAGTTTAGAATAGTCTTGACCACCTTACTGTATTTCTCCAATATTAGCTTTATGCTTTTGAACATTGTGCAAATGGACAATTTATTAAAAAATTGTCATTGGGGCTGGAGTGATAGCACATTGGGTAGGGCGTTTGCCCTGCACGCGGCCAACCCGGGTTCGATTCCCAGCATCTCATATGGTCCCCTGAGCACTGTCAGGGATGGTTCCTGAGTGCAGAGCCAGGAGAAACCCCTGTGCATCTCCAGGTGTGACCCAAAAAAATAAAAAAAATTGTCATGACTGATATATATATGTATATATATATATTTATTTTTGTGGGTTGTGAGGTGCTCGGGGCCTTTCCCTGGCTCTGTGCTCAGGAGTGACCTCTGGTGGTGCACAGGGGAAGGGAAGTGGTGACACTGTCTATGTAGCCAGGGCCAGCTGCACTTGAAGCAGGTGCCTTTGGGTCTGTGCTGTTTCTCTGGCCTGCAGTGGAGCTTTGATTTTAACTGGCTGACCCTCACACTAAACATTGTTTTTCTTTTTCTCCTTCTCTCTTTTTTTTTGCTGTTTTTGGGGTCACACCCGGCGATGCACAGGGGTTCCTCCTGGCTCTGCACTCAGGAATTACTCCTGGCAGGGCTCCGTGGACCATATAGAATGGCGGGGATCGAACCTGGGTCAGCCGCGTGAAAGGCAAACGCCCTCCCCACTGTGCTATTGCTCCGGCCTCAACATTGTTTTTCTGACCTGTTCACATTTTCTTTTTCCTTCTCCCCTTCCCTTTTTGCTGTCATTGTTGCAATGACTGAGGGTGGGGTGGTCATGAGCATGCTAGGTTGTGGGGTTACACTCCTGAGTTGTGTTGTTTGCACACACGTGGCAGCAATGCTCTGGAGACTGCACATTCTGTTGCAGAGTCAGTGGTCCCAGAAAGCAGAGATCCAGACTGAGACTGCATGTGGGCCGCACTGGGGCTCGAACTCTTGGTCTTACACTTGCAAGGCAGGTGCTTTTTTTTTTTTTTTGCTTTTTGGGTCACACCCGGCAATGCACAGGGGTTACTCCTGGCTCTGCACTCAGGAATTACTCCTGGCGGTGCTCGGGGGAACCTATGGGGTGCTGGGGATCAAACCTGGGTTGGCCGCATGCAAGGGAGACGCCCTCCCCGCTGTGCTGTCTCTCCAGCCCAAGGCACGTACTTTTACCACCAAATCAGCAACTGGGGCTTCTTGTGCTCTGTCCGTATTGCTGTCTATTACAATTCATAGGGCTGGAGCGATAGCACAGCGGGTAGGGCGTCTGCCTTGCACGCAGCCAACATGGCCGACCCGAGTTCGATTCCTCCGCCCCTCTCGGAGAGCCCGGCAAGCTACCGAGAGTATTCGATATGCCAGACACAGTAACAACAAAGTCTCCAATGGAGACATTACTGGGCCCGCTCGAGCAAATCGACGATCAACGGGAGGGCCTTTACCTTTACAATTCATGCTCATTATCTATACAATATCCCATTATAAGAATTTGCCATTCAGGGAAGCTTTGTAACTCTATCTCATGGTGATTTAAGAAAATAATGAAAAATAATAAAATATAATTAACATTCTGAATTTAAAAAAAAATAATGTGGAGCTCATACCCAATTCAATAAATGGATGAATAAATAACAGTACTCCTAAATTTAAAAAAATTAAAAAATTTAAAATAAATTAAAAAGAAAAGAATATGCCACAATTCATTTGTTTTTTACTAAGGGACATTTTTTCTTTTCTTTTTCTTTTCTTTTTTTAAATGATTTTATCTATTTATTTATTTATTTATTTTTTGCTTTTTGGGTCACACCCGGCGATGCTCAGGGGTTCCTCCTGGCTCTGCACTCAGGAATTACTCCTGGCAGTGCTCAGGGGACCCTATGGGATGCTGGGATTTGAACCCAGGTTGGCTGGTGCAAGGCAAATGCCCTACCCACTTTGCTATTGCTTCAGCCCCAGGACATTTGTTTTCAATGCCTTGCTATTGTCAATGATAAACAGCATTGCAATCCAATTTGTGTGCATTTCTGTTTCCCCTAATTCCTGGCATCCTCTTCATGTATGTCTGTAGCTGGTGCATATGTGCAGGAATTGTCCTTAACTGGGTGTGAAGGAATTCTTTTAACCTCTGTGAGATAGTACAGGTGGTTAATTTTAACTTGACAAGGTCAAAATTTTTTTTTTAATTGAATCACTGTAAGATACAGTTACAAGCTTTCACGTTTGAGTTTCGGTCATACAATGATCAAACACCCACCCCTCCACCAGTGCACATTCTCCACCACCAATGTCCCCAGTATATCCATCCCCTTTCCAGCCCTCCCCCTGCCTCCATGGAAGACAATTCCCCCCATACTCTCTCTCTACTTTTGGGCATCATGGTTTGCAATACAGAGACTGAGAGGACATCACGTTTGATCCTTTACCTAATTTCGACAGTTCTCCCATCCTGAACGATCCCTCCAACCATCATTGTTTCAGTGATCCCTTCTCTGTTCCAGTTGGACAAGGTCAAACTTTGACCAGTTCCCAATACCCTCCATCCTGGTCAATACTGGGTATTGACAGTCTCAAATACAAACAAAAACAAACAATCTGAAATGAAAGAAATGTCCTTTAAAAAGGAGATTCTTGGGGCTGGAGTGATAGCACAGCGGGCAGGGAGTTTGCCTTGTACATGGCAACCGGGGTTCGATTCCCAACATCCCATATGGTCTCCTGAGCACCGCTAGAAGTGATTCCTGAGTGCAGAGCCAGGAGTAACCCCTGAGCATCGCTGGGTGTGACCAAAAAAAGCCTAAATAAATAAATAAATAAACGGAGATTCTTGGGGAACCAACTTGGGAGGTCCCCTCCCTCCCCCTACCATGGGAGTCCTCCTGCCCTTTCTCCCATCTATCTAGACTGTTAACTAAAATCTCTTCTGAATTGGGGGGTTGGGCTCATATAATTACAGTAGGGAGCAGAAATTCTCCCGTTATATTTGTTTGGTGGTATAGTAGGATATGGCATATATGTTTGGGGGCCACACCCAATGGTGCTCAGGGCACTATTTCATCTATTTCTCACAAAATAAATAAATTTAGAAAATTTGAAAAAAAAAGATCACAACAAATGTCTCCTCACATTATACAACACGTTTTAGATTACAAAAGGCTTTCTTGTGCACTGTTTTTTAACTGTCATAGTACTTTACTGATAAACTACTTAATTATGAATATTATCAATTCCAGTAGACAAGCATTTAGACTATTTCCATTTGAAATGATCAAATTACTCCAATGAATATTTCATATATATATTTGTGAACTTGTAAAGCTATCTTTATGGTTTATAATAAACACTTAGGCCTGTGTATAAAACTGTCTATATAAGTGGCTATTTTTTTTCCTTAAATTTTTATTAGTGAAACACCATGAGGTACAGCTGTAGACTTACAAATTTTTGTGCTTGGGTTTCAGTTATACAATGATTGAATACCCATCCCTCCACCAGTGCCCATTCTCCACCATCACTGGTCCCAGTATTCCTCCCACTCCCATCCCCCCATCCCACCCTACCACTGTGGCAGGGCATTCCCTTTTGTTATCTCTCTCCTTTTGAGTGCTGTGGTTTGCAAAAGAGACATTGAGTGACAATCTTGTTCAGACTGTAGTCTATTCTCATCACGCATTTCCCATCCTGAGAGGAACCTCCCAACACCCTTTATTTGGTGCCCCCTTCTCTATCTGAGCTGCCTTTTCCCCTAGCATGTGCGGCTGTCCTCAAAACCATGGAGTAATCCTCCTGGTACTAATCTCGGCCATTCTTGGGTGTTAGTCTCCTATTTTGTTATTTTATGTTCCCCAGATGAATGCAATCTTTGTCTATCCCTCTCTTTCTGACTCATTTCACTTAGCATGATACTTTCCATGTAGTACCACTTGTATGTAAATTTCATGACTTCATCCTTTCTGACAGCTACATAGTATTCCACTGTGTAGATGTACCAAAGCTTTTTTAACCAGTCATCTGTTCTTGGGCACTCAGGTTTTTTCCAGATTCTAGCTCTTGTAAACAGAGCTGCAATGAACAGACAACTGCAGATGTCGCTTCGACTATACTTTTTTGATAAGTGGCTATTTTTGAACTAGAGCTTCGGGCATCTTAGATGTTGTGATGTAATATAAAGTGTTAATAAATTATGAGGCATAGGTTCCAATCCTGACTGTTGTGTCAAAGACAGCAGCTGTTTATTTGGACAAATGATTAAATAAGTCAAGTTTCTTTTAGTAAAAATGTGATGTTTGAATTACAAAGCAGCAAGGTCAATTCTAAGCAATAAAAATCTGTAAGCTATGATAGAAATCTATGACAAATTTTATCCTTGTAGCAATCTCAGGATAGAAAGATTATACATTAAAAACTCCCATTTTTATGATAGATGGCAGAACCCTGAACAAAATTAAGTTAGAATTTTAAGTCGATAATAAATAGGGTTTTTTTTTTTTTGGTATGTGCAGGCAAAGAAGAAAAGGCTGGGAAATATTACCTGTAGAAAAAGTCAAGAGACCTAGCATTTTATTTTCATATTAAAATTACATCTGAGTAACTGGGATTTGAAATAAATGAAGGGCTCTGTCATTTCCAAGGAAAGTGATTTTGTTGAAGAATTCGGTTACGTTGTAATTACTTTAAAAAGTCTCTCATGAGAGAATTCACTTGATTTAGAAGTTATGCATGAAAGACTTCTAGAGTTCATTTGTTCTCTTGTTCAGAACCTTTGAATTGTTTAGTTACTACCCCCTACTGGTGGGCTGAGATAAATTCCAGTAACAACATCATTTTTTTTTCCCACTTTTTTGGGTCACAAAAAAAGGGGTTGCTCCTGGCTCTGCACTCAGGAATTACTCCTGGTGGTGCTCAGGGGACCATAGGGGATGCTGGGAATCAAATCCGGGTCGGCTGCGTGCAAGGCAAACGCCCTACCCACTGTGCTATCACTCCAACCCCCCATCATTACTTTTTTTAATCAGGAAAGACACGATCTCTGCGGAGATGGACAGAAATGATCCTTCTTTTTCCTTTTCCTTTTGTATTTCTTTTGATCACAACCAGAGGTGCTCTGGGCTTCCTCTAGCTTCTGTTCTCAGGGACTACATTGGTTGCTGGGGACTGAACCCAGGTTGGCCACGTGCAAGGCAAATATCCTCCCTGCTGTACTATCATTCTAGTCACCTCGCCCCCCGCAAAATGTTTTTTCATTTAACGCAACAAAAAAATTGGGGGGAATTTATAGGCCTTTACATCCAGGACTTATTCCTGGCTCTGTACTCAGGGGTCTCAGGGATCAAGAGACAGTGCTTGGGGGATCTTGTGGGGTCCAAGGGGTAGGGCATGGAATTGGACCCAGGTCAGCTATGTGCAAAATAAGGGCTTTGTACTCACCTGCTATACTATTTCTATGTAGCAGTACTGTAGTACTGTCCTCCCGTTGTTCATCGATTTGCTCTAGTGGGCCCAGTGGTGCCGGGCATCAAGTTCAGGTTGGCTCCGTTGTGAGACTTATTGTAACTGTGTTTGGCATATTGGATATGACATAGGGAGCTTGCCAGGTTTGCCATGCGGGTGAGATACTCTAGGTAGCTGGCTGGGCTCTCCGAGAGGGGCGAAGGAATCGAACCCAGGTTGCCCCAGTCGGCCGTGTGTAAGGCAAACGCCCTACTGCTGTACTATTGGCTTCACAAAATTTTGTTTTATTTTTGGGGCTACATCCGGCGATGCTGGGGCTAGAGCGATAGCACAGCGGTAGGGCGTTCGCCTTACAAGCGGCCAATATGGCCGACCCGAGTTTGATTCCTCCGCCCCTCTCGGAGAGCCCGGCAAGCTACCGAGAGTATTGGATATGCCAGACACAGTAACAACAAAGTCTCCAATGGAGACGTTACTGGGCCCGCTCGAGCAAATCGACGATCAACGGGAGGGCCTTTACTTTACTTACTTTATCCGGCGATGCTCAGGGGTTACTCCTAGCTCTGTACTCAGGAGTCACTCTTGGTGGTGCTTGGGGGACCATAGGGGTGCCAGGTATCAAGTTCAGGTTGGCTACATGCAAGGCAAGTGTCTTATCCATTGTGCTATCTCTTTAGCTCCCCCCCCCGCCATTTTTTTTTTTTTTTGCTTTTTGGGTCACACCCGACGATGCACAGGGGCTACTCCTGGCTCTGTGCTCAGGAATTACCCTTGGCGGTACTCAGGGGACCATATGGGATGCTGGGAATCGAACCCACGTTAGTCGCATGCAAGGCAAACACCCTACCCACTGTGCTATTGCTCCAGCCCCGTCCCCTGCCAATTTTTAAAAATAGATTTCTCACTACATTCTAGAAACTGTGAAACATGCTGGGAAATAGAAATATTTCTTGTTCTGGAAAACAGATAACAGATAAACAGTTTAATGCAATGTGATGTCAAGTAAATTGAAACATTTTTAAAAATATAGAGACATAAAGGAGACAGAGGCTAGTTCTATTTACAGAGGTTGACAATTCTCAGAGAAATTGATATTTAAATAGTATCCAAATGTCTTTGCTTGGGACTGGAGCAATAGCACAGAGGGGAGGGCGTTTGCTTTGCAGGTGGCCGACCCGGGTTCGATCCCCAGCATCCCATATGGTCCCCTGAGCACCGCCAGGAGTAATTCCTGAGTGCAGAGCCAGGAGTAATCCCTGTGCATCGCCGGGTGTGACCCAAAAAGCAAAACACAAAAACAAAACCAAAACAAAACAAAAAAACAAATGTCTTTGCTTAATGAATGAATGTGAAAGACATTTCATTGTGTGAAAACATTTTCAACACAAAGAATGCTATGCTTGGAGAATTATGGCATTGTGATCAGTTAAATGACAGAGAACACTAGGAATAAGAAGGAGGGGGCTGGAGAAATAGTATAGTGGGAAGGGCATTTGCCTTGCACGTGACTGACCTGGGTTTGATTTCCCAGTTGTTTGAACAACCTTTGAGCATCGCTGGGTGTGAAACATTGCCCTCCTTCCCCCACAAAAAGAAGAAAAGATTGTGGAAGAAGTAGTCTCAGGTGAGCCTTTAAGAAACATTGGGGGTGGGGTGTGGAGTGATAGTACAACGGGTAGGGCGTTTGCCTTGCATGCAGCCGGCCCAGGTTCAATTCCCAGCATCCGATATGATTCCCTGAGCACCGCCAGAAATGATTTCTGAGAGTGCAGAGCCAGGAATAACCTTTGAGCATTTCTGGGTGTGACCCAAAAAGAAAAAAAAAATTGGGGGCAAGATAACATTCTAGCTAAGGACTTTCAACTTTATAGTACAATTGAGAATTTAAGATGTTTAAGTTTTCAAAATGGCAGAGCAGGGGAGGAAAAGATATTGCCTTTTTTTTTTTTTGCCTTTTGGGTCACACCCAGCGATGCTCAGGGGTCACTCCTGGCTCGTGCACTCAGGAATTACTCCTGGCGGTTCTTGGGGGACCATAAGGGATGCCGGGGATCGAACGCGGGTCGGCTGCGTGCAAGGCAAACACCCTACCTGCTGTGTTATCGCTCCGGCTCCCAGTGCTGGGCTTTAAGGCTTGTCTTGCATGTCACAGAAACCCGGTTTGATCCCTCCTACCATGCAGTCTTCTGAGCATAGATGGGTTCAGCCCTGAACCCCACTGGGTGTGGTTCTGGAGACCTCTAGCCTCAAAGTGCCAGTGAATTGGTTCCGTTCATCCTTGGCACCACAGGGTCTGGCAGTGAACCAAGCCTTGCAAGGAGGGAAGACTGACGGAGAGCAGAGTACGATACACATCATCTTGGTCTAAGATCTAATCATTATTATTATGCGGTGCTCAGGGGACCATATGGGATGCTGGGAATCAAACCCAGGTTGGCTGCATGCAAGGCAAATGCCCTACCTGCTGTGCTCTTGCTCCAGCCCCCATCTAATCATTAGAAAAATACTTTGGTCTGGGGCTGGAGCAAGAGCACAGCGGGTAGGGCGTTTGCCTTGCAAGCAGCCGACATAGGTTCGATTCCCAGCATCCCATATGGTCCCCAGAGCACCACCAGGAGTAATTCCTGAGTGCATGAACCAGGAGTAACTCCTGTGCATTGCTGGGTGTGACCCAAAAAGCAAAAAAAAAAAAGAAAAAAAAAGAAAAAAAAAAAGAAAAATACTTTGGTCTTTTGTGAATGCTTGTTTTGCTTGGGCTTTAAGTTTTTTTTTTTATTTTAAATTAATTAATTAATTAATTTTGAATACCCATCCCTCCACCCGTGACCATTTCCCACCACCACAGATCCCAGTATCCCTCCCACCCCCAGCCCCCCCACTGAATGCTCTGTGGCAGGGCATTCCCTCTCTCTTATTGGGTGTTGCGGTTTGTATAAGAGTTAAGCCTGATTTTCAGGGAGAAACGTTGGGTGATTTACTTTCCATTGATCACTTTGTATATAGGGAGATGTTGTGCGGCCGCTTATGCGGCCGCACGGTTTGGAGTAAAAGTCCTGTTTCCCGCATACTAGAGCTATGCTTGTAGAGGCTCATGGTCACCGGGGTTCCATCTGGAGGAGGCGGGATGCGGCACCTACCCCATCTGGGACTTCCCGGTGATCTCGGCTGTTTTTGGGACCTGGTGTATTCTCCAGGAGCTGTGGAGCTGGCCAGTGGCCTTTCTTCTCTGTGGTTGTGTGCTGTAAAGATGGCACTGGGGGGGCAGGTTGGGCTTTAAAATTTTTTTTGTTTGTTTTGGGGCCACATCCAGTGACGCTCAGGGGTTACTCCTGGTCCTGCACTCAGGGATCATTCCTGACGGTGCTCGGGGACCATATGGGAGGCCGGAGATAAAAACCCCAGTTGGCTGCGTGGGAGGTAGCACTCTATCCTCTGTATTATCTCTCCAGCCTGTGTTTTGGCTTTTTAGGCCACACCTGGCAAAGCTCAGGAGTGACTCCTGGCAGTGCTCAAGGCACCATATGGGATGCCAGGGATAGAATCTGGGTCGGCCACCTGCAATGCAAGCGCTTACCCACTGTGCTACTCTCCACCCCCTGCATGCTTTTTAAACCTGTGAAAAGTTGAATCATTAACTGTTTCCTATTGGTGTTCATGTTGTGTCTATTATTAAGCAATGTTGCAATGAATGATTGCACATACTCTTTTTTTGCGTGTATATAAGAATTCCCTAAAACATAGTGCATTTACTAAATTAAAGGTCAAGCACGTTTCATCAATCCTGTCAAATTTTCCTTTAACCATGCTTTTCCAATTTACATTCCTGCCAACATTGTATGAGAATAGCCAATTTCTCACACATTTGCCAGAGATATATATTATACGAGTGTATATTTGAAAATGAAGATATTTTGCTTCATAGAGCAAGTTAGACTCAGGTTTCCAACTGCAATGCATCATAATGGTAAACATCATACTTTGCAGCCAACGCTTTTTGTATCTGTGACTCACCATTTGCTGTCTGTGCTAATATTTTTTTTTTCTTCTTGGGTCACACCCGGCGATACACAGGGGTTACTCCTGGCTCATGCACTCAGAAATTACTCCTGGCAATGCTCAGGGGACCATATGGGATACTGGGAATCGAATCCGGGTCGGCCTCGTGCAAGGCAAACGCCCTACCCGCGGTACTATCGCTCCAGCCCAATTTTTAAGTCATAGGATTAAGCTTACTATCTGTGCTATTTTTTAAATGATATAATTGAGGTTTTTAAATGATAGCAGCACTGTAGCACTGTCCTCCTGTTGTTCTTCTCTTTGCTCAAGCGGGCATCAGTAACGTCTCCTTTGTGAGACTTGTTGTTACTGTTTTCTTGGCATATCGAATACGCCACGGGAAGCTTGCCAGGCTCTCCCGTGTGGGCAGGATACTCACGGTAGCTTGCTGGGTTCTCCAAGAGGGACGAAGGAATGAACGTGGGTCAGCCGCATGCAAGGCAAACACCCTACCCGCTGTGCCATTGCTCCAGTCCGCCAAATGATAGTATCACAGCAAATTTATTTATTTATTTAGTTAGTTCCTTGTGCTAACCACTATTTTTGTGGATTTGGGGGGAATGTTTATTGGTGTAGGGGCTAATTTACCAGGCTGTCCTGGTGAAAATCCAGTGTAAGAGGCCAAGATGTGGATCTTATGGGATATGAAGAAGGAGACTAACCGGCAGCCTCATTAGCCTCCAATTACTTTGAAAATCACTGCTGGTCTGATCTGTGGGATGAGACACACATTAACAGCATCCAAGGTAGGTCACTGTGTGCATTTGAATTCCTTTGTCACTGACTTGCTGGCAGGAAAAATCTTTCCCACAGGGCATTCACATGGGAAGGCCTTCTGTGAGTCACCGGCACTAGGAATGTTTCTTCCTGCAGGGTCTTTTGTGTGTATACTGTGCTTCTTCTTTTGCCAGTAAATTTATATCCACGATGCTTAGGAATGTATTTAATGAGACAGTTGGGAATTTATTTTTATGATAGAACTAGGAGCCAACAGTGGCCACCATTATGCTTCCTGAGTTTGGCTGGATTCCCCTTCAAGAATCTAAGAGGGTCACATTTTCCAAAAACATAACAGTCACACCCAACGCAAGCATAGCACACTATTTCAACAGGTGCCCTCCTGGAAAATCTGAGACAAAAACGTGCCGTTGGGCAAGGAATCAGGCAAGCATTTTTGACATTTAGGTTTTAGATTTAAAATCTTCCATGTCACCCACTGGGTCCGCTATTTTCTGGAGGTACTTAGTGGGGATTTTTTTTTTTTAACACTTTGATTGGGCTTTTGTGATAGCACAGCGGGTAGGGCGTTTGCCTTGCACGTGGCCAACCTGGCCAACCTGGGTTCCATCCCCCCTCTCAGAGAGCCCAGCAAGCTACCGAGAGTATCCCGCCTACATGTCAGAGCCTATATATATATATTATATATCCAATATTTCAAACACGACAAATGACCTGGCACCCAAGCTGCGCAGGAGGAAAAGAGCGGCTTGGAACGCCTTCAAGAGCAGCGAAGAAATAGCTAAGAGGATGAAGAACCTCCGGCTTCGGGCACATCTCTTTGATTCCACTGTTCTTCCTGCATTAACATAAGCTTCAGAGACCTGGGCCCTACATAAACAGGATGAGAACGCTATTCTGGTCTCCCAAAGAGGAATTGAAAGAGCTATGCTTGGAGTATCACGTTTCACTCAAATGAGAGAAAGAATCCGGAGTTCCGACATCCGTCGACGATCAAGAATCAGGAACGCTGTCTCATTTGCCAAGGTGTCAAAAATCAGATGGGCTGGTCACGTAATGAGATTTAGAGATGACCGCTGGACTAGAGCCGTTACCTACTGGATTCCACGGGATGTCAAAAGACTGCGTGGCCGTCCACCTACCAGATGGTTAGACTTCTTCATCAAGACCATGAACGATCGGTTTGAGGCTCTTCGTGTTCCTAGAATGAACAGACGCCATTGGGCTATTCTAGCATGCGACAGGGACAAATGGAGACGTTACTGGTGTCCGCTCGAGCAAATCATTAATGGGAAGTCAAGTGTGATCAAATGATTCCAAACACAGTAACAAGTCTCACAATGGACTTTACTGGGCCCTCTCCAGAAAATCAATGAACAAGGGAAGACAGTGCTACATTTTGATCAACTTTTTTTTAAAAAATTGAATCACCGTGAGGTACAGTTACAAAGCTTTTGTGTTTGAGTTTCAGTCATTAATTGAACAACCATCGCTCCAACAATGTCCCCAATATACCCCCCCATCCCACCCCTCCCCCTGCCTCTATGGCAGACAATTGTCCTCTTACTCTCGCTCTACTTATGGGCATCATGGTTTGCAATACAGATACCGAGAGGCCATCCTGTTTGGTCCTTTATCTACTTCCAGCACGCATCTCTCATCCCGAGTGAACCCTCCAACCATCTTTGACCTGGTGATGCCTTCTCTATTCCGGCTACCTTCTCCCCCAGCTCATCAGGCAGGTTTGCAACTGATGTCAGTGGGCCCCACAGGTGGCTCATGTGAAGTGGGGAGAAGAAAGACGGTCACTTTCTACTGATCTGCCTCTGTCTTCGGAGACCCAGGCTTACTGGGTTCTTGTGTCGCCTTGCAGAAAAGAATTTCAGGAGTAGACAAGCAGTGAAGTAAAACAGATTCTATTTGGAGATTTTTGAAGGGCAGGATAGAGAGAGAGAGAGAGAGAGAGAGAGAGAGAGAGAGAGAGAGAGAGAGAGAGAGGAGAATAACATGCTCAAGAGAGAACGGCGCTCATGCAAGGGTGGAGAGTCCCTACACATATCCCAGCATTAGACAGGAAAGCATGAAAGTCCACATCTCAAGAGGGGAGATGCAGGTGACACATGTGCTCGGGCACCACATGTGCTTGGCCACCACATGTGCTTGGCCATGTGGACACAGGCAGCACATGGGCTCAGGCAGCATATGTGTGCCCTTCCTTTGTTCAAGGTGGCCTTTATAGGGTTATTCCAACCTGCCTCCATGCAGGGGCTTCTACCTAGGTAAAAGTCCATTGCTAAGGAGGTTGCCTAGGGGGTTGGGAGTGGTGAAGGTCTTCTTTGAAATCTCTTTTCTTGCCTTTTGTTTCTGCCGGAGGTTCTGTTGGAGGAGAGGGTCCAGCCTCTGCAGTATCTATTGCTAGTGCCAGATAAAGGTCTTATCAGGCCTTAGTTCCTATTTTCTGCCAGGTTGGCTTCTGCAACTTCAAAGCTCTTTGCAGGAAACTTACTGCCACCGTCTGGGTAGGGACCTTCCCTATCTGTCTGCCTGCCTACACACATGGAGCATTGTAGAGCTCCATGGAGCGATTCTCCTGGTCCTTGTCTCCACTGTCCTCGGGTACCAGTCTCATATTATGATATTTTATATTCTCAGTGGGAAATTCTGGAAGGACATGTGCCCTTTTCGAAATTACATTTAAGTAAAGGGCTCTTGGGCTAGGGCGATAGTACAGAGGGTAGGGTGTTTGCCTTGCACACGGCCAACCCGGGTTCGATTTCCAGCATCCCATATGGTCCCTCTTGGAGCACTGCCAGGGATAACTCCTGAGTGCAGAGCCAGGAGCAACCCCTGTGCATCGCTGGATGTGACTCAAAAAGCAAAAAAAAAAAAAAAAAATAAAAAAAGGAAGGGACTCTTGGCTTAAAAAAAAATCGCCAGGTTTCAAGACGGTCCTCATCTTCCCTGATGAACATGGCGCTTTCTCTCCTTCACCTCCTCCCTTCGCGGGATGGAGATTTCCAGAACGGTGAGTCACCAACCTGGAGCGCCAGCTCTGCCAGGACTCAAGATGGGGAGCGGCCGAGCGTCCCTTTGCCAGATCTCAACATGGCTTCCCGCCCCGGGTTCATCTCCGGAAACCCGAGGCGGGTCTTGAGGGGCGGGAGGGGAAGGGCCGGAAGCGGAAGTGGAGTCTCCGCCCCCGCGCCCGCCCCCGGAGCGCTCGGCCAAGATGGCGTCGGAGCTGGAGTACGAGTCGGTGCTGTGCGTGAAGCCCGACGTGAGCGTCTACCGGATCCCCCCGCGGGCCTCGAACCGCGGCTACAGGTACCCCCGCCCCGCCGGGCCGCCCCCCGCCTCGCCTCGCGGGGTCCCTCCGCGCCGCCGTCCCGGGGTGGGGGGGGGCGGTGGGGGCCGTGCACCTGTCTCCGCCTGCTCCTCCCGCACCCGGCGCGGCCCGCCGCCCGCGTTCGGGGGCCCCCGAGCCGCGCACAGACGCGCAGACGGGTTGTCATCCCGCGCCCTCCTCCTCGGGACCCTCCCCGGGGCCGCCCCTCGTGCGCCCCGTGCCCCGCAGCGCGTCCCCTCGCCTCCTGCCTGCCCCGCGTCCTTCAGTGGGTCACTCGCCGCGCGCCCCGCCGCCCCCCGCCCGCCTTCCCTGCACGCCCCACGGTGGGCATGAGCTCATCATCTCCCTTTGCGTGTGCTGCTTCTGGCCGGGCTGGCCTGCAGGGAGCATCTTCCAGCAGCCGCGTTGCCCCCCCATCCCCCTTCCCCTCCCCCTCCTCATCCCCATCCCCATCCCCCGCACGGTGCTGCCCGACCAAGGTTCGGTTCCGATGGCAGCATCCAGCGCCCTTCCCCGGGAGTGGCCCATTCTGGTTTCTTCCCGGTCCCTTTTGGGCACGAGGACCTCCCCCCCCCCCCCCCAGCTCCCCTTTCTCCCCCCACCCCCAGCTCACCACGGCAGCGTTTCTGCGGCTCTAGGGCTCACCTGGTACTGCGGGGATGGTGAGGGTCGGGGGGATGCAGGAGGGATGCTCTGGGGTCGTGGTCCTGTAGGACCCAGCTGGGTTGCCTGTCAAAAAAAGGAAAAAAAAAAGACCAAAAAAAAAAAAAAGGGAGAGTGAACCCTGGCCATTGAGTAGTTGTATGATTTATGGGACAAATCTCCATTTTCTGGCAAACAGGAGGGAAAAAAAGTTAATGACAGCAAAATCGCCTCTGGTTGCAGCTCTCTCAGGATGTGTGTGTGTGTGTGTGTGTGTGTGTGTGTGTAGGTGGGGATCCGTATTAAGTGACATCCTAACAAGCACTGCACTGCACTGTCCTCCTGTTGTTCATTGATTTGATCCAGCGGGCCCAGTAACGTCACCGTTGTGAGACTTATTGTTACTGTGTTTGGCGCATCGAATATGTCACAGGGAACCTGCCAGGCTTTGCCGCGCGGGCGAGATACTCTCGGTAGCTTGCCAGGCTCTCTGAGAGGGGTGGAGGAATTGAACCCGGGTCGACTGAGTTTAGTCGGCTGTGTGCAAAGCAAACGCCATACCTGCTGTGCTATCGCTCCAGCCCCATCCTAACAAATGTGAAAGAATTTCAGATACAGTAATAAGATACTGGCTATAGTTCTAGGACACACAGTGTCTAGAGATCTAAGGTATTGTTCTTACTGTTCGCTTTCTAAACTTTAATGGTTTTTATTGTTGGGGCAACACCTGTGCAGTGCCAGGAAGTTGCAGGTCATGGACCTTAACCTTTTGAGCGACCTCCTGGGCAGTAGGATCCATTGCTCACTGCCCTCCCTGCCCCAGATCACCTTTGCGATTTTCCTCTGGGTGTCTGTCATTGCCAAGGCTGAAAGGCTCTTCATTACATTATATAAATCCGTGCCCCTGCCAGCTGGTGGGTTCGACTCTGAGGACCGTGTTTTTGGAAAGGCGAAAGTTCTCACTTTCAGACTTCCATCCAGATCAGCCACCCCAGGACCCGACGACGTGCGTTTTAAATGGTTGCAGGGGCTGTGGGTGACTCACCTGAGCCGTCACCACGCCCTGTGCCCTGCATTCTACCCTTCGATCCGACCACAGTGCACTCAGTTCTGTATTGCATCTGTCTGGGTCCCTGCTTCTATAAGCTGGCAGCAGTCTGAAGTCCTGTTTTTTTTTTTTTCTTTTTGGGTCGCATCCGGCATTGCACAGGTGTTACTCCTGGCTCTGCACTCAGGAATCACTCCTGGCGCTACTCAGGGGACCCTGTGGCATGCTGGGAATTGAACCCAGGTCGGCTGCATGCAAGGCAAACACCCTCCCCGCTGTGCTATTGCTCCAGCCCCCTGAAGTCCCTCTAATTGGAGACACTTTATATTTCCTGGGTCTAGCACAATGTCCCCCCTACACTCTCACAGTCTTCGAATGTTGTCTGAGGGGAAAATCAGGAGGTGACACTAAATCCTGTAACCTTGCATAGGCCGGACCATTGAAATAAAGTAAAAAAGCTCCAGGTTTCTAACTGGAGTTTAGGCTCCCTCAAGGATCTGATAGGCATATCCATACAGTCTTCTTTTTCTCCTCTGAGTTTGGAAAAGACTTCTCTCACTCACCTGTAGTCTGTGATTCCACCCTCTGCCCCCTAGTTTATCCACAGACTTTATCTGTAGGTCAGTGATCCACTCTGAGCCATCAAAGTAGTTTCTTTTTTTTTTTTTTTTTTTTTTTTGTTTTGGGCTGCACCTGGTGGTGCTCCGGGGTTACTCCTGGCTCTGCTGAGGGATCACTCCTGGCAGTGCTTGGGAACCATATGGAACCATCTGCCTGGGATCAAGCCCAGGTCAGCCGCATGTAAGGCAAGCACCTTACCTGCTGTACTATCTCTCCAGCCCCCAATGCAGTTTCTTGATTTTTTTGCCTTTATTGGCATAATTATTGGCATAATTCTACTCTCTGGCATTGCAACATCAGCCTCTCTTATATTGTGAGTGAAGAAACAGAGCTAAGTCAGAATTTTGATTCTAACTTGTGGCTTTTTGGTTTGTCTTTGGGACACACTTGCCTGTGCTCAGGGCCTACTCCTGGTGGGGCTCAGGGGGACTGTATGGGGGCCTGGGAAGTTGAACCCAGATTGGCTGTGTGCAAGGCAAGTGCCTTCCCTGCTGTGCGATATTTAGTATTCAGCCCCCTTCAATCTCATTGCCTTTGGCAATTTTACTCTTTTGTTTGTTTTTGGCTCATACCATACCACATGCTCAGGGCTTACTCCTAGCTCTCTATTCAGGAATCACTCCTGGTGGTCTCTGGGGACCAGTTGGGGTGCTAGGGATCGGATCTGGGCTGGCGGTATGCAAGGAAAGTGCCTTACCCTGTGTACTATTACTTTGGCCCCAAGTCGTGTTTGGTGTCATAGTCATGGGGGTCATCAGTGCTGGGGTTGGAATCCAGGGCCTCACTCATGCGATCATGTGCCGCATCCTGTGTCTTTTTTTTTTTTTGAGGGTGGGGTTCACACCCAGCGATGCTCAGGGGTTACTCCTGGCTCTGCACTCAGGAATTACGCCTGGCAGTGCTTTCGTGACCATATGGGATGCCGGGGATTGAACTCGGGTCGGCCACATGCAAGGCAAATGCCCTACCTGATGTACTATTGCTCCGGCCCCACACATCCTATGTCTTCACTCTGGACTCTAGTTTTCTGATCTGTAGAAATGGAGAGAATACCACTGATCTTTTAAGATCCTTTCAGTTTTTACAGGAATGAACACAATCCATGGCATGGGGTAGAGTTATTAAAGTACGAGAAGACAGGGTGTTTGCCTTATACAAAGCTGACTCTGGTTTGATCCCTATCACATGATATGGTCCCCTGAGTCCCTGCCAGGAGTGAGCTCAGAGCCAGGAGTAAGCTCTGGGTGTGGCCCAAATTCCACCCCCCCCCAAAATAAACCCCCCAAACCAAGTCCCCCAAACCTCAACCAAAAAATCCCAAAACCGTGGTGTATAAGAAGATAGTTGATAACTATTACTTTTCTGTTGTTTGTATACTAGAATCCATTTTACATGATGAGTATATTGTTTGCTCAAGCTACTATTACAGGTAAAGACTTTTTTTTTCTTTTTTAAGCAGGAAAACTTTCTTTGGATAACTAGTAAGATTAGAAGCTATAATAACTGATTCACCTAGTGCTGCGGTTCCTGCCACCTCCTTTTTCAGAGACAAACTTACTCAGCATGCCCCTGGGAGTCCACCGTCTTTAGGGGGATAGACAGGAAGCCGCCCGAGGAGCACCCGAGGCCACTGCCCGCTTTCTATGGCCCCCAAGCCAGGCAGCGTCACCCGCCTTGGGAAACACTGGCTTAGTGTGATGGTTGCTTGGCAGGCGTACACTGGCCAGATTCATGCAAGGAAAATCAAGGCCGATGGGAAATTGGCAGTGATAGAAAATGGTGCTCCAACCTCTAAAGCGTTTACTTCCTCGTCACGCTCTTCATCCCTGGCTAAATCAATAGTGTGTCTTATGTCATAAAAAATGCAGAGGCTCGGAGTTAGTCATCATGGCTTGCCGTGCCCTTCTCCTCTCCCTCATTCAGAACGAGAGGGAGACACTGGGCTTTTCATGCTGGAAGGATGTCTGGGTGAGATCATTGAAAATGTGCGAGGTCAGTTGGGTGGGTTGTCAGAAATTGAGGGGCCACCCCCCCTTGAGATGCTCCGGCTTGGGAGGAACTGAGGGAACCTGCCAGGGGTCCAGACACTCACTGAGATGTTGTTGGACCCAAGATGGAGAAGACGGGTCTGCAGTGGGCTGCACGTCCTCGTTTTCAGTAACTGCATAGACTCTTAATGCTTGATGGGGTGGTAGGGTAAGAACTCAGTAGGAGGGCTGGAGCGATAGTACAGAGGGGAGGGCATTTGCCTTGGATGTGGCTGACCCACCCCTGGCATCCCATCTGGTCCCCCGAGCACTGCCAGGAATAATTCCTGAGTGCAGAGTCAGGAGTAAGCCCTGAGCTGATATTCCCAGAAAAGTCACCAGAAAGTAGTGATGGGAAATTGGGAATGTTAGAAAATGGTGCTCCACCTATAAAAATTTTACTTATTCATCATGCTCACTGCCCCTCCCCCCCCAAAAAAAGCTCAATAGAAAAACTGAACAGAGAACTCTTTTTTTTTTTTTTGGTTTAAAATGTTTATTATCATTAAGATCATTCATCTCCCCTCTTGAGATGTGTATTTTCATGCTTTCATATCTATTGCTGGGGTGTCTACTTTTTGGGTCACACCCGGCGATGCGCAGGGGCTACTCCTGGCTCATGCATTCAGGAATCACTACTGGTGGTGCTCGGGGGACCCTATGGGATGCTGGGAATCGAACCCGGGTCGGCCGCGTGCAAGGCAAACGCCCTCCCCGCTGTGCTGTCGCCCCAGCCCCTAGATAGAGAACTCTTGAGGACTCTGTTCTGGATCTGGTTCCGGTGCGGACATTGTGGAGGACCCGCTGCGAGAGAAGGGGGGGGTGGGTTACTGGTCCTTCAAAGCTCAGTTTTCACTTTCTCACCTTTGTGTCCCCACTGGGTCAACTCCTTCCTGTCTTGATAACCTCACTGTTAACCTTTCCAAACAGCAAACTTTCCCAAAGCAGCAACTTTTCTTTTCTGCCTTTGACTCCCCTCTGCTTGCTCGGAGACCCTGCTGCCCCCGACCCCCACCCCGATTCTCCCGCCCATCTCTTACTGACTCCCTGCTGAGGGCGCCCATCCCTGCATCACTGCATCGCCACACAAGTGAAAGGGAGGGCCAGAGAGCGCGCAGGGTTTAGGGTGCTTGCCTTGCGCGCTGCTGACCCCACTTGGAAACTTTGACACTGTATATGACCTCTGCCCCCGGTCCCCCCCCCCCCGGGGTGCCTTGTGAGCCCATAGCCAAGAATAGCCCCCCGCGCTGCTAGGAGGGGCCCGAATCACCTCCTATTAAAAATATTTTATTTTTAATAAAAATCTTAATTTTTTAAAATGAAAATCGCCTCAATTTTAGCTTAAAATTAAGCTGAAATTTTATTTTTAGCTTAATAAAATGGGATAAAATGGGGAGCATGTCGTACTTCCGCTCAAAGCCTCCAGTATATCTTCTCTCGGTCTCCCGACTAAAAGTCGGATTTCTTCCTGGCCGGTGTGATCTGACTGTCTCTTACGTCTCTTATTTCATTCCAACCACAGTCTCGGTCCTGCTCGCGCGCAGACATCCTAGGATGTCAGTCAGTTCCTGCCGTGCTCCCTTGGCACTGCCCGCGTTCCCTAGGCCTTCTCGCCTCCAGCTCGTCCGAAGCCCAGCTCTCACTTCCTGTGTGCATTTGCTTCCGTTTCACCCTGCCTAAGGGAGCCGGCCCGGGCCCCTTTCTCCCCCGCCACAGCCCACTACTCCCTCCTGTGGCCCCCCACCCTGCCTTTCCTGCTGCTGACCTTTCACCTTCTGAGACACGAATTATTTACTCTGGATCTTTGTTGGCTTTGAAAAATTATGCTTTTTCCCTATTTCTTCCCATGCCTCTTCTTTCCACGTCTTACCTTCTGGGAGAGCCTGGGTGGAGCAGGGGGTCTTGGTTGGCAGTTACATTCATAGTGCCTGGAACTTCGTCTATGACTTAATCTGCACTCTGTCAGCCCAGGAGACTGAGCGCAGGGCTTTGGGGAGGCGTCTGCTCCCCACTCTGTTTGATTTAGTTGACTTTGTTGTTGCTACCAAGAGTATCTCGCCCGCGCGGCAAAGCCTGGCAAGCTACCTGTGACGTATTCGATATGCCAAACACAGTAACAAGAAGTCTCATGATGGAGACGTTACTGGGCCCGCTCGAGCAAATCGATGAACAACGGGAGGATAGTCACAGTGACAGTTGTTACCTGATCAGGAAGATGCTGCTATGTAAAATTACTAGTGGGATGGGAATGGTGTCGTGGTTGAGAAACTTTAAAAATGGCAGAGGGATGGAGCAGGTATTAAGAGTACTATAAGGGGCTGGAGCGATAGCACAGCGGTAGGGCGTTTGCCTTGCACGCAGCCAACATGGCCGACCCGAGTTCGATTCCTCCGTCCCTCGTCCCTCCGTCCCGGCAAGCTACCGAGAGTATCTCGCCCGCATGGCAGAGCCTGGCAAGCTCCCCGTGACTTATTCGATATGCCAGACACAGTAACAACAAAGTCTCCAATGGAGACATTACTGGGCCCGCTCAAGCAAATCGATGAACAACGGGAGGGCCTTTACTTTACTTTACTTTTTAATGTAAAATAATTAAAAATTGCTTTGATTTTTGTACCTGTTTTTATGGTTACTTGCCACGTCATAGGTAAGGCGGGGGTCCAGAATTCTTGTTGATTACTTGATAGGAAGAAAAATGCCAGGGAACTCAGCATTTTGTAGCCCTGAGCCCTGAGGCCGCCCTTCTCCTCTCCCAGGGCGTCTGACTGGAAGCTAGACCAGCCTGATTGGACCGGCCGCCTCCGCATCACTTCGAAAGGGAAGATCGCTTACATCAAACTGGAGGATAAAGTTTCAGGTAATCTGGACTGGGACCCCTGCCCGCAAAGCCCGCTGGTCCGGGGAGCCTGGTCAAAACCCTCGGGCATGCGCTGGAATGGAGGTACTTAGAGCTTTGGTTGTCCTGGAGGGACCCCTGGCTGCGCTGGGGCAACCCTCTGTGGTGTTTGGGATTTCAACCAGTTTTCGGCTGTAAGCGAGGAAAGCACCTTGACCCCTGTAATGTCTCTCAGGCCTTGTAAATGAGAGTTTTGGACTTTTGCTTTCTCTGCTTAAAGATCTCTCTCTCTCTCTCTCTCTCTCTCTCTCTCTCTCTCTCTCTCTCTCTCCTCTCTCATTCTCTCATTCTCCTCTCTCATTCCTCTCTCCCTCTTTTCTCTCTTTCATTCTCTCTCCCCTCCCCCCCCTTCCCCTCTCCCCTCCTCCCCCATCCCTCAGGGGAGCTCTTTGCTCAGGCACCTGTGGAACAGTACCCAGGGATTGCTGTGGAGACAGTGACGGACTCCAGCCGCTACTTTGTGATCCGGATCCAGGATGGCACTGGTAAGGGGGCCGGGACTTGAGGGAAAATGTGTCCCTGTTGCCGCCATCTCAGCTGTTGGCTCATTTTCCCCCACCCCGTTCTGACTGTCTGAGCTGACTGTCTGAGCTGAGCGTCCTCACTCAGGGAGGAGGATTAGCGTTATCCCAACACAAATTCAAGTCTGGTAGTCATCGGTCGGCCGCTGTCCACTCAAGGGCAGTGACTGGAGGCAGGGCCCCGTATCTTGCCCACGTGGGGCACAGACTCCTCCCATGAGGAGAAAGACAGTGGACGGTGGGGGTCTGCCTGGGCCAGGTGGGCCCAGTGGCAGTTACTCAGCCTTCAGCGTGGCCAGAGGTCACCCGACCAAGCCCAGACAGACTGGGGCCCGGGACCCGTACAGAGCGTGAGATCCCCTGTGAGGAAACCCTTGGTGTTCCCATCCCAATCTGGGTGGGATCCCCTTCTGGGGCTGCTCGTTTGAGGGTTCCTCTCCCCCTCTCCCTCTCCCCCCAGGGCGCAGTGCCTTCATCGGCATTGGCTTCACAGACCGCGGTGACGCCTTCGACTTCAATGTCTCCTTGCAAGATCATTTCAAGTGAGTGTCGCGGCTCAGGGCTCTGGGCCCTGCGGTGTCTCGGCTCAGCGGGTGCCACCTGGGGGATTTGGGGAGTGAGCGCCTTAACCTCTTTAATCTCTGTTCCGCCCTTGCCTGGAGCCGTGCCAGCTGTTGCTTTGGTTGATGCCTCCGGGGACTCTGCCCCACCCGAGGAGGTCTGAGGGCAGCAGGCGCTATTCCAGGGTTGGGTGCCTGTGGGGAGCCCAGGCCAGCTTGGTTCCTTGACCCGGCCGACCCGTTGTGTGCCTTTTGCCCGCCTGTGTTTGCCCTTTCTGTCCTGGGCTGTGCCACGCGTGGTCAGTGTCCTCCTCCCAGGACAGACCTCCCGGTCTCTCTGTGACCGTCGCGGGCCCCTTGGCGCGGGGCAGGCTGCTGGCCCCGAGGGATGGCGAGGGGATGTGCTCGGGAGAGATGGGCCTGGTCTGCCGGGGCCCTCCCTGGGCTTCCTCTCCCCACCCACCCCGGGTCTTCTCTCTGCTTTCGGGGCTCTGTCTGTCCATCACTCCCAAACGCTTGCGTCAGACTCCGCTGTCAGGGACCCCGAGACTCAGAGACCGCGCGCTCTCCCCCCAGGTGGGTAAAGCAGGAATCCGAGATTTCCAAAGAGTCCCAGGACATGGACAGCCGTCCCAAGCTGGACCTGGGCTTCAAGGAAGGGCAGACCATCAAGCTGAGCATTGGGGTGAGTCTGACGACCCCTTTTTCCTTGGTTCTTTCCATATCTTCCCAAAGGCAAGTTGGGAGAAACCGACGCGACATTTTATGGCTCTGAAGACTTTTTTCCCCCTGGAGTGATAGCACAGCGGTAGGGCGTTTGCCTTGCACGCAGCCAACACGGCCGACCCGAGTTCGATTCCTCCGCCCCTCTCGGAGAGCCCGGCAAGCTACTGAGAGTATTCGATATGCCAGACACAGTAACAACAAAGTCTCCAATGGAGACGTTACTGGGCCCGCTCGAGCAAATCGATGATCGACGGGAGGGCCTTTACTTTACTTTACTTTCTAACGACCTGGTTGGAAAAAGAACAGGGTGTCAGGAATCAATCCCCGTGGGGGGCGCCTCCTCCTCCTCCTCCTCCTTCCTCCCTCTTCCATCCTTCCTCTTCCTTCCTTCCTCCTCCTCCCTCCTTTTTTCTTCTTTTTTTTGCTTTTTGGGTCACACCCGGCAATGCTCAGGGGTTACTCCTGGCTCAGCACTCAGGAATTCCTCCTGGCAGTGCTCGGGGGGACCCTATGGGATGCTGGGAATCGAACCTGAGTCGGCCATGTGCAAGGCAAATGCCCTCCCCGCTGTGCTATCGCTCCAGCCCCTCTTCTTCTTTTTTATTAGAACATTACAACCAAGAAAGGAGGTGCTTCGAAGCCCAAGACCACAGGCACTGGGGGCCTGAGCTTGCTGCCACCCCCACCTGGAGGCAAAGTCACTATCCCCCCGCCGACCACGTCCGTCCCCATCAGCAACCACGTGACTCCACCGCCCATTCCGAAATCCAACCACGGAGGGAACGATGCGGGTACGTTGTCTGGGTTTCTCCTGGAGGGACTGTGTGTCCTCGGCGGGCAGCCCCTCTTGGCCAGCAGGGTTGAGGGTTCTGGGTCCTCGTGGCCTCCAGCCCGGGGGCCGAGAGCGGAAGGGGCTGGTGGGCAGAGTGCAGGTCAGCGGTCAGAAGGCCACTTGCTCCCCTGCGCGTCGTCTTCGCTCTCCTAGAGCCAAGAGCCGGCCGGTCCAGGATTCAGCCGATGTCTGCATGTGCATCGGGGCGTTTCCGAAGTTCCTTTGAGTCTCAGTACCCGTGTCTGCGGGTGGGGGTGTCGCGTGACCTCCGCCTTGGGAACGTCACGGACACGAACCTGGAGTGTCAGGGCCATTACTGCCGGGGCCACATCTGGCGGTGCTTAGGGGTCACTCCTGGCGTGTGGGGGACCATGTGCAGTGTGGGGATCGCTGTGCACCAGATGAGTGCCTGGACCTTTTTTTTTTTTTTTTTTAAATAATATAGGAGTATTACTGTTTGTTCACCCATTGATTAAGCTGATTGAATTGGGCATGAACTCCACATTACTTTTCTTTTTAATTGTATCACTGTGAGATAGAGCTACAAAGCTTTCGTGTTTGAGATTGAGCCATACAATGATGGAACACCCATCCCTTCACCAGGGCACATTCTCCACCACCAATGTCCCCAGTATCTCCTCTGTGTGCCGTCCCCCCCCCGCCCCCCCGCCCCATCCCAGTTCTTACCCTGCCTCTATGGCAGACAATTTCCCCAATACCCTCTTTCTCAAATTTTGGGCATTAAAAATTTACCGCCACCATTCAAGCCTACCTGCCAGGGCCAGATGCTAGATAATTTATTTTCCATTGTTCATTTGGAATATCATGAGAGTTTGCACGGCCGCGATTGTAAATGTAAAATTCTAGATTGTAAATGGTTGGGTACTTCTCTGTAGGTCACTAATCCATTTTGGGATTCAGTTGGGAGTCTCTGGGCTAGGGCTGTTGGTGCGCTAAGATGGCGCCCGGAGTCAAATTGTGGGCACGGCAGCCAGTCTGCTGGGCAGGTGGGGACCCGGGGAGGGATAGCCCGGGTCCTCTGCCACCATGTGGCCTGGAGATTCAGTCCTGAAACCCGCATACCTGGGCCTTGCTTGTGGAAGCTCTTGGTCGCTGGGATTCCATCTGGAGTAGGCGGAGAGGCTGCACCTGCTCCATCTGGGGTGTCCCGGTGAAATTGGCTGGGTATGGGACCCAAAGAGATCTGAGCGCCTGGACCTTTGTGTCATCTCTTTGACCCCGTTCTCCTAGTTCCCACCATATCTTCACAAAGGGTGGAACTGAGGCGACATTTATGGTTCTGAAGACTTTCCCCCCCCCCCACAACGACCTGGCTGGAAAAGAGAAGAGGTAGTCAGGAATTACTCCTGGTGGTGCTCAGGGGACTATGTGGGTTGCCAGGGATCGAACCTACCTGCCGTTCTATCTCCCCAGCCCTGTCTCCAGGAATTTCTGAGGTCAGAAATGGTGAAAGTCACTGGGGATAGTGTCTTCGACAGGTTTATTTTCTATTCTAAAAAAAAAATTAAAGCAAGCCGGAGAGATAGTCCAGTGGATAGGGTACTTGCGTTGCACGCAGCCAGCTGGGGTTCAATCCCTGGCATCCCACATGGTCCCCCAAGCACCGCTAGGAGTGATTTCCTGAGTGCAGAACCAGGAATAAGCCCTGAGCAATGCCAGGTCTTGGCCTCCTGCTTCCACACCTCCCCCAAAGAATTCAACCTTTAATTTTGAGTTTGTAGATTCAAGTGCAGTTGTTAAGCAAAAAATAACCCAAAGAAATCTCTGGTGCCCTTGACCCCGTTTTAGTCAGTGGTGAGTGTTGCAAACATATGGCTGAGTTCCACAACCAGGAAATGGGCATTGAAGCCATCTACTGAAAAAAAAATCTCAGGGCTAGGACGAAGAGACGTTACTGGGGCCTGCTTGAGGCAATCGACGAATAACAGGATGGTTGTGATTGTGATTGTGACTGATCTCAGATTCACCCAGTGTCTCATAGTTTCCGTGTCTGTGTGTGTCTGTGTCTCTGCGTTCAGTTCTCGCTAGCTGTGTAGATCTGACTGTGTGGGTCCGTGGGTCCAGCACCAGGGCAAGGGCCCGTAGCAGCGCTGCTGTTACAGGGTGCCCGTGTTTGTTTTCTCTCCTAACCACCCTCCCGTTTCCCGGTGCCACCCCGGCAGTCACCAGTCGCATCTCCATCCCTTTGAAATTGTCACTTCTGGAATAAGTGGCTGGCTTGAGTCAGTGACCTTTGGCTGTCATCCCGTCCCCCCTCTTCCCTGCTGTCCCTGTGTGGCGTTGAAGAGCATTTCATGCTCGAGCAGGCCCTGAGGACGGGCATTGGGCTCATTTGCAGTCCGGGGACCCTGCGAGTCTGCCGGGAGCACTGGGGTGCGGGGTTTCCGTGTGAGCATTTGCGGTTTCCCCGTGAGGCTTCTCATGTCTTCTCATCCTGGCTCCCCGCGTTGTTCTCCTGCCTTTCCCTCAGACATCCTGTTAGATTTGGATTCCCCGGCTCCTGTCACCACGCCAGCGCCAGCCCCAGCCCCGGTCTCTGCAAGCAACGACTTGTGGGGGGACTTCAGCACTGCATCCAGGTACGCTGCCCTCCCTCGGCCGGGGACATCTCAGCCGAGAAGGCGGGGCGTTGGCAGGGGACGGAGTCCCTCGCTTCCCAGTGGGAGGGCCAAAAAATTTTTTTTTTTAAATTGTTTTTAAGAGAATGATCAGTCTCTATATAATTGCTATATTCTACGAACCTTAGGTGGAAGGGGGTTGGATGGGAAAGTTGGTGTGAGAGGCCCCGGTGCAAGGGCCAGAGTGATAGGACAGCGGGGAGGGCGTTTGCCTTGCACGCGGCCGGCTCGGGTTCGATCCCCAGCATCCCATAGGGTCCCCTGAGCACCACCAGGAGTAATTCCTGAGCGCAGAGCCAGGAGGAACCCCTGAGCATCGCTGGGTGTGACCCGAAAGGCAAAACAAAACAAAACAAAACAAAATAAACCGGGTGCAGTCTTGGCAAGGTCAGGAAGTGTCCCGCATGGGGAGTGGTGGAGTGACAGAGATGGCGGGTGAACGTTTCAGATCATGGTCAGAATTGCTGTGAAGTCCAGCAGCGGAAATTCTGAGACGGGACCCGTTTGTTTGCTGGCGCTAGGGGTGAGGCCCTGGGCCACCTCCACTCGAGGACGTGCCCTGCTGTCCCGGGGCTCCAGCCCCGCCGGGCTACCTCTTCTTGCTGGCTATGCTTGATGGACTGTGACACCGGTAGACCTAGTCACCAAGCGGGGCTGAGCGGGGGCCCTGCGCCCCGCTGACCCTGCAGGCCTGGCTGGGTCCTGCCTGGAGCTGGGAGCAGCTCCTCAGGTGCCTGACGGGGTGTCACGGGGTGTCCTGGGCTCTCTCTCCCCTTCCCGCCTCGCAGCTCGGTTCCGAACCAGGCCCCTCAGCCGTCCAACTGGGTCCAGTTCTGATCAGCGTTGCGAGACATCGTTGCGGATGGACTGGGAGAACCCAACAAGAAGACCTTGAGGGCACCGATCCGTGAGGGAAGCCGGGCCCCCCTCCCCCCGAACCCCGCTCTCCGGACAATCGCACACAGCTTCTCCATCGCAGCCCCGCGCCTTGGCGTCCTTTGTCCTTCCCTTGCCGTGCAGCCAAGAAAACACTAAACAATCGCGTGTCCTGTTCCTGACCGAGGCAGGGAAGAGCGGGGCTTCTGCTGTGAGTGTCGGGCGACTGCAGGACTCCAGGGCCCCCTGGCACTTCCGGGGGGGACATCTCCCCCCCTTATTCAGACCCCCTGACTCATTTTCAGAATCCTCCCCCCACCTGTGTGAGCCCCCCAGGGACGCGACCCTCAGCAGTTTCCGGGGGCAGACGGACCCCTCGAGTCTTCGTTTCCCCCTGACCGTTAGGGACATTTAAGAGTGGCCCCGGGGGGTACCGGGTGTGAAGCAGGGTGAAGCAGGGTGCCTTCCCCGGCGCGGCTGGCACCCCTCCCGCAGGCTGCACCCCTGTTCCACTGCTGTCTCTTCCTTTGCCCCCTGTGCTGCGGGCGTTTCTGAGGCGTTGAGGAGTGGCTGAGGGGGGCTTCCGAGCCTCGCCCTAGAGAGATGTTTACTTTCCTCGCCCCTCCACGTGGGCGAGGCCTAGCGGGGCGCTGCTTGCCCCGTTTTTTGCCGCCCCCGCTCCCCCCCCCCCCCAATTGCGGGGTTTTGAGGCTTCGACCTTCGCCGCAGGCCCGAGAGGTTGAAGGGACTGAGAGGCTGGTCCGTGCAGTTGGAGTCGTGTGCCCTCCACCCCCGGGGGGGCTCTTTCACCTTTCACCTGACCAGCCCCCCCCCCCAGGCGTTTCTAACGCCAGTGGGGAGAAGCCCAGCCTCCTGTACCCCACGCCAGCGTGAGTCGCCCTCCCCTGCCCGCCCCCTCACGCTCCAATTCCTGTCAGATGCTGTGAAGCCTGTGAAGCAGTTAACTCCCCCAGCTGAGTGCTCCCTCCCTCAGGAGAGTGCTCCCTCCCTCAGCTGAGCGTTTTCCTCAGGTGAGTGCTCCCTCCCCCAGTTGAGCATTCCCTCCCTCAGGCGAGTGCTCCCTCAGGCGAGTGCTCCCTCCCCCAGCTGAGCGTTCCCTCCCTCAGGTGAGTGCTCCTTCAGGCGAGTGCTCCCTCCCTCAGGCGAGTGCTCCCTCAGCTGAGCGTTCCCTCCCTTAGGCGGGCAGGCACCAGTTGTTCTGAGGACCAGACCAAGGGACCCGGTGTGGGTGGGTGCTGACGGAGGCCCGCATGCGTGGGGAGGCTCGTCATTTCTGAGTCTATTCCCTCTCCTGGAATTCTTTCTCGACTCTTGTGACTTGGGGTCCATTTATGTTCACCGCCTCCCCGCTCCCCGGCGGCCCTAGGCGCTCTCCCGGGAGTGCAGGGGCAGGGCTTCTTCTTCGCAGAATTCCAGTCGCAAACACTAAGAGCCCAGTCCGCAGACTGGCTCGGGACTGACGGACGGACTGACTGACGACGGGGAACCTATTTTTCTCAATCTTCCTCCCCTGTTGTGTTCTTTGTATTCTCGAGATGATAATATATTATGTATTTGAATCGCTGAAGAGCTGAAAATGAAGTTTAAGATATATGTATATAAAGAGTATGCTGTAATGGTGCAATAATGGTATTAAAAAATAAGGGAAAAGGTGTCTGTGGTCTGGTTTTTCAATCTTATTTTAATTTGGGGGTGGGGCCAGGGGAGGCCTGGGAGATGGTCCGTGGGGCCTGCGGCCCATTCCGGGCATCGTGTGTCCCCTGAGCCTTGGTGGGTGCTGCACTGGAGACCCCCAGAACCGCCAGGTCTGCCCAGGCCGCAGGAACACCCCCCTGCTCCCCATTGCACTGCCCAGTGTTTGGCCAAGAATTGAGCATTGGGGTCCCTGGGCCTCCTGGGCAACCTATCCCCAAGCCCCCCAGAGTCATTGTAAGGAGGCAGCTCAAGCAGGGCTGAGGGGCCTGGGCCTCTCCGTGGTACAGAGGGTCACCAGAGCCATCCCTGCAGTGCTGGGGGCTCCCAGCACTTGTGCGGGGTACTGAGGAGCCCCACAGGAGCTGGGCTTGGGCGCGGGGCCCCAACATGTAAGGTGTGTGCTTTCGCCCTCTGTGTTAGCTCCCTGGGCTTTCAGTATCTATAATCCAGTAGAACTGGACCAGTAGGTACGGAAAGATAGTTTTTGAAAATTCCCGAATTTTTTTTTCCCCAAGGGTGACTATGAAAGATATTTAATATACTAAAGTACTATAAAGATAGTTCATGCATAAAGAGACTTTAAAGTACAAATATCAACAACAAATTAAAAAAATCCTATCAAAATGAGAGCAGAGAGGAAATAAAGATACTTTTGTGAATAAGACAGAGCGATCACTGTATCACTGTATCGCTGTCATCCTGTTGGTCATCGATTGCCTCGAGCAGGCCCCAGTAACGTCTCCTTCGTCCTAGCCCTGAGATTTTAAAAAGTGCCACACCACCCCGAGCAGAGCCCCGGCAGCTGAAGACCTCTGGTTCCAGCCACAGCCATGCTTAAGACCACTCTCCACACGTTCGGACGAGCCTCACGCATGAAGGAACCGGCAGAGGAACCCAGGTGTGCAGGACCCGGGGTGTAGATCTCCAAGCCTGCTTGGATTGGAAGATCACTTATCACTTAACTTCCCGTTAATCTTCGATTTGCTCGAGCGGGCGCCAGTAACGTCTCCATTTGTCCCTGCCGCGTGCTAGTGTAGCCCAATTTTCTCGGATTGGAAAATTCTCGAATTTTTAAGAAACAGGCCTTTTAAGACGTTGACACTGTGATCGTGGTTCTAAACCCACCTGCATACCTTACTGATTCCACTTACATATTTTAAATAATAGTCTTTGGAGTAGTGGGAATATTTTATTAAAGTTTTGGAGCTGCACTCAGAGGCGTTGGGGGTTGAACCAAGGTTGCATCTTCTGAACTCGGCCTCTCACCCCCATTTATATTATTTGTTGGTACCATTAATTTCATTGGCATCAAATTGCCTTCATCTATCATACCCCATAGACTCGAAACAAACTAGGAAGACACACTCATCACCATTTATGATAAGCGGAAAGCCAGTCAGAGCAACACTGACAACGTGCCATCTCATGCCAGTGGGGGCTGCACCTTTAGCCACTACGGGTGGGAATGTTATTTGGTTCAGCCTCTACGGAAAGCAATATGGACGTTTCTCCAAAATATAGAAATAAAACTCCCATTTGACACAGTGATAGCACTTACTGGCATCTACCCTCAAAGTACAAAATAATTTGAAAGGATGTAAGTGAATTCAAAAGGAGATACACACACACACACATAAACACACACACACACAAAGCACACCTATGTTCATTGTAGTCAGTGAGTGAATGGATAAATGGATCAAGAAGTACGTGGTACGAGGGACGGGGTAGAGGGATAAAAAAGAAGTTGTGGTATGTCTACACAGTGGAATACTACACAGCTCTATGAAAGAACAAAGCCATGCAATTTACCACAACACAGATGGAACTAGAGGTATCATGGTGAGTGGAGTCAGAAAGACAGGGACAGCTACGGAATCGTCACTCTCTTCTGTGGGTCTTAGAGATACACACAGCGAGGGAGCGACAAAGGGCCAAGGGGAACACAATCAGAAAAGTGACCCATACCGTGTGAGTTTGGGGGTGAGGGGGTTGGGATTATAAAGGAGAGGGACACTGGGGCCTTGAGGGAGGGAGGTGGGTACAGTGGTGATGGATGTGATGTTGGAATTATGTGTACATGATTATCAATAGTTTTGTAAGTCACAGAACCTCAAATCAATAAAAAAAAGGATTCAGGGGCCAGAGTGTTAGTACAGCAGGGAGGGCGTTTGCCTTGCATGCAACTGACCGGGGTCTGATCCCCGGCATCTCATAGGGTCCCCCAAGAACCACCAGGAGTAAGAATTCCTAAGTGCATAGCCAGGAGTAACCCCTGAGCATCGCTGTGTGTGACCCAAAAAGCCAAAAAAAAAAAAAAAAAAGATTTAGACGTTTGAAAGATGCAATTCTCCCAGTTAGACATAATGCAATTAAGACCCTACTAAAAAGGGCCGGAGCGATAGAACAGCGGGTAGGGCATTTACCTTACACGCGGGCAACCTGGGTTCGGTCTCCGGCATCACATATGGTCCTTTGAGCACCGCTAGGAGTAATTCCCGAGTGCAGAGCCAGAAGCACTAACTCCTGAGCATCACCGGGTGTGACCCCAGAAAGCTAAAATAAAAACTTAAAAAAATTGTTAAAAAAAGACCCCGTTATAGGTTTTTTTCCAACATTTTCTTTTCTTACGTGTGCAGAACCTCTCTCTGCACTTAGAGACAGAGGCATATCAGGGAAGAAGTGTCTTTGACACAGATCAGGGAAGAAATGTCTTTGGAACCCTTTCTGGGACGGCTGCATCTGGCTGCATGTCAGCCTACAGCCACCGGGGGGTGCGCTCCTCCTAGCGATTCTCCCGCCGCTAAACGCTGTGCTATTGCTTCGGCTTCCCAGGGATAAACAGGCTGAAGAATAGACAGGTGAAAACTGTTCCCGGGTATTTCACTCATATCTGAACCTAATGCAAAGTTTGTTGGGAATGTAGGAAAACAGTTACTTGGAATAAGCATAAAATGAATGAAATAACAATTTTTTTTGTCAGACTTGTTTTGGGGAGCTCAGCCCCCCACCCCCTGAAGGGGGGGCAGTTATTTCCAGTGGTGAGGATTTTACCTTCTAAAATTGTAATTAAAAATGGTGGTTTATTTATTTATTTATTTTTGCATTGCAGGGGATTGAAACCAGGTTTCCTAAATGCTAGGCACGCAGCTGTGACCCGCAGACACCATCCCTGCCACACATCCTCGAGCCAGGTTTTAATTTTTTTTTTTTTTGGCTTTTGAGTCACACCTGGCTTTTGCACAGGGGTTCCTCCTGGCTCTGTATACTCAGGAATTACTCCTGGCGGTGCTCAGGGTACCATATGGGATGCTGGGAATTGAACCCGGATCGGCCGCGTGCAAGGCAAACGCCCTACCCGCTGTGCTATTGCTCCAGCCCCAGGTTTTAATTCTTAAATATTAAATGATAAGTAAATATTTATAGGCAAACGGCACTTTCACAGTCCCTGGCATTCTCTTTTTTTTTTCTTTTTGGGTCACACCCAGTGGTGCTCAGGGGTTACTCCTGGCTCTGTACTCAGGAATTACTCCTGGTGGTGCTTGGGGGACCATGTGGGATGCTGAGAATCGAACCTGGGTCAGCCGCGTGCAAGGCAAGCGCCCTACCTGTTGTGCTATGCTTACTGGAGCGATAGCACAGCGGTAGGGTGTTTGCCTTACAAGCGGCCAGCATGGTCGACCCGAGTTTGATTCCTCCGCCCCTCTCGGGGAGCCCGGCAAGCTACCGAGAGTATCTCGCCCGCACGGCAGAGCCTGGCAAGCTCCCCGTGACATATTCGATATGCCAAACACAGTAACAACAAAGTCTCACAATGGAGACGTTACTGGGCCCGCTTGAGCAAATTGACAAACAATGGGAGGACCGTGACCTTGATCATTATATTATGGTTTGAATTTGGATCGCACCCAGCCCTGCTCAGGGCTTATTTCTGACTCTGTGCTCAGGGATCAATCCTGGCAGTGCTCAGGGGACCATAAGGGGTCCTGGGGGGATTGAACCCAAGTTGGCCAGCTGTGTGCAATGCCGGTATCTTAACCCTGGTACTGTTGGGGACAAAGGGGTAAGATAGCATGAGAAAAAGTGCAGAACGGGCAGAAAATCGGATGTGAATGTGGAAAGCCGCTTAGACAAGGATCTGGTGACGGCCCCACTCTTCAAATAATCCCTTTAGACAAACCCTCAACAAATGTCTCCAGCGCTGCCTTTATATACACTGAGGCTTTCCGATATGTCAAACGTTTAGCCCGTGTAAGATAAATTAAGCATATTATTAAAGAATGTTGTTCTCTCTCTTTTTTTTTTTTGCTTTTTGGGTCACACCCAGCGATGCACAAGGGGTAATCCTGGCTCTGCCCTCAGAAATTACTCCTGGAAGTGCTTGGGGGACCATATGGGATGCTGGGAATCAAACCTGGATCGGCCGTGTGCAAGGCAAAGGCCCTACCCGCTGTGTTAGTGCTCCAGCCCTTCATATCTGATTCTTGAGTCAAAGCACGATCATGATCACGATCACGATCATCCTGTTTTTCGTCGATTGCCTTGAGCAGGCCCCAGTAACGTCTCCTTCGTCCTAGCCCTGAGATTTTAAAAAGTGCCATATTCAAGGCTCTTTCAGGGTTAGGAGAATGAGACCCATCATTGTTACTGGTATTTGGCATATTGGGTACGCCACGGGGAGTTTGCCAGACACTGCCGTGTGGGCAGGTTAAACAATTATTACCACTTAAAAATATTGATTAGAGTCAAAGCAATAAACATTAAATGTTAAGGAGATTCTGGGTCATTCTAAGAGGCCGTTAGTCCCCTGACCCTCTTTTTTTTCTCCTCTCTCTCTCTCTCTCTCTCTCTCTCTCTCTCTCTCTCTCTCTTTCTCTCTCTCCCTCCCTCTTTGTTTTTTTGGGCCATACACAGTGATGCTCGGGAATCATTCCTGGCGGTGCTGGGGGACCATATGGGATGCTGGGGATGGAACCTGGGTTGGCTGTGTGCAAGGCAAGTGCCTTCCCCCATGCTATCACTCCAGCCACATCTCATTTTCTTAGTGCTCTGCAGCACCTCTGCTTGGACCCTGCTCACCAGGGCTCGTCCCCAGCACTGCACAATCTTTCTGGCTGACTTATTAAGTCACTAATGACTCACTTCCACCAATAATAGATAATCAATGGAATTAGAGTAGGTGAAGGGGCAACAGATTGTTTTGGTATAAAATTTTTTTTCTTTTTGGGTCACATCTGGCGATGCACAGGAGTTACTCCTGGCTTATGCACTCAGGAATTACTCCTAGTGGTGCTTGGGGAACCCTATGGGATGCTGGGAATCGAACCCAGGTCAGCCGTGTGCAAGGCAAGTGCCCTACCCGCTGTGCTATTGCTCCAGCCCCTCATAGTTGTTTTTTTGGGGGGAAGGCGCACACCTGGAGGTGCTCAGGGCTAACTCCTGACCCTGTGATCCTTAGGGATCACTTCCGGCAGGCTTGGGAGACCATTTGGGAAGCTGGGGGTTGAACCTGGGTCAGTCACATGCAAGGCAAGCCCTCTGTTATTTTTCAGCTCCCGTTATTTTCTTTTTAAAAATTTTATTTGGACACAATGATTTACAAAGTGGTTAATGCTAGATTTTCAGGCATACAGTGTTCCAGTGCCAAACCTACCACCAGTGCCAGCATCTTGCCACCAACGAACCCAGGTTCCTGCCTACCCTTATCCACATCCTTCTCTTTTCTTTGGGAGGGGGGTGGGCTACACCCGGCAATGCACAGGGGTTATTCCTGGCTCATGCACTCAGGAATTACTCCTGGCAGTACTTGGGGGATCATATGGGATGCTGGGAATTGAACCTGGGTCGACCGCATGCAAGGCAAACACCCTACCCACTGTGCTATCACTCCAGCCCCATCCACATCCTTTTCAAACCCATAAATATATATATGTATATATTTATGCACTCAGGAATTACTCCTGGTAGTGCTCAGGGGACCATATGGAATGTCGGGAAACAAACCCGGGTCGGCTGTGTGCAAGGCAAATGCCCTACCCTTTGTGCTATTGCTCTAGCCCCTCAAACTCATATTTTGGGGGCTTTTAATTATCATAGTTTTGGACATATACATACAACAGCATTGGTTCTTATTGTTTTGATAATGACTATACATTATCATACATTACAGTGACCTCACCAGAGTGTCTGATGGTCCCACCAAAGTGTCTGGTTGTGGGGCTGGAGTAATAGTACAGTGGATAAGGCGTTTGCTTTGCATGGGGCTGACCTGGGTTCGATTCCCAGCATCCCATATGGTCCCCCAAGTACCACCAGGAGTAATTCCCGAGTGCAGAGCCAGGAGTAACCCCTGTGTATCACCAGGTGTGATCCGAAAAGCAAAAAAAAAAAAAAGTGTCTGTTAGATGCTTATAATTTACTTAGATTATCACCTGCCCCCTCTTTCTCCTTCTGTACTCTCCCTTTCCAACCATTCTCATTTCTACTTTGAACCAAGGTTTTGACCACTTAGTGTCTTCCCCATCCCCTACCCCCCCCCCCCCCCGACAGGTTATTTAACTTTATTTTATTTTGCTTTTTGGGTGACACCTAGCGATGCTCAGGGGTTACTCCTGGCTCTGCACTCAGCACTTACTCCTGGCAGTCCTTGGGGGACCCTATGGGATGCCGGGGATCAAATTTGGTGCCGTCACATGCAAGGCAAATGCCCTCCCCCCCCGTCTTCTCGTTCCGGCCCCACTTTTTTCTTTTTTGCTTCCATTTCTTTAGTCGGAGGACAGCAGTAGTTAATTTATAGTTATTTATAGAGTTCATTTATAAAGTTATTATGACAATACAGTAAACTAAAACTGACATGCGCTTTGAACGGCACCAGGCAAGAACAGTAAAGACAAGCTGCACTGATGAGGGTGTGAAGAGAAGGGAACCCTTGGGCGCTCTTGGTGGGGTTGTGGACTGGTGTAGCCTGTGTGGAATTTAGAATGGTGATGTTTCCAAAACTGGAAAATAGAAATAGCATTGAAGGTAGAACTGGGGCCGGAGCTATAGTACAGCGGAGAGAGCATTTACCTTGCACTTGGCTGACCTGGGTTTGGTCCCCAGCATTGCATATGGTCCCCTGAGCATCACCAGGAGTCATTTCTGAGTACAAAGCCAGGAGGAACCCCTGAGCATTGCTGAGTGTGACCCCAAAAGCCAAAAAAAAAAAGGAAGTAGAACTGCCTTAGAACCCAGATTTTTCTCTTCTGGGTATTTATCTATGGCACTGTGACACTGTCCTCCCGCTGTTCATTGATTTGCTCGAGTGGGCACCAGTAACGCCTCACAACAAATTGTGAGAATTGTTGTTACTGTTTTTGGCATATCGAATACGTCACATGTAGCTTTCCAGGTTTTGCCATGCAGGTGAGATACTCTTGGTCGCTTGCCGGGCTCTCTGAGAGGGACTGAGGAATCGAACCTGGGTCGACGGCGTGCAAGGCAAACGCCCTACCCGCTGTGCTATCTCTCCAGCCCAGATATTTATCTGAAGGTAACAAATGCTAACTTGGAAGGATCTCTGCTCCAGCACTGCGCCGTGTACTGTGTTTCATCTTCATAACCTCATGCAAAGAATCTAAGTGTCCACTGGTGGATGGATAAAGAAATTGTGGTGGGACTGGAGAGGCAATAGATGGATTAAGGTCTTTGCTTTGCACGTGGTGGACCCTTTTTTGACCCCTGCCACTTCATATGGTCCCTCAAGCACCATCAGGGGTCCTGAGCACAGAGTCAGGAATAGCCCCTGAGCACCACAAGGTATGGACCAACACCTCTCCTTTAAATTTCCCTTCAAGAAATCAAGCTCTCACTATTCGCAGATGATATGATACTCTACTTAGAGAACCCAATAACCTCCAACAAAAAACTCCTAGAAACAATAGACTCGTATAGTAAAGTTGCAGGTTATAAAATCAATACCCAAAAGTCCATGGCTTTCCTATACGCAAACAGTGAGAGAGAAGAAAGCAACATGAAAAAAAAATCCCGTTCACAATTGTGCCCCAGAAAATCAAGTACCTAGGAATCAGCTTAACTAAGGAAATAAAGGACCTGTACAAAGAAAACTACAAAACGCTACTTCAGGAAATAAAAGAGGACATGAGGAAATGGAAAGATATCCCCTGCTCATGGGTCGGGAGACTTAACATTGTCAAAATGGCAATACTACCGAAAGCATTGTATAAATTCAATGCAATCCCTATAAGGATACCCATGACATTCTTCAAAGAAATGGAGCAAACACTCCTGAAATTTATATGGAACAATAAGCCCCCACGAATAGCTAAAGCAATTCTTGGGAAAAAGAAAATGGGAGGAATCAACCTCCCGAACATCAAACTGTACTACAAAGCAGTAATAATTAAAACAGCATGGTACTGGAACAAAGGCAGAACTGCAGACCAATGGAACAGGGTTGAATACACTGACATCTCCCCTCAATCATATGCTCATCTAATCTTTGATAAAGGTGCAAGTAATGTGAAGTGGAGTAAGGAAAGCCTCTTTAATAAATTGTGTTGGCATCACTGGACGGCTACATGCAAAAAAATAGGCTCAGAACTCTGCCTAACACCATGTACAAAAGTAAGATTAAAATGGATTAAAGACCTCAACATCAGACCAGAAACCATAAGGTACATTGAAGATAAAGTTGGCAAAACCCTCCATGACATTGAAGCTAATGGTATCTTCAAAGATGCCACGCCACTGGCTGAGCAAGTGAAAACAGAGATAGATAAATGGGACTATCTTAAACTAAGAAGCTTCTGCACCTCCAAAGAAACAGTGACCAAAATACAAAGACAGTCTACAGAATGGGAAAGGATATTCACCGAATACACATCTGACAAGGGGTTGATATCCAGGATATACAAAATACTGGTTAAACTCCACAAGAAGAAAACATCCAACCCCATCCAAAAATGGGGCAATGAAATGAACAGAAACTTTCTCAAAGAAGAAATCCGAATGGCAAAAAAGCACATGAGAAAATGCTCTACATCATTAATCATCAGGGAGATGCAGATCAGAACCACAATGAGATACCATCTCACACCTCAGAGACTGGCCCACATTCAAAAGAACAAAAGCAACCGATGCTGGCGTGGATGTGGCGAGAAAGGGACACTCCTTCACTGTTGGTGGGAATGTCCACTGGTTCAGCCCTTCTGGAAAACAGTATGGACGATTCTCAAAAAATTAGAAATTGAGCTTCCATTTGACCCAGCAATACCACTCCTGGGAATATATCCCAGAGAGGCAAAAATGTATAGTCGAAGTGACATCTGCACTTGTTTGTTCATTGCAGCACTCTTTACAATAGCCAGAAACTGGAAGAAACCTGAATGCCCAAGAACAGATGACTGGTTAAAGAAACTTTGGTACATCTACACAATGGAGTACTATGTAGCTCTTAGAAAAGATGAAGTCATGAAATTTACATACAAGTGGTACAATATGGAAAGTATCATGCTAAGCGAAATGAGTCAGGAAGAGAGGGATAGACATAGAAAGATTGCATTCATCTGGGGGATATAAAGTAACAAAGTATGAGATTAATACCCAAGAATAGCTGAGATCAGCACCAGGAGGATTACTCCATAACTTAGAGGCCAGCCGGGTATCCTAGAGGAAAGGGCAGTTCAGATAGAGAAGGGAGCACCAAATAAAGGATGTTTGGAGGATCCTCCTAGGAGGGGAGATGCATGTCGAAAGTAGACTATGGACTGAACATGTTTGCCACTCAATGCCTCTTTTGCAGACCACAACACCCAAAAGGAGAGAGAGAACACAGGGGATTGCCCTGCCACAGAGACAGGGGGGATGGGGGATGGGGGGATGGGGGTGGGAGGGATATTATCCATGGTGGTGGAAAATGGGCACTGGTGGAGGGATGGGTATCTGATCATTGTATAATTGAAACCAAAGCACAAAAAATTATAAATTTACAACTGTAAAAAAATAAAATAAAGGGGAAAAAAATAAATTTCCCTTCAAAAAATGTGCTTTATAGGACCAGAAAGATGCCCCCACATTCTCCTCTTCCTCCTCCTTCTCATTCCTCATTGAATCACCATGAGATACAGTTACAGAGTTGTTCATAGTTGGGTTACAGTCATACAATATTCCAACACCCATCCCTTCACCTGTGTACATTCCCCACCAACTGCCACCCCCCCCCCCGCATGTCTCCCCCAACCCTTCGCCCCAGCTTGCCTCTATGGCAGGCAATATTCTCTCTCTCTCTCTCTCTCTCTCTCTCTCTTTCTCTCTCTCTCTCTCCCTCTCTCTTTTCTTCTGGGCATTATGGTTTGCAATGTAGGTTCTGAGAGGTTATCATGTATATCCCTGTATACCTCCTTTTAGCACTCAGTTGTCCAAAGTGGTGATTTTCAGCTATCATTGTCTTATTGGTCCCTCACTAGTCCCTTCTCTATCAGTTCCTGCTTCTTATCTTTTGATGGTCACTATCTACAACAGACTTGGACTACCACCTCATTGTGGTCTTGATTTGCATTTCCCTGGTGTGGGGTATGGGTCAGATATGGGCCGAGCATGGGCCAAGTTCCCACATTGGCCATGTGTATGTCTTACCTCTTTTTTTCTGGGGCTAGGGGCATACCTAGGAATGCTTGGGTATCACTCCTGGAGGTGTTTGGCGAGGATGTCCTTGAGTGGCTGGTGATAGAACATGGGGCTCCTGCATGCAAAATGTTCGCACCCTTCCCCACCAGGAGCCGACTCAGTTTTACAGGGAGCAACTCAAGATCTGTTATCATTGATGCTGTCTGTTCCGGATTGTTTCATTATATTTCATGTATAAATAAGAATTGGTAATATTTGTCCTTCTTCTCACTGCTCAGCATGATAATCCAAGTAGCAGCGAACTGCAAGTTTTTTTTTTTTTTATAGATGAGTAGTATCCCACTGGGCTGGAGCGATAGCACAGCGGTAGGGCCTTTGCCTTGCGCACAGCCGGCCCGGCCGAGTCGGGTTCAATTCCTCCGCCCCTCTCGGAGAGCCCGGCAAGCTACCGAGAGTATCTCGTCCACTTGGCAAAGCCTGGCAAGCTCCCCGTGACGTATTTGATGTGCCAAACACAGTAACAACAAGTCTCACGATAGAGACATTACTGGGCCTGCTCGAGGAAATTGATGAACAATGGGAGGACTGTGACTGAGTATCCCATTGTTATCATGGTCACGGTCCTCCTATTATTCATTGATTTGCTCCAGAGGGCCCAGTAACGTCTCCATCATGATTCTTCTTGTTACTGTGTTTGGCATATCAAATATGTCACGAGTAGCTTGCCAGGCTTTGCCAAGTGGGTGAGATACTCTCGGTAGCTTGCCAGACTCTCCGAGAGGGGCGGAGGAATTGAACCCGGCTTGGCCAAGCCTGCTGCGTACAAGGCAAACGGCCTACCGCTGTGCTATCGCTCCAGCCACTGTTATATTTACACAATTTCTTTATCCATTCATCCGTCATTGGGCACTTGGGCTGTTTCTTGACTATTGTAAATAATGCTGTGATGAACATAGGTGTGTGCAAACATATTTTCATTTCAGTGACTTAGAATGAGAAGTATCTTATTAGCTATACTTAGCAAGATAGCATTCTCAGGTTCCAATGATCTCCATGTTTCACTGTCACTGTCCCTTCCTTCCTTCCTTCCTTCCTTCCTTCCTTCCTTCCTTCCTTTTGTAGGATAACATTGGTTTGTCCTTTCTCCCTGGCCTCAGGGTTTATTGGGTTATACCATTCATAGTGCTCCAAAGGCACTCCCATTCCTCTGTGTCTCTCTTGAACTTCTCTGTGCTCTCTTCCCTAACGCTTAATCACCTATTTCCCCTAAGCAGTACCTGTGACTTGTAAAGTCAAATTCCTCAGAAATCTCTGATTTTGTATTTGTAAGTGAAATATTGCTTTTCTCCTTCCCTTATGTCCTTTTGCACAGTTTACTTCTGAGCAATATCCTTTTTGTATAGACACAGGAAGACAGTTAATGCTATGCTTTTGTAACTTGTGAATTAATTGATTCCGAATAATATTCACTCCTGGGCTTCTATTTTCTTGACTTAAGCCTCAGTTGCCCTTAGTTCCTAGCACCCCAAATACATGGTCCCAACGAGGGACTGGATGGACACAGGGCAAGCTGTGAGCTGCCCTGGCATTGAAACAGGCCAGGCCAACTGCCATAAACTCAACTTAAACTATAAGTTAAGAGCATGGTCATGGACAAATTCTCTCATGATCCAAAGAGTAATAACTGAATTAGGACCCTGCTAGAATTAGGAAAGATTAATCTGGTCTGAGCACTGTAGTCTGGGATCTATAGTGAGATGTCCCCAGGAGAGCCACCCTAAGAGCTCAATGTATCTTTCACTGTGTCCATACAACATGACTAATATTATTAAGAAGTAGAATTAAGATGAATGTTTAAATGGTTGTTGAACTAAAGAAAGGAGAAACACGCCCCTAGATGGTATTTCCTTGACCAATCTCCTAGCTGCAGGAGATCGTTGTCTTATCTTAGAAGAGCTCCCCTCAGAAGGAAGGGCTTTCATATGTTGATTGTGCTACCTCACCTGGATGCAGTTGTTATCCCCAATGCTTGGAGGTTGAGCCCTTGATCAAGACTGCGCCAGATGGGGGAATGCAGAGAGAGAAGCATGGGGGACAGGAGCAGATTGGAATGTTGGGGATATGAGGCTGGAATAGGGAGCTCAATGAGACTGAAACAGGTGCGTGGGGAGAATGGAATAAACGGTAACTGATCACCTACCACCCTGGTGACCCTGTTCCCTCTTTCCTCCACGTTGGTTGGCGGTGGCTGCAGGCCAGGGTAGGGAAGTAGCTCATGGTCACTGAACACATGTGGCGGGCGAGAGAGACCACTGCCGCCTGCTTCACTTACTTATTTTGTGATTATACACCTTCCTCTTTGTGTATTTGGGTTAGGCAGCAGTGCTCAGATACAGTTCTTGGTTATGTGCTCATGAACACCAGGGATTCAAACCAGGGGTCTGCAGGATCTGAGATGAGTGCCTTCCCCCCTGTACTCTCCTGTCCTGAAATACTTCTTTCCTTTGCGTCAGTGTTCCAAATGTTCTCTCCACAACACAGTTGAGGGTATAGTGACACACCTCCACAGTTGAGAAATAGGACATACAATATGTCCATAGTCTTTCTTTTTATGGTCTTTTGTATTTATTGAATCTACTACTAATAAAACCACAACACTCTACCAAGATTTTCCCTTTCACTACTTTTACCAATCTTTTCCCTCCTGCTAATCTGTCTGATATCCGTTGGTTTGTCCAGCTTCAGAAGAACCCAGATGGGGTAGAGAAATTTATGTTGAACCTCAACAGAGCAAAAGAGGAAGAAACTCAATTTATGGGTTAGCTATTCTAGGATAGAGAAGTTCTAATAGTATCTTAACCCTTTTCTGAACATGGTCTCCTTCTGATTTGTTTCCTTTCTGTAGCCTCTATTCTAACATTTGGGCCCCTAGTCTCATGCCATAACCTCCCCCCTCCCCCCATTGATATGATTTTCACCAAAGACCTTCATCCTGGGGACCCATAGATTGGTGAATCAGTTATCTATTTCTCAACCAGACCCGGTTGTCTGGTTGAGAAACAGAATGCCTTAGCGGAATCTCTTTTATGCTAGGTGGGGCACCTGTACCCATTTTAGAGGGGCTCTGAGTAAATTATTTAGATAGTATTATGGACTAAATGTTTGTGTCTACTCCAAATCCCTATGGTGAAATCTGAACCCTAACACCATGGTATTAGATGGTGGGACCAATGGTAGGTGATTAGCTCATGAGGATAGATCTCTCTAAAGTTGGATTAGTGTCTTTATAAAGGACTCATAGTCTGATCTGCCTATGAGGACACAGAGCAAAACTGTCATCATTGAACCAGCGTATGGGCTTTCACAACAGGAAATCAGATAACACCTCTGTTTTGTATTTCCCAGCTCCAGGTTGAGTGAATAAGTGTTTGTATTTTAAACCTCCCAGTCTATTGTCAGTAGACAAAGACATTGGGAGTAGATTATGTTTTTATTTTTAATTAATTCATGATTTTTTCTTGGTGAAACTTTTATTTCATTTAGTTTTTAAAATTTTTTTTTCTTTTTTAAATTTTTATTAGTGAAACACCATGAGGTACAGTTGTAGACTTACAAGTTTTTGTATTTGGGTTTCAGCTGTACAATGATCGAGCACCCATCCCTCCACCAGTGCCCATTCTCCACCACCAATGATCCCAGTATCCCTTCCATTCCCCATCCCCCCCATCCCACCCTGCCTCTGTGGCAGGGCATTCCCTTTTGTTCTCTCTCTCTCCTTTTGGGTATTGTGGTTTGCAAAAGAGGCATTGAGTGGCAATCATGTTTGGTCTATAGTCTACTTTCAGCATGCTTCTCCCATCCTGGGAGGATCCTCCCAACACCCTTTATTTGGTGCTCCTTTCTCTATCTGAGCTCCCTTTTCCCCTAGCATGTGCGGCTGGCCTCCAAGCCATGGGGTAAACCTCCTGGTACTTATTTCGGCTATTTTGGGTGTTAGTCTCCTATTTTGTTACTTTATGTTCCCCAGATGATTGCAGTCTTTCTATGTCCCTGTCTTTCTGACTCATTTCTCTTTAGCATGATACTTTCAATGTAGTACCACTTGTATGTAAATTTCATGACTTCATCTTTTCTGAAATCTACATAGTACTCCATTGTGTAGATGTACAACAGTTTCTTTAACCAGTCATCTGTTCTCGGGCACTCAGGTTTTTTCCTGATTCTGGCTATTGTAAAGAGTGCTGCAATGAACAAACAAGTGCAGATGTCACTTTGACTATACATTTTGCCTCTCTGGCATATATTCCCAGGAGTGGTATTGCTGGGTCAAATGGGAGGTCAATTTCTAACTTTTTGAGAATCGTCCATACTGTTTTCCAGAAGAGCTAAGCCAGTCGGCATTCTCACCAGCGGTGAAGGAGGGTCCCTTTCTCGCCACATCCATGCCAACACTGGTTGCTTTTGTTTTTTTGATGTGGGCCAGTCTCTGTGGTGTGAGATGAGATCTCATTGTTGTTTTGATCTGCATCTACCTGATGGCTAATGATGTAGAGCATTTTCTCATGTGCCTTTTAGCCATTTGTATTTCTTCTTTGGGAAAGTTTCTGTTCATTTCATTGCCCCATTTTTTGATGGGGTTGGATGTTTCCTTCTTGTGGAGTTCAACCAGTACTTTGTATATCCTTGATATAAAACCCTTGTCGGATGGATGTTGGGCAAATATCCTTTCCCATTCTGTATACTGTCTTTGTATTTTGGTCACCGTTTCTTTTGAGGTGCAGAAGCTTCTTAGTTTAAGATAGTCCCATTTGTCTATCTCTGTTTTCACTTGCTTGGCCAGTGGCGTGACATCTTTGAAGATACCATTAGCTTCAATGTCATGCAGGGTTTTGCCAACTTTGTTTTCAATGTACCTTATGGATTCCAGTCTGATGTTGAGGTCTTTAATCCATTTTGATCTTACTTTTGTACATGGTGTTAGGCAGATATCTGAGCCATTTTTTGCATGTAGCTGTCCAATTTTGCCAGCACCATTTGTTAAAGAGGCTATCCTTGCTCCACTTCACATTTCTTGCTCCCTTTTCAAAGATTGGATGATCATATGCTTGGGGGAAAATGTCAGTATATTCAACCCTGTTCCATTGGTCTGCAGCTCTGCCTTTGTTCCAGTACCATGCTGTTTTAATTATTACTGCTTTGTAGTAGAGTTTGAAGTTAGGGAGGTTGATTCCTCCCATTTTCTTTTTCCCAAGAATTGCTTTAGCTATTCTTGGGGGCTTATTGTTCCATATGAATTTCAGGAGTGTTTGCTTCATTTCTTTGAAGAGTGTCATGGGTATCCTTATAGGGATCGCATTGAATTTGTGCAATGCTTTGGGAAGTATTGCCATTTTGACAAGGTTAATTCTCCCGATCCATGAGCTGGGGATATCTTTCCATTTTCTCGTGTCTTCTTTTATTTCCTGAAGTAGTGTTTTGTAGGTTTCTTTGAACAGGTCCTTTACTTCCTTAGTTAAGCTGATTCCTAGGTACTTGATATTCTGGGGCACAATTGTGAACGGAATTTTTTTTTCATGTCATTTTCCTTTCTCTCACAATTTGCGTATAGGAAAGCCATGGACTTTTGGGTATGATTTTATAGCCTGCAACTTTATTAGACTAGTCTATTGTTTCTAGGAGTTTCTTGGTAGAGGTTTTAGGGTTCTCTAAGTATAGTATCATATCATCTGTGAATAGTGAGAGTTTGATTTCTTCCTTTCCTACTTGAATGCCCTTAATATCTTTTTCTTGCCTAACCGTTATTGCAAGTACTTTGAGTACCATACTGAACAGCAGTGTAGAGAGTGGGCATCCTTGTCTCATCCCTGATCTTAGAGGGAAGATCTCAGTTTTTCCCCATTGAGGATGATGCTTGCTGTATGCTGTGGTAGATGGCTTTAACTATATTGAGGAAAGTTCCCTCTATTCCCATTTTGGAGAGGGTTTTCATCATAAACGGGTGCTGGATCTTGTCAAATGCTTTCTCTGCACCTATTGATATGACCATATGGTTTTTATCTTTTCTTTTGTTGATATGATGGATTATGTTGATTGATTTCTGAATGATAAACCATCCTTGCTTCCCCGGGATGAATCCCACTTCGTCATGGTGTATGATCTTTTCAATGAGTTGTTGAATTCTATTTGCTAGTATTATTTTGTTGAGAATCTTCGCATTCGTGTTCATCAGGGATATCAGCCTGTAGTTTTCTTTTCTTGTGGTGTCTTTGTTTCCTTTTGGACTGAGAGAGATATGGGCTTCATAGAAACTGTTTGGGAGAGTTTCTGTTTCTTTAATTTCCTTGAAAATCTTGAGAAGAATTGGCAATAGGTCTTCTTTAAATGTTTGGAAAAATTCGCTAGTGAATCTCTCTGGATCTGGGCTTCTGTCTTTGGGAAGACTTTTTATTACAGTTTCAATTTCCTTGATGTTAATAGGTTTATTCAGGTACTCTAGATCTTCTTGATTCAGCCTTGGGAGATTATAGGAATCCAGGAATTTATCCATTTCTTCTAGGTTCTCTTGTTTCATGGCATACAGACTTTCAAGTAGTCTCTGATGATCTTTTGAATTTCTTTGGTGTCTGTTGTGATATCTCCCTTCTCATTTCTGATTCGGTTTATTAGTGTTCTCTCTCTCTTTCTTTGTGTGTCTTGCTAGTGGTTTATCTATATTGTTTATTTTCTCGAAGAACCAGCTCTTGGTTTCATTGATTTTTCGGATTTTTTTTTTTGGTTTTCATGTCGTTGATTTCTGCTCTAAATTTTATAATCTTTTTCCTTCTGCCTAATTTGGGCTCCTTTTGTTCATCCTTTTCTAAGATCTTGAGCTGTGAAGTCAAGTTGTTTATTTGAGCCCTTTCTTCCTTCCTGAGAAGTGCTTGCAGAGCTATAAATTTTCCCCTTAACATGGCTTTAGCTGTATCCCATAGGTTCTGGTAGCTCATGTCTTCTCTCTCATTTGTTTACAGGTATCTTTTGATTTCGTCCTTGACTTCGTTCCTCACCCACTTGTTGTTCAACATTGAGTTGTTTAATTTCCAGGTGTTCTATTTGGTTCTCCGTGTCTGTGTGTGATTTACTTTTGTTTTCAGTACATCATGGTTTGAAAAGATTGTTGATACTATTTCTATCTTCCTGATTCTATTGAGGTATGTTTTGTGACCTAGCCCATAGTCTATTTTGGAAAATGTTCTGTGTGCACTGGAGAAGAATGTGTATTCTTTCTTTTTGGGGTGTAAAACCCTGTATAGGTCTATAAGCCCTCTCTCTTCTGTTTCTTCCTTCAAAGCCAATGTTTCCTTGCTGAAATTTGTTCTTGTTGATCTATCCAGAGGTGATAAGGTGATATTGAAGTCTCTGGTTACTATTGTGTTGCTAGCAGTGTCCTCCTTAATATCTATTAGCAGTTGTTTTAAATATTTAGCTGTTCCCAAATTAGGTGCGTATACATTTAAGAGTGTGATTTCTTTCTGTTGTACGTATCCCTTGATGAATAGAAAATGGCCTTGACTGTCCTTTCTAATCTTTTTCAACCTGAAATTTATGTTGTTGGATACTAGTATGGCACCCCAGCTTTTTTGAGGGAGCTGTTTGCTTGCAGGATTGTTTTCCATCACTTAACTTTGAGTCTGTGTTTGCTCTGACTGTTGAGATGAGTTTCTTGTAGGCAGCAGAATGTTGGGTTCTGTCTCTGAATCCATTTTGCCACTCTGTGTCTCTTAATTGGTGAATTTAGACCATTGATGTTGAGGTTATTGTTATGGGGTTTTGTGTCGTCTTTCTGTAAGGGTCTGTTGTGCTTGTAGGGTTTGTCTTGTCTCATAGTAGCTCCTTTAGCCCTTGTTTTAGGTTTGGTTTTGAGTCTACGAAGTTCCTGAGCTGCTGTTTATTCACAAAATAGTGTACTGTTCCTTCAAGTTTGAGTGAGAGTTTAGCCGGATAGAGTATTCTTGGTGGTGTTCATTTCAGTGAGTTTTTTCAATACATCCCACCATTGTCTTCAGGCTTGGAGGGTTTCCTCTGATAGGTCTGCTGTGAATCTAAGGGGTGCTCCTTTGTATGTGATTTCTTTCTTTGACCTTTCTGCTTGCAGTATTTTGTCTCTATCTGCGGCATCCATGATTCTAACTATGATATGTCTTGGAGTGTTTTTGTTAGGGTCTCTTTTAGCTGGCACTGTTCAGGCTCCTTGAATCTGAATGGTTGCATTGTCCAGCTCTGGGAATTTTTCAGCAATGATTTGTTTAACCGTGGCTTTTCCATTGGAATTGTTTTCTACCTTCTGGTACTCCAATGATTCCAATGTTGTTCCTCTTGGAATCATCTCCTAGGACTTTGATTCGCTCTAGAGCTATTTTGAGGTCTCTTACCATTGTTTGTTGTTGCCTGTTGGCTTGGTACAGCTGATCTTCCAGCTCACTGATTCTGTCTTCAGCTGTGGTCATTCTACTGTTCAGGGCACAGACTGAGTTTTTTTTATTTCATCTATGGAATCTTTTATTCGTGACATTTCTGTGCATAGCTTTCCAATTTCTTCTCTCATTTCTTCCCGTAATTTCTCGATTGTTTCAGTCATGTTACTGAATATTTGTCTCACTGTTTCATTGAGTTCATTGAACATCTTCATTACTTCATATTTGAATTCTTTCTCAGAGAGGTCCTTTAGGTGAGTAGCACCCACTGAGGCTTCTGGACACTTTTTATGGTCGTCCCCACGTAGTGGAATTTGCGTTGTTTCTTCATGTTGGTGTGGAGGTATGGGGACTGAGATGTTACCCTAGATTTCTTTCTTTTTTTTTTTTGCTGTTTGGGTCACACCCGGCGATGCACAGGGGTTACTCCTGGCTCTGCACACAGGAGTTACTCCTGGCGGTGCCTAGGGGACCATATGGGATGCTGGGAATTGAACTAGGGCCGGCTGCATGCAAGGCAAATGCCCTACCCACTGTGCTATCTCTCCAGCCCCTACCCTAGATTTCTTTTTTTTTTTTTTAATTTATTTATTGAATCACTGTGGGAAAGGTTACAAAGCTTTCAGGTTTATGTCTCAGTCATGCAAATATCAAACACATTTCCCTTTACCAATACTTATTTTTTACCATGAAGAACCCCAATAAAACCCCACCCCCCACCCCTCCCCGTCCCTGTGAAGCAGATGAATTCTAGTTAACACTCTATCTGCTTTGATTAGATTCATTGTTTCAATAAAAGATTCACCACTATTATTTAGAGTTTACCCCCCCCCCCCCCCCCCCAAATCAGACATGCTGAAAAAGCATTGTGAAGTGATTTGCTTTCTACGGCTGGGTTCAAGAATTAAATGTTGGTTTTGGATTTCTGCTCTTTTACCTATTGACCCTGGAAGTATTTCTACTGAAAGTCAGATAGTTAAGAAATTGGTTTCTGTGTTCTGGAGTCCTGGCCGTGCTGGAGAGCCGCTCGCGGGGGGCAACCGGTGGCCTCGGTAGGGCGTGAAGGGCGGACCGAAACGCCCCCCTTCCCATGAGGTTTTAGTCGCCCCCACACTCCCGGCTCATACCTGCTGTCCACAAGGCTCCCATGTGGCCGCCATCTTTCTTTCCAAAGAGGAGAGGGCGAATGGGGCAACACCCTTTCCCCTCCGGCAGACTTGATGGCCTGGATCAATGCAGAGTCCGTTCACTTTTCTGCTCCAAGCTGCTGGGTTCTGCATTAAGTCCTTGTGCTTCTGGGGCCGTGGCCGTGCTGGAGAGCCGCTCGCGGGGGGCAAATGGTGACCTCGGTAGGGCGTGAAGGACGGACCAGAACGCCCCCCTTCCCATGAGGTTTTAGTCGCCCCCACACCCCCGGCTCATACCTGCTGTCCACAAGGCTCCCATGTGGCCGCCATCTTTCTTTCCAGAGGGAGGAGGGCGGAAGGGAGCAACACCCTTTCCCCTCTGGGCAGAAATGATTGCCTGGATTAATGCATAGTCCTTTCACTTTTCTGCTCCAAGCTGCTGGGTTCTGCATTAAGCCCTTGTGCTTCTGGGGCTGTGGCCATGCTGGAGAGCCGTTCGTGGGGGGCAACTGGTGACCTCGGTAGGGCGTGAAGGACGGACCGGAACGCCCCCCTTCCCATGAGGTTTTAGTCGCCCCCACACTCCCGGCTCATACCTGCTGTCCACAAGGCTCCCATGTGGCCGCCATCTTTCTTTCCAGAGAGGAGAGGGCGAATGGGGCAACACCCTTTCCCCTCCAGCAGACTTGATGGGCTGGATCAACGCATAGTCCGTTCACTTTTCTGCTCCAAGCTGCTGGGTTCTGCATTAAGTCCTTGTGCTTCTGGGGCCGTGGCCGTGCTGTAGAGCCGCTTGTGAGGGGTGACTGGTGACCTCGGTAGGGCGTGAAGGACGGACTGGAACGCCCCCCCTTCCCATGAGGTTTTAGTCGCCCCCACACTCCCGGCTCATACCTGCTGTCAGTCCTTTCACTTTTCTGCTCCAAGCTGCTGGGTTCTGCATTAAGCCCTTGTGCTTCTGGGGCTGTGGCCGTGCTGGAGAGCCGCTCGTGGGGGGCAACTGGTGACCTCGGTAGGGCATGAAGGACGGACCGGAACGCCCCCCTTCCCATGAGGTTTTAGTCGCCCCCACACCCCCGGCTCATACCTGCTGTCCACAAGGCTCCCATGCGGCCGCCATCCTTCTTTCCAGAGAAGAGAGGGCGAATGGGGCAACACCCTTTTCCCCTCTGGGCAGAAATGATGGCCTGGGTTAACGCATCGTCCGTTCACTTTTCTGCTCTAAGCTGCTGGTTTCTGCATTAAGTCCTTGTGTTTCTGGGGCTGTGGCCATGCTCCAAACTTAACTCTGATTTTCAGGGAGAAAGATTGGGTGGTTTACTTCTCATTGATCACTTTGTATATAGAGAGATGTCGCGTGGCCGCATAAGCGGCCGCGCGGTTTTGAGAAAAAGTCCTCGTTCCCGCATACTCGAGCTGTGTTTGTAGAGGCTTCTGGTCACCAGGGTTCCATCTGGGGGAGGCGGGATGCGGCGTCTACTCCATCTGGAACTTGCCGGTGCTCTCGGCTCTTTTTGGAACCTGTTTTTTCTTTTTTCTTTTCCTCCGGGATCCCGCACCCTCCATGTGTTCCTTCTCTTATTCTGAACGTTTCAAAGATGGCGCTGGGGGGCGGGCTGTGGGCGTGACTTCTGGAATCAGAGGTTACCTGGGAGGTGTAGTCCGGCAGATTTGAGAAAAAGTCCTCGTTCCCGCATACTCGAGCTGTGTTTGTAGAGGCTTCTGGTCACCAGGGTTCCATCTGGGGGAGGCAGGATGCGGCGCCTACTCCATCTGGAACTTCCCGGTGCTCTCGGCTCTTTTTGGAACCTGTTTTTTCTTTTTTCTTTTCCTCCGGGATCCCGCACCCTCCATGTGTTCCTTCTCTTATTCTGAACGTTTCAAAGATGGCGCTGGGGGGCGGGCTGTGGGCGTGACTTCCGGAATCAGAGGTTACCTGGGAGGTGTAGTCCGGCAGATTTGAGAAAAAGTCCTCGTTCCCGCATACTCGAGCTGTGTTTGTAGAGGCTTCTGGTCACCAGGGTTCCATCTGGGGGAGGCGGGATGCGGCGCCTACTCCATCTGGAACTTCCCGGTGCTCTCGGCTCTTTTTGGAACCTGTTTTTTCTTTTTTCTTTTCCTCCGGGATCCCGCACCCTCCATGTGTTCCTTCTCTTATTCTGAACGTTTCAAAGATGGCCACCCTAGATTTCTTGATATGACTAAACTACCTGCGGCTGCGTGAGCGTTGGCCGCCCCAAATTAGACCACGCCCACTCCCACAGAAGCCACGCCCACTTCTGAAGAGGCCATGCCCCCACAGGGTACCTGGTGTGTGTGGGGGTACCAGCTGGGAGGGAAAGAAGATTGGCACATCGTTGGGGACGAACATGAAGAGGCTCAGGGATGCCGGGCATCCCAGGGTCCTAGAGGACGCCTGGGGCACATGCGTGGAGAAAGCCAAGTCCCGGGTTCGAATATTGGCAGGTTAACTGACCTGGAAGGGGAAGAAGACCGACACTGCATTGGGGACGAACAGGAAGAGAGCTATATTTTTTAGTTTTTAAAAATTTAATTTAATTTTTAAAAGATTTTATTATTGAATCACTGTGAGATAAACCCTTACAAAAAGCTGTTCATGATTAGGTTTCAGTTATACAGTGTTCCAACACCCATCCCTTCACCTTTATATTTCCCAGCACCAGTGTCCCCAGTTTCATTCTCATCACCACCCCCCCACCCACCCTCAGACTGCCATTATGGCAAGTACTCTTCTTCCTCTCCTCCTCTTCCTCCTCCTCCTCCTCCTTTTCCTCTTCTTCCTCCACTTCCTCCTTCTCCTCCTCCTCTCCTCCTCCTCTCCTCCTCCTCTCCTCCTCCTCCTCCTCCTCTTCCTCCTCTCCTCCTTCTTCTCCTCCTCCTTTCCTCCTCCCTCTCCTCCTCCTCCTCTCCTCCTCCTCCTCCCTCTCCTCCTCCCTCTCCTCCTCCCTCTCCTCCTCCTCCTCCTCCTTCTCCTCTTCTTCCTCCATTTCCTCCTTCTCCTCCTCCTCTCCTCCTCCTCTCCTCCTCCTCTCCTCCTCCTCCTCCTCCTCCTCTTCCTCCTCTCCTCCTCCTTCTTCTCCTCCTCCTCTCCTCATCCCTCTCCTCCTCCTCCTCTCCTCCTCCTCTTCCTCCTCCTCCTCCTCCTCCTCCTCCTCCTCCTCCTCCTCCTCCTCCTTCTTCTTCTTCTTCTTCTTCTTCTTCTTCTTCTTCTTCTTCTTCTTCTTCTTCTTCTTCTTCTTCTTCTTCTTCTTCTTCTTCTTCTTTTCTCTCTCTTCTCTATCATCTCAAAATTTCTCTCTTGGGGCCAGATAGTTCAGGGTTTCAGGCACTTGCCTGTCACCCAACTGAGCCCTGATTCCTGATTATGCCAGGAGTGATCCCTGAGCACAGAGTCAAGAGTAAACCTCGAGCACTGGAGGGTGTGGTCTAATGCTCTCCTCCCCTGCCCCTTCCAAATTTCTATCCTGCCTTGTAGGAGGATTAAACCCCAATGTCTTTGACATGTTTCATTGTGGGCCAAGAGGAACCTTCCTAACCTAATTTCCAGGTCCATCCCAGTGCCTTGCACTGTCCAAGGGATTCAGAGAGTGCACTTTATCTGTGTAGATAAAGAAAGATGTCTCATCACCCAGAAATGGTGGAGAGAATGCAGCATGAATGTGGTGGATGTTCAGATTGGCGAGTCTGCGATAATTATGTTCATCTCTCACTGCACACAAATGCTTGAATTACTTGCATTTCCCTAGTTCTTGCTGGTGAGTTCAGCCAAGGTTCTCAGAAAAGACTTCTCTAATTTCTTAGTTTCTCTGTGTATTTTCTTCCTATTTCTTTTCCCCTCACTGAGTTCCTACTTTTATTGTATCTGTTACTATGAGTTTGCAGGCTATAATTCTCCCTGTGAGGTTTTTAGTTTTTGTGAAAATCTTTTCAGGGGCACTTGTGGGACTTCTGTTGCCATTAGGGAGTACAGGAGACCACTACCTTTCGTTTTGCTTTTTTTTTTCTTTTTTGGGTCACACCTGGCGATGCACAGGGGTTACTCTGGCTCTGCACCCAGGAATTATTCCTGGCGGTGCTCGGGGGACCATATGGGATGCTGGGAATCGAACCTGGGTTTGCCGCGTGCAAGGCAAACGCCCTACTTGCTATATTATCCCTCCAGCCCTGTGAAAATTATCCTTGACCATAAAATAGTGACTAAAAAGCTGTGATTGTATGTCAAGGATGTGATAATGTGGTGAAGCATGGTTGTAAATATTTATCTAAATATTTCAACTCATAATTTAAAGTAAAGTTGGATTGGGGCCCTTGGGAAAGGGAGGGTGGTACACTGGTGATGGGTATGGTCTTGGAATTATGTGCATGGGAAACCATTATTAATAGCTTGTAAATCACAAAATCTCAGTAAAAACTGGGTACAATCCTGAAAATGAGGGAAATAGATAATAAAATACTATATTACCACAATAAGGTAGAAATATAGAGATATGAAAAATGTCATGATATAGTATGGTGAGAAAAAATATGCAGAAACCAGTATATAAGGTGTATTACAAATGTAAGAGAGTGTCCATGAATAGATATATAGCTTGAAACTTGCTGGAAGAATCTGTATCAAATATTAGTGGCAATTATTCTTAAAAGTAGGAATTGTGCACTTATGTATATTCTGGTGTTTCTACATGAATAACACTTTCTCTCTATATATATTCTTTTTGTGTTTTTTTAATATTTATATTTGATATTTCAGTATCATTTTGTATATAATACAAGGAAAGGAAAAAAGAAAAAAGGAAGAAGAAAGAGAAAGGAGAGCTCAGATTCTGATGAAACTCATTTGATTTTTCCATTAAAGAGAAGAAGAGGAAAGAAAAGAGAAGAGAAACCCGCCCCCAATATTAGAGAACAAACTCGCAATATTACCAGGAAAATAAATACTGTTTTTTTTTCAGTTTCCTCTCACAGTTATTCTAAACTTAAAAGATCGCAAAAGGAAAATACTTTCCACCACATGGTAACGATTAATATGTCTGTAATTCATTTGTTGACTATACCCTCTAAGATCCCAAATGAATATTTCCAAGGTTAATAGGTTAACCATACTAAGAAGTTGAATTTCATGATCATTAAAAACTTTAAGTTAATATAGAGGATCTAAAGTTGTCATATACTGATCTTCAGTTTTCTGTGCTAAAAGATGTTATTTGTGTAAAGGTTTAGTTTTTGAGGATTTCTTCAATCCCATTTCTTCTTGAACTTTCTGCACATTTGTTCTTTTTGTCCCAGAAGGAGCTCACAAGACAGAAATGTAACATAGAAGACAACTAATCTCAATTAATAAAAATATTAACTTTGAAGGCTCAAATACCAACAACAGCTTGCTAAACCCTCAGACTAGGACTGAATGTCCCCATGGTGAAAAATAACAATTTTCACATATTTTCTTTTACTGAAGTATTTTTTTTTATCATTCCATTAACCATTTAATGGTAACAAACAATATTAAATAAATTATTTTGGGCTTACTACAGGGACAGGCTTGAAGGCTGGTTGTGAAAATGGGGATAGTGGTGATGGAATTTTGGTGTTGGAATATTGAATGCCTGTAACAAATGCATCATGAACAACTTTGTATACCTCGGTGTTTAAATACAGTGGGAGAATAAGACTAAAGCTTTCTTTGGCTATGTAATTCCCAATCATAAAGCCAAAAGGGGGACAGGCAGGGCAATATTAGGAATATGGATCTTAAGGAGTCAGTAGTTGGAGCATCTAGTGGGTAAGGTCCTTGCACATGGCTGACCCAGGTTCCCTGGTACAACTTATCCTTCCTCTGAGCACCTACTTGGGTGACCCCAAAACCAAACCAAAAAAAGAAAAAGAAAAGAAAAAAATAAAAAGAAAATAAAAGAAAGGAAAAGAAAGAAAGTAATGATTGGTATGGATTGTGATATGAATGGCCTAGGTGGTGCCTGATAACCTGGATGACAGAGGCCCTACCAGATAATCTAGACCAATACCACAAGGTAATCACCTCAGCATCCTCCTCCTGATTTTAAAGGTCCACATTCTTGAAACATAATATAAAAATGCTCACTTTCCCCCTTTGTTAAAAAGATATCAAGGGAAAATACTTTTGTCTGTTTTCGGAATTTTTCTTTAAGAGATTCCTAAAGCACTCATTCCCTAAACAATATGGGTCTTAAGGAATTTCTATGTAGACATTATTCAAATTTTTTCTACTTCATTAGACTTTTGCTCAGACCCTATGATAGAGTTGAACCTACAGAATAAACAAATCAAGTCCAAAGCCAGAGTTGGTTAGGGAGCAACAAATTTGATTAAGACCTAAAATGAAAAAAAAAATGTTTACATAGAGCTTTCTATCTTCCATCTCTCTCTCTCTCTCTCTCTCTCTCTCTCTCTCTATTTTTCTGCCACACCTGGTAGTGGTCAGGGACCACAGCTGGTCATGCTTTCAGGGCTATTAGTGGTGCCAGGGATTCCAGTTACTTGTGTAGTCAGGTACAGACTAGGCAAGTGCTTTAATCTCTATCCTGTGTCTTCAGTCTCTGAAATTTTTCATGTCACACTGAATAGGAAAGAATAGACGTAAGAAGTCAACTCCTGCTGAACTCCTATAACATTCCCCTTGAATATTTTTGCTTGTTTACCTACTTCTTCTTCCATATTTACTTCAATTTTTTCAAGACTCTAGAAATATTTTGTCCAAACCTACACTTCCTCATCTTCCTTGCTCTCCTCCTCCTCCTTCTCCTCCTCCTCTTCCTCCTTTTTCCTTAAAATACTTCCTCTTTTGGGGTCCCCCTTAAATTGGATGCCTCAGTGTCATCTGAGTTTTTGCAATTTGTAGCTCTGACCTCTTTGGATGAAGTCAGGTCTCTGTGCGACATATTCAGGGAGAGAGAGATCACAGGCTCCTGGATCTTCTGAACACAGGGAGCCCACATCATGGCGGGAGAAGGGCAACGTTGCAGTGGAAGTGAGCATCCTTTGTTACTAGGGGAACATAGAATTGTCAGATGCAAGAATAGAAATAATCTGGAGAGAAGAGGCAAACAATGGAGAGAGAACTTGTAGAGCTTGGCCTTCCATGGGAGATTCTGGGAAATGAGAGGACAAGTGCTGGAGCGATAGCACAGTGGTAGGGCGTTTGCCTTGCACGCAGCCAACATGGCTGACTCGAGTTCGATTCCTCCGCCCCTCTCAGGGAGCCCTGCAAGCTATGAGAGTATTCGATATGCCAAACACAGTAACAAGTGTCACAATGGAGGCGTTACTGGGCCCGCTCGAGCAAATCGATGAACAATGGGAGGACAGTGACAGTGACAGAGAGAATAAGTGTTCTTTGAAGAATAAAAACTTCAGAGAATAAGAAACAAAATATCACTGCAGTCTTAGGAGACATGCACTGTACTGTGGCACTGTCATCCTGCTGTTCATTGGTTTGCGTGAGTGGGCACCAGTAATGTCTCCATTGTGAGACTTGTTGTTACTCTGTTTGGCATATTGAATACGCCACGGAGAGCTTGCCAGGCTCTGCCGTGTGGGTGGGATACTCTTGGTAGCTTGCTGGGTTCACCCAGAGGAACAGAGGATCAAACCCATGTCCGCTGCATGCAAGGCAAACGCCCTACCCTCTGTGCTATCGCTCCAGCTCCTTACAAGACATCAGAACCAATATGTATATTTTGAATGAGTCAGGAAATCAAAGGATCTCATATTTAGGAAGAAGGAATTAAAAGCTGGGGGTCACAGTTGGCCAAACGTGAGCCCTGCCAGATAGTTTTTGCACTTAGTTGTAATAACCTAACTTTGAGCGTGTAGTTTATTCAGTGCCCTCAGTTGTTTTCCAGTTTCAGCTCTCAGTTTTCTCTAGTCTCTCAGGACCTTCCCTCCTTGCCCTCCAGTAACTGCATTTTCTCTGAGAGAGAAAGCAACATGGTGGTTCCAAGTGAGGTGGCCAGTGGCTATGGTTTGCATGGCTCTGCTCAGTGTGTGTTTCATTTGGAGCTGTGTAGATGAGTTCTTCATGGGGAGGGGGCTCTTCTCTCTCTCTCTCTCTCTCTCTCTCTCTCTCTCACCCTCTCTCCATGCCTTTCTGTTTCTGGACTACACCCGGCAATACTCAGGGCTTACTCTCAGGGGATCATATGTAGTGCAAGGAATAGAACCCGAGTCCATTGAGTGCAAGACAAAACACCTTTTCATCTTTCCTATCACTCCAGCCCAGAGATTCTTTTTAATATTCCCACTTCATTTAAATACCGTGATTTACATTTGTTCATGATGCGTTTGTTACAGGTCAATATTCCAACACCAATCCCACCATCACTGTTGCCTTTCCTCTACCATTTTCCCCACCAGCCCTCAGGTCTGTCCCTATAGAAGACGCCAAATCAATTTATTTTATATCAGTGTTCCCATAAGTGGCTAGCGGGATGATAATGTAATAATAATAATCTGTCACTGTCACTGTTCTCCCGTTGTTCATCGATTTGCTCGAGCGAGCCCAGTAACGTCTCCATTGTGACAATTGTTCCTGTGTTTGGCATATCGAATACGTCATGGGGAGCTTGCCAGGCTTTGCTGTGTGGGTGAGATACTCTCGGTAGCTTGCCGGGCTCTCCGAGAGGGGTGGAGGAATCAAACTCAGGTCAGCCATGTTGGCCGCTTGCAAGGCAAATGCTCTACCTGCTCTGCTATCGCTCCAGCCCAATAATAATCTAATAATCCAAATTTAGATGAAAATAACTGTTCAGTTTATGATTCTCTGATGGGGTTGGGCTGCCTTAGCTTAAAAGCTCTCTGGTTTAGTTGATATATATATTTTTTAAATTAAATTTGATTTTTATAAAATAGTTCCCAATATTTGATTACATTTAACATTAGAACACCAATCCCACCACCATGACACCTTCCTACCACCATATTTCAGATGTTTCCAACCCGAACCCCAATCCCTGTCCCAAAGCAGAACCAAAATAATTCATTTTGTACTTTTTGTTATGAATAAACCGCTGAAAATGCTCCAAAAATGCTCCCATAGAGGAAAGAATGTGAGGATTGTTGTATTTCACCCAGGGTCCATTAAGCCCTTCTATAAGAGATTGCTAACACGTTGTTAAAGGTTGAGCCTTATGTGCATATATATATCTCTGTAAAAATACATTTCCCTCTAAGATTGGTTGCCTTCTACTTTAAACACCATCAAATGTGGTGCACTATTCTTGGAATATGAGTGATGTGAAGTATGAGATGTCCAGGAATATGTTCACTCATGGGTGAGGTTCATCCAAGCATGTGGAGAGCGACCATGAACACTATGAAGGATGAGTTCGGGAAGTTTTTGGCTGCCGGGGCTGGCTCCATTGGGGTGGGGTGGGGCATCATCTGCCCCCCCTCCAGGGTTCTCTGAATGAAACAGCCTGGCGCGGATCTGGCAGCATGGCTATGGCGAGTCAGTTATGCTCTCTTCCGAGAGATTTATAATGAACCTCTGGAGCATGGCCATTGAGGAGGTTATCTGGCGCCAGCCAGATGTGGCTTGTGGGTGTGACTGCCAAGTTGCCTGAAACAGGGGGAGATGGGGGGAGAGGTCACCCATTCCCGTTCTGCTGAACCTGGAGTTTTTAGTCACAAGCCCTGCATACCTGGGTTCTCTGCAGATTCACTCGTGGGTAAGGTTCAGAATGAGCATGTGTACAGTGGCCATGAGCATGGAGATGGTTGAGTTCTGGAAGTTTTCAGCTGCTGGAGTTGGGTCTCTTGGGGCGGGAAGGAATGACATCATCCTTTTTTTATTTTGCTTTTTGGGTCACACCTAGTGATGCTCAGGGGTTACTCCTGGTTCATGCACTCAGGAATTACTTCTAGTGGTGCTTGGGGGGCCATATGGGATGCTGGGAATAGAACCTGGGTCGGCTGTGTGCAAGGCAAATGCCCTACCTGCTGTGCTATCACTCCAGCCCTGGGATGACATCATTCTTACAGATGAATTAGGAACCAGTTGCAGACAACTCAGAAGATATCAGCTAGAAGGACATGAGCTGATGGTGACTTTGGTTAGTCTGGTGTTGGTAAATACTCAAATATGAGGCATACGGGGCCAAATAACTCAAGAGTGGCTCTAGAACTCTCACTTGGTAACTCAATAAAGCTATTTAGAAACTCATGCACTCTCAGATACTAAGATACTGGTTTAGACCTCAGGTGTCTAGAGAGTTTGAGTAGCAGGTGTGAGAGACAATATGGTCATTGTGGGGGAATATTGATTGTTGAATGACTCTGGAACCTCCAATGGATATATCCAGTGGGAAAGATATAGTCCAGATTTTAGGGCAGAGCTCTGATCTCTGTTAGTATTCATTATAGGTATCAGATAAAACCAGGCGAATACATAGTAGCATCACGGGGGGAGAGGATTTTCACTGAAAAAGAAAGGTATGAACTGTTACCTTTTTTTAAGAGATGGATGGAAAAAGAGGAGCTTCTAAAGACATTGAAGAGTGGGGGCTGGAGTGATAGCACAGTGGGTAGGGCTTTGCACGTGGCCGACCCGGGTTCAATTCCCAGCATCTCATATGGTCCCCTCAGCACCACCAGGAGTAATTCCTGAGTGCAGAGTCAGGACTAACCCCTGCACATTGCAGGGGGTAATCCAAAAGGCTTAAAAAAAAATAAAGAAGACATTGAAGAAGTATCAGCCAGAAGGCGAGACAAAGTCAGGAATCTGTGGTGTCCCCATTATGAAGTGAAGAGAACTAAGGTCAAGGGCTACCGGAGATCAAAGAGGAAGAACCTGCACACAACCCCAGGAACTGGAGGCCGATGAGTGTTGAAGTGGTAGGATGGTGGAAGCAGAAGTCAGCATTTGCGGTCAAAGAGGACGTGGGAGTTGATGAAGGGAAAACTCGTGTTGTAAAAGAGCAGGTAGCATGAAACTGTGAGAGACCTGAGGAACTCTTGTGCAGAAGCATAAGACAGCGGGCATGGAAACAAGACATGAAAGAATATGAGAAACAATCTTTATTTAGTTTTTTTTTGCTCATTATCTGGCAGTGTTCAGGGTTTGCTCCTGCTGTTCCTGCCTCTGTGCTCAGGTGTGACTCCTGGAAGTGCTCAGGGGCTCATAGACGGTGCCAGGGACTGATCTCAGATTAGCCACATGCAAGGCGCTTTCCTGCTGTACTGTCGTCTCTCTGCACAGGGGATAAAGAAACAAACACCCTTTTCTTGGGGCCAGAGAGATAGTACAGCAGGTAGGACTCTTGCCGTGTATGTGTTAGGCCAGTGTTCTATGATCACAGCTATCCCAAATGGCCCCTTGAATACTGCCGAGAGTGATTCCTGAGGACAGAGACCAGAATTACCCCATGGTATTGCTGAGTATGACCTCAAACCTCAAACAAACAAATACAAATGAAAGAATGTTTTTTCCTTCCAGTCTTGTAGGAATATTCTTTTTTTTTTGATACCCCACTTTCCAGTATTTAGATATCAGAATTAATAGTTTTCTTTCCTTCAGTAGCTGGTTTGCACACACTCGGATGATAAAACAAGTTTTTTTTTAAATTTATTTTTTTATTTTATATATTTTAAAATTTCCTCCGCCCCTCTCGGAGAGCCTGGCAAGCTACCGAGAGTATCTTGCCCGCACGGCAGAGCCTGGCAAGCTCCCCGTGACGTATTCGATATGCCAGACACAGTAACAACAAAGTCTCCAATGGAGACATTACTGGGCCCACTCGAGCAAATCGATGAACAACGGGAGGACTGTGACTGTGATTTTAAAATATTTATTTATTATTTTTTTTATTAAATCACCATGAGATAGAGTATTATAAAATTGTTCATGATTGCATTTCGGTCATATAATGTTCTCCCAGCACCAGTGTCCCTAATTTCCCTCCCACCCCTTCAAGCCCTCCTCTCTTCTCTCACTCTTTTTCTCTTTCTTGCTCTCATTTTAGGTATTATGGTTTATGATACAGATGCTGAAAGGTTATCATGTATATCCTTTTACCTGCTTAGTTCTTGTCTAGAGTGATCATTGCCAACTAGTATTGTCATTGTGGATCCTCCTTTATCTTGTTTGTTTGCTTTTTTTTGGGGGAATCACACCCAGCAATTTTCAGAGGTTACTCCTGGCTCTGCACTCAGGAGAGTGACCCCTGAGCATCGCTGGGTGTGACTCAAAAATTACTCCTGGCAGTGTTTGGGGGACCATATGGGATGCCGGGGATCAAGCCATGGTCGACTGTGTGCAAGGCTAATGCCCTACCCACTGTGCTATCGCTCTCCAACCCATCCTCCTCTACATTAACTCCATCCCCCAAACCACTGACCAGTCCTCCCTTTCCTGGCATTGGGTCATATCATTTTCTTTTTTAAAAATTTTTTTATTAGTGAAACACCATGATCTACAGTTGTAGACTTACAAATTTTTGTGCTTGGGTTTCAGTTATACAATGACCCAGTACCCATCCCTCCACCAGTGCTCATTCTCCATCATTTACGTTTTTTAAAAAAATTTTGTTAGTGAAACACCATGAGGTACAGTTGAGGATTTACAAATTTTTGTGCTTGGGTTTCAATTGTACAATGATCAAATACCCATCCCTCCACCAGTGCCCATTTTCCACCACCACGGGTCCCAGTATCCCTCCCACCCCCCATCCCCCATCCCACCCTGCCTCTGTGGCAGGCCATTCCCTTTTGTTCTCTCTCTCCTTTTGGGTGTTGTGGTTTGCAAAAGAGGCATTAAGTGGCAATCATGTTTGGTCTATAGTCTACTTTCATCATGCTTCTCCCATCCTGGGAGGATCCTCCCAACACCCTTTATTTGGTGCTCCCTTCTCTACCCGAGCTGCCTTTTCCCCCTAGAATGTGTGGCTGGCCTCCAAGCCATGGAGCAAAACTCCTGGTACTAATCTCGGCCACTCTTGGGTTTAGTCTCCTATTCTGTTCCTTTATGTTATATCCAGATGAACTCAGTGCTTTCTTTTGTCTCTGTGCTCCTCCTGTTGGGTCTCAGGAGATCATACCCAGCTTGGCCTCATGGAAGGTCAGTCCCCAACCTGCTGTACTGTTGCTCAAGTCCCCTACGATGAAAGTTGGTCTGTTGTTGTTGGGCCAACAGTCATGTAGAGGAGTGATACAGATACGAAGCACGAAACCAACAACATGGGGCACATGAGATCCTAACTCCCACAGCCAAACCTAAGTGTGCCTGCCAAGGAGGCAGGGTGGGGGGAGGGAGGGAGCATGGGGACAGCGGTGGAGGGAAGTTGAGACTGTTCTGGGATTGGTGCTGGAACAATGTATGTCTAAAACTCAACTATGATGGAGGGTAAGTTAAGATAGAGAAGCGACCAGGGTGACAATAATAGCTGGACAAGAACTGAGGGTTCAAAGTAAGTAAAGGGATATATGAGTTAATCTTTCAGTATCTGTATTGCAAACCACACTGCCCAAAAGGAGAGAGAGAGGGGTCAGAGCGATAGTACAGTGGATAGGGCATTTGCCTTGCACGCGGCCGACCCAGGTTTGATTCCCTGCATCCCATATGGTCTCCCACACCACCAGGAGTAATTCCTGAGTGCATTAGCCAGGAGTAACCCCTGAGCATCTCTGGGTGCGACTCAAAAAGAAAAAAAAATAAACAACAAAACAACAAAAAACAAACAAACAAAAAAAGGAGAGAGAGTGTGAGTGAGTGGAAAGAGAGAAGAGAGAGACACCAGTGCTCCACCCCGCCCCTAACCAAGCAGGTGTCTCCCCACGCCCCCCAAGCCCTGCCCCTCTGCAGGGACCTCGCAGCAGCCCTGGCACAAGGCTTCTGGAGGGACATGTAGGTGTCCACTTCCTGTGTCCTCTTGCGTCAGCCCAGACATTTGACTGTGGCCTGAGGGAGCCACACAGAGGGATCTGATGCCACTCAACACCTCTGGGAGGGCAAGCGGAGGGTCCCATCGAGGACAGGCCTGTGGGTCCCCGAGCTTGGTCAGGGAAGTGGGGGACACCCCACCGACCACAGCACCCCATCTCCACCAATGCCTGAGACACGCCTGTACAACTATAGAAAATAAATGTGTGACTCAAAAAAAGTTCCTCTTTTCCCTTCCATATTTTCTATTTAGTTTCCAAGTTCCTATTTTTACTGCATTTTTTCCCCCTTCTGAATTAAAGGGCTCTGATTTATGCTGCTTTGGTCTTGGGGTTCAAACCTCTGGCTGAGGGTTTTAGTTCTCAAGCGATTCCTCTAAGCCAGTGTGAATAGGGGAACTTGGTGCTCCTGCAGAGCTTCTCCAAGTTGTTCTCAGAGTGATGGGAAGGCTGGCGTGAAGAGAGCAGAGTGTTTCTTGTCATTATGCTGACAGAGAGCAAGTGCAGTGAAATGAGATTCAAAAATGAACCCCAGTCCTCGGCCACCCCATCACAGGCTCCTGCAGGTAAGAAACGTTTTCTGCAAGTCTGTAATGAGATGAAGAAGGAAGCGTGTCAGCAAAGCATAGGTGACAGGAGTTGCTCATTTTTTCTATTGGATGCAGTTGGGAAATGCAGGTTGTTCGTAGCTGGAGTTGTCTAACATGAAGCAGGAAGAGGTGTGACTACCCCAAAAGTGAGTTGTGAGAACTAACCCTCACCCCCACCACAGTCATGATAAGGGGAGTGTTGTTAGGTTGAGCGTTGTTCTGCCTTGTGGGGTTGAGTGAGTCTGCAGTCAAGAGATCGGGGTTCTGCTTTTGTAACCATTGGCCCAGTGCAGGACAGTTGATGAATGAATGGATGGGCTCCATTCTTTGATTAGTTAGGGTTTTGCAGGACTGTGTGTATTTATTTATATTTGTGAACTCAGGGATAACAAAAGGCCACAGCAGGTTAAAGGCAGGAAAGTCTTAGAAAAACAGTTCATTACATTTCAAGGGAAATATCTCTACCATCATAAAATCGTTTTTTTGGCGGAGGGGGGGTTGTTCAGGGGGCCACACCTGACAATGCTTAGGAGTTACTCCTGTCTCTGTATTAGGGAACTGCTCCTGGTGGGGCTTACCTCCTGTACAATTTTTCTGGCCTAATCTGAAACATTTGTTTAATACTAATTTCCAAGATGGATTAAACACAGTTTTGGGGAGTAGAGCAAGGTATTTGAGTAGCATGTAACATATCTTAGAGAAAAACAGAAAGAAAAAAGCATATAGAGTAGGAGAAGGTAAGAAATAGTATATGTGTGTGTGTGATCATGATTGCTCACTTTTCCAAAAACATGTGGAAATATGAAGAATTCTCAGGAAAATTTTTTCTTCCTCTAACATAAACTGCATATAAAATATTAGTATGCATTGAAGTACTCATTATAGAAAAATAAGGCACACAAGAATTTGAATTATATTAATTATTATCATCTAGAGATACTAGTAATTTAGATTTTCTCCAGATTTAAGTGAATGTAAGCATTTCTTTTGTGACATTGTAATCATATTGGGCTGGAGCGATAGCACAGCGGTAGGGCATTTGTATTGTGTGCAGCCAGCCCGGCTGAGCCGGGTTCGATTCCTCTGCCCCTCTCGGAGAGCTCGGCAAGCTACTGAGAGTATCATCTAGCCCTCACAAAGTATCTAGGCAAAGCCTGGCAAGCTTCCCATGACATATTCAATATGCCAAGCACAGTAACAACAAGTCTCAAAATAGAGACTTTACTGGGCCCGCTGGAGCAAAATCAATGAACAACCAGAGGACAATGTAATCATATCTGAGGGGGTTCCTCCTTACTTGGGAACATATCATAACATTGGGAAAATTAATTTATTTTTCGCTTGGGGTCCACACCCCAGCTACTCAGGGGCTCCTCCTGTGTTTGTGAAGGGAGTCCCTCCCCATGATGTTTAGGGGATCATGGGATCATGTGTTGTCAGGGAGGTAACATGAGTCTCCAGCATGCAAGGCATAGGCTCAGCCCTTTGAGTTATTTCTCCAGGGAAATTGTTTCTTTAATCGAAGTAATACTGGTTTATAATAGGGTTTTTTAAAATTAATTTTTATTAGTGAAACACCATGAGGTACAGTTGTAGACGTACAAATTTTTGTGCTTGGGTTTCGATTATACAATGATCAAATGCCCATCCCTCCACCAGTGCCCATTTCCCACCACCACGGATCCCAGTATCCCTCTCACGCCCCATCCCCCCCATCCCACCCTGCCTCTGTGGCAGGGTATTCCCTTTTGTTCTCTCTCTCCTTTTAGGTGTTGTGGTCTGCAAAAGAGGCATTGAGTGGCAATCATGTTCGGTCCATAGTCTACTTTCAACATGCATCTCCCATCCTGGGAGGATCCTCCAAACACCCTTTATTTGGTGCTCCCTTCTCTATCTGAGCTGCCCTTTCCCCTAGAATGCCCGGCTGGACTCTAAGCCATGGAGTAATCCTCCTGGTACTGATCTCAGCTATTCTTGGGTATTAATCTCCTATTTATAACAGGGCTTTTTAAACTTATCCATTTGATAACTCTTCTCCTGGAGAATGCAATGTGGGTGTGAGCTGCCAGGAAGACCTCAATTTCATGATATGATTGCTTTTGAATTAATTTTGGGTCATCACACTTTCAAAAGCATCTTACTTTTGCCAATTTTTTCCATGATGCTCACATATTGGTTATGTGACCTCATACGGATTGCAACATACAGTTTAAGAAGTTAGGGTTTGTGACATTCTATGTAGGCTCCGAGTCTATAGCATTACAACTCAGCATCTGTTAGAATCGCTGCCAGAAGTCTAGTTTCCTTCCTCCACCATATAATTGACATTTTGTACTTGATTCACTCTCACTTTTTCCTGCTGTCCTCTGTCACCACCATTTCACTCCTTCAGTCTAAAAGAACATGATTCTTTTATTTTGGGGTCTCCCTAGCAATGCGCAGGGACCCTGAGAAGTATTTCTAGTGATTCTTTGTCAAGTGTTCATACAGTCCAGTGCTGGGTCCTGAGACCATCATGTTGCTGGGCCCTGTGTGTCGGATTCTCATGCTTAGATACTCACATGGGGTCTAGCACATGCCTTTGTGTTTTATTTCTTGTCCCAAGAAAAGAATAATTCTTACCATAAAATATTAACCAAGCAGACCTAGCCATATCTTAATGTTGAAATAAGGGTTGTTTCTAATGACTTAGCTGCTATGGCATTATATAAGCATGGACAAAATTTTTTTTTTATTAAAATTTTTTTTTAATAGTGAGACATCATGAGGTACAGTTGCAGACTTACACATTTTTGTGCTTGGGTTTCAATTATACAATGATCAAATACCATCCCTCCACCAGTGCCCACTTCCCACCACCACGGATCCCAATATCCCTCCCACCCCCACATCCCCCCCATACCACCCTGTCTCTGTGGCAGGGCATTCCCCTCTGTTCTCTCTCAAGGATGGACAAAATTTTGAGGAAAAAATAATCTAGATAGATAGGGAGCACCAAATAAAGGGTGTTGGGAGGATCCTGGGAAGAAGCATGCTGAAAGTAGACTATAGACCAAACATGATTGCCACTCAATGCCTCTTTTGCAAACCACAGCACCCAAAAGAAGAGAGAGAACAAAAGGGAATGTCCTGCCACAGAGGCAGGGTGGGATGGGGAAATGGGGGGTGGGAGGGATACTGGAATCCATGGTGGTGGGAAATGGGCACTGGTGGAGGGATGGGTATTTGATCATTGTATAATTGAAACCCAAGCACAAAAATTTGTAAGTCTACAACTGTACCTCATGGTGTCTCACTAATAAAAATTAAAAAAAAATCTAGATAATTAGTAGCCTGTAAACTGAAGTACTATGCAAATACAAAAAGAATATTGAAGAAAAACTGCGGGTAGAAGGATCTTTCTGGCAGTGGAATGACAAGAGAACTCTGGTGGTAGGTATGATCAGACATATATACATATGCAAATGTGAAGATAACCTCCAGAAATTCCATAATATTTTAAATATGAAAAATTAAAATAATACCTACCATGTGTTAAAAAGTAGATTATCAAATAATATATGGTGATTCAGTCATTTTGGAAAATGTTCCTGGAAAAAAACATTAGATATTTTAATAAGAAATGGTTAAATAATATTTAATTATATATTTATATCATCATAGTTAAACACATTACAATTAAGTAGCACATGAATATTTAATATTAAAATGCTTTAAGATAAAAGTATAAAAGTAGGAATCCTTAATGGTGGGTACTTATGCTCTTATGTGTTTTCCTAAGTTTCTACAATGAATACTATTATTTCCCTTTCTTTTAAGTGTCATATCGTTTGTATTAATTACAAAAAAGGGAGAAGAGGAAGAACTGGCCTGACTGTATTACTGATGAACCTAATTTGATTTCTCTTGCAGCTCCCAAAGATAGGACTTCACCTCCCAAAAGTAACACTGGTTGCCTCAAGCTACTTCTTGTCTCTTTGCTGATTCTTCTGCTGCTGAAAATCTCATTTGTAATTGTCACTATCAGTAAGTAGCTAATTGAACCTAGATGGAATATCTCCCTTACCTAAAGAGATAGCATCTTTTTGTCACTGGCATTTTATTTATTTTATTTATTTTTTAAATAATTTATTTATTTATTGAATCACTGTGGGAAAAGTTACAAAGCTTTCAGGTTTAGGTCTCGGTCATGCAAATATCAAACACATTTCCCTTTACCAATACTTATTTTTCACCATGAAGAACCCCAATAAACACCCCCCACCCCTCCCAGTGCCTGTGAGGCAGATGAATTCTAGTTAACACTCTATCTACTTTGACTAGATTCATTGTTTCGATAAAAGATGCACCATTATTATTTAGAGCTTACCCGCCCCCCCCCCCCCCCCAATCAGACATGCTGAAAAAGCGTTGTGAAATGATTTGCTTTCTACAGCTGGTTTCAAGAATTAAATGTTGTCATGTGACTGCAATAGCGGCCACACGGTTTTTGATTTCTGCTGTTTTACTTATTAACCCTGGAAGTATTTCTACTGAAAGTCAGATAATTAAGAGATTGGTTTCTGTGCTCTGGAGTCGTGGCCGTGCCGGAGAGCCGCTCGTGGGGGGCAACTGGTGACCTCGGTAGGGTGTGAAGGACGGCCGGAACGCCCCCGCTTCCCATGAGGTTTTAGTCGTCCCCACACCCCTGGCTCATACCTGCTCTCCACAAGGCTCCCATGTGGCCACCATCTTTCTTTCCAGAGGGGGGAAGGAGGAGGGGAGCAACACCCTTTCCCCTCTGGGCAGGCATGATGGCATGGATTAACCCATAGTCTGTTCACTTTTCTGCTCCAAGCTGCTGGGTTCTGCATTAAGTCCTTGTGCTTCTGGGGCCATGGCCGCGCTGAAGAGCCGCTCGTGGGGGACAACTGGTGACCTCGGTAGGGCGTGAAGGACGGGCCGAAACGCCCCCCTTCCCATGAGGTTTTGTCACTGGCATTTTAATAATGGATTTAACCAGCAAGCTGAAGTCTTCTTTAGACTAAACATAACCAATCGGCATCCACTGGAAGCTTGGAGCTTTATTTGAGTTTAGTTACTCTTCCATGCCCGGCAAGCTACCGAGAGTATCTCGCCCGCACGGCAGAGCCTGGCAAGCTCCCCGTGATGTATTCGATATGCCAGACACAGTAACAACAAAGTCTCCAATGGAGACGTTACTGGGCCCGCTTGAGAAAATCGATGAACAACGGGAGGGCCTTTACCTTACCTTTTACCTTACTCTTCCATGAAATAATGAAACCAACTCACTTGAAAAAGTAAAGACTATATGTATACGCTCATGTTTGCGTTGTAAAGTGAAACCTAGAGGTTATCATTGTCTACATTAGATTGTTGGGTGAATGAGGACAAGTGTCTATTCCTTAATAGTGTTGTTCAGGCCTTTGTAAGTGCAGGCACCTAGTTTGGGAGGACCAAACAGAAAAGGAAATGGGAAAAACTATTTCAGGAAGAGTTTCCTATTGAATTTTTACCTTATTTCTTTCTGCCCTGTCCTACATAGATGTTATAAATGTCAGTTGCAAAGAGGTAGATATCCATATTTTGGTATCTGTAACATGTGTACCCCCCTTTTTGTTTTAAATTTGGGGCTATTCCCAGAAGTGTTTAGGGCTTGCTCCTCACTCTGTGCTCACGGATCACTTGTGGTGGGATTTAAGGGACCGTTTAGCTATTCTTCTAACTCTCTGGCTCTAAGAATTTATAAGATTTTTAAAAGACCCATGACGTATTCGATATGCCAAACACAGTAACAACAGGTCTCATGATGGAGACGTTACTGGGCCCGCTCGAGCAAATCGATGAACAACGGGAGGACAGTGACAGTGACAGTAAAAACCTGTACATATTTGGACGTATATTTCATTCATTAATTTGATCAATCAATTTGCAATGATCACTGCCCTACTTTTTTTTTTTTCAGCACTAGGATAGTGTAAAATGAGCAACAAGGAAATTTTCCCACAATTCAGAGAAGTTCAGAGAATAGTAGAAAATTGTGGAGTCAACCAATGGTTTCAATACTATATAAGTGTGTGGTTGAGAAACAGAGAAGACACAAAGGTTTCCTGAAGGAAGGGTTTCACTAGAGCCATGTGTAGTAAAAATAACAGAGAGGTAAGAGAGCATAGGAAAATCTGGGCAACATAATTATAAATAACTGGAACATGCAATGTTAAGTGAACTGTGAGAAATAAAGTTGTAAATGCAAGAAATAAACGGTCCTCAGAGCATGAAGAGTGATGTGTATAATACTAATAATCTGGATTTTTTTGCTCTTTATTATTATTATTATTTTTATTAGTGAAACACCATGAGGTACAGTTATAGACTTATACATTTTTGTGCTTGGGTTTCAGTTATACAATGATCAAGTACCCATCCCTCCACCAGTGCCCATCCTCCACCACCACGGGTCCCAGCATCCCTCCCACCCCCATCCCCCTTGTCCCACCCTGCCTCTGTGGCAGGGCATTCCCCCTTGTTCTCTCTCTCTTCTTTTGGGTACTGTGTTTTGCAAGAGAGGCATTGAGTGGCAATCACGTTTGGTCTATAGACTACTTTCAGCATGCTTCTCCCACCCTGGGAGGATCCTCCCAACACCCTTTATTTGGTGCTCTCTTTTCTATCTGAGCTTCCTTTTCACCTAGCACATGTGGCTGGCCTTCAAGTCATGGAGCAAAATTCCTGGTACTAATCTCAGCCATTCCTGGGTGTTGGTCTCCCGTTTTGTTGCTTTATGTTCCCCAGATGAATGCAATCTTTCTGTGTCTATTCCGCTCTTTCTGCCTCATTTTGCCTAACATGATACTTTAATCTGGATTTTTTTTTATTGCTTTGGGCTCGTATGACACGGTGCTCATGGCTATTGATTCAGAGCTTGGGGTTGCTCCACAAACTGACGAGAAATGGAGCCAAAATCACCTGCACGGGAAATATGCAGTCAGCACTTTGAGCTATTTCTCCAACCTCAAGTCTATTTTTTTCCCCTGAAGTTTTTTTAAAATCACTTATCTATTGTGGATTAATAGAACAATTTACACTTAGTACTTAAAATAACAAGTACCTGATTTGGTTTTAATCAATCAGCTGGAAGGTTCTTTTGGTCTGGTTGAAATCATTCTCACGTACTGAAATCATTCAGGTACCACGGGGGACAATTTGATGTTTGAAGAAGGGGCTGTCAGTTGGTAAGACATGGGCAATTTGGTTATATGTATTTCAAAATTCCATGACTAGGCTGAGTTTATTTGGAAGGTGACTTTGAGGTTTCCAAAAATGAGAGTTGAAGTCAGAGAAATCTCTTGAAACCACAGTGTGGCACTAATCAGAATTGTTTCTATCTATTCTGCTCTCTAAGGAAGTTTTTTTTTTTTTAATAATTTTACCTTTTTTATTGAATCACTGTAAGGTACACTCACAGACTTATAAACTTTCATGCTTACATTTGAGTCATACAATGATCAAGTACTCATCCCTCCACCAGTGCCCATTGATCCCAGTATCCCTCCCAACCCCCACCCCATCTCCCCCACCCAACCCCGCCTCTGTGGCAGGGCATTCCCTCTCTCTCTCCCTCTCTCTCTCTCTCTCTCTCTCTCTCTCTCTCTCTTCTTTTGGGTGTTGTTGTTTGCAATAGAAGTATTGAGTGGCCTTCATGTTTGGTCTTTAGTCTACTTTCAGCATGCCTCTCCCATCCTGAGTGGGCTCTCCAAGAACTCTACTTGGTGGTCTCTTCTCTATCTGAGCTGCCTTTTCCCCCAGCATCTGAGGCCGGCTTCCAAGCTGTGGAGCAATGCTCCTGGTTCTCATCTCTACTATTCTTGGGTATTAGTCTCCCATTCTGTTACTCCATATTCTGCAAATGAGTGCAATATTTCTATGTGTATCCCTCTCTTTCTGACTCATTTCACTTAACATGATACTTTCCATGTTGATCCACTTATATGCAAATTTTATGACTTCATGGGCTGGAGCGATAGCACAGCGGGTAGGGCGTCTGCCTTGCATGCAGCCAACATGGCCGACCCGAGTTCGATTCCTCCGCCCCTCTCGGAGAGCCCGGCAAGCTACCGAGAGTATTCGATATGCCAGACACAGTAACAACAAAGTCTCCAATGGAGACGTTACTGGGCCCCCTCGAGCAAATCGATGATCAACGGGAGGACCTTTACTTTACTTTACTTTACTTTTCTAATAGCTGCATAGTATTCCATTGTGTAGATTCTTTAACCAGTTTCTTTCTTTTTTATTTATTTATTTATTTATTTATTGAATCACTGTGGGAAAGGTTACAAAGCTTTCAGGTTTAGGTCTCAGTCATGCAAATATCAAACACATTTCCCTTTACCAATACTTATTTTTTACCATGAAGAACCCCAATAAAACCCCACCCCCACCCCTCCCAGTCCCTGTGGGGCAGATGAATTCTAGTTAACACTCTATCTGCTTTGATTAGATTCACTGTTTCAATAAAAGATTCACCACTATTATTTAGAGTTTACCCCCCCCCCCCCCAGATCAGACATGTTGAAAAAGCATTGTGAAGTGATTTGCTTTCTACAGCTGGGTTCAAGAATTAAATGTTGGTTTTGGATTTCTGCTATTTTACTTATTGACCCTGGAAGTATTTCTACTGAAAGTCAGATAGGTATGAAATTGGTTTCTGTGCTCTGGAGTCGTGGCCGTGCCGGAGAGTCGCTCGTGGGGGGCAACTGGTGACCTCGGTAGGGCATGAAGGACGGACCGGAACGCCCCCCTTCCCATGAGGTTTTAGTCACCCCCACACCTCCGGCTCATACCTGCTGTTCACAAGGCTCCCATGCGGCCGCCATCCTTCTTTCCAGAGAAGAGAGGGCGAATGGGGCAACACCCTTTCCCCTCCGGACAGACATGATGGCCTGGATTCACGCATAGTCCGTTCACTTTTCTGCTCCAAGCTGCTGGGTTCTGCATTAAGTCCTTGTGTTTCTGGGGCTGTGGCCGTGCTCCAAACTTAACTCTGATTTTCAGGGAGAAACGTTGGGTGGTTTACTTCCCATTGATCACTTTGTATATAGAGAGATGTCGCGAGGCTGCGTAAGCGGCCGCGCGGTTTTGAGGAAAAGTCCTAGTTCCCGCATACTCGAGCTGTGCTTGTAGAGGCTTCTGGTCACCGGGGTTCCATCTGGGGGAGGCGGGATGCAGTACCTACCCCGTCTGGGACTTCCCGATGATCTTGGCTCTTTTTGGAACCTGTTTTTTTTTTTTCCTCCGGGAGCTGTGGATCCCGCCCTCCATCAACCGGTTTCTTTAACCAGTTATCTGTTCTTGGGCACTCAGATTTTATTTTCCAGATTTGGTTATTGTAAACAGTGCTGCAATGAACATACAAGCGCAGATGTCATTTCTACTGTACGTTTTTTTTGCATCTCCAGCATATATTCCCAAATGTGGTATTGCTGGCTGAAATGGGAGCTTAATTTCTAATTTTTTGAGAAGCATCCATACTGTTTTCCAAAAGGGCTGAACTCTCTAAAGAAGTTTTTAAAATCATCACATTTTTCTTGTCTTCTCCCACATCCTGATGTCGAAGTATGAGGGATTGAACCCAGGTCCTCACATATGCCACACAAATATTCTATCATGGATAACAAAGTCCCTCAGACCAAATTAAAGAAAATATTAGAGTTAAAGTGATGTAGAATTAGATTCTACTTGTTGAGAAGTAATATTAAAAAATGAATGTGGCTACAGGAAAGATATAAAATCATGGATATTCTTACAAAATATCACAGCTATAGTGAGTCACTGTAGAATTTTTCAAATGTGGGGGATATTATAATAAATTTGACATATAGAAATACATTTTTGTGAGTGGTATGTCAATTAAACATGCCAGGACAAAGTTGGAAACAGAAAATTGGATACAATTCATTATCCATTTGTAAAACAGTAAGAACTTGACCCAAGTTTTGTGGTAGTAAAGAAATGAAGATGATGAGAAGGTAGTGAGGATACTATCACTTGAATGGTAGTACCACATCATATCACTTGAATGATAATGGAGAATGTAGACTCCAGGAGGTAGAGGCTTGATGAATACTGAGATATAAAGATAAGGGATTAAAACTCAAGAGTGGTTCAGATATTTTCACCTGATGAACTTAATCAAGGAGATATTCACAGAGGTGTATTCTATAGGCTGGGTAGCAGGTTTATTAGTGAAGATGGTGATTTCAGTTTGGGGTACATTGAATTTTGTTGATGCTTGGAACTTCAAGTGGATATGTCTGGTTGGAGACATACTGTCTGGAATTTGTAAAAGAAGTCTGAATTTTGGGAATATTATTACATGTTGCAGATGAAACCCTGGGTTCATGTTATCACTCAGGGAGAGGATTTTCAATAAGAGGAAGGATAAGAAATGTTACAGTTGAAAGAAGGATGGATAAAGAGGAGTGTAAAGTAATTAAAGTAATTAAAGGAGTGTCAAGCAATAAAACACCAGCAAGAAGTGTGGTTTTTTAAAAATTAGATTTTTAAAAGAGGTGAGAAGACTATTCAGATTAAGAAGCATCAGAAAAATATGTGAGGCTAAATCAGGAAACTGTGGTGTCCCACAAATGAAGTGAAGAAAACAGAGTTTAAGAATTGCAAGAGGTCCAAGAAGAAAAACTTTAGAAGTGTCCCAAGCATGTGACTGGAGCCTTGCAAGAGTGGAGTGGTGAAGTGAAAGTCAGTATTGGTTGGTCAGGGAACTTGGGGAGATGAGGAAGAAAAAGAGAAATTTCACTGTTTGGAGAAGGAGGTAGGTTTATTTTAAACTGTGAGAGACTTGAATGTACTGGTGTGCAAGGGAGTGACAGCTGGGATAGAAGAAAAGGAAAAGGATAAAGAAACAAATGCTCTTCCCTCCTTGTTAGACTTAATTTTTCCCCCTTTTTTAATGGTAACCAGATCTCAAAATTGATGATTTTCTTTCCCAAAGACAGGATTTTACACCCTTAGAAATATTTAACCATTTCACCTCTCCCTTCTCCAAGGTTTAGCCTTTGCATATCTATCAAACTCCACTTATTGTTGAAGGAGTTTACGGGTACTTGACTTTATCTCCATTATACAAGAATTGTTATAGCATCCCACTCTGAAAAAAATATCTGTGGTTTCAACATCCGAAGGATTAGAATGTGTTCAATGCTGGGCAATGAGATAATTTTTTCGCAGTAAGCATCTTTCTTCTTTCCTTTGTTTTGTTTAGTGGGTTTCTTTCAAGAAAGTAACAGTATAGGGAAAACCTTAGCAGTACCAGAAAAACGAATGTTATCCTTTTTTCTAGGTTTCTTTCAAAAAATTTTTAAACTTGTTCAAGAAGAAAAGTTTACCCTAGAACTGACTCAGACGTTGTTGGAATGTACGAAAGAAAACGTGACCATGGAAGGTAAGAGATAATATGCGTATAAATGAATTGCTGACTATAATGGGTAAATGCTGCTATTTGCGGGGGGGGGAGGGGTTGGAGTAGGTCACTGGGGACAGTGACCCAGGGGTCCCCTTGGTCCATTCAGGGCCGGCTGATTACTATCCTCTTACCCCCTGCAGTCAAACTGTGACAGATGAATGAAGGAATGGAGGCCATAGACTGCAGTTAATCAGTGTCCATTTAGTCAAGTCACACAGCATTAGTTATAGAGAAACCAAGAAGGGTTGGGGGGTAGCAATTACACAAAGGTGTGGTTGAAAATCATACTAAATAGTAAACAGATGTAAAGCCCTTCCTTCTTGGGGAGTTCTAGAAGATTCACCTAAGGACAAAATCTCATCTGAGGCGCCAGCACTGTAGATCCCTACTAGGAGATCCGCCCAAGGGCAAATTCCATCTAAGGGGGTTATTGCTTTCTCCTTTCCTTTGTTAGTAATCCATTTAAAGGACCATATTAAATTTACTCCTCAATGATATTTCTAGTCATTTTGTATGAACAGAGTAAGAGATATATTAAGCTTAAGGGTTGGTTCTTCCTGGGGACATCTCCCTCGCTATATATCCCAGTCTGTAGTCCTTTGGCCAGGTTGATCTTTCCTAACCCCAGTAGGGTCCTTATTCAGTCACTCTTTTTTTTTGCTGTTGTCAGTTTTTTTCCATAACAATGCTCTTAACTTATTATGCTTCTAATGATATTTTGTCTGTCCCTTTTCAATGCCAGGGTAGCTTATGACTTACCTTGGGTCCATCCATGTCCCTGCTGGGAACCCCCCTTTTGGGGTCCTAGGAACTGAGGACAATTGAGGCTTAAGTCAACTAAATATGATGGATGCCCAAGAGTGTTGGATAACACTGGGTTGTCTTTGCTGCTCCCGCAGCAAAGGTCTTTTGAGCCACTCCTAGAACAAAGCAACTGAGGCACAACTAAAAATCCTATATTGCTTTTCTTTTTCCTTTTTTGTCATTTGTATGGTATATTTAGTAATGCTCTTTTTGTATAGACACAGAAAAACAATTGATGCTATGCTATGTAACATGGGAGTTAATTGACTCCAAAATAATATTTACTCCTGGGCATCCGTATTTACTTGACTTAAGTCTCAGTTGCCCTTAGTTCCTAGAACTCCAAGAACAGGTTCCTGATGAGGAACTGATGGACCAAGGGCAAGCTGTGAGCAACCCTGGCATCAAAATGGGCCAGGCCAGGCGCCATAATACTTAACCATAATTTAAGAGCACAGTCATGTACAAACTCTGTCATGACCCAAAAGAGGTAACTAAATAAGAACCTTGCTGCATTTAGGAAGACTAACCTGGCCTGAGGACTGTGGTTTGGAATATATAGTAGATGTCCTCAGGAAGAACCAAATTCTAAGCTTGATATATCTCTTACTGTGCTCATACAAAATGACATTGCTAGAAATATTAGAAGTAAATTTAGTATAACTATTTACATGGATTACTAGCTGAGGAGAGAGGAGAGCAACACACACCCTGGATGGAATCCCAACCTTGAGCGGATCTCCTAGTAATCTGGAGTAATCTCTTTAGATGAGATTTTGTCCTTGAGATAATCTCTTGGAAGAGTGGCCTTACCTCTCTTTGTTGATAGGTTAATGTTTAACCCCACCTTTGTATCTCCACCCTACATGATCTCTATATAAACTATTCTGTAAGGGGCTGAAGAGGTCAGGTCAGATGGTTAGAAGGTTGGGAGAAGTCAGAAGATTACGAGGTTAGGAGGTCGCCAAGGTTGCCACAGTCACAGGGTTAGAAGAGAAAGAAGAAAAAGAGACCAGAGACTGAAGAAGAATACAATGGCAGCAGACTAGAGAGAGACAGGTAGAAAAGAGCACAACAGCACACATAGAAGCAGAACACACACACAAAAAAAACAATAAAAAAAAGAGCACAGCAATGAAGAGAAGACAACAAGGATATGAGGAGGAAAACTGTGACTTTGGAGACTTTGAGGTCCAAGAGGAGACTAGGATGGTGGAACTCTGATGACCAAGACTCTACAGCCGTAACAACGACTACAACTGTGCTGTAAAGGGAGAGATCAGACAATGCCGAGGAGTCCTGCCCGTTGTCTGTCCTTGATCCATTGTCCTGGTTCCTGGGGAGGCCACTCCCGGTCCACTGAATGCTGGCCTCCGTATCCTGCCTGCACCTGGCCTTCGCGGGGGCCTGCCTCTGCCACAGCCCACTGTTTCTTACGTCTTCTGTATGGTTTCGTTTCTTGTATCATGTGTTGAGTTGAAGTGAGAAAACTCAACACAGGAGTAACTATTTGGAGTCAGTTAACTCCCATGTTACAAAAAAGCATAGCATTAACTGTCTTCCTGTATCTATACAAAAAGGACATTGCTCTGAAGGAAACTATGCAAAGGACATAAGGGAAAGAGAAAAGCAATATTTCACTTATAAATAGAAAATCCAGAGTCCTTAGAGAAGGATCTCACCTATCAAGTCACAGGATCTGATTTGGGGATATAAGTGATTAAGAGATAAGGGAAGCAGAGCACAGAGGAGAAGTTAAAGATAAACACAGAGGAATGGGAGTGCCTCAGGAGCACTGTGATTGGTGTAACCCAACAAACCTAAGCTCCCTGCACGAGGGAGAAAGGAGAAACCAGTGTTATCCTACACCAAACTACAACAATTTTGAGAATTTAAACATTCTTGGCATAAAGAGTAATTTTTCAATGAAAATGGGAAATGCATTTTTGCATTTTCTTCTGAGATTCTGAATCTTTTTCTTTTTTTAAGGTTCCATCAACTGTCTCCCTCAACTCTTGCACCCCACAGACACATCTGGTGGTTTTCAGGGCTACTACTGGCACTACACTTTGGGATCACTCCTGGTGAAGTTTAGGGGATCACTTGTAGTACTGGATATTGAATTTGGGTCTGTATGTACAGGCAAACACCCTACCCACAGAACTCTTTCTCCAGCTCCCAAGTCTGGGACATTGAAAAGTATTTTGGTTCTAGCTACCTTTCCTGACTGCACACAGGCAAGGAAATGGGGAAATGCCTGTTACTGCCTGATGCAGGTGGGCTTGACCTACATGATACCTGATGGGGATGGATCCTGCTTACTAACCGGTGAACATGGGAATTGTGATTCCACAAGATCTCTTTTGCTCTTTAATTTTTAAAGCACGCATACTTAAAATTACTTGTCTCGGGCCAAGGGGTTACAGCACTAGTCTTGTATGTGTTTAACCATGGTTGTATTTCTTGCACTAAATATGACCCCCTAAGGACCACCAAGGTGCAATCTGAGTATAGAGCCAGGAGTAGCCCCTGAACACTGCTGGGTGTGAACCTAAAATAATAAAACATTACCTATATTATATTGTACTAATATGGCCAAATATCAACACAGGTAAGTCCTGGAGCTGCTGCCCAAAGAATTGGAAGTCCTTTCGTTCAAACTGCTACCTTTTTTCTTCTGAGGAAAAAAACTGGACTGACAGTGAGAAGCACTGTGCAGGGATGCAGGCGCATCTGGTGGTGGTTGACAGCAAGGAGGAGCAGGTACTTTTTGGTCAACAGTGGAGTCACGGTCCTGCCAGCTCTGTCCCCCTCCTGCTTGGGAGGAAGTTCTCATGGTCAGGGGTGTTGCTGCCAAGGCATAAGGCTTTGGATAAAATAGATGGGATTGGACTACTAATTTTTTGAATTCTACACCTTCTTATGATTCCATTTAAATCCTCCCCATCAATGTAGTGGGGTGTTATAAGGAGGCTTGAGTGGAAAGATGGGTATACCTGAATCTGAAATATCAGTTAATTATATGAACCTACATACATTTTATAAATTATTGCTGTTTCAATGGGCATATCTCTGGCCCTGGAATTGGAGGTTGCTCCAAGCAGAGGGGTTAATCTACTGGCAGCCGATCTGCTTTTTTTTTTTCTTTTGAAATCTATTTTTTATTTTTATTTATTTATTTATTGAATAACTGTGGGAAAAGTTACAAAGCTTTCAGGTTTAAGTCTCGGTCATGCAATTATCAAACACATTTCCCTTCACCAATACTTATTTTTCACCGCCAAGGACCCCAATAACCGCCCCCCCCAACCCTCCCAATGCCTGTGAGGCAGATGAATTCTAATTAACACTCTGTCTACTTTGATTAGATTCATTGTTTTTAACAAAAGATGCACCATTATTATATAGAGTTTACACCTCCAAATTGAACATGCTGAAAAGGCATTGTGAAATAATTTGTTTTTTACAGCTGGTTACAAGAATCAAATAATTTTGGATTTCTGGTATTTTACTTATTAAGTCTGGGAGTATTTCTGCTGAGAGTCAGATAATTATGAGATTGGTTTCTGTTCTCTGGAGCCATGCCCGTGCTGGAGAGCCGCTCGTGGGGGCAACTCGTGACCTCGGTAGGGCGTGAAGGACGAGCTGGGAACGCCCCCCTTCCCATGAGGTTTCAGTCGCCCCATCATGACCGGCTCATACCTGGCTTACCATAAAGCTCCGAGGTGGCTGCCATCTTTCTTTCCAGAGGGGAAAAGGAGGAAGGGAGCAACACCCTTTCCCCTCCGGCCGATCTGCTTTTGGTATGTCATCCTAAGCATGATCTTTCGCATTTTGTAGCCAATTGAGAACTACTGGTGGGGTAGGGAGGCCTGGCTCTTATAGTCTCCAAGCACTAATAAAATGACAACTGCCACAACAAGAAGCAGGAAGAGGAAATGAACAATGTGTGATCAATTGAGAATAGCCCTAAGTGAAAAAGGAAAGGAGCAAACAGCAATGAAGTGAAATAACTTAAGAAATTATCAAGAGAAAGAGAATTCATGTGCAAAATTTCTTCTCTAGAGCTTTGAGACTCCCATCTCCTACTGTTGAAGTGGGAGTGAGTGTGAGATGATGATTCACTGTGAGCACGGACAGAAATCTCTGCCCTGCGTGCTGGACCCTGCAATCCTCTAATGGACTTTGCTCTGAATTGCTAAATTAAAATCCTAATTTCCAAAGTGATATAGGAAATTGTCTCAGTGGAGCATCCTTAGATATGAGACAGGAGCCTGCATGAATGGCATTTGTGTTCTTAGAAAGGAGACAGCTCATACTTTTTTCTCTCTCTCTCTCCATATAAGCTCACTATGAGAGCAATTTTGAAGAGGAAATGGGGTCTTTTCCTGATCATTTGTTTTCTGATCTGGGAACATTAGTGTGCTAACAATTTCAGTCATTTATAAGCTGCCCTGAATGTGGGGCTTTGTAGAGAGGTCTGAACACCTAAGACAAACACCATCTTCATGAGATATGCTTTTGATCTTGACTGATATTTTTCAGTCACAGAAGACCTAGACCTCTGGGTGCCTTTTCATGGACCCTTTCATTTTGGTGTTCTCTTTTCCCTGTGGCTGTAGCACTGTAGCACTGTCATCCTGTTGTTCATCAATTTGCTTGAGCGGGCACCAGTAATGTCTCCATTGTAAAACTTCTTGTTACTGTTTTTGGCATATGGAATACACCACGGGGAGTTTGCCAGGCTCTGCCGTGCAGGCGGGATACTCTTGGTAGCTTGCTGGGCTCTCCGAGAGGGATAGAGGAATCAAACCTGGGTCGGCCTCATGCAAGGCAAACACCCTAGCTGCTGTGCTACCGGGAATCAAATCTAGGTGAAGGCTATAAGCTCTAATTCACTTCTATTCTTTCCTAGGACTTTATTAACAAGAATGTGAACAGACGTTATGCTTATTACTTGGGGCTGTCAGATCTGAAGAATGGTCACTGGGAATGGGTTAATGAGACACCATACAATCAAAGTGTCACGTGAGTGTTGAATTTGGTAAGGGGATCCTGAGTCCTGCAGATTGTAGGGACTTTAGGACCCTCCAACTAGCAACTTTTAAAACAATATAGCTCAAACATAACTTCTGGACATTAGTTTGCATGTTTGAATTTGCATCCTGCTACTAATCGCCTCAAGAAGTCTATAGAGCATCATTTTCTCTTTCTCCTTGTAGAAATGAGGACACTGAATTTAAAGAGTTTAGATACCTCAGGAAACGTTTTCTGTAGTGGCAGTGATGATCTTCCCACCCAGGTTTACTTGATATGAAAGCCTGTGCTTGTGAAATTTGCATATTCAAGATAATAAAATTCATGTCAAGAAAAATCATAGCCATTCTTACAATTTAATCCCTGCCCTAAAGCAATAAGCTAAATTCTGATAGTCCTAAAGTCTCTTATATTCATGTAGTAAAAAAAAAACCCTGTTAGGCCAGAGTGATAGTATAGCATGTAGGATGTCTGTTTGCATTGCATGTGCTCCCGCCACCTCCTGTATCACTCCCTCACAACCCATATGGTCCCCCAAGCACTTCTAGGAGTAATTTCTGAGTGAAGAGCCAGGAGAAGCCTCTGAGCAATGCTGGGTGTCACCAAAGAAGGGAATACAAAAACAAAAACACAAAGATACTTAAAACACGTCTCATGCTCCAAAAGTAGTACATAAAAAAGCCCATGCTATCGATATGACCAGGATTAAAATTTTTGGTCAATAAAGGGAGCCCATGGTATCAGGGCACAAGCATCGACTGAGAAAGGTACATCTGCAGGGAGGGTGTCTGACACAATGGGATGGAGCAGCTCTGGGGGACGGCAGCCCCATTTTCAGGGGAAATACCAGCAACAGACTGATGGCCACGTGTGAGGAGTGGGGAAGCCATGATTTGTGTGTCTCTGACCTGACCTCCATAACGCTCTATGGCAGTCCTTGCTTCACTGTCTCTTTTCAAAGACAGTTTGAGAAACATACTTACCCTGTTCTCCTTTTTTCAGGTTCTGGCATCCAGGTGAACCCAATAATGACAATGAACATTGTGTTATATTAAATTTTCGTCAAGTAAAATGGGGCTGGAATGATATCTTTTGTAATGTGTCTCTCTCTTCAATTTGTGAGATGTTGAAGATCTACTTATGAATGGAACATTCTCCATGATCCTGTGGTAGAGTTGTCCTGGTTCATTACAGAGACAGCTAATTTGCTTTTGTGCATCTCTTATAAGGGATCAACAAAGAAGCTTTCAGCAGTGTGCCACTTATGACAAATCAGTGTACATATTTCTTCATTTATTCATTCAAAAGAACCAACAATTATTGAACATTTTCCAGTGAAGACACCATATTGGGCAATCTTTTCATTGACAACTAGAGGAAATCTGAGTGTCCTAATTTTTGTCCAATTGCTCAGGAATTAGCTGTGGTTACATTATGTGGCTCCCTATCTCCAATGCTCTCTATGGAATGATCAATGGGAAAATAATCCCAAGTGTTAATTTTGTTTTTTTCTGAGCTAGATAGGTCATGCTGAACTGAAATCACATTATGAAACATTTGAAAAATAATACACATTAATGGAAGAAAAGCCTTAGCTTTGATGCAGTACATTCTATGTCTAATCTTTTTTTAAAAAAATATTTATTTGATTCAGCCGAAGATAAGGACTACATGGAGGGCGGGATCCACAGATCCTGAAGGAAAAAAAAAAACAGGTTCCAAAAAGAGCGGAGATCATCGGGAAGTCCCAGATGGGGTAGGTACTGCATCCCGCCTCCCCCAGATGGAACCCCAGTGACCAGAAGCCTCTACAAGCACAGCTGGAGTATGCGGGAACTAGGACTTTTCCTTAAAACCCCGCAGCCGCGTAAGCGGCCGCACGACATCTCTCTATATACAAAGTGATCCATGGGAAGTAAACCACCCAATGTTTCTCTCTGAAAATCATAGTTAAGTTTGGAGCACAGCCACAGCCCCAGAAACACAAGGACTTAATGCATAACCCAGAAGCTTGGAGCAGAAAAGTGAACGGGCTATGCGTTAATCCAGGCCATCATGTCTGTCCGGAGGGGAAAGGGTGTTGCCCCATTAGCCCTCTCTTCTCTGGAAAGAAGGATGGCGGCCGCATGGGGGCCTTGTGGACAGCAGGTATGAGCTGGGGGTGTGGGGGCGACTAAAACCTCATGGGAAGGGGGGCGTTCCGGTCCGTTCTTCATGCCCTACCGAGGCCACCAGTTGCCCCCCACGAGCGGCTCTCCAGCACGGCCACAGCCCCAGAAGCACAAGGACTTAATGCAGAACCCAGCAGCTTGGAGCAGAAAAGTGAACGGACTTGCGTTAATCCAGGCCATCAAGTCTGCCAGAGGGGAAAGGGTGTTGCCCCATTCGCCCTCTCTTCTCTGGAAAGAAGGATGGTGGCCGCATGGGAGCCTTGTGGACAGCAGGTATGAGCTGGGGGTGTGGGGGCGACTAAAACCTCATGGAAAGGGGTCGTTCCAGTCCGTCCTTCACGCCCTACCGAGGTCACCAGTTGCTCCCCATGAGCGGCTCTCCAGCACGGCCAAAGCCCCAGAAGCACAAGGACTTAATGCAGCACCCAGCAGCTTGGAGCAGAAAAGTGAAAGGATTATGCATTAATCCAGGCCATCATGTCTGCCCGGAGGGGAAAGGGTGTTGGTCCCTTCCGCCCTCCTCCCTCTGGAAAGAAAGATGGCGGCCACATGGGAGCCTTGTGGACAGCAGGTATGAGCTGGGGGTGTGGGGGCAACTAAAACCTCATGGGAAGGGGGGCGTTCCGGTCCGTCCTTCACGCCCTACCGAGGTCACCAGTTGCCCCCCACGAGCGGCTCTCCAGCACGGCCAAAGCCCCAGAAGCACAAGGACTTAATGCAGAACCCAGCAGCTTGGAGCAGAAAAGTGAAAGGACTATGCGTTAATCCAGGCCATCATGTCTCCCCGGAGGGGAAAGGGTGTTGGTCCCTTCCGCCCTCCTCCCTCTGGAAAGAAAGATGGCGGCCACATGGGAGCCTTGTGGACAGTAGGTATGAGCCGGGGGTGTGGGGGCGACTAAAACCTCATGGGAAGGGGGGCGTTCCGGCCCATCCTTCACGCCCTACCGAGGTCACAGTTGTCTCACGCGAGCTGCTCTCCAGCACGGCCACGGCCCCAGAAGCACAAGGACTTAATGCAGAACCCGGCAGCTTGGAGCAGAAAAGTGAACGGACTATGCATTAATCCAGGCCATCATGTCTGTCCGGAGGGGAAAGGGTGTTGCCCCAGTCGCCTTCTCCTCTCTGGAAAGAAAGATGGCGGCCGCATGGGAGCCTTGTGGACAGCAGGTATGATCCGGGGGAGTGGGGGCGACTAAAATCTCATGGGAAGGGGGGCGTTTCGGTCCGCCCTTCACACCCTACCGAGGTCACCAGTTGCCCCCCACTAGCGGCTCTCCAGCACGGCCACGACTCCAGAGCACAGAAACCAATTTCTTAACTATCTGACTTTCAGTAGAAATACTTCCAGGGTCAATAAGTAAAATAGCAGAAATCCAAAACTAACATTTAATTCTTGAACCCAGCTGTAGAAAGCAAATCACTTCACAATGCTTTTTCAGCATGTCTGATTTGGGGCGGGGGGGGGGGGCAGTAAACTCTAAATAATAGTGGTGAATCTTTTATTGAAACAATGAATCTAATCAAAGCAGATAGAGTGTTAACTAGAATTCATCTGCCCCACAGGGACTGGGAGGGGTGGAGGATGGGGTTTTATTGGGGTTCTTCATGGTAAAAAATAAGTATTGGTAAAGGGAAATGTGTTTGATATTTGCATGACTGAGACCTAAACCTGAAAGCTTTGTAACCTTTCCCACAGTGATTCAATAAATAAATAAATAAAAAAGAAAAAAATATTTATTTATTGGGAACGACATATCCATCCTGTGGAATTTGGTATGTCAGCAAGTGGACATGGCTATCGAAGAGATTTGAGTAGAAGTCATGGATAATCTTCTCCATTGCCGTTCTGGAGGATGTGATGAATCCATCAGGACGTCAGAGGGCAGTCATCTTGGTCTTATAGTTGGCAAAGGACAGGCGGGCATTACGAATACTTTTCCCGGCTTCTGCCGCATCTACCAGTACTTCTGCTCTTCTCTCTTTGAGGTCTTCCTTGATCGCATCTCTGCACTGCTTTGCGAGCTCGGACATTAGCTTGCGGTTGCCTGAGGCATGCGCCAAACCACGCTGGCGAATTAGCTCAAGAGTTTTCGAAGATAGGCGATTTTTTGTGGCTATCTCTCTCTTGGTGTTCCTCGCACATTCATGGAGGTGCTGAACCAGTCGATCGTATTCCTCGTCAATGTTGTCAACAATGGCATCTTCCCATGTTGCCGCAATAGTACCAAAGAGTTCCCAGTTGGTGGTCATTCTGGGTGTTCTCTTTTTGAACTTTGCAGCCCTTTCTCCCCGCTCTGTGAAGTAGAATTTTCTACGAAGGAGACGGTGGTCCGATCCTGTTCGAAATTTTGGGACAACAGCGACATCAGTCAGGCAAAACCGTCGATTGAATATGATGTGGTCTATTTCGTTGTGGAATCGTCCACCGGGAGACTCCCATGTCCATCGTTTAGATTCTGCCTTCTGGAACTGTGAGTTACCATGAATGGTCTTGGTCGACATGATGAACTCAGACAGTCTCTCACCCTGTTCGTTCCATTCTAGGCCATTTATTGTTCTCCCTTCTGAAATCCGTCACGCCATTTTGTCGGTAAAGAAACAAACAGCACCCGGCCCAGACAAGGTCAGACCTGAACACCTGAAGAACCTGCCGTCAGTACTCATCAATACACTGGCTCGGCTCTTCACTCGCTACCTGTCTGATTGCAAGGTTCCTTCCCAATGGAAAACCAGCAGGACCGTACTACTGTTCAAGAAGGGAGACATTCATGACATTGGCAACTATCGCCCGATCTGCCTATTGTATGTCATCTACAAGTTGTTCACTCGAGTCATCCTAAATAGGATTGGCAGAACACTAGATGAAGGACAACCATGCGAGCAAGCCGGGTTCTGCAAAGGATTCAGCACCATTGACCATATCCACACGATAACCAAGCTCATTGAAGTTTCTCGGGAGTTCAAGATGCTGCTCTGCTTAACGTTCATTGATTTAAAGAAGGCCTTTGATTCTGTTGAGACGGAAGCGGTCATTGAAGCCCTAGCCAATCAGGGCATTCAAACCCAATACATCAGGATCCTCTGTGAGCTGTATTGCGGATTCACTACCAGGATCTCACCATTCTACAAAGAAGTGATCGTTGATGTCAAGAGAGGGGTGCGGCAGGGTGATACCATTTCACCAAAACTCTTCAGTGCCACCCTCAAGAACATCATGCGACGACTGGAATGGGAAGGAATGGGAGTAAAGATAGATGGTCGGCAACTACACCACCTCCGCTTTGCTGATGACATTGTTTTAATAACACCAAACATCAGCCAAGCGGCACAAATGCTGGCTGACTTTGACCGTGAGTGTGGAAAGGTAGGACTACAGCTGAATCTTACGAAGACAATGTTTATGAGAAACAGCCTCGTTCCCGACGCCCCATTCGCTCTCAACGGAACGACCATCTCCGAATGCAACAGCTATGTGTACCTAGGTCGAGAGGTCAACATGACAAATGACCTGGCACCCGAGCTGCACAGGAGGAAGAGAGCGGCTTGGAATGCCTTCAAGAACGTCGAAGAAATAGCTAAGAGGACGAAGAACCTCCAGCTTCGGGCACATCTCTTTGATTCCACTGTTCTTCCTGCATTAACATATGCCTCAGAGACCTGGGCCCTACGCAAACAAGATGAGAACGCTATTCAGGTCTCCCAAAGAAGAATAGAAAGAGCTATGCTTGGAATATCACGTTTCACTCAAATGAGAGAAAGAATCCGGAGTTCTGACATCCATCGATGATCAAGAATCAGGGACGCTGTCTCATTTGCCAAGGTGTCGAAAATCAGATGGGCTGGTCACGTAATGAGATTTAAAGACGACCGCTGGACTAGAGCTGTTACCAACTGGATTCCACGGGATGTCAAAAGACCGCGTGGCCGCCCACCTACCAGATGGTCAGACTTCTTCGTCAAGATCATGAACGGTCGGTTTGAGGCTCTTCATGTTCCCGGAGTGAACAGATGCCATTGGGCTACACTAGCACGTGACAGGGACGAATGGAGACGTTACTGGCGCCGGCTCGTGCAAATCGACGAGTAACGGGAAGTTAAGTGATAAGTGATTTTTTTATTGAATCACAGTGAGAACAGTCACAAAGCCTTTCAGTTCAAGTCTTGGTCGGTCATACAATGATCAAACACCTGTCCCTTCACCAGTGCTCATTTTCCACCACTAAGACCCCAGTATACACCCCCCCCCCCACCACCCCCGCCTATATGGCAGATTTCTACTTTACTTTCTCTCTCTCTATGATGATTGCATTCACTATTACGACAGAAGACCCAACATTTTTATTTGGAATTTTCCCCAACATTCAGACCTGCCACAAGGACATAATTTTATAATTTGATTTCTATTGATGATTATGAAGAACATATGATGTCATGTGGCCACAATAGCAGCCACGCGAATTTGGATTTCTGATATTTTAATAATAAACCTAGAGGGATTACTGCCAGAAGTCCCTGAGTTCCAAGATTGGTATGTGTGCCTCTGGGTTCATGGTTGGTCAGAAGCCAGAGGAGGCATTTGAAAGTGGTAACTCGGAGTATTGTCATGGCTGGGAGGAGGGCCGATTCCACCTCCCATCCCATGAAGCCCCACGTGCCTCGTTAATGCAGTCTCATACCTGGCTGTTCATTAGGCTCTAAAAGATGTAGGCCATAATGTCGCTGCCGCAAAGGGGAACAGGCAGAGGAACAGACACCCTTCCCCTCCCAGGGCGGCATAGCACCATAGTTAAATACACCGTCCACATATTTTTCGGTTGGGTATTATCTTTTGCTCAGATTTTCCCACCATCACTCAAGTCTGATTTTCAGGGACAAATGCGAGATCATTTACTTTCCATTGTTCACTTTGCATATCAAGAAATGTCGCGTGGCAGCATAAGTGGCCGCGTGGTTCAGAAAAAAGTCCTGGTACCTGCATGCCAGAGCTATGCTTGTAGAAGCTCATGGTCACCGGGATTCCATCTGGAGAAGGCGGGGAGACAGCACCAATCCCATCTGAGACCTCCCAGTGATATTGGCTCTGGTTGAGGCCTAGAGAATTCTCTGGGAGCTGTGGGACCCTTCACCCAGTTTTCTTCTTTGCTGCTGTGTGCTGTAAGATGGCGCTGGGGGCGGGTTGTGGGCATGACTTCTGGAATCAGAGGTTTCCTGGGAACCAGGGCGGCCCCATTGCAATTTGGAAAAAGTGTCCTGGTACCCCCATGCCAGAGCCATGCTTGTAGAAGCTTATGGTCACTGGGATTCCATATGGAGAAGTTGGGATGGCAGCAGCTACCCATCTGGGACCTCCCAGTGATATTGACTCTGTTTGGGGTCTGGAGCATTCTCCGGGAGCTGTGGGACCCTCCAGCCAGTTTTCTTCTTTGTTGCTGTGTGCTGTAAGATCCTCGCAAGCTACTTAGAGTATCTTGCCCGCACAGCAAAGCCTGGCAAGCTATCCGTAATGTATTCGATACGCCAAACACAGTAACAACAAGTCTCACAATGGAGACTTTACTGGGCTCACTCGAGAAAATCGATGAACAATGGGAGGACAGTGCAGTGCAGTGCAGTGCAGTGTATAAATATGACACAGAACATCTACAATAAAGCATAACAATTTTCACCATTTACTAAAGAGAATTATAATTCTGAGTGTATGGGATACTCTGGAAGTGTTTTGTTCTTCCTGATTCATGGATGTATCACCACAGCATAATATAATTTTATAATTTAGAATTTATTTGAATGGTTGATAATATTGGAATTGGGCAAGCAAGTCTTCGGTTCTCAAATGCAAGTGCCTACAGGTGATTTCACAGAAAGACTTCTTGGTAGCTATGTTCCTCTTCTCTTTCTTTTCTCACGACGTCCAACTTGATGAACAACCCTCAAGTCCAGCAGCAAATATTGCATCATCTCAGCGGGCCACACCCCCTGGGGACCCCCCACCCCACCCCTGGCAGAAGCACATGGGCTGCCTCCTCCAGGCGGACCAGCAGTTGGCCCAGCAGCTGTAGCCTCAGACACCGGAGTGGCTGGAGCAGCAAGGTAGTCAAATGCGGTGTCCAGTGCCAGATGCCAGCCAGGACGAGCATCAGGGGTGACCCTAGGGTCCAGCCTGCACCAGAGCATGCTGCCCTCGGGGCTGTCCCAGAGGAAAACAAAGACTCGGACCTGTGCTCACTGGGGCTCGTGATTCTTCTGTTTGCCCTTATCCTCAGCCCCCCCCCCCCATTTTTGTAGGCCCACTGGCCCCCGGGTCCCTTAGTGGGCACAGACCCGCACCCAACCTGCTCCTAAAGCTTTTCCTGCATTACAGGGAGCAACCCCCGGACAGCAGCACCTGGCAGGTTTCTCCCTACGCCCTCAAGCCCTGCCCGTCTGCAGGGACCGAGCAGCCGCCGTGGGCCAGGGCCACTGGAGGGACACGTTGCTGTCCAGTGTTCTTGCATCGCCTCGGGTCAGCCTAGATAGATGACTGTGGCCTTCGGGAGCCCCAGGAAGGGACCTGGTGCCACCTGCCACCTCCAGGCGAGCGGCGGGCCCCCATTGGGCACAGATCTGCATCCCACACCCTCCAGAGTGGTCAGGGCAGTGGGTTGGTAACTGGTCGTCCCCACTGGTCACGGAACCCCGTCACCACCAGTGCTTGAGGTATGCTTTGTGTAACTGTGGGAAATAAAGGTGTTACTTAAAAAAAAAGGTTCCTCTTTTCTTTTCTTTCCCATATCTTCTATTTGGTTTCCAAGTTCCGATTTTTATTACATTTTTTTCTTCTGAGTTTAAGGCCCATGACCTTCGCTCGGTTTGTCTTAGGGCGAAACCTCCCGCTGAGGGTTTTAGTTCTCATGTGATTTCTCTGAGACTGTGTGCTTAGGGGATCCTGTGCCCCGGCATAGCTGCTTTAAGTTGTTCTCATAGTGATGGGAAGGCTGGTGTGAAGTGAGCAGAGTGTCTCTCCTCAATATGATGACAGAGAGCAAATTTGGTGAAATGAGATTCAAAGACGAACCCAAGTCCTTGAGCGCCCTATCACAGGCTCCTGCAGGTAAGAAACATTTTCTGCAAAGTTCATGAGAAAAAGGATGGGGAAGGAAGAGTGTCAGCGAGGCATAGGTTTTATCAGGTGCTATTTTTTTCAGATTGGATGCAATTGGGAAATGTAGAACATGATTCTTTTATTTTGGGGTCTCCCTAACAATGCGCAGGGACCCTGAGAATCATTCCGAGTGATATTTTGTCAAGTCCAGTGCTAGGTCCTGAGGCCATCATGTTGCTGGCAGCTGTGTGTCAGATGCTCTCTGTTCAGGACCACATTCTGCAATGTCTAGAGAATGATGCAGGGTCTAGCAAATGCCCTTGTGCTTTTTCTCCCATGCCAAGAAGACAATAATTTTTTTTACTCTTTTTTTTATTATAAAATGTTTTAATAGTGAGACATCATGAGGTACAGTTGCAGACTTACACATTTTTGTACTTGGGTTTCAATTATACAATGATCAAACACCCATCCCTCCACCAGTGCCCATTTCCCACCACCACGGATCCCAGTATCCCTCCCACCCCCCATCCCCCCTATCCCACCCTGCCTCTGTGGCAGAGCATTCCCCTCTGTTCTCTCTCTCCTTTTGGGTGTTGTGGTTTGCAAAAGAAACATTGAGTGGCAATCATATTTGGTCTATAGTCTATTTTCAGCATGCTTCTCCCATCCTGGGAGGATCCTCCCAACACCTTTATTTGGTGTTCCCCTCTTTATCTGAGCTCCCTTTTCCCCTAGTAAGTGTGGTTGGCCTCCAAGTCATGGAGTAAAATTCCTGGTACTAATCTCGGCCATTCTTGGGTGTTAGTTTCCTATTTTGTTACTTTATGTTCCCCAGATGAATGCAATCTTTCTATGGAAGACAATAATTTTTAAGTGTGAATTATTAACCTAATAGGTGTGACCTTAGTTTAATGACATGATAAAGGTTAACTCTAAAAACTTAGCTGCTATGGCATCATTTAAGGATGGACAAAATTTTGTGGAAAATCTAGATAATTATTTGCCTGTAAAATGAAATACTTTGTAATACAAGAAAAGAGTGTTGAAAAACTGTCATAGAAAGATTTTTCTGGCAGTAGAAGGGCAGTAGAACTTTGGTGGGAAGTATGATCAGACTTACAAAATATACAATTGTGAAGATAACCCCCTGAAATTTCATAATTTTGTAAATCAATGAAAAATAAATATGCCTACCATGTGTTAAAAAGGTAGGTTCGTAAGTAATATGTAGTGATCCAATCATTTTGTAAATAAATCTGTAAAGTAAAAGTAAAAGTAAAGGCCCTCCCGTTGATCATCAATTTGCTCGAGCGGGCCCAGTAACGTCTCCATTGGAGACTTTGTTGTTACTGTGTCTGGCATATCGAATACGTCACGGGGAGCTTGCCAGGCTCTGCCGAGTGGGCGAGATACTCTTGGTAGCTTGCCGGGCTCTCCAAGAGGGGCGGAGGAATCGAACTCGGGTCGGCCATGTTGGCTGCGTGCAAGGCAAACGCCCTACATATTTGCATTTATTTAGATCATATATGTAAATTATTGTAGTTAAATATATGACAATTAAGTGACAGAAATATTTAATATTAACATATATTAAGATGGGGCTGGAGCAATAGCATAGCGGTAGGGCCGTTTGTCTTGCACGCAGCCAACATGGCCAACCCGAGTTCGATTCCTCTGCCCCTCTCGGAGAGCCCGGCAAGCTACTGAGAGTATCTCGCCCGCACGGCAGAGCCTGGCAAGCTACCCGTGACATACTCGATATGCCAAACACAGTAACAACAAAGTCTCCAATGGAGACGTTACTGGGCCCGCTTGAGCAAATCGATGAACAACGGGAGGACAGTGACAGTGACATATATTAAGATCAAAATATTTAAAATAGGAATCCTCAATTGTAGGAACTTATGCTCTTCCATGTTTTCCTAAATTTCTACAATGAATACTATTACTTCCTTCTCTTCTAAGCACAGCAGTAGGGAGTTTGCCTTGCACGCAGACAGCCCAGCCGAGCCGGGTTTGATTCCTCTGCCCCTCTTGGAGAGCCCAGCAAGCTACTGAGAGTATCTCACCTGAACAGCAAAGCCTGGCAACTACCCATGATGTATTCAATATGCCCAACACAGTACCAGCAAGTCTCACGATGGAGATGTTACTGGGCCCGCTTAAGCAAATTGATGATCAACAGGAGGACCATGACTGTGACCAATCACAAAAGAAGGAGAAAAGGAAATACTGGTCTAACTGTATTATCGATGAACTTAATTTGATTTCTCTTACAGCTCCCAGAGAGAAGACTAGGTTTCCAAAACTTAACACTGGTTGCCCCAAACTACTTCTTGCTGCATTGCTGATTCTTCTGCTGCTGAAAATCTCATTAGCAATTACCTTTACCAGTAAGTAGCTAATTGAATCTAGATGGGGTATCACCCTTACCTAAAGAGATAGCATCCTTTAGACACTGGCAATTAACAATGGATTTAACCAGAAAACTGAAAGAGAAGTCTTTTCTAGTTGAAATAAAAAAATGAGGCATCCATTGGAAACCTGGTTCTTTATTTGAATTTAGTTACTCTTCCATGAAATAATGAAACCAGTTCTACTTGGAGAAAGTAAAGAGTATTTGTACGTGCCCACATTTGTGTTGTAAAGTGAAACCCAGAGGTTATCATTGTCTACATTAGACTGTTGGGTCTTGAGTACAAATGTCTATTTCTTAATAATGTTGTTCAGGCCCTTTAAATAGAGATACATAGTTTGGGAAGACCAAACAGAAAAGGAAATAAAAAATATTTCAGACAAGATTTCCTATGGAATATTTAGCTTATTCCTTTTTATCCTACCCTATGTAGGTCTTCAAAAAGTCAGTTGCAAAGAGGTTGCTATCCACATCCTGCTATCTGCAATGTGCACAACCTTGGCTTTAAGTAAAAAAATTTGGGCCATACCCAGAAGTGTTCTGGATCTATTCCTCACTCTGTTCTCAGGGATCACTCCTGGTGTGGCTTAGGGAGCCATCTATCTACTGTACTATGTCTTCAGCCATTAGCTTTAAGTATTTATAATATTTAATAATGCACATGTTTGGATGTATATTTTATTAATTTATTTGGTCATTCAATATGCAATGATGACTGCCAACTTTTATTTTTTCAGCACTGGGAACAATCAGAAAATAAAAAAAAACCCACAGGTAAATTTTCCCACAATAACAAGAAGTTCAGTGAAGAGTAGAAAATTGTAAAATTATTGTTTTCAACATTAAATAAGTGTGTGTGTGTAAGAGAGAGAGAAACACAGAGACAGATAGATTTTCTGAAGGAAGGGTTTTCTAGAGCCATATGTATTAAAATTGCAGAGAGGAAAGATAGCATAGGAAAATATGGACAGCTTAATTGTACATAACTGGAACATATAATGATAAGTGAACTGTGAGAAATAAAGTTGTAGATACAAAGAATAAATGGTCCTCAGAGCATGAAGAGTGCTGTGTACAGTACTAATAGTCTGGAATTTTGTTTGATTGTTTTGGGGGGTATTACTTCATGGTGCTCATGGCTATTAATTCAGAACTTGGGGTTGTCCCAAGAGATGCTGAGGATAGAGTCAAGAGCACCTGTATGGGAAACATGCAGTCATCACTTGGAGCTCTTTCTCCAGCCTCAATTTTATTTTCTCCCTCTGAAGTGGGAAGAGATGTGAATTTTTAAAAATGATCCTCTTTTTAAATGTATAAAGCAGTCTACACTTAGTGGTTAAAATAGCAAGCATCTGTTTCTGTGATTTGGCAGGTTTTTTTTTTTTTTGCATTTTGTGTCACAACTGAAGATGCACAGGGGTTACTCCTGGCTCTGCACTCAGAAGTTACTCCTGGCAATGGTCAGGGGACGATATGGGATGCTGGAAATCGAACCCAGGTTGGCCGCGTGCAAAGCAAACGCCCTACCCATTATGCTATCTCTCCAGCTCTTGCTTTGGCAGTTTGAACCAATCAACTGGGAGATTCTTTAGATTTAATTGAAATCTGGAGCGATAGCATAGCGGGTAGGGCGTTTGCCTTGTAAGCAGCTAACATGGCCGACCCAGGTTCAATTCCTCAGTCACGCTCGGAGAGCCTGGCAAGCTACCGACAGTATCTCACCCATGCGGCAAAGGCTGGCAAGCTACCCGTGATGTATTCAATATGCCAAACACAGTAACAACAAGTCTCACAATGGAGATGTTACTGGGCCTGCTGGAGCAAATCGATGAACAACGGGAGGACAGTAACAGTGACAGTGACATTCCCACATAAACAGTCAGGTAGCAGTTGGGGACAAGTTTGTGTTTGAAGAAGAACATGTTAGTTGGAAATTTGTTCACATTTATTTCATAATTCCCCAGACTAGCCTGAGTTTATCACACAGGTGATTTTTAGGTTTCTGAAAGTGGATGTCAGAGAAATTTCTTGAAACCACAGTACAGAACTGATAAGAATGCTCTCTATATTCTGATGGCTAAGGAAGCTTTAAAATCATCCCAGTTTTCTGGTCCTCTCCTGCTCCCCAATGGTGGGGTGTGAGGGACTGCACCCCAGGTCCTCACACATGCCACACAAACATACTACCATTCATAACAAACTCCCTCACACAAACTAAAGGAAGTCTAAGAGTTGTCTCAAGTTGAAGTGATACAGAATTAGATTCACTTGTTGAAGAGTAATATTGAAAATGAGTGTGGCTACAGGAGAGGGGGAAACTTTTGGACATTCTTGAATATATCACAGTTATTGAGAGTCACTGTAGAATTTAAAAACTGGAGTTGATCTGGTGATCAAATTTGACATATAGAAGAAATGCGCATTTGATGGTGTTAATTGAACATTGCAAAACAAAGTTGAAGACAGAAAATAGAATACCAATTCTTTATCCATTTGCAAAACAGTGAAAACTTGCCCTATTTGATTTTTAAAAGATGCAAGAAGACTCTTGAGATTAAGTAGCATCAGAAAGGGGGTAGTTGGAGGGGGGTGATGGGAGGGTACCTGGGGACACTGGTGCTGGGAAATGTACACTGATGGAGGTGTGGGTGTTGGAACACTGTGTGGCTGAAATCTAATCAATGAACAGCTTTGGAAGGGTCTATCTCACATTGATTCAATAAAAATGTTTAAATAAAGGAGTATCATAAAGAAAGGTGAGGCAGAATCAGGAAAGAGTGGGATCACACTAATGAAATGAAGAGAGCCTGGTTCAAGAATTGCAAGAGGTCAAGAATTGCAAGAGGTCAAGAAGAGAACCTTTTTTAAAAAAATAATTTGAATCACTGTGAGATAGTTACAAAGCTTTCATGTTTGAGTTTCATTCATGCAATGATCGAACACCCATCCCTCCACCAGTGCACACTTTACACCACCAATGTCCCCAGTATACCTCCACCATCCCAATCCTCCCCCTGCTTCCATGGCAGACATTTCCCCCCATATTCCCTCTCTCTACTTTTGGGCAATACGGTTTACAATATAGATACTGAAAGGCTATCTTGTTTGGTCTTTTATCTACTTACAGCACACATCTCCCATTCCAATTCCTCCAACTGTCATTGACTTAGTGATCCCAAGAAGAGAAGCTTTAGAAGTGTCCCAAGCATGTGGTTGGAGCATTACAAGAGTGGAGTGTGAAGTGGAAGGCGGCATTGTTGGTCAGGGACAGAGAGTGAGGTGAGGAAGAAAAAGACAAATTTTGTCATTTACAGGGGGAGCGAGGTCTACCTCAAAATTGAGAGAGGTTGAGTGTACTGGTGTTTAGCGGAGTGACAGTTGGGATAGATGGAAGGGAAAGGATTAAGAAACAAAGTCCTTTAGATATGAGATTAGATATGAGAAATTGTCTACAGGTAACCTAGATCTCAGAATTGATGGTTTTCTTCCCCAAAGACATGATTTTACATCCTCAGATAGAAATGGTTAACCATTTATCAGCTCTTTACCCTTCTCCAAGGTTTAGCATTTGCATGTTTTTCACCAGTTACTGTTGAACGTGAGGATGGATAATAGCCCTTAGGTCATTATACAAGAATTATCATAGCATCTTTTCTCCCATTCTGAAAAATGTCTGCAGTCTCAACATCTGTAGGATTAGAAAGTGTTGAATGCTTGGCAATGAGATATTTTTTCAGTTAGCATCTTTCTACTTTTTTTAAAAAAAATTTTATTAGTGGGTTTCATTCAAGAAAGTAACAGTTAAGGGAAAAGCCTTAGCAGTAGGAGAAAAATGAATGGTATCATTTTTTTTCTAGCTTTCTTTCTAAACTGTTTTAAACTTGTTCAAGAAGAAACGTTTACCCAAGAAGTGACTCAGACTTTGTTGGAATGTAGGAAAGAAAACTTGGTCATGGAAGGTAAGAACGAAAAGGCTAATAAGAACTAATAACTAATAACTAATAAGAACTAATAGGTAAGAACTAATATATTCACATGAGTTGCTGAATATAAGGATGAAGATAAAAAATCAGTAGTTCCAGTAGGTTCATGGGTCAAGCATACTTCAATGATGTTTCAAAAACAGTTTTAAGTGTACATATATATGTCATACATTATTTCGTGAGTGTATCTTTGATTAATCTGTGAAAATGCGATTGCATAGCTTTTGGGTTTCTTCTCTTTTTTTTTGTCACACCTGAAGGTGCTCAGGGCTCAACATTGGTTCTTCATTTTGGGATCACTCTTGGTGACTCTGAGTACATTATGGGGTGTCGGGGTGAAATCCAGGTCAGCCATATGGAAGACAAGTGCCCTGCCCCCTACTACCACTCCATTGGATTTCTTCAGTCTTCATTTCTTATGTTCTCTCTTATTCCCCTCACACGTCCGTTAAAACTGACTTCCTCAAGAGAGATCTCACACAGTTGTGTTTTAAGAAAGCAGAAATCTTTCATGCATATAAATGGTTTCCTAGAGAATACACAGTTGGGTAGGGTTGAAGCTGTGATATTCTGTTGTGTTTCAGTTTCCTCCACTTTTGAAGGTTCCAGAATGGCAACACAATGTCACTGTGGGTTGCAATGACACAACAAACTGAGCACCTTAAACAATTGATATTTATTTTCTTCTAAACCCTGAAGAGGCTGAAGGGCTGAGGTCAGGTACCAGCAGGATTGGTTTCTGTTGAGGAAGGTGTCTCTGGCTCATGGGTTGCTGTTTTCCTGCTGCGACCTCAAATGACTTCTCATCTTTTACATAGGTCAGGGAGAGAGGAGAAGGACAGAAGGAGAGAGGGAAAGGAGGTGAGAGAAAAAAATGAAGAGAAAGAGAGCATAGAAAGAGAGGAAGAAGGAGATATGGAGAAGAGGGAGAGAGGGCAGGAGAGAGAGGGAGAAACATTTCCAGTACATCTTCTTCTTTTTGAAAGGTCAAGAGTTTGACTGGGTTAAAAGGTCCTACTCTTCTGACCTACCTTAAACTAACTTAAACAAACCAGAGTGTTTTATTTTCTAAAAGACTCTGCCTCTAAATCTAATCTCATTGAGGTTCACAGTTTCAGCTCATGTGTTTTAGGTGAACACAATTTAAATCATGCCCATTTTTGAGAATTCAGTGGTTCTTGTTATAAAGAGAAAATTTTCCATTGAAAAATGGGACATTTTTGCATTTTCTTCTATGATTCTGAAACTTTTTTTAATGGTCCTCCCACATATACATCGAGTGGTTTTCAGGGTTACTCCTGGCACTACACTTTGGGATCGCTCCAAGTGAGGCCCAGGGGAACACTTGTGGTACTAGATACTGAATTTGGATCTGCCATGTACAGGCAAACGCACTACCCATGGACTCTTTCTCCAGCTCCCAAGTCCGCGCATTGAAAAATACTTTGATTCTAGCTACCTTTACTGACTACACACAAGCAAGGAAATGTGAAAATGCCTGTTACTGCCTGATGATGGTGGGTTCAACCTACATGATGCCTGATGGGGATGGATCCTTCTAACTGTTGAGTGAACATGGCCTCTGTGATTCCACAGGATCTCTTTTGCTCTTTAATTTTTCACAACACACAGCCCAGCAAGCTACCGAGAGTATTCGATATGCCAGACACAGTAACAACAAAAGTCTCCAATGGAGACGTTACTGGGCCCGCTCGAGCAAATCGACGATCAACGGGAGGGCCTTTACCTTTACCATACTTAAAATTACTTGTCTCTGGTCAAAGTTTTACGGCACTAGTCTTGTATGTGGTTAAGAATGGTTTTATTTCTGACATAAAATCTGCCCCCCCAAGGACCATCAAGGCTTGTTCCTGAGCATAGAGCCAGGAGTAACCCCTGAACATTGCTGGGGGTGATCCCCAAACAATAAAAACATCACTTGTCTTATATGTACTAATATGGCCAAGTATCAACACAGGCAAATCCTGGAGCTGCTGCCCGAAGAATTGGAAGTCATTTGGTTCAAATTGCTACTTTTTTTCTTCTGAGAAAAAAAATTGGACTGACAGCGAGAAGCACTGTGCAGGGATGCAGGCGCATCTGCTGGTGGTTGACAGCAAGGAGGAGCAGGTACTTTTGGATCACCATTGGAGTCACGATCCTGCCGGCTTTGTCCCCAGCTCCTGCTTGGAAGGAAGTTCTCATGGTCAGGGGTGTTGCTGCTGAGACATAAGACTTTGGATAAAATAGATGGGATCAGATAGCAAGTCTTTGCGTTCTACACCGTCTTTTGATTCCAACTAAATCTTCCCCTTGCACTCCCCCATAATATTGTGGAAAATTGAGAGTATTATGTGGAGGCTTGAGTGAAAGATGGGTATATTTGAACCTGAAATATCAGTTCATTATTACTGTTTCAATGGGGGCTATTTCTGAGGTTGCTCCTAGCAGAGAGGTTAATCTACTGGCAGCTGATATGCTTTTGGTGTGTCAGCCTTGAGAATGACCTCTAGCATTTTGTAGCCAAAATGCTACTGGCGGATTAGGGTGGCCTGACCCTTATGGTCTCTAAGCACTAATAAAATGACAACAACTGCCACAACAATAAGCAGAAAGAAGAAATGAACAATACATGATCAATTGAAAAAAGCCCTAAAGTGAAACAGGAAAGGAATAAACAGCGATGAAGTGAAATAACTTAAGAAGTTATCAAAGGAAAGAGAAATCATGTTAATAATTTCTCTCCGGAGCTTTGCAGGCTCCCTTCTCCTACTGATGAAGTGGGGGTGAGTGTGAGATGATGATTCACTGTGATCATGGACAGAAATCTCTGCCCTGTGTGTTGGGTACTAAAGTTCTCTAATTGATTCTGCTCTGAATTCCTGATTAAAATCCCAATGCTGGGCTGGAGTGATAGCACAGTGGGGAGGGCGTTTACTTTGCACGCGACTGATCCGGGTTTGATTCCTAGCATCCCATATAGCCACCCCCCCCCCCCCGAGCACCATGAGGAGTAATTCCTGAGTGCAAGAACTAGGAGTAACCCCTGCCGGGTGTGACCCCAAAAGAAAAAAATCCTAATCGCCAAAGGGATATAGGAAATTGTGTCAGTGGAGCATCCTCAGGTATGAGACAGAACCCTTCATGAATTAGTGTTCTTAGAAAAAAGACCCCTCATACTTATTTCCCTTCTCTCCATGTAACTTCACTATGAGAGGTATCAATTTTGAAGAGGAAAGGGGGTCTTTTCCTGATCATACTGTTCTTCTGATCTGGGGACATCAGTCTACATAACTATTTCAGTTGTTTATAAGCTGCCCTATCTGTGAGAGGCCTGAACACCTAAGACAAACACCATCTTCCCAAGAGATGCCTTTGATCCTGTATTGTTCAGTCACAGAAGACCTAGACCTCTGGGGCAGACCCTGGATGTCTTTCCTTGGACCTTTTCATTTTGGTGTTCTCTTTTTCCTATGGCGATAAAGGATGTAAAATCTAGGTGACTGCTATAAGCTCTAACTCCTATTCTTTCCTAGGACTTTATTAAGAATAATTCGAAAGAGAATCAAACTTATTATTTGGGGCTGTCAGATCTGAAGAATGGTCACTGGGAATGGGTTAATGAGACACCATACAATCCAAGTGTCACGTGAGTATTGAATTTGGTAAGAGGATCCTGAGTCCTGCAGACTGTAGGGACGTCAGGGTGCTCCAACTAGCACCTTTTCAAACAATATTGCTCAAGCATAACTTCTGAACTTCTGAACATTAGTTTGCATGTTCAAATTTGCATCTTGCTACTAATCACCTCAAGAAGTCTATAGAGCGTCATTTTCTCTTTCTCTTTGTAGGAAGGAGGACAGTGAATTTAAGAGTTTAGATAACACAGGAAACTTTTTTCTGTAGTGGTCAGATGATCTTTCAGCCCAGGTTTATTAGATATGAAAGCCTGTGCTTGTGAAATTTTTATATTAAGTATAATAAAATTCATGTCAAGAAAAATCATAGCCATCCTTAAAATAGCACAGCGGGTAGGGCGTTTGCCTTGGATGCAGCAGGCCCAGATTCAATTCCTCTGCCCCTCTCGGAGGGCCCAGCAAGCTATCGAGAGTATCCTGCCTACACAGCAGAGCCTGGCAAGCTCCCCGTGGCATATTTGCTATGCCAAAAACAGTAAGAACAAGTCTCAGAATGGAGACATTACTGTTGCCCACTCGATCAAATCCTTAAAATTTAATCCTTACCAAAAAACAATAAGCTAAGTTCTGATAGTCCTAAATTATGTTATATTTAAATAGGCTAAAAAACCCTTACGGGCCAGTGCAATAGTGTAGCAGGTAGGTGTTTGCTTTGTACGTGGTACCCCCAGATTCAGTAGCTGGTGGCCCTTATGGTACAAGAGCACTTACAGGAGTAATTCCTGAGTTCAGAGCTAGAAATTACCTCTGAGCAATACTAGATGTGACCCAAAAAGCCAACTTCTCCCTCCCAAAATCCCCAACCTTACTTTTAAATCCTTTAGTACAATTTAGTATGTTAATACCTTAGAGATTCATGTGAACTAGGTGAAAAATTTAGGGATAGAATCTAGTATGATTTTTTTAGATTACGAACAGAATAAGATATAATGATCTCTGATAATAATAGAATCAGATATTTATTTTTAAGAGGTGTAATTTATTTAAAAATTATTTCCCCCTTAGCGATAGCACAGCAGTAGGGCATTCGCCTTACAAGCGGCCAACATGGCCGATCCGAGTTCGATTCCTCCGCCCCTCTCAGAGAGCCCGGCAAGCTACCAAGAGTATTCGATATGCCAAACACAGTAACAACAAAGTCTCCAATGGAGACGTTACTGGGCCCGCTCGAGCAAATCGAGCAAACTTTATAATAAACACTGCAGTTTGCAAAGTTGTTCATGATGATTTTACAAAGGCACTCAATATTTCAACACCAATCCCACCACCATTATACCTACCCTCCACCATGGTCTCCATTTTTTCCCAACCACCCCTTCTAGTGAAGATTGTTGTATCCCACCATGAAGCCATTGAACTGTTTTATAGGAGATTACTAAGATGTTGTTACAGGTTAAGTCTTCTTTTCCTATTTTATTAAGCGAGATTGGTTCCTTCTACATTACATCCCGTCCAATCTCATATGCTACTCTTGGTTTATCAGTTTTATAGAGTTTGAGATGTTGTGCAGCTGCAAATGCTCCAGGAAGTCCAAAACTTTTCAAGGGGTGATGCAGCTGGAATTAAATTTTTAACTGGGTCACAGTTTTGGGGCGTGTGTGTGTGTGTGTGTGTGTGTGTCTGTGTGTGTGTGGCTGCCAGGGCTTTCGGAAGTACAGAGAGAGTTTGGAAGGTAGCCCATCCCCAATTCCATGAAAACCTGGAGGTTTTGGTCACAAAATCTGCATACCTCAATGGATTAATTTCTGGGTGATGTTTGTCCCGAGCAGTGTAGTTCGGCTTGGTGCATGGCAACAGTTGTGGAGTGTGGGAGCTTTCAGTTGCTGGAGTTCTACTTTCCAGGCTCTAAGCTCACCCGGCCTTCTCTGGAGTGCCTTTGATGATTCAGCCTTGCATGAGACATAGAAACACAAATCAAACATATTTTATTTATTTATTTATTTATTTATTTTTGTGGTCACTCCTGGCTCTGCACTCAGGAATTACTCCTGGTGGTGTTTGGGGGGCATATGGGATGCTGGGAGTTGAACCCAGATCAGCTGTGTGCAAGGCAAATGCCCTACCCACTGTGGTATCACTCTAGCCTGAATTGAAGATATTTTAAACAAGTCTCATACTCCAAAAGTAGTACATAAAAAATCCCACACTATCGATATGACCAGGATAAAATTTTTGATCACTAAGGGGAGCCCATGGAATCAGGGCACAAGCATGGACTGAGAGAGGCAGGTTTACAAGGGAGGGTGTCTGACACAAGGGAATAGGGCAGCTCTGGGGGATGGCAGCCCCATTTTCAGGGGAAAGGCCAGTAACAGATGAATGCCATTTGTGAGGAGTGGGGAAGAGATTTGTGTGTCTCTGATCTGACCTCCATAACGCTCTATGGCAGCCCTTGCTTCACTGTCTCTTTTCAAAGACAATTTGAGAAACATACTTACCCTGTTCTCCTTTTTCAGGTTCTGGCACCCAGGAGAACCCAATAAGGACTATGAACATTGTGTTGTATTAACTTTTCGTTCTGAATGGGGTTGGGGTTGGTTTGATATCCCTTGTAATTTGCATCAAGAATCAATTTGTGAGATGTTGAAGATCTACATATGAATGGAGCATTCTCCGTGAACAGTGGTAGAGTTGTCCTTGTTGATTACAGAAAGAGTTCATTTGCTTTCATGCATCTCATAAGTAAGGAACAAGGAAGCTTTCAGAAGTCTAACACTTATGATGACTCAGTATATCTCTTATTTTTTTCTTTTTGGGTCACTCCCAGCAATGCACTGGATACTCCTGGATCTGCACTCAGGAATTATTCCTGGTGGTGCTTGGGGGACCATATGGGATGCCCGGGATCGAACCTGGGTCAGCCACGTGCAAGGGAAACGCCCTACCCGCTGTACTATTGTACAGCGGGTAGGGCCCCTTAGTGCATCTCTTCTTTCATTTATTAATTCATAAATACAACATTTGTTAAGCATTTTCCAATGAAGATACCATGTCAGAGAACCTTTATGTTGGCAACGAGCGGGAATTTGAGTCTCCTCTAATTTTTGTCTAATTGCTCAGGGGTTAGCTGTGATTACATTATCTGGTTCCCTGTTTCAAATTCTCTCTTTATTGATTGATCAGCAACAAAATAATCCCAAGTGTTAATTTTGATAGCACAGCGGTAGGGTGTTTGCCTTGCACGCAGCCAACATGTCCCACCCGAGTTCGATTCCTTTGCACCTCTTGGAGAGCCCGGCAAGTTACCGAGAGTATCTCGCCCACAGGCCAGAGCCTGGCAAGCTTCCCGTGACGTATTCGATATGCCAAACACAGTAACAACAAAGTCTCCAATGGAGACGTTGCTGGGCCCGCTCGAGGAAATCGATGATCAACGGGAGGGCCATTACTTTACTTTACTTTACTTTACGAGCTAGATAGGAGTTTCTGAATTAAAATCACATTATGAAACATTTGAAAAATAATACATGTCAATGAAAGGAAAGCTTCAGCTTTGACCCAGTACACTCTGTCTGTAAACAATTCTTGGGTGATGAACAGGCTAGTATTCCTCAGAAATTTTGATATTATTTTAGTTTTATCATAGTGTATGCTTTTTTAAAATATCAGTTATGAAGAGTGCTATTAAAAATAAATAATCCTTTCTGGTGTGGAGTAGGCTTTTGGGATGACTTAACTTCAGCCATGAGGGTCCTACAGCAGGGAGTAAAAGCTAACAAAGACTTCAAACTCAAATCATTTCTTCTTGCTTAGGTGTCTCACTAATTGACACTTTGGTATCAGTGTCATACTTGTTCTGCGTGGAATTATGATCAAATTGTATATTTACATATTCTTTTTAGTTAAGTTCTTACAATATGCTACAATATAAAATAGGATATTTGATAGACTGGGGGCCCCTGTCTGTTGCAGACATAGGTAGAGAGACATTAGAAGTGAAAGAATATAAGTTTATTGGGGTGCGTTCCTGGATGAATTCTACATGGTTCCTGGAGTGGCCGAGTTAGAGCTTTGACCTGGAGAGACTAGTCAGGCTTTAAAGTGTCTTGGGAGGGAAAAGGCGCAAACACAGTGGAATGTGTCGGACCTGGCCTTCTGTTATCTGTAGGGGGTCTTGATGTGAGGAAGCATGGATTGCAGCCTTGTAGATTTCTAGGTGGTTTAGAAGATTTCTAGGTGGTCCTCTGGCTGGAGGGAGGGTGATCTTTTATTTTAGGAGTGTTACTATCTCATAGCCAGTCACCAGTTGGTGCCAGCAAACCTTACAATATTTAGAGTAAAACCTATAGTGTATTGCCCATTATGATCGTTGTAATTGATCATGATGAATCTCATTCTCACTGCGGTAATCCTGGGGATTCTTTAGCTCGGTGCTTGATGCAACCAAGTAATTGCGCTTGTCACCCTGTGTTTGAATTCATCTGAAGACTAGCAACTTTTATATATATATCTAAATATGTCCATGGTTTGAAGGATTTTCCAGTTTACTTTCAAGAAAGTATTGGAGTGATAGCACAGCTGGTAGGGCGTTTGCCTTGCGCATGGCCGACCCGGGTTCGATTCCTTCGTCCCTCTCAGAGAGACCGGCAAGCTACCTAGAGTATCCTGCCCACATGGCAGAGCCTGGCAAGCTCCCCATGTCATATTCGATATGCCAAAAATAGTAACGATAACAGGTCTCATATCCCCTGATCCTGAAGTTCTTCCAATCATTGGAAAAGATGAGTAAGGAGAGGCTGCTAAAATCTCAGGGCTAGGAGGAATAGAGAAGTTATTGGTACTTGCTCGAGTAAATCAACGGACAACGGGATGACAGTGATGTCAGTGATACAGTGATTTGGGAGTATCATGCTGCCAATAGGTCAACCTATACCTGTGGGGCAAGTGCATCAGCAGTTTGATGGTGCCTTCAGGCTTCCTGACACCCCCAAATTGCCACTGTGCCTTTTCCGGACCCCAGCAACTTGGGACCAAGGTTACCAAGAAATTGAAGGTAAAGGTAAGGTAAAGGCCCTCCCCTTGATCGTCGATTTGCTCGAGCGGACCCAGTAACGTCTCCATTGGAGACTTTGTTGTTACTGTGTCTGGCATATCGAATACTCTCGGTAGCTTGCCGGGCTCTCCGAGAGGGGCGGAGGAATCGAACTCGGGTCGGCCATGTTGGCCGCTTGTAAGGTGAACGCCCTACCACTGTGCTATTGCTCCAGCCCACCAAGAAATTAAACAGCTAAAAGTTAGGAATGTGCAAGCCACACTCACAAATAACCTCCGGCTAAGCTATACGAGCTCATTTATTTGCCTTGTTACAGAGACCCATAGATAATCTCGAAGAGATCAGAACCCACAGTTAACCTTGGACCCATGCATGGCTGAACAGACTGGGGTAAATTGGAGGGGGTTGTTGGCCTGGTGGCTCACCCAAGCAGACCCCCCAGTAGCCACTACTTCCAAATACAAAATTGCTGCCATCCCCCAGCCTGACTCCACCGTCTCAGGATGGATCTCACCAAGATATAATCTGCTGAAAATTCGGGTATGAGGGTTTTGTGACTGAAATCTTCAGGCTTTCACAGAGTTGGAGTCTGCTACCACCCCCCCCATTTCTCAATACACATGGAAGCACTGGCAGCCACCCTTGCGAACCAACTCCAGCGCCACCCTGTAAACTCTATTACTAGTCTTGCTTCAGAGATTCATAAATAAATCTCAAAAGAGATCAAAAGCCAGAGACACAGCACGAGTTCTGGAAGACACCACAGATTCGGACATCTCTCCGGGCTCCATATCGAACCAATTTCACCAGAGCACCCCAGATGAAGCAGGTGCTGTCTCCCCACCTACTCCAAGTGGAGTCCCAGCGACCAAGAGCTTCCACAAGCAAGGCCCAAGTATGTGGGTTCCAGGACTAAATCTCCATGCCGCATGGTGGCAGAGGCTCCAGGGTGTCCCTATCTGGCATCCTGCCCAGTCGCCAGCCTGGCTGTCAGCCCACAATGTGCCTCCTGGTACCACCTTGGCACACCAACAGCCCTGGTCCAAAGATGCCTAATTGAATCTCAAAATGGATTAGTGCCCTACAGAAATGTCTCCAAAAACCAACCATTTACAATTTATAGAATTCCAGAAGCGTGTGGCCGCAGCACCCAAGATTTTCAAAATGAGGAGTGGACAATAAATGATCTAGCATCTGCCCCTGGCAGGAAGACTTAAATGGTGGTAGGAAAAATTCGAGCAAAACATAAAATGCCCAAAAGTAGAGAGAGTGTATTGGGGAAATTGCCTGCCATGGAGGCAGGGTGAGGATTGTGATGGGAGGTGGGGATATACTGGGGGCACTGGTGGTGAAAAGTTTCCACTGGTGAAGGGAGGGGTGTTCGACCATTTAACGACTAAATATCAAACATGCAAGCTTGGAACTGTGTCTCATGGTGGTTAAAAAAAGAAAAGTAATGTGGAGTTCATGCCCCATTCAATCAGCTTAATCAATGGCTGAATAAACAGCAGAACTCCTACATTAAAAAAATTAAAAAAAAATAAAAAGTAAAGTTTTGCTTAGCAGGGCCAGATAAACAATAGAATGCTTAAGATAACTTGCCTTACATGCAATTATGCTAATTTTATAACATATCAATTTTATTGATGTACTAAGATTTACAACACTCTATATGCTATTCAGGCATACATTATTTAAATATGCCTCCCATCACAAAATACCAGCTTCTCTCCATCAGTATTCCTTGAACCCTTCTCAGTCTCCTTTCTCCCCATGGGGCAGTTTTATGGACATAATCTTCAGTTCTGATGACTTTGGTCTTTGATTGTTCCCTTACTGTTTCTTTCTATCCCACATATGAGAAACCTTTCAAAATATTTATTGTTTTTGCTTTTGTTTTGCATCACAACTGGATATGCTAAGGGGTTACTCCTGGGTCTGCACTCAGCAGTTACTCCTGGTGGTGTTTGGAAACCGCATGGGATGCTGGGATGGAACCTGGTCAGCTGCATGCAAGGCAAGTGTCTGACCAGCTGTACTATCCCCCTGCAATCAAAGGCAAGTTTCTTCTGATCACAGAAGGGACTGAGAAGCAAGAAAAGGGAGAAAACTTGAATGAAATCTTTGTGTTAGATCGGAGTGCAAGGTATCCTTGTTGAGGCATTGTTGAATTTTCAATATATTAAAAAATGAAATGACGTGTGTGTGTGTTTGTGTATGTGTGTGTGTGTTTGATGCAAAGAAAGAGGGAAATAAGTGAGAGAATGGAATAATAAACCTTTGAGAAGAGTTAAATCTAGGGTGTATACTCTAGAAAGATTCCGCATGGAGAATTTAATTGCTGGTGTTTCTTTCTGAACCAGGAGAAAAACATTCCGATATAGCTTTTAGTTGATCTCCATCTCCATTCTGAGTTTTTTTCTTTTATCAGTGGCTACTCCCAGCTGTGTTTGGGGGTTGCTGTTGTCTGTGCTGGGGCACCCAGTGGTGCTAGATATAAAATCTGGGTGTCCTGTTTGCAAAGCATGCCTTTAGCACATGGACTATCTCTCCAATCCTCCTTCTCCATTCTGATGGCATTACATTTTTCTAAACAAAAGTAACATATGCATCTGCATAATTTTCTGTTGTGGAGTGGTGTTGGAGGCTGGAGGTGAGAGAAGGGAAATTTGGAGTTGTCTCTTCCTCTAATTTCTGATAGAGACGCCAACTTTGGGAGATGGTGGACATGTCTAGGGCTAGCATTAGAGTTAGGCTTAGGCTTACTATAGACTTAAGAAGTGGGAGATTTATGATAAAGTTAATGAACAGCTCTAGGAGAAAGGGGCCCCAGGAGCAGTGTCAAGAATCATCTGATCTCAAATCTGCCTTCTGGGTACTTGAAGGGATGTTGTCTCTTAGAAGCAGGAAAGAAGGTTGTCTGTAGCTGTTTCTTGTTGGTCTTCTTTTTCCTGATGAGTCACACATGGTGAGTGGCATGCAACAAAAATAAGCATGTGACCAAGGTTGGTCTTCCATCACGTTTGGGTGCACAGGCCCACAGATGCTTGTGTAGGGTAACATTGGTTTGTCCTTTCTGCCTTGCCACAGGGAGTTTAGGTTATTGGGTTACTCCCATCACAGTGTTCCCATTCCTCTGTGTTTACTTGTAACCTCTTTCTTTGTGCTCTGCTTCTCCAGCTGGCCAATTACCTTTACCTCCTAATTAGACTCTCTTTGTAGCTTTCTTATTTCTGTTCTCATTTCTTCCTGTACTTGTTGGCTGTTTATTCCACTGTTTCTTTCATGTCATCCTTATATTACTGGATGCCTGTTCCACTGTTTCTTTGACCTTGTTGAACATCCTTAACATTTCATCCCTGAGTTCTTTGTCAGAGAGTTTATATTTTTGTGAATTCCCTGTTGAGGCTTCAGGGCTCCTTTCTTCTCTACTCCTTGTGGAGGGGATCTGTGCTGTTTCTTCATGTTGCTGTGGTAGTATGGAGGTGTGTACCTCCCATTTACTATCAGTGACCCCCTTTCCTTGGGGAAGATTCTAGATGGGCTTGGTTGATGGTGGCCTCCTTTCCCCCGTTAATAATACTACCTCTTTGGTGGTCCTCTGTGCCTCATGTGGGCCCACTAGTGCAGCTTCAGTGGAAGTGTTCTTTTTTTTTTTTTATTAGTGAAACACCATGAGGTACCGTTGTAGATTTACAAATTTTTGTGCTTGGGTTTCGGTTATACCACGATCAAATACCCATTCCTCCACCAGTGCTCATTTTCCACCACCATGGATAATATCCCTCCCCCCAATCACCCCCATCCCACCCTGCCTCTGTGGCAGGGCAATCCCCTGTGATCTCTCTCTCCTTTTGGGTGTTGTGGTCTGCAAAAGAGGCATTGAGTGGCAAACATGTTCAGTCCATAGTCTACTTTCAACATGCTTCTCCCCTTCTGGGAGGATCCTCCAAACACCCTCCATTTGGTGCTCCCTTCTCTATCTGAACTGCCCTTTCCCCTAGAATACCCGGCTGGCCTCTAAGCTATGGAGTAATCCTCCTGGTGTTGATCTCAGCTCTTCTTGGGTATTAATCTCATATTTTGTTATTTTATATCCCCCAGATGAATGTAATCTTTCTATGTCTATCCCTCTCTTTCTGACTCATTTTGCTTAGCATGATACTTTCCATATTGTACCACTTGTATGTAAATTTCATCACTTCATCTTTTCTAACAGCTATATAGTACTCCACTGTGTAGATGTACCAAAGTTTCTTTAACCAGTCATCTGTTCTTGGGCACTCAGGTTTCTTCCAGTTTCTGGCTATTGTAAAGAGTGCTGCAATGAACAAACAGTGCAGATGTCACTTCGACTATACATTTTTGCCTCTCTGGGATATATTCCCAGGAGTGGTGGAAGTGTTCTTTTGAGGCTTGTGTTCGCTGTTATTTTGGTGGTTTGGGGGATAATTTTTTTTTTATTGGAATAGGCTAGAGGACTATTGGGCTAATGTGTTTGGGATAGCCAGGATGTCTTCTTCAGAATTAGGTAATGGAGGCTGAGCTATGAGTCCAAAGTACTAGGAAAGGAAAAATAACTGTGGCTGCTTCAGTCCCTGCATGGGGTTTGGAACTCACTTCTGGCGCTCCTAAGATTTGCCAGATTCCCCCCTGGCCGGGTGCTCCAAAGGGACTTTGGCCAGGAAGGGGCTTTCAGGGTCCCAGGGTCTGCTATTTAGTTTTTAAAAAACGATTATTGATAGTATATTTTCAGTCATATAAGTACAACCTAAGCACAACAATTTCCACCCATTCAATAACAACAGTTCAGTAATATGAATTATAATTGTAAGTATGTGGAATACCTTGGAAGGGTTTTTTTCCTTCCTGATTTATATATGTATTCCTATCGTAAAATATGATTTTAAACTTTAGGTTTGATTTGAAATCTATGGTCATATTTTGGTTGGGCAAGCAAGACTTTGATTTGAAAATGCAAGTTTCTATGGGTGATTCACTGGGAGATTTCTTAGTTCCTTCTTTTTTTTTTGCTTTTTCCATGACGTCCAAACCTCATGAACAACCCCAAAGTCCAGCAGCAAATATTGCATCATCTCAGGAGGCCACACCCCCTGGGGACCTCCACCCCAGCCCCTGGCAGAACCACCTGGGCTGCCTCCTCCAGGCTGGCCAGTAGCTGCAGCCTCAGACGCCAGAGTGGCTGGAGCAGTGGCGCAGTGAGATTCGGGTGCCCGGTGCCAGCCAGGACCAGAGGTAGGAGTGACCCCAGGGGCCCAGCTGACCCAGGCCTGCAGGAAGCCTCTCCCTCGGGGCTGCCCACGAGAAAAGAAAGGACCCGGGATCCCTTGATTCTTCTCTTTCCCTTTGGCCTCACACCCCAACCCCTAGTTTTATTTCCAAGGCCCCCAGAGTCCCCAGAGGGTACAGATCATTGCTCTGGCCTGCCCCTAACCAGGCAGGTGTTGCCCCTCGTACCCCAAGCTCTGTCCCTCTGCAGGGACCTCGCAGCGGCCCTGTGCCACGGCTTCTGGAGGGACGCATTGATGTCTGGTTCCTGCGTCCCCTCGAGTCACCCCAGACACTTGACTGTGGCCCGTGGGAGCCCCACGGAGGGACCTGGTGTCACCTGTCACCTCCAGGAGGGCAAGTGGAGCGTCCCCACAGGAGACAGGCCCGTGGGCCCCCGAGCATACTCAGGGCAGTGGGGGACACCCCACTGGCCATCACACTGAGTCTCCATCAGTGACCAAGCCATGCCTGTGCAACTGTGGGGAATATGTGTGACTCAAAAGAAAAAGTTCCGGGGCTGGAGTGATAGAACAGCGGGTCGGGTGTTTGCCTTTCATCCAGCCAACTCAGGTTCGATTCCCAGCATCCCAGATGGTCCCCTGAGCACCGCCAGGAGTGATTCCTGTGTGCAGAGCCAGGAGTAACCCCTGAGCATCACTGGGTGTAGCCCAAACAAGCAAAAAAGAATTAATAAATAAAAGTTCCTCTTTTCTTTTCCTTCCCTATCTTCTATTTTGTTTCCAAGTTCCTATTTTTATTACAGTTTTTTCTTCTTAGTTTAAGGACCTTGATTTTTGCTGTGTTGGTCTTGGAGATCAAACCTCTGGCTGAGGGTTTTAGTTCTTATGCGATTCCTCTGAGCCTGTGTGATTAGTGGGACCTCGGTGCTCCTGCAGAATTGCTCTAAGTTGTTCTCAGAGTGATGGGAAGGCTGGTGTGAAGAGAGCAGAGCGTCTCTCCTCAATATGACGACTGAGAGCAATTACAGTGAAGTGAGATTCAAAACTGAACCTCAACCCTCAGGTACCACATCACAGGTTCCTGCAGGTAAGAAACATTTTCTACAAGTTCATAATGAGATGAAGGATGGAAAAGGAAGAGTCAGTGAAGCATAGGTGACATTAAGTTGCTAATTTTTCCTATTGGATGCAGTTGGGAAATGCAAGTTGTTAGAAGCTGGAGTTGTCTAATATGAAGTAGGAAGAAGTCTGACTATCCCAAAAGTGAAGTGTGAGAGCTAACCCTTATCCCCACCACAGTCATTCTAAGGGGAGTGTTAAGTTGAGCATTGTTCTGCCTTGTGGGGTTGAGTTAGTCTACAGTCAGGAGATCAGTGTTCATCTCTTGTAACCATCAGCCCAGTGCAGGACCCTTGAGAATGAATGAATGGACTTCATTTCTTAATTAGTTAGAGAGGAAGGGTTTTGCAGGACTGTGTGTTTATTTATAGTTGTGAACTAATGGATAACAAAAGACCACAGCAGGTTAAAGGCAGGAAAGCCTTACAAAAACAGTTCATTGGATTTCAAGGGAAATATCTCTGTTACCATAAAATTGTTTTTTTGGGGGGAGTGGAGTGGATCGGGGGGCCACACCAGCCAATGCTCAGGAGTTACTCTTGTTTCTGTATTTAATTATCGCTCCTGGTGGGGCTTACCTCCTGTACTATAACTCTGGCCCCCCCCCCCCCCAAAATTATTTCATGCTTATATCCAAGATAGATTAAATATAGTTTTGGGTAGTAGAGCAAGGTATTTGAATAGCATGTAATATATCTTACACATAGAGAAAAACAGAAAGAAAAAAGCGTATAGTGTATAAGAAGCTAAGAAACACTATATGTGTATGTGATCGAGATTGTTCACTTTTCCAAAAACTAATGGAAACATGAAGAATTCTCAGGAAAATTTCTTCTTCCTCTAACAAACTTCATATAAAACTTTATTATATATTCAAGTGCTCCTTATAGAAAAAAAAGGCACGCAAGAATTTGAATTATATTAGTTATTATCATCTAGATATACTAGTAATTTAGATTTTAGTGGCTATAACTTCAGATGTAAGTAAATATAAGCATTTCTTTTGTAATCTTGAAATCATATTATCGACTACTGAGGGGATTCTTCATGACTTGGAAATATATCATAACATTGAGAAAATTAATTTATTTTTTGCTTGGGGTCCACACCCGAGGTACTCAGTGGCTCATCCTGGGTCCATGGGGGGTCCCTCCCTGCCAGTGATGTTTTGGGGATCATGTGCTGTCAGGGAGGGATTGGGTCTCCAGCATGGAAGGCATATGCTCAGCCCTTTGGGTTATTTCTCCAACCAAATTTCCTTATTCGTTGATTGCCTCGAGCAGGCCCCAGTAACGTCTCTTTCATCCTAGCCCTGAGATTATATTCAAGGCTCTTTAGTAGAATGAGACCCATCATTGTTACTGGTATTTGGCATATTTGGTACGCCACGGGGAGTTTGCCAGACTCTGCCCTGTGGGCAGGCTACATTCGATAGCCTGCAAGTTTGTCCAAAGTAGGAATGAGACAATAAGATGTCATAAAAAAAAAGTTCTGAAAGGATGTCGGTTCCGGGATCTGGATTTTATAGCCTCTGAGTCTTGGCCGCTGATGGGATTACATGGCGCCAGGGGGCCAGGTGGTGGGTGTGACCCCCGCCTACTGGAATTTGGAGGATCTGGGTGGAAGATGCTCGACTCCAATCCGAGTAGGCTTGGAGGTCTCGGCCCTGGAACCCGCGTGGCTTTGTCCCTCTGCCAGTACCTTCATGTGTGCAGAGAGTGGTCTCAGCATGGTGGTGGCTGGTCCTGGAGGTCTTCGGCTGCCGGAGCCCTGGTCGGGGCGGGGAGGAAAGCTCAACCCGCTCCCCTCCAAGGGGCCCCGGGAAGGAACACCCAGGCGCGGGGGCAGAAGACTGCCCACCAAATGCTCAAATTTCCTTAATCTAAGTAATATTGATTTGTAACAGTGACTTTTAAATTTTTCCGCTTGAGAATGCAATGTGGGTGTAAGCTGGCAGGAAGACCTCAGCTTCATTATGTGATTGCTTTTAAATTAATTTTGGGTCATTACAATTTCAAAAACATCTTACCATTGCTGGGCTCGAGCGATAGCACAGCGGGTAGGGCGTTTGCCTTCCATGTGGCCGACCCGAGTTCGAGTCTTCCGCCCCTCTTGGAGAGCCCGGTAAGCTACTGAGAGTATCTCACCTGCACGGCAAAGCCTGACAAGCTATCTGTGATGTATTCGATATGCCAAACACAGTAACAAGTCTCATAATGTTACTGCACCCGCTTGAGCAAATCGATGAAGAACGGGAGGACAGCGTTACAGTGCTTGCTATTGCCAATTTTTTCATGATGCTCATATTGGTTATGTGACCTCATACAATTGCAACATACAGTTTAAAACAATAGGGTTTGAGACATTTTATAGGCTTTGGGTCTATAGCATTACAACTCAGCATCTGCTAGAATCGCTGGCAGAAGTCGAGTTTCCTTCCTCCACCATATAATTGACACTTTGTACTTGATTCACTTTTCCTGTTTTCTGCTTTTCTCCAGTCACCACCATTTCACTACCTCAGTCTAAAAGAACATGATTCTTTTATCTTGGGGTCTCCCTAGCAATGTGCAGGGACCCTGACAAATATTCCTAGTGATGCTTTGTCAAGTATTCAAACAGTCCAGCCCTGAGACCATCATGTTGCTGGGCGCTGTGTGTCGGATCCTCATGCTTAGAGACTCACATGCGGTCTAGTATCTGCCCTTGTGCTTTATCTCCTGTTCCAAGACAAGAATAATTCTTAACACAAATTGTTAACCAAACAGACTTAGCCATACCTTAATGTTGCAATAAGGGTTGATTCTAAAGACTTAGCTGTTATGGCATTATATAAAGACGGACACAATTTGGGGGAAAAATCTTGATGATTAATAGCCTGTAAACGGAAGTACTATGCAAATACAAAAAAGAATACTGAAGAAAAACTGCGGGTAGAAGGGTCTTTCTGGCAGTGGAAAGGCAACAGAACTTTGGTGGTAGGTATAATCAGACATAGAATTCTGGCTGTCCTCACTGGGCCCCTTGGAGGGGGGGGCGGTTGAGTTTCTCTCTCCACCCTGCAGCTGAACACCTCTGGGACCCAGCCACAGCCATGCTGAGAACACTCTCCACATGTTTGAATGAGCCTCAAGCATGAAGGAACTGGCAGAGGAACCCAGGTGTGTGGGACCCTGGGCTGAGATCTCCAAGCCTGCTCAGTTCAGGACTGGGCTTCCTGCACCCAGATCCCCCATCTTCCAGTAGCTAGACAGTTACACCCACCAACTGCTGTGTAACCCCATCAATGGCCAAGATCCAGAGACTATAAAACCAAGCTCCTGGAAGCTCATGGCCACATTTGTGGCCGAGCGACCTCTTATTGTCTAGTTCTCGCTCTCAGAGAACCCGGCAGTCTACTGAGAGTATCCAGCCTGCATATATGCCTGACTAGCAACACCTGTAAAGGTGATTAGAAGCTGCCCCCAAAGCCGCCATCCCTCTAGGAGAGTCTGGCAAGCTGTTGAGAGTATCCTACCTACATGGCAGAGCCTGGCAAGCTACCCGTGGTGTATTTGATATGCCAAAAACAGTAACAACGATGGTCCTCATTCCCCTGACCCTGAAAGAGCCCCCAATATGCCATCAGTCTACACTAGCACGTGACAGGGACGAATAGAGACATCACTGGCTTCTGCTCGAGCAAATTGATGAACAATGGAATTATAGTGATAGTGATAGTGATAATCAGGTATATACATATGCAAATGTGAAGATAACCTCCCAAATTTCCATAATATTTTAAATCTGAAAAATAAAAAATACCTACCATGTGTTAACAATTAAATTATCAAATAATATATGGTAATCCAGTCATTTTGTGACATGTTGCTGGAAAAATATTAGCTATTTTAATAAGAAAGAATTAAATAATATTTAATTATATATTTGTATCATATTTATATATTAAAAACAAGTAACTTATTAATATTTAATATTAAAATGCTTTAAGATAAAAATATTAAAAGTAGAAATCCTTAATGGTAGGAACTTATGCTCTTACGTTTTTCCTAAATTTCTACAATGAATACTATTATTTCCTTTTCTTTTAAGTATCATATTGTTTGTATCAATTACAAAAAAGAGAAAAGAGAAAAGACTCGCCTGACAGTATTACTGATGAATCTAATTTGATTTCTTTTGCAGCTCCCAAAGATAGGACTTCACCTCCCAAAAGTAACACTGGTTGCCTCAAGCTACTTCTTGTCTCTTTGCTGATTCTTCTGCTGCTGAAAATCCTATTTCTAATTGTCACTATCAGTAAGTAGCTAATTGAATCTAGATGGAATATCTCCCTTACCTAAAGAGATGGCATCCTTTTGACACTGGCATCTTCAATAATGGGAGGAAATTATGCTCTTATGTGTTTTCCTAAGTTTCTACTTTCAGCCAGCTGAAGTCTTCTTTAGGCTAAACCAAAAGGCATCCATTGGAAATTCAGTGCTTTATTTGAGTTTAGTCACTCTTCCATGAAATAATGAAACCAACTCACTTGGAGAAAGTAAAGAGTATATGTATAGGCACATGTTTGCGTTGTAAAGTGAAACGTTAAGGTTATCATTGTCTACATTAGACTTTTGGGTAAACGAGGACAAATGTCTATTCCTTAATAGTATTGTTCAGGCCTTTTTACATTCAGGCACCTAGTTTGGGATGACCAAGAGGAAAAGGAAATGAGAAAAACTATCTCAGGCAGAATTTCCTATTGAATTTTTACCTTATTTTTTCCTGCCGTGTTCTACATAGATAGTATAAAAGTCAGTTGCAAAGAGATAGATATCCATATCCTGTTACCTGTAACTTGCACATTCCCTTGGCTTTATTTATTTATTTTTTAAGTTTGTAGCTATGCCCAGAAGTGTTTAGGGCTTGCTCCTCACTCTGTGCTCAGGAATCACAGGTGGTGAGATTTAAGGGACTGTCTAGCTACTCTACTAACTCTCTGGCCCCTGACACTAAGAATTTAGAAGATTTCTAAAAGGTGTAAAAACCAGTACATATTTGGATGTATATTTCATTTATTAATTTGGTCAATCAACATGCAATGATAACTACCCTCCCCTCTTTTTATTCAGCACTGGAATAGCGCAAAATGAGCAACAGGTAAATTTCCCAGTGATTGAGAGAAGTTCAGAGAATAGTGGAAAATTGTCGAGTCAACCAATGGTTTCAACACAATATAAGTGTTTTGTTGAGAAACAGACACGTCATATAGGCTTCCTGAAAATAGGTTTCCTAGAGCCATAGGAAAATCTGGGCAACATAATTATAAATAACTGGAACACACAGTGTTAAGTGAACTGTGAGAAATAAAGTTGTAGATGCAAAAAATAAATGGCCTTCAGAGCATGAAGAGTGCTGTGTACAATAATAATAGTTTGATTTTTGATTTTTTGGGGTCTTACCACATGGTGCTCATGGCTCTTGACTCAGAGCCTGGGGTTACTCCGTGAACTGCTGAGGATGGAGTCAAGAGCACCTGTATGGGAAGCATGCAGTCAGCACTTGGAGCTCTTTCTCCAGCCTCAAGCCTTTTTTTTCTCCCTGAAGTTTTTTTTAATCACTTATCTATTGTGGATTAATAAAACATTTTGCACTTAGTAGTTAAAATAACCATCAGGGGCTGGAGCGATAGCACAGAGGGTAGGATGTTTGCCTTACACGTGGCCGACCCTGATTCGAGTCCCGGCATCCCATATGGTCCCCTGATACATGCCAGGAGTGATTCCTGAATGCAAAGTCAGGAGTAACCTTTCTGAATTGCCAGGTGTGACCCAAAATGAAAAAAAAATTAACAAGCATCTGATTTAGTTTTAATCAATCAGCTGGGAAGTTCTTTTGAGCTGGCTGAAATCATTCTCACATAAAGCAGTCAGGTACCATAGGGGACAATTTGATGTTTGAAGAAAAGAGTTGGCAAGACAGGGGCAATTTGGTCACAATTATTTCAAAATTTCAAAATTCCTTGACTAGCCTGAGTTTATTCGGAAGGTGACTTTTAGGTTTCCAAAAATGAGAGTGAAAGTTAGAGAAATCTCTTGAAACCACAACGTGGAACTAATCAGAGTTGCTTCTAAAGAAGTTCCACATTGGTTCCACATTAGTTCCACAATGTGGAACTAATCAGAGTTCCTTCTAAAGAAGTTTTTAAAATCATCACTTTTTTTGTCCTTTCCCACACTCCTGATGTCAGAGTATGAGGGATTGAACCCAGGTCCTCACAAATGCCACACAAATATTCTATCATTGATAATAACATCCCTCAGACCAAATTAAAGGAAATCTTGGAGCTGTCTCAAGTTAAAGTGACGTAGAATTAGATTCTACTTGTTGAGAAGTAATATTGAAAATGAATGTGGTAGAAAAGCTGTAAAATTGTGGACATTCTTATAAAATATCACAACTATAGTGAGTCACTGTAGAATTTTCAAATGGAGGAGATATTATAATCAAATTTGACATATATAAATACATTTTTGTGAGTGGTATGTCAATGAAACATGTCAGAACAAAGTTGGAAACAAAATAGGATACCAATTCATTATCCATTTTCAAAACAGTAAGAACTTGACTCAAGTTTTGTGGTAGTAAAGAAATGAAGATAATGAGAAGGTAGTGATGATACCATCATTTGAATGATGGTACCACATCATATCATTTGAATGATAATGAGAATTAGAATCCAGGAAGTAGAGATTTAATGATATAAAGATAAGGGATAAGAATGGTTCAGATATTTTCACCTGATGAACTCAATAATGCAGATATTCACAGAGGTGTATTCTATAGTCTGGATAGCAGGTTTATGAGTGTAGATGGTGATTTTAGTTTGGGGTGCATTGAGTTTCATCGACTCTTGGAACCTCAAGTGGACATGTCTGATTGGAGGCACACTGTCTGGATTTTGTAATAGAAGTCTGAATTTCGTGATTATTATTGCATGTCGCAGATGAAACCCTGGGTACTCATATTATCACTCAGGAAGAGGCTTTCCAATGAGAAGGAGGATAAGAAATGTTACAACTGAAAGAAGGATGGACACAGAGAAGTGTAAAGTAACTAAAGAAGCATCAGCAAGAAATGTGAGGAATATTAGATTTTTAAAAAAGGTGAGAAGACTAATGAGATTAAGAAGCATCAGAAAGAAAGGTGAGGCAAAATCAGGAGACCATGGTGTCCCACAAATGAAGTGAAGAAAATAGAGTTCAAGAATTGCAAGAGGTCCAAGGAGAGAAACTTTAGAAGTGTCCCCAGCCTGTGGCTGGAGCCTTGCAAGAGTGGAGTGGTGAAGTGAAAGTCAATATTGATTGGTCAGGGAGCTTGGGAGAGGTGAGGAAGAAAGAGAAATCTCACTGTTTGGAGAAGGAGGTAGGTTTATCTTAAACTGTGAGAGACTTGAGTGTACTGGTGTGCAGAAGAGTGACAGTTGGGATAGAAGAAAGGGAAAAGGATAAAGAAACAAATGCTCTTCCCTCTTCGTTAGATTTAATTTTTTTTTTTACAGGTAACCCATATCTCAGAATTGATGGTTTTCTTTCCCAAAGACAGGATTTTACACCCTCAGAAATATTTAACCATTTCACCTCTCCCTTCTCCAAGGCTTAGCATTTACATGTCTAACCACTCACTTATTGCTGAAGGAGTTTATGAATAATTGCCTTTAGATCCATTATACAAGAATTATCATAGCATGTTTCATCCCACTCTGAAATAAAAATCTGTGGCTTCAACATCTGAAGGATTAGAATGTTTTGAATGCTGGACAATGAGATATTTTTTCTCATTCTCTATCCTTCTACTTTTTTTTTTTGGTATTAGTGGGTTTGTTCAAAGTAATATCATAGGGAAAACCTTATCAGTACCAGGAAAATGAACATTATTCTTTTTTCTAGGTTTCTTTCAAAAATATTCTAACCTTGTACAAGAAGAAAAGTTTACCCTAGAACTGACTCACACCATGTTGGAATGTAAGAAAGAAAACTCAACCATGGAAGGTAAGTGCTAATATGCGCATAGTGAGTCGCTGACTATAATGGGTAAATGATATTCTTTCAGGGCTGGAGTGTGGTAGGTCACTTGTGGGACAGTGATCCAGGGGTCCCCTTGGTCCATTCAGGGCTGCGGATCACCATCACCCCCAGCAGGCAGACTGTGATAGATGAACGAAGGAATGGGGGCCATAGGCTTGCAGGTAAACAGTGTCCATTTATTCAGGTCTCGCAGAGTTTGTAATAGAGAAATCAAGAAGGCTCAGGGGTAGCAGTTACACAAAGGTGTTGTTGAACGTTATAAGAAATAATAAACAGATATAAAGCTCTTCCTTCAGGGGGAGTTCTAGGAAATTCACTAAAGGACAGAATCTCATCTAGTGGCTCCAACACTCTAGATCCCTACTAGAAGACCCACCCAAGGGTGAATTCCATATAAGGGGGGTACTGCTTTCTCCTTTCCTTTGCTAGTAATTCATTTAAACAATCATATCAATTTTACTTTTCAATAATATTTATTGTCACTTGTATGATCACAGTAAGAGATATATTAAGTTTAAAGGGTGGTTCTTCCTGGGGACATCTCAATATATATCCTAGGCTCCAGTCCTTGGGTCAGGTTAGTCTTTCCTAACTCCAGTAGTGTTCTTATTCAGTCACTTCCTTTTTTTTTGCTGTTGTCAGTTTGTTCCATAACTGTGATCTTAGCTTATTATACTTGTTATTGCACTTTGTTGTCCCCTTTCAATGCCATGGTAGTTTATGGCTTGCCCTGGGTCCATCCATGTTCCTTTCCGGTACCTCCCTTTTGGGGTGTTATGAACTAAGGGAAACTGAGGATTAAGACAAGTAAATATGATGGATGCCCAGGAATAAATATTATTTGGGGTCAATTAACTCCCATGTTACAAAAGCATAGCATTAACTGTCTTCCTGTGTCTAGACAAAAAAGACATTGTTCTAAAATTAACTGTGCAAAGGACATAAAGGATGGAGAAAAGCAGTATTTCACTTACATATACAAAATCCAGAACGCTCAGAAGGATTTGACTTTACAAATTATAGGGTCTGATTTGGGGATATAAGTAATAGGGGAGGAAGGCGCAAAGGAGAGGTTAAAGAGAAACACGGAGGATTGGGGGTCCCTCATAAAATTGGGTGTGCCTTGTGAGCACTGTGTGGGTGTAAACCTAAGCTCCCACAGCGGGAGAAAGGAAAACCCAGAATTAAACCTAAAATCCTTAGAACTGTAATCCAACAGGTAAGGATCAAAAATCAATAGTTCCAGTAAGGTTCATAGGTAAAGGATACATAAAAACTGTTTCATAACAGTTTTAGGTGCACAAATATATCAGGTGTCAATTATTTAGTGTGCATATCTTAATCTTTGAAAATGTGATTGCATAGATTTTGGATTTCTTCTCTTTTTTTGCCACACCTGGCAGTGCTCAGGGCTTAACCTGGTTCTGCATTTAGGGATCACTCATTGACAGTGCTCTGAGTACATTATGGGGTGTCAGGGGTGAAACCCAAGTCAGCCATATGGAAGACAAGTGCCATGGTCACTGTATTATCACTCCGTTGGATTTCTTTAGTCTTCATGTATCTTTTTACTTTATGCTCACTCTTATTTCCCTCACATATCTATTAAAACTGACTTCCTCAAGAGAGATCTAATACAGTTGTGTTTAAGAAAATAAATATTTCACGCATTTAAATGTTTTCTTAAATAATACACAATACTTACTGTATAGAATTGAAGTCTGTTTAGTTTCAGTTTCCTCCACTTTTGAAGGCTGGAGAATGGCAACACAATGTCACTTAGGGCTGCAATGATAACACAAACTGACACCTTGTAAACAATAGATATTTATTTTCTTCTAGTCCCACAAGAGGGAAGGTTGAGATCAGTTGCCAGCACGATTGGTTTCTGTTAAGGAATTTATTTCTGGCTTACAGATAGATGTTTTCTTGCTGTGTGAAAATGGCTTTTCATCTTTACAAAGGGCATGGAGTAGGGAGAAGGAAAGAGGGAGAGAGAGAGAGAGAAAAGGTGGGAATGGAGAGAGAGAAATCGAGCATAGAAAGAGAGGATGGAGAGTGGGAGAGGGAGTTGAACGATAGAAGGTGGGAAACTGAGAGGGAAAAGTATTTTGGTGTATCTTCCTCTTTTTTGAAAGGTCAAAGGATGTACCAGAAATTTTGTTCCATGGCTTGGAGGCCAGCCACACATGATAGGGGAAAAGGCAGCTCAGATAGAGAAGGGAGCACCAAATAAGGGTATTGGGAGGATCCTCCCAGGATGGGAGAAGCATGCTGAAAGTAGATTATAGACCAAACATGATTGCCACCCATTGCATCTTTTGCAAACTACAATACCCAAAAGGAGAGAGAGAACAGAGGGGAATGCCCTGCCACAGAGGCAGGGTGAGATGGGGGGAATGGGGGGTGGGAGGGATACTGGGACCCATGGTGGTGGGAAATGGGCACTGGTGGAGGGATGGGTATTTGATCATTGTATAATTGAAACCCAAGCACAAAATTTGTAAGTCTACAACTGTACCTCATGGTGTTTCACTAATAAAAATTAAAAAAAAGATGTACTGGGTTAAAAGCTACCACTCTTACGATGCAAATTAACCAAACTTAACTTCTCAAAGGCTCTCTGCCTCCAAACATAATCTCATTGAGGTTCACAGTTTCAGCACGTGTGCTTTAGGAAAACACAATCCAAACTGCGTGTTCACAAAATATGTGTGTGTGGGTGCTCTCACCATATGCGTTCCATGGCCATGAACTGCTTCCCCATTCCAGATGGCCAACAGTGATGCATGAAAGAAAGAGAAACCGGGGTCACCAAGCTGTTGGTGATCAGTTGCCATTTATCCCAATCTCCGTCCCTCTGTTTATTCCATTCTCTCAGCATGCCTATTCCAATATCACTGAGAGTCCCATTCCGGTCTCATACTGCCCCCCCATTCCTGTCTCCCACATTTCTTATGCAGTCTTCCCGCATGCACCCAGTTTCAAAGCCTTAGTCAAGAAACCAACCTCCAACGTTGGGGACAGCAACTACACACAGGTAAGATAGAACATCAACATCTGTAAAGCCCTTTCTTCCTGGGAAGCTCTTCTAAGATGAATGAAGAGCTCATCCTGCTAGGAGATCCACTCAAGGACGAAATTTCATCTTTCCTTATTCCATAACCATTTAAACAGTCACCTTAAATTAACTTCTTAATAATCTTTCTAGTCTTTTTTTATGGACACAGTAAGGGATTAAGCTGAATGGGTGGCTCTCCTGGGAACATCTCACTATAGATTCCAGACTACAGTGCTCAGGCCAGATTAGTTCTTCCTAACCACAGCAGGGTCCTTGTCCATTCACTTCTCTTTGGGTCATGACAGAATTCGTCCATTACCTTGCTCTTAACTTATAAATTTTATGGCATTTGACCAAACCCATTTCAATTCTAGGGTAGCTTACAGCTTGCCCTGGGTCCATCCTGTCCCTTCATCAGTACCCTGTTTTTAGGGTGCTAGGAACTAAGGGCAACTGAGGTTTAAGTCAAGTAAATATAACAGATGTCCAGGAGTATATATTATTCAGAGTCAATTTTATCTCCTACGCATTAACTGTCATCTTGTGTCTATACAAAAAGGACATTGCTCTAAAGTAAATTATGCAAAGGACATAAGGTAAAGAGAAAAGCAATATTTCACTTACAAATACAAACTCCAGAGTCCGTAGAAGGAACTGACCTTTTTACAAGTAGCATGGTTTGATTTTGAGATATAGGTGATTAACAGGTAGGGGAAGCAGAGCACAGAGGAGAAGTTAAAGATAAGCACAGAGGAATGGGAGTGCCTTGGGAGCACTGTGATGGGCCTAACCCAATAAACCTAAGCTCCCTATGACGAGGAAGAAAGGACAAACTAATGTTACCCTACACCAAACCATAGCAATTTTGAGAATTTATACATTCTTGGCCTAAAGAGCAATTTTTCATTGAAAATGGGAGAGTTTTGTATTTTCTTCTGAGATTTTGAATTTTTAAGGTTCCACTAAGCCTCCCCTTCCTGAAATCTGGTGGTTTTTATGGCTCTTACTGGCACTATACTTTGGGATCACTGCTGCTGAAGCTCAGGGGATCATTTGTAGTACTGGATATTGAATTTGGGTCTGCCAGGTACAGACACACACCCTACCCACTGTACTCATTCTCCATCTCTTATCCAGGATATTGAAAAATAGTTTGGTTCTAGCTACCTTTTCTGACTATATACAGGAAAGGAAATGGGAAAATGCCTGTTACTGCCTGATGTAGGTGAGTTTGACCTACATGATACCTGATGGGTATGAATCCTGCTTAAAATTCAATAAACTTGGGCATAGATCTCCAATCCTGCTTGGATTGGGACTGGGGCCTCCTTTACCCAGATCCCCCACCTTCCAGGCTTATACCCACCAACTGCCCCCGGGGGTGTGTAATCCCATCAACGGCCAAGACCCAGAGACTATAAAACCCTGCTCCCGGAAGCGACATCTTATTATCTAGGTCTTGCTCTGGAGAAACTGGCAGGCTACCAAAAGTATGCTGCCCACATGGCAGAGTCTGGCAAACTCCCCGTGGCGTATTCAATATGCCAAAAACCAGTAATAATGATGGGTCTCATTCTCCTGACCCTGAAAGAGCCTCGAATGTAGCACTTTTTAAAATTTCAGGGCTAGGATGAAGGAGACGTTACTGGGGCCAGCTCGAGGCAATTGATGACCAACAGGATGATAGTGATACAGTGAATTTGGGCATTGTGATTCCACAAGATCATTTTTAAAAAATTTTTATTAGTGAGACATCATGAGGTACAGTTGTAGACTTACAAATTTTTCCACAAGATCATTTTTGTGATTTAAGTTTTATAAGCATGCATACTGAAATCACTTTTCTCTAGCCAAGGGGTTAAGGCAATTGTCTTGTATGTGGTTAACCATGGTTTTATATCTGGCACCAAATCTGACCCTCTAAGAACCATCAAGGCTCATTCCTGAGCACAGAGACAGGAGTAGCTCCTGAACACAGCTGGGAGGGATTCCAAAACAACAAAAATATCTCTTGTCTTATATTGTACTAATATGGCTAAATATCAACACAGGGAAATCCTGGAGCTGCTGCCCGAAGAATTGGAATCCATTTGGTTCAAATTGCTACTTTTTTTCTTCTGAGGAAAAAAACTGGACTGACAGCGAGAAGCACTGTGCAGAGATGCAGGCGCATCTGCTGGTGGTTGACAGCAAGGAGGAAGAGGTACTTTCCGGTCAACGTTGGAGTCATGGTCCTGCCAGCTCTGTCCCTCGCTCCTGCTTGGGAGGAAGTTCTCATGGTCAGGGGTGTTGCAGCCGAGGCATAAGGCTTTGGATAAAATAGATGGGACCGGACATCTAAGTCTTTGCATTCTACACTTTCTTCTGATTCCATTTAAATCCTCCCCATCAATATAGTGGGGTATTATAAGGAGGCTTGAGTGGAAAGATGGGTATATTTGAACAGGAAATATCAGTGAATTATGTGAATCTACATACATTTTATAAATTATTAGTTTCAATGGGGGCTATTTCTGATCATGGGATTGAAGATTGCTCCTAGCAGAGAGATTAATCTACTGGCAGCTGATCTACTTTTTGTGTGTCAGCCTTAAGCTTGACCTCTAACATTTTGAAGCCAAAATATAGAATTACTGGTGCATTAGGGTGGCCTGACTCTTATGGTCTCCAAGCACTAATAAAATGAAAACAACTGCCACAACAATAAGCAGAAAAGAGGAAATAAACAATACATAATCAACTGACACTTAATACCCATCTTCCAAGATTACCACACCACATTTGATGGGGTTCAAATGTAGTTTGAACCATGGAAACACCTGCAAGGGTGATTAGAGGCCGTCCCAATAGCCTCCATCCCTTTCAGAGAGCCTGGCAAGTAACTGAGAGTATCCCGTCTGCACGACAGAGCTTGGCAAGCTATCCATGGAGTATTCGATATGCCAAAACCAGTAAATACAATGGGTCTCATTCCCCTGATCCTGAAAGAGCCACCAATACAGCAATGTTAAGAAGGATGAGGAAGGAGAGGCTGATAAAATCTCAAGGCCGAACTAGGCTGCCCAAATGAACAACAATGACTGTCTGTATTTTCAATGCACATACGCTAGCATCGGATGCATCCATGGAGGACCTGATGGTGCAAGAGCTAAAGATCTAGTACAACATCATTGGTCTGACTGAGACGAGAAGGAATCAACCATACCACACCATTTTCAACACTGGAGAAGAACTGTTCCTCAGAACATGCAACACAAGAGGTGTTGGTGTTCTTGTCAACATGAACTTGGCCATGAGCATTGATTCATTCGAATGCCTAAGATCCCAAATAGGATGATTACACTTGAATTGATGTGGCTCACTTCTGGGGGTTTCTATCTTTGTTGTCTACGCACCAACATCCAATTATGATGAAGAAGAAATTGAGAAGTTCTACATGGAGCTGGAAAAGTTCTATAAAGAAGACCACACCTTCTACAAGATCATTGTCGGTGATTTTAATGCCAAGATAGGACTGAAAAGATCAGCTGAAGAACTCCACCTCGGGACCCATAGCCTAGAATGGAATGAACAGGGTGAGAGACTGTCTGAGTTCATCAAGTTGACCAAGACCATCCATGGTAACTCACAGCTCCAGAAGGCCAAATCTAAACGTTGGACATGGGAGTCTCCCAGTGGATGGTTCTACAATAAAATTGACCGCATCATATTCAATCGACGGTTTTGCCTGACCGATGTCACTATTGTCCCAAAATTCCAAACGGGATTGGACCACCATCTCCTTCGTGCAAAATTCTACCTCACGGAGCGTGGAGAAAGGGCTGCAAAGTTTTAAGAAGAGAACTCCCAGAACGACCACCAACTGGGAGCTCTTTGACACTATTGCAGTAACACGGGAAGATGCTGTCATTGACAACATTGTCGAGGAATATGATTGACTGGTTCAGCACTTCCATGATTTTGTGAGGAATGCCGAGAGATAGGTAACCACAAAATGATGACTGTCTTCAAAAACTCTCGAGCTCATTCACCAATCTGGCTTGGCGCAATCCTCAGGCAACCGCAAGTGAACATCTGAGCTCGCAAAGCAGTGCAGAGAAGCGATCAAGGAAGACCTCAAGGAGAGAAGAGCAGCAGTGCTGGCAGATGTGGCAGAAGCCGGGAAAAGCATTTGCAATGCACGGCTGTCCTTCGCCAACTACAAGATCAAGATGACTGCCCTCCAACGTCCTGATGGATCTAACACATCTTTCAGAAGGGCAATGGAGAAGACTATCCATGACTTCTACTCGGATCTCTTCGATAGCCATGTCCACCTTCCCACAACCAAATTCTGCAGGATGGATATGTTGTTCCCAATATTCTCCCTTCTGAAATCCGACACACCAGTAAAGAAGCAAACATCACCGTGCCCAGACAAGGTCAGACCTGAACACCTGAAGAACCTGCAGTCAGTACTCATCAATTCACTGGCTCGGCTCTTCTGTCTGAATGCAAGGTTCCGTCCTAATGAAAAACCAGTAGGACTGTAGTACTGTACAAGAAAGGAGACATCCATGACATTGGCAATATTGCTCTCTCTGCCTATTGTCTGTCATCTACAAGCTGTTCACTCGAGTCATCCTGAATAGGATTGGCAGAACACTAGATGAAGGACAACCATGTGAGTAAGCAGGGTTCTGAAAAGGATTCAGCACGATCGACCATATCCACACGATAGCCAAACTGATTGAGGTTTCTCGGGAGTTCAAGATGCTGCTCTGTCTAACATTCATTGATTTAAAGAAGGCCTTTGATTCTGTTGAGACTGAAGTGGTCATCGAAGCCCTAGGCAAAAAGCGCATTCGGACTCAATACATCAGGATCCTCCATGAGCTGTATTACAGATTCACTACCAGGATCTCACCATTCTATAAGGAAGTGGTCATCAATGTAAAGAGAGGGGTTCAGCAGAGTGATACCATTTCACCGAAACTCTTCAGTGCCACCCTCGAGAACATCATGTAACGACTGGAATGGGAAGGAATGAGATTAAAGATAGACGGTTGACAACTACACCACCTTTGCTTTGCTGATGACATTGTTCTAATAACACTAAACATTAGCCAAGCGGCACAAATGCTGACTGACTTCGACTGTGAGTGTGGAAAGGTCAGACTACAGCTGAATCTCACGAAGACAATGTTTATGAAAAAATGGTCTTGTTCCTGAAGCTCCATTCGCTCTCAATGGAACGGCCATCTCCAAATGCAACAGTTATGTGTACCTAGGTCAAGAAGTCAACATGATGAATGACCTGGCACCTGAGTTGCGCAGGAGGAAGAGAGCCGCTTGGAATGCCTTCAAGAGTGTCGAAGAAGAGGATAAAAAACCTCCGCTCTGGGCACATCTCTTTGATTCCACTGTTCTTCCTGCATTAACATATGCCTCAGAGACAAGGGCCCTAGGAAAATAGGATGAGAACGCTATTTGGATCTCCCAATGAGGAATCAAAAGAGTTATGCTTGGAGTATTACATTTCACTCAAGTGAGAGAAAGAATCCAGAGTTCCCACCTCCGTTGCTGATTGAGAATCAGGAACGCTGTCTCATTTGCCAAGGTGTCGAAAATCAGATGGGCTGAACACGTAATGCGATTTGGAGATGACCACTGGACTATAGCCATTACCGACTGGATTCCACGGGATGTCAAAAGATTGTGTGTTTTTTTGTCAAGACCCTGAATGAAAGGTTTGAGGCTCTTCGTGTTTCTGGAGCGGGCAGATGTCATTGGGCTATACTGGTATGCGACAAGGAAGAATGGAGATGTTGCTGGCACCCGCTCGAGCAAATCGATGAGTAACGGGATGTCAAGTGATCAATTGATCAAGTAATCAATTAAAAAGAGCCATAAAGTGAAATAGGAAAGGAATAAACAGTGATGAAGTGAAATAACTTAAGAAGTTATCAAAGGAAAGAGAATTCATGTCAATAATTTCTCTCCAGAACTTTGAAGACTCCCATCTCCTACTGATGAAGTGGGGGTGGGTGTGAGATGATGATTCACTGTGAGCACGGGCAGAAACCTCTGTCCTGTGTGCTGGGCACTGCAGTTCTCTAATGGATTCTGCTCTGAATTACAATCCTAATGCTGGGCTGGAGTGATAGCACAGAAGCAAGGGCGTTTGCCTTGCACATGGCTGACTGAGATCGATTCCCAGCATCTCATATGGTCTCCTGAGAACCCTCAGGAGTAATTCCTGAGTGCATGAGCCAGGAATAACCACTGCCATGTGTGATCCAAAAAAAAAGATTTCTAATTGCCAAAGGGATATAGGAAGTTGTGTCAGTGGCGCATCCTTAGGTATGAGACAGGAGCCTTCATGAATAGCATTTGTGGTCTTATTTTCCTTCTCTCCATATAAGCTCACTATGAGAGGTAATAATTTTGAAGAGGAAAAGAGGTCTTTTCCTGATCATGATGTTCTTCTGATCTGGGAACATCAGTCTGCATAACTATTTCAGTTGTTTATAAGCTGCCCTGTCTGTGGGGCTTTGTTTCGAGGCCTGAACACCTAAGACAAACACCGTCTTTCCAAGAGGTGCCTTTGATCCTGTATTGTTCAGTCACAGAAGACCCAGATCTCTGGGGCTGACCCTGGGTGCCTTTTCATGGACCCTTTCATTTTGGTGTTGTCTTTTTCCTATGGCTATAAAGGACTCAAAATCTAGGTGAATGCTATAAGCTCTAACCCACTTCTATTGTTTCCTAGGACTTTATCGAAAATAATTTGAATGAGGATCACGTTTATTATTTGGGGCTGTCAGATCTGAAGAATGGTCACTGGGAATGGGTTAATGACACACCATACAATCAAAGCGTCACGTGAGTATTGAACTGAGTAAGGGGATCCTGAGTCCTGCAGACTGTAGGAACTTCAGGAACCTCCAAATATCAGCTTTAAAATATTATTTTTTTTGCTCAGCGGGCCAAGTAACGTCTCCATTGTGAGACTTCTTGTTACTGTGTTTGGCATATTGAATACTCTTGGTAGCACACGCATAACTTCTGGGCATTAATTTTCATATTTTAATTTGCATTCTGCTACTAATCACCTCAAGAAGTCTATAAAGCATCATTTTCTTTTTCTCCGTGTAGAAATGAGGACACTGAATTTAGATGACCCGGGAAAAGTTTCCTGTAGTGGCAGCGATTATCTTCCAGCCCAGCTTTATTTGATATGAAACCTGTACTTTTGAAATTTATATATTCAAGATAATAAAATTAAGTCAAGAAAAATCACAGCCATTCTTTTTTTAATATATTTTTTTAATTTTTATGTATTTATTTATTTATTTTTTACTTTTAGTGAAACTCCATGAGGTACAGTTGTAGATTTACAATTTTTTGTGCTTGGGTTTCGATTATACAATGATCAAATATCCATCCCTCCACCAGTGCCCATTTTCCACCACCATGGATGATATCCCTCCCACCCCCATCCCCCCCATCTCACCTTGTCTCTGTGGCAGGGCAATCCATTGTGTTCTCTCTCTCCTTTTGAGTGTTGTGGTCTGCAAAAGAGGCTTTGAGTGGCAAAAATGTTCAGTCCATAGTCTACTTTCAACATGCATCTCCCCTCCTGGGAGGATCCTCCAAACACCCTTTATTTGGTGCTCCCTTCTATATCTGAGCTGCCCTTTCCCCTAGAATGCCTGGCTGGCCTCTAAGCTATGGAGTAATCCTCCTGGTGTTGATCTCAGCTATTCTTGGGTATCAATCTCATATTTTGTTTCTTTATATTCCCCAGATGAATGCAATCTTTCTATGTCTATCCCTCTCTTTCTGACTCATTTCGCTTAGCATGATACTTTCCATGTTGTACCACTTGTATATAAATTTCATGACTTCATCTTTTCTAACAGCTACATAGTACTCCATTGTGTAGATGTACCAAAGTTTCTTTAACCAGTCATCTGTTCGTGGGCATTCAGGTTTCTTCCAGTTTCTGGCTATTGTAAAGAGTGCTGCAATGAACAAACAAGTGCAGATGTCACTTCGACTATACATTTTTGCCTCTCTGGGATATATTCCCAGGAGTGGTATTGCTGGGTCAAATGGGAGCTCAATTTCTAATTTTTTGAGAATCGTCCATACTGTTTTCCTGAAAGGCTGAACCAGTTGACATTCCCACCAACAGTGAAACAGTGTCCCTTTCTCGCCACATCCGCGCCAACACCGATTGCTTTTGTTCTTTTGGATGTGGGCCAGTCTCTGAGGTGTGAGATGGTATCTCATTGTGGTTTTGATCTGCATCTCTCTGATAATGAATGATGTAGAACATTTTCTCATGTGCTTTTTTTTGCCATTTGGATTTCTTCTTTGAGAAAGTTTCTGTTCATTTCATTGCCCCATTTTTTGATGGGGTTGGATGTTTTCTTCTTGTGGAGTTCAACCAGTATTTTGTATATCTTTGATATCAACCCCTTGTCAGATGTGTATTCGGTGAATATCCTTTCCCATTCTGTAGACTGTCTTTGTATTTTGGTCACTGTTTCTTTTGAGGTGCAGAAGCTTCTTAGTTTAAGATAGTCCCATTTATCTATCTCTGTTTTCACTTGCTCGGCCAGTGGCATGGCATCTTTGAAGATACAATTAGCTTCAATGTCATGGAGGGTTTTGCAGACTTTGTCTTCAATAAACATTATGGATTCTGGTCTGATGTTGAGATCTTTAATCCATTTTGATCTTACTTTTGTACATGGTGTTAGGCAGAGTTCTGAGCCCATTTTTTTGCATATAACCGTCCAGTGATGCCAGCACAATTTGTTAAAGAGGCTTTCCTTACTCCACTTCACATTACTTGCACCTTTATCAAAGATTAAATGATCATATGATTGAGGGGAGATGTCGGTGTATTCAACCCTGTTCCATTGGTCTGCAGTTCTGCCTTTGTTCCAGTACCATGCTGTTTTAATTATTACTGCTTTGTAGTAGAGTTTGAAGTTAGGGAGGTTGATTCCTCCCATTTTCTTTTTCCCAAGAATTGCTTTAGCTATTCGTGGGGGCTTATTGTTCCATATAAATTTCAGGAGTGTTTGCTCCATTTCTTTGGAGAATGTCATGGGTATCCTTATAGGGATTGCATTGAATTTATACAATGCTTTCGGTAGTCTTGCCATTTTGACAATGTTAAGTCTCCCGACCCATGAGCAGGGGATATCTTTCCATTTCCTCATGTCCTCTTTTATTTCCTGAAGTAGCGTTTTGTAGTTTTCTTTGTGCAGGTCCTTTACTTCCTTAGTTAAGCTGATTCCTAGGTACTTGATTTTCTGGGGAACAATTGTGAACGGGATCATTTTTTTCATGTAGCTTTCTTCTCTCTCACTGTTTGCGTATAGGAAAGCCATGGACTTTTGGGTATTGATTTTATAGCCTGCAACTTTACTATATGAGTCTATTGTTTCTAGGAGTTTTTTGGTGGAGGTTATTGGGTTCTCTAAGTATAGTATCATATCATCTGCGAATAGTGAGAGCTTGATTTCTTCCTTTCCTACCTGAATGCCCTTAATATCTTTTTCTTGCCTAATCGCTATTGCAAGTACTTCCAGTACTATATTGAACAGCAGTCACAGCCATTCTTTAAGTGTAAGCCTTGTCATAAAGATATAAGATAGATTCTGATAGTTCTCACGTAACTTATATTTATGTAGGTGAAAAAAATCTCTTAGGCCAGAATGAAAGTACAGCAGTTAGGGTGTTTGCCTTGCACGCCCCCCTTCTTGCCCCTGATCTATCCCTAGCAGCTCATATGGTCCCTCAAACACTTACAGGAGTAATTCCTGAATGAAGAGACAGAATATCCCCTGAGCAATGCTGGGTGTGACCCAAAAAGCAAAACAAAAATAAAAACAAAAAGCCCAACTCTTTATATCCTTAAGTACCATTTAGTAAGTTAATACCTTAGAGACTCATAGGAACTATTTGAAATGTATAGGAATAGACTCTAGCTTGATTATTTTAGATTAAGAACAGAATACGATCTTATGACTTAGATAACAGTAGTAGAATCAGAAATATTTTTCTAAGAAATGTAATTTTATTTATTTATTTAAAAATTGTTATTTTCCCTTAAACTTTATATAAACACTGATCTGTACAAAGATGTTCATGATGATTTGTTTTACAGGCACTCAATATTCCAACTCCAATCCCTCCACTATTGTCTTCAACTTTTCTAACCAGACCTTCAGGCTCATAGCAGGCTCTCAATAGTTTATTTTATATTCTTTGTTATCAATAGTTTGCTAACACAATGATCATAAAATATTTCCCTAGAAGAAAGCTAGTGAAGATTGTTGTACTCACCATGGAGCCATAAGTTCTTATATGAGAGCTTACTAAGATGTTGATACAGGTTAAGCCTCCTTTACATATATATATATATATATATTTAATTGAAATTGATTGCCTTCTACATTACATCGCTTTCAATCTGGTATGCTACTCTTGGTTTATCAGTGTTATAGAATTTTAGATGTTATTCACCTGGCAAATATTTCAGGAAGTCCAAAACTTTTGATGGGGAGATATGGCTGGAGTTAAATTTTTTAAAAAAAATTTTTATTATTGAAACACCATGAGGTACAGTTGTAGACTTACAAATTTTTGTGCTTGGGTTTCAGTTATACAATGATCGAGTGCCCATCCCTCCACCAGTGCCCATTCTCCACCACCACTGATCCCAGTATTCCTCCTACCCCCCCATTCCCCCATCCCACCCTGCCTCTGTGGCAGGGTATTCCCTTTTGTTCTTTCTCTCCTTTTGGGTGCTGTGGTTTTCAAAAGAGGCATTGAGTGGCAATCATATTCAGTCTATAGTCTACTTTCAGCATGCATCTCCCATCCTGGGAGGATCCTCCCAACACCCTTTATTTGGTGCTCCCTTCTCTATCTGAGCTGCCTTTTCCACTAGCGTGTGTGGCTGGCCTCCAAGCCATGGAGTAAACCTCCTGGTACCTATCTCAGCTATTCTTGAGTGTTAGTCTCCATTTTGTTACTTCATGTTCCCCAGATGAATGCAATCTTTATATGTCTGTCCCTTTATTTCTGACTCATTTCACTTAGCATGATACTTTCCATGTAGTACCACTTGTGTGTAAATTTCATGACTTCATCTTTTCCAACAGCTACATAGTATTCCATTGTGTAGATGTACCAAAGAGTCTTTAACCAGTCATCTGTCCTTGGGCACTCAGGTTTTTTCAGTATTCTAGCTAATGTAAAGAGTGCTGCAATGAACAAACAAGTGCAGATGTCACTTCAACTATAATTTTTTTTCTTTTTGTGCACCCGGCGATGCACAGGGGTTACTCCTGGCTCTGCACTCAGAAATCACTCCTTGCAGTGCTCAGGGGACCATATGGGATGCTGGGAATAGAACCTGGGTCGGCTGCGTGCAAGGCAAATGCCCTACCCGCTGTGCTATCTCTCCAGCCCCTCAACTATAAATTTTTGCCTCTCTGGGATATATTCCCAGGAGTGGTATTGCTGGGTCAAATGGGAGCTCAATTTCTAATTTTTGGAGAATCGTCCATACTGTTTTCCAAAAGGGCTGAACCAGTCGGCATTCCCACCAGCAGTGAAGGAGGGTCTCTTTATCGCCACATCCGTGCCAGCACCTGTTGCTTTTGTTCTTTTGGATGTGGGCCAGTCTCTGTAGTGTGGATGGCTACTTGTAAAAAATGGCCTCAGAGCTCTCTCTAAAACGATGTACAACGATATCCCATTGTTGTTTTGATCTGCGTCTCCCTGATGGTTAATGATGTAGAGATTTTCTCATGTGGCAATACTTCCCAAAGCATTGTACAAATTCAATGCGATCCCTATAATGATACCCATGACATTCTTCAAAGAAATGGAGCAAACACTTCTGAAATTCATATGGAACAATAAGCTCCCACCAATAGCTAAAGCAATTCTTGTGAAAAAGAAAATGGGAGGAATCAACCTCCCTAACTTAAAACTCTACTACAAAGCAGTAATAATTAAAACAGCATGGTACTGGAAAAAAGGCAGAGCTGCAGACCAATGGAACAGGTTTAAATATACTGACATCTCCCCCAATCATATGATCATCTAATCTTTGATAGGGAGCAAGAAATGTGAAGTGGAGCAAGGAAAGCCTCTTTAACAAAATGTGCTGGCAAAACTGGACGGCTACTTGTAAAAAATGGCCTCAGATCTCTCTCTAAAACGATGTACAAAAGTAAGATCAAAATAGATCAAAGACCTCAACATCAGACTGGAATCCATAAGGTATATTGAAGACAAAGTCTCCAAATTCTCCATGACATTGAAGCTAATGGTATCTTCAAAGATGTCACGCCATTGGCCAAGCAAGTGAAAACAGAGATAGATGAATAGGACTATCTTAAGCTAAGAAGCTTCTGCATCTCAAAAGAAACAGTGACCAAAATACAAAGACAGTCTACAGGGTGGGAAAGGATATTCTCCAAATTCACATCCGACAAGGGATTGATATCAAGGATATACAAAGTACTGGTTGAACTCCACAAGAAGGAAACATCCAATCCCATCAAAAAATGGGGCAACGAAATAAACAGAGACTTTCTTAAAGAAGAAATCCGAATGGCTAAAAGGCACATGGAGTTAAATTTTTAATTGGCTGGGAACTTTGGGGCATATGTGTGTGAGACTAAAAGGAGTTCCGGAGTACAGAGGGATGGAGGGAGGCAGGCCATCCCCAAATCTATGAATGCCTGGAGATTTCAGTTGCAAAATTCATCCCTGAGCTTTTTTTTTTATTTTTTAAATTGAATCACCGTGAGATACAGTTACAAAACTTTTATTTGGAGTTTCAGTCATACAATGATTGACCAATCTGAGCCATGAGCACTATCAGCCCGGTCTGCCGAATATACGTGGACTTGCCTCCCATGTTGGGGCCTGTGATGATGTGGAACATCTGTTTATCTTTTTCAAACTCAACATCATTAGGAATAAAGGCAACGTCATCTTGCACTTCCACACAAGCGTGTCTGGATGCTTTCAAAGTCACTCTGCCCTGTCCCTTCTCCAAAATCACGGGCCGGACGTAGGGGACAGGCGCTACCCACCCTACCCAGATAAATACCCCACTGGCAGATTTCCACTCTCGACACTACTTCCACTACCCAGCCGTCGCCACACTCCAGGACGCTTTCCGGACCCGCGCGGCAGCTCCGGCCGCGCGACACATCATAAGACACTAAATACCCATCTTCTGGAATTGTCGTACCATATTTGATAGGGTTCAAATATGGTAACACCTACAAGGGTGATTAGAGGTCACCCCAAAAGCCTCTATACCTCTCGGAAAGACTGGCAAGCTACCGAGAGTATTCCGCCCGCACGGAAGAGCCTGGCAAGCTATCCGCTGTGTACTCGATATGCCAAAACCAGTAACTACAACTGGTCTCATTCACCTGACCCTGAAGGCTTCACCGACATGGCAGCACTGAGAAGGATGAGAAAGGAGAGGCCGACAAAATCTCAAGGCCGACCTAGGCTGCCACAACGAAGGAAGACAAAAATGATCGTCTGTACTTTCAATGCACGTACGCTAGAATCAGATGCATCCATCGAGGACCTGATGGTACAAGCGCGAATGATCAAGTACGACATCATTGGTCTGACCGAGACAAGAAGGCACGAATCTCACCATGCCGTTTTCGACACCGGAGAAGAATTGTTCCTCAGAACATGCGATAAAAGAGGTGTTGGAGGCGTCGGTGTCCTTGTCAACACAAACTTGGCCAAGAGCATTGATTCATTCGAATGCCTAACAACCCGAATCGGACGTTTACATTTGAATAGATGTGGCTCACTGCCTGCAGTTTCTATCTTCGTTGTCTACGCACCAACATCTCATTATGATGAAAGAGAAATCGAGAAGTTCTACATGGAGCTAGAGAAGTTCTATAAAGAAGACCACACCTTCTACAAGATCATTGTGGGTGATTTTAATGCCAAGATAGGACCGAGAAGATCAGCTGAAGAACTTCACATCGGGACCCATGGCCTAGAATGGAACGAACAGGGTGAGAGACTGTCTGAGTTCATCATGTCGACCAAGACCATTCATGGTAACTCACAGTTCCAGAAGGCAGAATCTAAACGATGGACATGGGAGTCTCCCGGTGGACGATTCCACAACGAAATAGACCACATCATATTCAATCGACGGTTTTGCCTGACTGATGTCGCTGTTGTCCCAAAATTTCGAACGGGATCGGACCACCGTCTCCTTCGTGCAAAATTCTACTTCACAGAGCGGGGAGAAAGGGCTGCAAAGTTCAAAAAGAGAACTCCCAGAATGACCACCAACTGGGAACTCTTTGGTACTATTGCGGCAACATGGGAAGATGCCATTGTTGACAACATTGACAAGGAATACGATCGACTGGTTCAGCACCTCCATGAATGTGCGAGGAATGCCAAGAGAGAGATAGCCACAAAAAGTCGCCTATCTTCGAAAACTCTTGAGCTAATTTGCCAGTGTGGTTTGGCGCATGCCTCAGGCAACCGCAAGCTAACGTCCGAGCTTGCAAAGCAGTGCAGAGATGTGATCAAGGAAGACCTCAAAGAGAGAAGAGCAGAAGTACTGGTAGATGCGGCAGAAGCCGGGAAAAGTATTCGTAACGCCCGCCTGTCCTTCGCCAACTATAAGACCAAGATGACTGCCCTCCGACGTCCTGATGGATCCATCACATCCTCCAGAACGGCAATGGAGAAGATTATCCATGACTTCTACTCAAATCTCTTCGATAGCCATGTCCACTTGCCGACATACCAAATTCCACAGGATGGGTATGTCGTTCCCAACGTTCTCCCTTCCGAAATCCGACACGCCATTTCGTCAGTAAAGAAGCAAACAGCACCCGGCCCAGACAAGGTCAGACCTGAACACCTGAAGAACCTGCCGTCAGTACTCATCAATACACTGGCTCGGCTCTTCACTCGCTACCTGTCTGAATGCAAGGTTCCGTCCCAATGGAAAACCAGCAGGACCGTACTACTGTTCAAGAAGGGAGACATCCATGACATTGGCAACTATCGCCCCATCTGCCTATTGTCTGTCATCTACAAGCTGTTCACTCGAGTCATCCTGAATAGGATTGGCAGAACACTAGATGAAGGACAACCATGCGAGCAAGCAGGGTTCCGCAAAGGATTCAGCACCATCGACCATATCCACACGGTAACCAAGCTCATTGAGGTTTCTCGGGAGTTCAAGATGCCGCTCTGCTTAACGTTCATTGATTTAAAGAAGGCCTTTGATTCTGTTGAGACGGAAGCGGTCATTGAAGCCCTAGCCAATCAGGGCATTCAAGCCCAATACATCAGGATCCTCCGTGAGCTGTATTGCGGATTCACTACCAGGATCTCACCATTCTACAAAGAAGTGATCGTTGATGTCAAGAGAGGGGTGCGGCAGGGTGATACCATTTCACCAAAACTCTTCAGTGCCACCCTCGAGAACATCATGTGACGACTGGAATGGGAAGGAATGGGAGTGAAGATAGATGGTCGGCAACTACACCACCTCCGCTTTGCTGGTGACATTGTTTTAATAACACCAAACATCAGCCAAGCGGCACAAATGCTGGCCGACTTTGACCGTGAGTGTGGAAAGGTAGGACTACAGCTGAATCTTACGAAGACAATGTTTATGAGAAACAGCCTTGTTCCTGACGCCCCATTTGCTCTCAATGGAACGACCATCTCCGAATGCAACAACTATGTGTACCTAGGTCGAGAGGTCAACATGAGAAATGACCTGGCACCCGAGCTGCGCAGGAGGAAGAGAGCGGCTTGGAACGCCTTCAAGAACGTTGAAGAAATAGCTAAGAGGACGAAGAACCTCCGGCTCCGGGCACATCTCTTTGATTCCACTGTTCTTCCTGCATTAACATATGCCTCAGAGACCTGGGCCCTATGCAAACAAGATGAGAACGCCATTCAGGTCTCCCAAAGAAGAATAGAAAGAGCTATGCTTGGAATATCACGTTTCACTCAAATGAGAGAACGAATCCGGAGTTCTGACATCCGTCGACGATCAAGGATCAGGGACGCTGTCTCATATGCCAAGGTGTCGAAAATCAGATGGGCTGGTCACGTAATGTGATTTAAAGACGACCGTTGGACTAGAGCTGTTACTGATTGGATTCCACGGGATGTCAAGAGACCGCGTGGCCGCCCACCTACCAGATGGTCAGACTTCTTTGTCAAGATCATGAATGATCGGTTTGAGGCCCTCCATGTTCCCGGAGCGAAGAGATGCCATTGGGCTACACTAGCACGCGACAGGGACAAATGGAGGCGTTACTGGCGCCCGCTCGAGCAAATTGACGACTAACGGGAAGTTAAGTCATTAAGTGATTAAGTGAATGATTGACCACCCTTCTCTCCACCAATGCACATTTTCTACCACCAATGTCTCTCATATACCCCTACCCCTATCCCAACCCTCCCCCTGACTCTATGGCAGACAATTTCCCCCATAATCCATCTCTAGTTTTTGCATCCCTGAGCTTTTCAACCCAGGATTCATTTCTGGGTGAGGCTCATCCTGAGCAGTGTAATCTGGGCTAGAGCATGGTGGCTATTTTGGAGTATCTGGGGCTCTGTTTGAGTGGGCACTAGGCTCACCCAGCATTCTCTGGGGTGCCCTCGATGACTCAACCTTGGGCGGTGTCTAGAAGCATCAAATCAAAGATAGTTTAAGCAAGTCTCATAGTCCAAAAGTAGTACATAAAAAAAGCCTACTTTATTGATATGACCACGATAAAATTTTTTGATCACTAAAGGAGCCCATGGATTCAGGGCACAAGCATAAACTGATAAAGGCAGGTCTGCAGGAAGGGTGTCTGACACAAGGCGATGGGGCAGCTCTAGGGGATGGCAGCCCCATTTTCAGGGGAAATGCCGGCAACAGATGGATGGGTCATGTGTAAGGATTGGGGAGGCAATGATTTGTGTGTCTCTGACCTGACCTCCATAACGCTCTATGACAGACCTTGCTTCACTGTCTCTCTTCAAAGACAGTTTGAGAAACATACTTATCCTGTTCTCCTTTTTCAGGTTCTGGCACCAAAATGAACCCAATAATGACTATGAACATTGTGTTACATTAGATTTTCGTTGCGAATGGGGCTGGAATGATATGTCTTGTAATGAGCCTGAGCATTCAATTTGTGAGATGTTGAAGATCTACTTATGAATGGAACATTCTCCATGACCCTGTGATAGAGATGTCCTTGTTGATTACACAGAGAGCTAATTTGCTGTTGTGCATCTCTTATAAGCCATCAACAAAGAAGCTTTCAGCAGTATACTACTTATGACGAATCAGTGTACCTATTTCTTCATTTCTTCATTCAAAAAATTGTTGAATATTTTCCAGTGAAGACACCATATCGGATAACCTTTTCATTGACAACTAGAGGGAACCTGAGTCTCCTAATTTTTGTCTAATTTCTCACGTGTTAGCTGTGATTACATTATGTGACTCCCTATCTGCAATGCTCTATGGATTGGTCAATAGGAAAATAATTCCAATTGTTGTTTTTTTTTCCTGAGCTAGATAGGTCATTCTGAATTGAAATCTCATTATGAAACATTTGAAAATTAATACACGTTAATGGAAGAAAAGCTTTAGTTTTGACCTGTACATTCTATGTTTAATCAGTTGTTGGGTGATGAATAGACTAATATTTCTCAGGTTTTTTGATATTATTATAGTGTTATTATAGTGGCTCCTTTAGTGATCGATAGCACAGCAGTAGGGCGTTTGCCTTGCATGCAGCCAACATGGCCAACCCGAGTTCGATTCCTCCGCCCGTCTCGGAGAGCCCGGCAAGCTACCGAGAGTATCCCGCCCGCAGGACAGAGCCTGGCAAGCTCCCCGTGACGTATTCGATATGCCAAACACAGTAACAACAAAGTCTCCAATGGAGACGTTACTGGGTCCGCTCGAGCAAATCGATGATCAACGGGAGGACCTTTACCTTTACCTTTTTTACCTATAGCATATACTATTTTAATTTTTTAAGTTATTTTTAAAAATTCTATTGAATCACCGTGAGATAGTTACAAGCTTTCATGTTTGTGTTACTATCACACAACAATCAAACACCTATACCTTCACCAGTGCACATTCCCCACCACCAATATCCCTGGTATAGACCGCCTTTCCCACCCTCCCCCTTCTTCCATGGCAGACAATTTTCCCCATACTCTCTCTCTCTACTTTTGAGCTTTATGGTCTGCAATACAGACACTGAGAGGTTATCATGCATAAATATCAGTTATGAGGACTGAGATAAAATGAAACTCTTTTCTGGAATGAAATAGGGGATTCTGGGATTGGTTGGCCTCATCATGAGGGCCCTAGAACAGGCAGGAAATGCCAAGGAAGACTTTTAAAACCGGAACCCTTTCTTCTTACTCCCAATGCATTGGAAGCCAGATCAGTTTTTTTTTTTTTGGTGGGGGAAGAGTGGTGGTAATCAAGTTCTCAATTAGTACCTTTTTTTTTACTTCTCCTTATTTTATGAAAGTAGTGTGATTTACAAAGTTACTCATAGTTGAGTTTTAGACATACAGTATAGAATCACTGATCCCACCACCAGTGCCAACTTCCCTCCCTCCTCCACCAGTGTGCCCAAGTTTTTTCCCGTAACCATTCCCCACCCCACAAGTTTCGTGGTTGAAATCTTGATTTCAGTGTTGTTGACCCTGTCGTTTGGATATTTGACTCTATTATTCTTTTTTTTTTTTGCATTTTGGGTCACACCGGCGATGCACAGAGGTCACTCCTGGCTCATGCACTCAGGAATTACTCCTGGCAGTGCTCAGGAGACCATATGGAATGCTGGGAATTAAACCCTGGTCTCCCTCGTGCAAGGCAAATACCCTACCTGCTGTGCTATCCCTTCAGTCCTGGCTCTATCATTTCTTACACCACCTTTGTACCTTAATCCCCCGATCTGTCCCCTTCTCTCTACCCCCTCCAGTCTTTCTCCTCCCTGTGCTCTGGGCCCAAGGTTGATCTGGGCATCTCCACTTTAACACATTGCATTTATATGTGATATTGAGAATAATCAGATGAAGAACATTTATATTTTAATTGTCTCTCTCCTCCAGATCACCTTGTAAGGCTGTGGCCCTTATATGGAACCAGAAAGCTATAAAGCACTTTTGAGAACCAGTGTTTGCTACCAGGGTATTCTGGGTATTCCAACTCAGGGTTTTCCTCTTGTCAAGGAGAAATAAAGCTGATTTCATGTGCCTCATCCCTGTCCTGTGATTCTTCTCGCCTGGATGGGCAAGGGCCCAGCATCATGAGGATTTCTTGACACTACTTTTTGGTCTTAGTGTCATACATGTTCTGTGTGGATTTCTATTCAAATGATACATTTATATTTTCTTTTTAGTAAAGTTCTTACAATATGCTACAATATAGCACAGTAGCTCTGTCTTCCCATTGTTCACCAATTTGCTTGAGCTGACACCAATAACGTCTCCATTGTGAGAGTTGTTGTTACTGTTTTTGGAATACCAAATATGCCATGGGGTGCTTGACAGGCTCTGCCGCATGGGCGGATACTCTCGTAGCTTGCTGGGCTCTGCAAGAGGGCCAGAGGAATCGAACCCGGGTTGGCCGTGTGCAAGGCAAATGCCTTACCTGCTGTGCTATCACTCCAGCCCATGCTACAACATAGAATAGCATGTTTAATAGATTTGGAACAATATAAAACAGCATATTTGATAGATTGGGGACCCTGTTCGGTGCAGACAAAGGGAGAGTGAAGGAATAGAAGTTTATTGGGGTGCTTCCGGACAGATTCTACATTGGCCCCAGGAGTGGTTGGGTTAGAGCTTTGACCTGGGAAAGACTAAGGGGGCTTTTAAGCGTCTTGGGCGGGAAAAAGTTCAAACACTAGTGAGATGTGTTGAGCCTGGATTTCTGTTATCTGTAGGCGGTCCTGATGTGAGTAAGGATGGAATGCAGCCTCACAGCTTTCTAGGTGGGTTAAAAGTCCTGTTCTCCAGCTGGGGAGGAGGGCGATCTTTGTTCTGGGAGTGTTGCTATCTCAGAGCCAGAAGCCATGTGATCTGAGCAAACCTTACAATATCTGTAATAAAACCTATAATATGTTGGCTGTTATGATCATTGTAGTTGATCATGATGAATCTCATTCTCCCTGAGGTTATCCTGTGGGCATCTTGAGGTTAAGTGCATGATGCAACCAAGTAACTGTGCTTGTCACCCTGCTTTTGAATTTATCTAAAGACTGGTCACTTTTATACTTATCTAAATATGTCTACGGTATGAGGGATTTACCAGTTTACTTTCAAGAAAGCAATTTGTATTCTGGGGTAATAGGGAACTTGATTTGCGATAATAATAGAGAACTATGATTTCAGTAAAATTGGGGTGAAATAAAGGAAGACGAAAAAGCTCGGGAGTAATTTCTTTGTGGAAATGTCGAGTGAGCATGAATGGTAATGAAATAGAGATAGTGATATTCGTCAATCCCACAAGTCTCTTTCCTCTATGTTACTTTTTATGAATGTGTCTCAGAAGCTGTTTCCTTTCATTTCTTCTAGAGCCACTATAAAATTATGTTCATATAACTGACTATATGAACTTTGTGCTTAAAATTGATATCTAAGTGAAGAAGCATCAATTGAATTCCAATCAATGGACAGAACTTTAAAAATTAATAAAATAACTCTTTTCTTTATTTTTAAAATTTTACTTTTTAGTCTCTTGGGGTCACACCCATCAATGTTCAGGGGTTACTCCTGACTCTGCACTCAGGAATTACTCCTAGTGGTGCTCAGGGGGCAATATGGGATTCCTGGAATCCAACTTGTTGCTGTGTCCCAAATAGTTTTTTTTTGAAGTAAAAATTAGAAATCTTTTTATTCCTATGTTAAAAGGAGGCTAATTACATTGAAAAAATTGTTTTATAATTAATAGTAATAGAATATCTGTAGGATAACATTGTTTTGTCCATCCTGCATAGCCTCAGATAGTTTAGGTTTATTGGGTTGCTCCCATCACCGTGCTCCCGTTCCTCTGTGTTTATTTGTAGCTTCTTTCTTTGTGCTCTGTTGACTTGTAAATACTGTTTGTCTCTTCTCCTTAAGTCCTTTGTTTAGTATACTCAGAATAATGTCCTTTTTTTTGTATGGGCACAGGAAGACAGTAGTAAATGCTATGCTTTTGTTATGTGGGAGTCATTTGACTCTAAATGACATTTTTCTCCTGGGCATCTGTTCTCTCACCTAAGCCACAGCTGCCCTTACTTCCTAGCACCCCCCAAATCAGGGACTGGTTGACCCAGGGCAAGCGGTGAGCTGTGTGCTACCTTGGCATCGAGATGGGCCTGGCCAAAGTGCTTAATGCTTAACTATAAGTTAAGAGTTTGGTCATGGACAGATGCTGTCATGATCCAAAAAGTAATAACTAAATTTGGACCCTGATAGGGTTAGAAATGATGAATCTGGCCTGAGCACTGTAGTCTGACTCTGTGGCAAGATGTTCCCAGGAGAACTGCCCTATAAACCTCAATGTATCTCTTACTGTGTCCACACAAAAATAACTAAAGTAGAAAAACACCTTAAGAGCTATTTTGTCTGAGGGTGGTCAGGAAGGGCTACCTTATGTTGTTTTTGCTTCCAGACTGGGTAGAGCATGGGCCTGGAGGGCAAGGTGGAGAGATATAAGTAGGGGTAGAGAGAGAAGCTGAGGTGTCAGAGTCAGATTCTAGAGAGGAGTCAGAATCGAGAGAGGAAAGGGAGAGCCCAGGCTGCGAGACACAGTGTGGAGAGATGCGCGGGATCGAGGAATGAGGGGCAAGGAAGGAAGAATACATGAAGTGGGAGAGACAAGAGACTGAATAAACGGTAACTAATCACAACCAGACTGGTCCTCGTTCTTCCTTCGCCTGCCCATTGCCTAGAGCAGTCCTGATCCTGTCAGTACACAGCGGCTTGAGAGCACCGCCCGCAAACACACAACCTCTTGAGGGCATTTCTTACAAATGTCCTAGGGTCATTTCAGAGTGTAAAGTAAAAGATTCTTCATTATACTAATAGCTGTACATGACAATAGATTTTTTTAATGACTTATTTTTGAAAAATTTATTTTGTTAATTTTTTTTTGAATCACTGTGAGATATACCCTTACAAAACTGTTCATGACTGGCTTTCATTCACTAAGTGTTCCAACACCCATCCCTCACCAGTGTACCTTTCCCAGCTAATACTTGTTCTTCAACACTAAATTTGGGGGTGGCTTCTTATTCTGTAATAAAGAACTCAAATCCACTAAAGTAGATTTAAACCACCATATTACCCAAAAGAGAAACGTTTCAATCAACTGCTATCTTGAAAATATCAGTAACAATTTAAATTAAAGTATAATAGTGTTATCACAGTGAATAAAGTGCAGAATCTTTCATTTTAATTGATTGAATTTAATACTATTTTTACATAGCAGATACTATAGGGTAGATTTTTAAAAAAATGTTAAATAGCACGTATTTAAATATTTTTAAAGAAGAAGTATTCTCAAATTACTTTTCAAAATGACTCCAGTTAAAAGTTCTGCTTAGTCGTCTGCCATAGAGGCAGCCAGGGGTTGGGAGGTGGGTGATGATTGGAGGGAACCTGGGGACAGTGATGCTGAGAAATGCACACTGGTGGAGGGATGGGTGTTGGGACACTGTATGACTGAAATCCAATCACGAACAGCTTTTTTTTCTTTTCTTTTTTTTTTTTTTAATTTATTTATTGAATCACTGTGGGAAAGGTTACAAAGATTTCAGGTTTATGTCTCAGTCATGCAAATATCAAACACATTTCCCTTTACCAATACTTATTTTTTACCATGAAGAACCCCAATAAAACCCCACGCCCCACCCCTCCCCGTCCCTGTGAAGCAGATGAATTCTAGTTAACACTCTATCTGCTTTGATTAGATTCATTGTTTCAATAAAAGATTCATCACTATTATTTAGAGTTTACCCCCCCCCCCCCAAATCAGACATGCTGAAAAAGCATTGTGAAGTGATTTGCTTTCTACGGCTGGGTTCAAGAATTAAATGTTGGTTTTGGATTTCTGCTCTTTTACCTATTGACCCTGGAAGTATTTCTACTGAAAGTCAGATAGTTAAGAAATTGGTTTCTGTGTTCTGGAGTCCTGGCCGTGCTGGAGAGCCGCTCGCGGGGGGCAACCGGTGGCCTCGGTAGGGCGTGAAGGGCGGACCGAAACGCCCCACTTCCCATGAGGTTTTAGTCGCCCCCACACTCCCGGCTCATACCTGCTGTCCACAAGGCTCCCATGTGGCCGCCATCTTTCTTTCCAGAGAGGAGAGGGCGAATGGGGCAACACCCTTTCCCCTCCGGCAGACTTGATGGCCTGGATCAATGCAGAGTCCGTTCACTTTTCTGCTCCAAGCTGCTGGGTTCTGCATTAAGTCCTTGTGCTTCTGGGGCCGTGGCCGTGCTGGAGAGCCGCTCGCGGCGGGCAACTGGTGACCTCGGTAGGGCGTGAAGGACGGACCAGAACGCCCCCCTTCCCATGAGGTTTTAGTCGCCCCCACACCCCCGGCTCATACCTGCTGTCCACAAGGCTCCCATGTGGCCGCCATCTTTCTTTCCAGAGGGAGGAGGGCGGAAGGGAGCAACACCCTTTCCCCTCTGGGCAGAAATGATTGCCTGGATTAACGCATAGTCCTTTCACTTTTCTGCTCCAAGCTGCTGGGTTCTGCATTAGGTCATTGTGCTTCTGGGGCTGTGGCCGTGCTGGAGAGCCGCTCGTGGGGGCACCTGGTGGCCTCGGTAGGGCGTGAAGGGCGGACCGAAACGCCCCCCTTCCCATGAGGTTTTAGTCGCCCCCACACTCCCGGCTCATACCTGCTGTCCACAAGGCTCCCAGGTGGCCGCCATCTTTCTTTCCAGAGAGGAGAGGGAGAATGGGGCAACACCCTTTCCCCTCTGGCAGACTTGATGGCCTGGATCAATGCATAGTCCGTTCACTTTTCTGCTCCAAGCTGCTGGGTTCTGCATTAAGTCCTTGTGCTTCTGGGGCCGTGGCTGTGCTGGAGAGCCGCTCGTGGGGGGCAACTGGTGACCTCGGTAGGGCGTGAAGGACGGACCAGAACGCCCCCCTTCCCATGAGGTTTTAGTCGCCCCCACACCCCCGGCTCATACCTGCTGTCCACAAGGCCCCCATGTGGCCGCCATCTTTCTTTCCAGAGGGAGGAGGGCGGAAGGGAGCAACACCCTTTCCCCTCTGGGCAGAAATGATTGCCTGGATTAACGCATAGTCCTTTCACTTTTCTGCTCCAAGCTGCTGGGTTCTGCATTAAGCCCTTGTGCTTCTGGGGCTGTGGCCGTGCTGGAGAGCCGTTCGTGGGGGGCAACTGGTGACCTCGGTAGGGCGTGAAGGACGGACTGGAACGCCCCCCTTCCCATGAGGTTTTAGTCGCCCCCACACTCCCGGCTCATACCTGCTGTCCACAAGGCTCCCATGTGGCCGCCATCTTTCTTTCCAGAGAGGAGAGGGCGAATGGGGCAACACCCTTTCCCCTCCGGCAGACTTGATGGCCTGGATCAACGCATAGTCCGTTCACTTTTCTGCTCCAAGCTGCTGGGTTCTGCATTAAGCCCTTGTGCTTCTGGGGCTGTGGCCGTGCTGGAGAGCCGCTCGTGGGGGGCAACTGGTGACCTCGGTAGGGCGTGAAGGACGGACCGGAACGCCCCCCTTCCCATGAGGTTTTAGTCGCCCCCACACCACCGGCTCATACCTGCTGTCCACAAGGCCCCCATGTGGCCGCCATCTTTCTTTCCAGAGGGAGGAGGGCGGAAGGGAGCAACACCCTTTCCCCTCTGGGCAGAAATGATTGCCTGGATTAACGCATAGTCCTTTCACTTTTCTGCTCCAAGCTGCTGGGTTCTGCATTAAGCCCTTGTGCTTCTGGGGCTGTGGCCGTGCTGGAGAGCCGTTCGTGGGGGGCAACTGGTGACCTCGGTAGGGCGTGAAGGACGGACTGGAACGCCCCCCTTCCCATGAGGTTTTAGTCGCCCCCACACTCCCGGCTCATACCTGCTGTCCACAAGGCTCCCATGTGGCCGCCATCTTTCTTTCCAGAGAGGAGAGGGCGAATGGGGCAACACCCTTTCCCCTCCGGCAGACTTGATGGCCTGGATCAACGCATAGTCCGTTCACTTTTCTGCTCCAAGCTGCTGGGTTCTGCATTAAGCCCTTGTGCTTCTGGGGCTGTGGCCGTGCTGGAGAGCCGCTCGTGGGGGGCAACTGGTGACCTCGGTAGGGCGTGAAGGACGGACCGGAACGCCCCCCTTCCCATGAGGTTTTAGTCGCCCCCACACCACCGGCTCATACCTGCTGTCCACAAGGCTCCCATGCGGCCGCCATCCTTCTTTCCAGAGAAGAGAGGGCGAATGGGGCAACACCCTTTCCCCTCTGGGCAGAAATGATGGCCTGGGTTAACTCATCGTCCGTTCACTTTTCCGCTCTAAGCTGCTGGTTTCTGCATTAAGTCCTTGCAATCACGAACAGCTTTGTAAGGGTCTATCTCACAGTGATTCAATTAAACAATTTGAAAAAAGTTCTGCTTAGCTGGGCCAGATAGCCCTTAGAGTGGTTAAGGTAACTTGCCTTATATGCAATTAGTCAATTTTTATAAAATATCAGTTTTATTGAGGTACTAAGATTTACAATACTATATATGCTATTCAGGCATATGTTATTCTGTCACTGTCCTCCCGTTGTTCATCAATTTGCTCGAGTGGGCCCAGTAACGTCTCCATTGGAGACTTTGTTGTTACTGTGTTTGGCATATCGAGTACATCACAGGTAGCTTGCCAGGCTCTGCCGTGTGGGTGAGATACTCTCGGTAGCTTGCCGGGCCCTCCGAGAGGGGTGGAGGAATCGAACTCGGGTCGGCCATGTTGGCTGCGTGCAAGGCAAATGCCCTACCGCTGTGCTATCGCTCCAGCCCAGTCAGGATGGCCGAGTGGTCTAAGGCGCCAGACTCATGGTATTAATATTATTATTTTTAATAATGTAGAAGTACTGTAGAAGAGAGCCTGGCAAGCTATGGAGAGTATTCAATATGCCAAACACAGTAACAACAACAACAAAAAAAGTCTCTCAATGGAGAAGTTACAGGGCCCGCTCGAGCAAATCGATGAACAACGGGAGGACAGTGTTTGTTTTGTGTTTATTGAAGTACTGCTGTTTGTTCAGCCATTGATTAAGCTGATTGGATTGGGGGAAGAAACAGAATTCTGAGAACCAAGGCTGATTTATTAACACAGATGTCTTTTCGCAGATGACTGGGGGGTAGGGGAGGAGAGCACAACCCTGAGAAAGCCAAACTGTTGAGAAACCACAATCCATGCAGAAAAACAACGTGTGGGACAGGGAAACGCAACAAGAATCATGGAGCATGAACTTCAGGAATGGAGTCCATCATGGAGTCTGTCAGGTCCCGCTCCATACCCAACAAAATTAGGCCAAAAAATGAGCTTGAATAGCTGAGCTAGAGGTGGTTTGTGGGTGTGGCTCCCACATACCTAACTTTTGGCCATTTTATTTCTTGGTAAACTTGGTGCCCAAGTTGTTGGGGTCTGGCCATAGGCACAGCAGCAATTTTGGGATACAGTGGGTTATCAGGAAGCCTGAAGGCACCATCAGGCTGCTGATGCACTCGTCCCTCAAGTACAGGTTGACCTACTGGTGGCACTCTAACCCCAGGCATACATTATTTATACACACTGTCCATCACAGAATACCTGCTTCTCTCCATCAGTATCCCTTGGGCTTCTCACAGACTCCCTTCTTCCCACGGGACAGTTTTATGGACAAAATCTTTAGTTCTGATGACATTGGTCCTTTGTTGTTCCCTTACTGTTTCTTTCTATCCCAAATGTGAGAGGCTTTTAAAATATTTATTTTTTTTGCTTTTGTTTTTATTCACAACTGGAGATGCTAAGGTGGAACCCCTGCTAAGGAATTACTTTAATACTTAGTAATTACTTAGTAATTCCACACTAAGGAATTACTCCTGGAAGTTTTGGGGGAGTGTACGTGATGCAGGGGATGGAACCCTGGTCAGCTGTGTGCAAGGCAAGTGTCCTGTCTACTGTACTATTGTTCTGGCACCAGATGGAAGTTTCTTTTAGTCACAAAGGACTGAGAAACAAGAAAAGAGATAAAACTTGAACAAAATCTTTGTGTTGGATTGGAATTAGAGATATTATTATAGAATCATTGTTGAATTTTCAGTACCCAATTGAATCTTCAATACAATATAAAATTAAATGAGGTGTTTGTGTGGGTATGTGTGCATTTGTGTGTGTATGTGTGTGTATGTGTGTGTGTGTGTGTGTGTGTAGTGTGCATGTGTTTGATGCAAGGGAGGAAGAAAGTAAGTGCTGGAGTTGAACAACAAACATTTGGGAAGAGTTAAATCTAGGGTGTGCTCTAGAAAAATTGCACAAGGAGGATTTAATTGTTGATGTTTCCTCCAGATCCAGAAACAAAACACTCCCATATAGATTTTAATTTATCTTTTCCATTCTGAGAGTTTTCTTTTATCAGTGACTACTCCCAGCTGTGTTCGGTTGTTGTGGTTGTCTGTGCTGGGGCACCCAGTGGTGCCAGATATGAAATGTGGGCGTCCTGCTTGCAAAGCATGCCCTTAGCACATGGACTATCTCTCCAGCCCACCTTCTCCATTCTGATGGCATTACATTTTTCAAAACAAAGGCAACATATACATCTGCATAATTTTCTGTTGTGGAGTGGTGGGGAAGGCTGGGGGTGAGAGAAGGGAAATTTGAGTTGCCTCTTCCTCTAATCTCTGATAGAGAATGCCAATTTTGGAGATGGCGGACATGTCTAGGGCTAGGGTTAGGGTTAGGGTTAGGGTTAGGTTTAGGGTTAGTTTAGAGTTACAAAGTGAGAGAAAATTTATGATAAAGTTAATAAACTACTCCAGGGGGTTAGGGGCCCCAAGGAGCAGTATCAAGAACCATCTGATCTCATGACTGCACTCATTTGTGGAATATAAAGTAACACAATAGGAAACTAACACCTAAGGAAACTAGAGATAAGGGTCAGTAGGATCATACCACGGCTTGTAAGCCAGACTAACTTGCGGGGGGAACAGTTAGTTGGTGTAGTGAAGGGACCACAAAGTAAATGATGGATGGTGGGATCGCTCAGGATAGGAGATGTGTGCTGAAAGTAGACTATGGACCAAACACGTTGGTCTCTTAGTACCTGTATTGCAAACCATAACACTCAAAAAGGGAGAGAAAGAAGGAATGTGCCTACCACATAGGCAGGGGTGGGAAGTGATGGGGTGGCAGGAGGGATACTGGGAACATTGGTGGTGCAGAATGGGCACTGGTGGAGGGATGGGTGCTCAATCATTGAATGAAACGTAATCATGAAAGTTTATAAGTCTATAACTGTATCTCATGGTGATTCAATTAAAAAAAACAAACAAAAATGAAATGAAAAAAAAATCTGATCTCAAATCTGCCTTGCCAGTACATGAAGGGATGCTGAACATAGAAGAAAAAAAGGTTGAGTGTGAGATGTTTTTTCTTGGTCTCTTTTTCATGATGAGTGACACATGGTGAGGGGCTTGTAGCATAAACAAGCATGTGCCCAGGGTTAGTCTTCAATCATGTTTGGGTACATAGGCCCACAGATGCTTGAGTATTTTCCATTTTCTAAATTAAAATGCTTTTGATTTACAAGAAGTTCACATCTTTGAAAATTTCTGGAGTTGGGCTTTCCATCTCCATGTTTGTGTGAGATTTAACCACACCCCACTGAAATCTAGAGTCCTCACACTATTCAAATGCCTCTGTTCCTCTCACTCTCCCTTCCCTTTCCGTCTGGTTTCTGTGATAGTTTTTAGAGTCCCAGGGTTTAAATGAAATCTTTTCTGTCTTCAAAATTTTTGAGAATTTTGAGTTTAGTTCCTGATGTCACCAAACTTTTGCAGATTGTGTTACTGTATTAGTCTAATGTTAGACATTTTAAATGCCTGACCACAACTTTTAAAAAAAATTGTATCTTTGATATAGATTTTTTTAAAAAAATGAATCACCATTTAAAATATTCTCTTTTCTTCTTTTTTTTATTGAATCACTGTGAGAAACAGTTACAAGTTTTCATGTTTGAATTACAATCACACAATGATCAAATACCTATCCCTCCACCAGAGCACATTCCCCACCACCAATATCCACAATATACCCCCCCCATTCCCACCCTCCCCCTGCCTCCATGGCAGACAATTTCTCCCATACTCTCTCTCTACTTTTGGACACCATACCTTGCAATACAGATACTGAGAGGTTATCATGTTTGGTTCCTTAATACTTTAAGAATACATCTCCCATCCCAACTGATACCTCCAACTCTCATTTTCTTAGTGATCCCTTCTCTATTGCAATGGCTCCCCCTTCTCCCCACTCCCCCGCTCTATGGAACAATCTTTCTGGCTCTTGTATCTACTGTCATTTAAAATATTCTTAATGTTTTATTTTTTTCTTTTGGGTCACACCCAGTGGTGCACAGGGGTTACTCTTGACTCTGCACTCAGGAATCACTCCTGGCAGTGCTCAGGGGACCATATGGGATGCTGAGAATCGAACCCAGGTTGGCTGTGTGCAAGCCAAATGCCCTACCCACTGTGCTATTGCTTCAGCCCCTAAAATATTCTTAATAGAGTTTTTTTTTTAAATGGAGCGTCCTACATCATTAATCACCAGGGAGATTTAGATCAAAACAACAATGAGATATCATTTCACACCATAGAGAATGGCCCACATCCAAAAGAACAAAAGCAACTGGTGCTGGCGTGGATGTGGCGAGAAAGGAACCCTCCTTCACTGCTGGTGGGAATGCCGACTGGTTCAGCCCTTCTGGAAAACAGTATGGACGATTCTCAAAAAACTAGAAATTGAGCTCCCATTTGACCCAGCAATTCCACTCCTGGGAATATACCCCGGAGATGCAAAAAAGTATAGTCGAAGCGACATCTGCAATTGTCTGTTCATTGCAGCACTGTTTACAATAGCTAGAATCTGGAAAAAACCTGAGTGCCCAAGAACAGATGACTTGTTAAAGAAGCTTTGGTACATCTACACAATGGAATATTATGTAGCTGTCAAGAAAGGATGAAGTCATGAAATTTACATACAAGTGGTACTACATGGAAATTATCATGCTAAGTGAAATGAGTCAGAAAGAGAGGGATAGACATAGAAAGATTGCATTCATCTGGGGAACATAAAGTAACAAAATAGGAGACTAACACCCAAGAATAGCCGAGGTAAGTACCAGGAGGATTACTCCATAGCTTTGAGGACAGCCGCACACGCTAGGGGAAAAGGCAGCTCAGATGGAGAAGGGAGCACTAAATAAAGGGTGTTGGGAGGTTCCTCTCAGGATGGGAAATGCGTGATGAGAGTAGACTATAGACCGAACAAGATTGCCACTCAATGTCTCTTTTGCAAACCACAGCACTCAAAAGGAGAGAGATAACAAAAGGGAATGCCCCGCCACAGTGGTAGGGTAGGATGGGGGGAAGGGGGGTGGGAGGGATACTGGGACTGGTGGTGGTGGCGAATGGGGCACTGGTGGAGGGATGGGTATTTGATCATTGTATAACTGAAACCCAAGCACAAAAATTTGTAAGTCTACAACTGTACCTCATGGTGTTTCACTAATAAAAATTTAAGGAAAAAAATGGAGCATCAATTATTTATTTGATCTTTGGTTTTTGAACAACACCTTTATATGCTCAGGCCTTTCTCCTGGATTAGTATCAGGAATTACTCCAGCTGTGCTCTGGCTATCATATGGGGTGCTGGGAATCCAATCTATGTTGGCAGTCCATGTTGGCAAGGCAAGGACTCTACCCACTACTCTCTCCAGCCCCTGGAGTGCTTTTAATGGAGCCGTGGAATTTTTATGAATGTTATCTACATTTTACACACGAATACTGATAGCATATTTTCAGTCACTTGTATAAATATGACGCCGAACATATACAAGCAAAGCATAACAATTTTCACCATTTTACTAATGTGAATTATAATTCTAAGCATATGGGATGCTTCAGAAGTGTTTTGTCCTTCCTGATTCAGAGATGTATCACCATAGCATAATATAATTTTATAATTTAGTATTTATTTGAATGGTTGATAATAATGTAATTGGGCAAGCAAGACTTCGGTTCTCAAATGCAAGTGCCTACAGGTGATTTCACAGGAAGACTTCTTGGTAGCTATGTTCCTCTTCTCTTTCTTTTCTCATGACCTCCAACTTGATGAACAACCCTCAAGTCCAGCAGCAAATATTGCATCATCTCAGAGGGCCACACCCCCTGGGAACCCAGCCTCTGGGAGAAGCACGTGGGCTTCCTCCTCCAGGAGGGCCCAGCAGCTACGGCCGCATATGCAGACACCGGAGTGGCTGGAGCCGCCACGCAGCCAGATGTGGAGTCGGATGCCGGTACGTACCAGCCAGGATGTACCAGCCAGGATGAGCGCAGGAGTGACCCCGGGGCCCAGCCCGCAGCACGCTGCCCTCGGGGCTGCTCCAGAAGAAAATAAAGACTCAGACCTGTGCTCGCTGGGGCTCATGATTCTTCTGGTTGTCCTTGTCCTTGACTCCCTCCCTATTTTTGCAGTCCCACAGGTCCCCGGGTTCTCCAGCGGGCACAGACCCTGACCTGCCCCTAAAGCTTTTCCAGCATTAAGGGGAGGACCTCCCGAACAGCAGCACCTGGCAAGTGTCGCCCTGCGTCCCCCAAGCCCTGCCCGTCTTCAGGGACCTCGAAGCGGTCACGTGCTAGGGCCGCTGGAGGGTCGCGTTGGTGTCAGGTTCTTGCATCCCCTCGGGTCAGCCTAGAAATATGACTGTGGTGCCACCTGCCACCTCCAGGGAGGTGAGCAGAGGGTCCCCATTGGGCACAGCCCCGCACTCCCCCATCCTCCAGAGTGGTCAGGGAAGTGGGCGGGGGGCAACCCACTGCCCTTGGCACCCCTTCTCCACCAGGGCTCTAGATGAACTTCGTGTAACCAGGGAAATAAAGGTGTGACTAAAAAAAAAACCAGTTCCTCTTTTCTTTTCCTTCCCATAACTTCTATTTGGTTTACAACTTCCGATTTTTATTACATTCTTTTTCTTCTGAGTTTAAGGGCTATGACTTTTGCTGTGTTGATCTCCACTATCAAACCTCTGCCTGAGGGTATTAGTTCTCATGCGATTCCTCTGAGCTCTGTGTGGTTTGTAGGACCTCGGTACTCCTGCAGAGCTGCTTTAAGTTGTTCTCAGAGTGAAGGGAAGGCTGGTGTGAAGACAGCAGAGCATCTCTCCTCAGTATGCCCACAGAGAGCGAGTGCAGTGAAATGAGATTCAAAAATGGACCCAAGCCCTTGGGCACCCCATCACAGGCTCCTGCAGGTAAGAAACGTTTTCTGCAAAGCTCGTAATGAGAAAAAGGATGGGGAAGGAAGAGTGTCAGCGAAGCAGAGGGGATATCAAGGGCTATTTTTTTCAGATAGGATGCAATTGGGAAATGTAGAACATGATTCTTTTATTTTGGGATCTCCCTAACAATGCGCAGGGACCCTGAGAGTCATTCCCAGTGATACCTTGTCAAGTGTCTGAACAGTCCAGTGCTAGGTCTTGAGACCATCATGTTGCTGGGCGCTGTGTGTCAGATCCTCTGTTCAGGACCACATTCTGCAATGTCTAGAGAATGACGCAGGGTCTAGCAAATGCCCTTGTGCTTTTTCTCCCATCCCAAGAAGAGAATAATTCTTAAGTGGGAATTATTAACCAAATAGGTGAGACCTTAGTTTTATGACATGATAAAGGTTAACTCTAAAGACTTAGCTGCTGGCTGTGGCATTACTTAAGGATGGACAAAATCTTGTGGAAAAATCTAGATAATTATTTGCCTGTAAACTGAAATACTTTGCAATACAAAAATGAGTGTTGGAAAACTGCAATAAAGGATCTTTCTGGCAGTGGAATGGCAGTAGAACTTTGGTGGTAGGTATGGTCAGACTCACAAAATATACAATTGTGAAGATAACTCCCTGAAATTCCATAATTTTGTAAATCAATGAAAAATAAATATATTTACCATGTGTTCCATGTGTTAAAAAGTAGGTCCTGCTATGGACTGAACATGTTTGCCACTCAATGCCTCTTTTGCAGACCACAACACCCAAAAGGAGAGAGAGAACACAGGGGATTGCCCTGCCACAGAGGCAGGGGGGATGGGGGGATGGGGGTGGGGGGATATTATCCATGGTGGTGGAAAATGGGCACTGGTGGAGGGATGGGTATCTGATCATTGTATAATCAAACCCAAGCACAAAAAATTGTAAATCTACAACTGTACCTCATGGTGTTTCACTAATAAAAAAAAATAAAAAAATTAAAAAAAAGTAGGTCCTGAAATAATATGTAGTGACAAATCATTTTTTAAAATGTCGCTAGATGAAAATAGTTCATATCTTAATAAGAAATATTTGCATTGTATTTAGATCATATATTTAAATCATTGTAGTTAAACATTTTACAATTAAGTGACATAGACATATTTAATATTAAAATGTGTTAAGATCAAAATATGAAAAACAGGAATCCTTAATAGTAGGAACTTATGCTCTGATGTGTTTTCATAAGTTTCTACAATGAATATCATAACTTGCTTTTCTTTTAAGTGTCATATTGTTTGCATTAGTCCAAAACAGGGAGAAGAGGAAAAGAAACTGGCCTAACTGTATTATTGATGAACCTAAATTAATTTCTCTTGCAGCTCCCAAAGAGAAGACTAAGTTTCCAAAGCTGAACACTTGTCGCCCCAAACTACTTCTTGCTGCATTGCTGATTCTCCTTTGCTGAAAATTTTGTTTTTCACTACCTTTATCAGTAAGTAGCTGATTAAATCTAGATGAGGTATCACCCTTACCTAAAGAGATAGCATCCTTTAGACACTGGCAATTAACAATGGATTTAAACAAAAAGCTGAAAGAGAAGTCTTTTCTAGGTGAAATATAACAAAGAGGCATCCATTGGAAACTTGGTTTTTTTTTTCTTTATTATTATTGATTCACCGTGATGTACAGGAGCAAAACTTTCATGTTTGAGCTTTGATCGTATAGTCATGAAACACCCATCCCTTCACCAATGCACGTTTTCCACCACCAAAATCCCCAGTATCCACCCCCCTTCCCATCCATACCTCCCCCTGCCTGTGTGGCAGACAATTTGTACAATACTCTCTTTCTCTACTTTAGTTTCCTTCAATATTTCAAGAGCGGACTCACTACCACTCACTCTTGCCGAAAATGCAATGCTAGACAATGTGTTTTATATTACTTGTTTGGATACAATATATTGTGGTGTGGTCAAAAGAGCAGCTGCACACCCTAGGAATTCTAAAATTCTAATAATTAGGGTCTGAGAGATCGCTGCATCAAGTTGCTTGGGTCTGAAATTCATTCATATGTCTTTGGATTGTGGCCGTGTGTGGGCTTAAGTAGATGGTGGCCAGACATGGTGTCATCTCGAAGTTCCATTGGGGCAGGGGGTAGGAGAGGGGACCACTCCTCCCCTGTCTCGTAAGTGTTGGCATTTGCAGCCACTGCCACTCGTATCTGGAGCTTGTCGCTGACATCTATAAAATGGAGATTGCCGGAACTCCTAGAGGGCAGGCAGAGGGATGGCACCTGCCCCAGTCTGGAGCAGCCCAGTGGAAACAGCCTATTGCAAAATCCAGGGCCATCTCTGCAGCAAGTTGTTCGGGTCTGAGATTCGTTTGTGTTGGATACTTGGTTCTTTATTTGAATTTATTTGCTCTTCCATGAAATAAGGCAACCAGTTCTATTTGGAGAAAGTAAAGAGTAGCTGTATGTGCACACATTTGTGTTGTAAAGTGAAACCTATAGGGTATCACTACCTACATTAGATTGTTGGATAAATGAGGACAGATGTTTATTCCTTAATTGTGTTGTTCAGGCCTTTGTAAGTGCAGATACATAGTTTGGGATGACCAAACAGAAAAGGAAATGGGAAAAAATATTTCAGGCAATATTTCCTATTGAATATTTAGCTTATTCCTTTTTTTAAATCCTACCCTATGTAGATGTTCTAAAAGTCAGTTGCAAAGAGGTAGATATTCATATCCTGCTATTTGCAATGAGCATACTCTTGGCTTAAATTAAAAAAAATTGGGCCATACCCAGAAGTGTTCAGGATTTACTCCTCACTCTGTTCTCAGGGATCACTCCTGGTGGGACTCAGAGAGCCATCTATCTATATATTATGTCTTCGGCCCTTAGATTTCAGTATTTATAATACTTTTACCTGTACATGTTTGGATGTACATTTCATTCATTTATTTGGTAATGCAACATCCAATGATGGCTACCCACTTTTATTTTTCAGCACTTGGGACAATCTGAAAATCCAAAAAGAGCCACAGGGAAATTTTCTTATAATACCAAGAAGTTCAGTGAATAGTAGAAAATTGTCGAATCATTGTTTTCAATCCTTAATAGGTGTGTGGGTGAGAAACACAGAGACAGATAGATTTCCTGAAGGAAGAGTTTTCTAGAGCCGTGTGCATTAAAATAGCAGAGAGGCATGATAGCATAGGAAAATCTGGACAATTTAATTGTAAATAACTGGAACATGTAATGGTAAGTGAACTGTGAGAAATAAAGTTGTAGATGGAAAGAATGCCCCTCAGAGGGGCTGGAGCAATAGCACAGTGGGTAGGACGTTTGCCTTGCATGTGGCCGACCCGGGTTCAATTCTCAGCACCCCATATGTTCCCCTGAGCACCGACAGAAGTAATTCCTGAGTGCATGAGCCAGGAGTAAATCCTGTGCATCGCCAGGTGTGACGCTGCCTCCCACTCAAAAAAAATGGCCCTCAGAGCTTGAAGAGTACTGTGTACAATACTAATAGTCTGGAATTTTTGTTTGATTGATTGTTTTGGGGTCTTACTCCATGATGCTCATGGATATTGACTCAGAGCTTGGGGTTGCCCCACAAGATGCTGAGGATGGAGCCAAGAGCACCTGCATGGAAAGCATGCAGTCAGCGCTTTGACCCATTTCTCCAGTTCCAAGTCTGTTTTCTCTTCCTGAAGGGAAAAGAGATAAATGATTTTTTAAAAATAATCATCTTCTCAAATTTACAATACAGCTTCCACTTATTGGTTAAAATAACAAGCATCTGTTTCTGTGATTTGACAGTTTTCGTCAATCAACTGGGAGGTTCTTTTGATTTGACTGAAATCATTCCCACATAAGCAGTCAGGTAGCAGTTAGGGACAACTTTGTGTTTGAGGAAGAGTATGCCAGTTGGCAATTTCATCACATTTATTTCATAATTTCCCAGACTAGCCTGAGTTTATCACACAAGGTGATTTTTAGGTTTACAAGAATGAAAGTGGAAGTCAGAGAAATTTCTTGAATCACAGCACAGAACTGATAAGAATTGCGCTATATATTCTGACGGTTAAGGAAGTTTTAAAATCATCCCAGTTTTCCGGTCTTCTCTCTCCTCCCCAATATCGGGCTGTGAGGGACTGCATCCAGGTCCTCACACATGCCACACAAACATTCTACCATTGATAACAAACTCCCTCATGCAAGTTAAAGGAAGTCTTAGAGCCATCTCAAATTGAAGTGATGTAAGATTAGATTCCTCTTGTTGAGGAGTAATATTGAACATGAGTGTGGCTACAGGAAAGATGGAAACCTTTGGACATTCTTGAATATATTACTGTTATTGAGAGTCACTGTAGAATTTAAAAACTGGAAGAGATATGATGATCAAATGTGACATATAGAAGAAATATGCATTTGACAGTGTTAATTGAACTTTGCAGGACAAAGTTGAAAACAGAGAATAGAATACCAATTCATTATCCACTTGCAAAACAGTGAAAACTTGTATAAGGTTTGTGGTAGTAAAGAGAAGAGGCTCATGGAAGGTAGTGATGATGCCATCAATTGAATGACGATACCACATCATATTATTTAAATGATAATGAAAAGGTAGAATCAAAGATATAAAGACTTGATGAGTACTGAGATCTAAAGATAAGATTTTTTAAATTGAATCACCGTGAGACACAGTTACAAGCTTTCATGTTTGAGTTGCAATCATATAATGATCAAATACACATCCCTTAACCAGTGCACATTTCCCATGACCAATCTCCCCAGTATACGCCCCTTTTCCACACTCCCTCTTACTCCTTGGCAGAGAATTTCCCTCATACTCTCTCTCTATTTTTGGGCATTAGGGTTTGCAATACAGATACTGAAAGGCCATCGCCTTAGGTCTTTTACCTACTTTCAACACACATCTCCCTTCCCGACTGATCCCTCCAACCATCATTTTCTTAGTGATCCCTTCTATATTCCTAAAGATAAGGTATTAAAAGAACTCAAGAGTGGCTCAGGTATTTTCAGCTGATGAACTCAAAATGGAGACATTCACAGAGGTGTCTACTATAGAATGGGTAGCACATTTATGAGTGAAGATGGTGTATTAAATTTGGGTACATTGAGTTTCAGAACCTCCAGAGGACATGTCTAGTGGGAGATATTGTCTGGATTTTGAAAAAGAGTCTGTAGTTCAGAATTATAATTACATGTAGCAGATGTAACTACTCATGCTACATCATCTGGGGAGATGCTTTCCAATGAGAGGGAAGATAAGAAATGTTGCAATTGAAAGAAGATGGATAAAGAGGAACTTAAAAGAATTTAAAAAAGCATGAGCAATAAGTGTGAGGAATATTAGATTTTTAAAAGATGCAAGAAGACTAGAGATTAAGAAGCATCAGAAAGGGATGGCAAGTGGAGGGGTGATGGAAGGGAATCTGGGGACACTGGTGCTGGGAAATGTACACTGGTGGATGGATGTGTGTTGGAAAAATGAATGACTGAAACTAATGAACAGTTTTGTAAAGGTCTATCTCACAATGATTCATCAAAATGTCAAAAAAAGAAGTATCATAGAGAAAGATGAGATAGTATCAGGAAACTGTGAGGTCCCATGAATGAAGTGAAGAGAGCTGAGTTCAAGAATTGCTAGAGGTCAAGAATCGCAAAAGGTCAAGAAGAAATTGAAACACCGTGACATACAGTTATAAAGCTTTCATGTTTGAGTTTCAGTCATACAATTATCAAACACCCATCCCTCTTCCAATGCATATTTTCCACCACGAATGTCCCCAGTATACCCTCTCCATCCCAACCCTCCCTGTGTCTCTATGGCAGACATTTTCCCCCATACCCTCTCTCTCTACTTTTGGGCATTATGTTTTGCAATATAGATACTGAGAGACTATCACGTTTGGTCCTTTACCTGCTTTCTGCACACATCTCCCATTCCGATCGATCCCTCCAACTATCATTGACTTAGTGATCCCAAGAAGAGAACCTTTAGAAATGTTCCAAGCATGTGGATGGAATATTACAAGAGTGGAGTATGAAGTGGAAGGCAGCATTGTTGGTCAGGGAGACAGCGGGAGGTGAGACAAATTTCATATTTACAGAAGGAGGTGGGTCTATCTCTAAATTGTGAGGGACTGAGTATACTGGTGTACAGAGGAGTGACAGTGGGATCGATGAAAAGGAAAAGGATAAAGAAACAAATGCTCTTCCCTCCTAATTAGATTTTTAAAAAATTATCTACAGGTAACCTAGGTCTCACATTTGATGGTTTTCTTCCCCAAAGACATAATTTTACATCTTCGTATGGAAATGTTTAACCATTTCTCACCTCTTCTCTCTTCCCCAAGGCTTAGCATTTGCATGTCTTTCACCCACTTATTGTTGAACATGAGGGTGGATAATTAAGTCTATTATATAAGAATTGTCATAGCATCCTTTATCCCATTTGAAAAATGTATGCAGTTTCAACATTTGTAGGTTTAGAATGTGTTGACTGCTTTGCAATGAGACATTTTTCACAGCTAGTATATTTCTACTTCTTTTTTTTTTTTAAAAAATTTGTATTAGTTGGTTTCATTGAAGAAAGTAACAGTAAAAGGAAAAGCCTTAGCAGTACGATGAAAATGAATGGTATAATTTTTTTTCTAGCTTTCTTTCAAAACTGTCTTAAACATGTTCAAGAAGAAACATTTACCCAAGAAGTGATTCACACTTTGTTGGAATGTAGGAAAGAAAATTTGATCATGGAAGGTAAGAACTAATAGGCACATAATGAGTTTCTGAATATAAGGGTAAAGATAAAAACAATCAATAGTTCCAGTAAGGTTCATGGGTAAAGCATACGTAAGTATTGTTTCAAAATTGTTTAAAGTATAATATATATCAAGGTTAAGTTATTTTGTGAGCATATCTTTGATTAATCTGTGAAAATGTGATTGCATAACTTTGGTTTCTTCTCTTTTTTGCCATATCGGGTGGTGCTCAGCACTTAACCTGTTTCTTCATTTAGGGATCACTTCTGGTGGCTCTGAGTACATTAAGGGAGTTTCAGGGGTAAAATCCAGGTCAGATCTGTACCTATATGTTTATTGCAGCACTGTTCACAGTAGCCAAAATCTGGAAACAACTCAAGTGCCTTAGAACAGATGACTGGTTAAAGAAACTTTGATACATCTACAAAATGGAATACTATGCAGCTGTCAGGAGAGATGAAGTCAAGAACTTTGCTTATAAATGGATAGACATGGAGAGTATCATGCTTAGTGAAATGAGTCAGAAAGAGAGGGACAGACATAGAATGACTGTGGAGTATAAAATAACATAACATGAGGCTGACACCTAAGGATAGTAGATACTTGGGACAGGAAGATTGCTCCATAGCTGGAAACCTGCCTCAAGAGCAAAGGGGAGAAGGCAGCTGGAATAGAGAAGGGATCACTAAGAAAAAGATGGCTGCTGAATGCCCAAGAACAGATGACTGGTTAAAGAAACTTTGGTACATCTACACAATGGAGTACTATGTAGCTGTTAGAAAAGATGAAGTCATGAAATTTACATACAAGTGGTACAATATGGAAAGTATCATGCTAAGCGAAATGAGTCAGAAAGAGAGGGGTAGACATAGAAAGATTGCATTCATCTGGGGGATATAAAGTAACAAAATATGAGATTAATACCCAAGAATAGCTGAGATCAGCACCAGGAGGATTACTCCATAACTTAGAGGCCAGCCGGGTATCCTAGAGGAAAGGGCAGTTCAGATAGAGAAGGGAGCACCAAATAAAGGGTGTTTGGAGGATCCTCCCAGGAGGGGAGATGCATGTTGAAAGTAGACTATGGACTGAACATGTTTGCCACTCAATGCCTCTTTTGCAGACCACAACACCCAAAAGGAGAGAGAGAACACAGGGGATTGCCCTGCCACAGAGGCAGGAGGGGATGGGGGGATGGGGGTGGGGGGATATTATCCATGGTGGTGGAAAATGGGCACTGGTGGAGGGATGGGTATCTGATCATTGTATAATCGAAACCCAAGCACAAAAAATTGTAAATCTACAACTGTACCTCATGGTGTTTCACTAATAAAAAAAAAAAATCTAAGAAAAAAAAAAAGAAAAAGATGGCTGGAAGAAGCGGCCGGGATGGAAGATGTGTGCAGAAAGTAGATAAAGGACCAAACATGATAAACTCTCAGTATCTGTATTGCAAACCATCATCCCCAAAAGTAGAGAGAGATCATGGGGAATCATGTCTGCTATGGAGACAGGGGGAAGGTGGGAAAAGAGGGTATACTGGGGATATTGGTGGTGAGGAGTGTGCACTGGTGGAGGGATGGGTGTTTGATCATTGTGTGATTGTAACCCAAACATGAAAGCTTGTAACTATCTCATGGTGATTCAATAAAATCAAAAAAAATCCAGGTCATCCATATGGAAGGCAATTGCCCTGCCCACTGTACTATCACTCCATTGGATTTCTTCAGTCTATGTTCAATCTTATTTCCCTCACATGTATGTTAAAACTGACTTCCTCAAGAGAGATCTAATACAGTTGTTTCTTAAGAAAACACAAATCTTTCATGCATATAAATGGTTTCTTAGAGAATATGCAACAAACATTTCTTCTTTTTGAAAGGTCAAAAGTTTTACTAGGTTAAAAGGTCCTACTCTTCTGACTCAACTTAACCAAGCTTATTATCTAAAAAGCTCTGACTCTGAATATAATCTCATTGAGGTTCACAGTTCCAGCCTATGTGTTTAGGGGAACACAATTTAAACCATGGCCATTTTTGAGAATTCAGTGGTTCTTGCTGTAAAGAGAAATTTTCCATTGAAAATGGGACACTTTTGCATTTTCTTCTGAGATTCTGAATCTTTTTTTTTTTTTGGTAAGGTTTCCCCACCCCCCACATCCATTTTGTGGTTTTCAGGGATACTCCTGGCACTACACTTTAGGATCACTCCAGAGGAGGACCAGGGGACCATTTTTGGTACTAGATATTGAATTTGGATCTTCCAGGTACAGGAAAGCACCCTACCTACTGGGCCCTTTCTCCAGCTCCCAAGTCCGGGACATTGAAAAATATTTTGGTTCTAGCTACCTTTCCTGACTGCACAACAGGCGAGGAAATGGGAAAATGCCAGTTGCTGCCTGATGCAGGTGGGTTCAACCTACATGAGGCCTGATAGGGACGGATCCTGCTTATTATTCGGTGAACACGGGCATTGTGATTCCACAAGATCTCTTTTTCTCTTTAAGTTTTAACAGCACACATACTAAAAATTACTTTTCTCTGGCTCAGTCTTGTATGTGTTTAACCATGGTTTTATTTCTAGCACCAAATATGACCTCCTAAGGACCATCAATGCTCACTCATGAGCATAGAGCCAGGAGTAGCCAGTGAATACTGCTGGGTGTGATCCCCAACCAACAACAACAACAACAACAACAAAAAACATCACTTGTCTTATATTGTACTAATCTGGCCAAATGTCAACACAGGGAAATCCTGGAGCTGCTGCCCGAAGAATTGGAAGCCATTTCGTTCAAATTGCTACTTTTTTTCTTCTGAGAAAAAAAATTGGACTGACAGTGAGAAGCACTGTAGAGGGATGCGGGCACATCTGCTGGTGGTTGACAGCAAGGAGGAGCAGGTACTTTCTAGGCAACGTTGGAGTCACGGTCTTGCCAGCTCTGTCCCCTGCTCCTGCTTGGGAGGAAGTTCTCATGGTCAGGGGTGTTGCTGCCGAGGAATAAGGCCTTGGATAAAATAGATGGGATTGGGCATCAAGTCTTTGCATTCTACATCTTCTTCTGATTCTATTTAAATCCTCCCCTTGCACTCCCTAATAATATTGTGGGAAATTGAGAGTACTATATGGAGGATTTAATGAAAGATGGGTATATTTGAACCTGAAATATTAGTTAATTATATGAACCTACATCACAGCGGTAGGGCGTTTGCCTTGCATGCAGCCAACATGGCCAACCCAAGTTCGATTCCTCTGCCCCTCTCGGAGAGCCCAGCAAGCTACCGAGAGTATCTCGCCTACACGGCAGAGCCTGGCAAGCTCCCCGTGATGTATTCGATATGCCAGACACAGTAACAACAAAGTCTCCAATGGAGACGTTACTGGGCGCGCTTGAGCAAATCGATGAACAATGGGAGGACAGTGACAGTGACAGTGACATACGTTTTATAAATCTTACTGTTTCAAAGGGGCTATCTCTGGCCGCATTATTGCAGGTTGCTCCTAGCAGTAGGATCTGCTTGTTGTGTGTCAGCCTTAAGCTTGATCTCCAGCGTTTTGTAGCCAATTGAGAACTACTGGTGGGGTAGGATGGCCTGGCACTTATGTCTTCAAACACTAATAAAGTGACAACAGTTGCCACAAAAACACAACAGGAAGAGAAAATAAACAATAAATGATCAGTTAAGAAAAGCCATAAAGTGAAATAGGAAAGGAATAAACATCGATGAAGTGAAAGAAGTTAACAAAGGAAAGAATTCATGTCAATAATTTCTCTCCAGAGCTTTGAAAACTCCTATCTCCTACTGATGCAATGGGGTTTAGTGTGAGATGATGATTCATGTGAACGCGCACAGATATCTCTGCCCTGTATGCTGGGCACTGCAGTTCTCTAGTGGATTCTGAATTCCTAAATTAAAATCCTAAGCATGAAGGGATATAGGCAATTATGTTAGTTGAGAATCCTTAGATATGAGACAAGCGCCTTCATGAATGGTATTAGCGTTCTTAGAAAGCAGACCCCTCATACTTTTTTTCCCTTCTCTCCATATAACCTCAGATGAGAGAAGTTTTGAAGAGGCAAGGGGTCTTTTCCTGATCATACTGTTGTTCTGTTCTGGGAACTACTTCAATTGTTTATAAGCTGCCCTGTTTGTGGGGCTTGGTGAAGAGGCCTGAACATAATCTTCCCAAGAGATGCCTTTGATCCTGTATTGTTCAGTTAAAAAAGACCTAGACCTCTGGGCAGACGCTGGTGACTTTTCATGGACTCTTTCATTTTGGTGTTATCTTTTTCCCTATTGCTATGAAGGACTCAAAATCTAGGTGGATGCTTTAAGTTATAACTCACTTCTGTTCTTTCCTAGGAATTTATTATAAAAAATATAAACAAGAATTATGCTTATCATTTGGGGCTGTCAGGATTGAAGAATGGTCACTGGGAATGGGTTAATGAGACACCATACAATAAAAATGTCACGTAGGTATTAAATTGTGTAAGGGAAACCTAAGTCCTGCAGAATGTAGGGACTTTCAGGTGCTCTAACTAGCAGCTTTCAGCATCAAGTCACTCCTCATGTTGAGATCTCGAACCAGGTACACATAACTGCTGCATTCAGAGATGTTCGTTCCAATCAGAGCAAATAGAACATTAGGAACGAGTCCATTTCTCATGAACATTGTCTTCATGAGATTCAGCTGCAGTCTGACCTTTCCACACTCACAGTTGAAATCGGCCAGCATTTGTGTCCCTTGGCTAATGTGTGGTGTTATTAGAACGATGTAATCAGTGAAGTAGAGGTGGTGTAGTTGCCTACCATCTATCTTCACTCCCATTTCTTCCCATTCCAGTTGTTGCATGACATTCCTGAGGGTGGCACTGAAGAGTTTCAGTGAGATGGTATTACCCTGCCAAACCCCTCTCTTTATGTCAATGATCACTTTCTTGTAGAATGGTGAGATCCTGGTGGTAAATCCATAATATGGCTCACAGAGGATCATGATATACTGAGTTTGAATGCCCAAGCACAAAGATTTATAAGTCTATAACTGTACCTCATGGTTTTTCACTAATAAAAAAATAAAAAATGTTTTTGTGCTTGGGTTTCAATTATACAATGATCAAATACCTCCACCAGTGCCCATTTCTCACCACCACTGATCCCAGTATCCCTCCCACCCCCAATCTCCCCCAGCTCACCCTGCCTCTGTGGCAGGGCATTCCCCCTTGTTCTCTCTCTCTTCTTTTGGGTACTGTGTTTTGCAAGAGAGGCATTGAGTGGCAATCATGTTTGGGCTATAGACTACGTTTAGCATGCTTCTCCCACCCTGGGAGGGTCCTCACAACACCCTTTATTTGGTGTTCCCTTCTCTATCTGAGCTCCCTTTTACCCTAGCATGTGTGGCTGGTCCCCAAGCAATGGAGTAAAATTCCTGGTACTAATCTCGGCCATTCTTGGGTGTTAGTCTCCTATTTGTTACTTTATGTTCCCCAGATGAATGCAATCTTTCTATGTCTGTCCCTTTCTTTCTGAGTCATTTCACTTAACATGTACTTTCCATGTAGTACCACTGGTTCACACCATATTTGAAGCACATCAAATGCACTGCACTGTCCTCCCATTGTTCATCTATTTGCTAAATCAGGCCCAGTAACATCTCCATTGTAAGACTTGTTGTTACTGTGTTATGGCATATCGAATATGTCATGGGGAGTTTGCCAGGCTTTGCCGTGCGAGCAAGATACTCTCGGTAGCTTGCCGGGCTCTCTGAGAGGGTGGAGGAATCAACATATGGTGCGGTAATTATTGAAAAAAGGGGTAGAAAGTGTCTTATGTTGTATTGGTCCTGAAAGCAGCCTGGAGCATGGGCAGCAGTTGGGTAGTGGAGGCTGGTCAATGAGAAATTTATCTGGCACCGGCAGGGTGGGTCTTATGGGTGTGACCCCTGGGTCGCTAGAGATTGGGGGAAGCAGGCAGAGGATCTCTGTTTCTGGGTCCTGTTGAGCCTGGAGTCCAAGGTCACAAAGTTTCGCCTTACCGGGTTCTGTGGGACTTCACTCATAATATCCTATGCGTGTGAAATTTATATATTCAAGACAATGAAATTCCTGTCAAGAAAAATCATAGCCATCATTAAAATATACGCCCTGCCATAAAGCAATAAGCTAGATTCTGAAGTCCTAACGTATCTTGTATTTATGTATGTGGAAAAAACCTCATAGGCCAGAGCCATAGTATAGTCGGTAGGGTACTTACATTGCATGTGTTATCCCTTGTCCCCTGGATCTATCCCTAGCAATCCATATGCCCCCTCAAACAATTTTGGGGTAATTCCTGAGTGAAGAGTCAGGAGTAACCCCTGAGCAATGGTGGGTGTGACCTAAAAGGCAAAACACAAAAAAATCCAACTCTTAGATCCTTTAGTACAGTATATTAAGTTAATACCTTAGACTCATATGAGCTATGTGAAACGTATAGGGATAGACTCTAGTTTGATTTTTTTAGATTAAGAACAGAATAATATACAATGATCTTAGATAACAGTAGTAGAATCAGAGATATTTATTCTAAGAAATGTAATTTTATTTATTTTTAAAAATTATTGTTTTCCCCTTAAACAATATATAAACACTGGAATATACAAAGTGGTTCATGATGATTTGTTTTACAGGCACTCACTATTTCAGCACCAGTCCCACCATCGTATACTTTCCCTCCACCATTGTCCCCAACTTCTCCAACCACCCCTTCAGCCTCATAGCAGGCCCTTAATAATTTATTTTATATTGCTTGTTATCAATAGTTTGCTAACATAATGATCATAAAATATTTCCCTAAAAGAAAGCTAGTGAAGATTGTTGTATCTCACCATGGAGCCATTAAGTTCTTGTATAAGAGATTACTAAGATGTTGATACAAGTTAAGCCTTCGTTTTATATTTTTAGTCGAGATTGGTTGCCTTCTACATTACATGCCATCCAATCTGGTATGCTACTTCTGGTAGCATATCAGTTTATAGAGTTTGAGATGTTGCGCTGTTGCAAAGGCTTCAGGAAGTCTAAACTTTTGAATGGGGAGATACAGCTGGAGGAGTTAAACTTTTAACTGGGTGGCAGCTTTGGAGCCTGTGTGTGTGACTTCTGGGGCCTTGGAAGTACAGGGGAGTTAGGGGAGGTAGCCCATAGCCAAATATGTAAAATCATAGATATTTCAGTTGCAAAATCTGCATAGCTGAATTCTTCTTCTTCTTCTTCTTCTTCTTCTTCTTCTTCTTCTTCTTCTTCTTCTTCTTCTTCTTCTTCTTCTTCTTCTTCTTCTTCTTCTTCTTCTTCTTCTTCTCCTTCTCCTTCTCCTTCTCCTTCTTCTTTTCCTCCTCCTCCTCCTTCTCCCCCCCTCCTCCTCCCCCCCCTCCTCCTCCTTGAATCACCATGAGATACAGCTACAAAACTTTCATTTTGATTTTCAGTCATACAATAGTTGAACACTCATTACTCCACCACTGCACATTTTCCATCACCAATGTCTCCAGTATCCCCACCTCACCTCCATCCCCAAACTTCCCCTGCCTCTTTGGGCAGACAATTTCCCCCATACTCTCTCACTACTTTTGTGCATACCTAAGCTTTTCCTGTGGATTCATTTCTGGGTGAGGCTCGTCCTGAGCAGTGGAGTCTGGCCAGGAGCATGGTGGCGGATGTGGAGTGTGCTGCTGAAGTTCTGAGTGGGCGCTAGGTTCACCCAGCCCTCTCTGGGGTGCCCTTGATGACTCAGTCTTTTGCAGGGTCTAGAAGCATCAAATCAAAGATATTTTAAACAAGTGTCACACTCCAAAAGTATCACTGTCATCACTGTCATCCCATTGTTCATAGATTTACTTGAGTGGGCACCTGTAACGTCCTGAGTTCTTCCCAGTCCTGAGATTTTAGAAACCTTTTCTTACTCATCTTTCCTAATGATTGGACGCTCATCCAGGGTCAGAGGAATGAGACCTGTTATAGTTACTGTTTTTGTAACTATATTGAATAAACCACGGGGAACTTGCCAGGCTCTGCCCGTGCAGGCAGAATACTCTTGGTAGCTTGCCGGGCTTTCCAAGAGGCTATCTATCTATCTATCTATCTATCTATCTATCTATCTATCTATATTTCTCTCTATGATTTGTTGTCTACTCTCTGAACCCCATCAAACATTATGTGGTGATTATAGAAAATGGGTAGGAAGTGTCTTATGATGTTTCTGGAGAGTGGTTTGGAGCATGGCAGTGGTTGTGTAGTGGAGGTTGGATGCCAGGGTTGGGTCCTTTGGGGCGCGGAGGGCTCTCACCTGCCCCCCTCTGGGGGAAAACAGCCTGAAGCGGAGTTCCAAAAATAGTACAGAAAGAAGCCCACACCATCCATATGACCCAGATAAATTTTTTGATCGATAAAGAGAGCCTATGCAATCAGGGCACAAGCATGGACTGAGAGAGGCAGGTCTGCAGGGAGGGTGTCTGACACAAGGGGATGGGGCAGCTCTGGGGGTTGGCAGCCCTGTTTTCAGGGGAAATGCCAGCAACAGATGGATAGGCCATGTGCGAGGAGTGGGAAAGCATTAATTTGTGTGTTTCTGACCTGACCTCCATGACGTTCTATGGTAGCCCTTAGTTTCACTGTCTCTTTTCAAAGACAGCTTGAGAAACATACTTACCCTGTTCTCTTTTTTTAGGTTCTGGCACCCAGGCGAACCCAATAAAGTCAATTATCATTGTGTTGTGTTAGATTTTGATTTCCAATCCTTCCGCTGGGGCTGGAGTAATATCCGTTGTTACTCATCTCAGTATTCAATTTGTGAGATTTTGAAGATCTACTTATGAATGGAACATTCTCCATGATCCTGTGGTAGAGTTGTCCTTGTTCATTACAGTGAGAGTAATTTGCTTTTGTGCATCTCTTATAAGCGATCAACAAAGAAGCTCTCAGCAGTCTACAACTTATGACGAATCAGTGTACCTATTTCTTCATTTTTTTTCATTTAAAAAACCAACAAGCTTTGAATATTTTCCAGTGAAGACACCATATCGAAGAACCTTTTCATCGACAAGTAGAGGGAACCTGAGTGTCCCAATTTTTGTCCAGTTGCTCAGGGGTTAGCTGTGATTACATTATGTGGCTCCTTATCTCCAAATGCTCTCTTTATGGATTGATCAACTATTGATTATTTCTGAGTTAGATAGGTCATTCTGAACTTAAATCACATTATGAAATATTTGAAAAATGATACACATTAATGGAGAAAAACTGTAGCTTTGATGCAGTACATTCTATATTTAATCATTTTTTGGTTGATGAACAGACTAATATTTCTCAGGTATTTTGATATTTTTAAAGCATATGCTATTTTTAAATATCAGTTCTGAAGACTGAGATAAAATGAAAATCTTTTCTGGGGTGGAATAGGGGCTTCTGGGATTGGTTGACCTTACCATGAGGGTCCCAGAATAGGCAGGAAAATCCAAGGAAGACTTTTAAAACCAGAACCCTTTCTTCTTATCCCTAGGCACCAGAACTTTTTTTGGGGGACTGGGGGGTGGTGGCAATAAAGTTATTATTAGTACATTTCTTTTTCCTTCTTATTTTATTAAACAGTGAGATATGCAGTTACTTATAGTTGAGTTTCAGACATACATTATAGCATCACTGATCCCCCCACCAGTGCCTACTTCCCTCCATCCTCCACCAGTATTCCCAGGTTCCCTCTCATACTCTCTCCCCGCTCCCCGAAGACTGTCCTCTTGTCAGGTACCATTCTAAATTTGGTTGTGGAAGTCTTGATTTCAGTGTGGTTGATCGTGTGGTTTGCATATTTGGCTCTATCATTCTTTCTTTTTTTTCCTTCTTGGGTCACCCCCAATATCACAGGGGTTCCTCCTGGCTCATACCCTCAGGAATTACTCCTAATGGTCCTTGGGGGATCATATGCTATGTTGTGAATGGAACCTGGGTCGGCTGAGTGCAAGGCAAACACCCTTCCAGCTGTGCTATCACTTCATTCCTGGATCTATCATTCTGTACCTCCACCTTTGTACCTTAATCCCCCGATCTGGACCCTTTTCTTTCTCCCCTCTAGTCTTTTTCCTCTCTGTACTCTGGGCCGAAGGTTGATATTGGCTCTTCCCCTTTAAAACATTGCATTTATATGTGATATTGAGAATAACCAGATAAAGAACGTTTATAATTTAATTGTCTCTCTCCTCCAGATCACCTCGTAAGAACCTGGTGCTCAGGCTGTGGCCTGGGTATTGAACCAGAAAGCTATAAAGTTCTTTTGAGAACCAGTGTTTGCTACCAAGGCACTCTGGGTATTCCCACTCAAGAGTTTTCCTCGTATCAAGGAGAAATAAACCTGATTTCATGTGCCTCAGCCCTGTCCTTTGATTCTGCTCCCATGGATGGACAAGAGCCCAGAATCATGAGGCTTTCTTGGCAATAATTTTTGGTCTCTGTGTCATACTTGTTCTGTGTGGAATTCTGGTCAAATGGTATATTTACATTTTCATTTTAGTAAAGTTCTTACAATATGCTTCGGAGAGCCCGGCAAGCTACCGAGAGTATTCGATATGCCAGACACAGTAACAACAAAGTCTCCAATGGAGACGTTACTGGGCCCGCTCGAGCAAATCGACGATCAACGGGAGGGCCTTACAATATGCTACAATATAAAATAGCATATTTGATAGAGTGGGGCCCCTGTCCATTGCATACACAGGGACAGAGACATTAGAAGTGAAGGAATAGAAGTTTATTGGGGTGCTTTCCTGGATGGACTCTACATTGGTCCCTGGAGTGGTTGGGTTAGAGCTTGACCTGGAGAGACTAGTCAGGCTTTAAAATGTCTTGTGGGGGGAAAAGGTGCAAACATGGTGGAATGTGTTAGACCTGGCCTTCTGTTATCTGTAGGGGTCCTGTTGTGAGGAAGCATGGAATGCAGTCTCGTAGCTTTCTAGGTGGGTTATAAATCCTGTCCTCTAGCTGGGTGGGGGGTGATTTTTCGATTCTGGGAATGTTGTTATGTCAGTTCCAGTCATCCTGTGGCCATAGCAAAACTCACAATATTTATAGTAAAATCTATAAATATTGTCTATTATGTTCATTGTAATTAATCACGATGAATCTCTCTCTCACTGTGGTTATCCCGTGGACTTGTTGAGGCTATGTGCTTGATGCAACCAAGTAATCGCACTTGTCACCCTCTTTTTAAATTCATCTTAAGACTAGTCATTTTTATACATATCTAAATATGTCCATGGTATGAAGGATTTGCCAGTTTACTTTCAAGAAAGAAATTTGCATTCTCTGGTAATAAGGAACTGATTTACAATAATTGTAGGGAACTATGATTTCAGCAAAATTGGGGTGGAATAAAGAAAGATGAAAAACCTTGGGAGTAATTTCTTTTTGGAAAAGTAGAGTTTAGCATGAAAGGCAGTGTAGTAGAGATAGTGATATTTGTCAATCACACAACTCTCTTTCCTCTAGTTGCTTTTTATAAATCTGGGTCAGAGGCTGTTTCCTTTCATTTTCTCTAGAGTCAGTATCAAATTCTGTTCATATAACTGACTATGTGAACTTTGTGTTTAAATGTGATATGTGGTGGTATGGTACCACCAACAGGTCAACCTGTACCTGCAGGGTGAGTGTATCAGCAGCTTGATGGTGCCTTCAGGTTTCCTGACACTCTAAAAATTGATGCTGTGCCGTTGGCCAGAACTTAGCAACTTGGAACCAAGTTTACCAAGAAATTAAACAGCCAAAAGTTAGGTATGGGGGAGACACATCCACAAACCACGTCTGCCACAGCTATACAAGCTCATTTATTGGCCTCATTTCAGAGACACATTGGTCATCTCGAAAGAGATCAAAATCCACAGTTAATCTCAGACCTGTGCATGGATGAACAGATCTGGGTAAATTGGGGGGAGGTGGTTGGCCTGATGGACCCCCTCAAGCAGATCTCCTAGCAGCCACTTGATTCCACAATCCAAAATTGCTGCCATACCCCTGATGACCCCTGCCATACCCCTGATGATGACTCCACCTTCTTAGATTGGATCTCACCAAGATATAATCTCTTGATAATTTTGGTATGTGAGTTTTGTGACTGAAATCTCCAGACTTTCCCAGAGTTGGGGTGGGTACCGCTCCTCATTTCCCAGTACTCCTGGAAGCACTGGCAGTCACTCCCATGAACCAACTCTGGTGTCACCTTTTAAGCTCTACTACTAGCCTTATTTCAGAGACCTATATATAAATCTTGAAAGAGATCAAAGGCCTCAGTTAAGCTCGGACTCATGCATGACTGAACAGACAGGGGTAAATTGGAGGGAGGCGGGGTGGCCTGTGCCCGCCCAAGAAGGGGCCCCAGCAGCCACTTGCTTCCACAATGCAAAATCTCTGCCATACCCCCGGCCTGACTCCATGTCTCAGGATGAACCTCACCAAGCTGTTGAAAATTCGGATATGTGGGTTTTGTGACTGAAATCTCCAAGCTTTCTTGGAGTCAGCATGGGTTACCTCCCCCTGCCTCCCTGTATTTTTCGGAATCCTTGGCAGCCACATCCACATCCCAAATCTTCCACCCATTTGAAAAGCTACTTCAACCTTACCATCTCCATAGAAATACTGAATGCCCTGAATAAACACCAAGACCTTTTATTGCCTGTATTGCAAAACCAAATTTCACACCAAAAAAGGAGAGAAAGAGCAAGAAGGAAACTACCTCTCATAGAGGGAGGTGGGGGTAGGGGTTGTGGGGTTTGGGATGGTGATGGGAAAATGGGGGACATTGGTGGTGGGAGATGTGTACTGGTGGAGGGATGAATGCTGGATCATTGTATGACTGAAACCTAATTTTGAACAACTTTTTAAAATGGTCTATCTCACGGATATCCAATTATATTTTTAAAAAAAAGTAGTGTGGAGTTCATGCCCAATTCAATCAGCTAATTCAATGACTAAATATATAGCAGTTCTTCTACATAAAAACAATATTAAAAAATAAAAATAAAATAAAGGTGATATTTAAGTGAAGATATATCTTTAGAATTCCAATCAACAGACAGAACTTTAAAAAATAACATAGCTCTTTATATTTATTTTAAAAATTTTACTTTTTTTGGCTCTTGGTGTCACACTTATCGACGCTCAGGGATTATTCCTGGCTCTGGACTCAGGATTTACTCCTGGCAGTGGTCAGGGGATTATATTGGATTCCTGGGACCGACCTGGGTCAGTCGAGTGCCAGGCAAATGCCCTACCTGGTGTCTTATTGCTCTGTCCCAAATAGTCTCTTTTAAATACAAATTAGAAATCTTTTTATTCCTGTGGAAAAGAGAGCATAATTATATTGAAAATAATATGCTTTATTATGAATAGTAACAAAATGTCCTTAGGGTATTTCATATGTGTAAAATGAAAGATTCTTCATTATTCTCATAGCTTCATATGACAACGATTTCTTTTTGAAAAATTAATTTTATTTTATTAAAATATTTATAAATTGAATCACTCTGAGATAGGCCATTACAAAGTTGTTCATGATGGGGTTTCAGTCATACAGTGTTCCAACACCCATCCATCCACCGGTGTACACTTCCCAGCTAATACTTGTTTTTAAACACTAAATTCAGAGGTGGCTTTTTGTTCTGTAATAAAGAACTCAAATACATTAGAGTTGAACCACAATTCTACCCAAAAAAGAAGCTATTCAATCAACTGCTATCTCTGAATATATCAATAACAATTTAAATGAAAGTGTAATAGTGTTACCACAGTGAATAAAGTGCAGAATGTTTCATTTCAATTGATTGAATTTAATTATATTTTTTACATAGCAGATACTTTTTTTAAATTTTTTTAAATTTTTTTATTTATCTATATTTCTTTCTTTTTTTTTTATTAGTGAAACACCATGAGGTACAGTTGTAGATTTACAATTTTTTGTGCTTGGGTTTGATTATACAATGATCAGATACCCATCCCTCCACCAGTGCCCATTTTCCACCACCATGGATAATACCCCCCCACCCCCATCCCCCCATCCCCCCCTGCCTCTGTGGCAGGGCAATCCCTTGTGTTCTCTCTCTCCTTTTGGGTGTTGTGGTCTGCAAAAGAGGCATTGAGTGGCAAACATGTTCAGTCCATAGTCCACTTTCGACATGCATCTCCCCTCCCTCCTGGGAGGGTCCTCCAAACACCCTTTATTTGGTGTTCCCTTCTCTATCTGAGCTGCCCTTTCCTCTAGAATGCCCAACTGGCCACTAAGCTATGTAGTAATCCTCCTGGTGCTGATCTCAGCTATTCTTGGGTATTAATCTCATATTTTGTTACTTTATATCCCCCAGATGAATGCAATCTTTCTATGTCTATCCCTCTCTTTCTGACTCATTTCGCTTAGCATGATACTTTCCATGTTGTACCACTTGTATGTAAATTTCATGACTTCATCTTTTCTAACAGCTACATAGTACTCCATTGTGTAGATGTACCAAAGTTTCTTTAACCAGTCATCTGTTCTTGGGCATTCAGGTTTCTTCCAGTTTCTGGCTATTGTAAAGAGTGCTGCAATGAACAAACAAGTGCAGATGTCACTTCGACTATACATTTTTGCCTCTCTGGGATATATTCCAAGGAGTGGTATTGCTGGGTCAAATGGGAGCTCAATTTCTAATTTTTTGAGAATCGTCCATACTGTTTTCCAGAAGGGCTGAACCAGTCGACATTCCCACCAACAGTGAAGGAGTGTCCCTTTCTCGCCACATCCGCGCCAGCATCGGTTGCTTTTGTTCTTTTGAATGTGGGCCAGTCTCTGAGGTGTGAGATGGTATCTCATTGTGGTTTTGATCTGCATCTCCCTGATGATTAATGATGTAGAGCATTTTCTCATGTGCTTTTTTGCCATTCGGATTTCTTCTTTGAGAAAGTTTCTGTTCATTTCATTGCCCCATTTTTGGATGGGGTTGGATGTTTTCTTCTTGTGGAGTTTAACCAGTATTTTGTATATCCTTGATATCAACCCCTTGTCAGATGTGTATTCGGCGAATATCCTTTCCCATTCTGTAGACTGTCTTTGTATTTTGGTCACTGTTTCTTTGGAGGTGCAGAAGCTTCTTAGTTTAAGATAGTCCCATTTATCTATCTCTGTTTTCACTTGCTTGGCCAGTGGCGTGGCATCTTTGAAGATACCATTAGCTTCAATGTCATGGAGGGTTTTGCCAACTTTGTCTTCAATCTACCTTATGGTTTCTGGTCTGATGTTGAGGTCTTTAATCCATTTTGATCTTACTTTTGTACACGGTGTTAGGCAGAGTTCTGAGCCCATTTTTTTGCATGTAGCCGTCCAGTGATGCCAGCACAATTTGTTAAAGAGGCTTTCCTTACTCCACTTCACATTACTTGCACCTTTATCAAAGATTAGATGATCATATGATTGAGGGGAGATGTCAGTGTATTCAACCCTGTTCCATTGGTCTGCAGTTCTGCCTTTGTTCCAGTACCATGCTGTTTTAATTATTACTGCTTTGTAGTAGAGTTTGAAGTTAGGGAGGTTGATTCCTCCCATTTTCTTTTTCCCAAGAATTGCTTTAGCTATTCGTGGGGGCTTATTGTTCCATATAAATTTCAGGAGTGTTTGCTCCATTTCTTTGAAGAATGTCATGGGTATCCTTATAGGGATTGCATTGAATTTATACAATGCTTTCGGTAGTCTTGCCATTTTGACAATGTTAAGTCTCCCGACCCATGAGCAGGGGATATCTTTCCATTTCCTCATGTCCTCTTTTATTTTCTGAAGTAGCGTTTTGTAGTTTTCTTTGTACAGGTCCTTTACTTCCTTAGTTAAGCTGATTCCTAGGTACTTGATTTTCTGGGGCACAGTTGTGAATGGGATTTTTTTTTCATGTTGACATAGCAGATACTTTATGGTAAATTTTCTATGTTAAATAGCATGCATTTAAAATTTTTTAAAAAGAAGTATTCCCAAATTACTCTTCAAATGACTCCAGTTAAAAGTTCTGCTTAATCACCTGCTACAGAGGCAGCCAGGGGATGGGAGGTGGGGGGGTGATGAGAGGGAACCTGGGAACACTGGTGCTGAGAAATATACACTGGTGAAGGGATGGGTGTTGGAATACTTTATGACTGAAATCCAATCATGAATAGCTTTTCAAGGGTCAATCTCACAGTGATTCAATTAAACAATTGAAATAAAGGTATAAAGGTAAAGGCCCTCCCATTGATCGTCGATTTGCTCAAGCGGGCCCAGTAACTTCTCCATTGGAGACTTTGTTGTTACTGTGTCTGGCATATCGAATACGTCACGGGGAGCTTGCCAGGCTCTGCCGTGCGGGCGAGATACTCTCAGTAGCTTGCCGGGCTCTCCGAGAGGGGCGGAGGAATCGAACTCGGATCGGCCATGTTGGCTGCGTGCAAGGCAAATGCCCTACCGCTGTGCTTTCACTCCAGCCCAAACAATTGAAATAAAATAAAATAAACAAAAAAATAGTTCTGCTTAGCAGGGCCAGACAGACCTAAGAGTGGTTAACGTTACCTGCCTTACATGCAATTAGACTAATTTTTAAAATAAAATATCAGATTTATTGAAGTACTAAGATTTACAACACTATATATAATTTTGAGGCATACATTATTTAAACACGCCTCCCATCACAGAATACCTTCTTCTCTTCATCAGTATTCCTTGGGCTGCTTGCAGCCTCCCTTTTACCCAGTGAATAGTTTTATGGACAAAATCTTCATTCTGATGATTTTGGTCCTTTGTTTTTCCCTTAGTATTTCTTTCTATCCCACATGAAAGAAAGTATTTTACAAGTATAAATACTTGTAAAAGTATTTATTGTTTTTGCTTTTGTTTATAGTCACAATTGGACTATAATCACTATTGGTAACATCTGGCTCTGCACTAAGGAATTAGTCCTGGCAGTTTTGGGGGAGCATAAGTGACGCAGGGGATGGAACCCTGGTCAGCTGTGTGCAAGGCAAGTGTCCTATCTACTGTACTACTGCTCTGGCACCAGATGTAAGTTTCTTCTAGTCACATAAAGGACTGAGAAACAAGAAAAGGCAGAAAACGTGAAAAGAATCTTTGTGTTGGATTGGAATTAGAGATATTATTATAGAACCATTGTTGAATTTTCAACACCCTATTGAATTTTCAATATAATATAAAATTAAAGGAGGTGCTTGTGTGTGTATGTGTGTTTGTGTGTGTGGGTGTGTTCGATGCAAGGGAGAAAAAATAAGTGATGGAGTTGAACAATAAACATTTGGGAAGAGTTAAATCTAGGGTGTTCTCTAGAAAGATTCTTCAAGGAGGATTTACATTGTTGATGAAACATTGTTGATGTTTCCTGCTGGTCCAGGAGTAAAACACTCCCATGTAGCTTTTAATTTATCTCCTTCTCCATTCTGAGATTTTTCTTTTATCAGTGACTACTTCCAGCTGTGTTTGGTTGTTGCGGTTGTCTGTGCTGGGGCACCCAGTGGTTCCAGATATAAAACCTGGGCATCCTGCTTGCAAAGCATGCCCTTAGCCCATGGACTATCTTTCCAGTCCTTCTTCTCCATTCTGATGGCATTACATTTTTCTAAACAAAAGTAACATCTACATCTGCATAATTTTCTGTTGTGGAGTGGGGGTGGGGGAGGCTGGAGGTGAGAGAAGAGAAATTTAGAGTTGCCTCTTCCTCTAATTTCTGATAGAGAATGCCAACTATGGGAGATGGTGGACATGTCTATGGCTAGGGTTAGGGTTAGCTTTAGAATTACAAAGTAAGAGAAGATTTATGACAAAGTTAATAAACAACTCCAAAGGGAAAGGGGCCCCAAGGAGCAGTGTCAAGAACCTCTGATCTCATGACGGCACTCATTCGTGGAATATAAAGTAACCCAATAGGAGACTAACACCTAAGGACACTAGAGATACTTGCCAGTAGGATCGAACCACAGCTTTGAAGACGGCCTCACATGCTGGGAGAAAAGGCAGCTGTGATAGAGAAGGGAACACTAAGTAAATGATGGTTGGAAGGATCGCTCAGGATGTAGATGTGTGCTGAAAGTAGACTATAGACCAAACATGTTGGCCTCTTAGTACCCGCATTGCAAGCCATAATACCCAAAAGGAGAGAGAGATAAAGAGAGAGAGAAAGACAGAGACAGACAGAGACAGAGTCAGAGGGAGATAGAGAGAGTAAGAGGGAAGTTCCTGCCACAGAGGCAGGGGTGGGAAGGAATGGGGATGGGAGGAATACTGGGAGCATGGGTAGTGGAGAATGGGCTCTGGTGGAAGCATGAGTGTTCTGTCATTGTATGATGGGATAGAACCGCCATCTCCTTCTTGCAAAATTCTACTTCACAGAGCGGGGAGAAAGGGCTGCAAAGTTTAAGAAGAGAACTCCAAGAATGACCACCAACTGGGAGCTCTTTGGCACTATTGTGGCAACATGGGAAGATGCTATTGTTGACAAGACCGATGAGGAATATGATCGACTGGTTAAGCACCTCTATGATTGTGCAAGGAGTGCAGAGAGTGGAAAAGCCACAAACAAACGCCTGTCTTCGGAAACTCTCGAGCTCATTTCCCAACATGGTTTGGCACGAGCTTCAGGCAATCACAAGCTAAGGTCTGAGCTCGCAAAGCTGTGCAGAGAAGCAATACAAGAAGTCCTCAGAGAGAGACAGGCAGCAGTGTTGGATCCTCCGTGAGCTGTATTGTGGATTCACTACCAGGATCTCACCATTCTACAAAGAAGTGATTGTTGATGTCAAGAGAGGGGTTCGGCAGGGTGATACCATTTCACCGAAACTCTTCAGTGCCACCCTCGAGAACATCATGCGACGACTGGAATGGGAAGGAATGGGAGTGAAGATAGATGGTCGGCAACTACACCACCTCCGCTTTGCTGATGACATTGTTTTAATAACACCAAACATCAACCAAGTGACACAAATGCTGGCCGACTTTGACCGTGAGTGTGGAAAGGCAGGACTACAGCTGAATCTTACGAAGACAATGTTTATGAGAAACAGCCTCGTTCCTGATGCCCCATTCGCTCTCAACGGAACGACCATCTCTGAATGCAACAGCTATGTGTACCTAGGTCGAGAAGTCAACATGACAAATGACCTGGCACCAGAGCTGTGCAGGAGGAAGAGAGCGGCTTGGAACGCCTTCAAGAACGTCGAAGAAATAGCTAAGAGGACGAAGAACCTCCGGCTCCAGGCACATCTCTTTGATTCCACTGTTCTTCCTGTATTAACATATGCCTCAGAGACCTGGGCCCTATGCAAAGAGGATGAGAACGCTATTCAGGTCTCCCAAAGAAGAATAGAAAGAGCTATGCTTGGAATATCACGTTTCACTCAAATGAGAGAAAGAATCTGAAGTTCTGACATCCGTCGACGATCAAGAATCAGGGATGCTGTCTCGTTTGCCAAGGTGTCAAAAATCAGATGGGCTGGTCACGTAATGAGATTCAAAGACGACCGCTGGACTAGAGCTGTTGCTGACTGGATTCCACAGGATGTCAAAAGACCGCGTGGCCGCCCACCTACCAGATGGTCAGACTTCTTCATCAAGATCATGAACGATCGGTTTGAGGCTCTTCATGTTCCCAGAGCGAACAGATGCCATTGGGCTACACTAGCACGCGACAGGGACAAATGGAGACGTTACTGGCGCCCGCTCGAGCAAATCGACGACTAACGGGAAGTTAAGTGATTAAGTGATTTGATTCTGTTGAGACTGAAGCAGTCATCGAAGCCCTAGCCAAACAGGGCATTCAAACTCAGTACATCAGGATCCTCCATGAGCCATATTATGGATTCACCACCAGGATCTCACCATTCTACAAGGAAGTGATCATCAACGTAAAGAGTGGGGTTCAGCAGGGTGATTCCATTTCACTGAAACTCTTCAGTGCCACCCTCGAGAACGTCATGCAACAACTGAAATGGGAAGAAATAGGAGTGAAGATAGACGGTTGGCAAATACACCACCTCCGCTTCGCTGATGACGTCCTTCTAATAACACCAAGCGTGTGCCAAGTGGCACAACTACTGGCCGAGTTCGACTGCGAGTGTGGAAAGGTTGGGCTGCCCTGAATATCACAAAAACAGGGTAATAAAATTTTATAATTTAGTAATTATAATACTAAATAATTTTGTAATACTGTAATTGGGCAAGCGAGTTTTTGATTCTGAAATGGAAGTGCCTGTGGGTGATTTCACATGAAAGATTTCTTAGTGCTTATGTTCCTCTTTTCTTTCTTTTCTCACTATGTCCAACCTCATGAACAAACCCCAAGTTCAGCAGCTCATACTGTATGATCTCAGGGGGCCACCCAACACCCCCCCCTGGAGCCCCCAGCCCAGCACAAGCAGAAGCGCTTGAGCAACTTTTGCCAAGCGGTCCAGCAGCTGGCCCAGCAGATGCAGCCACAGCCACAGACGCTGGAGTGGCTGGAGCCATGGCGCAGCCAGATGTGGAGTCAGGTGCCGGGTACCAGCCAGGACGAGTGGCAGGAGTGACCCCAGGGCCCAGCCTGCACCAGAGCACGCTGCTCTGGGGGCTGCTCCAGAGGAAAACAAAGACTCGGACCTGTGCTCGCTAGGCTCATGATTCTTCTGTTTGCCCTTGTCCTCGGCCCCTCCCCCATATTTTTGTAGGCCCGTAACTCCCAGGTCCCTCAGCGGGCACAGACCAACGCCCCGACCTACCCCTAAAAGTTTTCCAGCATTATAGGGAAGGAATCCCTGGACAGCAGCACCTGGCAGGTGTTGCACCATGCATCCCAAGCCCTGCCTGTCTGCAGGGATCTCGCAGCAGTCACACTCCAGGGCCACTGGAGTGACTCATTGGTGTCCGGTTCTTGCATCCCCTCGGGTCAGGCTGGGCACATGACTGTGGCCTTCGGGAGCCCAGGAAGGGACCTGGTGCAACTTGCAACCTCCAGGAGGGTGACCTGAGGGTCCCCACGAGGCACAGACCTGCATCCCACACTCCCCACAGTGGTCAGTGGGGTGGTAACTGGCCATCCACACTGGTCACGGAATCCCATCTCCACCAGTGCTCAAGATATGCTTCATGTATCTGTGGGAAATAAAGGTATTACTAAAAAGAAAAGTTCCTCTTTTCTTTCCCCTCCCATATCTTCTATTTGGTTTCCAAGTTCCGATTTTTATTACATTTTTTCTTCTAGTTTAAGGCCTATGACCTTTGCTCTGTTTGTCTTAGGGTCAAACGTCAGGCTGAGGGTTTTTATTCTCTTGCGCTTCCTCCTAGCCTGTGTGATTAGGGCACCTCGGTGCTCCTGCAGAGCTGTTCAAAGTGTTCTCAGGATGATGAGAAGGCTGGTGTGAAGAGAGCACAGCGCCTCTTGTCAGTATGCCGATGGAGAGCAAGTGCGGTGAAATGAGATTCAAAAATGGACCCATGTCCTTGGGCCCCCTATCACAGGCTCCTGCAGGTAAGAAACATTTTCTGCAAAGTTCATAATGAGATAAAGGATGGGAAAGAAAGAGTGTCAGCGAAGCATAGGTGATATCAGGTGCTGTTTTTTTTAGATTGGATGCAATTGGGAAATGTAGAACATGATTCTTTTATTTTGGGGTCTCCCTAACAATGCACAGGGACCGTGAGAGCCAGTCCTAGTGATACTTTGTCAAGTGTCTGAACATGTCTTGAGACCATCAGGTTGTTGGGTGCTGTGTGTCAGATCCTCTCTGTTCAGGACCACATTCTGCAATGTCTAGAGAATGACGTAAGGTTTAGCAAATGCCCTTGTGCTTTTTCTCCCATCACAAGGAGAGAATAATATTTTTTAAAATTTATTTATTGAATCACTGTGGGAAAAACTACAAAGCTTTCAGGTTTAAGTCTCGGTCATGAAATGATCAAACACATTTCCCTTCACCAGTACTTATTTTTCACCACAAAGAACCCCAATATACCCCCTCCCACCCCTCCCAATGCCTGTGATGCAGATGAATTATACTTAACACTCTATCTACTTTGATTACATTCATTATTTCGACAAAATATGCACCATTGTTGTTTACAGTTTACATCCAACAATCAGAACTGCTGAAAAGGCATTGTGAAATAATTTGTTTTCTACAGTTAGCTATGAGAACCATATGATGCTGCGCGGCCGCAATAGCAATTTTAGATTTCTGATATTTTACTTATTAAGCCTGGAAGTATTTCTGCCAAGAGACAGGTAAGTACAAGATTGGTTTCTGTGGCCCTGGAGCCATTGCCGTGCCGGAGAGCTGCTCGTGACCTCAGTAGGGCGTGAAGGACGAGCCGGGAACGCGCCCCTTCCCATGAGGTTTCAGTTGCCCCGTCACTGCCAGCTCATACCTGGCTTTCCAAAAAGCTCCAAGGAGGCCGCCAGAAGAGAGTAAATCTTAAGTGGGAATTATTCACCAAATAGGTGTGACCTTAGTTTAATGACATGATAAAGGTTAACTCTAAAGACTTAGCTAACTGCTATGGCATTATTTAAAGAAGGACAAAATTTTGTGGAAAAATCTAAATAATTATTTGCCTGTAAAATGAAATACTTTGCAATACAAAAAAGAGTGTTGAAAAACTGCCATTGAAAGATTTTTCTGGTAGTGAAATGGCAGTAGAGCTTTGGTGGGAAGTATGATCAGACTTACAAAATATACGATTGCGAAGACAACCCACTGAAATTCCATAGTTTTGCAAATCAACAAAAAATATATATACCTACTATGTGTTAAAAAGTAGATTCTTAAATAATATGTAGTGATCCAATCATTTTGTAAAATAAATGTTCAATTAAAATTGTTCATATTTGAATAAAAATACTTGTATTATATTCAAATCATATATTTAAATCATTGCAGTTCAACATATTACAATTTAGTAACAGAAATATTTAATATTAAAATATATTATTATCAAAATATTAAAAATAGGAATCCTCAATTGTAGGAACTTATGCTCTTACATGTTTTCCTAAATTTCTACAGTGAATATTATTACTTCCTTCTCTTGTAAGTGTCATATTGCTTGCATTAATCACAAAAAAGAGAGAAGAGAAAAGACTGGCCTAACTGTATTATTGATGAACGAACCTAATTTGATTTCTCTTGCAGCTCCCAAAGAGAAAACTAGGTTTTCAAAGCTGAACACTTGTTGCCCCAAACTACTTCTTGCTGCATTGCTGATTCTTCTGTTGCTGAAAATTTTGTTTTTAATTACATTTATCAGTAAGTAGCTAATTGAATCTAGATGGGGTATCACCCTTACCTAAAGAGATAGCATCCTTTAGACACTGGCAATTAACAATGGATTTAATCAGAAAAGTGAAAGAGAAATCTTCTCTAGGTGAAATGTAAAAATGAGGCATCCACTAGGAACTTGGTTCTTTATTTGAATTTACTTACTCTTCCATGAGATAATGAAACCAGTTCTACTTGGAGAAAGTAAAGTGTGTTTGCCTGTGCCCACATTCGTGTTGTAAAGAGAAATGCCCTCTAGGACATCACTACCTACATTAGACTGTTGGGAAAATGAGGAGAAATATCTGTTCATTAATAGTGTTGTTCAGGCCCTTTAAATGCAGATACATAGTTTTGGATGACCTAACAGAAAAGGAAATGGGAAAAATATTTCAGACAAGATTTCCTATTGAATATTTAGCTTATTCTTTTTTATCCTAGCCTATGTAGGTCTTCAAAAAGTCAGTTGCAAAGATATCCATACCCTGCTATCTGCAATGTGCACAATCTTGGCTTTAATTAAAAAAAATTAGGGCATACCAGGAAGTGTTCAGGATTTATTCCTCACTCTGTTCTCAGGTGCCACTCCTGTTGGGGCTCAGGGAGCCATCCATCTACTGTCCTATGTCTTCGGATATTAGTTTTAAGTATTTATAAATTTTACCTGCACATGTTTGGATGTATATTTCATTCATTTATTTGGTCATTCAAGATACAATCATGGCTGCCCACTTTTATTTTTCAGCACTGGGGGGGCAATCAGAAAATCCAAAAAAAGCCATAGGGAAATACTCCCGCAATATCAAGAAGTTCCGTGAAGAGTAGAAAATTGTCAAATCATTGTTTTCAACACTAAATAATTGTGTGTGAGAGAAACACAGAGGCAGATAGATTTCCTGAAGGAAAGATTTTCTGAGCCATATGTATAAAAATAACAGAGAGGTAAGATAGCATAGGAAAATTTGGACAGCTTAATTGTACATAGCTGGAACATATAATGTTAAGTGAACGGTGAGAAATAAAGTTGTAGATACAAAGAATAAATGGTCCTCAGAGCATGAAGAGTGCTGTGTACAGTACTAATAGTCTGGAATTTTGTTTTATTGTTTTGGGGATATTACTCCATGGTGCTCATGGCTATTGATTCAGAACTTGGGGTTGCCCCATGAGATGCTGAGGATTGGACTCATGAGTAACTGCATGGGAAGCATGAAGTCAGCACTTGGAGCTCCTTCTCCAGCCCCAAGTTTGTTTTCTCCCCCTGCCGAGGGAAGAGATAAATGATTTTTTTTAAAAACAACTCTCTTTTTAAATGTATAAAGCAGTTTACACTTAGTGGTTAAAATAACAAGCATCTGTTTCTGTGATTTGCAGTTTTTTTTCCCTTTATTTTATTTTATTTTTTTTAAAGTTGTAGATTTACAATTTTTTGTGCTTTGGTTTCAATTATACAATGATCAGGTACCCATCCCTCCACCAGTGCCCATTTTCCACCACCATGGATAATATCCCTCCCACCCCCATCCCCCCATCCCCCCTGTCTCTGTGGCAGGGCAATCCCCTGTGTTCTCTCTCTCCGTTTGGGTGTTGTGGTCTGCAAAAGAGGCATTGAGTGGCAAACATGTTCAGTCCATAGTCTACTTTCGACATGCATCTCCCCTCCTGGGAGGATCCTCCAAACATCCTTTATTTGGTGCTCCCTTCTCTATCTGAACTGCCCTTTCCTCTAGGATACCCGGCTGGCCTCTAAGTTATGGAGTAATCCTCCTGGTACTGATCTCAGCTATTCTTGGGTATTAATCTCATACTTTGTTACTTTATATCCCCCAGATGAATGCAATCTTTCTATGTCTATCCCTCTCTTTCTGACTCATTTCACTTAGCATGATACTTTCCATATTGTACCACTTGTATGTAAATTTCATGACTTCATCTTTTCTAACAGCTACATAGTACTCCATTGTGTAGATGTACCAAAGTTTCTTTAACCAGTCATCTGGTCTTGGGCATTCAGGATTTGCAGTTTTAACCAATCAACTGGGAGGTTCTTTTTATTTGACTGAAATCATTCCCACATTAGCAGTCAGGTAACAGTTGGGGACAAATTTGTGTTTGATTAAGACTATGTCAGTTGGCAATTTGGTCACATGTATTTTATAATTCCGCAGACTAGCCTGAGTTTATCACACGGTGACTTTTAGGTTTCGAAAGTGGACATCACAGAAATTTCTTGAAACCACAGCACAGAACTGATAAGAATTGTTCTCTATATTCTGATGGCTCAGGAAGCTTTAAAATCATCCCAGTTTTCCAATCCTCTCCTGTCTCCCCAATGCTGATGTGTGAAGGACTGCACCCAGGTCCACACATTTGACATGCAAACATTCTACCATTGATAACAAACTCCCTCAGACAAAGTAAAGGACGTCTTAGAGTCGTCTCAAGTTGAAGTGATGTAGAATTAGACTCTAATTGTTGAAGAGTAACATTGAATATGAGTGTGGCCACAGGAGAGTTGGAAACTTTTGGACATTTTGAATATATCACAATTATTGAGAGTCACTGTAGAATTTAAAAACTGGAAGAGATATGGTGATCAAATTTGACCTATAGAAGAAATACGCATTTGATGGTGTTAATTGAACTTAAACAAAGTTCAAACAGAAAATAGAATACCAATTCATTGTCCATTTACAAAACAGTGAAAACTTAGCTATTCGATTTTTAAAAGATGCAAGAAGACTCTTGAGATTAAGAAGAATCAGAAAGAGGGTGGATGGAGGGGGGTGATGGGAGGGTACCTGGGGACACTGGTGCTGGGAAATGTACACTGATGGAGGTGTGGGTGTTGAACACTGTGTCACTGAAATCTAATCATGAACATATTTGGAAGGGTCTATCTCACACTGATTCAGTAAAAATGTTTAAATAAAGAGATATCATAAATAAAAGCGAGGCAGAAACTGGAAACAGTGGGGTCCCTCGAATGAAATGAAGAGAGTTGTGTTCAAGAATTGCAAGAGGTCAGGAATTGCAGGAGATCAAGAAGAAAACCTTGTTTTTTTTTTTTTTTTTAAAAATTGAATCACCATGAGATAGTTACATAGCTTTCATGTTTGAGTTTCAGTCATCCAATGATTGAACACCCATTCCTTCACCAGTGCACATTTTCCATCACCAATGTCCTCAGTATACCTCCACCATCCCAGCCCTCCCCGTGCTTCCATGGCAGACTATTACCCCCATACTCTCTCTCTCTACTTTTGGGCATTATGGTCTACAATATAGATACTGAGAGGCTATCATGTTTGGTCCTTTATCTACTTTCAGCACACATCTCCCATCGAAATTCCTCCAACAGTTATTAACTTAGTGATCCCAAGAAGAGAATCTTTAGAAGTGTCCCAAGCATGTGGTTGTAGCACTACAGAGTGGAGTGTGAAGTGGAAGGCAGCATTGTTGTTTGGGGAGATAGAGGGAGGTGAGGAAGAAAGAGACAAATTCCGTCGTTTACAGGGGGAGGTAGGTCTACCTCTAAATTATGAGAGGTTGATTGTACTGGTGTGCAGCGAAGTGACAGTTGGGATAGATGAAAGGGAAAGGGATAAAGAAACAAATGTCCCTTCCTCCCAATTAGATTTAAAAAATTGTCTGCAGGTAACCTATATCTCAGAATTGATGGTTTTCTTCCCCAAAGACATGATTTTACATCCTCAGATAGAAACGGTTAACTATTTATCACCTCTTTACCCTTCTCCAAGGCTTAGCATTTGCATGTTTTTCACCAGTTACTGTTGAACGTGAGGGTGGATAATTGCCCTTAGGTCATTATACAAGAATTATCATAGCATCTTTTCTCCCATTCTGAAAAATGTCTGCAGTTTCAAGATCTGTAGGATTAGAATGTTCTAAATGCTCGGCAATGAGATACTTTTTTTCAGTTAGCATATTTCTACATTTTTTTTTATTAGTGGGTTTCATTCAAGAAAGTAAAAGTTAAGGAAAAAGCCTTAGCAGTACGAGGAAAATGAATGGTATTATTATTTTTTTAGGTTTCTTTCAAAGCTATTTTAAACTTGTTCAAGAAGAAACGTTTACCCAAGAAGTGATTCACACTTTGTTGGAATGTAGGAAAGAAAACTTGGTCATGGAAGGTAAGAGCTAATAGACCTATAATGAGTTGCTGAATGTAAGGGTAAAGATCAAAAATCAAATGTTCCAGAAGGTTCTAGGGTGAGGCATACTTTAATGCAGTTTCAAAATAGTTTTAAGTGTACATATATATCAGGCTTAAATTATTTTGTGAGCGTATCTTTGATTAATCTGTGAAAATGCGATTGCATAGCTTTTGGGTTTCTTCTCTTTCTTTTTGTCACACCTGAAGGTGCTCAGGGCTCAACATTGGTTCTTCATTTAGGGATCACTCTTGGTGGCTCTGAGTACATTATGGGGTGTCGTGGTGAAATCCAGGTCAGCCATATGGAAGACAAGTGCCCTGCCCTCTACTACCACTCCATTGGATTTCTTCAGTCTTCATTTCTTATGTTCACTCTTATTTACCTCACATGTCTGTTAAAACTCACTTCCTCAAGAGAGATCTCATACAGTTGTGTTTTAAGAAAGCAGAAATCTTTCATGCATATAAATGGTTTCCTAGAGAATACACAGTTGGGTAGGGTTGAAGCTGTGATATTCTGTTGTGTTTCAGTTTCCTCCACTTTTGAAGGTACCAGAATGGCAACACAATGTCACTGTGGGTTGCAATGACACAACAAACTGAGCACCTTAAACAATTGATATTTATTTTCTTCTAAACCCTGAAGAGGCTGAAGGGCTGAGGTCAGGTACCAACAGGATTGGTTTCTGTTGAGGAAGGTGTCTGGCTCATGGGTAGCTGTTTTCCTGCTGCGACCTCAAATGACTTCTCATCTTTTACATAGGGCAGGGAGAGAGGAGAAGGACAGAAGGAGAGAGGGAAAGGAGGTGAGAGAAGAAAATGAAAAGAAAGAGAGCGTAGAAAGAGAGGAAGAAGGAGATATGGAGAAGAGGGAGAGAGGGCAGGAGACAGAGGGAGAAACATTTCCAGTACATCTTCCTCTTTTAGAAAGGTTGAAAGTTTTCCTGGGTTAAAAGGTCCTACTCTTCTGACTCAACTTAACCAAACTTAAACAAACCAGAGTGTTTTATTTTCTAAAAGACTCTGCTCTAAATCTAATCTCATTGAGGCTCACAGTTCAAACATATGTGTTTTAGGGGAACATAATTAAAACCATGGTCATTTTATTTCATTTTTTTCTTTTTATTAGTGAAACACCATGAAGTACAGTTGTAGATTTACAATTTTTTTGTGCTTGGATTTCGATTATATAATGATCAAATACCCATCCCTCCATCAGTGCCCACTTTCGACCACCAACCATGGTCATTTTTGAGAATTCAGTGGTTCTTGTTATAAAGAGAAATTTTTCCATTGAAAACGGGACATTTTTGCATTTTCTTCTATGATTCTGAAATTTTTATTTTAAGTCCTCCCACATATACGTTTTCAGGGCTACTCTGGCACTATGCTTTGGGGTCACTCCAGGTGAGAGCCAGGGAACCACAGTGGTACTAGATACTGAATTTGGATCTGCCATGTACAGGCAAACACTCTACCCATGGACTCTTTCTCCAGCTCCCAAGTCCTGAACATTGAACAATACTTTTATTCTAGCTACCTTTACTGACTACACACAGGCAAGGAAATGGGGAAATGCCTGTTCCTGCCTGATGCAGGTGGGTTCAACCTACACAATGCCTCAAGGGGACAGATCCTGGAACTATGCAGTAAACATGGGCTCTGTGATTTCACAGGATCTCTTTTGCTCTTTAATTTTTCACAACACACATACTTAAAAATACTTGTCTCTGGCCAAAGGGTTAAACTAGTCTTGTATGTGGTTAACCATGGTTTTATTTCTGGCACTAAATCTGACCCCCTAAAGGCCAACAAAGCTTGTTCCTGAACATAGAGCCAGGAGTAGCCCCTGAACACTGATGGGTGTGATCCCCAAATAATAAAAACATCACTTGTCTTATACGTACTAATATGGCCAAGTATCAACACAGGCAAATCCTGGAGCTGCTGCCCAAAGGATTGGAAGCCATTTGGTTCAAGTTGCTACTTTTTTTCTTCTGAGAAAAGAAATTGGACTGGCAGCAAGAAGCACTGTGAAGGGATGCAGGCGCATCTGCTGGTGGTCGACAGCAAGGAGGAGCAGGTACTTTCCGGTCAACGTTGGAGTCACGATCCTGCCAGCTCCGTCCCCTGCTCCTGCTTGGGAGGAAGTTCTCATGGTCAGGGGTGTTGCTGCCGTGGCATAAGGCTATTTTAATAGATGGGACTGGGCATCAAGTCTTTGCATTCTACACCGTCTTTTGATTCCAACTAAATCTTCCCCTTGCACTCCCCCATAATATTGTGGAAAATTGAGAGTATTATATGGAGGCTTGAGTGAAAGATGGGTATATTTGAACCTGAAATATCAGTTAATTATGTGAACCTACTTGCATTTTTTAAATTATTACTTTTTCTTTGGGGGCTATTTTTGACCGTGTGACTAGAGGTGTTCCTAACAGAGAGGTTAGTCTACTGGCATCTGAGCTGGTTTTGGTGTGACAGCCTTAAGCTTGACTTCTAGCATTTTGTAGCCAAAATTTAGAACTTCTGGTAGATCAGGGTGGCCTGACCCTTATGGTCTTCAAGCACTAATAAAATAACAACAACTGCCACAAAAATAAGCAGAAAGAAGATATAAACCATACATGAACAATTAAAAAAAAGCCATAAAGTGAAATCGGAAAGGAAAAAACAGTGATGAAGTGAAATAACTTCAGAAGTTATCAAAGGAAAGAGAATTCATGTCAATAATTGCTCTCTAGAACTTTGAAGTCTCCCATCTTCTACTGATGAAATGGGGGTGGGTGTGAGATGATGATTCACTGTGAGCACGGACAGAAACCTCTGGCTGGTGTGCTGGGCACTGCAGTTCTCAAGTGGACTCTGCTCTGAATTCTCCGAATAAAAATGCTAATGCTGGGCTGCAGTGATAGCCCAGCGGGTAGGGCATTTGCTTTGCACGTGGATGACCGGGTTTGATTCCCAGCATCCCATATCATCCCCCAAGCACTGTCAGGAGTAATTCCTGAGTGCATGACCCAGGAGTAACCTCTGCTGGGTGTGATCCAAAAAGCAAAAAACAAAACAAAACAAAACAACAAACTTCAAATTGTCAAAGGGGTAAAGGAAATTGTGTCAGTGGAGCATCCTTAGGTATGAGACAGAACCCTTCAGGAATGGAATTTGTGTTCTTAGAAAGGAGAACCCCTCATACTTCTTTTCCTCCTCTCCATATAAGCTCTCTATGAGAGGTATCAATTTTGAAGAAGAAAGGGGGTCTTTTCCTGATCATGCGGTTCTTCTGATCTCAGGACCTCGTACTGCATAACTACTTCAGTTGTTTATAAGCTGCCTTGTCTGTGGGGCTTTGTTGAGAGGCCTGAACACCTAAGATAAACATCATCTTCCCAAGAGATGCCTTTGATCTTGTATTATTCAGCCACAGAAGACGTAGACCTCTGTACTGGACACTGGGTGCCTTTTCATGGACCCTTTTTTTGGTGTTCTCTATTCCCTATGCTTATAAAGGTCTCAAAATCTAGGTGAAGGCTATAAGCTCTAATTCACTTCTAATCTTTCCTAGGACTTTATTATCAAGAATTTAAAAAAGAATTGTGATTATTATTTGGGGCTGTCAGATCTGAAGAATGGTCAATGGGAATGGGTTAATGAGACACCATACAATCAAAGTGCCACGTGAGTATTGAATTTGGTAAGGGGATCCTGACTCCTGCAATCTGTAGAGACTTCAGGGTGTTCCAACTAGCAGCTTTAAAATAATATAGCTCAAGCATAACTTCCGGACATTAATTTTTATATGTAAATTTGCATTCTGCTACTAATCACCTCAAGAACTGAGTAAAGCATTATTTTCTTGTTGTCTGTGTAGAAATGAGGACATTGAATTTAGATTACTCAGGAAAACTTTCCTGTAGTGGCAATGATTATCTTCCAGCCCACGTTTATTTGATATGAACGCCTGGTTTTTTTGATATTTATATTTGCTCGAGTGGGCCCAGTAATGTCTCCATTTTGAGACTTGTTGTTACTGTGTTTGGCTTATCGAATATGTCACGGCTAGTTTGCCAAGCTTTGCCGCGTGGGCGAGATACTCTTGGTAGCTTGCCAGGCTCTCCGAGAGGGGCGGAGGAATCGAACCTGGCTCTGCCGAGCTGGCTGCACCCAAGGCAAACACCCTACCACTGTGCTATCACTCCATGATAATAAAGTTCATTTCAAGAAAAATCACAGCCATTCTTAAAATGTAAGCCTTGCCTAAAGCAATAAGAGAGATTCTGATAGTCCTTTCTACCTTATATTTATGTAGGTGAAAAAAATCTCTTAGGCCAGAAATAAAGTATAACAGCTAGTGTGTTAGCCTTGCACGCCCTCCCTCTTGCCCCTGATCTATCCCTAGCAGCTCATATGGTCCCTCAAACACTTACAGGAGTAATTCCTAAGTGAAGAGTCAGAATATCCCCTGAGCAATGCTGGGTGTGACCCAAAAAGCAAAACAAAAATAAAAACAAAAAGCCCAACTTGTAGATCCTTAAGTACAATTTAGTTAGCTTATAGAGACTCATAGGAACTATTTGAAATGTATAGGGATAGACTCCAGTTTGATTATTTTATATTAAGAAGAGAATAAGATCCTATAATGTTAGATAACATAGCAGAATGAGAGAAATTTATTATAAGAAATGTAATTTTATTTATTTAGTTTAAAATTGTGGGCTGGAATGATAGCACAGAAGTAGCGCGTTTGCCTTGCATGCGGCCCACCCAGCCAACTCGGGTTCAATTCCTCCGCCCTCTCAGAGAGCCCGGTAAGCTACTGAGAGTATCTTGCCCGCATGGCAAAGCCTGGCAAGCAACCTGTGACGTATTCGATATGCCAAACACAGTAACAATAAGTCTTACAATGGTGATGTTACTGGGCCCGCTCGAGCAAATTGATGAATAATGGGAGGACAGTGACAGTTAAAAACTGTTATTTCCCCTTAAACTTTATATAAACACTGATCTATACAAAGTTGTTCATGATGATTTGTTTTACCGGCACTCAACATTCCAACTCCAATACCTCCACCATTGTCTCCAGCTTTTCCAACCAGCCCTTCAGCCTTTCAGCATGCTGTCAATAATTTATTTTATATTGTTTATCATCAGTGGTTTGCCAACAGAATGATCATAAAATATTTCCCTAGAAGAAAGCTAGTGAAGATTTTTGTATCTCACCATTGTTCCATAGGTTCTTGTATAAGAGATTACTAAGATATTGAAACAGGTTAAGCCTTTTTTCTATATTTTTTAAATTGAGATTGGTTGCCTTTTCCATTACATCGCATTCAATCTGGTATGCTATTCTTGGTTTATCATTGTTATAGAATTTTTGATGTTGTGCACCCTCAAATGTTTCAGGAAGTCCAATTTTTTTTATTAGTGAAACACCATGAGGTACAGTTATAGACTTACAAATTTTTGTGCTTGGGTCTCAGTTATACAATGATCAAGTACCCATCCCTCCGCCAGTGCCCATCCTCCACAACCATGGGTCCCAGCATCCCTCCCACCCCCCGTCCCCCTATACCCCCTGCCTCTGTGGCAGGGCATTCCCTTTTGTTCTCTCTCTCTCCTTTTGGGTCCTGTGGTTTGCAAGAGAGGCATTGAGTGGCAATAATGTTTGGTCTATAGTCTACTTTCAGCATGCTTCCCCATCCTGGGAGGATCCTCCCAACACCCTTGATTTGGTGCTCCCTTCTCTATCTGAGCTTCCTTTTCCCCTAGCACATGTGGCTGGCCTCCAAGTTATGGAGCAAAATTCCTGGTACTAATCTTGGCCACTCCTGGGTGTCAGTCTCCCATTCTGTTACTTTATGTTCCCCAGATGCATGCAATCTTTCTGTGTCTATCTCGTTCTTTCTGACTCATTTCGCTTAACATGATACTTTCCATGTAGTACCATTTGTATGTAAATTTCATGAGAAGTCCAAAATTTTTGATGGGTGATATGGCAGGAGTTAAATTTTTAACTCAGGCAGCCTTAGATCATGTGTGTATGAGACAAAAAGGGTCTCCAGAGTACAGAGGGATGGAAGGAGGTAGACCATCCCTAAATCTGTGAAAGCCTGGAGATTTCAGTTGCAATATCTGCATACCTGAGCGTTTTTTAAAAATTGAATCACCATGAGATACAGTTACAAAGCTTTCATTTTGAGTTTCAGTCATACAAGGATCAACCACACATCCCTCCACCAGTGCACATTTTCTACCACCAATGTCCCCCATATCCCCCTACCCCCATCCCAGCCCTCCCACTGACTCTATGGCAGACACTTTTCCCCATAATCCTCTCTAGTTTTTGCATTTCTGAGCTTTTCCCATGGATATATTTCTGGGTGAGGCTCATCCTGAGCAGTGGCGTCTGGCCAGGAGCATGGAGGCAATTGTGGAGTGTGCTGCTGGGGCTCTCAGTAGACGCTAGGCTCATCCAGCCCTCTCTGGTCTGTCCTCGATGACTAAACCTTGCGAGGGGTCTAGAAGCATCAAATCAAAGATATTTTAAACAAGTCTCATACTCCAAAAGTCGTACATAAAAAGCCCATGCTATCAATATAAACAGAATAATTTTTTTTTTCACTAAAGGAGCCCATGAAATCAGGGCATAGCATGGACTGAGAGAGGCAGGTCTGCAGGGAGGGTGTCTGATACAATGGGATGGAGCAGCTCTTGGGGACTGCAGCCCCATTTTCAGGGGAAATGCCAGCAACAGATGGATGGGCCTTGTGCGAGGAGTGGGGATGCAATGATTTGTGTGTCTCTGACCTGACCTTCATAACGCTCTATGGCAGCCCTTGCTTCACTGTCTCTTTTCAAAGACAGTTTGAGAAACATACTTACCCTGTTTTCCTTTTTCAGGTTCTGGCACCCAGGTGAACCCAATTATGATAATGAACATTGTGTTTCGTTAGATTTTCGTCTCCTAGAGCACTCTTGGGGCTGGAATGATATCTCTTGTAATGTGCGTATGCATTCAATTTGTGAGATGTTGAAAATCTCCTTATGAATGGAACATTCTCCATGATCCTGTGGTACAGTTGTCCTTGTTGATTTCAGAGAGACCTAATTTGCTTTTGCGTATCTCTTACAATGAATCAACAAAGAAGCTTTCTGTCGTCTACCACTTATGATGAATCAGTGTACCTACTTCTACATTTATTCATTCAAAAAATCAACAATTGTTTCTCAAAAAATTAGAAATTGAACTCCCATTTGACCCAGCAGTACAACTTCTGGGACTATATGCCAGGGATGCAAAAAAGTATAGTAGAAATAGCATCTTCACCTGCATGTTCATTGAAGCACTGTTTGGAATAACCAGAATCTGGAAAAAACTCAAGTGCCCGAGAACAGACAACTGGTCAAAGAAACTTTGGTACATCTACTCAATGGAATACTAAGCAGCTGTCAGAAAAAGATGAAGTAATGAAAACTTGCATATAAGTGGATCAACAGGGAAAGTATCATGTTAAGTGTGTTAGAAAAAGAGGGATAGGCATAGAAAGATTGCACTCATTTGTGGAATATAAAGTAACAGAATGGGAGACTAACACCCAAGAATAGGAGAGATAGGTACCAGAAGGATTGATCCGTGACTTGGAAGCCTGCCTCACATGCTGGGGGAAAACGCAGCTCAGATAGACAGGGGACCACCATTAAAAGAGTCCTTCGAGAGCCCTCTCAGGATGGGACATGCGTGCTGTAAGTAGACTATAGACCGAACATGATGGCCTCTTAATGCCTGTATTGCAAACCACAACCCCCAAAAGGAGAGAGAGAGAGCAAGTGGGAATGCACATTTCACAGAGGCGGGGTGGGGGTAGGGGAGAGATACTGGGATCACTGGTGGTGGAGAATGGGCACTGGTGGGGGGATGGATACTGGATGATTGTGTAACTGAAATGTAAGCATGAAAGTTTGTTACTGTACTTTATGGTGATTCATTAAAAAAAATAAAAAACAAATCAACAGTTATGGAACATTTTCCGGTGAAGACACCAAATCAGAGAACCTTTTCATTGACGACTAGAGGGAACCTGAGTCTCCTAATTTTTGTCTAATTGCTCAGGGCTTAGCCGTGCTTACATTATGTGGCTCCCTATTTCCAATGCTCTCTTTATGGATTGATCAATAGAAAAATAATCCCAAGTATTGATTTTTTTCTGAGATAGATATGTCATTCTGAACTGAAATCTCATTATAAAACATTTGGAAATCAATACATGTTTTGAAAGAAAAGTTTTAGTTTGATCCAGTACATTCTATGTTTAATCATTTGTTGGGTGATGAACAGACTGTTTCTCAGGTATTTTGATATTATTTTGGTGTTATTATAGCGTATGATATTTTAAAATATCAGTTATGAAGACAGAGATAAAATGAAAATCTTTTCTGGGGAATAAAGGCTTCTAGGATTGGTTGGCCTCACCATGGGAGCCCAAAATAGGCAGGAAAATCCAGGGAAGACTTTTAAAACCAGAACCCTTTCTTCTTAACTCCAGGCATTGGAAAACAGAGCTTTTATTTGGGGGAGGGGTGGCAATAAAGTTCTTTATTAATAGCTTTCTTTTTCTTTCTCCTTATTTCATGAAAACAGTGTGATTTACAAAGTTACTCAAAGTTGAGTTTTAGACATACAGTATAGCAGCACTGATCCCACCACCAGTGCCTACTTCCCTCTGACCTCCAGCAGTATGCCCAGGTCCCCCCCCCCCCCCAACCCTCTTTCCACCCCCCAGCTGCCCTCTTGTCAGGTACCTTTCTAAGTTTGGTTGTTGAAGTCTTGATTTCAGTGTTGTTGACTCTGTGGTTTGGATATTTGCATGTATCATTCTTTTCTATTTCTTTTTCTTCTTGGGTCCCCTCCAGCATTACAGGGCTTACTCCTAGCTCATGAAATCAGGAATTACTCTTGGTGGTGCTCAGGGGACTGTAAGGGATGCTGAGAATGGAACCTGGGTCGGCCTCATGCAAGGCAAATGCCCTACCAGCTGTGCTATCACTCCAACCATGGATGTATCATTCTTTATCACCAGCTTTGTACCTTAATCCCCTGATCTGGTTCCTTCTTTCTCTCCCCTCCAGTCTTTCTCCTCCCTGTACTCTGGGCCCAAGGTTGATCTGGGCACTTCCCCTTTAAAACATTGCATTTATGTGATATTTCGAATAAACGAATGAAGAATGTTTATATTTTAAATATCTCTCTGCTCCAGATCACCTTGTAAGAACCAGGTGCTCAGGCTGTGGCCTGGGTACTGAACCAGAAAGCTATAAAGCTCTTTTGAGAACCTGTGTTTGCTACGAAGGTACTCTGGGTATCACCACACAAAATTTTTTCTCTTGTCAAGGAGAAATAAACCTGATTTCATGTGCCTCAGCCCTGTCCTTTGATTTTGCTCCCATGGATGGACAAGAGACTAGCATTACGAGGCTTCCTTGGCAATAATTTTTGGTCTCAGTATCATACTTGTTCTGTGTGAAATTCTGATAAAATGGTATATTTATATTTTCTTTTTAGTAAGGTTCTTACCATATGCTACAATATAAAATAGCATATTTGATAGACTGGGGCCCCTGTCTGTTGCAGACATAGGGACAGAGACAGAAGTTCAGGAATAGAAGTTTATTGGGGTGCATTCCCAGATGAACTCTGCATTGGTCCCTGGAGTGGCTGGGTTAGAGCTTTGACCTGGAGAGACTAGTCAGGCTTTAAAGTGTCTCGGGAGGGAAAAAGTGCAAACATGGTGGAATGTGTTGGACCTGGCCTTCTGTTTTCTGTACCGGGCCCTGATGTGAGGAAGTCTCGTAGCTTTCTAGGTGGGTTATAAATCCTGTCCTCTGGATTGGGGGGGGCGTGATCTTTGATTTTGAGACTGTTGCTATCTCAGACCCAGTCAACCTGTGGTCACAGAAAACCTCACAAAATTTATAGTAAAATCTATAACATATTGTCTATTATGATCATTGTAATTAATCATGATGAATATCTTTCTCACTGTGGTTATCCCATGGACTTCTTGAGTCTATGTGCTTGATGCAACCAAGTAATCGCACTTGTCACTCTCTTTTTGAATTCATCTGATGTCTAGTCACTTTTATACATACTAAATATGTCCATGGTATGAAGGATTTGCTAGTTTATTTTCAAGAAAGCAATTTGCATTCTCTGGTAATAAGGAATTGATTTGCAGTAACTGTAGGGAAGTATGATTTCAGCAAAATTGGTTGGAATAAAGGAAGATGAAAAACCTTGGGAGTAATTTTTTTTGGAAAAGTAGAGTTAGCATGAAAGGCATTGAAGTAGTGATAGTGATACTTATCAGTCTCACAATTCTCTTTCCTCTGCATTGCCCTTTATAAATCTGGCTCAGATGTTGTTTCCTTTCATTTTCTCTAAAGTCAGTATCAAATTCTGTTCATATAACTGACTATGAAAACTTTGTATTTAAAAGTGATATTTGGTGGTATGGTACCTCCAACAGGTCAACCTGTACCTGCAGAAGAGGGTGTATCAGCAGTTTGATAGTGCCTTCAGGTTTCCTGACACTCAAAAAATTGATGCTGTGCCTTTAGCCAGACCCTAGCATCTTGGAATCAAGTTTACGAAGAAATTAAACAGCCAAAAGTTAGGTACGAGGGACACACATCCAAAAACCTCCTCTGCCTCAGCTCTACAAGCTCATTGTAATCTTGAAAGAGATCAAAATCCACAGTTAATCTCAGACCTGTGCATGGCTGAACAGATCTGGGTAAATCGAGAGGAGGGTGTTGGCCTGATGGCCCGCCCAAGCAGATCTCCTAGCAGCTACTTGCTTCCACAATCCAAAATTGCTGCTATAGCCCTGGCCTGACTCCACCATCTTAGGTTGGATCTCACCAAGATATAATCTATTGATAATTCTGGTATGTGAGCTTTGTGACTGAGATCTCCAGACTTTCCAAATTGGAGTGGGCTACCTCCCCCCACTTCCCAATACTCCTGGAAGCATTGGCAGTCACTCCCACGAACCATCTCTGGTGCCACTCTGTAAGCTCTACTACTGGCCTTATTTCAGAGACCCATAAATAAATCTCGAAAGAGATAAAAGACTCAGGTAAGCTTGGACTCATGCATTGCTGAGCAGATGGGTAAATCGGAGAAGGGTGGGTTGGCCTGTGTCCGCCCAAGAAGAGGCCCCAGCAGCCACTTGCTTCCAATAATCCAAAATCACTGCCATACCCCTGGCCTGACTCCATGTCTCAGGATGAACCTCACCAAGATATAATCTGTTGAAAATTCTGGTATGTGGGTTTTGTGACTGAAATCTCCAGGCTTTCTCGGAGTCAGCATGGGCTACCTTCCCTGGCCTCCGTGTACTTCCGGAAGCCTCGGCAGCCACATCCCAAAGCTTCCACCCGTTTGAAAAGCTACTTCAGCCTTACCATCCCATGAAAATAACAAATGCCCTGAACAAACACCATGACCTCTTATTGCCTGTATTGCAAAACCAAATTTCACTAAAGGAAAAGAAGAGAAAGAACAAGAAGGAAACTACCTCTCATAGAGGGAGGTTGGGGTAGGGGTTGGGGCTAGAGATGGTGATGGGAAAACAAGGGACATTGGTGGTGGGAGATGTGCACTGGTGGAGGGATGGATGCTCGATTATTGTATGACTGAAACCCAATTTTGAACTTTTTTTTAATGGTCTATCTCATGGATATCCCATTATATTTAAATAAAAGGAATGTGGAGTTCATGCCCAATTCAATCAGCTAAATCAATGACGGAATAAATAGTTCTCCTACATAAAAATAATATTAAAAACAAAAATAAAATAAAAGTGATATTTAAGTGAAGATATAGCTTTCGAATTCTAGTCAACGAACTGAACTTTAAAAAATAACATAGTTCTTTGTATTTATTTTAAAAATTTTACTTTTTTGGCTCTTGGGGTCACATCACACCTATCGATGCTCAAGGATTATTCCTGGTTCTGTACACAGGAATTACTCCAGGAAGTGGTCAGGTGAGTAGATGGGATTCCCAGGATCCAACCTGGGTCAGCTGAGTGCCAGGCAAATGCCCTACCTGATGCCTTATTGCTCTGTCCCAAATAGTCTCTTTTAAATACAAATTAGAAATCTTTTTATTCCTGTGCAAAAGAGAGCATAATTACTTTGAAAAAAATATGCTTTATTATGAATAGTAACAAAATGTCCTTAAGAGTATTTTGTATGTATAAAACGAAAGATTCTTCATTATTCTCATAGCTTCACATGACAATGATTTCTTTTTGAAAAATTAATTTTATTTTAAAGGCCCTCCCGTTGATCGTCGATTTGTTCGAGCGGGCCCAGTAACGTCTCCATTGGAGACTTTGTTGTTACTGTGTCTGGCATATCGAATACTCTCGGTAGCTTGCCGGGCTCGCCGAGAGGGGCGGAGGAATCGAACTCGGGTCGGCCATGTTGGCCACTTGTAAGGCGAACGCCCTACCCGCTGTGCTATTTTATTTTATTAAAATAATTAAAAATTGAATCACTATGAGATAGACCATTACAAAGCTGTTCATTACGGAGTTTCATTCATAGAGTGTTCCAACACCCATCCATCCACCGATGTACACTTCCCAGCTAATACTTGTTTTTAAACACTAAATTCAGAGGTGGCTTCTCATTCTGTAATAAAGAAATTCATTAAAGTAGAGTTGGAGCACGATTCTACACAAAAAAGAAACTATTCAATCAACTGCTATCTCTGAAAATATCAATAAATATTTAAATGAAAGTGTAATAGTGTTATCACAGTGAATAAAGTGCAGAATGTTTCATTTCAATTGATTGAATTTAATTATATTTTTTACATAGCAGATACTCTACGGTAAATTTTTTATGTTAAATAGTATGCATTTAAAATTTTTTAAAAAGAGGCATTCCCAAATTACTCTTCAAATGACTCCAGTTAAAAGTTCTGCTTAGTCACCTGCTATAGAGGCAGCCAGGGGGTGGGAGGTGGGGGGGTGATAGGAGGGAACCTGGGGACTCTGGTGCTGGGATATATACACTGGCGGAGGGATGGGTGTTGGAATACTTTATGACTGAAATCCAATCATCAACAGCTTTGCAAGGGTCTATCTCACAGTGATTCAATTAAACAATTGAAATAAAATAAAATAAAAAAAATAGTTCTGCTTAGCAGGGCCAGATAGACCTAAGAGTGGTTAAGTTTACCTGACTTACATGCAATTAGGCTAATTTTTTAAATAAAATATCAGCTTTATTGAAGTACCAACATACACAACACTATATATGCTTCTATTTATAAGAAGGTATTCTGTGATGGGAGGCAAACATTATTTACACACGCCTCCCATCACAGAATACCTTCTTATCTCCATCAATATCTCTTGGGCCACACGCAGCCTCTCTTCTACCCAATGAACAATTTTATGGACAAACCATCTTTCTGATGACTTTGGTCCTTTGTTGTTCCCTTACTGTTTCTTTCTATCCCACATGAAAGAGACCTGTAAAAGTATTTATTGTTTTTGCTTTTGTTTATAGTCACGATTGGACATGCTCAGGGGTTACCCCTGGCTCCGCACTAAGGAATTACTCCTGGCAGTTTTGGGGGAGCATACGTGACACAGGGGATGGAACCCTGGTCAGCTGTGTGCAAGGCAAGTGTCCTATCCACTATACTATTGCTCTGGCACCACAAGTAAGTTTCTTCTAGTCACATAAAGGACTGAGAAACAAGAAAAGGGAGAAAACTTGAACAAAATCTTTGTGTTGAATTGGAATTAGAGGTATTATTACAGAACCATTGTTGCAAGGGAGAAAGAAAATAAGTGATGGAGTTGAACAGTAAACATTTGGGAAGAGTTAAATCTATGGTGTGCTCTAGAAAGATTCCACAAGGAGGATTTAATTGTTGATGTTTCCTCCTGTTCCAGGAGCATAACACTCCCATGTAGCTTTTAGTTGAGCTCCTTCTCCATTCTGAGATTTTTCTTTTATCAACGACTAGTTCCAGATGTGTTTTGTCTGTGCTGGGGCACCCAGTGGTGCCAGATATGAAATCTGGCTGACCTGCTTGTCCTGCTTGTAATGCATGCCTTTAGCCCATGGACTATCTTTCCAGTCCTCCTTCTCCATTCTAATGGCATTACATTTTTCTAAAAAAAAAAAAGTAAGATCTACATCTGCATAATTTTCTGTTGTGGAGTGGGACGGGGGGAGGCTGGAAGTGAGAGAAGGGAAATCTAGAGTTTCCTCTTCCTCTAATCTCTGATAGAGAATGCGAACTTTGGGAGATGGTGGACATGTCTATGGCTAGGGTTAGGTTTAGGGTTTGTTTAGAGTTACAAAGTGAGAGAAGATTTATGATAAAGTTAATAAACAACTCCAAGGGGAAAGGGGCCCCAAGGAGCAGTGTCAAGAACCATCTGATCTCATGACTACACTCATTCGTGGAATATAAAGTAACACCATAGGAGACTAACACCTAAGGATGGTAGAGATAATTGCCAGTAGGATGGAACCACGGCTTGGAAGAAGGCCTCATATGCTGGGAGAAAAGGCAGCTGGGATAGAGAAGGGACTACTAAGTAAATGATGGTTGGAGGATCGCTCAGGATGTAGATGTGCGCTGAAAGTAGACTATGGACCAAACATGTTGACCTCTTAGTACCTGTATTGCAAACCATAACACCCAAAAGGAGAGAGAGACAGAGAGACAGAGAGAGACAGAAAGAGACAGAGAGAGAGACAGAGACAGAGAGGGGGAAGTGAATGTACCTGGCACAGAGGCAGGGGTGGGAAGGGATGGGGGCTGGGAGGGATACTGGGAGCATTGGTAATGGAGAATGGGCACTGGTGGAAGGTTGGGTGCTCTTTCTTTGTATGACTGAAACATAACCGTGAAAGTTTGTAAATCTTTAACTGTATTTCACGGTGATTCAAATTAAAAAAACACACACACAAACATAAATGAAATGCAAAAAAAAAAAAAAAGAGAGCCATAAGATCTCAAATCCTCCTTGCTGGTATATGAAGGGATGCTGACTGCTAGAAGAAAGAAAGAAGGTTAACTGTGTGCTGTTTCTTCTTGGTCTTCTTTACCCTGATAAGTCACACACGGTGAGGGACATGCAACATAAACGAGCATGTGCCCAGGGTTGGTCTTCAATCGTGTTTGAGTGCATAGGCCCACAGATGCTTGAGTGTTTTCCATTTTCTAAATTAAAATGTTATTGATTTACAAGTAGTTCAGGTCTTAAAAGTTCTGGAGTCGGGCTTTTCATCTCTATGTTTGTGTGAGCTTTAACCATACCCCACTGAAATTCTAGATCCCTCATTCTGATCAAATGGCTCTCACTCACCCTTTCCTTTTCCTCTGGTTTCCATGATAGTTTTTAGAGTCCAAAGGTTTAAATGAGATTTGTTCTGTCTTCAAAATTTTTGAAAACTTTGAGTTTAGTTCCTGACACCACCAAACTTTTGCAGGTCTTGTTACTGTGTGAGTGTAATGTTAAATATTTTAAATGCCTGAACACAATTTTTTTAAAAAAATGTATCTTTGATATAGTTTTTTTAAAGATAAAAATAGTGAATCACCATTTAAAATATTCTTTTTTTTATAATTTATTTCTTTATTGAATCAATGTGGGAAAAGTTACAGAGCTTTCGGGTTTAGGTCTCAGTCATGTAAATATCAAACACATTTCCCTTTACCAATATTTATTTTTAACCGCAAACCCCAATAGAACCCCACCTCCCACCCCTCCCAATTCCTGTGAGGCAGTTGAGTTCTAGTTAATACTCTACTTTGACTAGATACCTTGTTTCGATAGAAGATGAACAATTATTGTTTAGGGTTTACGACCCCCCCCAATCAGACACGCTGAAACAGCGTTATGAAATGATTTGCTTTCTACAACTTTGTTTAAGAATAAAATGATGTCGCGCGGCCGCTATCGCGGGCGTGCGGTTTTGGATTTCTACTATTTTACTTATTAACCCTGGAAGAATTTCTATTAAAAGTTAGATAGTTAAGAGATTGGTTTCTGTGCTCTGGAGTCGTGGCCGTGCTGGAGAGCCGCTCGTGGGGGGCAGCTGGCGACCTCGGTCGGGCGTGAAGGACGGCCCATTACGCCCCCCCTTCCCATGAGGTCCCTGCCGCCCCCCCCTCCCGCGGCTCAAACCTGCTGTCCACAAGGCTCCCGTGTGGCCGCCATCTTTCTTTCCCGAGAGGATTGGGCGAGTGGGTCAACACCCTTTCCCCCTCCGGGCAGGCATGCTGGCGCGGTTTAACACATAGTCCATTTGCTTTTCTGCTCCAAGCGGGTGGCTCTCTGTGCTAAGTCCTTGTGCCTCCGGGGCCGTGGCCGTGCCAGAGAGCCGCTCATGGGGGGCAGCTGGCGACCTCGGTCGGGCGTGAAGGACGGCCCATTATGCCTCCCTTCCCATGAGGTCCCTGCTGCCCCCCCCCCCCTCCCGCGGCTCAAACCTGCTGTCCACAAGGCTCCCGTGTGGCCGCCATCTTTCTTTACCGAGAGCTAAAATATTCTTAATAAAGATTTTTTTTCCAAAAAACAGGAGCGTCAATTATTTAGTTGATCTCTGGTTTCTGGACAACACCTTATATGCTCAGTGCTTTCTCCTGGCTCTGTATCAGGAACTATTCCTGGCTGTGCTCGGGTATAATATTGGATGCTAGGAATGAATCCTTGTTTTCTGTGTGCAAGGCAAGGCCCCCATCCACTACTCTCTCTAGCTCCTAGAGTGTTTTTCACGGAGCTGTAAAACTTTTAAGAATACTATCTATATTTTAATAATGATTATTGATAGTATATTTTTAGCCACTTCTATAAATATGACACAGAACATGTACAACAAAGCATAACAATTTTCACCTGGTAATAATCATTTACTAATGTGAATTATAACTGTGATTAAATGGGATATTTTGGAAGAGTTTTGTCCTTCCTGATTCATGGATGTATCACCACAGTTGTAATATCACTTGTATCACTTGTCATCCTGTTGATCATTGATTTGCTCGAGCGAGCGCCAGCAATGTCCCCATTCATCTCGGTCTGTCGCATGATAGAGTAGCACAATGGTGTCTCCTCCCTCCAGGAACACGAAGAGCCTCAAACCGTTTTTTCAGGGTTTTGATGAAGGAGTCTGACCATCTTGTAGGTGGGCAGCCACACGTTCTTTTGACATCCCGTGGAATCCAGTTGGTAAAAGGTCTAGTCCAGCAGTCATTTCTAAATTGCATTATGTGTTGGGCCCATCTGATTTTTGACACCTTGGAAAATGAGGCAGCATCCCTGATCTTCAATCGTCAATGGAAGTCGGAACTCCTTGAGTGAAGTGTGATACTCCATGCATAGCTCTTTCTATTCCTCTTTGGATGATCTGAATAGCATTCTTGTCCTGTTTTTGTAGGGTCCAAGTCTCTTAGGTGCATGTTAGTGCAGGAAGAATGGTGGAATCAAAGAGGTGTGCCCAGAGCCCAAGTTTCTTCATCCTCTTAACAACTTCTTCCATGCTCTTGAAGGCGTTTCACGCTGCTCTCTTCCTCCTGCACAGTTCTGGTGCCAAGTCATTTCTTATGTTGAGTTCTCGACCCAACTGCTGTATTCCGAGATGTTTGTTCTGTTGAGAGAAAATGGAACATCAGGAACTAGTTCGTTTTTCAAGAACATTGTCTTGGTGAGATTCATCTGCAGTTCAACCTTTCCACCACCGCCCACGCTCCAGGCCACTTTCTGGACTGTGTGTAGAGCCTCATGCATGAGTGAAGTTCCACAGAACCAGGTAAGGCAGAACTTTGTGACCTTAGACTCCAGACTCAATGGAACCAGAAACAGAGATCCTCTGCCTGCTTCTCCCAATCTCCGGAGACCCAGGAGTCACCCCCATAAGACTCACCCTGCCAGTACCAGATAAATTCCTCATCACTGACCTCCACTACCTAACCACCGCCAATGCTCCAGGCCGCTTTCCTGAACACAACTGGCCACGCGATACATCATAAGATACTTCCTACCCATTTTTCATAATTACCACACCATATTTGATGGGGTTCAAATATGACATAAACCATGGGAACACCTGTAAGGGTGATTAGAGGCTGCCCTAAAAGCCTCTATCCCTCTTGGAGAGCCCAGCAAGCTACCGAGAGTATTCTGCATGCATGGCAGAGCATGGCAAGCTATCTGTGGCACATTCGATATGCCAAGAACAGTAAAAACAGTGGTCCTCATTCCCCTGACCATTACAGAGTCCCCAGTATGGCAACATTAAAAAGGATGAGCAAGGAGAGGCTGATAAAACCTCAGAGCCAAACTAGGATGCCCAAACGAAGAACGCTAAAATGACTGTCTGTAGTGTACTTTCAATGCACGTAAGCTGGCATTGGAAGCATCCATCGAGGACCTGATAATGCAAGTGCAGATGATCACATATGACATCATTGGTCTGACCAAGACGAGAAGGCATCAATCACATTACACCATTTTTGACACTGGAGAGGAACTATTCCTCAGAATATGCGATGATAGAGGTGTTGGTGGTGTTAATGTCCTTGTCAACACAAATTTGGCCATGAGCATTGATTCATTTGAATGCCTAACAGCCTGAATTGGACGATTACAGTGAATAGATGTGGCTCACTGCCAGCAGTTTCTATCTTCATTGTCTATGCACCAACATCCAAATATGATGAAGAAATTGAGAAGTTCTACATGGAGCTTGAGAAGTTCTATAAAGAAGACCGCACCTTCCACAAGATCACTGTTGGTGATTTTAATGCCAAGATAGGACCAGGAATGTCACCCTAAAACTCCACATTGGGACCCATGGCCTAGAATGGAATGAACAGGGTGAGAAACTGTCTGAGTTCATCATGTCGACCAAGACCATCCATGGTAACTCACAGTTCCAGAAGGCCGAATCTAAACGTTGGACATACGAGTCGCTTGGTGGACAGTTCCACAACGAAATTGACCATATCATATTCAATAGATGGTTTTGCCTGACCGATGTCTCTGTAGTCCCCAAATTCCAAATGGAATCTGACCACCATCTCCTTCTTGCAAAATTCTACTTCACAGAGCGGGGAGAAAGGGCTGCAAAGTTTAAGAAGAGAACTCCCAGAACGACCACTAACTGGGAGCTCTTTGGCACTATTGTGGCAACATGGGAAGATGCCGTCGTTGACAACATTGACAAAGAATATGATCGACAGGTTCAGCACCTCCATGACTGCGTGACGAGTGCCGAGAGTGGGAAAGTCACAAACAAACTCCTGTCTTCGGAAACTCTCGAGCTCATTTTCCAATGTGGTTCAGCATGAGCTTCAGGCAATCACAAGTAAAGGTCTGAGCTCACAAAGCTGTGCAGAGAAGCAATAGAGGAAGAACTCAAAGAGAGAAGAGCAGCAGTGTTGGCTGATGTGGCAGAAGCCGGGAAAAAGTATAAACAATGATAAGACCAAGGTGACTGATGGATATATCACATCTTCCAGAAGGGCAATGGAGAAGATTATCCATGACTTCTACTTGGATCTCTTTGATAGCCACGTCCTCCTGCCCACATACCAAATTCCGCAGGGTGGATTTATCATTCCCAATGTTCTCCCTTCCGAAAACCGACATGCCATTCAGTCCGTAAAGAAGAATACAGTTCCTGGTCAAGACAAATTCAGATCCGAACACCTGAAGAACCTGCCACCAGTACTCCTCAATACACTGGCTCAGTTCTTCACACGCTACCTGTCTGAAAGTTCCTGTCCCGTTGGAAAACCAGCAGGACTGTCCTGTTGTGCAAGAAGGGAGACATCCACGACATTGGCAATTATAACCCGATCTGCCTGTTGTTCGTCATCTACAAGTTATTCACACAAGAAATCCTGAATAGGATTGGCAGAACACTAGACAAAAAAAACATGCAAGCAAGCTGGGTTCCGAAAAGGATTCAGCATGATCGACCATATCCACATGGTGGCCAAGCTCATTGAGGTTTTGTGAGAGTTCAAGATGCCGCTCTGTCTAATGTTTATTGATATAAAGAATGTCTTTGATTCTGTTGAGACTGAAGCAGTCATTGAAGCCTTAGCCAAACAGGGTGTTCAAACTCAGTACATCATGATCCTCCATGAGCCATATTACGGATTCACCATCAGGATCTCACCATTCTACAAGGAAATGATCATCAATGTAAAGAGTGGGGTTCAGCAGGGGGATACCATTTCACCAAAACTCTTCAGTGCCACCCTCGAGAACGTCATGCAACAACTGAAATGGGAAGAAATGAGAGTGAAGGTAGACGGTCGGCAACTACACCACCTCCACTTCGCTGATGACATCGTTCTAATAACAACCAAGCATGACCCAAGGTGGCACAAATGCTGGCCGACTTTGACTGTGAGTGTGGAAAGGTCAGACTGCAGCTGAATCTCAGCAAAACAGCATATTATAATTTTATATTTTAGTATTTATAATACTAAATAATTTTGTAATATTGTAATTGGGCAAGCAAGTCTTCAGTTCTCAAATGCAAGTGCCTATGGGTGATTTCACATGAAAGATTTCTTAGTGCCTACGTTCCTCTTTTCTCTCTATTATCATGACTCTCCAGCCTCATGCACAACCCCCAAGTTCAGTACCTCATATTGTATGATCTCAGGGGGCCACATCCCCTGGGAACCCCCCGCCCAGCACATGTAGAAGCACCTGGGCAGCCTCCTTCAGACACTGGAGTGGTTGGAGCAATGTCACAGCCAGATGCCATGTCCAGCACCAGGTTCCAGCGAGAATAACTGGCAGAAGAGACCCCAGACTCAGCCTGCACCAGAGTACACTGCCCACAGGGCTTCCCCAGAGGAAAAAGAAGACTCGGACCTGTGCTCGCTGGGGCTCGTGATTCTTCTTTGCCCTTGTCCTCGGCTCCCCCCTATTTTTGTAGGCCCACTGACCCCCGGGTCCCTCAGTGGGCACAGACCAACACCCCAACCTACCCCTAAAACTTTTCCAGCATTAAGGGGAGGACCTCCCCAGACAGCAGCACCTAGCAGGTGTTGCCCGCAGACCCAAAGCCCTGTTCGTCTGCAGGGACCCCGCAGTGGCCACCCGCCAGGGCCACTAGAGGGATGCATTGGTGTCCGGTTCTTGCATCCCCTCGGGTCAGCCTAGACACATGACTGTGGCCTTTGGGTGACCCAGGAAGGGACCTTGTGCCACCTGCCACCTCCAGGAAGGCGAGCTGAGGGTCCCCATTGGGCACAGACCTGCATCTCACGCCCACAGAGGGGTCAGGGCAATGGGGTGGCCACTGGCCGTTCCCCACTGGTCACGGAATCCTGTCTCCACCAGTGCTCAAGATATGCTTTCTATAACTGTGGGAAATAAAGGTGTTACTCAAAAAAGTTCCTCTTTTCTTTTTCTTCCCTTATCTTCTATTTGTTTTACAAGTTCCGATTTTCATTACATTTTTTCTTCTGAGTTTAAGGCCTATGATCTTTGCTCTTTTTGTCTTTGGGTCAAACCTCTGGCTGAGGGTTTTAGATCTCATGTGCATCCTCTGAGCCTGTGTGATTAGGGAACCCGATGCTGCTGCAGAGCTATTCTAAGTTGTTCTCAGAATGATGAGAAGGCTGGTGTGAAGAGAGCAGAGAGTCTCTTGTCAGTATGCCGACAGAGAGCAAGTGCGGTGAAATGAGATTCAAATATGAACCCAAGTCCTTGGGTGCCCCATCACAGGTTCCTGCAGGTAAGGAACATTTTCTGAAAAGTTCATAATGAGATAAAGGATGAAGAAGAAAGAGTGTCAGTGAAGCCTAGGTGATATCAGGTGCTATTTTTTCAGATTGGATGCAATTAGGAAATGTAGAACATAATTCTTTTATTTTGGGATCTCCCTAACAATGCGCAGGGGCCCTGAGAATCATTTCTAGTGATACTTTGTCAAGTGTCTGAACAGTCCAGTGCTAGGTCTTGAGGCCATCACGTTGTTGGGCACTGTGTGTCAGATCTTCTCTGTTCAGGACCACATTCTGCAATGTCTAGAGAATGACACAGGGTCTAGCAAATGCCCTTGTACTTTTTCTCCCATCCCAAGAAGAGAATAATTCTTTTTTTTTGTTGGCGTTTTGAGTCACACATGGCTATGCACAGGGGATACTTCTGGCTCTGCACTCAGGAATTACACCTGGCGGTGCTCAGGGGACCATATGGGATGCTGGGAATCGAACCCTGGTTGGCCAAGTGCAAGGCAAATGCCCTATCCGCTGTGCTATTGCTCCAGCCCCAAGAAGAGAATAATTCTTAAGTGTGAACTATTAACCAAGTAGGTGTGATCTTAGTTTAATGACATGATAAAGGTTAACTCTAAAGACTTAGCTGCTATGGCATTATTTAAGGATGGACAAAATTTTTGGAAAGAAATCTAGGTAATTATTTGTTGTAAACTGAAATATTTTGCAATACAAAAATGAGTGTTGAAAAACTGCAATAAAAGGATGTTTCTAGCAGTGGAATGGCAGTAGAACTTTGGTGGTAGGTATGGTCAGAGTTAAAAAATATACAATTGTGAAGATAACCCCCTAAAATTACATAACTTTGCAAATCAATGAAAAATAAATATACCTACCATGTGTTAGAAAAGTAGGTCCTGAAATAATATATAGTGACAAATCATTTTTTAAAATGTTGCTAGATTAAAATAGTTCATTTTAATAAGAAATATTTGCATTGTATTTAGATCATATATTTAAATCATTGTGGTTAAACATATTACAATTAAGTGACATAGAAATATTTAATATTAAAATGTGTTAAGATCAAAATATGAAAAACAGGAACCTTAATAGTAGGAACTTATGCTCTGACGTGTTTTCCTAAGTTTCTACAATGAATATTATCACTTTCATTTCTTTCTTTTTTTCTTAAATTTTTATTAGTGAAACACCACGAGGTACAGTTGTAGACTTACAAATTTTTGTGCTTGGGTTTCAGTTATACAATTATCGAATACCCATCCCTCCACCAGTGCCCATTTTCCACCACCACCAGTTCCAGTATCCCTCCCACCCCCAACCCCCCATCCCACTCTACCTCTTGTGGCAGGGCATTCTTTTAAGTGTCATATTGTTTGCATTAGTCACAAAAAAGGGAGAAGAGGAAAAACTGGCCGAACTGTATTATTGATGAACCTAATTTGATTTCTCTTGCAGCTCCCAAAGAGAAAACTAGGTTTCCAAAGCTGAACACTTGTTGCCCCATACTACTCCTTGCTGCATTGCTGATTCTCCTGTTGCTGAAAATTTTGTTTTTAATTACCTTTATCAGTAAGTAGTTAATTGAATCTAGATGGGATATCACCCTTACCGAAAGAGATAGCATCCTTTAGACACTGGCAATTAACAATAGATTTAAACAAAAAGCTGAAAGAGAAGTCTTTTCTAGGTGAAATATAACAAAGAGGCATCCATTGGAAACTTGGTTATTTTTTTCTTTATTATTATTGATTCACCTTGATGTACAGGAACAAGACTTTCATGTTTGAGCTTCGATCATACAGTCTTGAAATACCCATCCCTTCACCAATGCACGTTTTCCACCACCAAAATCCCCAGTATCCCCCACTTCCCATCCACACCTTCCCCTGCTATGTGGCAGACAATTTGTACAATATTCTCTTTCTCTACTTTAGTATCCTTCAATATTTCGAGACCAGACTCACTACCACTCACACTTGCTGAAAATGCGATGCTAGACAAAGTGTTTTAGATTGCTTCTTTGGATACAATATAATGTGGTGTGGTTGAAAGAGCAGTTGTACACTCTAGTAATTCTAAAATTTTGATAATTAGGGTCTGAAGAGATCGCTGCATCAAGTTGCTTGGGTCCGAGATTCGTTCGTGTGTCTCTGGATTGTGGTCATGTGGGAGCTTAAGTAGACGGTGGCTGGGTGTGGTGTCATCTCAGAATTCCATTGGGCCAGGGGATAGGAGAAGGGAGTACTCCTCCCCTGTCCTGTGAGTCCTAGCATTTGCTGCCACTGCCACTCATATCTGGAGCTTGTCGCTGACATCTATAAAATGGAGGTCACCGGAGCTCCTAGAGGGCAGGCAGAGGGATGGCACCTGCCCCCGTCTGGAGCAGCCCAGTGGAAACGGCCTATTGCAAAATCCAGGGCCATCTCTGCAGCAAGTTGTTCGGGTCTGAGATTCGTTTGTGTGTCGGATACTTGATTCTTTTTTTTTTTTTTCCCCCTTTATTTTATTTTATTTTTTTTAAAGTTGTAGATTTACAATTTTTTGTGCTTTGGTTTCAATTATACAATGATCAGATACCCATCCCTCCACCAGTGCCCATTTTCCACCACCATGGATAATATCCCTCCCACCCCCATCCCCCCATCCCCCCGTCTCTGTGGCAGGGCAATCCCCTGTGTTCTCTCTCTCCTTTTGGGTGTTGTGGTCTGCAAAAGAGGCATTGAGTGGCAAACATGTTCAGTCCATAGTCTACTTTCGACATGCATCTCCCCTCCTGGGAGGATCCTCCAAACATCCTTTATTTGGTGCTCCCTTCTCTATCTGAATAGCCCTTTCCTCTAGGATACCCGGCTGGCCTCTAAGTTATGGAGTAATCCTCCTGGTGCTGATCTCAGCTATTCTTGGGTATTAATCTCATACTTTGTTACTTTATATCCCCCAGATGAATGCAATCTTTCTATGTCTATCCCTCTCTTTCTGACTCATTTCGCTTAGCATGATACTTTCCATATTGTACCACTTGTATGTAAATTTCATGACTTCATCTTTTCTAAGAGCTACATAGTACTCCATTGTGTAGATGTACCAAAGTTTCTTTAACCAGTCATCTGTTCTTGGGCATTCAGGTTTCTTCCAGTTTCTGGCTATTGTAAAGAGGGCTGCAATGAACAAACAAGTGCAGATGTCACTTCGACTATACATTTTTGCCTCTCTGGGATATATTCCCAGGAGTGGTATTGCTGGGTCAAATGGGAGCTCAATTTCTAATTTTTTGAGAATCGTCCATACTGTTTTCCAGAAGGGCTGAACCAGTGGACATTCCCACCAACAGTGAAGGAGTGTCCCTTTCTCGCCACATCCACGCCAGCATCGGTTGCTTTTGTTCTTTTGAATTTGGGCCAGTCTCTGAGGTGTGAGATGGTATCTCATTGTGGTTTTGATCTGCATCTCCCTGATGATTAATGATGTAGAGCATTTTCTCATGTGCTTTTTTGCCATTCGGATTTCTTCTTTGAGAAAGTTTCTGTTCATTTCATTGCCCCATTTTTTGATGGGGTTGGATGTTTTCTTCTTGTGGAGTTTAACCAGTATTTTGTATATCCTGGATATCAACCCCTTGTCAGATGTGTATTCGGTGAATATCCTTTCCCATTCTGTAGACTGTCTTTGTATTTTGGTCACTGTTTCTTTGGAGGTGCAGAAGCTTCTTAGTTTAAGATAGTCCCATTTATCTATCTCTGTTTTCACTTGCTCGGCCAGTGGCGTGGCATCTTTGAAGATACCATTAGCTTCAATGTCATGGAGGGTTTTGCCAACTTTATCTTCAATGTACCTTATGGTTTCTGGTCTGATGTTGAGGTCTTTAATCCATTTTGATCTTACTTTTGTACATGGTGTTAGGCAGAGTTCTGAGCCTATTTTTTTGCATGTATCCGTCCAGTGATGCCAACACAATTTATTAAAGAGGCTTTCCTTACTCCACTTCACATTACTTGCACCTTTATCAAAGATTAGATGAGCATATGATTGAGGGGAGATGTCAGTGTATTCAACCCTGTTCCATTGGTCTGCAGTTCTGCCTTTGTTCCAGTACCATGCTGTTTTAATTATTACTGCTTTGTAGTACAGTTTGAAGTTCGGGAGGTTGATTCCTCCCATTTTCTTTTTCCCAAGAATTGCTTTAGCTATTCGTGGGGGCTTATTGTTCCATATAAATTTCAAGAGTGTTTGCTCCATTTCTTTGAAGAATGTCATGGGTATCCTTATAGGGATTGCATTGAATTTATACAATGCTTTCGGTAGTATTGCCATTTTGACAATGTTAAGTCTCCCGACCCATGAGCAGGGGATATCTTTCCATTTCCTCATGTCCTCTTTTATTTCCTGAAGTAGCGTTTTGTAGTTTTCTTTGTACAGGTCCTTTACTTCCTTAGTTAAGCTGATTCCTAGGTACTTGATTTTCTGGGGCACAATTGTGAATGGGATTGTTTTTTTCATGTTGCTTTCTTCTCTCTCACTGTTTGCGTATAGGAAAGCCATGGACTTTTGGGTATTGATTTTATAACCTGCAACTTTACTATACGAGTCTATTGTTTCTAGGAGTTTTTTGGTGGAAGTTATTGGGTTCTCTAAGTAGAGTATCATATCATCTGCGAATAGTGAGAGCTTGATTTCTTCCTTTCCTACCTGAATGCCCTTAATATCTTTTTCCTGCCTAATCGCTATTGCAAGTACTTCCAGTACTATATTGAACAGCAGTGGAGAGAGTGGGCATCCCTGTCTCGTCCCTGATCTTAGAGGGAAGGCTCTCAGTTTTTCCCCATTGAGGATGATGCTTGCTGTAGGCTTGTGGTAGATGGCTTTAATTATGTTGAGGAAGGTCCCCTCTATACCCATTTTGGCTAGGGTTTTCATCATAAAGGGGTGCTGGATCTTATCAAATGCTTTCTCTGCATCTATTGATATGATCATATGCTTTTTATCTTTTCTTTTGTTGATATGGTGGATTATGTTGATTGATTTCCGAATGTTGAACCATCCTTGCATCCCTGGGATGAATCCTACTTGGTCATGGTGTATGATCTTTTTGATGAGTAGTTGGATTCTATTTGCTAGTAGTTTGTTGAGGATCTTTGCATCTGTGTTCATCAGGGATATCGGCCTGTAATTCTCTTTCTTTGTGGTATCTCTGTCTGCTTTTGGTATCAGTGTGATATTTGCTTCGTAGAAACTGTTTGGAAGTGTTTTTGATATTTCAATTTCGTGGAAAAGCTTAAAGAGTATTGGGAGTAAGTCCTCTTTAAAGATTTGGAAGAATTCACTAGTGAATCCATCCGGGCCAGGACTTTTGTGCTTGGGGAGACTTTTTATTACCATTTCAATTTCCTTGATGGTGATAGGTCTGTTCAGGTATTCCAGGTCTTCTTGGTTCAGCCTTGGGAGTCTGTAGGAGTCTAGGAATTTATCCATTTCCTCAAGGTTTTGATGTTCCGTGGCATAAAGCTTCTCAAAGTACTCCCTGAGGATCCTCTGAATTTCTGTGGTTTCTGTTGTAATGACCCCCTTTTCATTTCTGATTCGGTTGATTAGGGTTTTCTCTCTCCCTTTCTTTGTGAGTTTTGCTAGAGGCTTATCGATCTTGTTAATTTTCTCAAAGAACCAGCTCTTGGTTTCATTGATCTTTCGGATTGTTTTTTGGGTTTCCATCTCGTTAATCTCTGCTCTGAGTTTTATTATTTCCTTTCTCCTGTTCGGGTTGTGCTCCTTTTTTTGGTCCTTCTCCAAGCTCTTAAGCTGTGAGGTTAGGTTACTTATGTGTGCTCGCTCCTCCTTCCTGAGGAATGCTTGTAGAGCTATAAACTTTCCTCTTAACACAGCCTTTGCTGTGTCCCATAAGTTTTGGTAACTCGTGTTCTCATTTTCATTCGTTTCTAGGAATCTTTTGATTTCCTCTTTGATTTCCTGTCTAATCCACTCGTTGTTCAATAGTGCACTGTTTAATTTCCAGGTGTTTGATTTAGTTTTCTGTTTTTGTGTGTGATTTACTTCTAATTTCAGCGCATTATGGTCTGAGAAGATTGTTGATACAATCTCTACCTTCTTAATTTTATGGAGGCATGTTTTGTGGCTCAGCATGTGGTCTATCTTGGAGAATGTTCCATGTACGCTTGAGAAGAATGTGTATTCAGCTTTTTGTGGATGAAGTGTCCTGTATATATCTACTAAGTCCCTTTCTTCCATTGTTTCCCTCAAATGAAGTATGTCCTTGCTAAGCTTGAGTCTGGTTGATCTATCAAGAGGTGACAAAGCAGTGTTGAAGTCTCCCACTAGTATTGTGTTGCTATTGATGTCTTTTTCCAAATCTATGAGTAGTTGTTTTAAGTACTTTGCTGGTCTCTCATTAGGTGCATATACATTTATTATTGTAAGTTCTTCCTGTTGTACAGATCCTCTGATCAATAAGTAATGGCCTTCACTGTCTCTTATGACCTTCCTCACTCTGAAATCAATGTGGTCTGCTATAAGGATGGCTACCCCAGCTTTTTTATGGGAGCTGTTTGCCTGTAGGATTGTTTTCCAGCCTTTGACTCTGAGTCTGTGTTTGCTTTGACTATTGAGATGCGTTTCTTGCAGGCAGCAGAATGTTGGGTTCAATTTTCTAATCCATCCTGCCACTCTATGTCTTTTAATTGGTGCGTTTAGCCCATTGACATTGAGAGAGATTATTGTTATGGGATTTTGTCCCATTGTTATGTTAAAATTGGGTGTATTTGAGGGGCCTTTCTTGCCTTAAAGTAGCCCATTTAGTTGTTCTTGTAACCATGGTTTTGAGTCTATGAAGTTCCTGAGCTGTTGTTTGTCTGTGAAACTGTGTGTTGTTCCTTCTATTATGAATGAGAGTCTTGCTGGGAAAAGTATTTTGGGGGAGGCATTTATTTCATTGAGTTTTTTTACTATGTCCCACCACTGTTTTCGGGCCATGAGGGTTTCATCAGAAAAATCAGCTGTGAATTTTAAGGATGCTCCTTTGTAAGAGATTTCTTTCTTGGATCTTGCTGCTTTCAGAATTTTGTCTCTGTCTAAGGTTTTGGTCATTTTGATCAGAATGTGTCTTGGGGTATTTTTATTCGGATTTCTTCTAGCTGGTACCCTTCGGGCCTCCTGAATGTGGTCACAAGTTTTCTTCAGCTCTGGAAATGTTGTAGCAATGATGTCTTTGACAGTTTCTTCTTCATCGAGGTTTTCTTCCTGTCCCTCTGGGACTCCAATAATTCTTATGTTACCCCTCTTGGCTTCATCACGATCTTCTCTTGCCATCTGTTCCCGAATTGTGAGTCTCTTTTCCATTTTCTGCTCTTTTCGGGAGAGTCTCTGAACTTCATCTTCGAGCTCACTGATTCTGTTCTCAGCCACTGTTACTCTGCTGCTGAGGCCTTCCACTGAGCTTTTCAATTCGCCTACGAGATTTTTCAGGTCTGACATTTCTGATTGCATTTTCCTCATTTCTGCCTTCAGATCCTCTTGTCTTCTATTGGCATTGCTTTCCATTGTTTCTTTTAATTCCCTAAGCATCCTAAGTAGCTCCCTTCTGAATTCCTTGTCAGAGAGGTTGTCTAACACTACAGTACTGTTGGTGTCATCTGGGCTACACTCTTCAATATGAATGTTTGGTGGGCTTTTGCGTTGCTTTACCATTGTGAGAGGTGTGGTTTAGTCCTTCACGTTCAGTGTTACTATTCTGCTTGATATGCAGTGTGAGTTAAGATAGGCTTATGAGTTATTGGCAACTGTATTTCTAGTGGCTGAGCTAAAATAGAGAAGTTTCCATCTAAGAAGTTAGCTTATGGTTCCTATGGCATATGTAGCGGCCGCGGCTCCGGAAAGAGTCCCTGGCAATGGGCGAGGAGTTGGGAATGTCTCCTGTTTGGAATTGGAGCCGCTCAGCTTTGTTGCCCAGAGCTGGGCCTCTGTGCCCGTCCCACGCGGCTCAGGGGTTGAAAACCGGCTGTCTCGGGGCTGTTTCTAGCTGCGCGTGCCCAGAGAGGAACCCAGGCCCTTGGGGGCGGGCTGTACCTGTTGGAATTGGAGCCGTTCAGCTTTGTTGCCCAGAGCTGGGCCTCTGTGCCCGTCCCACGCGGCTCAGGGGTTGAAAACCGGCTGTCTCGGGGCTGTTTCTAGCTGCGCGTGCCCAGAGAGGAACCCAGGCCCTTGGGGGCGGGCTGTACCTGTTGGAATTGGAGCCGTTCAGCTTTGTTGCCCAGAGCTGGGCCTCTGTGCCCGTCCCACGCGGCTCAGGGGTTGAAAACCGGCTGTCTCGGGGCTGTTTCTAGCTGCGCGTGCCCAGAGAGGAACCCAGGTCCTTGGGGGCGGGCTGTACCTGTTGGAATTGGAGCCGTTCAGCTTTGTTGCCCAGAGCTGGGCCTCTGTGCCCGTCCCACGCGGCTCAGGGGTTGAAAACCGGCTGTCTCGGGGCTGTTTCTAGCTGCGCGTGCCCAGAGAGGAACCCAGGCCCTTGGGGGCGGGCTGTACCTGTTGGAATTGGAGCCGTTCAGCTTTGTTGCCCAGAGCTGGGCCTCTGTGCCCGTCCCATGCGGCTCAGGGGTTGAAAACCGGCTGTCTCGGGGCTGTTTCTAGCTGCGCGTGCCCAGAGAGGAACCCAGGCCCTTGGGGGCGGGCTGTACCTGTTGGAATTGGAGCCGTTCAGCTTTGTTGCCCAGAGCTGGGCCTCTGTGCCCGTCCCACGCGGATCAGGGGTTGAAAACCGGCTGTCTCGGGGCTGTTTCTAGGATACTTGATTCTTTATTTGAATTTATTTGCTCTTCCATGAAATAAGGCAACCAGTTCTATTTGGAGAAAGTAAAGAGTATCTGTATGTGCACACATTTGTGTTGTAAAGTGAAACCTATAGGGAATCACTACCTACATTAGACTGTTGGATAAATGAGGACAAATGTTTATTTCTTAATTGTGTTTTCCAGACCTTTGTAAGTGCAGATACATAGTTTGGGATGACCAAACAGAAAAGGAATTGGGAAAAATATTTCAGGCAATATTTCCCTTTGAATATTTAGCTTATTCCTTTTTTAAATCCTACCCTATGTAGATGTTCTAAAAGTCAGTTGCAAAGAGGTAGATATTCATATCCTGCCATCTGCAATGAGCATACTCTTGGCTTTAATTAAATAAAAATGGGCCATACCCAGAAGTGTTCAGGATTTATTCCTCATTCTGTTCTCAGGGATCACTCCTGGTGGAACTCAGAGAGCCATCTATCTACGTACTATGTCTTTGGCTCTTAGATTTCAGTATTTATAATACTTTTACCTGTACATGTTTGGATGTATATTTCAATCATTTATTTGGTCATTCAATATCCCATAATGGCTACCCACTTTTATTTTTCAGCACTTGGGACAATCTGAAAATCCAAAAAGAGCCACAGGGAAATTTTCCCATAAAATAAAGAAGTTCAGTGAATAGTAGAAAATTGTCGAATCATTGTTTTCAATCCTTAATAGGTGTGTGGGTGAGAAACACAGAGACAGATAGATTTCCTGAAGGAAGAGTGTTCTAGAGTTGTGTGCATTAAAATAGCAGAGAGGTAATATAGCATAGGAAAATCTGGACAACTTAATTGTAAATAACTGGAACATACAATGGTAAGTGAACGGTGAGAAATAAAGTTGTAGATGCAAAGAATAAATGTCCCTCTGAGGGGCTGGAGTGATAGTACAGCGGGTAGGGCATTTGCCTTTCATGCAGCCGACCTGGGTTCGATCTCAGCATCCCGTATGGTCCCCTGAGCACCACCAGGAGTAATTCCTGAGTGCATGAGTAACCCCTGTGCATCGCCGGGTGTGACCCCCCCGCCCCCGACCAAAAAAAATGGCCCTCAGAGCTCAAAGAGTACTGTGTACAATACTAATAGTCTGGGATTTTTGTTTGATTGTTTTGGGGTCTTACTCCATGATGCTCATGGATATTGACTCAGAGTTTGGGGTTGCCCCACGAGATGCTGATGATGGAGCCAGGAGCACCTGCATGGAAAGCATGCAGTCAGCGCTTTGACCCATTTCTCCAGCTCCAAGTCTGTTTTCTCCTCCTGAAGGGGGAAGAGATAAATGATTTTTTTAAAAAATTATCTTTTTAAATTTATAAAACAGTCTCCACTTAGTGGTTAAAATAACAAGCATCTGTTTCTGTGATTTGGCAGTTTTAATCAATCAGCTGGGGGGTTCTTTTGACTTGACTGAAATTATTCTGACATAAGCAGTCAAGTAGCAGTTAGGGACAACTTTGTGTTTGAGGAAAAGCATGTCAGTTGGTTATTTCATAATTTCCCAGACTAGCCTGAGTTTATCACACAAGGTGACTTTTAGGTTTCCAAGAATGAAAGTGGAAGTCAGAGAAATTTCTTGAAACCACAGCACAGAACTGATAAGAATTGCTCTATATATTCTGACGGTTAAGGAAGTTTTAAAATCATCCCAGTTTTCCGGTCTTCTCCCACCTCCCCAATGTCGGGGTGTGATGGGCTGCACCCAGGTCCTCACATGTGCCAAGCAAACATTCTACCATTGATAACAAACTCTCTCATCCAAGTTAAAGGAAGTCTTAGAGCCATCTCAAATTGGAGTGATTTAGGTTAGACACCACTTGTTAAGGAGTAATATTGAACATGAGTGTGGCTACAGGAAAGATGGAAACTTTTGGACACTCTTGAATATATCAAAGTAATTGAGAGTCACTGTAGAATTTAAAAACTGGAAGAGATATGGTGATCAAATGTGACATATAGAAGAAATATACATTTGACAGTGTTAATTTAACATGGCAGGACAAAGTTGAAAACAGAAAATAGAATACCAATTTATTATCTGTTTGCCAAACAGTGAAAACTTGTGTTAAGGTTTGTGGTAGTAAAGAGAAGAGGCTAACAGAAGGTAGTGATGATACCATCACTTGAATGATGGTACCACATCATATTATTTGAATGATAATGAGAAGGTTGTATCAAAGTGGTAGAGACTTGATGAATACTGAGCTCTAAAGATAAGATTTTTTAAAAAAAAATTATATCCCCGTGAAACACAGTTACAAGCTTTCATGTTTGAGTTACAATCAAACAATGATCAAACACATATCTCTACACCAGTGCACATTATCCATGGCCAATCTCCCCAGTATACCCCCCCTCCTTTCCCACACTCCCTCTGACTCCCTGACAGAGAATTTCCCCATACTCAACTCTTGGGCCTAAGGGTTTGCAATACAGATACTGAGAGATCATCCTCTTTGGTCCTTTACCTACTTTCAGCACACATCTTCCACCCAAGTGATCCCTCCAACCACCATTGACTAAGTGGTCCCTTCTCTATTCCTAAAGATAAGGTATTAAAAGAACTCAAGAGTGGTTCAGGTGTTTTCAGCTGATGAACGCAAAATGGAGACATTCACAGGGGTGTATACTGTAGGATGGGTAGCAGGTTTATGAGTGAAGATGGTGATTTAAATTTTGGTACATTGAGTTTCAGAACCTCCAGAGGACATGTCTAGTGGGAGACACTGTCTGGCTTTTGGAAATGAGCCTCTATTTCAGAATTATTATTACATGTAGCAGATGTAAACATTGTTACTCATGTTATCATTTGGGGAGATGCTTCCCAATGAGATGGAAGATAAGAAATGTTACAATTGAAATAAGAATGGATAAAGAGGAACTTAAAAAAAATTTTAAAAGCATGAGCAATAAATGTGAGGAATATTAGCTTTTTATTTTTATTTTTTTTAAATTTATTTATTTATTTATTGAATCACCATGGGAAAGGTCACAAAGCCTTCAGGCTTAGGTCTCAGTCATGCAAATATCAAGCACATTTCCCTTTACCAAAACTTATTTTTTACCATGAAGAACCCCAATAAAACCCCACCCCCCACCCCTCCCAGTCCCTGTGGGGCAGATGAATTCTAGTTAACACTCTATCTGCTTTGATTAGATTCATTGTTTCAATAAAAGATTCACCACTATTATTTAGAGTTTACTCCCCCCCCCCATCAGACATGCTGACAAAGCATTGTGAAGTGATTTGCTTTCTACAGCTGGGTTCAAGAATTACATGTTGGTTTTCGATTTCTGCTATTTTACTTATTGACCCTGGAAGTATTTCTACTGAAAGTCAGATAGTTAAGAAATTGGTTTCTGTGCTCTGGAGTCGTGGCCGTGCTGGAGAGCCGCTAGTGGGGGGCAACTGGTGGCCTCGGTAGGGCATGAAGGGTGGACTGAAACGCCCCCCTTCCCATGAGGTTTTAGTCGCCCCCAGTCCCCCGGCTCATACCTGCTGTCCACAAGGCTCCCATGCAGCCGCCATCTTTCTTTCCAGAGAGGAGAAGGCGACTGGGGCAACACCCTTTCCCCTCCGGACAGACCTGATGGCCTGGATTAACGCATAGTCCGTTCACTTTTCTGCTCCAAGCTGCCGGGTTCTGCATTAAGTCCTTGTGCTTCTGGGGCCGTGGCCGTGCTGGAGAGCCGCTCGCGGGGGGCAACTGGTGACCTCGGTAGGGCGCGAAGGACGGACCGGAAGGCCCCCCTTCCCATGAGGTTTTAGTCGCCCCCACACCCCCGGCTCATACCTGCTGTCCACAAGGCTCCCATGTGGCCGCCATCTTTCTTTCCAGAGGGAGGAGGGCGGAAGGGACCAACACCCTTTCCCCTCCAGGCAGACATGATGGCCTGGATTAACGCATAGTCCTTTCACTTTTCTGCTCCAAGCTGCGGGGTTCTGCATTAAGTCCTTGTGCTTCTGGGGCTGTGGCCGTGCTGGAGAGCCGCTCATGGGGGCAACTGGTGACCTCGGTAGGGCGTGAAGGGCGGACCGAAACGCCCCCCTTCCCATGAGGTTTTAGTCGCCCCCACTCCCCGGCTCATACCTGCTGTCCACAAGGCTCCCATGTGGCCGCCATCTTTCTTTCCAGAGAGGAGAGGGCGAATGGGGCAACACCCTTTCCCCTCTGGACAGTCATGATGGCCTGGATTAACGCATAGCCCGTTCACTTTTCTGCTCCAAGCTGCTGGGTTATGCATTAAGTCCTTGTGTTTCTGGGGCTGTGGCCGTGCTCCAAACTTAACTATGATTTTCAGAGAGAAACGTTGGGTGGTTTACTTCCCATGGATCACTTTGTATATAGAGAGATGTCGGCCGCGTCGTGGTTTTGAGGAAAAGTCCTAGTTCCCGCATACTCCAGCTGTGGTTGTAGAGGCTTCTGGTCACCGGGGTTCCATCTGGGGGAGGCGGGATGCGGTACCTACCCCATCTGGGGCTTCCTGATGATCTCGGCTCTTTTTGGAACCTGTTTTTTTTTTTTTTCCTTCGGGATCTGTGGATCCCGCCCTCCATGTTGTCCTTCTCTTCGGCTGAATGCTGTAAATATGGCGCTGGGGGGCGGGCTGTGGGCGTGACTTCCGGAATCTGAGGTTTCCTGGGAGTTGTAGTCCCGGCAGATTTGAGGAAAAGTCCAAGTTCCCGCATACTCGAGCTGTGGTTGTAGAGGCTTCTGGTCACCGGGGTTCCATCTGGGGGAGGCGGGATGCGGTACCTACCCCATCTGGGGCTTCCCGATGATCTTGGCTCTTTTTGGAACCTGTTTTTTTTTTTCCTTCGGGATCTGTGGATCCTGCCCTCCATGTTGTCCTTCTCTTCGGCTGAATGCTGTCGGAATATTAGCTTTTTAAAAGATTCAAGAAGACTACGGAGATTAAGAAACATCAGAAAGGGGGTGGCAGGTGGGGGGTGATGGAAGGGAACCTGGGGACACTGGTGCTGGGAAATGTACACTGGTGGAGGGATGGGTGTTGGAAAAATGTATGACTGAAACCTATTCATGAACAGCTTTGGAAAGACCTATCTCACAATGAATCAATAAAAAGTTGAAAAAAAGAAGCATCATATTGGTTAAAGAAACTTTGGTTCATCTATACAATAGAGTACTATGCAGCTGTTAGAAAAGACGAAGTCATGAAATTTACATACAAATGGTATTACATGGAAAGTATCATGTTAAGTGAAATGAGTCAGAAAGAGAGGGACAGACATAGAAAGATTGCATTCATCTGAGGAATATAAAATAACAAAACAGGAGATCAACATCCTAGAATAGTCAAGATAAGTTACAGGAGGTTTACTCCATGGCTTGAAGGCCAGTCATACATGCTATGGGAAAGGGCAGCTCAAACAGAGAAGGGAACGCCAAGCAAAGGGTGTTGGGAGGATTCTCCCAGGATGGGAGAAGCATGCTGAAAGTAGACTATAGACCGAACATATTTGCCACTCAATGCTTCTCTTGCAAACCTTAGCAACCAAGAGCAGAGAAAGAACAAAAGGGAATTCCCTGCCACAGAAGTGGGATGGGATGGGGATATGGGAGGTTTGGGAGGGTTACTGGGACCATTGTTGGTGGAAAATGGGCACTGGTGGAGGGATGGATACTCAATCATTGTATGAACAAAACCCAAGTACAAAATCTTGTAAGGTCAACAACTGTACCACATGGTGTGTCACTAATAAAAAAATTTTAAAAAAAGAAACATCATAAGTAAAGATGAGGCAGAATCAGGAAACAGTGGGGTTCCATTAATGAAGTGAAGAGAGCTGAGTTCAAGAATTGATAGAGGTCAAGAATTGCAAGAGGTTAAGAAGAGAGCTATTTTTTAAAATTGAATCACCATGACATACAGTTACACAGCTTTCATGTTTGAGTTTCAGTCATACAATGATCGAACACCCATCCCTCCACCAAATCATATTTTCCACCACGAATGTCCCCAGTATACCCTCCCCATCCCAACCCTCCCCGTGCCTCTATGGAAGACAATTTTTCTCATAGCCTCTCTCTCTACTTTTGGGTATTATGGTTTGCAATATAGATACTGAGAAGCTATCACGTTTGGTCATTTATCTACTTTCAACACACATCTCCCATTCCGATTGATCCTTCCAACTATCATTGACTATCAGTGATAGTCAGCTATCAGTGATCCCAAGAAAAGAACCTTAAGAAGTGTTCCAAGCATGTGGTTGGAACATTAAAAGAGTGGAAGGTGAAGTGGAAGGCAGCATTGTTGGTCAGGGAGATAGAGTGAGGTGAGGGGGTAAAAGACAAATTTCACTATTTACAGGGGGAGGTAGATCTATCTCCAAATTGTGAGGGATTGAGTGTACTGGTGTACAAAGGAGTGACAGTTGGGATAGATGAAAAGGAAAAGGATAAAGAAACAAGTGCTATTTCCTCTTAATTAGGTTTAAAAAATTGTCTACTGGTAACCTAGATCTCAGAATTGATGGTTTTCTTCCCCAAAGACATGATTTTACATTCTCAGATGGAAATGTTTAACCATTTCTCACCTCTTCTTCTTTCCCCAATGCTTAGTATTTGCATGTCTTTCACCCACTTATTGAACATGAGGATGGATAATTAATTACCCTTAGGTTCATTATACAAGAATTGTCATAGCATCCTTTATTCCATTTGAAAAATATACTCAGTTTCAACATCTGTAGGATTAGAATGTGTTGAATGCTTGGCAATGAAATATTTTTTCACAGTTAGCATCTTTCTACTTCTTTTAAAAAATTGTATTAGTGGGTTTCATTCAAGAAAGTAACAGTAAAGGGAAAAGCCTTAGCAGTACAATTAAAATGAATGGTATTATTTTTTTTCTAGCTTTCTTTCAAAACTGTTTTAAACTTGTTCAAGAAGAAACGTTTACCCAAGAAGTGATTCACACTTTGTTGGAATGTAGGAAAGAAAATTTGACCATGGAAGGTAAGAGCTAATAGGTCTATAATGAGTAGCTGAATATAAGGGTAAGGTAAAAAAAATCAAAAGTTCCAGTGTGTTTCATGGGTAAAGCATACTTAAGTACTATTTCAAAATAGTTAAAAGTGTAGATATATATAAGGCTTAAATTATCTTTTGAGCATATCTTTGATTAATCTGTGAAAATGTGATTGCATAGCTTTTGGTTTCTTCTCTTTTTTGCCACACTGGGTGGTGAAACCTTAACCTGGTTCTTCATTTAGAGATCACTTTTGTTGGCTCTGAGTACATTATGGGGTATCAGGGTTAAAGTACAGATTAGCCATATGGAAAGCAATTGCACTGCCCACTGTACTATCACTCCATTGGATTTCTTCAGTCTATGTTTACTCTTATTTCCCTTACATGTCTGTTAAAACTGACTTCCTCAAGAGAAATCTAATACAGTTGTTATTTTTAAGAAAACACAAATCTTTCATGCATATAAATGGTTTCTTAGAGAACGCGCAACAAGCTTATTAGATAGAGTTGATGGTTCTGATATTGTTTCATTTCCGTTTCCTCCACACTTGAAGATACCAGAAGGGCAACACAATGCCATTTTGGGTTGCAATGACAACACAAACTGACACCTTAAGCAGCAGATAGTTATTTTCTTATGGCTGAAGGGCTGAGGTCAGGTACCAACAGGATTAGTTTCTGTTGAGAAAGGTGTCTCTGGCTCACTGATAACTGTTTTCTTGCTGTGTCCTCAAATGACTTCTCATCTTTACATAGGGCAGGAAGAGGGGTGAAGGAAAGAGTGAGAGAAGGAAAGGAGAAGAGCGAAGGAAATAAAGAGGGAGAAAGAGAACATAGACAGAAAGGAGGAAGAAGGAGAGATGGAGAAGAAGGAGAGAGGGTGGGAGTGAGAGGGAGAAACATTTCCTCTTTTTGAAAGGTTAAAAGTTTTACTGGGTTAAAAGTCCCACTCTTCTGACTCAACTTAACCAAACTTATTTGCTAAAAGGCTCACCTCTAAATATAATATCATTAAGGTTCACAGTTCCAGCATATGTTTTTAGTGGAACACAATTTTAACCATGGGTGATTCTTGCTATAAAGAGAAATTTTCCATTGAAAACGGGACATTTTTGCATTTTCTTCTGAGATTCTGAATCTCTTTTTTTTTTCATTTTTTGGGTCACACCTGGTGATGCACAGGGGTTACTCCTGGCTCTGCACTCAGGAGTTACTCCTGGCTGTGCTCAGGGGACCATATGGGATGCTGGGAATCAAACCCGGATTGGCTGCGTGCAAGGCAAATGCCCTACCCTCTGTGCTATCTCTCCAGCCCCTGATCCTTTTTTTTTTTTTTAAGGTTTCCTCATCCCCACATCCATTTTGTGGTTTTCAGGGCTATTCCTGGCACTACACATTGGGATCACTCCAGATGAGGCCCAGGGGACCATTTGTGGTACTATATATTGAATTCAGATCTGCCAGGTACAGGCAAGCACCCTACCAACTGGGTCCTTTCTCCAGCTCCCACCTCTGGGGCACTGAAAAATATTTTGGTTCTGGCTACCTTCCCTGACTATACACAGGCAAGGAAATGGGGAAATGCCTGTTACTGCCTGATGTAGGTGTGCTTGACCTACACGAGGCCTGATGGGGACGGATCCTACTTACTATTTGGTGAACACGGGCATTGTGATTCCAGGAGATGTCTTTTGCTCTTTAAATTTTAACAGCACACATACTTAAAATTACTTGTCTCTGGCCAAGGGATTATGACACTAGTATGTATTTAACCATGGTTTATTTATAGCACCAAATATTACCCCCTAAGGATGATCAATGCTTATTCCTGAGCATAGAGCCAGGAGTAGCCCCTGAACACTGCTGGGTGTAATTCCCATACAAAAAAATTACTTGTCTTATATTGTACTAATCTGCCCAAGTATCAACACAGGTAAATCCTGGAGCTGCTGCCCGAAGAACTGGAAGCCATTTAGTTCAAATTGCTACTTTTTTTCTTCTGAGAAAAAAAACTGGACTGACAGTGAGAAGCACTGTAGAGGGATGCGGGCACATCTGCTGGTGGTTGACAGCAAGGAGGAGCAGGTACTTTCTGGGCAACATTGGAGTCTTGCCAGCTCTGTCCCCTGCTCCTGCTTGGGAGGAAGTTCTCATGGTCAGGGGTGTTGCTGCCTGGGAATAAGGCCATGGATAAAATAGATGGGATTGGGCATCAAGTCTTTGCATTCTACATAATCTTCTGATTCTATTTAAATCCTCCCCTTGCACTTCCCAATAATATTGTGGGAAGCTGAGAGTATTATATGGAGGTTTGAGTGGAAAGATGGGTATATTTCAACTTGAAATATCAGTTAATTATATGAACCTACATACATTTTATAAATCTTAGTGTCTCAATGGGGCTATTTCTGGCCCTGTGATTGGAGGTTGCTCCTCACAGAGAGGTTAATCTACTGATAGCCCATCTGCTATTGATGCAACAGCCCTAAGCTTGACCTACGGCATTTTGTAGCCAATTGAGAACTACTGGTGGGGTAGATGGGTATACCTGGTTCTTATGGTCTCCAAGCACTAATAAAAGGACAACGGTCACGGTTCTCCCGTTGTTCATCGATTTGCTCCAGTGGGCCCAGTAACGTCTCCATCATGAGACTTGTTGTTACTGTGTTTGGCATATGGAATATGTCACGGGTAGCTTGCCAGGCTCTGCTGTGCAGGCTAGATACTCTCAGTAGCTTGCCGGGCTCTCAGAGAGGGATGGAGGAATCGAACTCGGGTTGGCCATGTTGGCGGCTTTTAAGGCAAATGCCCTACTGCTATGCTATCATTCCAGCCCCAAAATGACAACAACTTCCACAAATATAAGCAGAAAGAAGAAATAAACAATACATGATCAACTGAGAGAAACCATTAGTGAAATAGGAAAGGAATAAACAGTGATGAAGTTTACTAACTTAAAAGTTATCAAAGGAAAGAGAATTCATATGAAAAATTTCTTCTCTAGAGCTTTGCAGATTCCCATCTCCTACTGATAAAGTGGTGGTTTGTGTGAGATGGTGATTCACGTGAGCACAAACAGAAATCTCTGCCCCGTGTGCTCTGCACTGCAGTTCTGTAATGGACTCTGCTAAGAATTCCTAAATTAAAATCACAATCGCCAAAGGGATTTAGGAAATTGTGTCAGTGGAGCATCCTTAGGTAGGAGACAGGAGCTTTCATGAACGGCATTCGTGTTCTTAGAAAGGAGACCCCTCATACTTCTATTCCTTCTCTCCATATAAGTTCACTATGAGAGCAATTTTGAAGAGGATAAGGGCTCATTTACTGATCAGACTCTATTTTCTAATCTGTGGAAATCAGTTTGCATAACTATTTCAGTTGTTTGTATGCTGCCCTGTCTGTGGAGATTTGTAGAGAGACCTGAAAACATGAGACAAACACATTTTTCCAGGAGATGCCTTTGATCCTGTGTTGTTAAGTCACAGAAGACCTAGACCTCTGGCCCGGAACTCTGGGTACCTTTCCATGGACCCTTTCATTTTGGTGCTCTTTCTCCTAAGGGTTAACAAAATTCAAATCTAGGGAAATTCTACATCACCCTAACTCACTTCATTCTTTCCTAGGACTTTATTAACGAGAATGTGAACAGGAAATATGCTTATTATTTGGGGCTGTCAGATCTGAAGAATGGACACTGGGAATGGGTTAATGAGATACCATACAATCAAAATGTTACGTGAGTATTGAATTTGGTAAGGGGATCCTGAGTCCTGCAGACTGTAGGGACTTTAGGGTGCTCCCACTGCAGCTTTTAAAACAATAGAGCTCAAATATAACTTCTGGACATTAGTTTGCATGTTTGAATTTGTATTCTTCTACTAATCACCTCAAGAAGTCTATAGAGCATCATTTTCTCTTCCTCTTTGTAGAAATAAGGACACTGAATTTATTTTTATTTTATTATTATTATTTTTTATTTTGGGTCACACCCAGCAATGCACATGGGTTACTCCTGGCTCATGCACTCAGAAATTACTCCTGGCGGTGCTCAGGGGATCATATGGGATGCTGGGAATATAACCCAGTTCGGTCAAGTACAAGGCAAACGCCCTACTCGCTGTGCTATCTCTCCAGCCCCAGGACACTGAATTTATTTTATTATTTTTTTTGAAACTTAAAAAAAATTTATTAGTAAAACACCATGAGGTACAGTTGTAGATTAACAAATTTTTGTGCTTGGGTTTCAATTATACAATGATCAAACACCCATCCCTCCACCAGTGCCCATTTCCTATCACCATAGATCCCAGTATCCCTCTCACCCCCCATCCCCCCCATCCCACCCTGCCTCTGTGGCAGGGCATTTCCTTCTGTTCTCTCTATCCTTTTGGGTGCTGTGGTTTGCAAAAGAGGCATTGAGTGGCAATCATGTTTGATCTATAGTCTACTTTCAGCATGCTTCTCCCATCCTGGGAGGATCCTCCCATCACCCTTTATTTGATGCTCCTTTCTCTATCTGAGCTCCCTTTTCCCCTAGAATGTGTGGCTGGCCTCCAAGTCATGGAGCAAAACTCCCAGGACACTGAATTTAAAGAGTTTAGATAACTCAGGAAAAGTTTTCTATTGTGGTAGTGATTTTCTTCCAACACAGATTTATTTGATATGAAAGCCTGCACTTGTGAAATTTACATATTGAAGATAATAAAATATATGTCAAGGAAATAAAATATATGTCAAGGAAAATCATTTCATTTTTTCATTTCATCATCCTGTTAATCGTCGATTGCCTCGAGCAGGCCCCAGTAACGTCTCTTTCATCCTAGCCCTGAGATTATATTCACGGCTCTTTAGGAGAATGAGACCCATCATTGTTACTGGTATTTGGCATATTTGGTACGCCACGGGGAGTTTGCCAGACTCTGCCCTGTGGGCAGGCTACATTCGATAGCCTGCAAGTTTGTCCAAAGTAGGAATGAGATAATAAGATGTCATTAAAAAGTTCTGATAAGATGTCGCGCAGCCGCGCGGTTCCGGGATCTGGATTTTATAGTCTCTGAGTCTTGGCCGCTGATGGGATTACACGGCGCCAGGGGGCCAGGTGGTGGGTGTGACCCCCACCTGCTGGAATTTGGAGGATCTGAAAATCAAAGCCATTCTTAAAATGTAAACCTTGTCATAAAGCAAATTCTAATAGTCCTAGATGTATCTTATATTTATGTAGGTGAAAAACCCTCAGCCCAGAGAGCTAGTACAGCAGGAAGGGTGTTTGCCTTGTACACTCTTCCTCTTCCCCTGGATCTATCCGTAGCAGGCGTTATGTTCCCCCAAGCACTTCTAAGAGTAATTCCTGAGTGAAGAGCCGCCGTAAGTAGCCCCTGAGCAATGGTGGGTGTGAGCCAAAAAGCAAAACAAAAACAAAAACAAAAAACCCAACTCCTAGATCCTTTATTTTATTTATTTTTTTAAAAGAAAATATTTTTAACTGTATTTTTTTATTAGTGAAACACCATGAGGTACAGTTATAGACTTAGAAAGTTTTGTGATGGGATTTCAGTTATACAATGATCAAGTACCCATCCCTTTACCAGTGCCCATTTTCCACCACCACGGGTCCCAGTATCCCTCCCACCCCCTTCCCTCTCATCCCATCCTGCCTCTGTGGCAGGGCATTTCCTTCTGTTCTCTCTCTCTCTCCTTTTCCAACTCCTAGATCCTTTAGTACAATTTAGTAAGTCAATACCTTAGAGACTCATAGGAACTATGTGAAATATATAGGGAGAGACTCTAGTTCAATTTTTTTTAGATTAAGAACAGAATAAGATCCAATGATCTTAGATCACGGTAGTAGAATCAGAGATATTTATTCTAAGAACTGTAATTTTATTTATTTTGAAAAATTGTTGTTTTCCCCTGAAACTTTATATAAACACTATGGTATACAAAGTTGTTCACGATGATTTGTTTTATAGGCACTCAATATTCCAACACCAATCCCTCCACCATTACACCTTCCCTCCAGCATTGTCTCAAACTTTTCTAACCAGCCCTTCAGCCTGATAGCCGGCTCTCAATAATTTATTTTATATTGCTTGTTATCAATAGTTTGCTAACAGAATGATCATAAAATATTTCCCTAGAAGAAACCTAGTGAAGACTGTTGTATCTCACCATGAAGCCATAGGTTCTTGTATAAGAGATTACTAAGATGCTGGTACAGGTTAAGCCTTCTGGCTAACTTTTATTAATCGAGATTGGTTGTCTTTTACACTATACCCCATTCAATCTGGTATGTTACTCTTGGTTTATCAGTGTTATACAGTTTGAGGTGTTGCACAACTGCAAATGCTTCTGGAATTCCAATTTTTTTAATGGGGTGATAAGGCTAGGGTTAAATGTTTAACTGAGTGGCAGCTTCGGGGCATGTGTGTGTGAGATTGCTGGGGCTTCCAGAAGCACAGAGAAGTGAGGAGAGGTAGCCCATCCCCAACTCTGTGAAAGCCTGGAGATTTCATTCAAAACATCTGCATACCTGAGTTTTTTTTTCCTCTTTTTTCTTTTTAACTGAATGACTGTGAGATACAGATACAAAGCTTTCATTTTGAGTTTCAGTCCTACAGTGATCAAGCACCCATCCCTCCACCAGTGCACATTTTCTACCACCATTGTCCTCAGTATCCACCCCCCTAACTCAACCCTCCCCTGCCTCTATGGCAGACAATTTCCCCCATAATCTCTCTACTTTTTGCATCCCTGAGCTTTTCCCATGGATCCATTTCTGGATGAGGCTCATTCTGAGCAGTGGAGTCTGACCAGGAGCATGGTGGCGATTGTGGAGTGTGCTGGGACTTTGTTTGAGCGGGCATTAGGCTCATCCAGCCCTCCACAGGATGCCCTCAATGACTCAACCTTATGCAGGGTCTTAAAGCATCAAATACAAGATATTTTATTTTATTTTATTTTTTTTATCATTTTTTTTATTAGTGAAACACCATGAAGTACACTTATAGACTTATAAATTTTTGTGCTTGGGTTTCAGTTATACAATGATCAAGTACCCATCCGTCCACCAGTGCCCATCCTCCCCCACCACGGGTCCTAGCATCCCTCCCACCCCCCATCCCCCCCCCCCGTCCCACCCTGCCGCTGTGGCAGGGCATTCCTCCCTGTTCTCTCTCTCTTCTTTTGGGTATTGTGTTTTGCCAGAGAGGCATTGAGTGGCAATCATGTTTGGTCTATAGACTACTTTTAGCATGTCTCTCCCACCCTGGGAGGGTCTTCACAACACCCTTTATTTGGTGCTCTCTTCTCTATCTGAGCTTCCTTCTCACCTAGCACATGAGGCTGGCCTTCAAGTCATGGAGCAAAATTCCTGGTACTAATCTGAGCCCTTCCTGGGTGTTAGTCTCCCGTTTTGTTGCTTTATGTTCCCCAGATGAATGCAATCTTTCTGTGTCTATCCCGCTCTTTCTGACTCATTTCGCTTAACATGATACTTTCCATGTAGTACCACTTGTATGTAAATTTCATAACTTCATCTTTTCTAACAGCTACATAGTACTCCATTGTGTAAATGGTAAATGTACCAAAGCTTCTTTAACCAGTCATCTGTTCTCGGGCACTCAGGTTTTTTCCAGATTCTGGCTATTGTAAAGAGTGCTGCAATGAAAAAACAATTGCAGATGTCACTTCGACTATACCTTTTTGCCTCTCTGGGATATATTCCCAGGAGTGCTATAGCTGGGTCAAATGGGAGATCGAATTCTAATTTTTTGAGAATCGTCCATACTGTTTTCCAAAAGGGTTGGACCAGCTTGCATTCCCACCAGCAGTGAAGGAGGGTCCCTTTCTCGCCACATCCGCGCCAGCACCTGTTGCTTTTGTTCTTGTGGATGTGGGCCAGTCTCTGTGGTGTGAAATGATATCTCATTGTTGTTTTGATCTGCATCTCTCTGATGATTAGTGATGTAGAGCATTTTCTCATGTGCCTTTTTGCCATTCGGATTTCTTCTTTGCAAAAGTTTCTGTTCATTTCCTCGCCCCATTTTTTGATGGGGTTGGGTGATTTCTTCTTGTGTAGTTTAACCAGTACCTTGTATATACTTGAAATCAACCCCTTGTCGGATGTGTATTTGGTGAATATTCTTTCCCATTCTGTAGGCTGTCTTTGTATTTTAGTCACTGTTTCTTTTGAGGTGCAGAAGCTTCTTAGTTTAAGATAGTCCCATTTGTCTATCTCTGTTTTCACTTGCTCGGCCAGTGGCGTGACGTCTTTGAAGATACCACTAACTTCAATATCGTGGAGAGTTTTGCCAACTTTGTCTTCAATAAACATTATGGATTCCGGTCTGATGTTGAGGTCATAAATCCATTTCGATCTTACTTTTGTGCATGGCGTTAGGCAGAGATCTGAGCCCACTTTTTTGCATGTAGCCGTCCAGTTTTACCAGCACAATTTATTAAAGAGGCTTTCCCTGCTCCATTTCACTTTTCTTGCCCCCTTATCGAAGATTAGATGATTATATGTTTGGGAGGAGATGTCAGTATATTCAACTCTATTCCATTGGTCTGCAACTCTGCCTTTGTTCCAGTACCATGCTGTTTTGATTATTACTGCTTTGTAGTAGAGCTTGAAGTTAGGTAGGTTGATTCCTCCCATTTTCTTTTTCCCAAGAATTGCTTTAACAATTCGTGGGGGCTTATTGTTCCATATAAATTTCAGGAGTGTTTGCTCCATTTCTTTGAAGAATGTCGTGGGTATCCTTATAGGGATTGCATTGAATTTGTACAGTGCCTTGGGAAGTATTGCCATTTTGACAATGTTGATTCTCCCCATCCATGAACAGGGGATATTTTTCCATTTCCTCGTGTCCTCTTTTATTTCCCGAAGTAGCGTTTTGTAGTTTTCTTTGTACTTCCTTTACTTCCTTTACTTCCTTAGTTAAGGCGATTCCTAGGTACTTGATTTTCTGGGGCACAATTGTGAATGGAATTGTTTTCTTCATGTCACTTTCTTCTCTTTCATTATTTGCATATAGGAAAGCCATGGATTTTTGGGTATTGATTTTATAGCCTGCCACTTTACTATACAAGTCTATTGTTTCTAGGAGTTTCTTGGTAGAGGTTTTAGGGTTCTCTAAGTATAGTATCATTTCATCTGCGAATAGTGAGAGCTTAATTTCTTCTTTCCCTATCTGGATGCCCTTAATATCTTTTTCTTGCCTAATCGCTATTGCAAGTACTTCCAGTACTATATTGAACAGCAGTGGAGAGAGTGGGCATCCTTGTCTCGTCCCTGACCTTAGGGGGAAGGCTCTCAGTTTTTCCCCATTGAGGATGATGTTTTCTGTAGGTTTGTGGTAGATGGCTTTAACTATATTGAGGAAAGTCCCCTCTATCCCCATTTTGGCAAGGGTTTTCATCATGAATGGGTGCTGGATATTGTCAAATGCTTTTTCTGCATCTATTGATATGATCATATGATTTTTATCCTTTCTTTTGTTGATATGATGGATTATGTTGATTGATTTCCGAATGTTGAACCATCCTTGCATCCCTGGGATGAATCCTACTTGGTCATGATGTATGATCTTTTTGATGAGTTGTTGAATTCTATTGGCTAGTATTTTTTTGAGAATCTTCGCATCCGTGTTCATCAGGGATATTGGCCTGTAGTTTTCTTTTCTTGTGGTGTCTTTGTTTCCTTTTGGTATTAGAGAGATATGGGCTTCATAGAAACTGTTTGGGAGAGTTTCTGTTTTTTCAATTTCCTGGAAAAGCTTGAGAAGAACTGGCAATAGGTCCTCTTTAAATGTTTGGAAAAATTCGCTAGTAAATCCATCTGGACCTGGGCTTTTGTTTTTGGGAAGACTTTTGATTACAGTTTCAATTTCCTTGATGTGAATAGGTCTATTCAGGTACTCTATATCTTCTTGCTTCAGCTTTGGGAGATGATAGGAATCCAGGAATTTATCCATTTCTTCTAGGTTCTCTTGTTTCGTGGCATACAGACTTTCAAAGTAGTCTCTGATGATCTCTTGAATTTCTTTAGTTTCTGTTGTGATATCCCCATTCTTATTTCTGATTCGATTTATTAAGGCTATCTCTCTCTGTTTCTTTGTGAGTGTTGCTAGTGGTTTATCGATCTTATTTATTTTCCCGAAGAACCAGCTCTTGGTTTTATTGATCTTTCGGATTGTTTCTTTGTTTTCCATGTCGTTGATTTCTGCTCTAAGTTTTATGATCTCTTTCCTTCTGCCTGATTTAGGCTCTTTCTGTTGATCCTTTTCTAAGGTCTTGAGCTGTGAGGTCAAGTTGTTTATGTGCATCGTTTCTACAGTCCTAAGATATGCTTGCAGAGCTATAAATTTTCCCCTTAATACAGCTTTTGCTGCATCCCATAAGTTCTGGTAGTTTGTGTCTTCATTCTCATTTGTTTCCAGGTATCTTTTGATTTCGTCCTTGACTTCGTTCTTGACCCACTCATTGTTCAGCATCGAGTTGTTTAATTTCCAGGTGTTTGATTTTGTTCTCCATGTCAGTGTGTGATTCACTTCTATCCTCAGTGCGTCATGGTCTGAAAAGATGGCTGATACTATTTCTATCTTCCTGATTCTGTTGAGGTATGTTTTGTGTCCTAAGACATGGTCTATTTTGGAAAATGTTCCGTGCACACTGGAGAAGAATGTGTATTCTTTCTTTTTGGGGTGTAAAGCCCTGTATAAGTCCATAAGCCCTTTCTCTTCTATTTCTTATTTCAAAGCCAATAATTCCTTGCTGGGTTTTGTTCTTGTTGATCTATCCAGAGTTGATAAGGCGATGTTGAAGTCTCCAAGTACTATTGTGTTGGTAGCGATGTCCTCCTTAAAATCTGTTAGCAGTTGTTTTAGATATTTAGCTGTTCCCTCATTAGGTGCGTATACATTTAAGAGTGTGATTTTTTCCTGCTGTATGTATCCCTTGATGAAGAGAAAATAGCCTTCACTGTCCCTTCTAATCTTTTTCAATGTGAAATTAATGTTGTCGGATACTAGTATGGCCACCCCAGCTTTTTTGAAAGGGCTGTTTGCTTGCAGGATTGTTTTCCATCCTTTGACTTTGAGTCTGTGTTTGTTCTGGCTGTTGAGATGAGTTTCTTGTAGGCAGCAGAATGTTGGGTTCTGTCTCTGTATCCATTTTGCCACTCTGTGTCTCTTAAATGGTGAATTTAGACCATTGACATTGAGAGAGAGTATGGTTATGGGGTTTTGTGTCATTTTCTGTAGGGTGTGTTGTGGTTGTAGGGTTTGTCTTGTCTTATAGTAGCCCCTTTAGGCCTTGCTTTAGGTTTGGTTTTGAGTCTATGAAGTTCCTGAGCTGCTGTTTATCTAGAAAATAGTGTACTGTTCCTTCGATTTTGAGGGAGAGTTTAGCTGGATAGAGTATTCTTGGTGAAGCATTCATTTCAGTGAGTTTTTTGACTATATCTTGCCACTGCCTTCGGGCTTGCAGGGTTTCCTCTGATAGGTCTGCTGTGAATCTAAGGGGTGCTCCTTTGTATGTGATTTCCTTCTTTGCCCTTGCTGCTTGCAGTATTGTGTCTCTATCGGCAGCATCAATCATTCTAACTATGATATGCCTTGGAGTGTTTTTGTTGGGGTCTCTTTTAGCTGGCACCCTTCGGGCTTCTTGAACCTGAATGGCTGCATTGCAGAGCTCTGGGAATTTTTCAGCAATGATTTGTTTGACGGTGTTTTTTTTGTTGGGATTGTTTCCCTGAGGTTCAGGTAGTCCCATGATTCTAATGTTGTTCCTCTTGGAATCATCTGCTAGGACTCTGATTCTCTGAAAAGCTATTTTGAGGTCCCTTGCCACTGTTTGTTGTTCCGTGTTGGCTTGGCGCAGCTGATCTTCCAGCTCACTGATTCTCTCTTCAGCTGCGGTCATTCTATTTTTAAGAGAAGAAACTGAGTTTCTCATTTCATCTACGGAGTCTTTTAATCGTGACATTTCTGCTCTCATTTCTTCGCGTAATTTGTCGATTTTTTCTGTGGTGTTACTGGCTGTCTGTCTGACCGTTTCATTGAGTTGATTGAACATCTTGATGACTTCATATCTGAATTCTGTGTCAGAGAGATCCCTTAGGTGAGCTGTATCGACAGAATGTTCTGGATTGTTTTTGTTGTCCTCCACTTGAGGTGGGGATTTTCTTTGTTTCTTCATATTGCTGAGTAGGGTGGGGACTAAATTCCTTGGGAACTAGGTTCCTTTGAATGAGTAAACAACCTGTAGCCATGTAAGCGGCCGCTGGCCGGAAAATAGGCCACGCCCACTCTGAAGCCACGCCCACTTCTGAAGAGGCCACACCTCTACGGAAAACTGGGTTTGAGACGAGAGGAGCGCCGCGTGACTACTGGAGAGGGGACGGCAGCCGCTCATGGCTGCGTTTCTCCAGGCGTCTGCCGGGATGCCTGAGGTCCCGAAGGGAGAGATGGAAGTCCCGGGGCCACACACCAGGGGCAGGGCTGACCTGGGTTTGAGACGAGAGGAGTGCCACGTGACTACTCAAATACAAGATATTTTAAACAAGTCTCATACTACAAAGGTAGTACATAAAAAAGCCCACTCTATTGTTATGACCACAATAAAAATTTTTGATTAGTAAAGGAGCCCATGGAATCAGGGCACAAGCATGGACTGAGGGAGGCAGGTCTATCTGCAGGGAGGGTGTTTAACACAAGGGGATGGGGCAGCTGTGGGGGATGGCAGCACCATTTTCAGTGGAAATGCCAGCAACATATGGATGAGCCATGTGCGAGGAACAGGGAAGCGATGATTTGTGTGTCTCTGACCTGACCTCCATAGTGTTCTATGGCAACTCTTGCTTCACTGTCTCTTCTCAAAGACATTTTGAGAAACATACTTACCCTGTTCTCCTTTTCCAGGTTCTGGCACGAAGGTGAACCCAGTAATGATGATGAACATTGTGTTGCATTAATTTTTAACCGCCAATGGGGCTGGAATGATATCCATTGTTATTTGCCTGAAGAATCAGTTTGTGAGATGTTGAAGATCTACCTACATTCTCCGTGAACCTGTGGTAGAGTTGTTTTTGTTGATTAGAGAGAGCTAATTTGCTTTTGTGCATCTCTATAAGTTATCAACAAAGAAGCTTTCAGCATTCTACCACTTATGATGTCTTCGTGTATTTCTTCCTTCATTTATTGTTACTGTCACTGCCTTCCCGTTGTTCATCGATTTGCTCTAGTGGGCCAAGTAACGTCTCCATTGTGAGACTTGTTATTACTGTTTTTGGCATATCAATTCATAAAAACATCATTTATTAAGCATTATCCAGTGAAGACACCAGGTCAGAGAGTCTTTACATTGCAACTAGAGGGAATTTGAGTCTCTCTTCATTTTTGTCTAATTGTGCAGGGGTTAGCTGTGATTACATTCTATTTTTCCTGTCTCAAATGATCTCTTTATGGATTGATCAGCAACAAAATAATCCTAAGCGTTAATTTTGATTTTTATGAGCTATATAGACTTTCTGAACTAAAATCACATTATGAAGTATTTGAAAAATAATATATGTCAATGAAAGGAAACCTTCAGCTTTGACCCAGTACACTCTGTGTGTAAACAATACTTGAGTGATGAACAGACTACTATTCCTCAGGAATTTTGACACTAGTTTAGTATTATTATAGCGTATGCTATTTAAAATATCAACTATGAAGAGTGCAAATGAAGATTGCCCTTTCTGATGTGGAGTAGGTTTCTGGGTTGGATTGGCCTCAGCCATGAAGGCTCCACAGCAGGGAGTAAAAGCTAACAAAGACTTCAAACTCAAACCATTTCTTCTTGCTTCCCAAGCTTGGGAAACTAGACTTTTTTTTAATAGTGATAATCAATTTCTTTATTAGTACATTTCTATTTTCTTCTTCATATTTTATTAAAGCTCTGTGATTTACAAGGTTACTCATAATTGAGTTTTAGACATCCAGTATTGCAACACCAATCCCACCACCAGTGCCAACTTCCCTCACTCCTCCACCAATGACAATGTGCACAGATTCCCTCCATACCCCTCTTCCCACCTCCCAATCTTCCCTCTTGTCAGGCACTTTGCTAAGTTTGGTTGTTGAAGTCTTGGTTTCAGTGTTGTTGACCCTGTAGTTTGGATACTTGGCTCCATCATTCTTGACCACCACCTTTGACTTTAATCCCCCGATCTGGCCCCTTCTCTTCTCCAGTCTTTCTCCTCCCTGTACTCTGGGCTGAAGGTTGATCTGGGCATGCCTATTTTAAAATATTGGATTTATATGTGATATTTAGAATAACCAGATGAAGATATATATATATATATATATATATATATATATATATCTTTTTGGGTCACACCCAGAGATACTCAGGGGTTACTCCTGGCTCTGCACTCAGGAATCACTGCTGGACGTGCTCAGGGGACCATATGGGATGCTGGGAATTGAACCCGGGTTGTCCGTGTGCAAGGCAAATGCTCTACCCACTGTGCTATTACTCCAGTCCCAGAACGTTTATATTTTAATTGTCTCTCTCCTCCAGATCACCTTGTAAGAATCAGGTGCTCAGGCTGTGTCCTGGGTACGAAACCAGAAAGCTATAAAGCTCTTTTGAGAACTTGTGTTTGCTACTGAAGCACTCTGGGTATTCCCACTCAAGAGTTTTCCTCGTGTCAAGGAGAAATAAACCTGATTTCATGTGCCTCAGCTCTGTCCTGTGATTCTTCTCCCATGGATGGGCAAGAGCCCATCACCATGAGGATTTCTTGGCAATAGTCTTGGTCCCAGTGTCGTACTAGTTATGTGTGGATTTCTACTCAAATGATATATTTACATTTTCTTTTTAGTAACGTTCTTACAATATACTATAGTATAGAACAGCATATTTGTTAGATTGGGGACAATATAAAACAGCATATTTTATAGACTGGGGACCCTGTCCAGTGAAGATATAGGGAAAGAGACAGTAAAAATGAAGGAATAGAAATTTATTGTGGTGCATTCCCGGATGGACTCTACATTGGCCCCTGGACTGGCTGTGTTAGAGTTTTGACCTGGGAGAGATTAAGGGGGCTTTTAAGTGTCTTGGGTAGGAAAAGGTGCAAACACCAGTGGGATGTGTTGGACCTGGCCTTCTTGTCATCTGTAGGAGGTTCTGATGTGAGGGAGCATGAAATACAGCCTCATAGCTTTCTGGGTGGATTATAAATGTGTCCTCTGGCTGGGGAGAGGGTGATCTTTGATTCTAGGAGTGTTGCTATTTCAGAGACAGTCACCATTTGGTCGAGCAAGCCTTACAATATTTATAGTAAAATCAATAATGTATTGCCTATTATGATCATTGTGATTGATCATGATGAATCTCATTCTTACTGCAGTAATCCTGGGGCCTCTTTAGCTGTGTGATTGATGCAAACAAGTACTTGTGCTTTTTACCCAGTTTTTGAATTCATCTAAAGACTAGTCACTTTTATACATATCTTAATATGTCCACGGTATGAAGGATTTGCCAATTTACCTTCAAGAAAGCAATTTGTATCCTGGGGTAATTGGGAACTTGATTTGCAATGATAAAAGGGAATTATTATTTCAGTAAAATTGGGATGGAATAAAGGAAGATGAAAAACCTTGGGAGTAATTTCTTTGTGGAAATATCAAGTGAGCATGAAAGGCAGTGAAATAAAGATAATGATATTTATCAACCCTACAACTCTCTTTCCTCTATGTTGCTTTTTATGAATGTGACTCAGAGACTCTTTCCTTTCATCTTCTCTAGAACCACTATAAAATTATGTGCATATAACTGACTATATGAACTCTGAAGATAAGTGAGGAATAGGAAGATTCACTGACCTCGATGGTTCACCGCCTCATCCTGGAGAGGGCGGCAATGGTACCAACCGACAAAGAGTGAAAGAACACAAATTTTTACAACATGCCATCTACACAGCAGAGCCTGGCAAGCTACCCGTGGCATATTCGATATGCCAAAAACAGTAAAAAAAATGGGCCTCATTCCCCTGACCCTGGAAGAGCCCCCAATACAGGAGCACTGAGAAGGACGAACAAGGAGAGGCTACTAAAATCTCAGTGTCGAACTAGGCTGCCAAAACGAAGGACAAAAATGACTATCTGCACTTTTAACTCATGAACTCTGGCATCGAAAGCATCCATCCATGACCTGATGGTGCAAGCGCAGAAGACCAAGTACGACGTCATTGCATTGACCAAAACGAGAAGGCATTGATCACATCACGCTGTTTTTGACACATGTTCCTTGGAACATGCGACAGTAGAGGTGTTGATGATGTCAGCATTGATTCGTTTGAATACCTAACAACCCGAATAGGATACTTGTGTTTGAATAAATGTGGCTTATTGCCAGCAGTTTCTATCTCTGTTGTCTACCCACCAACATCCAACTATGACGAAGAAGAAATTTAGAAGTTCTACATGAAGCTGGAGAAGTTCTATAATTTGATTTTAATGCCAAGATAGGACCGGGAAGATCACCTGAAGAACTCCACATTGGGACTCATAACCTAGAATGGAATGAACAGGGTGAGAGACTGTCTGAGTTCATCATGTTGACCAAGACCATCCATGGTAACTCGCAGTTCCAGAAGGCCGAACCTAAACATTGGACATGGGAGTCTCCCAGTGGACAGTTCCACAATGAAATTGATCACATATTATTCAATTTACAGTTTTGCCTGACCAATGTTGCTGTTATACAAAAATTCCAAACGGGATCAGACCACCGTCTCCTTCGTGCAAAATTCTACTTCATGGAGCAGGGAGAAAGGGCTGCAAAGTTCAAGAAGAGAACTCCCAGAACAACCACCAACTGGGAGCTCTTTGGCTCTACTGTGACAATATGGGAAGGTGCCATCGTTGACAACATCGACATCGACGAGGAATACAATCGACTGGTTCAGCACCTCCATGATTGTGCGAGGAACACACACACACACACACACAGAGAAAGAGAGAGAGAGAGAGAGAGAGAGCCACAAAAAGACTCCTGTCTTTGGAAACTCTTGAGCTCATTCAGCAGCATCATTTGGCATGAGCCTCAGGCAATCACAAGCTAACATCCGTGCTCACAAAGCTGTGCAGAAAAGCAATAAAGGAAGACCTCAAAGAGAGAAGAGCAGAAGTGTTGGCCGATGCAGCAGAAGCTGGGAAAAGTATTCGCTACACCTGCCTATCATTTGCCAACTACAAGACCAAGATGACTGCCCTCCGATGTCCTGCTCAGATTTCTTTGATAGCTACATCCACCTGCTACATACCAAATTCCGCAGGATGGATATGTCATTTCCAGTGTTCTCCCTTCCAAAATCCGCCACGCCATTTTTTTTGGTAAAAAAGTGTATAGCACCTGGTCCAGACAAGGTCAGACCCGAACACCTGAAGAATCTGCCGCCAATACTCATCAATACACTGAAAAAATATGCTTTACTATTAATAGTAATAAAATGTCTTAGGGCCATTTCATAGTGTAAAATCAAATATTCTTCATTATTCTAATAGCTGTATATGACAACAATTTCTTTTTGAAAAATTTATTTTATTTTTTTTATTGAATCACTGTGAGATATACCCTTACAAACTGTTCATGAAATTTACATACAACTAGTACTACATGGAAAGTATCATGCTAAATAAGTGAAATGAGTTAGAACGAGAGGGACAGACATAGAAAGATTGCATTAATCTGGAGAACATAAAGTAACAAAATAGGAGACTAACACCCAACAATAGCCGAGATAAGTACCAGGAGGTTTACTTCATAGCTTGGAAGCCAGCCGCACATGGTAGGGGGAAAGGCAGCTCAGTTAGAGAAGGGAGCACCAAATAAAGGATGTTGGGAGGATCCTCCCAGGATGGGAGATGCAAGCTGAAAGTAGACTATAGACTAAACATGACTGCCACTCAATGCCTCTTTTGCAAACCACAGCACCCAAAAGGAGAAAGAGAACAAAACGGAATATTCGCCCTGCCACAGAGGCAGGGAGGGATGGTGGGATGGGGATGGGAGGGATATTTGGATCAGTGGTGGTGGAAAATGGGCACTGGTTGAGGAATGGGTACTCAATCATTGCATAATTGAAACCCAAACACAAAAATTTGTAAGTCTACAACTGCACCTCATGGTGTCTCACTAATAAAAATTAAAATAAATTGTATAAAATAATAAAAAAATAAATACTAAAAGTGTTCCAACACCCATCCCTCCACCAGTGTAGATTTTCCAGCTAATACTTATTTTTCAACACTAAATTCAGGGGTGCCTTCTTATTTTGTACTAAAGAACTCAAATCCACTAAAGTAGATTTGAACCACGATACTACCCAAAAGAAAAACTACTCAATCAACTGCTATCATGAAAATATGAGTAACAATTTAAATGAAAATATAATAGTGTTACCACAGTGAATAAAGTGCAGAATCTTTCATTTTAATTGATTGAATTTAATTACATATTTTACATAGCAGATACTATATGGTAGATTTTTAAAAATGTTAAATGGCATGCATTTAAATTTTTTAAAAAGAAGTATTCTCAAAGTACTCTTCAAATGATTCCAGTTAAAAGTTCTGCTTAGTTGCCTGCCATAGATGCAGGCAGGGGTTGGGGGTTGGGGATGATGGGAGGGAACCTGGGGGCACTGGTGCTGGGAAATGTACACTAGTAAAGGGATGGATGTTGGAATACAGAATGACTGAAATCCAATCATGAACAGCTTTGTAAGGGTCTATCTCACAGTGATTCAATTAAACAATGAAAAAAGAGTTCTGCTTAGCAGGGCCAAATAGACCTACCTTAGAGTGGCTAAGGTAACTTGCCTTACATACAATTAGGCCAATTTTTATAAAATATCAATTTTGTTGAGGTACTAAGATTTACAACACTATATATGCTATTCAGGTACTACACTGCACTGCACTGCACTGCACTGCACTGCACTGTCTTCCTGTTATTCATCGATTTGCTTGAGCAGGCACCAGTAATGTCTCCATTGTGAGACTTCTTGTTACTGTTTTGGACATATTGAATACGCTTTCCAGGCTCTGCCGTGCGGGCGGGATACTTTCGATAGTTTGCTGGGCTCTCTGAGAGGGGCAGAGTAATTGAACCTGGGTCGGCTGCATGTAAGGCAAATGCCCTACCTGCTGTGCTATCGCTCCAGTCCTCTATTCAGGCATAGATGATGATGATGATGATGATGATGATGATGATGATGATGATTAATGTAGGAGTACTATTTGTTCAGCCATTGGTTAAGCTGATTGAATTGGGTGGGCATGAACTCCACATTTCTTTTTTTTTTTAATTTTATCACCGTGAGATAGATTTCATGTTTGAGATTCAGCCATACAATGATGGAACACCCATCCTCCCATCAGTGCATATTTTCCATCACCTACATCCTAGTCCTCATCCTGCCTCTATGGTGGACAATTTCCCCAATACAGTCTAATTTTGGGTATTATGTTTTGCTCAAAATTTCCCACACCGTTTAGGCCTACTTGCCAGGGGAAGACGCTAGATAATTTATTTTCCATTGCTCATTTTGAGTATCATCAAAGCTCACATGGTTGTAATTTTAAATGTAAATTTCTAGATTATAATTGATTGGGTTCCAGAGACATCTCTGTATGGCACTAATACATTTTGGGATTCAATTGGGATTCCATCTGGAGTTGTCAGGGAGACTGCACCTGCTCCATCTGGGATGCCCTGGTGAAATTGGCTCGGTATGGGGTCCAGAGAGATTTCCGGCACTGTGGTCTCTTCTGGGACTTGCTGCTGTGTCTCTGGATCAGGGCTGTTGGTGCGCCAAGATCCACATTACAAAATTTTCAACAGATTATATCTTGGTGAGGTCCATCCTGATACGGTGGAGTCAAGCTGAGGGTATGGAGGTGATTTTTGGATTATGGAAGCAAGTGACTGCCAGGGTCTCTGCTTGGGCGGGCACAGGTCAACCCGCCCCCTCCAATTTACCCTGGTCTGTTCAACCATGCATAGGTTCGAGCTTTTCTGAGGCTTTTAATCTCTTTTGAGATTTTTTTAGGGGTCTCTGAAGCAAGGCTGACAGTAGAGCTTACAGGGTGGAGCTGGAGTTAGTTCATGGGGGTGACTGCCAGTGCTTCCATGTGTATTGGGAAGTGGGGGAAGGTAGGCCATCTCAACCCTGAGAAAGCCTGGAGATTTCAGTCACAAAACCCTCATACTTGAATTTTCAGCAGATTATATCTTGGTGAGGTCCGTCCTGAGACGGTGGAGTCAGGCCAGTGGTATGGCGGTGATTTTGGATTGTGGAAGCAAGCAGCTGTTGGGGGCTCTGCTTGGGCAGGCACAGGCCAACCTGTCCCCCCCTCCATTTTGCCCCAGTCTGTTCAGCCATGGGCGGGTCCGAGATTAACTATGACTTTGAATCTCTTTTGATATTTATTCATGTGTCTGTTAAATAAGGCCAATAAATGAGCTTGTATAGGTGAGCTGGAGGTGGTTTGTGGGTGTGGCTCCCACATACCTAACTTTGGGTCGTTTAGTTTCTTAGTAAACTTGGTCCCAAGTTGTTGGGGTCTGGCCATAGGCACAGCGGAAATTTTGAAAGCTGAAAGCATCATCAGGCTGCTGATGTACTTGCCCCTCAGATACAGGTTGACCTGCTGGCGGCACCATACCTCCAGATATACATTATTTAAACACGCCACTCATCACAGAATAACTGCTTCTCTCCATCAGTATCCCTTGGGCCTCTCAGAAACTCCCTTCTTCCCATGGGATAGTTTTGTGGACAAAATCTTCAGTTCTGATAACATTGGTCCTTTGTTGTTCCCTTACTATTTCTTTCTATCCCAAATTTGAGAGGCCTTTAGAAATATTTATTGTTTTTCACTTTGATTTTTATTCACAACCAGAGATGCTAAGGGATTACTCCTGCTCCACACTAAGGAATTACTCCTGGCAATTTCTGTGAAGTGTACGTGATGCAGAGGATGGAACCCTGGTCAGCTGTGTGCAAGCAAGTGTCCTATCCACTGTACTTTTGCTCTGGCACCAGATGCAAGTTTCTTCCAGTCATGTAAAGGATTGAGAAACAAGAAAAGGGAGAAAACTTGAACAAAATCTTTGTGTTGGATTGGAATTAGAGATATTATCATAGAAACATTGTTGAATTTTCAATACCCTATTGAATTTTCAATCACTGTCGCTGTCCTCCTGTTGTTCATTGATCTGCTCGAGCAGGCCCAGTAACATCTCCATTTTGAGATTTGTTGTTACTGTGTTTGCATATTGAATACGTGATGGGAAGCTTGCCAGGCTTTGCCGTGTGGGTGAGATACTCTTGGTAGCTTGCCGGGCTCTCCGAGAGGGACAGAGAAATTGAACCCGGCTCTGCCAGGCTGGCTGCGTGCAAGGCAACCACCCTACCGCTAGCCCAACTCATAGAATTTTCAATACAATATAAAATTAAATAAGGTTTTTGTGTGGGTATCTGTGTTTGTGTGTTTGATGCAAGGGAGGAAGAAAATAAGTGATGGAGTTGAACAGCAAATATTTGGGAAGAGTTAAATACAGGGTGTGCTCTAGAAAGATTACATAAGGAGGATTTAATTGTTGATGTTTTCTCCTGGTCCAGGAGCACAACACTCCCATATAGCTTTTAATTGATCTCCTTCTCCATTCTGTGATTTTTCTTTTATCGGTGACTACTCCCAGATGTGTTAGTTGGTTGCGATTTTCTATGCTGGGGCACCCAGCGGTACCAGATATGAAATCTGGGTGTCCTGTTTTCAAAGCATGCCCTTAGCCTATGGACTATCTCTCCAATCCTCCTTCTCCATTCTGATAGCTTTATATTTTTATTTAAAAAAGTAAAAATAAAGCACTGGTGGAGGGATGGGTATTTGATCATTGTATAATTGAAACCCAAGCACAAAAATTTGTAAGTCTACAACTGTACCTCATGGTGTCTCACTAATAAATTTTTTTTAAAAAGGTAAAAAAAGAGTATCATATAGGTCTGCATAATTTTCTGTTGTGGAGTGGTGGGGAAGGCTGGAGGTGAGAGAAGGGAAATTTAGTGTTGCCTGTTCCTCTAATTTCTGATAGAGACGCCAACTTTGGGAGATGGTGGACATGTCTAGGGCTAGGGTTAGGGTTAGTTTAGAGTTACAAAGTGAGAGAAGATTTATGACAAAGTTAATAAACAACTCCAAGGGGAAAGGGGTCCCAAGGAGCAGTGTCAAGAACCATCTGATCTCATGACTGCACTCATTCGTGGAACATAAAGTAACACAATAGGAGACTAACACCTAAGGATGGAAGACATAATTGCCAGTAGGATCGAACCACGGCTTGGAAGAAGGCCTCACATGCTGGGAGAAAAGGCAGCTGGGATAGAGAAGGGACCACTAAGTAAATGATGGTTGGAGGGATTGCTCAGGATAGGAGATGTGTGCTGAAAGTAGACATGGACCAAACACACTGGCCTCTTAGTACCTGTATTGCAAATGATAACACTCAAAGGGAGAGAGAGAGAGAGCAAGAGAGAGGAGAGAGAGAGAGAGAGAGAGAGAGAGAGAGAGAGAGAGAGAGAGAGAGAGAGAATATGCCTACCACAGAAGCAGGGGTGGGAAAGGAGGGGGGGTCGGGAGGGACACTGGGAGCATTGGTAGTGGAGAATGGGAACTGGTGTAGAGATGGGTGCTCTATCATTGTATAACTGGAACGTAATTGCAAAAGTTTGCAAGTCTCTAACTGTATCTCACAGTGATTCAATTAAAAAAAAACATAAACAGAAATGAAATAAAAAAAAGAAAGAGAGAACCATCTGATCTCAAATTTGCCTTGCCAGTACCTGAATGGAAGCTGACTGTTAGACGCAGGAAGGAAGGTTGAATGTGAGCTGTTTCTTCTTGGTCTTGTTTTCCCTGATGAGTCTCACATGGTAAGAGGCACGCAGCATCAACAAGCATGTGCCCAGGGTTTGTCTGCAATCATGGTTGGGTACATTGGCCCACAGATGCTTGAGTTTTTTCCATTTCTAAGTCAAAATGTTATTGATTTACAAGTAGTTCACATCTTTTAAAATTTCTGGAGTTGGGCTTTTCTATGTTTGTGTGAGCTTTAACTATATGCTACTGAAATTCTAGTGCCCTCATGCTATTCAAATGCCTCTGCTTGTTCCTCTCACTTGCTCTTCCCTTTTCCTCTGGTTTTCATGATAGTTTTTAGAGTCCAAGAGTTTAAATTGAGATCTTCTGTCTTCAAAATTTTTGAAACCTTTGAGTTTAGTTCCTGACAACACCAAAATTTCACAGTTTGTGTTACTGTATTAGTCTAATGTTAAACATTTTAAATGCCTGACCACAACCTTTGTAAAATACATAAATGTATCTTTGATATAGTGTTTTTTTCAAAGATAAAGATAGTGAATCGGCACCTAGAATATTCTTAATAGATTGTTTTAAAAAATGGAGCATCCCTTCTCCCCCACCCTGACGAGACCTGGAGTTGCCACCCAAGAACAGTTCCTCCTGCTTCTTATCAACCTCCTTAACAGCCATGATCCCAGGGGCACACAAACCAATCTCAGAACTCAGCGGCTTTTAGCAGAAATGCGTCCGGACTTTGCTTTAAGCTACAGCACCGTGTCACCCCAGGTGGGAAAAGGTGTTGTCCCTTCTGCCTATTCCCTCTGGTGGAACGGAGGCCACCATCTTTCAGAGTCTACTGGACAGTCAGGTACGAGCAGGCAGTGAGGAGACATGCAGAGCCTCATGGGATGGGGGGTGGAACCGGCCCTTTTCCCCCCACTCAGATTAGACCCCGAATTGCCACCCACGAATAGCTCCTTCAGCTTCTTATGGAGCTCCTTAATAGCCATGATACGAGAGGCACACAAACCAATCTCGGAACTCAGCAGCTTTTGGCAGAAATCCCTCCAGACTTAATTACTAAAATATCAGAATTCCAAAATTGCACAGCCACGATAGTAGCAGCGTGACATTATATGCTCTTCAAAATCGTAATAGAAAACAAATTATCTAAGGATGTCTTTTCAGCAGGTCTGATTGTCAGGGGGAAATTCCAAATAATAATGGTGGGTCTTTTTGTTGAAATATTGCATGTAATCAAAGTAGAGAGAGAGTAAAGTGGAAATCATCTGCCACACTGGCAGGGGGAGGGGTGGAATGGGGTTCTTGGTGGTGGAAAATGTGCACTGGTGAAGGGATGGGTGTTTGATCATTTTATGACCAAGACTTAAGCCCAAAAGCTTTGTAACTGTTCTCACGGTGATTCAATTAAAAAATTTTTTTAAAAGGAGCATCAATTATTTATTTGAAATTTGGTTTTTGAAAACATCTTATATGCTCAGGGCTTTCTCCTGGCTCTGTATCAGGAATTGCAGCCACTTCTATAAATATGACACAGAACATGTACAAGCAAAGCATAACAATTTTCACCTGGTAACAACCATTTACTAATGTGAATTATAACTGTAAGTATATGGGACGCTTCAGAAATGTTTTGTCCTTCCTGATTCATGGATGTATCACCTCCGTGTAATATAATTTTTGACACAGGCCTTCACAATGCTTTGCAAGATGGCGCCGACACCGGTTGTACCCCTCACACTTTCCCGAACCCAGCTCACCATCACACTCTGTATGATGCGCCAGGCATGGAATTCTGCTTGTGAACCCTGCTGGAAGTCTGCACATGATTCCTGCTGGACAACACCAGCTGCTTTGCAGGATTAAAACAATGGCATCACCGGGGCGAGGAAAAACTGTGGCGGCAGCCAGTAGCATCACCACCCCTGGCTGGGCCAAGTCACAATACCATTGAGCATGTAAGAGTGACAGTAGCCTGCACAATGACTTGTCCACTGCAGGACTCTGTCCACCAACCACCGAGTGACTTGGGACTTGGCACGGGTGTTTGACACAGACCCAGGTGATGGGGTCTTGCTCTGCCAGCTATTCAACAACCTCCAGGTGCACTCCATCCACCTCAAGGAGATCAACCTGAGGCCGCAGATGCCCCTAGGCGCTGCCCAGAGATGCAGGCAGGTGCGTGTTGTCAGTGTACAAATTGTTACAGCAGGCTGATCACCAAGAGTTTACATTCGGTAGACTGGGAACACCTGCAGGGACAATTAGTGATTGCCCCAAAAGCCTCCCTCTCCCCCCTTGGAGAGCCCGACATGGCAAAGCTTGGGAAGCTACCCATGATGTACCAAATATGCCTACAACAGTAGCTAAAATGGGGCTCATTTCCCTAATTCTCAAGTTGTCTCCAGCTGAGTTGGGAAGAACTAGAGGCTCGCACTAAATAGACGGTGCGCAAGTCAACGGGCAAGACCACATCAGCCATGAGCAGCATGAAAAAGCCGCACTGCTACCTGCCTGACACAATGGAGAGATCTGCCGCTACCAGAAGTCCACCGAACTGCCTATCTGCAAACTGCTGTTCCAGTGGCTGGTGCGCAAGACCATGCAGGACTTCAAGATCGACCTGCACTCCCAGAGCCCGGCCGTCATGGCGCTACAGGAGGCATGCAAGACTTACCTGGTGGGGCTCTTCGAGGACACCAACCTCTGCACAATCCCTGCCAAGCACATCACCATTATGCCCAAGGACATCCAGCTGGCGTTCCACATATGCAGAGAGAGATCATAAAGTTTCACAATCACGATCATGATCATCCTGTTGTTTGTCGATTGCCTCGAGCAGGCACCAGTTACGTCTCCTTCGTCCTAGCCCTGAGATTCTTAAAAGTGCCACATTCAAGGCTCTTTCAGGGTTACGAGAATGAGACGCATCATTGTTACTGGTATTTGGCATATTGGGTATGCCACGGGGAGTTTGCCAGACTCTGCCGTGTGGGCAGGTTACATTTGGTAGCCTGCCAGGTTGTCTAAAGTAAGAATGAAATAAGTGGTCTTCCTGGAGCTGGGTTTTATAGTCTCTGGGTCTTGGCCAGTGAAGGATTACATGGCACCGGGGGGCAGTTGGTTGGTGTGACCCCCACCTATTGGAATATGGAGGATCTGGGTGGAGGATACTCAGCCCTGATCCCAGCAGGTTTGGAGATCTCAGCCCCAGGACTCATATGCCTTTGTTCCTCTGCCGGTACCTTCATGTATGTGGAGAGTGGTCTCAGCATGGTTGTGGCTGGTTCCAGAGGTCTTCAGCTGCCGGGGCTCTGCTTGGGATGGGGAGGGAAACTCAACCCGCCCCTCTCCAAGGGGCCCCAGCGAGGACAGCCAGGCATGGGGAAAGCATAAAGTTTACCATGCTAAAATCTCAGGGCTGGGACAAATGGAGACGATACTGGCACCTGCTTGAGTAAATCGATGATTACTGGGATGACAGTGACAATGACATTAAATGGTTGATGATATTTTTATTGGGCAAGCAAGTCTTCAGTTCTAAAATGTAAGTGTCTATGGGTAATTTCACAGGAAAGACTTCTTAGGGCTATGCTCCTCTTTTCTTTCTTTTCTGATGATGTCCAACTTCATGAGCAACCCCGAAGTCCTTATTGCATCATCTCAGGGGGTCAAACCGGCTGGGGACCCCCACCCCAGCCTCTGGCAGAACCACCTGGACAGCTTTCTCCAGGCGGGCCAGCAGCTGGTCCAGCAGCTGCAGACACTGGAGTGGCTGGAGCAGCGGCGCAGGCAGATGGGGCATCAGGTGCCCAGTGTCAGCCAGGATGATTGGCAGCAGTGACCCCAGGGCCCAGCCCTCAGCACGCTGCCCTCGAGGCTGCCCCAGAGGAAAACAAAGAGTTGGACCTGTGCTCACTGGGGCTTGTGATTCTTCTGTTTGCCCCTGTTCTCAGTTCCCTCCTTATTTTTGTAGGCCCACTCACCCCTGGGTACCACAGCAGGCAAAGACCAGCTCCCAGACCTGCCCTAAAGCTTTTCCAGCATGATGGTGAGGACGTACCGGACAGCAACACCTGGCAGCTGTTGCTTCACATCCCTCAAGCCCTGCCCGTGTGCAGGGAAATCTCAGTGGCCACACGCCAGGGCCACTCGAAGGAAGTGTTGGTGTCTGGTTCTTGCGTCCCCTCGGATCAGCCTAGACACATGACTGGCCTTCAGGAGCCCCAGAAAGGGACCTGGTGCCACGTGCCACCTCCAGGAGGGCGAGCTGAGGGTCCCCACTGGGCACACACCCGCACTCCACATCCCCCAGAGTGGTCAGGGCAGTAGGGTGGCCACTGGCCTTTCCCACTGGTCATGGAACCCCGTCTCCACCAGTGCTCGAGGTATGCTTTGTGTAACTGTGGGAAACAAAGGTGTGACTCAAAAGTAAAAAGTTCCTCTTTTCTTTTCCTTCCCTATCTTCTATTTGGTTTCCAAGTTCCGATTTTTATTACATTTTTTCTTCTAGTTTAAGGGCTATGACCTTTGTTCTGTTTGTCTTAGGGTCAAACCTCTGGCTGAGGGTTTTAGTTCCCATGCACTTCCTCTGAGCCTGTGTGATTAGGGCACCTCGGTGCTCCTGCAGAGCTGTTCAAAGTGTTCTCAGAGTGATGAGAAAGCTGGTGTGAAGAGAGCAGAATGTCTCTCATAAGTATGCCGACACAGAGCAAATGCGGTGAAATGAGATTCAAAAATGGATCCAAGTCCTTGGGCCCCCCATCACAGGCTCCTGCAGGTAAGAAACGTTTTCTGCAAAGTTCATGATGAGATAAAGGATGGAGAAGGAAGAGTGTCAGCAAAGCACAGGTGATATCAGGTACTATTTTTTCAGATTGGATGCAATTAGGAAATGTAGAACATGATTCTTTTATTTTGATAAAAGATTCTTCACAATGTGCAGGGACGCTGAGAGTCATTCCTAGTGATACTTTGTCAAGTGTCTGAACAGTCCAGTGCTAGGTCTTGAGACCATCATGTTGCTGGGTGCTGTGTGTCAGATCCTCTGTTCAGGACCACATTCTGCAATGTTTAGAGAATGACGCAGGGTCTAGTAAATGCCCTTGTGCTTTTTCTCCCATCCCAAGAAGACAATAATTCTTCAGTGGGAATTATTAACCAAATAGGTGTGACCTAGTTTTAATGACATGATAAAGTTTTAATGACATGATAAAGGTTAACTTAAGCTGCTATGGCATCATTTAAGGATGGACAAAATTTTGTGGAAAAATCTAGATAATTATTTGCCTGTAAACTGAAATACTTGGTAATATACAAAAAAGACTGTTGCAAAATTGCCGTAGAAGGATTATTCTGGCCTTGGAATGGCAGTTGAACTTTGGTGGGAAGTATGATCAGACTTACAAAATATACAATTGTGAAGATAAGTCCTTGGAATTCCATAATTTTGCAAATCAATGAAAAATAAATATACCTACCATGTGTTAAAAAAGTAGGTTCTTAAATAATATGTAGTGATTCAATCATTTTGTAAAATAACATTGTATTAAAATAGTTTATATATGAATAAGAATATTTGCATTGTATTTAAATCACGGTCATGGTCCCCTCGTTGTTCATCAATTTGCTTGAGCAGGCCCAGTAACGTCTCCATTGTGAGACTTGTTACTGTGTTTGGCATATCGAATACATCACGAGTAGTTTGCCAGGCTTTGCCTTGTGGGCGAGATACTCCTGGTAGCTTGCCGGGCTCTCTAAGAGGGGCGGAGGAATTGAACCCAGCTCGGCTGGGCTGGCTGCGTGCAAGGCAAACACCCTATGCTGTGCTAAGGCTCCAGCCCATTTAAATCATATATTTAAATCATATTTAAATAATTGAAATTTAACATTACAATTAAGTGACAGAAATATTTAATATTAAAATATATTAAGATTAAAATATTAAAAATAGGAATCCTCAATTGTCGGAACTTAGGCTCTTACATGTTTTCCTAGATCCTACAATGAATACTATTACTTCCTTTCCTTCTAAGTGACATACTGTTTGCATTAATCAAAAAACAGGGAGAAGAGGAAAGACTGGCTTAACTGTACTATTGATGAACTTAATTTGATTTCTCTTGCAGCTCCCAGAGAGAAGACTAGGTTTCCAAAGCTTAACAGTGGTTGTCCCAAACTACTTCATGCCTCATTGCTGATTCTTCTGCTGCTGAAAATCTCATTATCAGTAAGTAGCTAATTGAATCATGATGGGATATCAATCTTACCTAAAGAGATAGCATCCTTTACACTGGCAATTTAACAATGGATTTTACCAGAAAACTGAAAGAGAAGTCTTCTCTAGGTGAAATATAAATTGAGGCAACAATTGGAATCTTGGTTCTTTATTTGAATTTAATCACTCGTCCATGAAATAATGAAACCAATTCTACTTGGAGAAAGTAAAGAGTATTTGTATGTGTCCACATTTGTGTTGTGAAGCGAAATCTATTGGGCATCACTACCTACATTAGACTGTTGGGTAAATGAGGACAAATTTCTATTCCTTAATAGTGTTGTTCAAGCCCTTGTAAATGCAGATAAATAGTTTGGGATGACCAAACAGAAAAGATAATGGAAAAAAATTCAGGCAAGATCTCGTATTAAATATTTAGCTTATTACTTTTTATCCTACCCTTCTAAAAGTCAGTTGCAAAGAGGTTGATATCCATACCCTGCTATCTGTAATGTGCACAATCTTGGCTTTAATTAAAAAATTTTGGGCCATACCCAGAAGTGTTCATGATTTATTCCTCATTCTGTTCTCAGGGATCACTCCTGGTGGGCTCAGGGAGCCATCTATCTACTCTACTCTCTCTTCAGCAGTTAGCTTTAAGTATTTATAATATTTTACCTGTACACGTTTGGATGTATACTTTGTTAATTTATTTGGTCATTCAATATACAATGATGGCTGCCCGCTTTTATTTTTCAGCAGTGGGGACAATCAGAAAATGCAAAAAGAGCCACAGGGAAATTTCCCCACAATATCAAGATGTTAAGGGAAGAATAGAAAATTGTCAAATCATTGTTTTCAACACTAAATAAATGTGTGTGAGAAACACAGAGACAGATTTCTTGAAGGAAAGATTTTCTAGAGCCATGTGTATTAAAATAGCAGAGAGGAATGCCCATGCCCTGCCACGGAGGCAGGGTGGGATGGGGGGGATGGGAGGTGGGATGGATACTGGAATCTGTGGTGGTGAAAAATGGGCACTGGTGGAGGGATGGGTATTTGATCATTGTATAATTGAAACCCAAGCACAAAAATTTGTAAGTCTACAACTGAACCTCATAGTGTTTCACTAATAAAAAGTAAAATAAATAAATAAAACAGAAAAAAAGAAATTAGTAACAAAAAAAAATAAAGTTGATTATTCTTAAAAAGAATTATTCTAAAAAAGAAGCAGAGAGGTAAGATAGCATAGGAAAATCTGTACAATTTAACTGTAGATAACTGGAACATAAAATGGTAAGTGAACTGTGAGAAATAAAGTTGTACATACAAAGAATAAATGATCCTCAGAGCATGAAGAGTGCTGTGTACAGTACTAATAGTCTGGAATTTTTGTTTGTTTTGCGGGTCTTACTCCATGGTGCTCATGGCTATTGATTCAGACCTTGGGGTTGCCCCACGTGATGCTGAGGATGGAGTCAAGAGCACCTGTATGGTAAGCATGCAGTCAGCACTTGGAGCTCCTTCTCCAGCCCCAAGTTTGTTTTCTACCCCTGAAGAGGGAAGAGATAAGTGATTTTTTAAAAACAATTCTGTTTTTAAATGTATAAAGCAGTCTACACTTAGTGGTTAAAATAACAAGCATCCGTTTCTGCTATTTGGTAGTTTTAACAAATCAACTGGGAGGTTCTTTTGATTTGACTGAAATCATCCCACATAAGCAGTCAGGTAGTGGTTAGGGACAAGTTTGTGTTTGAAGAAGAACATGTCAGTTGGCAATTTGATCACATTTATTTCATAATTCTCCAGAGTAGACTGAGTTTATCACACACAGTAACTTTTAGGTTTCTGAAAGTGGACCTCAGAGAAATTTCTTGAAACCACAGCACAGAACTGATAAGAATTGCTCTCTATATTCTGATGGCTAAGGAAGCTTTAAAATCATCCCAGTCCTCTCCTGCTTCCCCAACGTCGGGTTATGATGGACTGTACCCAGGTTCTCACACATGCTACACAAACATTCTGCCATTGATAACAAACTCCCTCAGACAAACTGAAAGAATTCTTAGAGTTGTCTCAAGTTGAAGTGATGTAGGATTAGATTCCAATTGTTGAAGAGTGGTAACATTGAAAATGAATGTGGCTACAGGAGAGGTGAAAACTTTTGGACATTCTTGAATGTATCACAGTTATTGAGAGTCACTGTAGAATGTAAAAACTGCAGGAGATATGGTGATCAAATTTGATGTATAGAAGAAATATGTATTTGATGGTGTTAATTGAACTTTGCAGAACAATGTTGAAAACAGAAAATAGAATACCAATTCATTATCCATTTGCAAAACAGTGAAAACTTGCCCTATTCGATTTTTAAGAGATGCAAGAAGACTCTTGAGATTAAGAAGCATCAGAAAGAGGGTGGATGGAGGGGGGTGATGGGAGGGTACCTGGGGACACTGGTGCTGGGAAATGTACACTGATGGAGGTGTGGGTGTTGGAACACTATGTGACTGAATTCTAATCATGAACAGCTTTGGAAAGGTCTATCTCACAGTGATTCAATAAAAACGTTTAAATAAAGAAGTATCATAAAGAAATGTGAGGCAGAATCAGGAAACAGTGGGGTCCCACGAATGAAATGAAGAGAGGGGGTTCAAGAATTGCAAGAGGTCATGACAGGAACCTTTTTCTTTTTAAGTGAATTACCATGAGACAGTTACAAAGCTATCATGTTTGAGTTTCATTCATACAATGATTGAACATTCATCCCTGTACCAGTGCAGATTTTCTACCACCAATGTCCTAAGTATACCTCCACCATCCCAACCCTCCCCCTGCCTCCATGGTAGACAATTTCCCCCATACTCTCTCTCTCTCTACTTTTTGGCATTATGGTTTACAATATAGGTACTGAGAGGCTATCATGTTTGGTCCTTTATCTACTTTCAGAACACATCTCCCATCCCATCCCTCCAACCGTCATTGACTCAGTGATCCCAAGAAGGAAACCTTTAGAAGTGTCCCAAGCATGTGATTGGAGTATTACAAGAATGGAGTGTGAAGTAGAAGCCCGCATTGTTGGTCAGGGAGGTAGAGGGAGGTGAGGAAGAAACAGACAAATTTCATCATTTACAGGGAGAGCTAGGTCTACCTCTAAGTTGTGAGAGGTTGAGTGTTTCAGTGTGCAGCGGAATGACAATTGGGATAGATGAAAGGGAAAGGGATAAAGAAACAAATGCCCTTTCCTCCTAATTGAATTTAAAAAATTGTCTACAGGTATCCTAGGTCTCAGAAATGATGGTTTTCTTCCCCAAAGATATGATTTTACATCCTCAGATAGAAATGTTTAACCATTTATCACCTCTTTACCCTTCTCCAAGTCTCACAATCGAGAATGTTATTGGGACCGATTGGCAAATGGATGAAAAATGGGAGGACAGTGCTACAGTGCTACCCTTCTCCAAGGCTTAGCATTTGCATGTGTTTCACCACTTTCTGTTGAACGTGAGGGTGGATAATAGCCCTTAGGTCATTATACAAGAATCAACATAGCATCTTTTATCCCATTCTGAAAAATGCCTGCAGTTTCAACATCTGTAGGATTAGAATGTGTTGAATGCTCGGCAATGAGATATTTTTTTCAGTTAGCATCTTTCTACTTCTTTTTTTTTTAAATTGTATTAGTGGGTTTCATTCAAGAAAGTAACAGTAAAGGAGAAAGCCTTAGCAGTACGAGGAAAATGAATGATATCATTTTTCTTCTAGGTTTCTTTCTGAAATGTTTTAAACTTGCTCAAGAAGAAACATTTACCCAAGAAGTGACTCAGACTCTGTTGGAATGTAGGAAAGAAAACTTGATCATGGAAGGTAAGAGCTAATAGGCCCATAATGAGTTGCTGAATATAAGAATAAAGATCAAAAATCAATAGTTCCAAGGGGTTTATGGGTCAAGCATACTTATATGCTGTTTCAAAATATTTTTAAGTGTACGCATATATCAGGCTTAAATTATTTTGTGAGCATATCTTTGATTAATCTGTGAAAATGTCATTGCATAGCTTTTGGATTTCTTCTCTTTTTTTTGCCACACCTGATAGTGCTCAGGGCTCAACCCTGGTTCTTCATTTAGGGATCACTATGGTGTCTCTGAGTACATTATGGGGTGTCAGGGGTGAAACCCAGGTCAGCCATATGAAAGGCAAGTGCCCTGCCCATTGTACTACCACTACATTGGATTTCTTCAGTCTTCATTTCTTTTTTTTTTTTTTTTTTTTTTTTTTTTTTTAGTGAAAAACCATGAGGTACAGTTATAGGCTTACAAATTTTGTGCTTGGGTTTCAGTTATACAATGATCAAGTCCCCATACCTCCACCAGTGCCCGTCATCCATCCCCATGGGTCCCAGCATCCCCCCCCCTCATCCCCCCCCCCCCCCGTCCCATCCTGCCTCTGTGGCAGGGTATTCCCCCTTGTTCTCTCTCTCTTCTTTTGGGTACTGTGTTTTGCAAGAGAGGCTTTGAGTGGCAATCATGTTTGGTCTATCGACTACTTTTAGCATGCTTCTCCCACCCTGGGAGGGCCCTCACAACACCCTTCATTTGGTAATCTCTTCTCTATCTGAGCTTCCTTTTCACCTAGAGCCTGTGGCTGGCCTTCCATTCATGGGGCAAAATTCCTGGTACTAATCTCAGCCATTCCTGTGTGTCACTCTCACTTTTTGTTGCTTTATGTTCCCCAGATGAATGCAATCTTTCTGTGTCTATCCCGCTCTTTCTGACTCATTTCGCTTAACATGATACTTTCCATGTAGTACCACTTGTATGTAAATTTCATAACTTCATCTTTTCTAACAGCTACATAGTACTCCATTGTGTAAATGTACCAAAGTTTCTTTAACCAGTCATCTGTTCTTGGGCACTCAGGTTTTTTCCAGATTCTGGCTATTGTAAAGAGTGCTGCAATGAACAAACAATTGCAGATGTCACTTTGACTATACCTTTTTGCCTCTCTGGGATATATTCCCAGGAGTGCTATAGCTGGGTCAAATGGCAGATCAAATTCTAATTTTTTGAGAGTCGTCCATACTGTTTTCCAAAAGGGTTGGACCAGCCGGCATTCCCACCAGCAGTGAAGGAGGGTCCCTTTCTCGCCACATCCGCGCCAGCACCGGTTGCTTTTGTTCTTGTGGATGTGGGCCAGTCTCTGTGGTGTGAAATGATATCTCATTGTGGTTTTGATCTGCATCTCTCTGATGATTAGTGATGTAGAGCATTTTCTCATGTGCCTTTTTGCCATTCGAATTTCTTCTTTGCGAAAGTTTCTGTTCATTTCCTCACCCCATTTTTTGATGGGGTTGGGTGATTTCTTCTTGTGGAGTTTAACCAGTACCTTGTATATCCTTGATATCAACCCCTTGTCGGATGTGTACTTGGTGAATATCCTTTCCCATTCTGTAGGCTGTCTTTGTATTTTGGTCACTGTTTCTTTGGAGGTGCAGAAGCTTCTTAGTTTAAGATAGTCCCATTTGTCTATCTCTGTTTTCACTTGCTCAGCCAGTGGCGTGACATCTTTGAAGATACCATTAGCTTCAATATCATGGAGAGTTTTGCCGACTTTGTCTTCAATAAACATTATGGATTCTGGTCTGATGTTGAGGTCATAAATCCATTTTGATCTTACTTTTGTGCATGGTGTTAGGCAGAGATCTGAGCCCACTTTTTTGCATGTAGCCGTCCAATTTTGCCAGCACAGTTTGTTGAAGAGGCTTTCCCTGCTCCATTTCACTTTTCTTGCCCCCTTATCAAAAATTAGATGATTATATGTTTGGGAGGAAATGTCAGTATATTCAACTCTGTTCCATTGGTCTGCAGCTCTGCTTTTGTTCCAGTACCATGCTGTTTTAATTATTACTGCCTTGTAGTAGAGTTTGAAGTTAGGGAGGTTGATTCCTCCCATTTTCTTTTTCCCAAGAATTGCTTTAGCTATTCGTGGGGGCTTATTGTTCCATATAAATTTCAGGAGTGTTTGCTCCATTTCTTTGAAGAATGTCATGGGTATCCTTATAGGGATTGCATTGAATTTGTATAGAGCTTTGGGAAGTATTGCCATTTTGATGATGTTGATTCTCCCCATCCATGAACAGGGGATATTTTTCCATTTCCTCGTGTCCTCTTTTATTTCCTGAAGTAGCGTTTTGTAGTTTTCCTTGTACAGGTCCTTTACTTCCTTAGTTAAGCTGATTCCTAGATACTTGATTTTCTGGGGCACAATTGTGAATGGGATTGTTTTCTTGATGTCACTTGCTTCTCTTTCACTATTTGCGTATAGGAATGCCATGGATTTTTGGGTATTGATTTTATAGCCTGCCACTTTACTATACAAGCCTATTGTTTCTAGGAGTTTCTTGGTAGAGGTTTTAGGGTTCTCTAAGTATAGTATCATGTCATCTGCGAATAGTGAGAGCTTAATTTCTTCTTTCCCTATCTGGATGCCCTTAATATCTTTTTCTTGCCTAATCGCTATTGCAAGTACTTCCAGTACTATATTGAACAGTAGTGGAGAGAGTGGGCATCCTTGTCTCGTCCCTGACCTTAGGGGGAAGGGTCTCAGTTTTTCCCCATTGAGGATGATGTTTTCTGTAGGTTTGTGGTAGATGGCTTTAACTATATTGAGGAAAGTCCCCTCTATCCCCATTTTGGCAAGGGTTTTCATCATGAATGGGTGCTGGATCTTGTCAAAAGCTTTCTCTGCGTCTATTGATATGATCATATGATTTTTATCTTTTCTTTTGTTGATATGATGGATTATGTTGATTGATTTCCGAATGTTGAACCATCCTTGCATCCCTGGGATGAATCCTACTTGGTCATGATGTATGATCTTTTTGATGAGTTGTTGTATTCTATTGGCTAGTATTTTGTTGAGAATCTTCGCATCCGTGTTCATCAGGGATATTGGCCTGTAGTTTTCTTTTCTTGTGGTGTCTTTGTTTCCTTTTGGTATTAGAGAGATATGGGCTTCATAGAAGCTGTTTGGGAGAGTTTCTGTTTTTTCAATTTCCTGGAAAAGCTTGAGAAGAATTGGCAATAGGTCCTCTTTAAATGTTTGGAAAAATTCGCTAGTAAATCCATCTGGGCCTGGGCTTTTGTTTTTGGGAAGACTTTTGATTACAGTTTCAATTTCCTTGATGTGAATGGGTCTATTCAGGTACTCTATATCTTCTTGATTCAGCTTTGGGAGATGGTAGAGATCCAGGAATTTATCCATTTCTTCTAGGTTCTCGTGTTTCGTGGCATAGAGACTTTCAAAGTAGTCTCTGATGATCTCTTGAATTTCTTTAGTTTCTGTTGTGATATCCCCATTCTTATTTCTGATTCGATTTATTAGGGTTCTCTCTCTCTGTTTCTTTGTGAGTGTTGCTAGTGGTTTATCTATCTTATTTATTTTCTCGAAGAACCAGCTCTTGGTTTCATTGATCTTTCGGATTGTTTCTTTGTTTTCCATGTCGTTGATTTCTGCTCTAAGTTTTATGATCTCTTTCCTTCTGCCTGATTTAGGCTCTTTCTGTTGATCCTTTTCTAAGGTCTTGAGCTGTGAGGTCAAATTGTTTATGTGCATCATTTCTATCGACTTAAGATAGGCTTGCAGAGCTATAAATTTCCCCCTTAATACAGCTTTCGCTGCATCCCATAAGTTCTGGTAGTTTGTGTCTTCATTCTCATTTGTTTCCAGGTATCTTTTGATTTCATCCTTGACTTCGTTCCTGACCCACTCATTGTTCAGCATCGAGTTGTTTAATTTCCAGGTGTTTGATTTGGTTCTCCGTGTCTGTGTGTGATTCACTTCTATCCTCAGTGCATCATGGTCTGAAAAGATGGCTGATACTATTTCTATCTTCTTGATTCTGTTGAGGTGTGTTTTGTGTCCTAGCACATGGTCTATTTTGGAAAATGTTCCGTGCGCACTGGAGAAGAATGTGTATTCTTTCTTTTTGGGGTGTAAAGCCCTGTATAAGTCCATAAGCCCTTTCTCTTCTATTACTTCTTTCAAAGCCAATAATTCCTTGCTGGGTTTTGTTCGTGTTGATCTATCCAGAGGTGATAAGGCGATGTTGAAGTCTCCAAGTACTATTGTGTTGGTAGTGATGTCCTCCTTAAAATCTGTTAGTAGTTGTTTTAAATATTTAGCTGTTCCCTCATTAGGTGCGTATACATTTAAGAGTGTGATTTCTTCCTGTTGTACGTATCCCTTGATGAAGAGAAAATAGCCTTCACTGTCCCTTCTAATCTTTTTCAAGGTGAAATTAATGTTGTCAGATACTAGTATGGCCACCCCAGCTTTTTTGAGGGAGTTGTTTGCTTGCAGGATTGTATTCCATCCTTTGACTTTGAGTCTGTGTTTGCTCTGGCTGTTGAGGTGAGTTTCTTGTAGGCAGCAGAATGTTGGGTTCTGTCTCTGTATCCATTTTGCCACTCTGTGTCTCTTAACTGGTGAATTTAGACCGTTGACATTGAGAGAGAGAATGGTTATGGGGTTTTGTGTCATGTTTCTGTGCGGGTGTGTTGTGGTTGTAGGGTTTGTCTTTTCTTATAGTAGCCCCTTTAGGCCTTGCTTTAGGTTTGGTTTTGAGTCTATGAAGTTCCTGAGCTGCTGTTTATCTATAAAATAATGTACTGTTCCTTCGATTTTGAGGGAGAGTTTAGCCGGGTAGAGTATTCTTGGGGAAGCATTCATTTCCATGAGTTTTTTGACTATATCTCGCCACTGCCTTCGGGCTTGTAGGGTTTCTTCTGATAGGTCTGCTGTGAATCTAAGGGATGCTCCTTTGTATGTGATTTCCTTCTTTGCTCTTGCTGCTTGCAGTATTGTGTCTCTATCGGCAGTATCGATCATTCTAAGTATGATATGTCTTGGAGTGTTTTTGTTGGGGTCTCTTTTAGCTGGCACCCTTCGGGCTCCTTGAACCTGAATGGCTGCATTGTGCAGCTCTGGGAAGTTTTCAGCAATGATTTGTTTGACGGTGTTTTTTTCGTTGGGATTGTTTCCCTGAGGTTCAGGTAGTCCCATAATTCTAATATTGTTCCTCTTGGAGTCATCTGCTAGGACTCTGATTCTCTGTAGAGCCATTTTGAGGTCCCTTGCCAGTGTTTGTTGTTGCGTGTTGGCTTGTTGCAGCTGATCTTCTAGGTCACTGATTCTCTCTTCAGCTGCGGTCATTCTATTTTTAAGAGAAGAAACTGAGTTTCTCATTTCATCTATGGAGTCTTTTAATCGTGACATTTCTGCTCTCATTTCTTCGCGTAATTTGTCGATTTTATCTGTGGTGTTGCTGGCTGTCTGTCTGACCGTTTCATTGAGTTGATTGAACATCTTGATGACTTCATATCTGAATTCTGTGTCAGAGAGATCCCTTAGGTGAGCTATATCGACAGAATGTTCTGGATTGTTTTTGTTCTCCTCCGCTTGAGGTGGGGATTTTCTTTGTTTCTTCATATTGCTGAGTAAGTTGGGGACCAAATTCCTTGGGAACTAGGTTCCTTTGAATTAGTAAACACCCTGCGGCCGCGTAAGTGGCCGCCGGCCGGAAAATAGGCCACGCCCACTCTGAAGCCACGCCCACTCTGAAGCCACGCCCACTACTGAAGAGGCCACACCTCTACGGAAAACTGGGTTTGAGAGGAGAGGAGCGCCGCGTGACTGCCGGAGAGGGGACGGGGACGGCAGCCGCTCACGGGTGCGTTTCTCCAGGCGTCTGCTGGGATGCCTGAGGTCCCGAAGGGAGAGATGGAAGTCCCGGGGCCACACACCGGTGGCAGGTCTGACCTGGGTTTGAGAGGAGAGGAGCGCCGCGTGACTGCCGGAGAGGGGACGGGGACGGCAGCCGCTCACGGCTGCGTTTCTCCAGGCGTCTGCTGGGATGCCTGAGGTCCCGAAGGGAGAGATGGAAGTCCCGGGGCCACACACCGGTGGCAGGTCTGACCTCCAGTCTTCATTTCTTATGTTCACTCTTATTTACCTCACATGTCTGTTAAAACTCACTTCCTCAAGAGAGATCTAATAGTTGTGTTTTAAGAAAGCAGAAATCTTTCATGCATATAAGTGGTTTCCTAGAGAATACACAATTGGATAGAGTTGAGGTTGTAATATCCTGTTTTGTTTCAGTTTCCTCCACTTTTGACGGTACCAGAATGGCAACACAATGCCATTTTGGTTTGCAATGACACAGCAAACTGAGCATCTTAAACAATAGATATTTATTTTCTTCTAGACCCAGAGGCTTAAGGGCTGACGTCAGGTACCAACAGGATTGGTTTCTTTGAGGAAGGTGTCTCTGATTCATGGATAGCTGTTTTCCTGCTGCGACCTCAAATGACTTCTCATCTTTTACATAGGGCATGGAGAGAGGAAGAGAGAGGGAGAGAAGGATAGGATGATAGAGAAGGAAATGAAGAGGAAGAAAGAACATAGAGAGAGAGAGAGAGGAGGAAGAAGGAGAGATGGAGAAAAGAGGAAGAGGGTGGGAGAGAGAGGGAGAAACATTTCCGGTACATCTTCCTCTTTTTGAAAGGTCAAAAGTTTTACTGAGTTAAAAGGTCCTACTCTTCTGACTCAACTTAACCAAACTTATTTTCTAAAAGACTCTGCCTCTAAATATAATCTCATTGAGGTTCACAACTCCAGCATATGTGTTTTAGGGGAACACAATTTACACCATGGCCATTTTTGAGAATTTAGCTCTTCTTGTTATAAAGAGAAAATTTTCCATTGAAAACGGGACATTTTGCATTTTCTTCTGAGATTATGAAACTTTTTTTTAAGCTCCCCCAAACATACATCTTGTGGTTTTCAGGGCTACTCCTGGCACTTCACTTTGGTATCACTTCAGATGAGGCTCAGGGTACCATTTGTGGTACAAGATACTGAACTTGGATCTGCCATGTACAGGCAAGCACCCTACCCATAGACTCTCTCCAGCTCCCAAGTCTGGGACATTGAACAATACTTTGATTATAGCTACTTTTCCTGACTGTACACAGTCTAGGAAATGGGAAATGCCTGTTACTACCTGATGCAGGTGGGTTCAACCTACATGATGCCTGATGGGGACGGACCCTGCTAACTATTCGGTGTACATGGGCTCTGTGATTCTACAAGATCTCTTTTGCTCTTACACAGCACAAACAAACAAAACAAACACTGTCCTCCCGTTGTTCATCGATTTGCTCGAGCAGGCCCAGTAATGTCTCCATTTTTTTGAGACTTGTTACTGTGTTTGGCATATGGAATACGCCACAGGTAGCTTGCCAGGCTTTGTCATGTGGGCAAGATACTATTGGTAACTTGCTGGGCTCTCCGAGGGGGATGGAGGAATCAAACCTGGCTCGTCAGGCTGAGTTGTGCACAAGGCAAACACCTACTGCTCACAGCACACATACTTAAAATTTCTTGTCTTGGCCAAAGTGTTACGGCACTAGTCTTGTATGTGTTTAACCATGGTTTTATTTCTGGCACAAAATATGACCCCCTAAGGATCATCAAGGCTTGTTCCTGAGCATAGAGTCAGGAGTATCCCCTGAACACTGCTGGGTGTGATCCCCCAAAAATAAAATCATCACTTGTCTTATATTGTACTAATATGGCCAAGTATCAACACAGGCAAATCCTGGATGCTGCCCGAAGAATTGGAAGCCATTTGGTTCAAATTGCTACTTTTTTTCTTCTGAGAAAAAAATTAGATTGACAGTGAGAAGAGCTGTTCTGGGATGCAGGCGCATCTCCTGGTAGTTGACAACAAGGAGGAGCAGGTACTTTCTGGTCAACGTTGGAGTCACGGTCCAGCCAGCTCTGTCACCCCTCCTTGGTTGGGCGGAAGTTCTCATGGTCAGGGGTGTTGCTGCTGAGGTATAAGGTTTTGAATAAAATAGATTGGAACAGTTATCTAAGTCTTTGCAAGCTACACCTTCTGATTCCATTTCAATTTTCCCCATCAATACAGAGTGTATTTAGAGTAGCATATGGAGGCTTGAGTGAAAAGATGGGTATATTTCAACTTGAAATATCAGTTAATTATACGAACCTACATACATTTTATAAATTACTACTGTTTCAATGGGGTTATATCTGGCCCTGTGATTGGAGGTTGCTCCTAACAGAGAGGTTAATCTACTGGTGGCTGATCTGCTATTGGTACATCAGCCCTAAGCTTGACTTCCAGCAATTTGTAGCCAACTGAGAACTACTGGTGGGGTAGGGAGGTCTGGCTCTTATGATCTCCAAGCACTAATAAAATGACAACAACTGTCATAATAACAAGCAAGCAGAAGAGGAAATAAACAATATATTATCAGTCAAGGAAAGCCATGAAGTGAAATAGCAAAGGAATAAACTGCTATGAAGTGAAATAACTTAAGAAGTTCTCAAAGGAAAGAGAATTCATGTGGAAAAAGTTTTCTTCCAGAGCTTTTCAGACTCCCATCTCCTGAAGTGGAGGTGAGTGTGAGATGATGATTTATGTGAGCATGGACAGAAATCTCTGCCCTGTTTGCTGGGCACTGCAGTTCTCTAATGGACTCTGCTCTGAATTCCTAAATTAAAATCCTAATCGCCAAAGGGATATAGGAAATTGTGTCAGTGGAACATTCTTAAGTATGAGACAGGACCCTTCATGAATGGCATTAAGGTTCTTCGAAAGGGACCCCTCATACTTCTTTTCCTTTTCTCCCTAAAATCTCACTATGAGAGGTTTTCATTTCATTTCATTTCATCATCCTGTTATTCGTCGATTGCCTCGAGCAGGCCCCAGTAACGTCTCTTTCATCCTAGCCCTGAGATTATATTCAAGGCTCTTTAGGAGAATGAGACCCATCATTTTTACTGGTATTTGGCATATTTGGTACGCCACGGGAGTTTGCCAGACTCTGCCCTGTGGGCAGGCTACATTCCATAGCCTGCAAGTTTGTCCAAAGTAGGAATGAGATAATAAGATGTCATAAAAAAGATGTCCTGATAAGATGTCGCGCGGCCGTGCGGTCTTTGGCTGCCGGAGCCCTGGTCGGGGCGGGGAGGAAAGCTCAACCCGCTCCCCTCCAAGGGGCCCCGGCGAGGAACAGCCAGGCGCGGGGACAGGAGACTGCACTCTTCTCATCCGTCCGGGAGCTGGATTTTATAGTCTCTGAGTCTTGGCCGTTGATGGGATTACACGGCACCAGGGGGCCAGGTGGTGGGTGTGACCCCGCCTACTGGAATTTGGAGGATCTGGGTGGAGGATGCTCGACTCCAATCCGAGTAGGCTTGGAGATCTCGGCCCCGGAACCCGCATGGATTTGTCCCTCTGTCGGTACCTTCATGTGTGCGGAGAGTGGTCTCAGCATGGTGGTGGCTGGTCCTGGAGGTGTTTGGCTGCCGGAGCTCTGGTCGGGGCGGGGAGGAAAGCTCAACCCGCTCCCCTCCAAGGGGCCCTGGCGAGGAACAGCCAGGCACGGGGGCAGGAGACTGCACTGTTCATGAGACTGCACTGTACTATGAGAGGTATCATTTTCAATAAGGAAGAGGCTCTTTTCCTTACCATGCTGTTCTGATATGGAGACATCAGTTTGCATAACAATTTCAGTTGTTTATAAGCTGCCCTGACTGGAGGGCTTTGTAGGCAGGCCTGAACAACTAAGACAAACACATCTTCACAAGAGATCCCTTTGATCCTGTATTGTTCAGTCACAGAAGACCTAAACCTCTGGGCCAGACCCTGGGTGCCTTTTCAGGGACCCTTTTATTTTGGTGTTTTTTCTCCTAAGGCTTTAAGAATACAAATCTAGTGGAATGCTACATAAACTCTCACTGAGTGTTTTCAAAGGGCCCGTGGCGCTCATCTCTCCCTGCTCTCCGGTGGTCTCAGGCTGTTTCCCCCACACTGGGGGGTGGGGCGACAGCAAGGTAGGTGAAGGAAGGAATGAGGGCCAGGCTAGTCGGTATCAATTGTAGATTATTCCAATCTTCACTCCCCTTCTACTTCTCTCTCTCAAGCCTGAGCCCCTCTCACTTCTGACTGCCCTATGGAGCCCAAGCCTGAGCCCCAGCCCCCTCATAGCTTACAGTTACAGCTTAGTTTATATAGCAATCATGTAGGGTGGTGACACAAAGGTGGGTTGAACATTAACAAATCAACAAAGAGAGGTAAAATCACTCCTTGCAGAGATTAACTCAAGGATTAAAATCTCATCTAAAGAGATTACTCCAGATTACTAGGAGATCGGCTCAAGGGTGGGATCCCAACGAAGGTGTGTTTCTTCCTCAGCTAGTAATCCAATTAAATAGTTGTAGTGAATCTACTTCCAATATTTCTAGCAATATCATTCTGTATGAGCACTGTAAGAGATATAAACTTACAGTTTGGTTCTTCCTGAGGACGTCTCACTTTATAGTCCTCAGGCCAGGTTAGTCTTCCTAGCTCCAGCAGGGTCCTAGTCTTGTCATTACCTTTGGATCATGACAGCATTTGTCTATGACCATGCCCTCAACTTATAGTTGAGTATTGTGGTGCTTTGGCCTGGTCCATTTTGATGTCAGGGTAGCTCACAGTTTGCCCTGGGTCTATTCAGTCCCTCGTTGGGACTCTGCTTTTGGGGTGCAGGAACTAAGGGCAACTGAGTCAAGAAAGCAGATGCCCAGGAGTAAATATTATTCGGAGTCAATCAACTCCCAAGTTACGATCACGATCACGACCATCTTGTTATTCGTCAATTGCCTCAAGCAGCCCCCAGTAACGTCTCCTTTGTCCTAGCCCTGAGATATTTTTAAAAGTGCCATATTCAAGATTCTTTTCAGAGTCAGGAGAATGAGACCCATCATTGTTACTGGTATTTGGCATAATGGGTACGCCACAGGGAGTTTTGCCAGACTCTGCCGTGTGGGCAGGTTACATTCGGTAGCCTGCCAGTTTGTCCAAAGTTACAAGCATAATATTAACTGTCTTCCTGTGTCCATACAGAAAGGACATTGCTTTAAGGTAAACTATACAAAAGACGTAGCTTACAATACAACTTCAGTGTCCTTAGAAGGATCTGATCTTACAAGCCAAGTGACTCTGATTAGGGAGAAAAGTTGATTAGTAATTGGGGAGGAGAGCACGAGAAGACTTTACAGATAAATACAGAGGAATGGGAGTGACTGTGTGGGTGTAACCAATAAACCTAAGCTCCCTGTGGCAATGTTATCCTACACTCTCACTCACTTCTATTCTTTCCTAGGACTTTATTATCAAGAATTTAAAAAAGAATTGTGATTATTATTTGGGGCTGTCAGATCTGAAGAATGGTCACTGGGAATGGGTCACTGAGACACCATACAATCAAAGTGTCACGTGAGTATTGAATTTGGTAAGGGGATCCTGAGTCCTGCAGAACGTAGGGACTTTAGGGTGCTTCAAACAGCAGCTTATAAAGAATATAGCTCAAACATAACTTCTGGACATTAATTTTCATATTTTAATTTGCACTCTGCTTCTAATCACCTCAAGAAGTCTATAAAGCATCATTTTCTTTTTCTCCGTGTAGAAATGAGGACACTGAATGTAGATAACTCAGGAAAAGTTTTCTGTGGTGGCAGTGATTATCTGCCAGCCCAGGTTTATTTGATATGAAAGCCTGTGCTTGTGAAATTTACATATTCAAATATAACATAATTTATGTCAAAAAATTATAGCCACTCTTAAAATTTATTCCCTGACCTAAAGCAATAAGCTAAATTCTGATAGTCCTAAAATATCTTATATTTAGTTAATGAAAAAAACCTGTTAGGTCAGAGCAATAGTACTGAATGCAGGGTGTTTGCCTTGTGTGCATTGCCTCCCACCTCAGGATCAATCCCTAGCAGCCCAAATGGTCCCCCAAGAACTTACAGAGTAATTCCTGAATGAAGAGCCAGGAGTAATCCCTGAACAATGCTGGGTATGACCCAAAAGTCAAAACAAATACAAGACAAAGAAAAAGATCCAACTCTTAGTCCTTAAGTACAATTTAGTAAGTTAATACCTTAGAGATTCATATGAACTATGTGGAGTACATTGGGATAGACCATAGTTTGATTTTTTTAGATTAAGAAGAGAATAAGATACAATGATCTCAGAGAACAGTAATAGAATCAGAGATAATCATTCTAAGAAATATTATTTTATTTATTTATTTAAAAATTGTTGTTTTTTCTTAAACTTTATATAAACACCGTGGTATACAAAGTTGTTCATGATGATATTTTTACAGGCACTCAATATTTCAACACCAATCCCACCACCATTATGCCTTCCCTCCACCATTTTCTCGAATTTTTCCAACCATCTGTTAGCCTCATAAATAATTTATTTTATATTACTTGTTATCAATAGTTTGTTAATAGAATGGTTATAAAATATTTCCCTGGAAAAAAGCTAGTGAACATTGTTGTATCTCACCATGAAGTCATTAAGTTTTTATATAAGAGATTACTAAGATGTTGATACAAGTTAAGCCTTCTTTTTATATTTCAATAATTGAGATGGGCTGGAGCGATAGCACAGGGGTAGGGCATTTGCCTTACAAGCGGCCAACACGGCCGACCCGAGTTCGATTTCCTCCGCCCATATCGGAGAGCCCGGCAAGCTACCGAGAGTATCTCACCCGCAGGGCAGAGCCTGGCAAGCTACCCGTGACGTATTTGATATGCCAAACACAGTAACAACAAATCTCATGATGGAGACATTACTGGGCCCGCTCGAGCAAATCGATGAACAACGGGAGGACCGTGACCGTGACCATGAATAATCGAGATTGGTTGCCTTCTACATTATATGCCATCCAATCTGGTATGCTGCTCCTGGTTTATCAATGTTATAGAGTTTGAGATGCTGCGAATCTGCAAATGCTTCTGGAAGTCCAAAATTTTTCATGGGATGATACAACGGGAGTTAAATTTTTAACTGGGTGGTAGCTTTGGGGCATGTGTGTGTGACTTCTGGGGCAACCAGAAGTACAGGGAGATGGGGGGAAATGGGGAGAGGTAGCCCATCCCCAATTTGTGAAAGCCTGGAAATTTCAGTCACAAAATCTGTATACCTGGGCTTTTCCTGTGTATTCATTTCTAGGTGAGGCTCACCTGAGCAGGGGAGTCTGGGCTGGAGCATGGTGCCAGTTGTGGAGTGTGGTGCTGGGGCTCTGTTTGAGTGGCACTAAGCTCACCCAACCCTCTGTGTGGTGCCCTCAATGACTCAGCCTTGCTCAGTGTCTAAAAGCATCAAATGAAAGATATTTTAAACAAGTATCATACTCCAAAAGTAATACTTAAAAAAAGTCCATGCTATCGATATGACCAGGATAAAATTATTTAATCACTAAAAGGAGCCCATGGAATCAGGGCACAAGCACGAACTGAGAGAGGCAGGTCTGCAGGGAGGGTGTCTGACACAAGGGGATGGGGCAGCAGTGGGGAATGGCAGCCCCATTTTCAGGGGAAATGCCAGCAACAGATGGATGAGCCTTGGGTGAGGAACAGGGAAGCAATGATTTGTGTGTCTCTGACCTGACCTCCATAATGCTCTATGGCAGCCCTTGCTCACTGTGTCACTTTAAAGACAGTTTGAGAAACATACTTACCCTGTTCTCCTTGTTCAGGTTCTGGCACCCAGGTGAACCCAGTCAGTGCAATGAACATTGTGTTGTGATAAGTTATTGTTCCAAATGTCACCATTGGAGTTGGTATGATGTCCCTTGTTCTGTGTCTGAGCATTCAATTTGTGAGATGTTGAAGATCTACTTATGAATGGAACATTCTCCATGAACCTGTGGTGGAGTTGTCCTTGTTCATTACAGAGAGAGCTAATTTGCTTTTGTGTATCTCTTATAAAGGATCAACAAAGAAGTTTTCAGCACTCTGCTACTTATGACGAATCAGTGTACCTATTCCTTCATTTATTTATTCATGCTCGAGTGGGCCCAGTAATGTCTCCATTGAAGACTTTGTTGTTACTGTGTCTGGCATATCGAATATGTCACGGAGAACTTGCCAGGCTCTGCCGTGTGGGCGAGATACTCTCGGTAGCTTGCCCGGCTCTCTGAGAGGGGCGGAGAAATCGAACTCGGGTTGGCCATGTTGGCTGCGTGCAAGGCAAACGCCCTACCCGCTGTGCTATCGCTCCAGCCCTTTATTCATTCATAAAAATCAACAATTATTGAACATTTTCTAATAAAGACATCATATTGAAGAACCTTTTCATCAACAATTACAGGGAACCTGAGTCTCCTAATTTTTGTCCAATTGCTCAGGGGTTAGTTGTGATGACATTATGTGGCTCCCTATCTCCAATGCTCTCTTTATGAATTGATCAATAGGAAAATAATCCCAACTGTTGATTTTTTTTTCTAAGCTAAATGTGGGCTGGAGCGATAGCACCATGGGTAGGGCATTTGCTTTGCATGTGGCTGACCGGGGTTCAATTCCTCCACCCCTCTAATTTGGAGAGCCCAGAAAACTACTGAGAGCAGAGCCTTTCAAGCTCCCCGTGGTGTATTTGATATGACAAACACAGAGGTGTGGTGGGGTGGGGGATGGGATGGGGATGGTGGGAGGGCTATTGAGTTCATTGGTGGTGGAGAATGGGCACTGGTGGAGGGATGGGTACTCGATCAATGTATAACTGAAACCCAAGCATAGAAGTTTGTAAGTCTACAACTGTACCTCATTGTGTTTCACTAATTAAAAAGAAAAGAAAAGAAAACCCAATACCTTAAAAATTTGAAATATTTCATCTGATTTCTGTACTCTACTTTCACTGTTCTTGAAGTTTACTCTGAAAAATCACATTTTAAACTTTTAATTATAAAAATAAAATATACAAGAAATCCATTAACTATTCTTTTTCAGAAAAAAAACCAGAAAAATAATTTACGTTAGTGGAAGAAAAGCTTTTGACCCAGTACATTGTATGTTTATTCATTTTTGGGTGATGAACAGACTAATATTCCTCAGCTACTTTAGTATTATTTTAGTATCATTATAGCGTATACTATTTTATCGCTGGAGCGATAGCACAGCAGTAGGGCGTTTGCCTTGCACACGGCCAGCCCAACCCAGCCGGGTTTGATTCCTCCGCCCCTCTCAGTGAGCCCAGCAAGCTACCGAGAATATCTCGTCCGCATGGCAAAGCCTGGCAAGCTACCTGTGGCATATTCGGTATGCCAAAGACAGTAACAACAAAGTCTCATAATGGAGACGTTACTGGGCCCTCTCAAGCAAATCGATGAACAACGGGAGGACAGTGACAGTGACAGTGATGCTATTTTAAAATATCTGTTATGAAAACTGAGATAAAATGAAAATCTTTTCTGGGATGGAATAGGGGCTTCTGGGATTGGTTTGTCTACCCATGTGGGCCCCAGAACAGACAGCAAAAGGGGAACTTTTAAAAGGAGATTTTTATTTATTTTTTAATTTTTATTTATTTATTTTTTAATTTTTATTAGTGAAACACCATGAGGTACAGTTGTAGATTTACAAATTTTTGTGCTTGGGTTTCAATTATACAATGATCAAACACCCATCCCTCCACCAGTGCCCATTTCCCACCACCACAGGTCCCAGTATCTCTCCCACCCCCCATCCCCCCATCCCACCCTGCCTCTGTGGCAGGGTATTTCCTTTTGTTCTCTCTCTCCTTTTGGGTGTTGTGGTTTGCAAAAGAGGCATTGAGTGGCAATCATGTTTGGTCTATAGTCTACTTTCAACATGCTTCTCCCATCCTGGGAGGATCCTCCCAACACCCTTTATTTGGTACTCCTTTCTCTATCTGAGCTCTAATGAGAGACTTTTAAAACCAGAACCCTTTCTTCTTACCCGGAAGGCATCAGAAACCAGAGCTTTTTTCTTTTTTTTTTTTTCTTCCATATTTGGGTGGTTGCAATCAAGTTCTTTAATAGTACCTTTCTTTTTCTTTCTTCTTATTTTATGAAAGCAGCGTGATTTACAAAGTTACTTATAGTTGAGTTTTAGACATACAGTATAGCATCACTGATCCCACCACAAGTGCCAACTTCCCTCCCTCCTCCACCAGTGTGCCCAGGTTCCCTCCCATACCCTCTCCCCAGTCCCCCCGGACTGCCCTCTTGTCAGGTACCATTCTAAGTTTGGTTGTTGTTGAAGTCTTGATTTCAGTGTTGTTGACACTGTAGTTTGGATATTTGGCTCTATCATTCTTTTCTTTTCTTTTTCTTTTCTTTTTTTTCTTTTTGGGTCATACCCAGCGATGCACAGGAATTACTCCAGGCACATGCACTCAGGACTTACTCCCGGCGGTGCTTAGGGGACCATATGGGATACTGGGAATCAAACCCGGGTTGGCCGAGTGCAACGCAAACGCCCTACCCACTGTGATATTACTCCAGCCCCAGTTTTACCATTCTTTACCACCACCTTTGTACCGTAACCCCCCGATCTGGCCCCTTCCTTATCTCCTCTCCAGTCTTTCTCCTCCCTGTACTCTGGACCCAAGGTTGATCTGGGCATTTCCCCTTTATAACTTTGCATTTGTGGGGCTGGAGCAATAGCACAGCGGATAGGGCGTTTGCCTTGCACGCAGCCAACCTGAGTTCGATTCCCAGCATCCCATATGGTCCCCTGAGCACCACAAGGAGTAATTCCTGAGTGCAGAGCCAGGAATAACCCCTGTGCATTGCCGGGTGTGACCCAAAAAGCAAAAAAAAAAAACCTTTTGCATTTATATATGATATTTAGAATAACCAAATCTAGAATGTTTATATTTTAATTGTCTCTCTCCTCCAGATCACATTGTAAGAACCAGGTGCTCAGGCTATGGCCCAGGTATGGAACCAGAAAGCTATAAAGCATTTTGAGAACCTGTGTTTGCTACCAAGGCACTCTGGGTATTCCCACACAAGAGTTTTCCTCATGTGAAGAAAAAATAAACCTGATTTCATGTGCCTCAGCCCTGTCCTGTGATTTTTCTTCTTTGGATGGCCAAAAGACCATCATGTGAGTATTTCTTAGCAATAATTTTTGGTTTCAGTGTCATACTTGCTCTGTGTGGAATTTTGCCCAAATCACTTGTATCACTTGTCATCCCATTGCTCATTGATTTGCTCGAAAGGGTGCCAGTAATGTCTCCAATCACCCCTGTCACATGCTAGTATAGCCCAATGGCGTCTGCTAGCTCCAAGAACATGAAGTGAGGACCGTTATTGTTATGGTTATAGAATACACCATGGGTAGCTTGCCATGCTCTGCATGTGGGGGGATACTCTTGGTAGCTTGCCGGGCTCTCAGAGAGGGATGGAGGAATCAAACCCAGATCAGCCATGTGCAAGGCAAACGTGCTACCCACTGTGCTATTGCTCCTGTCCAAATAGTATATTTAAATTTTCTTTTTATAAAGTTCTTAAAATATGCTGCAATAAAATGTTATATTTTATAGTTTGGGGACAATATAAAACAGCATGTTTGATAGATTGGGGCTCCTGTCCGGTGCAGACATAGGGACAGAGACAGTAAAAGTGAAGGAATAGAAGTTTATTGGGATGCATTCCCAGATGAATGCTACATTGTCCCCTGAAGTAGCTGGATTAGAGCTTGACTTGGGAGAGAATAAGGGGGCTTTAAGTGTCTTCGGGGGAAAAGGTTCAAACACCAATGCGATCTGTTTGACCTGGCCTTCTGTTACCTTAGGGAGTCCTGACGTGAGGAAGGAAGGAATACATACTTGTAGCTTTCTAGATGGGTTAAAAAATCCTGTCCTAAAGCTGGGGGGAGCGTGATCTGTGATTCTGGGAGTGTTGCTCTCTCATAGCCAGTCTATATTTGGTCCAAGCAAATCTTACAATATTTATAGTAAAACCTATAGTGTATTGCCTGTTACGATCATTGTAATTGATCATGATAAATCTCATTCTTACTGTGGTTATTCTGTGGGTCTCTTGAGGCTATGTTCATGATGCAACCAAGTAATTGCGCTCGTTGCCTTGTTTTTGAATTCATCTAAAGACTAGTCACTTTTATCTATATCTAAATATGTCCATGGTATGAAGGACAATTTTCTTTCAAAAAAGCAACTTGTATTCTGGGGTATTAGGGAACTTGATTTGCAATAATAATAGAGAACTATGATTTCAGTAAAATTGGGGTGGAATAAAGGTAGACTAAAAACCTGGGGAGTCATTTATTTGTGGAAGTGTTGAGTGAGCATGAATGGCAGTGAAATAGATAGTGGTATTCGTCAATCCCACAACTCTCTTTCCTCTATGTTGCTTTTTTATGAATGTGGCTCAGAGGCTGTTTCCTTTCATTTTCTCTGGAGCCCCCCAAAATTCCATTCACATAACTGACTATGTGAACTCTGTGTTTAAAAGCGATACTTAAGTGAAGAAGCATCTGTTGAATTCCAATCTAATGAATGAATGGGCAGAACTTAAAAAATCGTAGCATAGTTCTTCTTTCTCTTTATTTTTAAATTTCACTTTTTGGCTCTTGTGTTTGTGTGAACTTTATCACACCCCACCAAAATTTTATTTTGTTTTTAATTTAATTTTTTTTTTATTGAATCACCCTGAGCACAGTTACAAAGCTTTCAGATTTAAGTCTCGGTCATACAATGATCAAGCACCCATCTCTTCACCAGTGCACATTTTCCACCACCATGAACCCCAGTATAACCTCCGTCCCACCCCTCCCCCTGCCAGTGTGGTAGATGATTTTCATTGTTCTCTCTTTCTACTTCGATTACATTCAATTTTTCGACAGAAGACTTACCATTATTATTTGGTGTTTTCCCCCAACATTCAGACCTGCCAAGAAGGCATCACTAGATAATTTGTTTTCTATTGCTGAAAATGAAGAGCATATGATGTCTCGAGGCCTCACTAGTAGCTGCGCAATTTTGGATTTCTGATATTTTAGTAATTAAGTCCTGAGGGATTTCTGCCAGAGCTGCTGGGTTCCAGGATTGGTTTGTGTGCCTCTGGGATCATGGCCATTCAGGAGCCAGAGGAGCTGTTTGTGGACAGCAACTCGGGACCTCATCAGGGCGGGGAGAAGGGCAGGTTTCAGTCCCCATCCCGTACCCCACCAATTTTTAGAGCCCTCATGCTATTCAAATGACTCTCTCTGCTTGTTCATTTCACTCCCCCTTCCCTTTTCCTCTGGTGACCACCAGAAAAACACCATAGTTTTTAGAGTTCAAGGGCTAAATGAGATCTTTTCTGTCCTCAAAATTTCTCAAACTCTTGAATTTATTTTCTTTCACCACCCAAATTTTGCAAGTAATGTTACTGTATTAGTCTAATGTTAAACATTTTAAATGTCTGACCACAACTTCTTTGATAAATAACCTTTAATATAGTGTTCTTTAAAGATCACTGTCACTGTCAGTCCTCCCAGAGTTCATCGATTTGCTCGAGTGGGCACCAGTGACGTCTCCATTGTGAGACTTGTTGTTACTGTTTTTGGCATATTGAATACACCACGGGGAGCATGCCAGGCTCTGCTGTGCGGGCCGGGATACTCTTGGTATTGTGCTGGGCTCTTTGAGAGAGATGGAGGAATCAAACCCGGGTAGGCCACATGCAAGGCAAACAGCTTACCTGCTGTGCTATTGCTCCAGGACTGGAACCGTTGTACTTTTACAAAATCTAGATTTTTAGAAATGATTACTGATAGTATATTTTTAGCCACTTCTATAAATATGTCATAGAACATGTACAAGCAATGCACAACAATTTCCATCCATCCAGTAACGACAATTTACTAATATGAATTGTAATTGTAAGCATATGGAATACTTTGGAAATGTTTTGTCCTTCCTGATTTATCTATGTATTCCTCGAGTGTAATATGATTTTATACTTTAGTAGTGATTTGAGTCTATGGTCATATTTTTATTGGGCAAGCAAATCTTTGGTTTTAAAATGCAAGTTCCTAAGGGTAATTCACAGAAATTTCTTAGTTCCTCTTTTTTTTTTCTTTTCTCATGACGTCCAACCTTATGAATAACCCCCAAGTTCAGCAGCTCATGTTGCATCATCTCAGGGGGCCACACCCCAGCCCCAGGCCGAACCACCTGGGCTGCCTCCTCCAGGCAGGCCAGCAGCTGGCCCAGCAGCTGCAGGCACAGACGCCGGACTGGCTGGAGCAAAATTGGCGAAGCCAGATGCAGCGTCTGGCACCTGGTGCCAGCCAGGGGACAAGCCCAGGGCCCTCAGAGTGTGAGCAGAGATTGGGGGACACCGCACTAGCCACTGCACCCTGTCTCCACCGCTGTCCGAGCTGCAACTTGTAAATGGTGGGGAATAAATTTGTGACTTCAAAAATAAAAAGTTCCTCTTTTCTTTTCCTTCTCACATCTTTGACTTGGTTTCCAGGTCTCTATTTTTACTGCATTTTTTCTCCTGAGTTGAAGGGCTACTATTTTAGCTGTTGGTCTTGGGGTTCAAGCTTCTGGCTGAGGGTTTTAGTTCTCATGTGACTCCTTTGAGCCTGTGTGACTAGTGGGACCTCGGTGCTCCTGCATAGCTTCTCTAAGTTGTTCTCAGAGTGATGGGAAGGCTGGCGTGAAGAGAGCAGAGTGTCTCTTCTCAATATGATGACAGAGATCACGTACGCTGAAGTGAGATTCAAAAATGAACCCCAGCCCATGGTCATCCCATCACAGGCTCCTACAGGTAAGAAACGTTTTCTGCAAGTTCATAATGAGATGAAGGATGGGGAAGGAAGAGTGTCAGCGAATCATAAGTGATATTAGTTGTTATTTTTTTTTAGATTGGATGCAACTAGGAAATGTATGGTTGTCAGTGGCTTGAGTTGTCTAATAAGAAACAGGAGGAGGTATGAATACCTCAAAAGTGAGATGTGAGAATTAACCCTCACCCTCACTCCAGTCAGGCTAAGGGAAGTGCTGTTTAGTTGATCATTGTTCTGCCTTGTGGGGTTGAGTGAGTTTACAGTCAAGAGATGGGTGTTCTGCTCTTGTAACCTCTGGCTTAGATGCAGCACCTTTGATGAAGGAATGAATGGACTCTATTCCTTGATTAGTTAGAGTGGAAGAGGTTTTCACGAACTGTGTGTGTTCATTTGTGTATTAGTTGTGTATTCAGGGACAACAAAAGACCTCTGCAGGTAAAAGACTAGAAAGTCTTACAAAGACAGTTTATTACTTCTCAAAGGAAATGGCTCTGACATCAGAAAATTCTTTTCTTGGTGGTGGGGGGCACAGTAGACAATCTTTTTGGGTTATTCCTGTCTGTATACTCAAAAATCACTCCTGACAGGGATCAAGGGACCATGTTGGGTACCTGGTATAAAACCCGGGTCATGTGGTGGTGGAAAATGGGCACTGGTGGAGGGATGGGTGTTTGATCATTGTAAAATTGAAACCCAAGTACAAAAATTTGTAAATCTTCAACTGTACCTCATGGTGTTTCACTAACAAAAATTTTTTAAAAATATGTAAATGATGGAAAATGGGCACTGGTAGAGGGATGGGTACTGGATCATTGTATAACTGAAACCCAAGCACAAAAATTTGTAAGTCTACAACTTTACCTCATGGTGTTTCAATAATAAAAATTAAAAAAAAACAAAAACCAAAAAACAACCCCGGTCAGCTGTGTGCAGAGTAAGCACCTTATCTGCTATACTATTTCTATGGCCCCACCCAGAAATTTCATTTCATGCCAGTTTCCAAGATGGATTAAATACAGTTTTGGGATGTGGGGCAAGGTGATTTGAGTTGAGTATCATGTAATAGATCTTATGCAGAGAGGAAAACAGAAAGAAAAAAGCATATATAGTTTGAGACTAAAAACACGATGTATGTGTGGTCATAATTGTTCATGTTTTCCAAAAATGTGGAAATATAAAGAATTCTCAAGAAAATTTCTTCCTGTAACATAAACTGCATATAAACTTTACCATATGTCGAAGTATTCATTATAGAAAACATAAAATTTAAGTTATATTTATTATTATCATCTAGGATACTAGTAATTTAGATTTTAATGCATGTAACTCCAGATGTAAGTAAATGTAAGTATTTCTTTTGTAAAATTGAAATCATATTTTATATTACTGAGGGGGTTTATCCTTACTTGGGAATATATCATGACTTTGAGAAAATGAATTTATTTTTTTCTTGGGGGCCACATCCAAGCTACTCATGAGCTTCTCCTGGGTCCATGAGGGGGGAGGTCTCTCCCAGTGGTGGTTAGGGGATCATGTGTTGTCAGGAAGATAACATGGGTCTCCAGCATGCAATACATACACTCAGTTCTTTGAGTTATTTCTCCAGCCAAATAGTTTCTTTCATTGAGATAATATTGGCTTGTAACAGAGCTTAAAATCTTTTGTACAGTGGGTAGGGCATTTGCCTTGCATGCAGCTGACCCAGGTTCGATTCTCAGCATCCCATATGGTCTCCTGAGCAACGCCAGGAGTAATTCCTGAGTGCAAAGCTAGAAGTGTTCCCTGTGTTACTCCAGATGTGACCCGTCTCACAATGAGAATTGCAATGAAATATCACCTCACACTAATGAGAATGGTCCATGTTAAACATATTGGAAACAGTGTTGGTAAGGATATTGGGAAAAAGGAACTCTGACATACTTTTGGTGAAAATGAAATTGGTGTACCCTGTAGAAAATGCTATGGAGATTCCTCAGGAAAATAAACATGAAAATTCTATATGATCCATGATAACTTTTCTGGTCACTTATGAATATGTTGGCAGAATCTCCTGCCCCTGTGCCAGGCTTTCTTCACCAGGGCATCCTCAGAGGGGGCGGGTTGAGTTTCCCACCCCGCCCCAAGCAGAGCCCCAGCAGCTGAAAACCCTCCAGATAAATTAGATTTAATTAGAACCCAGCCACAGCCATGCTCAAGGCCTCTTTGTACATGCTCAGATGTGCCTAACACATGAAGGAACTGACAGAGGAACCCAGTTATGTGGGACCCATGACTGAGATCTCCAAGCCTGCTCGGATAGAGACTGGGCCTCCTCCACCCAGATCCCCAGTTTTCCAGTAGCTTGGTAGTCACACCCACACACTGCCTTTTGGCGCCATGTAATCTCATCAACGTCCAGGAGCCAGAGACTATAAAACAAAGCTCCCGGAAGAGAGCAAAGCAGTTTTTCCTGGAGCATGTAGCCGCAAATGCTGATGTATTGATGTACCTAAAGCAGCACATATGTGTTTGGTTTTAACATACTTGCTCGTATTCTCTTATACACGGGCTTAAAGGGCTCCAGAATGAAATCAACAACCTTTACACACTTCCCTCTTATTGTGGTGGGAAGATGCTTGCTGATTGGGTGGGTGTTTGAATATTTTCTGTAATGAACTATTGTGGACTACTTTATGAAAATACAGTGTATAAAATTTGCAAAAGAAAAAACAAGAAAAGGATATGTTTACCTCTATGTTTATAATTGCATTATTCACTTTAGTCAAAACATGGGATCAACATACATGCCCATCAAGAGATGGTTGGATAATGAAATTGTGGTATATGAATTCAATACAAAATGTTGTTAAAAAAAGATAAAATCCTCATTTTTCGAACAAAATGGATGGAACTTGAGGTGATTATGGGAAGTGAAATAAGGAAATGAAATACATTTACTAGGTCATTGCACTTATATAAAGTAAAAGTAAGTAAAGGCCCTCCCGTTGATCGTCGATTTGCTCGAGCGGGCCCAGTAACGTCTCCATTGGAGACTTTGTTGTTACTGTGTCTGGCATATCGAATACTCTCGGTAGCTTGCCGGGCTCTCCGAGAGGGGCGGAGGAATCGAACTCGGGTCGGCCATGTTGGCCGCTTGTAAGGCGAACGCCCTACCCGCTGTGCTATTCCTCCGCCCCACTTATATATGAAATATAAATCACTAAAGCAAGTGAACTCAAAACCCAAGAGAACTGGACCTGGGGATAATTCAATGGTAGAGTGCTTACCTTGAAAGCACAAAGTCAAGAGTTCGATTCCCATCACTGCCCCCCATGCTAAGTGTGATTCTGTCAGCATTGCTGTTCATGATTCATTCTGCCACAGCAGAGTCTGTGCCCACCATCAAGCGTGTTCCAGCTCTTCAACCACATGTGAAACCTCTGGTGAGCACCACAACATTGCAACTAGGTGTGTATTTCCTGTCACAGCAACCAACAACAAAGGGAAAGAAGGGGACAAAACCCTAGGTCCAATAAATAAATAAATAAAGCAATAAAACTAACTCAGAAGAGTTTTGTTGGGAACTCTATTAATTGCAGAGGTGGGAGGAAAGGTTAGAAGGATCTTTCTGGCCATGTAAATGGCAGTAGAACTTTGGTAGTAGGTATGATAAGACTTATAAACATATAGGAATGTGAAACATGGGGTTGGAGCAATAGCTCAGCAGGAAAGGTGTTTGTTTTGCACGCGGCCGACCCAGGTTCAATTCCCAGCATCCCATATGGTCCCCCGAGCACACCCAGGAGTAATTCCTGAGTGCATGAGCCTGGAGTAAACCCTGTGCATCGCCAGGTCTGATCCAAAAAGCAAAACAAAAGAAAAAAAAACAGGATTGTGAAAGCAACCCCTGGAAATTCCATTATATTGTAAATCAATGAAAAGTAAGAGTTATATATCATATGTTAAAAATAGAATATTATCAAATAATATATGTGATCCAGACATTTTGTAAAATGTTGCTATTAAAATGTTTAATATTTAAATATAAAAATATTTAAGTTATAGCATACTTAAATATATTACAATTAAACAATGTATAAATATTTAATATTAAATTATTTTCATATCAAAATGTTAAAAACAGTAATTCTTAATGGTAGGAATTCATGTTCTTACATATTATCCTAGGTTTCTACAATGAGTGCTATTAGTTACTTTTCTTTTAAACATCACACTGTCTGTATTAATGTGCCACTCACAAAAAAGGGAGAAGAGGAAGGACTGGCCTGACTGTATTACTGACTGACCTAATTTGGTTTCTCTTGCAGCTTCCAAAGAGAAGACTAGCCCTCCCCAAAGTAACTCTGTCAAACTACTTCTTGCTGCATTGCTGATTCTTCTGCTGCTGACAATCTCATTTTTAATCACCTTTATCAGTAAGTAGTTAATAGAATCAGGGAGGAATATCTCCCTTACCTGAAGAGATAGGTAAGGGAGATGAGACACTGATAATTCAACACAAGATTTTTAGCAGAAAGCTGAAGTCTTCTCTAGGGGAAAGAGAACAATAAGCAGTCTTTGGAGACTTGGTGCTTTATTTGAATTTAGTTTCTCTTCCATGAAATAATGACACCAACTTTCTTTGGAGAAAGTAAAGTCTATATGTATGTGCACATATTTGTGTTGTAAAGTGAAACCTCTAAGGCATCACTGTCTACATTAGACTTAATCACTTATCACTTAATCCCCGTTATTCATCGATTTATTCAAGCGGGTGCCAGTAACGTCTCCATTCATCCCGGTTGCGTGCTAGCGTAGCCCAATGGTATCTGTTCGTTTTAGGAACATGTAGAGCCTCAAACCGATCATTTAGGGTCTTGACGAAGAAGTCTGACCATCTTATAGGTGGGCGTCCACGTGATCTTTTGATGTCTCGTGGAATCCAATCAGTAATGGCTCTAGTCCAGCGGTTGTCTGTAAACCTCATTACGTGTCCAGCCCATCTGATTTTTGATGTCTTGGCAAATGAGACAGCGTCTCTGATTCTTGAGCGTTGACGAAGATCAGAACTCCGGATTCTATCTCTCATTTGAGTGAATCGTGATATTCCAAGCATAGTTCTTTCGATTCCTCTTTGAGAGACCCGAATAGTGTTCTCATCCTGTTTTCGTAGGGTCCAGGTCTCTGAGGCATATGTTAATGCAGGAAGAATAGTGGAATCAAAGAGATGTGCTCGTAGTTGGAGGTTCTTTGTCCTTTTAGTTATTTCTTCAATGCTCTTGAAGGCATTCCAAGCCGCTCTCTTCCTCCTGCGTAACTCAGGTGCCAGGTCATTCATCATGTTGATTTCTCGACCTAAGTATATATAACTGTTGCATTCGGAGATGGTGGTTCCGTTGAGAGCGAATGGAGCGTCAGGAACAAGGCTGTTTCTCATAAACATTGTCTTCGTAAGATTCAGCTGTAGTCCAACCTTTCCACACTCACGGTCAAAGTCCGCAAGCATTTGTGCCGCTTGGCTGATGTTTGGTGTTATTAGAACGATGTCATCAGCAAAGCGGAGGTGGTGTAGTTGCCGACCATCTATCTTCACTCCCATGTTTTCCCATTCTAGTCGTCGCATGATGTTCTCGAGGGTGGCACTGAAGAGTTTTGGTGAAATGGTATCACCCTGCCGAACCCCTCTCTTGATATGGATGATTACTTCTTTGTAGAATGGTGAGATCTTGGTAGTGAATCCGCAATAGAGCTCACGAAGGATCCTGATGTATTGAGTTTGTACGCCCTGATTGGCTAGGGCTTCCATGACCGCTTCCGTCTCAACAGAATCAAAGGCCTTCTTTAAATCAATGAACGTTAGACATTAGACGGTTTGGGAAAATGAGGACAACACTCTATTCCTTAGTAGTGTTGTTCAGGCCCTTTAAAGTGCAGGCACATAGTTTGGGATGACCAAGCAGAAAAGGAAACAGAAAAAATATTTCAGCAGAGTTTTCTAGTGAAATTTTACCTTTTTTTCACTATCAACATCGATGTTGTAAAAGTCAGTTGCAAAGAGGTAGATATCCATATTCTGCTATCTGCAACATGCGTATCTTTGTCTCCAGAATTTTAAACAATCTTTGGGGCCATACTCAGAAGTGTTTAGGGCTTACTCCTCAATCTGTGATAAGGGATCACTCCGGTGGGACTCAGGGGACCATCTATCTACTATACTATCACTTCTGCCTCTGGCTTTAAGAATTTTAAAGATTTTTAAAGATTTTTAAAAGGTATGAAAAAGTGCTGATTTGGATGTATATTTTATTCACTAATTTGGTTATTCAATATGAAGTGGTGACTACTGGCTTTTTTTTTTTTTATCCAGCACTGGGACAGCAAAAGGAACCTAGAGAATTTCCCCATAGTCTCAAGAAATTCAGAGAATAGTGGAAAACTGTTGAATCAACCAGTGGTTTCAACACTATATAAGTGTGTGGGTGAGATGCAAAGAAGTTGTAAAGGTTTCCTGGAGGAAGCGTTTTCTGGAAGAGTAACAGAGAAGTAAGAGAGCATAGGAAAATCTGGGCGGCATAATTAGAAATAACTGGAACATATCATGTTGAGGAACTGAGAGAAATAAAACTGTAGATGCAAGAAATATTCCCCTCAGAGCATGAAGTGTGTTATGTACAATACTAATAGTCTAGAATTTTTGTTTGATTTTTTTGGGGGGGGTATTGCTCCATGATGCTAATGTCTACTGACTCGAAGCTTGGGGGTAGCTCTGTGATGAGGATGGAGCTGAGAATACCTGCAAGCAAAGCACACAGTCAACCCTTTGAGCTATATTCCCAGCCCAAATCTGTTTTACCCCCGAAAGGTGTTTTCAAATCACTTATCTTTTGCTGATGAGTAAAACAAGTTTTCACTTAATGGTTAAAATAACAAGCACCTGATTCTGTGAGTTGGCAATTTTAACCAATCAACTAGGAGGTTCTTTTTGTCTGGCTTAAATTATTCACACACAAGCAGTCAGGTAGAGGTTGCAGACAACTTAGTGTTTGAAGAAGAGGATGTCAGTCGGCAAACATGGGCAATTTGGTCACAGTTGTTTCACAATTTCCCAGAATAGCCTGAGTTTATTTGGAAGGTGACTTTTAGGTTTCTGAGAATTGAGTGGATGTCAGTGAAATCTCCTGTAACCACAGCATAGAATTCATCAGAATTGCTTCCATACATTCTGTTGGCTAAGGACATCTTAAAACCATCAGCTTTCCTGACCTCTCCCAACTCTCTGATCTTGGGGTGCAAGGTGTTGAACCCAGGTCTACACACATGTCACAGAAACATTTTATCATTGATATCAATATCCCCCAGACCTAACTAAAGGAAGTCATGAGTTGTCTCAAGTTGAAGTGATGTAGAATTAGATATCACTTGTTGAAAAGTAATATTGAAAATAAGTGTGGGGACTGGAGGGATAGTACAGTGGGTAGGGCGTTTGCCTTGCTTATAACCGGCCTGGGTTTGATCCCCGGTATCCCATATGCTCCCCCAAGCACTGCCAGGAGTAATTCCTGAGTGCAGAACCAGGAGCAACCCCTGAGCATCGCTGGGTGTGGTCCAAAAAATCAAAACCAAAAAATAATGAGTGTGGTTACAGGAAAGATGGAAAATCATGAGCTTTCTTATAATAAGTAATTGAGAGTCACTGCAGACTTTAAAACGTGGAAGAGATATTGTAATCAGATTTGATAGAAATGCACTTTTGTCATTTTGTTATTTGAAACTGACAATTGAATACACCCAATTGCAATACACGTACTTTAATTGAAATATACTTTGGTAAGTTGTGTTAACTGAATATGCCAGGACATAGTTGGTTATAAATAAAAGAATGCCAGTTCATTATTCATTTGCAAAATAGTGAGAACTTGACCCAAGGTTTGTGGTAGTAAAGAGAAAAGGAGGAATCTTTGAATAATACCGAGAATGTAGAACCAAGGATATAGAAGCTTGATGAATACTGAGATCTAAATATAAGGTATTTTAAGAACTCAAGCATAGTGCAGGTATTTTCACCTGATAACTCAATAAATCAATAAATCGCTGGAGCGATAGCACAGAGGTAGGGCGTTCGCCCTACAAGCGGCCAACATGGCCGACCCGAGTTCGATTCCTCCGCCCCTCTCGGAGAGCCCGGCAAGCTACCGAGAGTATTCAATATGCCAAACACAGTAACAACAAAATCTCCAATGGAGACGTTACTGGGCCTGCTCGAGCAAATCGACGATCAACGGGAGGGCCTTTACCTTTAACTCAATAACATAGATATTCACAGGTAGTAGGTTTATGAGTGAGGTTGGTGATTTAAGTTTGGGGTACATTGATTTTTGTTGACTCTTGAACCTCAAGTGGACCTGTCTAGTGGGAGACATATTGGCCAGATTTTGAAAACGAAGCCTGGATTTTGGAATTATTCCATGTTGCAGAGGAAACTGTGGGTACTCATGCTATCACTCAGGAAGAGACTTTCCAATGAGAGGGAGGATAAGAAATTTACAATTGAAAGAAGGATGGATAAAGAGGAGTATAAAGTAATTAAAGAAGCATCTGCAAGAAATGTGAGGAATATTAGATTTTAAAAGAGGTGTGAAGACAATTGAGATTAAGAAGCATCAGAAAGAAAGGAGTGACAAAACCAGGAAACAGTGGTGTCCCAAGAATGAAATGAAAAGAACTGAGTTCAAGAATGGCATAGCTTCAAAATAATCAGGGTCTCACAGAGTAGGTAATGGGTAACCTCCCCCCATCTCCCTGTTCTTCTGGGAGTCAGAGAGCCTTGCCCATAAACTGCCTCTTGAGTCATAGAATCTCATTAATGGCCATGATCCAAAAACTCACAAATAAATTTTAGAAGAAATCATCATCAGCAAGCTGCAGAGATACCTCCAGACCACAAAGTCTCCATCCAGTTAAAAATTTAACTATAGTTGTATCACAGTTTTCAAAATTTTAGAATTCCTGGAGTGTGTGACTGCAAATGGGCTACACAACATCTCATACTCTATACCACTGCTCTACCAGGAGTAGCATACCACATTAGATGGTTAAAAAGTAGAAAGCAGGGGCTGGAGAGATAGCACAGCGAGTAGGGCATTTGCCTTGCGCGCGGCCAACCCAGGTTTGATTTCCAGCATCCTGTATGGTCCCCTGAGTACTGCCAGGAGTAATTCCTGAGTGAAGAGCCAGGACTAACTCCTGTGCATCAGCAGGTGTGACCCAAAAAGCAAAAATAAATAAATAAATAAATAAATAAAAGTAGAAAGCAACCAATCTCAACAAAACAAAACAAACACACATAAAAGCCGTTGGGCTTAATGGCTCCAGGGTGAGATACAACAATCTTCGCACACTTTTTTCTAAAGAAACATTTTTGGTTCACTAGCGAATTGTACATAAGAAGCAACACAAAATAAAATATTTCAGGCCTGCTCTTGGGGCAGTCTTCGGTGATGGTTGGGAAAATATGAAATAATGGTGGTGGGAAGGTATAATGGTGGTGGGATTGATATTGGAATGTTGACTGTAATAAATTATTGTAAACAAGTTTATATTACAAAAAAGAATTGCAAGAGGTCTAAGAAAAGAGTTTAGAAGTGTCCCATGGATATGGTTGGGACATTACAAGAGTGCAGTGGTTGAAGTGGAAGTTAGCATTGGTTGGTCAGGGAGCTCATGAGAGGTGATGAAGAAAAAGAGAAATTTCACCATTTAGAGAGGGAAGTAGATTTATCTTAAAATGTGAGAGATTTGAGTGTACTGATGTGCAGAAGAATGACAGTTGGGATAGACGAAAGGAAAAAGGATAAGAAACAAATGATCTTCCCTCCTTGCTAGATTTTTTAAAAAAATTTCCCTTTCTACAGGTAACCCAGACCTCAGAATTGATGATTTTCTTCCCCAAAGACATGATTTTATATCCTCAGAAATGTTTAACCATTTCTCACCTCTCCCTTTTCCAAGGTTTAGCATTTGTATACATATCACCAACTTTTTTTTTCACCCACTTTTTTATTGTTGAAGGTGAGGATGGATAATTGCCTTTAGATCCATAATAAAAGAATTGTTGGGGGCTGGAGAGATAGCACAGAGGGTAGGGCTTGCACGTGGCCGACCCAGGTTCGATTCCCAGCATCCCATATGGTCCCCTGAGCACCACCAGGAGTAACCCCTGTGCATCGCCAGGTGTGACCCAAAAATCAAAAAAAAAAAAGAATTGTCATAGCATCTTTCATCCCATTCTGAAAACAAACCTATTATTTCAATATCTGTAGGATTAGAATGTGTTGAATGCTGGGCAATGAGGTACTTTTTCCACAGTTAGCATCATTCTATTGGAGCAATTATGTATTATGGGCTTTGTTCAAGAAAGTAACAGTAAAAAGAAAAACCTTAGCAGTACCACAAAAATGATTGGTGTTATTCTCTTCCTAGTTTTTTTCCAAAAATATTCTAAACTTGTTCAAGAAGAAAAGTTTACACAAGAACTGACTCACACAATGTTGGAATGTAAGAAAGAAAACTCGACCACGAAAGGTAAGAACTAATATGCATAGAATTGAATTGCTGAATATACTAGTAGAACTCATGACTATACTACTAGAACTAATGTATATATAATTATTACTAATTATAATAATTGATAATATAAAATAATATACTGATATTTATATAAGTTTCTGATCATACTAGAAGAACAATTATGCATATAATTTAGCTGTGGACTACACTATATTACACCCTACACCCCTTGTGGCAAGCTTCCAACCACGGAACATTCCGCCTGACCCTTGTTTCCACTGTCCTGTTTCCACTGTCATGCTATGTTTTTCATTATTTTTTTTTAGTTAAATCACTGTGAAACAAACAGTTACAAAGTTGTCCATGACTGGGTTTCATCATGTATATTCCAACACTCATCCCTTCACCAGTGTACATTTCCCATACATATCAATAGCTCCAGTAAGATTCATGGATACAGCATACTTAAGAGCTGTTTCTTAATAGTTTTAAGTGTGCCTCTATATCAGGCCTCAATTATTTTGTGTGATATTATTATCTGTGAAAAAGTGGTTGAGTAGCTTCTGAATTTCTTCTCTGTTTTGCCACACCTGGCAGTTTTCAGGACACTGCATTTAGGGATCACTCCTTGGTGCTGCTCTGAGTATATTATAAGGTGTCAGGTGTGAAATCCAAGTCAGCCACATGGAAGACAAGCCCCTGCCCATTGTACTATAACTCCATTGGATTTCTTTAGTCTTCACTTCTCGCTGTACTTTATGTTCACTCTTATTTTCCCCAAATATCTGTTAAAAATGACTTACTCAAAAGAGATCAAATTCAGTTGTGTTTTAAGAAAACAGAAACATTTCATGCATTCAAGTGGTTTCTTAGACAATACACCACATACTTATTGGATTAGGGCTGGAGCGATAGCACAGCGGTAGGGTGTTTGCCTTGCAAGCAGCCAACATGTCCGACCCGAGTTCGATTCCTCCGCCCCTCTCTGAGAGCCTGGCAAGCTACCGAGAGTATCTCACCCGCACGGCAGAGCCTGGCAAGCTCCCTGTGACGTATTCGATATGCCAAACACAGTAACAACAAAGTGTCCAATGGAGACGTTACTGGGCCCGCTCGAGCAAATCGATGAACAACGGGAGGACAATGACAGGACAATGACAATGATGTACAGGCAAGCACCCTACCTGCTGTACTCTCTCCCTTGCTTCCAAGTCTGCACCTTTTAAAAATATTTTGGTTCTAGCTACCTCTACTAATGACACACAGACAAGGAAATGGGAAAATATTTGTTACTTCCAGATGCAGGTGACCTACACAATGCATGATGGGTAAGGATCCTATTACTATTTGTTGAACATGGGCATTGTAATTCCACAAAGATCTCTTTTGCTTTTTAAATTTAACAATACGCCTACTTTATGGTGGTGGAGAATACACACTGGAGAATGGATGGGCATTGGCACTTTGTATGACTGAAACCCAACAATAACAACTTTGTGTACCTCATTTTGATTCAATAAAAATAAATAGATTTAAAAACAAACAAAAAAATTACTTGCCTTGGGCCAGAGTACAGTGGTTATTGCACTTGTCTTGTATGTGGTCAACCATTGTTTTATTTCTACACCAAGTATGATCCCCTAAGGACCACCAAGGTGCACTCCTGAGCACAAAACCAGGAGTAGCCCCTGAACACTGCTTAGTGTGATCCCAAAATAATAAAAACATTACCTGTATTATATTGTACTAACATGGCCAAGTATCAACACAGGGAAATCCTGGAGCTGCTGCCCGAAGAATTGGAAGCCTTTTTGTTCAAATTGCTACCTTTTTTCTTCTGAGAAAAAAAACTGGACTGACAGTGAGAAGCACTGTGCAGGGATGCAGGCGCATCTGGTGGTGGTCGACAGCAAGGAGGAGCAGGTACTTTCCAGTCAACGTTGGCGTCATGGTCCTTCCAACTCTGTCCACCCCTCCTGCTTGGGAGGAAGTTCTCATGGTCAGAGGTGTTGCTGCCAAGGCATAAGGCTTTGAATAAAATAGATGGGATCCGACATCGAAGTCTTTGAATTCTACACCTTCTTCTGATTCCATTTAAATCGTCCACTTGCATGCCCCCTTAATATTGTGCAAAATATAGAGTATTATATGGAGGCTTGAACGGAAAGATGGGTATATTTGAACCTGAAATGTCAGTTAATTTTATGAACCTACATACATTTTATAAATTATTACTGTCTCAATGGGGCTATCTCTGGCCCTGTGCTTGGAGGTTGCTCCAATCAGAGACATTAATCTATTGGCAGCTGAAATACTTGTTGTGTGTTATGCTAAGCTTAAACTCCTGCATTTTTTTAGCCAATTGAGGACTACTGGTGGAGTGATGACTTGGCTCTTGTGGTCTCCAAGCACTAATAAATGACAACAACTGCCACAACAAGAAGCAGGAAAATAAAATAAACAATACATGATCGAGAAAAGTTATGAAGTGAAATAGGAAAGGAATAAACAGCAATGAAGTGAAATAATTTAATTATCAAAAGAAAAAGAACTTAGGTGGAAAATTTCTTCTCCAGACTCCCATCTTCTACTGATGAAGTGGGGGTGAGTGAGAAATGATAATTCACTGTGAGCACAGACAGAAATCTCTTCCCTGTGTGCTGTGCACTGCAGTTCTCTAATGAACTCTGCTCTGAATTCCTAAATTAAAATCCCAATCACCAAAGGGATATAGGAAATTGTGTCAGTGGGGCATCCTTAGGTATGAGACAGGAGCGTTCATGTTGTTAGAAAGGGGATTCATCATACTTCTTTTCCTTCTCTCCGTATAAGCTTACTATGAGAGCAATTTTGAAGAGGAAAGGGGGTCTTTTCCTGACCAAACTGTTCTTCTGATCTGGGGACATCACTCTGCAAAACCATTTCAGTTGTTTATAAGCTGCCCTATCTGTCTATGGGGCTTTGTAGAGAGGTCTGAACACCTAAGACAAATAACATCTTCATGAGAGATGCCTTTGATCTTGTATTGTTCAGTCACAGAAGACCCAGACTCTGGGCTGGACTCTGGGTGCCTTTTCATGGACCCATACGTTTTGGTGTTCTCTTCTCCCTATGGCTATAAAGGACTCAAATCTAGGTGAAGGCTATAAACTCTAATTCACTTCTATTCTTTTCCAGGACTTTATTAACAAGAATGTGAACAGGAATTATGCTTATTATTTGGGGCTGTCAGATCTGAAGAATGGTCACTGGGAATGGGTTAATGAGACACCACTCAATCAAAACGTCACGTGAGTATTGAATTGGGTAAGAGGTTGCTGAATCCTGCAGACAGTAGGGACTTTAGGGTGCTTCAAACAGCAGCTTTAAAATAATACAGCTCAAACATAACTTCTGGACATTAATTTTCATATTTTAATTTGCATTCTGCTTCTAATCACTTCAAGAAGTCTGTAAAGAATCATTTTCTTTTTCTCCATGTAGAAATGAGAACACTGAATTAAAAGAGTTTATATAACTCAGGAAAAGTTTTCTGTGGTAGCAGTGATTATCTTCCAAGCTAGGTTTATTTGACATGAAAGCCTAAGCTTGTGAAATTTATATATTCAAGATAATAAAATTCATGTCAAGAAAAATCATAGCCATTCTTAAAATGTAAGCCCTAGAATAAATCAGTAAGCTAAATTCTGTAAGTCTTAATGTATCTTTTATTTATATCAGTGAAATAAACCCTCTAAGGCCAGAGCGATAGTACAGAAGCTAGGGTGTTTGCCTGCATGCCTTCCACCTCGCCTCGGATCTATCCCTAACAGCCCATATGGTCCCCCAAGCACTTATAGGAGTAATTCCTGAGTGAAGAGCCAGGAGTACCCCTGCGAAATGCTGTGTGGGACCCAAGAAGCAAAGCAAAACACACACACACACACACAACTCTTAGATCCTTTAGTACAATTTAGTAAGTTAATACCTTAGAGATTCATAGGAACAATTTGAAATGTATAGGGATAGACTCTAGTTTGATTATTTTAGATTAAGAACAGAATAAGATCATTTTCTCTTAGATAACAGTAGTAGAATCAGAGATATTGATTCTAAGAAATGTAATTTTATTTATTTATTTATTTAAAATTGTTATTTTCCCTTAAACTTTATATAAACACTGATGTATAAAAGTTGTTCATTATGATTTGTTTCACAGGCACTCAATATTTCAACACCAATTCCACCACCATTACACCTTCCTTCCACCATTTTTTCCAACTTTTCCAATCAGCCCTTCAACTTCATAGCAGGCTCTCAATAATTTATTTTATATTGCTTGTTATCAATAGTTTGCTAACAGAATGATCATAAAATATTTCCTTAGAAGAAAGCTAGTGAAGATTGCTGTACTCACCATAGAGCCGTAAGTTCTTTGATAAGAGATTACTAAGGTGTTGATACAGGTTAAGCCTTCTGGTTATATTTTAATAATCGAGACAGGTTGCCTTCTACATTACATCCCATTCAATCTGGTATGCTACTCAGTGTTACAGAATTTTAGATGTTGCTCACCTGCAGAAAGTCCAAAATTTTGATGGGGAGATATAGCTGATGTTAAATTTTTAACTGGGTGGCAGCTTTGGGGCATATGTGTGTGAGACTAAAAGGTCTTCTAGAGTACAGAGGGATGGGCGGAGGTAGGCCATCCTCAAATCTGTGAAAGTCTAGAGATTTCAGTCACAGAATCTGCATTCCTGAGCTTTTTTTTAATCACAGTGAGATACAGTTACAAAGCTTTAATTTTGAGTTTCAGTCATACAATGATCTACCACCCATCCCTCCAGCAGTGCACATTTTCTACTACCAATGTCCCCAGTATTCCTACCCTCCCATCCCAACCCTCCCCCTGCCTCTATGGCAGACAACTTCCCCAATAGCACAATGGGTAGGGTGTTTGTCTTGCACACGGCTGACCCAGGTTCGATTCCTCCGCCCCTCTTGGAGAGCCTGGCAAGCTACCGAGAGTATCCCACCCTGGCAAGCTACCCATGACATATTAGATATGCCAAAAACAGTAACAAGAAGTCTCACATGGAGAAGTTACTGGGCATGCTAGAGCAAATTGATGAACAATGAGAAGACAGTGCTACTCTCGCTCTACTTTTTTGCATCCCTGAGCTTTTCTCATGGATTCATTTCATGGATTTATTTCTGGGTGGGGTTCACCCAAGCACAGAGTCCAGACAGGGGCATGGCAGCAATTGTGGAGAGTGGTGCTGGGTCTCAGGTTGAGCAGGCACTAGGCTCACCCAGCCCTCTCTGGGGTGCCCTTGATAACCCAACCTTGCGAGGGGTCTAGAAGAATCAAATCAAAGATATTTTAAACACATCTCATTTTTCAAAAGTAGTACATAAAAAAGCCCACGCTATTGATATGAACAGGATAAAACTTTTGATCACTAAAGGAGCCCAAGGAATCAGGGGACAAGCATGGACTGAGAGAGGCAGGTCTGCAGGGAGGGTGTCTGACACAAGGGGATGGGGCAGCTCTGGGGAATGGCAGCCCCATTTTCAGGGGAAATGCCAGTAACAGATGGATGGGCCATCTGTGAGGAGTGGGGAAGTAATGATTTGTGTTTCTCTGACCTGACCTCCATAAAGCTCTATGGCAGCCCTTGCTTCACTGTCTCTTTTCAAAGACAATTTGAGAAACATACTTACCCTGTTCTCCTTTTTCAGGTTCTGGCACCCAGGTGAACCCAATAATGACTATGAACACTGTGTTATATTAAATTTGCGTTTCCTAAGGGTCTGGGGCTGGAATGATATCTCTTGTAATGTGCCTCAGCTTTCAATTTGTGAGATGTTGAAGATCTACTTATGAATCGAACATTCTCCATGACCCTGTGATAGAGTTGTCCTTGTTCATTACAGAGAGAGCTAATTTGCTCTTGTGCATCTCCTATAAGGGATCAACAAAGAAGCTTTCAGCAGTCTACCACTTATGAAGAATCAGTATACCTATTTCTTCATTTATTCATTCCAAAAAATCAACAATTGTTTCTCAAAAAATTAGAAATTGAGCTCTCATTTGACCTGGCAATACCACTTCTGGGAATATATCCCGGAAATGCAAAAAGTATAATAGAAATGACATCTTCACTTGTACGTTCATTGCAGCACTGTTTGCAATAACCAGAATCTGGAAAAACCTCAAGTGCCTCAGGACAGACAACTGGTTAAAGACACTTTGGTACATCTACGCAATGGAATACTATGCAGTTGTTAGAAAAGATGAAGTCATGAAATTTGCATGAAAGTGGATCAACATGGAAAATATGTTAAATGAAATGAGTCAGAGAAAGAGGGATAGACATAGAAAGATTGCACTTATTTGTGGAATATAAAGTAACAGAATGGGAGACTAGCACCCAAGCATAGTAGAGATAAGTACTAGGAGGCTTGGAAGCCATCCTCATGTGCTGGGGGAAAAGGCAGCTCAGATAGAGAAGGGACCACCACGTAAAGGGTGCTTGGGGGGCCCTCCCAGGATGGGACATGCGAGCTGTAATTAGACTATAGACTGAACATGATACTTATTTAACACCTGCATTGCAAACACAGTACCCAAAAGGAGAGAGAGAGAGAGAGAGAGAGAGAGAGAGAGAGAGAGAGAGAGAGAGAGAGAGAGAAAGGGAGAGAGAGACAGCAAAATGGAATGCGCCTGCCACAGAAGTGGGATGGGGGTGGGGGGAGGGATACTGGGATCATTGGTGGTGGAGAATGGGCACTGGTGGAGGGATGAGTACTCAATCATTATATAAATGAAACGTAATCACGAAAGTTTGCAAGTTTGTAACTGTACCTTATGATGATTCATTAAAAAAATGAAAAAAAAAGCAACAATTATTAAACATTTCCAGTGAAGACACTATATGGGAGAACCTTTTCATTGACAACTAGCGGGAATCTGAATCTCCTACTTTTTATCTAATTGCTCAGGGGTTAGCTGTGATTACATTATGTGGCTCCCTATTTCCAATGCTCTTTTTATGGATTGATAAATAGGAAAATGATCCCAACTATTGTTTTTTTCTGAGCTAGATAGGTAATTCCGAACTGAAATCTCATGAAACATTTGGAAATCAATACATGTTAATGAAAGAAAAGTTTTAGGTTTATTTATTTATTTATTTATTTAATTATTTTTGGGTCACACCTGGTGATGCACAGGAGTTACTCCTGGCTCTGCACTCAGTGGAGCCTGATAGCATATTGGGGGCTCTTTCAGGGTCAAGGGAATGAGGACCATCATTATTACTTTTTTTGGCACATTGAATACACCACGGATAGCTTTCCAGGCTCTGCCATGTGGACGGTATACTCTCAGTAGCTTGCCGGGCTCTCTGAGAGGGATGGAGGCTTTTGGGGCAGCCTCTAATCACCTTTACAGGTGTTCCCAGACAGGCATATATGCGGGCAGAATATTCTCAGTAGTCTCTGGGTTCTCTGAGAGTGAACTAGAGAATAAGAGCTTGTTTTTATGTTGTCTGGATCCTGGCCGTTGATGAGGTTACACGGCAGTTGGTGGGTGTAACTGTCTAGGTACTGGAAGATGGGGGATCTGGGTGGAGGAGACCCAGTCTCTATTCGAGCAGGCCTGGAGATCTCAGCCCCGGGTCCCGCACACTGGAGTTCCTCTACTGGTTCCTTCATGCATGAGGCTCGTCCAAGCATGTGGAGAGTGGTCTCAGCATGGCTGTGGCTGGGTCCCAGAGATCTTCAGCTGCCAGGGCTCTGTGCGGGGAGGAGAGGGAAACTCAACCCGCCCTCCTCCAAGGGGTCCCGGTGAGGACAGCCTGGTGTGGGGGCAGGAGACTCTGCGTTGTTCTCCACAAATTGAGAACGTAAGTTGTTCTTTGTAATAAAGAACTCAAATCCACTAAAGTAGATTTTTTCCATGGTTCTACCCAAAAGGGAAATTATTAAAACAACTGCTATCTCTGAAAATATCAGTAACATTTTAAATGAAAATATACTAGTGTTACCACAGTGCATAAAGTTCAGAATCTTTCATTTTAATTGATAAAATTTAATTATATTTTTTACATAGCAGATACTATATAGTAGATTTTTTTTACGTTAAATAGCACACATTTAAAAACTTTTTAAAAAGACCTATTCTCAAATTATTCTTCAAATGATTCTAGTTAAAAGTTCTACTTAGGGGGCTGGAGCGATAGCACAGCAGGTAGGGTGTTTGCCTTGCACACGGCCAACCTGGGCTCAATTCCTCTGCCCCTCTTGGAGAGCCTGGCAAGCTACCGAGAGTATCTTGCCTACACAGCAAAGCCTGGCAAGCTACCTGTGACGTATTTGATATGCCAAAAACAGTAACAACAAGTCTCACAATTTGTTGTGAGAGTTACTGGTGCCTGCTTGAGCAAATCAATGAACAATGGGAGGACAGTGCTACAGTGCTAATTATATTTTTTTACATAGCAGATTTCCTCTGCCCCTCTTGGAGAGCCCGGCAAGCTACCGAGAGTATCTCACCCACACGGCAAAGCCTGGCTAGCTAACTGTGACGTATTCGATATGCCAAAACACAGTAACAATTGTCACAATGGAGACATTACTGGGCCCGCTCAAGCAAACTGATGAACAATGGGAGGATAGTGACAGTGACAGTAACATAGCAGATGGGTGGAGTGATAGAACAGTGGTAGGGCGTTTGCCTTGCTTGCAGCTGGCCCAGCTGAACCGGATTTGATTCCTCCACCCCTCTCGGAGAGCCGGGCAAGCCCAGCAAGCTACTGAGAGTATCTTGGCCACACGGCAAAGCCTGGCAAGCTCCCCATGATGTATTTGATATGCCAAACACAGTAATAGCAAGTCTCACAATGGAGACGTTACTGGGCCCACTGGAGCAAATCGAACAACGGGAAAACAGTGCTACAGTGGTACATAGAAGATACTATATGGTAGATTTTTTTTTACGTTAAATAGCACGCATTTAAAAACTTTTTAAAAAGACGTATTCTCAAATTACTCTTCAAACGATTCTAGTTATGAGTTCTGCTTAGGGGGCTGGAGTGATAGCACAGTGGGTAGGGCATTTGCCTTGCATGTGGTGACCTGGGTTCCATTCCCAGCATCCCATATGGTCCCCCAAGCACCATCAGGAGTAATTCCTGAGTGCATGAGCCAGGAATAATCCCTGTGCATTGCCGGGTGTGACCCAAAAAGGAAAAAAACAAATTTCTGCTTAGCTGTCTTTTATAGAAGAAGGCAGGGGGTGAAGAGTGGGGGTAATGGGAGGAAACCTCGGGACACTGGTGCTGGGAAATGTACACTGTTGGAAGGATGGGTGTTGGAATACTGCTTGACTAAAATCCAATCATGAACAGCTTTGGATTGAACTATCTCACAGTGATTCGATTAAAAAGTAAAAAAAAAGTTCTTTCTACAATACAGTAGTTAAGGTACTTACCTTGCTTGCAGTGAAGCTAATTTTTATAATATATCAGTTTTATCGAGGTACTAAGATTTAAAACACTCTATATGCTATTCAGGCATACACTATTTAAATATGCCTCCCATCACAGAGTACCAGCTTCTCTCCATATGTATCCTCTGGACCCCTCCCAGCCTCCCTTCTCCCCATGGGACAGTTTTATGGACAAAATCTTCAGTTCTGATGACTTTGGTCCTTTGTTGTTCCCTTACTGTTTTTTTCTATCCCACATATGAAAGATCTTTAAAAATATTTATTGTTTTTGCTTTTGTTTTTAGGTCACTAAGGGTATGCTAAGGGGTTACTACTAGCTCTGCACTCAGCAATTAACTCCTGGTAGTGTTTGGGGACCTTATGGGATGCTGGGATGGAACTCGGTCAGCTGCATGCAAGGCAAGCATCCTACCAGCTGTAGTATCGCTCTGTAATCCAAAGCAAGTTTCTTCTGATCACAGAAGGGACTGAGAACCAAGAAAAGGGAGAAAACTTGAATGAAATCTTTGTGTTAGATTGGAATTCAAGGTATCATTTTTGAGGCATTGTTGAATTTTCAATACATTAAAATATAAAACGAAATGGTGTGTGTGTGTGTGTGTGTGTGTGTGTGTGTGTGTGTTTTCGGCAAGGAAAGGAGAAAATAAGTGAGGGAGTTGAATAATAAACATTTGGGAAGAGATAAATCTAGGATGCGCTCTAGAAAGATTCCACATGAAGAATTTCATTGTTGATGCATCCTTCTGGCCCAGGGGAAAAACATTCCTATGTAGCTTTTAGTTGATCTCCTTCTCCATTCTAAGTTTTTTCTTTTATCAATGGCTATTCCTGATGTGAGTCCCACGGGTGGCTCATTGAAGAGGGGTGGAGAAAGACCATCACTTTCTTCCAATCCTCCTCTGCTACCCGATGCCCAGCATTACTGGGTTCCTGTCTCACCTCGCAGAAAGGAATTTCAGGAGTAGAAGAGCAGTGAAATGACACAGTTTTTATTTTGAGTTTTTGAAGGGAAGGAGGGAGGGAAAGCGGGAGAGAGTGGAGAGTAACCTGCTCAAGAGAGAGTCTGGGCTTCTCCAAGGGCAGATGTGAGCCCCTATACACATCCCAGCATTGGACACAAAAGCATGAAAGCACACATCTCAAGAGGGGAGATGCGGGTGACACATGTGCTCAGGCACCACGTGTGCTCGGCCATATGGGGGCAGGCAGCATATGCGTGCCCTTCCTTTGTTCAAGGTGGCCTTTCTGGGTTTCTGCAATTTGCCTCTATGTGGGGCTTCTACCTAGGTAAAAGTCTGTTGCTAGGGAGGTTATCAAGGGGATTGGGAGTGGTGATGGTCTTTGAAATTCCTTTTCTGACTTTTGTTTCTGCAGGAGCTTCTGTTGGATGGGGTTGGTCCAGCCTCTTCAGGGTCTGTTACAGACTGACACCAGTTCTCCATGAGGTCAGGGCTATGACTTCCCAGGAGATTTACTGCCATTGCCTTGGGAAGGGGCCTTCCCTATCTGTCTGCCTACATCACTCCCAGATGTGTTTGGAGGTTGCAGTTTTCTGTGCGGGGGCACCCAGTAGTGCCAGATATAAAATCTGGGTGTCCTGTTTGCAAAGCATACCCTTAGCACATGGACTATCTCTCCAGTCCTCCTCCATTCTGATAGGATCACATTTTTCTGAAAAAAAAAATACATCTGCATAATTTTCTGTGGTGGGTTGGTGGGGGAGGCCAGAGATGAGAGAAAGGAAATTTAGAGTCACCTCTTCCTCTAATCTCTGAGAGAGAACGCTGACTTTGGGAGATGGTGGACATGTTTAGGACTAGCGTTAGGCTTAGAGTTAGGGTTAGGGTTAGGGTTAGGATTGGGGTTGGTTTAGAGTTAGGAAGTGAGAAATTTATGATAAAGTTAATGAACAATTCCAGGGAGAAAGGGGCCCTGAGGAGCAGTGTCAAGAACTATCTGATCTCAAATCTGCCTTCTGGGTATATGAAGGGATGCTGACTGTTAGAAGCAGGTTAGAAGATTAACTGTAGCTGTTTCTTCTTGGTCTTCTTTTCCCTGATAGGTCACACATGGCGAGGGGCATGCAACATAAACAAGCATGTGACCAAGGTTGGTCTTCCATCATGTTTGGGCGCACAGGCCCACAGATGCTTACAATAACCAGATTCTAGTTATTGTAAAGAGTGCTGCAATGAACAAACAAGTACAGATGTTACTTCGACTATACTTTTTTGCTTCTCTGGGATATACTCCCAGGAGGACCACAACATTTTTGGATAAATAACCTTTAATATAGTGTTCTTTTAAAAATATATAGAAAATATCTAAAGCATTCTTAATGCTGATGTTTCTAAAAAAATGGAGTATTATTTATTTATTTGGTTTCTGGACCACACCTACTGGTGCTCAGTGCTTTCTCCTGGCTCTGTATCAGGAATTACTATTGGCTGTGCTCTAGGTATCAGATAGGATACTGGAAAAGGAATCCAGGAAAGCTGTATATCAAAAGGCAAGTGTCCTACCCACTACTCTCCAGCCCCTGGGATGTTTTTAATGGAGCTGTGGAACTTTTATGAATGCTATATAGATTTTTAAAAATAATTATTGATAGTATATTTTGAGCAACTTCTATAAATATGACAAGCAAAGCACAACAATTTACATCTATTCAGTAATAACAATTTACTAATGTGAATTTTAATTGTAAGTATATGGAATACTTCAGAAGTGTTTTTTCCTCCCTGATTTATCTATGTAGTCCTCCAGGGTATAATATAATTTTATACTTTAGAATTGATTTGAGTCTATGGTCATATTTTTATTGGGCAAGCAGGTCTTCAGATTTTTAAAAATAAATTTGTAACAATTTACTAACTTTTGGTGTTCCTGTAACTAGCAGACACCATTGGGCTACACTAGCACACGACAGGTTTAAATGGAGATGTTACTGTCACCCACACAATCGATGTGTAACAGGATATCAAGTGATCAAGTGAAGTAACAATTTAAGAAATTAGGTTTATTTATTTTTATCTATCATCTATTTATTTATGTATTTTTAATGAATCACTGTGAGATACAGTTACAGAATTATAAACTTTCATGCTTATATTTCAGTCACACAGTGATGGAGTACCCATCCCTCCACCATGCACCTTCTCCACCAACAATGATCCCAGTATCCCTCCCACATCCCCCTTCATTCCCCCGCAGTTCTTCAGTTTCATTCCCCCGAAACTTCCTAAGGGTGAGTCACAGGGAGGATTTCTTAGTTCCTTCTTTTTTCTCTTTTCATGACGTCCAACCTCATGAACAACCCACAAGTCCAGCAGCAAATATTGCATCATCTCAGGGAGCCTCACCCCCTGGGGACCCCGACCCCAAGCCCTGGCAGAACTACCTGGGCTGCCTCCTCCAGGCGGGCCAGCAGCTGGCCCAGCAGCTGCAGCTGCAGACGCCGGAGTGGCTGGAGCAGCGATGCAGCCAGACTCGGGTGCCTGGTGCCAGCCAGGACGAGAGGCCGGAGTGACCCCGGGGCCCAGGTGTCCCAGGCCCGCCGGAAGCCGCTCCCTCGGGGCTGCCCATGGGAAAAGAAAGACCCTGGAACTCCATTCTGTTTCTCTTTGGCCTCCCACCTCAACCCCTAATTTTAGTCTTAACGTCCCCGGAGTCCCCAGTTGGCACATAGCAGTGCCCCGCCTCGCCCCTACGCAAGCAGATGTTGCCCCATGCCCCCCAAGCCCTGCCCCTCTGCAAGGACCTCGTATCTGCCCTGTGCCAGGGCTACTAGAGGGACGCGTTGGTGTCCGGTTCCTGCCTCCCTTTGGGTCATCCCTGACACGTCACTTACGGCCTGTGGGAGCCCCACGGAGGGACCTGTTGCCACTCTTCACCTCCAGGAGGGCGAGCAGAGGGTACCCACAGAGGATAGCCTGTGTCTCTCTGGAGCGTGGTCATAGCAGTGGAGGACACCCCACTAGCCACTACAACCCGTCTCCACCAATGCCAGAGCTGTAACTTGTGTAAAGTTGGGGAATAAATTCATGACTCAAAAAAAAAATAGGTTCCTCTTTTCTTTTCCTTCCCATATCTTCTACTTGGTTTCCAAGTTCCTATTTTTTTTTACATTTTTCTTCTGAGTTTAAGGGCTATGACTTTTGCTGTGTTGGTCTTGGGGATCAAACCTCTGGCTGAGGATTTTAGTTCTCATGCGATTTTTCTGAGCCTGTGTGATTAGTGGGACCTCGGTGCTCCTGCAGAGCTGCTCTAAGTTGTTCTCAAAGTGATGGGAAGCCTGGCGTGAAGAGAGCAGTACGTCTCTCCTCAATATGACCACAGAGATCACCTACGCTGAAGTGAGATTCAAAAACGAAGCCCAGTCCTTGGACACCCCATCACAGACTCCTGCAGGTAAGAAACATTTTCTGCAAGTTCATAATGAGATGAAGGACGGAAAAGGAAGTGTGTCAGAGAAGCATAGGTGACATTAGTTGTTAATTTTTTCTACTGATGAAGTTGGGAAATGCAGGTTGTTAGTAGCTTGAGTTGTCTAATAAGAAACAGAAAAAGGAGTGACTACCCCAAAAGTGAGGTGTGAGAACTAACCCTCAACCCCACCCCAGCCATGCTAAGGGGAGTGCTGTTAAGTTGAGCATTGCTCTGTCTTGTGGGGTTATTGAGTCTACAGTCAAGAGATCGGTGTTCAGCTCTTGTAACCACTGGTCCAGATGCAGCGCCTTTGATGAATGAATGAATGAATGAGCTCTATTCCTTGATTAGAGAGGAAGATGTTTTCAGGGACTGTGTGTGTTCATTTGTTAAATGTGTTAGTTGTGCAATCAGGGATAACAAAAGGCCTCTGCAGGTTAAAGACTAGAAAGGTTAAAGACAGTTTATTACTTCTCAAGGGAAATACCTCTGCCATCAGAAAATTCTTTTTTTTCGGGGGTGTACACGAGACGATGCTTGGGATTTATTCCTCTCTGCACACTCAAAAATCACTCCTGACGGAGCTCAAGAGACCACGTGGGGTACCAGGGACCAAACCTGCGTCAGCTCTGTGCAAAGTAAGCACCTTATCTGCTGTACTATTTCTATGGTCCCACCCAGAAATATTTCATACCAGTTTCCAAGATGAATTAAATATAGTTTTGGATAGTGGAGCAATGTAGTTTGAGTAGCATGTAATATATCTTACACAGAGTGGAAAACAGAGAGAAAAAAGCACATATAATATAAGAAACTAAGAAACATGATGCATTTGTGATCATAATTGTTCATGTTTTCCAAAAACGTGGAAATATGAAGAATTCTCAGGAAAATTTCTTCTTCCTGTAACATAAACTTTACCATATGTTGAAGTATTCATTATAGAAAAAAGTTAAGTTTAAATCATATTTATTCTTATCTAGATACTAGTAATTTAGATTTTAGTGCATTTGACTCCAGATATAAGTAAATGTAAGCATTCCTTTTGTAAAATTGAAATCATATTGTATATTATTGAGAGGATTTCTCATTACTTGGGAATATATCATAACTTTGAGAAAATTAATTTATTTTTTGCTTGGGAGCCACATCTGAGCTACTCATGAGCTCTTCCTGGGTCCATGATGGGGAGGTTCCTCCTAGTGATAGTTAGGGGATCATGTTGTCAGGAAGGTAACATGTGTCTCCAGCATGCAAGGAATACGCTCAGTCCTTTGTGTCATTTTTCCAGCCAAATAGTTTCTTTCATTGAGGTAATATTGATTTATAACAGGGCTTTAAAAACTTACCTACTTAAGAACTCTTCTTCTGGGGTGCAAGCTGCCAGAAACACCTCAGCCTCATTATGTGATTGCTTCTGAATTAAGTTTGGGTCATTGCATGTTCAGAAACATTTTCATACATTTTACTACAAAACTTGACAAGGGTTGACTCAAAGACTTAGCTGCTATGGCATTATTTAAGGACAGACAAAAGTTTGAAGGAATAGAAGTTCAGATAACTGTTTGCCTGTGAACTGAAATACTATGCAAATAGAAAAGAGAATATTGGAAAAAAAGCAGCTGGTAAAATTGATCATGCTGAAATCTCCAGGCTTTCCCAGAGTGGGGGTGGACTACCTCTCCCCACTTCCAAATACTTCTAAGCAATCAATCCCATGAACCAACTCCAGCGCCATCAAGTAAGCTCTTCTACCAGCCTTGATACAGAGACCCAAAATAAATCTCGAAAGAGATCAAAAGTCGCAGTTAATCTTAGACCCACACATGGCTGAACAGACTGGGATAAATTGGAGGGGGCAGGCCAGTCTGGTGCCCGACCGAAAAGAGCCCCTGGTTGCTGCTAGCTCCCACAATTCAAAACCGCCACTATACCCTAGGTCCCACAATCTAAAATCAAGACCATGCCCTGGGTCTGACTCCGCTGTCTCAGGACGGACATCACAGAGATATAATCTGCTGAAAGTTCTGGTATTCGTTTTTCTGTAACTGAAATCTCCAGGCTCATAAACAAGTTAACACATATAGAGATATAAAATTTATGGTAAAAGAACAAAGACCATACAATAAAGTAAAACCTCTTAAACAAGGTGGCAGGAAACAACTGCGAAAACACAAAACATAAAACTAGATCATGACTTAACAACATAATCAAAAATTAACTCAAAAGGCAAAATGCATTAAAGTTTGGATATTAGACCTGAAACCTTAAACTACATAGAAGGAAGGAAACTGAAATACTCCAGGACCTAAACTTTAAAGCTCTATTTGGGGACCCAACCCCAATGGTAAAGGAAAAAAAATCAGAATTAATAAATGGGACTGCATCAAATTAAAAAGTTTTTGTCCAGTAAAATAACTAATCCCATAAATAAAAACAACAATATAAAATCTGGAGAAATGTTTGCACATATTGTGTTTGAGAAGGGGTTAATATCCAAAAAACATTAAAAAAAAAGACACCCATAAGTCAGTAACAAAATAGCAAGCAACCCAATATAAAAGTGGACAAAAGATTTGAATAGACATGTGTTACAAAAAATACACAAAGATGTCCTATGAATACATGAAAAAGAGTTCAGTGTCACTTATTAAAAGGAGATTGAAGTAAGAACTACAATGAAATATTACCTTACACTAATGATAATAGCTTATGCTAAAAATATTGAAACAGTGTTGGCAAGAATATTGGGAAAAAGGAACTCTGACAAATTTTTGGTGAAAATAAAATGGTGTACACTGTAGAAAATGCTATGGAGATTCCTTGGGAAAATAAACATGAAGATTTCATATGATCCATAATAACTTTCCTAATCATTTATGTGAAAATAGAACAAATAATCATAGAAAAGGATATGTTTACCTCTATGTTCATTATTCACATTATTAACATTAGCCAAAACATGGGGTCAACATACATGCCCATCAGAGATGGTTGGATAATGAAATTGTGGCATATGAAATCAATACAAATATTTGTTAAAAAAGATAAAATCCTAATTTTGGGGACAAGATGAATAGAACTTGAGGTGAGTATGCTAAGTGAAATAAGAAAATGAAATACTTTTACAAGATCATCGATAGCACAGTGGTAAGGCGTTCGCCTTACAAGCGGTCAACATGGCCGACCCAGGTTCGATTCCTCCGCCCATCTTGGAGAGTCCAGCAAGCTACCGAGAGTATCTCGCCCGCAGGGCAGAGCCTGGCAAGCTACCCGTGACGTATTTGATATGCCAAACACAGTAACAACAAGTCTCATGATGGAGATGTTACTGGGCCCGCTCGAGCAAATTGATGAATAACAGGAGGACCATGTCTACCGTGTCTATATGCGGAATATAAATCACTGAAGCAAATGAACTTACAAAATCCAAGAGAACTGGGCCTGGGGATAATTCAGTGGTTGCTTAATTTAAAAGCATGAAATCAAAAGTTCGATCCCCATCCCTGTCCCATATGCCAAGCGTGATTCTGGCAGCCTTGCTGTTCATGATTTGTGGTGCCACAGAAGAGTCTGTGCCCCACCACCAAGTGTGTTCCATCTCTTCAACTGTGTGTGAAACCTCTGGTGAGCACCACAACAGAAGTGGTGGGCGTTTCTTGTGATAGCAACCAACAACAAAGGGAAAGAAAGGGATAAAACCTAGGTGCAATAAATAAATATACTGCATTGTAGCACTGTTCTCCCATTGTACATCGATTTGCTCGAGTGGGCCCAGTACTTACTCCATTGTAAGACTTGTTGTTACTGTGTTTGGCATATCGAATACGTCACGGGGAGCTTGTCAGGCTTTGCTGTGTGGGCGAGACACTCTCGGTAGTTTGCCAGGCTCTCCAAGAGGGGTGGAGGAATTGAATTTGGGTCTACCGGGTCGGCCGAGTGCAAGGCAAACGCCCTACTCACTGGGCTATCACTCCAGTCAATAAGTAAATAAATAAATATAAAAAGCAATAAAACTCACTCTTAGATGAGTTTTGTTGGAAAATCTATTAATTGTAGAAGTGGGAGGAAAGGTTAGAAGGATCTTTCTAGCAATGCAATGGTAGTAAAACTTTGGTGGTAGGTATGATAAGAATTATGCATATATAGGAATGTGGAAGCAACCCCTGGAAATTCCATAATATTGTAAATCAATGAAAAATAAAGATTATGTACCATGTGTTAAAAACAATAGGTTATCAAATAATATATGGTGATCCAGACATTTTGTAAAATGTTGCTATTAAAATATTTATTATTTAAGTATGAAATATTTAAGTTATAACATATCTAAATGCATTAGAATTAAACAATGTATAAATATTTAATATTAAATTATTTTCATGTCAAAATACTAAAGAAGTGATCCTTAATGGTAGGAACTCATGCTCTTACATGTTTTCCTAGGTTTCTACAATGAGTGGTTTTAGTTACTTTTCTTTTAAATGTCACACTGTCTGTGTTAATGCACCAATCACAAAAAGGGACAAGAAGAAGGACTGGTCTGACTGTATTACTGATGAACCTAATTTGGTTTCTCTTGCAGCTCCCAAAGAGAAGACTAGCCCTCCCCAAAGTAACTCTGGTTACCTCAAACTACTCCTTGCCGCATTGCTGATTCTTCTGCTGCTGACAATCTTATTTTTAATCACCTTTATCGGTAAGTAGCTAATAGAATCAGGAAGGAATATCTCCCTACCTGAAGAATATAGCATCCTTTAGACACTGGCAATGTAACAGTGGATTTGACCAGAAGAGCTGAAGTCTTCTCTAGGGGAGACAGAACAAACAGGCATCAATTGGAAATGTGGTGCTTTATATGAATGCAGTTACTCTTGACACCAACTTTCTTTGGAGAAAGTAAAGTCTGTATGTATATGCACAGGTTTGTGTAGTAGAGTGACACATCTAGGGTATCATTGTCTGCATTAGACTGATGGGTAAATGAGGACAAATGTCTAATCCTTACCAGTGGTGTTCCGACCTTTTCTTTTTTTTTGTTATATTTATTTATTGAATCACTGTGGGGAAAGTTACAAAGCTTTCAGGTTTAAGTCTCGGTCATACAATGATCAAACACCTTTCTCTTCACCAGTACTTATTTTTCACCACCAGGAACCCCAATATACTCCCTCCCACCCCTCCCAATGCCTGTCAGGCAGATGATTTCTACTTAACACTCTACTTTGATTACATTCATTGTTTCAACAAAAGATGCACCATTATTGTTTAGAGTTTCCACCCAAAAATCAGAACTGCTGAAAAGGCATTGTAAAATTTGTTTTCTATAGTTGGTTATGGACTGGAGTGATAGCACAGTGGGTAGGGTGTTTGCCTTGCACGCGGCTGACCTGGTCGGGCCAGGTTCGATTCCTCCTCTCGGAGAGCCCGGCAAGCTACCGAGAGTGTCTTGCCCTCAGGGCAAAGCCTGGCAAGCTCCCCAGGATGTATTCGATATGCCAAACACGGTAACAACAAGTCTCACAATGGAGATGTTACTGGGCCCGCTAGAGCAAATCGATGAGCAACGGGAGGACAGTGACAGTGACAGTTGGTTATGAGAAGCATATGATGTCACGTGGCCATGTGATTTTGGATTTTTGATATTTTACTAATTAAATCTGGAGGGATTTCTGCCAAGAGCCAGATAGTTATGGGATTGGTCTCTGTGGCTCTGGAGCCATGGCCATGCTGGAGAGCCGCTCGTGGGGGGGGCAACTCGTGACCTTGGTAGGGCCTGAAGAATGAGACAGGAACACCCCCCCTTCCCATGAGGTTGCAGTTGCCCTGTCACCACCGGCTCATACCTGGCTTTCCAATAAGCTCTGAGGCGGCTGCCACCTTGGCTGCCTGTCGGGAAGAAGGCAGAAGGGATTGTTCAGACCTTCTAAAGTGCAGGCACATAGTTTGGGATGACCAAGAAGAAAAGGATAATGGGAAAAATATTTCAGGCAGAGTTTTCTATTGAATTTTTACTTTATTCCTTTTTGCCCTGTAATACATACATGTTGTAAAAGTTTGTTGCAAAGAAGTAGATATCCATATCCTGCTATCTACAACATGCATATCCTTGGCTTCAAAATTTTTAAAAACTTTGGGGCCATACTCAGAAGTGTTTAGGGCTTACTCCTCACTCTGTACTCAGGGATCACTCTGGTGGTTCTCAGGGTCCAGGGGACCATTTATCTACTGTACTATCTTTTTGGTCCCTGGCTTTAAGAATTTTTAAAAGATTCTTAAAAGGTTTGAAAACCAGTACATATTTGGATGTATATTTCATTCACTAATTTCGTCATTCAATATGCAAAGATAACTGAAAAAAAAAATCAGTGGTTTCAACATCCGTAGGATTAGAATGTGTTGAATGCTGGGCAATGAGGTATTTTTTCCCACAGTTAGCATCCTTCTATTGCGGAAATTGTATATTATGGGTTTCGTTCAAGAAAGTAACAATAAAAAATAAAAAAAACCTTAGCAGTACCAGGAAAATGAACGGTGTTATTCTCTTCCTAGTGTTTTTCCAAAAATATTGTAAACTTGTTCAAGAAGAGAAGTTTACACAAGAACTGACTCACACAATGTTGGAATGTAAGAAAAATAACTTGAGCATGGAAGGTAAGAACTAATATGCATATAATGGAATTGCTGGCTATACTCATAGAACTAATGACTATACTCATAGAACTAATGACTATACTCATAGAACTAATGTACATATAATTATTAATAATTATTACTAATATAGAACTAATCGAACTAATAGGGCTGGAGCGATAGCACAGCGGGTAGGGCGTTCGCCTTACAAGCGGCCAACATGGCCGACCCGAGTTCGATTCCTCCGCCCCTCTCGGAGAGCCCGGCAAGCTACCGAGAGTATTCGATATGCCAGACACAGTAACAACAAAGTCTCCAATGGAGACGTTACTGGGCCCGCTCGAGCAAATCGACGATCAACGGGAGGGCCTTTTATTTATTATAGAACTAATATATTTATGTGTAAGAACAATTATGCACATAATTGAGTTATGAACTATACTATACTATACCCTACTCCCTTTGTGGCAAGCTGCCATCCATGGACCATTCCTCCTGGCCCTTGTTTCCACTGTCCTGTTTCCACTGTCAGCAGAGCCTCGCAAGCTACCCATGATGTATTCGATATGCCAAACACAGTAACAACAAAGTCTCCAATGGAGACGTTACTGGGCCCGCTCGAGCAAATCGATGAACAACAGGAGGACAGTGACAGTGACAGTTTCCACTGTCATACTATATTTTTCATTAAAAATTTTTTTAGTTAAGTCACTGTGAAATAAATTGTTATAAAATTACCAATAATCAGGTTTCATTATACAATGTTCCAACACCCATCCCTTCACCAGGTTACATTTCCCACACATATCAATAGTTCCAGCAAGATTCAGTAAGTATGAATGGGTACAGCATACTTACGAGCTGTTTTATAATAGTTTTATTTTTTTGCTTTTTTGGGTCACACCCAGCAATGCTCAGGAGTTACTCCTGGCAGTGCTTGGGGGGCCATATGGGATGCCAGGGATCGAACCCAGGTCGGCCGCGTGCAAGGCAAATGCCCTACCGGCTGTACTATCGCTCCAGTCCCTGTTTTATAATAGTTTTAAGTGACATCTATATCAGGTCTCAATTATTTTGTGCGCATAATTTTTAATTAATCTGTGAAAAAATTGATTGAATAGTTTTTTTGATTTCTTCTCTGTTTTGCCACACCTGGCAGTGCTCAGGCTCTCTCTCTCTCTCTCTCTCTCTCTCTCTCTCTCTCGCTCTCGCTCTCTCTCTCTCTCTCGCTATATATATATATATATATGTATATATATACATATATATATTTGTTGAATCACCGTGAGAACAGTAACAAAGCCTTTCAGTTCATGTCTTGGTCGGTCATACAATGATCAAACACCTGTCCCGTCACCAGTGCACATTTTCCACCACCAAGAACCCCAGTATATCCCCCCTCCCACCCAACCCCCACCTGTGTGGCAGATTTCCACTTTACTCTCTCTCTCTCTCTCTCTCTCTCTCCACACGTTGATCACATTCAATATTACGACAAAAGACCCACCATTGTTATTTGGAATTTTCCCCAACATTCAGACCTGCCACAAAGACATCATTAGAGAATTTGTTTTCTATTGCTGATTATGAAGAGCATATGATGTTGTGTGGCCACAAAGGCAGCCACGTGAATTTGGATTTCTAATATTTTAGTAATAAACCTAGAGGGATTACTGCCAGAAGCCCCTGGGTTCCGAGATTGGTATGTGTGCCTCTGGGTTCATGGTCAGTCAGAAGCCAAAGGAGGTGTTTGAGGGTGGCAACCTGGAGCATTGTCATGGCAGGGAGCAGGGCCGAATCCATGCCCCATCCCATGAAGCCCCATGTGCCTCGTCAATGCAGTCTCATACCTGGCTGTTCATTAGGCTCTAAAAGTGCAGGCCACCATGTCGCCGCCATAGAGGGGGACAGGCGGGGGGATAGACACCCTTCCCTTCCCAGGAGTGCTCAGGTCTTAACCTTGGTTCTGCATTTAGGGATCACTCCTTGGCGGTGCTCTGAGGATATTATAGGGTGTCAGGTATGAAACGCAAGTCAGGCACATGGAAGGCAAGCCCCTGCCCATTGTACTATAACTCCATTGGATTTCTTTAGTCTTCACTTCTCTCTGTACTTTATGTTACTCCTACTCCCCCCCCCCACATATCTGTTAAAACTGACTTAAGAGAGATCAAATTCAGTTGTGTGTGTGTGTGTTTTAATTTTTACTAGTGAAACACCACAAGGTACAGTTGTAGACTTACAAATTTTTGTGCTTGGGTTTCAGTTATACAATGATTGAGTACCCATCCCTCCATCAGTGCCCATTTCCACCACGAATCCTAGTATCCCTCCCACCCACCCCCAACTCCCCATCCCACGCTGTCTCTGTGGCAGGGCATTCCCTTTTGTTCTCTCTCTCCTTTTGGGTGCTGTGGTTTGTAAATAGGCATCGAATGGCAATCAAGTTCGGTCTATAGTCTACTCTCAGCATGCATCTCCCATCCTGGGAGGATCCTCCCAACACCCTTTATTTGGTGCTCCCTTCTCCATCTGAGCTGTCTTTCCCCCTAGTGTGTGGGGCTGGCCTCCAAGTCATGGAGTAAACCTCCTGGTACTTATCTTGGCTATTCTTGGGTGTTAGTTTCCTATTTTGTTACTTTATGTTCCCCAGATGAATGCAATCCTTCTATGTCTATACTTGTCTTTCTGACTCACTTGGCTTAGCAAGATTCTTTCCATATAGACCACTTGTATGTAAATTTCATGACTTCATCTTTTCTAACAGCTACATAGGGGCTGGAGTGATAGCACAGCGGGTAGGGCGTTCGCCTTACAAGCGGCCAACATGGCCGACCCGAGTTCGATTCCTCCGCCCCTCTCGGAGAGCCCGGCAAGCTACCGAGAGTATTCGATATGCCAAACACAGTAACAACAAAGTCTCCAATGGAGACGTTACTGGGCCCGCTCGAGCAAATTGACGATCAACGGGAGGGCCTTTACCTTTACCTTTACATAGTACTCCATTGTGTAGATGTACCAAAGTTTCTTTAGCCAGTCATCTGTTCTCAGTTGTGTTTTAAGAAAACAAAATATTTCATGCATTCGAATGCTTTTTTAGAGAATACACTGCATACTTATTGGATAGAATTGAAGGCTTGGATATTATGTTTTGTTTCATTTTCCTCTACTTTGGAAGGTACCCAATGACAACACAGTGTCATTTTGGGTTGTAATGACACCACAGACTGACACCTTAAACAATAGATACTTACTTCTTCTAGTCTTGGAGGCTGGAAGGCTTAGATCAGGTGCTGACAGGATTGGTTTCTATTGAGGTAGGACTCTCTGGCTCACAGATCACTGTTTTTTTTGCTGTGTCTTCAGATGACTTCTCATCTTTCCATAGTTGGGGGGAGGGGAGAAGGAGAGAAAGTGAGAGGAAAAAGAAGAGACAAAGGGAGAGAGGGGAAGGCCGAGAGAGAGGAAAGAGGAGAGAGAGGAAAAAGGAGACGAGAAGAGAAATAGAGAGAAGGGAAATGGGAAAGGGAGAAGAAGAGGGAGAGAGGGAAGAAAAGAGAGGGAGAAACATTTCTGATGTATGTTCCTCTCTTTGAAAGGTGAGAGTTTTACTGGGTTGAAACATCCCATTGTTCTGACTCTATTTCATAAAAATTATCTTCTAAAAGCTCTGCCTCCACACATAGTCACTCAAGTATCACGATTTTAGCATATCTGTTTTAAGGGAACACATTTCAACCTTAGCAAATTTGAGAATTTAATGGTTCTCAGCATAAAGAGTAATTTTCCACTGAAAAATGGAACATTTTGAAATTTTCTTCTGAGAGTCTGAATCATTTTTTTAAGTTTTTTTCCCTATCCTGTGGTACTCAGAGCTACTCCTGGCACTGCACTCTAGGATCACTCCTGTCAGGGGTCAGGGGATCATTTGTGATACTGAGCATTGAATTTGAGTCTGCCATGTACAAGCAAGCAACTTGCCTGCCGTTCTATCTCCCTAGCTGCCAAGTTGGGCCTTCAAAAAATATTTTACTTCTAGCTACCTTTACTGACTGCACACAGGCAAGGGAAATGCTTGTTACTACCTGAGGCAAGTGGACTTGACCTACACCATACATGATGGGTATTGATCATGATTTCTATTTAGTGAACATTGGCATTGTGATTCCACAAGATCTATTTCGCTCTTTAAATTTAACAATAGGGCCAGAGCGATAGCACAGCGGTAGGACTTTTGCCTTGCACGCAGCCAACATGGCCGACCCGAGTTCGATTCCTCCGCCCCTCTCGGAGAGCCCGGCAAGCTACCGAGAGTATCTCGACCGCACGGCAGAGCCTGGAAAACTCCCCGTGACGTATTTGATATGCCAAACACAGTAACAACTAAGTCTCACAATGGAGATGTTACTGGGCCCGCTCGAGAAAATTTAACAATACACCTACTTTAAAATTACTTGCCTTAGGTCAGAGTACAGTGGTTACGGCACTTGTCTTGTATGTGGTTAGTCATGGTTTTATTTCTGACACCAAGTATGATCCCCCTAAGGACCACCAAGGTGCACTCCTGAGCACAGAGTGAGGAGTAGTCCCTGAACACTGCTGGATGTGATAGAAAAACAAAACAAAACATCACTTGTCTTATATTGTACTAATATGGCCAAGTATCAACACAGGTAAATCCTGGAGCTGCTGCCCGAAGAACTGGAAGCCATTTGGTTCAAATTGCTACTTTTTTTCTTCTGACGCTAGAAATTGGACTGACAGCAAGAAGAGATGTTCAGGGATGCAGGCGCATCTGCTGGTGGTTGACAGCAAGGAGGAGCAGGTACTATTCGGTCAACATTGGAATCACAGCCCTGCCAGCTCTGTCCCCGTCCTGCTTGGGAGGAAGTTCTCGTGGTCAGGGGTGTTGCTCCCGAGGCATAAGGCTTTGGATAAAATAGATGGGAATGGACATCTTAGTCTTTGAATTCTACACCTTCTTCTGATTCCATTTAAATCCTCCCCATCAATAAGGAGGCTTGAGTGGAAAGATGGGTATATTTGAACCTGAAATATCAGTTAATTATATGAACCCACATACATTTTATAAATTACTACTGGTTCAACGGGGCTATCTCTGGCCCTGTAATTGGAGATTGCTCCTAGCAGGAAGGTCAATCTATGCGCAGCCGATCTGCTTTTGATGTGTCATCCTAAGCATGATCTTCAGCATTTTGTAGCCAATTGAGAACTACTGGTGGGGTAGGGAGGCCTGGCTCTTATGATCTCCAAGCACTAATAAAATGACAACAACTGCCACAACAAGAAGCAGAAAGAGGAAATAAACAGTATGTGATCAGTTGAGAGTAGCCCTAAGTGAAATAGGAAAGGAGCAAACAACAATGAAGTGAAATAACTTAAGAAGTTATCAAGAGAAAGAGAATTCATGTGCAAAATTTCTTCTCCAGAGCGTTGAGACTCCCATCTCCTACTGATGAAGTGGGGGTGAGTGTGAGATGATGATTGACTATGAGCACGGACAAAAATCTCTGCCCTGTGTGCTGGGCACTGCAATCCCCTAATGGACTCTGCTCTGAATTCCTAAATTAAAATCCTAATTGACAAAGAGATATAAGAAATTGTGTCAGAGGAGCATCCGTAGGTATGAGACATTCATGAATGGCATTTGTGTTCTCAGACAGGAGACCTCTCATACTTCTCCCCCTTCTCTACATATAAGCTCACTATGAGAGCAGTTTTGAAGAGGAAAGGGGGTCCTTTCCTGATCATACTGTTTTCTGATCTGGGGACATTAGTGTGCTAACTATTTCAGTTGTTTATAAGCTGCCCTGTATGTGGGGCATTGTAGAGAGGTCTGAAAACCTACTAAAAACACCATCTTCATGAGAGATGTCTTTGATCTTGTATTGTTCAGTCACAGAAAATCTCTTTGCCGGACCCTGGGTGCCTTTTCATGGACCCTTTCATTTTGGTGTTCTCTTTCCCCTATGGCTATAAAGGACTCAAATATAGGTGAAGACTATAAGCTCTAATTCACTTCTATTCTTTCCTAGGACTTTATTAACAAGAATGTGAACAAGAAAATTGCTTATTATTTGGGGCTGTCAGATCTGAAGAATGGTCACTGGGAATGGGTTAATGAGACACCATACAATCAAAGTGCCACGTGAGTATTGGGGGTAAGGGGATCCTGAGTCCTGCAGACTGTAGAGACTTTAGGACCCTCCAATAGCAGCTTTTTAAACAACATAGCTCAAACATAACTTCTGGACTAGTTTGCATGTTTGAATTTGCATCCTGCTACTAATCACCTCAAGATGTCTACATAGCATTATGTTCTCTTTCACTTTGTAGAAATGAGGACACTGAATTATCTATACTGAGTGTAGATAACTCAGGAAAGGTTTTCTGTAGTGGCAGTGATGATCTTCCCACCCAGATTTATTTGATATAGGCTGGAGCAATAGCACAGCGGGTAGGGTGTCTGCCTTGCACGCGGCCGACCCGGGTTTGATTCCCAGCATCCCATATGGTTCCCTGAGCACCGCCAGGAGTGATTCCTGAGTGCAGAGCCAGGAGTAACCCCTGTGCATCACTGGGTGTGACCCAAAAAGCAACAAAACAAAACAAAACAAAAAACCAAAAACAGATTTATTTGATATGAAAGCTGGTGCTTGTGAAATTTGCATACTCAAGATAATAAAATTCATTTCAAGAAAAAACATAGCTATTCTTAATATTTAATCCCTGCCCTAAAGCAATAAGCTAAATTCTGACAGTCCTAAAGCCTCCTATATTCATGTAGTGAAAAAAAAAACCCTGTTAGGCCAGAGTGATAATATAGCATGTAGGATGTTTGCCTTGCATGTGCTCTGCCCACCTCCTGGATCACTCCCTCACAACCCATTGGTCCCCCAAGCACTTCTAGGAGTAATTCCTGAGTGAAGAGCCAGGAGTAGCCCCTGAGCAATGCTGGGTGTGACCAAAAAAGGGAATACAGAAACAAAAAGACAAAGCCCAACTCTTAGATCCTTTAGTACAATTTAGTAAGTTAATACCTTAGAGGCTCATAGGAACTATGTAAAATGTATAGGGGTAGACTCTAGCTCAACTTTTTAGATTAAGAACAGAATAAGACATAATGATCTTAGATGACAATAGTAGAATCAGAGATATTAGTCTAAGAAATTTGCTCAAGCGGGCCCAGTAATATCTCCTTCAACTTGTTACTGTGTTTGGCATATCAAATACGTCATGGGTAGCTTGCCAGGCATTTACGACAGCATAGTGGTAGGGCGTTTGCCTTGCACGCAGCCAACATGGCTGACACAAGTTCAATTCCTCCGCCCCTCTCGGAGAGCCCGGCAAACTACTGAGAGTATTTCGCCCTCATGGCAGAGCCTGGCAAGCTACCCGTGATGTATTCAATATGCCAAACACGGTAACAACAAAAGTCTCCAATGGAGACGTTACTGGGCCCGCTCGAGCAAATCGAAGAACAACGGGAGGGCAGTGACAGCAGTGACAGTCTAATAAATGTAATTTTATTTATTTTTAAAATCATTATTTTTCCCTTAAACTTTATATAAAACACTGTGGTATACAAAGTTGGTCATGATGATCTTTTTATAGGCACTCAATAACCCAACCCCAATCTCACCACCATTATACCTTCTCTCCACCATAGTTTTCAAGTTTCCTAATCACCCTCAATCTCTTAGAAGGTCCTCAATAACTTATTTTATATTGCTTGTTATCAATAGTTTTTTAACAGAATGATCATAAAATATTTCCCTAGAAGAAACCTAGTGGAGATTGTTGTATCTCACCATGGAGCCATTAAGTTCTTTTATAAGAGATGACTAAGATGTAGGTACAGGTTAAGCCTTCTTTTTATATTTTATTAATTGAAATTGACATTATGTCCCATCCAATCTGGTATGCTACTCTTGGTTTATCAGTGTTACAGAGTTTGAGATGTTGCGCAGCTGTAAATGCTTAAGGAAATCCAAATTTTTTGATGAGGTGATACTGCTGGTGTTAAATTTTTAACTGGTTGGCAGCACTGGGGCATGTGTGTGACTGCCAGACCTTCCAGAAGTACAGGGGGTTGGGGGAAGCTAGTTCATCCCAAACTCTGTGAAAGCCTGGAGATTTTAGTCGCAAAATGTGCATACCTGAGTTTTTCCCGTGGATTCATTTCTGGGTGAGGCTCACACTGAGCAGTGGAGACTAGCCATGAGTACGGTGATGATTGTGGAGTGTGCTGCTGGGGCTCTGAGGGGGTGTTAGACTCACCCAGCCTTCTCTGGGGTACCCTCGATGACTCAGTCTTGCACATGCTCTAGAAGCTCCGAATCAAATATATTTTAAACATGTCTCATGCTCCAAAAATAGTACATAAAAAAGCCCATGCTATCGATATGACCAGAATTAAAATTTTTGGTCACTAAAGGGAGCCCATGGAATCATGGCACAAGCATGGACTGAGAGAGGCAGGTCTTCAGAGAGGGTGTCTGACACAATAGGATGGAGCAACTCTGGGGGATGGCAGCCCCATTTTCAGGGGAAATACCAGCAACAGACTAATGGCCATGTGTGAGGAGTGGGGAAGCCATGGGATTTGTGTGTCTCTGGCCTGACCTCCATAACGTTCTATGGCAGCCCTTGCTTCACTGTCTCTTTTCAGAGACAGTTTGAGAAACATACTTACCCTGTTCTCCTTCTTCAGGTTCTGGCATCCAGGTGAACCTAGTAATGGCAATGAACATTGTGTTATGTTAAATTTTCGTAACCAAAAATGGGGCTGGAATGATATCCCTTGTCACGACCCTCAGTATTCAATTTGTGAGATGTTGAAGATCTACTTATGAATGGAACATTCTCCATGATCCTGTGGTAGAGTTGTCCTTGTTCATTACAGAGACAGCTAATTTGCTTTTGTGCATCTTTATAAGGAATCAACAAAGAAGCTTTCAGCAGTTTGCCACTTATGACAAATCAGTGTACCTTTTTCTTCATTTATTCATTCAAAAGAACCAACAATTATTGAACATTTTCCAGTGAAGACACCATATTGGAGAACCTTTTCATCGACAACTAGAGGGAACTGAGTCTCCTAATTTTTGTCCAATTGCTCAGGAATTAGCTGTGATTACATTATGTGACTGCCTATCTTCAATGCTCTCTTTATGGATTGATCAATGGGAAAATAATACCAACTGTTGATTTTGGTTTTTCTGAGCTAGATAGGTCATTCTGAACTGAAATCACATTATGAAACATTTGAAAATTAATGCATGTTAGAGGAAGAAAAGCTTTAACTTTGACAAGTACATTCTATGTTTAATCATTTGTTGGGTGATGAACAGACTATTACTTCTCAGGTATTTTGATATTATTTTAGTGTTATTATAGTGAATGCTATTTAAAATATTGGTTATGAAGACTAAGATAAAATGAAAATCTTTTCCTGACAATAAAGGCTACTGGGATTGTTTGGCCTCAACGTGAGGGCCCTAGAACAGCAGGAAAATCCAAGGAAGACTTTTAAAAAAAATTTTTATTAGTGAAATACCATGAGATACAGTTGTAGACTTACAAATTTTTGTGCTTGGGTTTCAATTATACAATGATCAAATACCCATCCCTCCACCAGTGCCCATTTTTCACCACCATGGATCCCAGTATCCCTCCCACCCCCATCCCTCCCATCCCACCCTGCCTCTGTGGCAGGGCATTCCCTTTTGTTCTCTCTCTCTCTCTCTCCTTGAGGGTTTTATGGTCTGCAAAAGAGGCATTGAGTGGCACACATGTTCGGTCCATAATCTACTCTCAACATGCATCTCCCATCCTGGGAGGATCCTCCAAACACTCTTTATTTGGTGCTCCCTTCTCTATCTGAGGTGCCCTTTTCTCTAGCATGCCCAGCTGGCATCTAAGCCATGGAGTAATCCTCCTGGTACTGATCTAGGCAATTCTTGGGTATTAATCTCCTATTTTGTTACTTTATGTTCCCCAGATGAATGCAATCTTTTTATGTCTATCCCTCTTTCTGCCTCATTTCGCTTAGCATGACACCTTCCATGTAGTACCACTTGTATGTAAATTTCATGATGTCATCTTTTCTAATAGTTACATAGTACTCCAAGTACTATGTTACATAGTTACATAGATGTACCAAGTTTCTTTAACCAGTCATCTGTTCTCAGGCACTCAGGTTTTTTCCAGATTCTGGCTATTGTAAAGAGTGCTGCAATGAACAAACAAGTGCAGATGTCACTTCAACTATACTTTTTTGCTTCTCTGGGATATATTCAAGGAATGGTATTGCTGGGTCAAATGAGACCTCAATTTCTAATTTTTTGAGAATCGTCCATACTGTTTTCCAGAAGGGCTGAACCAGTCGGCATTCCCACCAGCAGTGAAGGAGGGTCCCTTTCTTGCCACATTCACTCCAACACAGGTTGCTTTTGTTCTTTTGGATGTGGGCCAGTCTCTGAGGTGTGAGATGGTATCTCATTGTGGTTTTGATCTGCATCTACCTGATGATTAATGATGTAGAGCATTTTCTCATGTGCCTTTTTGCCATTCGGATTTCTTCTTTGAGAAAATAGCACAGCAGGTAGGGCGTCTGCCTTGCACGCAGCCAACATGGCCGACCCGAGTTCGATTCCTCCGCCCCTCTCAGAGAGCCCGGCAAGCTACCGAGAGTATTCGATATGCCAGACATAGTAACAACAAAGTCTCCAATGGAGACGTTACTGGGACCGCTCGAGCAAATCGATGATCAACGGGAGGGCCTTTACTTTACTTTTTTACTTTACTTCATTGCCCCATTTTTTGATGGGGTTGGATGTTTTCTTCTTGTGGAGTTCAACCAGTACTTTATATATCCTTGATATCAACCCCTTGTCAGATGTGTATTCGGTGAATATCCTTTCCCATTTTGTAGAATGTCTTTGTATTTTGGTCACTGTTTTTTTTTGAGGTGCAGAAGCTTCTTAGTTTAAGATAGTCCCATTTATCTATCTCTGTTTTCACTTGCTCAGCCAGTGGCATGACATCTTTGAAGATACCATTAGCTTCAATGTCATGGAGGGTTTTGCCAACTTTGTGGAAGACTTTTTTTTTTAATTAATTTTTTATTAGTGGAAAACTACGGGTACAGTTGTGGACTTACGAGCTTTTGTGCTTGGGTTTCAATTATACAATGATTGAGTACCCATCCCTCCACCAGTGCTCATTTTCCACCACCAATGGACCCAGTATCCTTCCCACCCCCCCACCCCCCCCAATCCTCCCATCCCATCTCTCCTGTGTGGCATAGCATTACCTTTTGTTCTCTTTCTCCTTTTGGGTGCTGAGATTTGCAAAAGAGTCATTCAGTGGCAATCATGTTTGGTCTATAGTCTACTTTCTGCATGCATCTCCCATCCTAGGAGGATCTTCCCAACACCCTTTACTTGGTGCTCCCTTCTCTATCTGAGTTGCCTTTCCCCCTAGCATGTGCTGCTGGCCTTCAAGCCATGGAGTACCTCCTGGTACTTATCTCAACTATTCTTGGATGTTAGTCTCCTATTTTGTTACTTTATATTCCCCAGATGAATGCAATCTTTCTATGCCTGTCCCTCTTTTTCTGACTCATTTCACTTAGCATGATACCTTCCATGTAGTACCACTTGAATGTAAATTTCATGACGTCATCTTTTCTAACAGCTGCATAGTACTCCATTTAGTAGATGTACCAAGTTTCTTTAACCAGTAATCTGTTCTTGGGCACTCGGGTTTTTTCCAGATTTTGGCTATTGTGAACAGTGCTGCAATGAACAAACAAGTGCATATGTCATTTTGACTATACATTTTTGCCTCTCCGGGATATATTCCCAGGAGTGGTATTGCTGGGTCAAATGGGAGCTCAATTTCTAATTTTTTGAGAATCGTCCATAATGTTTTTCAAAAGGGCTGAACCAGTTGGCGTTCCTACCAGCAATGAAGGAGGGTCCCTTTCTTGCCACATTCGCACCAACACAGGTTGCTTTTGTTCTTTTGGATGTGGGCCAGTGTTTGTGGTGTGAGATGATATCTCATTGTTGTTTTGATATGCATCTCCCTGATAATTAGTGATGTAGAGCATTTTCTCATGTGCCTTTTAGCCACTCGGATTTCTTCTTTGAGAAAGTTTTTGTTCACTTAATCACCACATTTTTTGATGGGTTTGGGTGTTTTCTTCTTGTGGCGTTCAACCAGTGCTTTGTATATCCTTGATATCAACCCCTTATCAGATGGGTATTGGGGAAATATTCTTTCCCATTCTGTAGATTGTATTTGTGTATTTGAGGTGCAGAAGCTTCTTAATTTAAAATAGTTCCTTTTGTTTATCTCTGTTTCCACTTGGATGGTCAGTGGAGTGTCGTCTTTGAAGATACCATAGTCTCAATATCGTGGAGGCTTTTGCAGACCTTGTTTTCAATGTACCTTATGGATTTTGGCCCAATGTTGAGATCTTTAATCCATTTTGATCTGACTTTTGTGCAAAGTTTTAGGTCGAGGTCTAAGCCCATATTTTTGCATGTGGTTGTCCAGTTATGCCAGCACTATTTGTTGAATAGGCTTTCCTTGCTCCACTTCACATTTCTTGCTCCCTTATCAAAGATTAGATGTTCATACATTTGGGATTGTGTGTACGGATATTACACCCTGTTCCGTTGGTCTGTGGACCTGCCTTTATTCCAGTAATCTGCTGTTTTAATTATTACCGCTTTGTAGTAGAGTTTAAGGTTGGGGAGGGTAATGCCTCTCCATGTCTTTTCCCCAAGAATTGCTTTGACTATTCATGGGCATTTGTTGTTCCATATGAATTTCAGGAGTGCTTGATCTATTTCTTTGAAGAATTTCATGGGTATCTTTTTTTTATAGGGATTGCAGTGAATTTGTATAATGATTTGGGGAGTATTGCCATTTTGACAATGTTAATTCTTCCTATCCACAAACAGGGGATATGTTTCCATTTCTTCATGTCCTCTTTTATTTCATGGACTAGCGTTTTGTAGTTTTCATTGTAGAGATCCTTTACCTCTTTAGTTAGGCTTATTCTGAGGTATTTGATTTTCTGGGGCATGATTGTGCACGGGATTGTTTTTTCCTGTCACTTTCTTCTCTCTCATTATTTGCGTATAGGAAGGCCATGGATTTTTGGGCATTAATTTTATAGCCTGCGACTTTGCTATACAAGTCTTTTGTTTCTAGGAGTTTCTTGGTAGAGGATTTAGGATTCTCGATATGTAGTATCATATCATCTGTGAATAATGAGAGCTTGATCTCTTCCTTTCCTATCTGGATGACTTTGATGTCTTTTTCTTGCCTAATCGCTATTGCAAGTATTTCCAGTACCATATTGAACAGAAGTGGTGATAGTGGGCACCCTTGTCTTAAAGAAAGACTTTTAAAACTGAAACCCTTTCTACCCCCAAGGCATCGGAAAACAGAGCTTTTATTTATTTATTTTTTGGGGCTGGAGCGATAGCACAGCGGGTAGGGCATTTGCCTTGCACGCAGCCATCATGGCCGACCCAGGTTCGATTCCCAGCATCCCATATGGTTCCCTGAGTACCGCCAGGAGTGGTTCCTGAGTGCATGAGCCAGGAATAACCCCTGAGCATTGCCGGGTGTGACCCAAAAAGCAAAAAAAAAAGTGTGGCTGAAAAGGCTGGAGCGATAGCACAGTGGTAGGGTGTTTGCCTTACAAGCGGCCAACATGGCCGACCCAAGTTCGATTCCTCCGCCCCTCTCGGAGAGCCCGGCAAGCTACCGGGAGTATCTCACCCGCACGGCAGAGCCTGGCAAGCTACCCGTGACGTATTCGATATGCCAAACACAGTAACAACAAGTCTTATGATGGAGATGTTACTGGGCCCACTCGAGCAAATCTATGAACAACAGGAGGACCATGACCATGACCGTGGTATCAAATTCTTTATTAGTATTTTTCTTTTTCCTTCTCCTTATTTTGTGAAAGCAGTGTAATTTACAAAGTTACTCATAGTTGAGTTTTAGACATCCAGCATTGTAGCACTGAACCTACCACTGGTGCCAACTTCCCTCCTTCCTCTAGCAGTGTGCCCAGGTTCCCTCCCATACCCCTCTCCCTCCCCACTCCACCAGTATGCCCTTTTGTCAGGCCCCATTCTAAATTTGGTTGCTGACATCTTGATTTCAGTGTTGTTCATCCTGTGGTTTGGATATTTGGCTCTATCATTTCTTACCACCACCTTTGTACCTTATTCACCTGATCTGGCCCCTTCTCTCTCTTCCCAGTTTTTCTCCTACCTTTATTCTGGGTCCAAGGTTGATATGGGCATCCCTCTTTTAAAACATTGCATTTATATGCGATATTTAGAATAAACAGATGAAGAATGTTTATATTTTAATGGTCTCTTTCTTCTAGATCACCTTGTAAGAACCAGATCATTGGTTCTGTGGCTGTGACCTGGGTCAGAACCAGAAATCTCTAAAGTTCTTCTGAGAAGCTGTGTTTGCTACCAAGACACTCTGGGTATTCCCACGGAAGAATTTACATCTTGTTAAGGAGAAATAAGCCTGATTTTCTGTACCTCAGCCCTGTCCTGTGATTCTTCTCCCATTGATGTGCAAGAGCTCATCACCATGAGGCTTTCTTGGCAATACATTTTGGTCTCACTGCCATACTTGCTATGTATGGATTTCTACTCAAATGGTATATTTACATTTTCTTTTTAGTAAAGTTCTTAGAATAGGCTCCTGTATAAAACAGCATATTTGATAGATTGGGGACTTTGTCTGGTTCAGATACAGGGACAGAGACAGTAAAAGTGAAAGAATAGAAGTTTATTGGGGTGCTTTCCTGGATAGAATTTACATTGGCCCTGGACTGGCTGGGTTAGAGCTTTGACATGGTAGCGACTAAGGGGCCTTTTAAGTGTTTTGGGCAGGAAAAGGTGCAAACACCAGTGGGATGCGTTGGACCTGACCTTCTGTTATCTGTAGGGGGCCCTGATGTGAGGAAGCATGGAATCCAGTCTTGTAGCTTTCTAGGTGGGTTATAAGTCCTGTCCTTCAGCAAGGGTTGTGGGTGATCTTTGATTCTGGAAGTGAGATTCTACTATCTCATAGCCAAATCTTATAATATTCATAATAAAACCTATACTGTATTGCCTCTTATGATCATTGTAATTGATCATGATGAATCTCATTCTCACTGCGGTTATCCTGTGGGCCTTTTGAAGCCATGTGCTTGATGCAACCAAGTAATTGCACTTGTCATCATGTTTTTGAATTCATCTAAACACTCGTCACTTTTTTTTTATTAGTGAAACACCATGAGGTACAGTTGTAGATTTACAATTTTTGTGCTTGGGTTTCGATTATACAATGATCAGATACCCATCCCTCCACCAGTGCCCATTTTCCACCACCATGGATAATATCCCCCCACCCCCATACCCCCATCCCCCCCTGCCTCTGTGGCAGGGCAATCCCCTGTGTTCTCTCTCTTCTTTTGGGTGTTGTGGTCTACAAAAGAGGCATTGAGTGGCAAACATGTTCAGTCCATAGTCTACTTCCGACATGCATCTCCCCTCCTGGGAGGATCCTCCAAACACCCTTTATGTGGTGCTCCCTTCTCTATCTGAGCTGCCCTTTCCTCTAGAATGCCTGGCTGGCCACTAAGCTATGGAGTAATCCTCCTGGTGCTGATCTCAGCTATTCTTGGGTATTAGTCTCATATTTTGTTACTTTATATCCCCCAGATGAATGCAATCTTTCTATGTCTATCCCTCTCTTTCTGACTAATTTCGCTTAGCATGATACTTTCCATGTTGTACCACTTGTATGTAAATTTCATGACTTCATCTTTTCTATCAGCTACATAGTACTCCATTGTGTAGATGTACCAAAGTTTCTTTAACCAGTCATCTGTTCTTGGGCATTCAGGTTTCTTCCAGTTTCTGGCTATTGTAAAGAGTGCTGCAATGAACAAACAAGTGCAGATGTCACTACGACTATACATTTTTGTCTCTCTGGGATATATTCCCAGGAACACTCATCACTTTTATACATACCTAAATATATCCACGGTATGAAGAATCAACTCAGCAGGTTTTGGCAGAAATCCCTCCAGATTGAATTGTTAAAATTTCGGAATTCCAAAATCATGCAGCCACTACTGTGGCTGTGCGCATCATATGTTATTCATAATCAGCAATAGAAAGCAAATTGTCTGCTGTTGCCTTTTTTGGCATATCTGAATGTTAGGGTAAAATCCCAAATAGAATAGTGGGTCTGGTGTCAAAATATTGAATGTAATCAAAGTAGAGAGAGAGTAATGTGGAAATCATCTGCCCCACACGTAGGGGGAGGGTGTGGGATGGGGGGTATACTGGGGTTTTTGGTGGTGGAAAATGGGCACTGGTGAAGGGACGGGTGTTTAATCATTGTATCACTGAGACTTAAACCCAAAAGCTTTGTAACCGCCTTCACAGTGATTCAGTAAATAAATATATAGAATAGAAAAAAATGTAAGGTGGAGTTCATGCCCAAGTCAATCAGCCTAATCACTTCTCTGAATAAATAGCAATACTCCTACATAAAAAACCTGCTTTATTATTAATAGCAATAAAATGTCCCTAGATCATTTCATATGTATAAAATGAAAGATTCTTTTTCTCATAGCTCCATATGACAATGATTTTTCTTTGAAAAATTTATTTTATTTAAATAATTAAAAATTGAATCACTGAGATAGATCCTTACAAAGCCGTTCATGATTGGGTTTCAGTCATACACCCATCCTCCACCAGGGTAAACTTCAAACCCAATACTTGTTTTTAAAACTGAATTTGGGGAAAGTTTCTTATTCTGTAATAAAGAATACATATCCACTAAAGTAAAGAAGATTTTCCTCAGGTTTTACCGAAAAGGGAAACTATTCAAACAACTGCTATTTTTGATATCAATAATAATTTAAATGAAACTATACTAGTGCTACCACAGTGAATAAAGTGCAGATTCTTTCATTTTAATTGATAGAATTTACTTAGATTTTTTACATAGCAGATACTATAAGGTAGATTTTTGTTTTACGTTAAATAGCACACGTTTAATTTTTTAAAAAAGTGGTATTCTCAAATTACTCTTCAAATGATTCCAGTTAAAAGTTCTGCTTAACCACCTTTCATAGAGGGAGGCAGGGAGTGGCGGGTGGGGGGCTGGGGAGGGAACCTGGGGATACTGGTGCTGGGAAAGGTACACTAATGGAGGGATGGGTGTTGGAATACTGTATGACTGGGTGTTGGAATACTGTATGACTGAAATCCAGTCATGAACAGCTTTGGAATGGTCTCATACTGATTCAATAAAAAAATAAAAATAAAAGTTCTGCTTAGTGGGGCCAGATAGACAATAGAGTAGTTAAGGTACTTACCTTGTATGCAGTTAAGCTAATTCTTATAAGATATCACTTCTATTGAGGTACTAAGGTTTACAATACTCTATATGCTACTCAGGCATACATTATTTAAATGTCACAGAATGCCTGTTTCTCTCCATCAATATTCCTTGGACCCCTCCCTGTCTCCCTTCTCCTCATGGGATAGTTTTATGGACAACTCATGAGTTCTGATGACTTTGGTCCTTTGTTGTTCACTTACTATTTCTTTCTATCCCACATATGAGAGACCTTTAGAAATATTTATTGTTTTTGCTTTTGTTTTTTGGGTCACAACTGGATACGTTAAGGGGTTACTCCTGGCTCTGAACTCAGTAATTACTCCTGATAGTGTTTGGGGACCTCATGGGATGCTGGGATGGAACTCAGTCAGATGCATACAATGCAAGCATCTTAGCAGCTGTAATAACACGCTGCAATCAAAAGAAAGTTTCTTCTCATCACAGAAAGGACAGAGAAACTTGAATAAAGAAAAGGGAGAAAACATGAATGAAATCTGTGTTAGATTGGAATTCAAGGTATTATTGGAGAGGCATTATTGAATTTTCAATACATTAAAATATAAAATGAAATGAGGGTATGTATGTGTTTGTGTGTGTGTATGTGTGTATGTGTGTGTGTGTGTGTGTGTTTGATGCAAGGAAAGAAGGAAATAAGTGAGGGAGTTGAATGATAAACATTTGGGAAGAATTAAATCTAGGGTGTACTCTAGAAAGACTCCTCATGGGGAATTTAATTGTTTATGTTTCCTTCTGGCCCAGGGGGGAAATATTCCTATGTAGCTTTTAGTTAATCTCCTTCTCTATTCTGAGTTTTTTCTTTTATCAGTGGCTACTCCAGGCTGTGTTTGGGGATCGCGGTTGTCTGTGCTGGGGCACCCAGAGGTGCCAGATATAAAATCTGGGTGTCCTGCTTGAAAAGCATGCCCTTAGCACATGGAATATCTCCCCAGCCCTCCTTCTCCATTCTTATAGGATTATATATATATAAATAATCATATATATATATATACACATATTTGCTCTTTGGGTCACACCCGGCGATGCTCAGGGGTTACTCCTGGCTCTGCATTCAGGAATTACTCCTGGTGGTGCTCTGGGGGACCATATGGGATGCTGGGATTCGAACCTGGGTCAGCCGCCTGCAAGGCAAACGCCTTACCCGCTGTGCTATTGCTCCAGCCCCAGGTTTATGCTTTTATGAAAAAAAATTGTATAATTTTCTGTTGTGGGTTGGTGGGGGAGGCAGGAGATGAGAGAAGGGAAATTTAGAGTTGCTTCTTCCTCTAATTTCTGAGAGAGAAAGTGGACGGCTTTGAGAGATGGTGGACATATCTAGGGCTAAAGGTTAGGGTTCGGGTTCAGGCTATTTTGGAGTTAGGAAGTGAGAGAAGATTTATAATAAAGTAATGAACAACTCCAGGGGGGAGGGGTCCCAAGGAGCTCTGTCAAGAACCATCTGATCTCAAATCTGCCTTGCCGATACATGAAGGGATGCTGACTGTTAGAAGCAGGAGAGAAGGTTGACTGTGAGCTGTTTCTTTTCTGGTCTTTTTTCCTGATAAGTCACAAACGGTGAGGGGTATGCAACATAAACAAACGTGTTCCCAGGGTTGATCTTCAATCATGTTTGAGTGCATAGGCCCAAGGATGCTTGAGGTTTTCTTTCCCATTTTCTAAATGGAAATGTTATTGATTTACAAATAGTTCACAATCTGTTGGGGCTGGACTGAGCAGTCAAGATGAGCCCATGTAGACTGCACTGCACAAAGGGCAGAAACATAGGGACCCATGAAAATAGGTGAGATTTCTTGTGTGTCCTGACTGATTTGGATGAAGCTGAACATCTTTTTCCTTTAAGCTGCCTTCAGTAAATAATTTCATAAACTTCAGTATATTGAAATAGACAGTTTTTCTTTTTCTTACAGAAGCCCAACTTGATCTTTGACATATAAATTCTGGGCTCTGGCCCAGCCTAATCTTTGGGATGCAAATCTGAGTGCTTGTAGCCCAAGAAAGTTTTCGGTTTTGGTTTTGTATGTCCTTCTGGAGGTGAAAAATCACTGCCCAGCAGACACAAGGAAACAATATATGCCTTGCCTGCCTCAATGTTCTTTCTGTAACTTTTTTTGATGACGTCACTATATCGTGCCCTTTAGAGGTATGGTGATCAATAAAAGGAGACCTCAGGACACTCTTCCTTTGTCACAGAATCAGAGAGAGTCCAGTGATCCTCCATGAAAATAATTTCTCTCACGTTCCTTGTCTCCGTGCCTCTGACTGAACAAATATCCACACAACAACAATCATTTAAAATTTCCGGAATTGGGCTTTTCATTGCTATGTTTGTGTGAACTCACACCGCACCAAGTTTTAGAGCCCTCATCCTATTCAAATGACTCTCTCTGCTTGTTCATTTCACTACTCCTTTCCTTTTCCTCTGGTGACCACCACACAAACACCGTAGTTTTTATTTTATTTTATTTTTTGCTTTTTTTTTGGGGGGGTAGTCACACCCAGCGATGCTCAGGCTCTGTGCTGGCTCTGTGCTCAGGAGTTGGGAACCATATGGGATTCTGAGGATTGAACCCCAGTTGGCCATGTGGAAGGCAAGAGCCCTACCTGCTATACTATTGCTCTGGCCCCAAACACCATAGTTTTTAGAGTTCAAGGGCTAAATGAGATCTTTTCTGTCTTCAAAATTTCCCAAACCCTTGAATTTATTTCCTGACAGCACCAAAATTTTGCATGTCAAAACCTGGCCAGTGGGCTCCACAACACTCTGAGAATTCTCTGGGCCCCGTACCAAGCCGATATCACCAGGAGGTTCTAGATGGGGCAGGTGCTGTTTCCCTGCCTTCTCCAGATGGAATCCTGGCAACCATGAGCTTCCACAAGCAGAGCTCCAGTATGTGGGCACCAGGACTATTCTTCCAAACTGTGTGGCCACTTATCCGGCCATGCGACCTTTCCTGATATGCAAAGTGATCAATGGAAAGTAAATTATTTAGCGTCTGTCCCTGGAAGGCAAACTTGAATGGTGGTGGGAAAATTCGAGCAAAAAATAATGCCCAACTGAAATGCATCTGGACTGTGCATTAAACTACAGCACCATGCTGCCCCGGGAGGGGAATGGTGTTTGTTCCTCCACCTTTTCCCCCTGGAAGTGGCAACACAGTGGCAACTATCTTTCAGAGCCTACTGGACAGCCGGGTATGAGACAGCAGTGATGAGGCACGTGGGGCCTCATGGGATGGGGGGTGGAACCAGCCCCGGTCCCTGCCCTGACAAGGCCCCAAGTTGACACCCACAAACACCTCCTCTGGCTCCTGAACGACCATGATCCCAGAGGCACACAAACCAAACTCAGAACCCAGTGGCTTTTGGCAGTAATCCCTCCACACTTATTATTAGAATATCACAAATCCAAAATCATGTAGCCACAACAGTGGCTGCATGACATCATATGCTCTTCATAATCAGCAATAGAAAACAGTTACCTAATGATGTCTTTTTGGCAGGTCTTATTGTTGGGGAAAATTCCAAATAATAATAGTGGGTCACTATCCTCCCGTTGTTCATTGATTTGCTCGAGCAGGCCCAGTAATGTCTACATCATGAGACTTGTTGTTACTGTGTTTGGCATATCGAATACATCACGGATAGCTTACCAGGCTTTGCCGTGCAGGCTAGATACTCTCAGTAGCTTGCCGGGCTCTCCGAGAGGGGTGGAGGAATCAAACTTGGACTGCCATGTTGTCTGCGTGCAAGGCAAATGCCCTACCCACTGTGCTATCACTCCAGCCCAGTAGGTTGGGCTGGAGACATAGCACAGTGGGTAGGGCATTTGCCTTGCACACAGCCAGCCCGTCTGAGCTGGGTTTGATTCCTCTGCCCCTCTCGGAGATCCCGGCAAGCTACCGAACCCGCACGGCAAAGCCTGGCAAGCTATCTGTGACGTATTCGATATGCCAAACACAGTAACAAGTCTCACGATGGAGATGTTACTGGGCCCGCTCGAGCAAATGGTGGGTCTTTTGTTGTAATATTGAATTTGATCAACATAGAGAGAGAGTAAAGTGGAAATCTGCCACACAGGCAGGGAAAGTGGTGGGAGGGAGGGTATACTGGGGTTCTTGGTGGTGGAAAATGTGTATTGGTGAAGGGACGGGTGTTTGATCATTGTATGACCGACCAAGACTTGAACTGAAAGGCTTGTGACTATTCTCATGGTGATTCAACAAATAAATTTTTTAAAAAATTGCATGTTGTGTTACTGTATTAGTCTAATGTTAAACATTTTAAATGCCTGAGTACAACTTTCTTGATAAATAACCTTTAATATAGTGTTCTTTAAGGATAAATATAGAAAATATCCATTTAAATATTCTTAATAATGATGCTTTTTAAAAATTGGAACATTATTTACTTGGTTTTTGGCCAAACCTACTGGTGCCCAAGGTTTTCTCCTGGCTCGGTATCAGGAATTACTCCTGTCGGTGTTAAGTATGGCGTAGGATGCCAGAAATGGAATCTAAGTTAGCTGTATGCTAAAAGGCAAGGGCCCTACCCACTACTCTCTCCAGCCCCTGGAGTGTTTTTAATCACTTTAAAAACTTTTATGAATGCTATCTAGATTTTTAAAATTTATTATTGATAGTATATTTTCATCCACTTCTATAAATATGACAAGCAAAGCACAAAAATTTCCATCCATCCACTAACAACAATTTACTAATGTGAATTATAATTGTAAGTATATGGATTACATAGAAAGTGTTTTAAAGTAATTAGAAATACATTTAACTATGTATTTCTCCAGTGTAATATGGTTTTATACTTTAGTATTGATTTGATTCTATGGTCATATTTTTATTGGGCAAGCAGGTCTTCAGTTTTAAAACGCAAGTTCCTCACGGTGATTCACATGGAACATTTCTTACTTCTTCTTTTTCTTTTCTCCTGACCTTCAATCTCATGAACAACCTCCAAGTCCGCAGCAAATAATATTGCATCATCTCAAGCAGACACCCCCTGGGGATCCCCACCCCAGACCCTGGCAAAACCACCTGGGCAGCCTCCTCCAGGCGGACCAGCAGCTGGTCCAGTAGCCGCAGTTGCAGACACCGGAGTGACTGGAGCAGCGACGCAACCAGATTAGGGTGCGCAGTGCCAGCCGGACTAGGGCAGGGGTGACTGCGGGGCCCAGCTGGCCCAGGCCCGCTGGAAGCTGCGCTCTTAGGACTGACCACGAGAAAAGACTTTGGGATCCCTTTATTTTTCTGTTTCCCTTTGGTCTTGCACCCCAACCCCTATTTTTATTCCCAAGGTCTCTAGAGTCTTCGGTGGGCACAGAGCAGTGCCCTGCCCCACCCCTAACCAGGCAGGTTTCCCTCTCCCCTCCCCCCCAGCCGCTCAAGCCCTGCCCCTCTGCAGACACTTCACAGCAGCCCTGTGCCATGGCTTCTGGAGGGATGCGTTGGTGTCCGGTTCCTGCATCCCCTGGGGTCAGCCCAGACACTGACTGTGGCCTGTGGGAACCCCATGGAGGGACCTGATGCCACCCTCCACCTCCAGGAGGGCGAGCGAAGAGTTCCCATGGGGGATAGCCATGTCCCCCTGAGCATGGTCAGGGCAGTGGGGATCACCCCACTAACCACTGCCCCCCAACTCCACCAGTGCCTGAGTTGCAACTTGTGTAATGGTGGGGAATAAATCTATGACTCAAAAAAAAAAGTTCCTCTTTTCTTTTCCTTCCTGTATACTTAGTTTCCAAGTTCCTATTTTTATTACATTTTCTTCTGAGTTTAAGGGCTATGACTCTTGCTGTGCTGGTCTTGGGATCAAACCTCTGGCTGAGAGTTTTAGTTCTCATGTAATTCCTCTGAGCTGATTAGTGCGACCTTGGCGCTCTAAGTTGTTCTCAGAGTGATGGGAAGGCTGGCCTGAAGAGAGCAGCACGTTTCTCCTCAATATGACCACAGAGATCACCTACGCTGAAGTGAGATTCAAAGATGAAGCCCAGTCCTCGGGCACCCTATCACAGGCTCCTGCAGGTAAGAAATGTTCTCTGCAAGTTCATCACGAGATGAAGGATGGAGAAGGAAGAGTGTCAGCGAAGAATAGGTGACAGTAGCTGCTAAATTTTTCTATTGAGTGCAGTTGGGAAATGCGGGTTGTTAGTAGCTTGACTTGTCTAATAAGAAACAGAAAAAGGAGTGACTACCCCAAAAGTGAGGTGTGAGAACTAACTCTCACCCCCATGCTAAGGGGAGTGCTGTTAAGTTGAGCATTGCTCTGTCTTGTGGGGTTATTGAGTCTACAGTCAAGAGACTGGTGTTCAACTCTTGTAACCATTGACCCTGATGTGTTTCATCCCATGGGACTAGTCAACGTGGGTAAGGGAGAGGGTGCGAGAGTGAAAGAAAGAGACAGACAGCAGTATTAGAGTATAGTGAGCCAAACACTGAAGCTGCTTTATTGTAAATTCAGCAGCACTTACAAACGTTGAGCTTAAGCTTTGCTCCTCATAGCTTTGGAGCAGAGGCAAAAAAAGGGTAGTCATGGGACAGATGGGGGAGATAGCTGGCTATCAAGGGCTCTTCAGAAGGCTACTTCTTAAACCACAGGCTGACATCAAGAAAGTTCTGGTTCCTGTTGGCCAACCATTCTGTTCTCATAAAATGACTTTCTTAACCCTGTAAATATTCTATAGGCAATGTCTTGTGAAAGCTATGTACCCAAGAGTCCGCTCACTACTTCTCCCTTTCTTTATTTTAATGAAGGTAAGGTTGTTGTTGAAAGGGCATTAACCAGCAAAGGAGAGGAGAGGCCTATCCCCCTGTAGGGCCCTATTGGGGTCCAGTCTAAAAACTAGGCCCTTTTTATAGGGGGAAGGAATTTCCAGGGTCTAACCTCCATGCAGATAGGCATGCTCATCGGCAAGGGCTTGGACCAGCTCAGGGGCTCCCCTTGCCTGCCGATCCCTCTGTTCCACACTTTGAAGGTGCCCTAGCCCAGGGGGTGATTGCTGGTCTCAAGGGTCAGCGGGCATATGACCTGTTAAGGATATAGGGAACTTGATGAAGCACTAAGGTCCTCACTGTATCCCCTATCTGCCAGGTCCAGCTGGTGGTAGTGAACTTGTATGGGTTTAGCCTGCAAGGAGTCCAATTGTTGCTTGATGAAAGTAGTCAGGAGCCAAAAGGCCCATGGTCCAAAGAAAATGAACAGTAAGAGACTGATTGGAGGACCAAGTATAGTAGGTAACAGAGTTGTTAGCCAAGGGGAAGTAGAAAACCAAGTTTGAAACCAGCTTTGTTCCAGGTCCTGTTGTCTCTTGTGTTTCTCCAGGTCCTCCCACACTTTAGCCATAGAGTCCTTAACCAGCCCCAATTGGTCCATGTAGAAACAGAACTCTTCTTTCAGATCAGCACATAGTCCTCCTTGCTGGAGGAGCAGCAAGTCAAGACCTCTCTGATTCTGCAACACCATTTCAGCCAGGGAGGTCATGGAATCCTGCAGAAGGGAGATGACCGCTTCCATTTTCTCGATGTCCTCATCTATGGATATTCTAGGTGCCATTGAGAGGCACATGCAGATTAGATCCTTGACTCATCTCCAGCCACTTCAGGGTTATGAAGGCCAGTTGCTGGAACAGCAGAATTTGTGTCAGTGATTTCTTCTTGGCCATCTTTGTCGGTTTCACATAGGAATGAAGGAGAACAGGTCTCAGGGTCTTCCAGGTCCCTGGAAGCAGGTATATCATTAAAATGCTTCACTAATCTTTCAGGAATCCATCTAGCAGCTCCTTCTTTAAGACCAAAGATACACACAGACCCACGTCCCCCTATAAGTACAGGGTCGGGGCTGTTCCATTGGGCAGTCAGTGGGTCTTTCCATAAGGCAGAGGCATAGAGCTCTTTTGTGGTGGGATGCCAAAGCCTATCCGCTGAGGATCGTCCATGAGAATCCAAGTTTAGGAAATTAATAATGAAAAGAGAATGTCCTAAGATATTATGAGGTGCTCCTTTAACAAGGTAGTGCTGCCCCTTCTTTAATTTATGAAGCATGTTTTTTACAGTGAGATGTGCTCTTTCCACAGTCCCTTGACCCTGGGGGTTGTAAGGGATACCTGTTCAGCGAGTGATTCCAAAAGAGGAGCAAAATTCCTGAAAAAAGTTTCCAGTATAACCAGTCCATTATCAGTTTTAATGATTTTTGGGTCTTCCCATGACAGCTAAGCAGGAAAGGGTATGTGCAAGAATATTCTTTCCTGCTTCTCCCGCCTGCAGCGAGCCACAGATAAATCTATTAAAGGTATCCATGATGACATGTAGGTACTTCAATTTTCCAAATTCAGAGACATGAGTCACATCCATCTGCTAGATGTTGTTAGGTACTAAAACATGGACATTAACCCCCAGGTGTTGGGTAGGCAAAGAGGTCACACAGGTCGAACACTGTTTAGCCACTTGTCTAGCCTGTTCTCGACTTAAGGAAAACATTTGTTGCAAGGTATTGGCATTAAGATAGTGCAACGAGTGTGCTTGTTGGGCCAATTCAACTCCTGTGGCATTCATCACTCCCACAAATTTAGTAGCCTGATCAATCAGAGCATTTCCTAGTGCAAGGGGGCCAGGAAGGCTGGAGTGAGCTCTAAGATGTCCTATATAAAAAGGAAATTTTTTAACTCTAATTAATTCTTGAATTTGCACAAACAAGCAAACCGCATTAGAGGAGGGTTTGAGATAACTGTTTCTAATAAAGGGAAGGAATAAGCAAAATATGCACTATCCATATACAAATTAAAGGAAAAATCACCGTAATGGGAAAAAGCAGCAAGAACTGCACATAACTCCACAAGTTGAGCTGAGTTATATGAGGTCGGGAAGGAATAGGTCTGGTCTTTAATCACAAGCGTGACTGTTCCTGTGGAAGATCCATCAGTAAATATAGTAGCGGCCTCAGGGATAGGGTGAGGCATGCAAACAGAAGGAAAAATAAATAGCGTCATTTTCAAAAACTGTAACAACTTATTGGCGGGGTAATGATTATCTATGGGGCCAGAAAAAGAAGCACAGGAAATGGACCACAGGTCTTCATTTTGGAATAACCAGTCAAGCTGGTCCTTAGAATGGGGTTGAATCAGTTTGTCAGGATCTTTGCCAAAGTATTTTCTGCTAAAGTCACATCCCTGGATAATTATTTGTGCTATTAAAACATAATAGGGCACCAGAATCCTTCGAGGAGTGGTGAGTGCATGGACCCAGGAAACAGAGCTATCCATCCTGCCAAATAAGGCCTGTAGGAGAATGTGAGTTGGCCAGAATGATGAGGCAAAAGAGTTTCTTGTAATCGAAAGCACAAATAAACTGTTGTGAAATAGCTGATTCCACTCGGGTAAGTGCGAGCTGGGCTTTCCGAGACAATTCTCAAGGGGATGTTGGATCAGGATCACCCTTTAATATGTCAAATAAAGGTTTAAGGTTCTCAGTGGTAACATGTAAATAAGGCCTGAGCCATTTATATTGCCTAATAGCTTTTGAAAATCATTGAAGGTCTTTAGATGTGAAGTTCATAATCTGTGTTTTCTGGGTTAAGACTTTCCCCTTTTTTTAACTCAAATCCTAAAAAAGGAAAAAGGTTCAGCTGTCTGCACTTTCTCAGGAGCGATTTGCAACCCAGCTTGTGATAAATTTTTTACCAGTTGATAACAATATTGAAGAAGGTCGGTTTCATCCTCACTTCCTAATAATATGTCATCCACGTACTGGACAATATATATCTGTGGCCAATGTAAGCTCATGGGATCAATTATTTGGGCAACAACTTTTGACAAAGTGTCGGATTGTTAGCCATTCCCTGTGGCAGGACTTCCCATTGATATCTTTTCATGGGTCCTGTGTAGTTAATTACAGGGAAGCGAAAAGCAAATCTCTTCCAATGTTCAGGCTGCAAGGGAATGGGAAAAAAAGCAATCCTTTAGGTCAATGACAATTTTCTTATAAGAATCAGGGATAGCTACTGGGGAGGCCAAGCCCAGTTGCAGGGCTCCAAAAATGACCATAGTCTTATTAATAGCTCTCAAATCCTGACACTGTTTAATAGAGAGGACTTCGTTGATCAGAGATCAGTAATTAAAACATGTGATAGGAACTTTATCAGGACCAAATGTGTTGTAAAAATCCTGAAGAGTACCACCTACTCTTTTCCAATGCTTTACATCGATGGTGCTCTTTTGGAGAACCATGGGCAGACATCACAAAGGAATGTAAAAAAAACGGATTAAGTCCTTCTTTTTGATTTTAACCCCCCTAGTTTTTAGTGCCTCCTTTAGATCAATAACGAACTTCTCCCTAATCCATAATTCCTGACCCATGATGAAAGGGAAAAAGTCTAAAAGGAGAAGCGAAGGAGGTGAGAAGGAAGAGAAGATAGGTTCAGAAAAGCAGTCAACAACAATTGCTTATAATCATGGTGAATGTAGGCTGGAGCGATAGCACAGCGGGTAGGGCGTTCGCCTTACAAGCGGTCAACATGGCCGACCCGAGTTCGATTCTTCCGCCCCTCTCGGAGAGGCCGGCAAGCTACCGAGAGTATTCGATATGCCAAACACAGTAACAACAAAGTCTCCAATGGAGACGTTACTGGGCCCGCTGGAGCAAATTGATGATCAATGGGAGGGCCTTTACCTTTACCTTTACCATGGTGAATGTAATGCTTAGTTAGGAGTACCTAATTCATGCACAGTTTTTCTTCTGTGAGGGACACGAATTTATCTGGGGTTCTCAGCTGTGATCACCTTATCCTTTTTCGGGAGTCTGCTAGTGGCAGGTGTCTAATGGCGTTTAAGTGCCCAACCTGTGCCCACAGGGGAGTAGTCGTTGGCCTAGGAGAAACAGCGTTCAAAGAGACTAATAACAATGAAGATAATGGAGATCAAAAAGAATCTGAAAACAAATGGCAAATCTTGTGGCAGGACACAAATGAAATCAATAGAAGAGAGACATGCCGTGAGTGGGGGAGGAGACAAAGAGTTCTTTGATGGATCAATTCTTCGACCACCTAGTCCCTTTCTGACATAGATTGAGAAAAGAGATCCACTGCTCACCTTTTCCGAAGTCTTCTTGACTACTGTGTTCATGGCCACTTCTCAGCAGTTCTTGTTGCAGGAATCCCTCATGCCCTGCGCCACGTTGGGTGCTACCTGTTTCGTCCCTCAGGACTAGTCAACGTGGGTAACAGGGAGAGAGTGCGAGAGTGAAAGAAAGAGACAGACAGCAGGATTAGAGTATAGTGAAGCTGCTTTATTGTAAATTCAACAGCACTTATATAAGTTGAGCTTAAGCTCTGTCCCTCATAGCTTCGGGGCAGAGGCAAAAAAGGGTAGTCATGGGACAGATGGGGGAGATAACAGGTTATCAGGGGCTCTTCAGAAGGCTCCTCGTTAAACCACAGGCTGGCATCAAGAATGTTCTAGTTCCTGTTGGCCAACCATCCTGTTCTCTTAAAATGCCTTTCTTTTTTATTTTTTAAATTTTTTTGTAAAATGCCTTTCTTAACCCTGTAAATATTCTATAGGTAATGTCTTGCGAAAGCTATGTACCCAAGAGCCTGCTCACTACACTGATGCAGAGCCTTTGATGAATGAATGAATGAATGAATGAACGGGCTCCTTTCCTTGATTAGAGTGGAAGAGGTTTTCAGGGACTGTATTTGTTCATTTGTTAAATTTGTTAGTTGTGTACTCAGGGATAACAAAAACCTCTAGGTTGAACACTGGAAAGTCTCACAAAGACAGTTAATTACTTCTCAAAGGAAATAGAAAACATAAAGTTTAAATTATATTTATTCTTATCATCCAGAGATACTAGTAATTTAGATTTTACTGCATGTAATTCCAGTTGTAAGTAAATGTAAGCATTTCTCTTGTAAACTTAAAATCATATTGTATATTACTGAGTTTCTTCTTATTTGGGATTGTATCATAACAGAAAATTAATTTATTTTTCTCTTGGGGGACACACCAGAGCTACTCAGGAACTCCTCCTAGGTCCATGAGGGGGGTCCCTCCCCATGATATATAGGGGATCATGTCTTGTCAGGAAGGTAACATGGGTCTCCAGCATGCAAAACGTATGCTCAGTTCTTTGAGTTATTTCTCCAGCCAAATAGTTTCTTTCATTGAGGTAATATTGGTTTATAACAGGGCTTTAAAAACTTATCTACTTGAGAACTCTTCTTCTGGGGAATGCAATGTGGGTGCAAGCTGCGAAAAAGACCTCAACTTCATTATGTGGTTGGTTTTGAAGTAAGTTTGGGTCATTGCAGGTTCAGAAACATTTTCAATGCATTTTACTACAGACTTGATAAGGGTTGACTCAAAGACTTAGCTGCTATGGTCTTATTTTAGAATAGACAAAAGGTTGAAGGAATAATACTCCAGATAACTGTTTGCCTGTAAACTGAAGTACTATGCAAATAGAAAAGAGAGTATTGAAGAAAAGCTGCTGGTACAAAAATTGATCATGCTGAAATTTCCAAGCTTTCTCAGAGTGGGGGGTGGACTCCTTCCCCTGACATCCCAATCAATATTCATGGAAGCACTGGCAGTCACCCCCACAAACCAGCTATTCTACTAGCCTTGCTTCAGCAACCCATAATAAATCTCGAAAGAGATCAAAAGCAGCAACTAAGCTTGAACCAGTGCTAGGCTGAAAAGACAGGGTTAATCAGAGGAAGCGAGTTGGCCAATACCCACCCAAGCAGAACCTCTGGCAGCCGCTTGCTCCCACAATCCAAAATCGCCGCCATACCTGACCGTGCTGTCTCAGGACAGACCTCATTGAGACATAATCTGTGGACAAGTCTGGTATGTGTTTTTTTCATGACTGAAAACTCCAGGCCCATAAATAAGTTCACACATATAGAGACATAAAATTTATGGTAAAAGAACAAAGACCATACAACAAAATAAAACCTCTTGAACAAGGTAGCAGGAAAACAACTGTAAAATCATAAAACATAAAACTAGATCATGACTTAACATAATGAAAAACTTACTCAAAAGGCAAAATGCATTAAATTTTGGGTATTAGACTTGAAAACATAAACTACATAGAAGGAAACAAATTGAAATACTACAGGATCTAAACTTTAGAGCTCTATTTGGGGACTTAACTGTAATTGTAAAGGAAGCAAAATTAAAAAAAAATTTAAAAAAAGGAAACAAAATCAGAATAAACAAATGGAACTGCATCAAACCAAAACGTTTTTGTCCAGTAAATCATAAATAAATAATCCCATAAATCAAAACAGCAATATCAAACCTGGAGAAATGTTTGCACATACTGTGTTTGATAAGGGGTTAATTTCCAAGAAAAACATAAAAAACTCACACAACTCAACACCAAAATAGCAAACAAGCCAATCAAAAAGTGGACAAAAATGTTGAAGAGTCACATGCTCCAAAAAATCCACAAAGATGTCCTATGAATACATGAAAAAATGTTCAGTGTCACTTATTAAAGGGAGATTAAAATGAGAACTACAATGAAAAATCACCTCACACCAATGAGAATGAGAATGGACTATGTTAAAATTATTGAAAACAGAGTTGGCAAGGATTTGGGGGAAAAGGGACTCTGATATACTTTTGGTGAAAGTGAAATTGGTGTACCCTGTAGAAAATGCTATGGAGATTCCTTAGGAAAATAAACATGAAAATTCCATTTGATCCATGATAACTTTCCTAGTCATTAATGTGCAAAACCGGAAAACACTCATAGAAAAGAATATGTTTACCTCTATGTTTATTAATAGCATTATTCACATTAGCCAACACATGCTCCTCAAGAGATGGTAGAGATGGTTGGCCAGTGAAATTGTCAAAACAAATTTTTGCTAAAAAAAGATAAAATCCTGATTTTTCAGACAAAATTGATGGAACTTGAGGTGTGTATGTTAAGTGAAATAAGAAAATGAAATACATTTACTAGATCATTGCACTAATATGTGGGATATAAATCACTAAAGCAAATGAATGTACAAAACCCAAGAAAACTGGACCTGGGGCTAATTCAGTGGTAGAGTGCTTACCTTGAAAGCATGAGATCAAAAGTTTGATCCCCATCACTGCCCCTCATGCCAAGTGTGATTCTGGCAGCGTTGCTTCTAATGATTCGTAGTGTCACAGAAGAGTCTGTGCCCCTCCACCAAGTGTTTTTCAGCTCTTCAACCGCATGTGAAACCAGTAGTGAGTACCACAATGAAAGCGTGTAGCATTGCAACTAGGTGGGCATTTCCTGTCACAGCACCAACAAAAAGGGAAAGAAAGGGATAAAGCCTTAGGCCTAATAAATAAATAAACAAAAGCAATAAACTAACTCTTAGAAGAGTTTTGTTGGAAGCTCTATTAATTACAAAGGTGGGAGGAAAGGTTATGTAATGGCAGTAGAACTTTGGTTGTAGGTACGATAAGACTTATACACATACAGGAATGTGGAAGCAACCCCCGGAAATTCCATAATATTGTAAATCAGTGAAAAATAAGAATTACATAGCACATGTTAAAATAGTAGATTGTCAAAGAAACTTTGGTACATTTACACAATGGAGTACTATGTAGCTGTTAGAAAAGACGAAGTCACGAAATTCACATACAAGTGGTACTACATGGAAAATATCATGTTAAGCGAAATGACTCAGAAAGAAAGGGATAGACATAGAAAGATTGCATTCATCTGGGGAACATAAAGTAACAAAATAGGAGACTAACACCCAAGAATGGCCGAAATTAGTACCAGGAATTCTACTCCATGACTTGGAGGCCAACCACACATACTAGGGAAAAGGGAGCTCAAAGAGGAGAACACCAAATAAAGGTGTTGGGAGGACCCTCCCAGGATGGGAGAAGCATGCTGAAAGTAGACTATAGACCAAACATGATTGCCACTCACTGTTTCTTTTGCAAACCACAACACCCAAAAGGAGAGAGAGAACAGAGGGGAATGCCCTGCCACAGAGCCAGGATAGGATGGGGGGGATGGGCGGTGGGAGGGATACTGGGATGCATGGTGGTGGGAAGTGGGCACTGGTGGAGGGATGGTATTTGATCATTATATAATTGAAACCCAAGCACAAAAATGTGTAAGTTTGCAACTGTACCTCATGATGTCTCACTATTAAAAAAAATTTTTTAATAAAAAAATAAAATAGTAGATTGTCAAATAATACATGATGATCCAGGTATTTTGTAAAATGTTGCTATTCAAATATTCAATATTAAATATTAAGTTATAACACATTTAAATATATTACAATTAAATGATGTATAAATATTTCATATTAAATTATTTTCATATGAAAATGTTAAAAATAGTAATCCTTACTGGTAGGAACTCATGCTCTCACATGTTTTCCTAGGTTTCTACTATGAGTGCCATTAGTTACTTTTCTTTTAAATGTCACACTGTCTGTATTAATGTACCAATCACAGAAAGGGAGAAGAGAAAGGACTGGCCTGATTCTCTTGCAGCTCCCAAAGAGAAGACTAGCCCTCCCCAAAGTAACTCTGGTTGTGTCAAACTACTTCTTGCCGCATTGCTGATTCTTCTGCTGCTGACAATCTCATTTTTAACCGCCTTTATCGGTAAGTAGCTAATAGAATCAGGAAGGAATATCTCCCTTACCTGAAGAGATAGCATTCTTTAGACACTGATAATTGAACAATGGATTTAACCAGAAGAGCTGAGGTCTTCTCTAGGGGAAACAGAACAAACAGGCATCCATTGGAAACATGGTTCTTTATTTGAATTTTGTTACTCTTCATGAAATAATGTCACCAACGTTGTTTGGGGAAAGTAAAGTCTATATGTATGTGCACAAGTTTGTATTTTAAAGTGAAACCTCTAAGGCATCACTATGTACATTAGACTGTTTTGGTAAATGAAGATAAATGTCTATTCCTTAGTAGTGTTGTTCAGGCCTTTTAAAGTGCAGTCACATAGTTTGGGATGACCAAGCAGAAAAGAAAATGAGAAAAGAATATTTCAGGCAGAGTTTTCTATTAAATTTTTACCTTATTCCTTTTTGACCTATCATATGTAGATGTTGTAAAAGTCAGTTGCAATGAGGTATATATCCGTATCCTGCTATCCGCAACATGCATATCTTAGGCTTCAGAATTTTAAAAAACTTCGGGGCCACATCCAGAAGTGTATAGGGCTTACTCTTCACTTTGTACTCAAGGATCACTCTGGTTGGACACAAGGGTCAGTCTATCTACTGCATAGCTCAATAATGGAGATATTCACAAGTAGCAGGTTTCTGAGTGAGGGTGATGATTTAAGTTTGTGGTACATTGATTTTTGTTGACTCGTGAACCTCACCTGGACCTGTCTAATGGGAGATATATTGGCCAGAGTTTGATAAAGAAGTCTAGTAAAGGCCCTCCCGTTGATCATCGATTTGCTCGAGCAGGCCCAGTAACTTCTCCATTGAAGACTTTGTTGTTACTGTGTTTGGCATATCGAATACGTCACGGGGAGCTTGCCAGGCTTTATTCCATATTGCAGAGGAAACTGTGGATACTCGTGCTATCACTCATGTAGAGGCTTTTCAATGAGAGAGAGGATAAGAAATTTACAATTGAAAGAAGGACGAGTAAAGAGCAGTGTATGGTAATTAAAGAAGCATCTGCAAGATTTGTGAGGAATACTAGATTTTTAAAAGAGGTGAGAAGTCTTGAGATTAAGAAGCATCAGAAAGAAAGGAGGGGCAAACCCAGGAAACAGTGGTGTCCAAGAATGAAGTGAAAAGAACTAATTTCAAGAATTGCAGAGGTCCAAAACCGCCAGGTTTTCTCAGAGTCAGAAATGGGTGACCTCCCCCCATCTCCCTGTTCTTCCGGAAGCCTGGCAGTCATGCCCACGAACTGCCTCTGGTGCCATAAGAAGCTCATTAATGATCATGATCCAGACAGTCACAAATAAATTTCGGAGGAGATCATCAGCAAGCTGCAGAGATGCCTTTGGATCCTGAAGTCCCCATCAAGTTAAAAATTTAACTCTAGTTGTATCACCCTTTTCAAAATTTTAGAATTCCTGGAGTGTGTGACCACAAATGGGCTGCACAACATCTCATACTCTGTACCATTGCTGTACGAGAAGTAGCACACCACATTAGATGCCTAAAAATAGAAAGCAACCAATCTTGATAAAAGAAAACAAAACAAACACACTTAAAAGCACACAAGGCTCAAATTGTAACAACATATGAGCAATCTCTTCTACCAGGGCTTAATGATTCCAGGGTGGTATACAACAATCTTCACAGACTTCTTTTCTAAAGAAATTTTGTTGATCGTTTTTAGTGAATTATACATAAAAAGCAATTAAAAATGAAATATTTCAGACCTGCTCTTGGGGCAGGCTTGCGTTGTGGTTGGGAAAATTTGAAATAAATTTGGTGGGAAGTTAATGGTCGGTGGGAAGGTGTAATGGTCGTGGGATTCGTGTTGGATTAGTGAATGTAAAGAATTATTGTGAACAACTTTATATTCCAAAAAAGAATTGCAAGATTTCCAAGAAAAGATGTGTTAGAAGTGTCCCTTGGATGTGGTTGGGACATTGCAAGAGTGCAGTGGTTTAAGGGGAAGTTAGAATTGGTTGGTCAGGGAGGTAATGGGAGGTGAGGAAGAAAAAGAGAAATTTCACCTGTTAGAGAGGGAAGTAGATTTATCTTAAAATGTGAGAGACTTGGGGCCAGAGCGATAGTACAGTGAGTAGGGTGTTTGCCTTGCACGTGGCCAACACGGGTTTGATCCCCGGCATCTTATATGGTCCCCCAGCACCGCCAGGGGTGATTCCTGAGTTCTGAGCCAGGAGTAACCCCTGAGCATCAGTTTGTGTGACACAAAAAGCTTTCCCAAAAGTGAGAGAGTTGAGTGTACTGGTGTGCAGAAGAGTGATAGTTGGGATAGACGAAAGGGAAAAAGATGAAGAAACAAATGCTCTTCCCTCCTTGTTAGATTTTTTTTTTAAATTTTCCCTTTCTACAGGTAACCCAGACCTTAGAATTGCTGGTTTTCTTCCTCAAAGACATGATTTTACATCTTCAGATAGAAATGTTTAACCATATCTCACCTCTTTCTTCTCTAAGGTTTAGCATTTGTATACATATCACCCAGTTATTGTTGAAGGTGAGGATGGATAATTGCCTTTAGATCCATTATACAAGAATTGCCGTAGCCTCTTTCATCCCATTCTGAAAACAAACCTGTGGTTTCAACATCTGTAGGATTAGAATGTGTTGAATGCTGGGCAAGGAGGTGTTTTTTCCACAGTTAGAAACTTTCTATTGGAGCAACTGTGTATTACAGGTTTCATTCAAGAAAGTGGCAGTAAAAAGAAAAGCAGTACCAGGAAAATGATTGTTGTCATTCTCTTTCTAGTTTTTTTCCAAAAATATTCTAAACTTGTTCAAGAAGAAAAATTTACACAAGAACTGGCTCAGACAGTGTTGGAATGTAAGAAAGAAAAGTTGACCCGGAAAGGTAAGAACTAATATGCATAGAATTGAATTGCTTAAGTTGCTTACTATACTAGTGGAACTAATGACTATGGTTGTAGAACTAATGTAATAAAATTATTACTAATTACAATAATAATTACCAATATGGAACTAATATACTTTTATTTATATAAGTTTCTGACCAAACTAGGTAAGAACAAATATGCATATAATTGAATTGTGGACTCTACTGTACTACGCCCTACCACGCTGTGGCAAACTTCCAACCATGGACCCTTGTGTTCACTGTCCTATATCCAATATCAGACTATGTCATCACAGTCATCACTGTCATCCCGTTATTCATTGATTTGCTCAAGCGGGCACCAGTAACATTTCCATTTGTCCCAGCCCTGAGAGTTTAGCAACCTCTCCTTACTCGTTCTTCTCAACACTGCCTTATTGGAGGCTCTTTAAGGGTCAGGGGAATGAGACTCATTATTGTTACTGTTTTTGGCATATTGAATACACCATGGATAGCTTGTCAGGCTCTGATGTGCAGACAGGATACTCTCAGTAGCTTGGTGGGTTCTCCGAGAGGCAAGATCTTGATCTGATCTCTGATCTGATCTTGTCTGATCTCAAAAGTCATACTATGTTTTTCATTAAAAATTTTTTTAATTAAATCACTGTGAAATAAACAGTTGCAAAGTTGTTCATGACTGGGTTTCATCATACAATGTTCCAACACCCATACCTTCACCAGTGTACATTTCCCACACATATCAATAGTTCCAGTAAGATTCGTGGGTAAAGTATATTTAAGAACTGTTTCATAACTGTTTTAAGTGTGCATCTATATCAGGCCTCAATTATTTTGTGTGCATATTTTTAATTAATCTGTGAAAAAGTGATTGCATAGCTTTTCAACTTCTTCTCTGTTTTGCTACACTTGGCGGTGTTCAGGTCTTAACCCTGTGCTTCAATTAGGAATTACTCCTTGGCGGTGCTCTGAGGATATTATAGGGTGTCAGGTGTAAAACACAAGTCAGCAAGTTGGCAGGAAAGTGCCTGCCCATTGTACTCTACCTCCTTTGGATTTCCTTAGTCTTCACTTCTCTCTGTATTTTATATCAACTCTTATATCCCTCACATATTTGTTAAAACTGACTTACTCAAGAGAGATCTAATTCAGTTGTGTGTTTTTAAAAAATTTTTTTATTAATGAATCACCGTGAGGTACAGTTACAAACTTATGAACTTTCATGTTTGCATTTTAGTCATACAATAATCGTTTACTCATCCCTCCACCAGTGCTCATTCTCTTACACTAATATTCCCACCACCCCCACCCTATCCCCCACCACTCCACCCCTTTCGGTGGCAGAGCATTCCCTTTTGTTCTCTCTCCTTTCGGGTGTTGTAGTTTACAGTAGAGGTATTGAGTGGCCATCGTGTTCAGTCAATAGTCTACTTTCAGCACGTATCTTTCAAACCGAATGGGTCCTCCCAACATTCTTTACTTGGTGTTACCTTCTTTATCTGAGCTTCCTTTTCCCTCAGCATGTGAGGCCAGTTTTCAAGCCAAGGAGCAGACCTCCTGGCCCTTATCTCTACTACTCTTGGGTGTAGAGATAATCTCCCACTCTGTTACTTTATGTTCCACAGATGAGTGCAATCTTTCTAAGCCTGTCCCTCTCTTTCTGACTCATTTCACTTAACAAGATACTTTCCATGTTGATACATTATATGCAAATTTGATGACTTCGTCTTTTCTGACAGTTGCATAGTATTCCGTTGTGTAGATGTACCAAAGTTTCTTTAACCAGTCATGTGTTCTTGGGCACTCAGGTTTTTTCCAGATTTTGGCTATTGTAAAAAGTGCAGCAATGAGCATACAAGTGCAGATGTCATTTCTAATATACTCTTTTGCCTCTCTGGGATATATTTCCAGGAGTAATATTATTGGGTCAAATGGGAGCTCAATTTCTAATTTTTTGAGAATCGTCCATACTGTTTTCCAAAAAGATTGAACTAGTCGTTATTCCCACCAGCACTCAATGTGGGTCCCTATCTCTCCACATCCGTGCCGACACTGGTTGCTTTTGTTCTTTTGGATATGGGCCAGTCTCTGTGGTATGAGATGATATCTCATTGTTGTTTTGATCTGCATTTCTCTGATGATTAGTGATGTAGAACTATTTCTCATGTGTTTTTAGCTATTCAGATTTCTACTTTGAGAAAATTTTTGTTCATTTCATCACCCTATTTTTTTATGAAGTTGGATGTTTTCTTCTTGTGGAGTTCAATCGGTGCCTTGTATAGCCTTGATATCAACCCCTTATCGGATGGGTATTGGGTGAATATCATTTTCCATTCTGTAGACTGTCTTTGTTTTGGTCACTGTTTCTTTGGAGGTGCATAAGTTTCTTAGTTTAAGACAGTCCTATTTGTTTATCTCTGTTTTCACTCGCTCTGCCGGTGGCATGTCATCTTGAAGATACCGTTAGCTTCAATGTTGTGGAGGGTTTTGTCAACCTTGTCTTCAATGTACCTTATGGATTCTGGTATGATGTTGAGGTCTTTAATCAATTTTGATCTGACTTTTGTACATGGTGTTAAGTAGAGATCTGAGCCCATTCTTTTTGCATGTAGCTGTCCAGTTTTGCCTGCACAATTGATTAAAGAGGATTTCCTTGCTCCATTTCACATTTCTTACTCCCTTATCGAAGATTAGATGATCATATATCTGGGGGGGAGGAGGATTTGTCAGTATATTCAACCCTGTTCCATTGGTCTGCGGCTCTGCCTTTGTTCCAGTACCATGCTGTTTTCAATTATTACTGCTATGTAGTAGAGTTTAAGGTTGAGGAGGTTGATTCCTCCCGTTTTCTTTTTCTCAAGAATTGCTTTAGTTATTTGTGGGGGCTTATTTTTCCATGTGAATTTCAGGAGTGTTTGCTCCATTTATTTGAAGATTGTCATGGGTATGCTTATAGGGATCACATTGAATTTGTACAATGCTTTGGGGAGTATTGCCATTTTGACTATGTTAATTCTCCCAATCCATAAGCAGGGGCATATCTTTCCATTTCCTCGTGTCCTCTTTTATTTCCTGAAGTAGCATTTTGTAGTTTTCTTTCTACAATTCCTTTACCTCCTTTGTTAAGCTGATTCTGAGGTACTTGATTTTCTGAAGAACGATTGTGAACAGGGTTGCTTTTTTCATGTCACTTTCTTCTCTCTCATTTTTGTGTATAGGAAAGCCATAGACATTTGGGTATTGATTTTATAGCCTGCAACTTTACTATACAAGTCTATTGTTTCAGGAGTTTCTTGGTAGAGGTTTTAGGGTTCTCTAAGTATAGTACCATATCATCTGCGAATAGTGAGAACTTGATTTCTTCCTTTCCTATCTGAATGCCCTTAATATCTTTTTCTTGCCTAACCGCTATTGCAAGTACTTCCAGTACTATATTGAACAACAGTGGAGAGAGCGGGCATCGTTGTCTCATCCCTGATCTTGAGGGAAAGCTCTTAGTTTTTCCCCATTGAGAATGATGCTTGCCATAGGCTTGTGGTCGATGTCTTTGACTATATTGAGGAAAGTCCCTTCTATACCCATTTTGGCGAGGGTTCTCATCATAAATGGGTGCTGAATCCTATCAAATATTTTTCCTGTATCTATTGATATGTTCATACGGTTTTTATCTTTTCTTTTGTTGACATGATGGATTATGTTGATTGATTCTGAATGTTAAACCATCCTTGCATCCCTGGGATGAATCCTACTTGGTCGTGGTATTTGATCTTTCTGATGAGTTGTTGAATTCTATTTGCTAGTGTTTTGTTCAGAATCTTTGCATCCGTTTCCATCGGGGATATCGGTCTGTAGTTTGGGTTTTTTTTTTGTGTGTGTGTGTGTGATGTCTTTGTTTGCTTTTGGTATTAGGGAGATATGAGCTTCATAGAAACTGTTTGGGAGAGTTTCTGTTTCTTCAATTTCCTGGAAAATCTTGAGAAGAACTGGCAATAGGTCCTCTTTAAATATCTGGAAAAATTTGCTAGTGAATCCATCTGGACCTGGGCTTTTGTTTTGGGGAAGACTTTTGATTACAGTTTCAATTTCCTTGATATTAATAGGACAATTCAAGTATTCCATATCTTCTTGATTAAGTCTTGGGAGATTATAGGAATCCAGGAATTTATCCATTTCTTCTAGGTTCTCTTGTTTCGTGGCATACAGACTTTCAAAGTAGTCTCTGATGATCTTTTGAATTTCTTTGGTTTCTGTTGTGAAATCCACCTTCTCATTTCTGATTCAGCTTATTAGGGTTCTCTCTCTCTTTCTTTGTGTGTCTTGCTAGTGGTTTATCAATCTTTCTTATTTTCTCAAAGAATCAGTTCTTGGCTTCATTGATCTTTTGGATTTTTTGGGGGTTTCCTTGTCATTAATTTCTGCTCTAAGAGTTTTATTATCTCTTTCATTCTGCCTGGTTTGGACTCCTTTCATTGGTCCTTTTCTAAGATCTTGACCTGTGAAGTCAATTTGTTTATGTGGGCCCTTTCTTCCTTCTGAGAAGTGCTTGCAGAGCTATAAATTTTGCCCTTAGCATAGCTTTAACTGCATCCCACAGGTTCTGATAGCTCATGTCTTCATTCTCATTTGTTTAGAAGTATCTTTTGATTTCTTCCTTGATTTCCTTCCTGACCCACTCATTGGTAAACATTGAGTTGTTTAATTTCCAGGTGTTTGATTTGGTTTTCTGTGTCTGTAAATGATTAACTTCTATCTTCAGTGCATCGTGGTCCGAAAAGATAGTTGATGCAATGTCTATCTTCCTGATTCAGTTGAGATATCTTTTGTGGCCCAGCACATGGCCTATTCTGAAAAATGTTCCATGTGCACTGGAAAAAAATATGTATTCTTTTTTGGGGGGACATAAAGTCCTGTATCGATATATTAGCCCTCTCTCTTCTATTTCTTCCTTCAAAACCATTATTTTCTTCTTGAGTTTTAATCTTTAATCTATCCAGAGGTGATAAGGTAGTGTTGAAGTCTCCAACTACTATAGTGTTGCTTGCAATGTCCTTCTTAAGGTCTGTTAGCAGTTGTTGTAGGTATTTAGCTGGTCGCTCATTGGGTGTATATACGTTTAGTAGTGTGATTTCTTCCTCCTGTACATATCCCTTGATTAATAAAAAATAGTCTTCACTCTCCCTTCTAATCTTTTTCAACCTGAAATCTTTGTTGTCCAATACTAGTAAAGCCACCCCAGCTTTTTTTAGGAGGTTGTTTGCTTGCAGGATTGTTTTCTATCCTTTGACTTTGAGTCTGTGTTTGTTCTGATTGTTCAGATGTGTTTCTTGTGGGCAGGAGAATGTTGGGTTTAGTCTCTGAATCCGTTTTGCCACTCTGTGTCTCTTAATTAGTGAATTTAGATCATTGACATTGAGAGAGATTATTGCTATATAGTTTTGTGTCATCTTTCTGTAAGGGTTTGTTGTGCTTGTAGGGGTTTGTCTTGTCTTACAGTAGCCCCTGTAGTTCTTCTTTTAGTTTTGGTTTTGAGTCTATGAAGTTCCTGAGCTGTTGTTTATCCAGAAAATAGTGTACAGTTCCTTCCAGTTTGAGTGAAAGTTTAACCGAATAAAGTACTCTTGGTGAAGCGTTCATTTCATTGTGTTTTTTCACTATATCCCACCATTGTCTTTGGGCTTGGATGGTTTCCTCTGATAGGTCTGCTGTAAATCTAAGAGTTGCTCCTTTATATGTGATTTCCTTCTTTGACCTTGCTGCTTGCAGTATTGTGTCTCTATTTGTGGCATCCATCATCCTAACTATGATATGTCTTGAAGTTTTTTGTTATGGTCTCTTTTAGCTGGCACCCTTCAGGCTCCTTGAATCTGGATGCCTGATTGTCCAGCTCTGGGAACTTTTCAGCAATGATTTGTTTAATTGTGGCTTTTTCATTGGGGTTGCTTACCTGTCCTTCTTGTACTCTGATGATTCTAATGTTTTTCCTCTTGAAATCATCCCCTAGAACTCTGATTCTCCCTAGAGCTATTTTGAGGTCTCTTCCCATTGTTTTTTGATTGCTGTAGGCTTCCTGACCTCACACGGGTCCCGGGGCTGAGATCTCCAAGCCTACTCGGATCAGGGCTAAGCATCCTCCACCCAGATCCTACAAATTCCAGTAGGCGGGGGTCACACCCACCAACTGGCCCCCTGGCGCCGTGTAATCCCATCAACGGCCAAGACTCAGAGACTATAAAACCCAGCTCCCGGAAGCGCGCAGCTGCAAATGCAGCCGCACGACATCTTATCATCTTATTCCTACTTTGGACAAACTGGCAGGCTACCGAATGTAACCTGCCCACACGGCAGAGTCTGGCAAACTCCTCGTGGCGTACCCAATATGCCAAATACCAGTAACAATGAAGGGTCTCATTTTCCTAACTCTGAAAGAGCCTTGAATATGGCACTTTTAAAAAAAATCTCAGGGCTAGGACAAAGGAGACCTTACTGGGGCCTGCTCGAGGCAATCGACGAATAACAGGATGGTTGTGATTGTGATTGTAGGCTTCCTGAAGCTCATCTTCCAGCTCACTGATTCTGTCTTTGGCTGTAGCCATTCTACTGTTGAGGACACCACTGAGTTTTTTTTTTTTATTTATTTCATCTACCAAATCCTTTATTCATGACACTTCTTTCTGTAGCTTTTTTATTTATGCTCTCATTTCTTACTGTATTTTCTCGACTGTCCGTTCCATTATTTCTTCATGTCCTCCTTTAATTTACCGGATATCATCTATTCCATCGTTTCTTCACATTCATTGAACATCTTTCAGTATTTTATCCCTAAATTCTTTGTCAGAGAGCTCATATTTGTGAGTAACGCCTATTGAAGCTTCTGGACCCTTTTCATCATCCTCTCTTCCTGGTGGGATTTGCAATTTTTCTTCATGTTGTTGTGGTGGTATGGAGGAGTGACTGTCCAGTTCAATATCCCTATTCTCTCTTGTTACAATAGAGGACTCTGGATGAGCTTGGTCGATGGTGGTTGCCTTTTTATTTTCCCCTTCTAGAACATGTCCTTCCTCTCAGGTGTTTCCCTGTTCTTTAAGTGAGAACTCCAGGGAAGATTTCAGAGAATGTGATCTTTTATATTGGACTTGTACAACTTCTTGTATACATTATTGTGCAGATGAAACTGGAATAGGCTAGCGGCCTATTGGCCTAATGTGTTTGGGATAGTTAGGATGTTACACATGAACTTTGGCAATGAAGACTGAGATGCGACACCAGACTGCTGTGTACGGGAAAATAACTGTGACCCAACAAGAGACCATGCCCACTTCGGCAGAGGCCACACCTCCTGGAGTGCTTTGGCTAGGGAGCTGCTAAAGGGGATCATACACCTGAGTGGGGAAAAATGCAGCAGCGCTGTGGATTGGTGTGCAGCACACCAGGGTGGCAGTCCGGGGGCTGGGGTGGAGGACTGGAAAGGTCTTGGTCCAAGAAGGTGGCTGGAACACGGGAATGGAATAATTTCATTGTACTTTAAGAAAACACAAACATTTCATGTATTCAAATGGTTTCTTAGAGAATATACAAAATAATTATTTGATATAGTTGAAGGCTCTGATATTCTATTTTGTTTCATTTTCCTCTACTTAGGAAGAAACGCAAATGACAACACAATCTCCTTGTGGGTTGCAATGACACCAAAGACTGACACCTTAAACAATACATATTTATTTCTTCTAGACTTGGAGGCTGGAAGTAGAGATCAGGTGCCAGCAGGATTGGTTTCTGTTAAGGAGGGACTCTCTGGATCAAAGATCACTGTTTTTTTTGGCTGTGTCCTCAAATGACTCCTCAACTTTCCATATGTGGGGAGAGGGAAGAAGGAGAGAGGGAGAGAGGAAAAAGAAGAGACAAAGGAAGAGAGGGAAAGGAGGCGAGAGAGGAAGGAGAAGAAAGGAAAAGAAATGGAGGAAGAGAGAAATGGAGAGGAGGTGGAGTGGGTGAGGGAGAAAAAGAGGGAGAGAGGGTAGAAAAGAGAGGGAGAAACATTTCTGATGTATGTTTCTCTTTTTGAAACATCAAAGTTTTATTGGGTTAAAAGGTCTCATTGCTTTGACTCAATTTAATCAAACTTATCTTCTAAAGGCACTGCCTCCAAACATAGTCACATCAAGGATCACAGTTTTAGCATCTGTGTTTTAAGGGAACACAATACAACCATAGAAATTTTGAGAATATAATGGTTATTGGCTAAAGAGTAATTTTCCACTGAAAATGGGACATTTTTGCGTTTTCTTCTGAGAGTCTGATTTTTTTTATGTATTTATTTATTATGTTTTTTCCCCTTTGCACACTCTGTGGTTCTCAGGGTTATTCTGGCACTCACTCTAGGATCACTCCTGGTGGGTCTCCGAAGGCCATTTGTGATACCGAGAATTGAATTTGTGTCTGCCATGTACAGGCAAGCACCCTGCCTGCTGTACTATCTCCCTAGCTGCCAAGTCTGGGCCTTTTAGAAATATTTCGGTTCTAGCTACCTTTACTGACTGCACACAGGCAAGGAAATGGGGAAATTCCTGTTATTGCCTGATGGAGGTGGGTTTGACCTACACGATGCATGATGGTAAGGATCCTGATTACTATTCGGTGAACATGGGCACAGTAATTCCACAAGATCTCTTTGCTCTACATTTAATAATGCACTGACTTTAAAATACTTGCGTTGGGCCAGAGTACAGTGGTTATGGCACTGGTCTTGTATGCGGTCACGCAAAGTTTCATTTCTGACAATAAGTATGACCCCCTAAAGACCACTAAGGTGCAATCCTGAGCACAGAAACAGGAGTAGCCCCTGAACATGGCTGGCTGTGATCCCCAAACAATGAAATCATCACTTGTCTTATATTGTACTAATATGACTAAATTATCAACACAGGGAAATCCTGGAGCTGCTGCCCGAAGAATTGGAAGCCATTTGGTTCACATTGCTACTTTATTTCTTCTGAGATAAGAAATTGGACTGGCAGCAAGAAGCACTGTGAAGGGATGCAGGCGCATCTGCTGGTGGTCGACAGCAAGGAGGAGCAGGTACTTTCCGGTCAACGGTGGAGTCACGGTCCTGCCAGCTCTGTACCCCTCTCCTGCTTGGGAGGAAGTTCTCACAGTCAGGAGTGTTGCTGCCGAGTCATAAAGCTTGGAATAAAAGAGACGGGAGCGGACATCTAAGTTTTGGCATTTTACCTATTCTTTGATTCCATTTTAATTCTCCCCATTATTACAGTGGGGTATATAGAGTAAGATGTGGAGGCTTGAATGGAAAGATGGGTATATTTGAACATGAATTATCAGTTAATTATATGAACCTACGAACATTTTATAAATGATTGCTGTTTAAATAGGGGCTCTTTGTGGCCCTGTGCTGAGGTTATTAACCTCTCATAGCAGAGAGGTTCATCTACTAGCGGTCGATCACCTTTTGTCGTGTCAGCCTTAAGCTTGACCTCCAGCATATTGTAGTCAATTAAGAATTACTGGTGGATTAGGGTGGCCTGCTTCTTATGGTCTCCAAGCAGTAAGAATATGACAACAACTATAACAACAATAAGCAGAAAGAGAAAACAAGGAAGAAATGATCAATTGACAAAAACCATGAAGTGAAATAGCCATAAGGAAATCAAAAGCGATAAAGTGAAATAACTTAAGTTATCAAAGGAATTCATATGAAAAATTTCTTCTCCAGAGCTTTGAAGACTTCCAATTTCTATGGATGAAGTGGGGGTGAGGGTGAGTGTCCATGTCAGCATGGACAGAAATCTTTGCCCGTTGGTTGGGCAATGCAGTTCTCTAACTGACTCTGTTCTGAATTCCTATCAGTTTTCAGTACAGAAGAGGTTCTTTTCCTGGTCATACTGTTCTACTGTTCACGGCCGCGCAACATCCTATTATGACATCTTATTATCTTATTCCTACTTTGGACAAACTTGCAGGCTACCGGATGTAGCCTTCCCACACGGCAGAGTCTGGCAGATTCCCCGTGGCATACCCAATATGCCAAATACCAGTAACAGTGATGGGTCTCATTCTCCTTAAGAGCCTTGAATATAATCTCAGGGCTAGGATGAAGGAGCCGTTACCAGGGCCTGCTTGAGGCAATCGACAATTAACAGGATGATTTGTGATTTGTGATTGTGTCTGTTCTTGTGATCTGGGGACATCAGTGTGCAAGTTTATAAGGTGTCCTATCTATGCGGCTTTGAAGAGAGGCCTGAACACCTAAGACAAGCACCATTCTCAAGAGAGATGCCTTTGATCCTGTATTGTTCAGTCACAGAAAACCTAGATCTGTGAACTGGAACTTGGGTGCCTTTTCATAGACCCTTACATTTTGCTGTTCTTTCTCCTAAGGTTTTAAAGAATTCAAATCTAGGGCAATGCTACATAAATTCTCACTCACTTCTATTCTTTCCTAGGACTTTATCATCAAGAATTTGGAAAATAAACGATATTATTATTTGGGGCTGTCAGATCTGAAGTATGGTCACTGGGAATGGGTTAATGAGACACCATACAATTCAAGTGTCACGTGAGTGTTGAATTGGGTAAGGGGATCCTGAGTCCTGCAGACTGTAGGGACTTTAGGACCCTCCAACTTGTAGCTTTTAGAACAATAGGGCTCGAACATAATTTCTGGACATTAGTTTGCATGTTTAATGTGCATTCTGCTCTAATCACCTCAAGAAGTCCACAGAGCATTCTTGTCTCTTTCTCTTTGTAGAAATGAGGACACTGAATTTAGAGAGCTTAGATAACTCAGGACAGGTTTCTGTATTGGAAATGATGATCTTCCAACCCAGGTTTATTTGATAAGAAAGCATGTGCTTGTAAAATTTACATATTCAAGATAATAAAATTTGGGAAGAAAAATTATAGCCATTCTTAAAATGCAATCTCTGCCCTAAAGCAATAAGCTAAATTCTGATAGTCCTAAAGTATCTTATATTTATTTAGTAAAAAAAAACCAGTTAGGCCAGACTGACTGTAGAGCCTGTAGGGTCTTTTCCTTGCAGACACTTCCCCCCACAACCTGGATCTATTCCTAGCAACCCATATGGTCCCCCAAAAACTCATTCCTCATTCACTCATTCCTCATTCACTCACACACTCATTCCTGAGTGAAAAGCCAGGAGTAACCCCTGAGCAAATCTGGGTGTGATGCAAAAAGCAAAACAAAACAAAAAAAACCAAAAAACATGAACTCTTAGATACTTAAGTACAATTAAGTTAGTTAATATCTTAGAGACTCATGCGAACTATGTGAAATATATACAGATAGACTCTAGTTCGATTTTTTTAAATTATGATCAGAGTAAAATATAATAATCTTAGATATTAGTATTAGAATTCAAGATATTTATTATAAGAAATGAAATTTTAGTTATTTTTAGAAGTTGTTTTTCCCTTAAGATTTCTATAAACTCTCTGGCATACAAAGTTGTTCATGATGATTTTATAAAGGTTCTCAATATTCCAACACCAATCCCACCACCCTTACACTTTCCCTCCAACATTGTCTCCTACTTTTTCAACCACCCTTCAAACTATAGGAGGCCCTTAGTAATTTATATTACATTGCTTGTTATCAACAGCTTGCTAAAAGAATGATTATAAATATTTCCCTAGAAGAAATGTAGTGAAGAGTGTTGTATCTCACCATGGAGCCATTAAGTTCTTGTATAAGAGATTACTAAGACGTTGATACAGGTGGAGTCTCCTTTTTATATTTTATTCTTCAATTGTTACCATCTACATAACATCCCATCCAATCGTGTATGCTGCTCTTAGTTTATCAGTGTAAAAGAATTTGAGGTGTTGCACAGCCACAAAATCTTCAGGAAGTCCAAATTTTTTGATGGGTGATATAGCTGGAGTTAAATTATTAATTGAATGGCAGCTTTGGAGCCTGTGTGTGTGACTTCTGGGGCTTCCAGAAGTACAGGGGGATGGGGGGAGGTAGCCCACCCCAAAGTCTGTGAAAGTCTGGATGTGATTTCAGTTGCATAATCTGCCTACTGAGCTTTTCCTGTGGATTCCTTTTTGGGTGAGGCTCACCTGAGAAGTGGAGTCCAGTCAGGATCATGGTGATGATTGTGAGGAGTGTGCTGCTGGGCTGTGTTTGAATGGGAGCTAGGCTCACACGTCCCTCTCTGGGATGCCCTTGATGATTCAGCCTCGTGCAGAGTTTAGACGCATCGAATCAAAGATATTTTAAATAAGTCTCATTCTCCAAAAGTGGTTAATTACAAACAAAGTCCATGCTATCTATATGACCAGGATAAAAGTTTTGATCACTAAAAGGAGCCCATGGAGGATCCTCGCCAGGATGGAAGAAGCAGGCTGAAAGTAGACTATAGACCAAGCATGATTGCCACCCATTGCCTCTTTTGCAAACCCAGTAAGAGAGAGAGAACAAAAGAGAATGCCCTACCACAGAGGCAGGGAGGGATGGGGGTATGGGGGGTGGTGAGAGGGATTCTGGGATCCGTGGTGATTGGAAATGGGCACTGGTGGAGGGATGGGTATTTGATCATTGTATAATTGAAACCCAAACACAACAATTTGTAAGTCTACAACTTAGCTCATGATGTCTCACTAATAAAAATTAAAACAAAATAAAGGGAGCCCATGGAATCAGGGCACAGGCGTGAATTGAGAGAGGCAGGTCTACAGGGAGGGTTTCTGACACAAGAGGATGGGGCAGCTCTGGGGCATGGCAGCCCCATTTTCAGGGGAAATGCCAGCAACTGATGGATAGGCCATGTGCGAGGAGTGGAAAGCAATGATTTGTGTGTCTCTGACCTGACCTCCATAACGTTCTATGGTAGCCCTTAGTTTCACTGTCTCTTTTCAAAGACAGTTTGAGAAACATACATACCCTGTTCTCTTTTTTTCAGGTTCTGGCACCAAGGTCAACCCGATAATCCCCATGATCACTGTGTTGTGTTACAGTATAATTCCGTATGGTACCACTGGGGCTGGAATGATATTCCTTGTTCCTTGCGTCAGAATTCAATTTGTGAGATGTTGATGATCTACTTATGAATAGAACTTTCTCCATGAACCTGTGGTAGAGTTGTCTTTGTTCCTTACAATGAGAGGTAATTGGCTTTTGTGCATATCTTATGGGATTGACAAAGAAGCTTTCTGCAGTCTACATTTATCATGGTACCTATTTCATCATTTATTCATTAAAAATCAACAATTACTGAACATTTTTCAGTGAAGACTCCATATCAGAGAACCATCGACAACTAGAGGGGACTGGACTCTCCTAAGTTTTGTCTAATTTCTCTGGAGTTGGCTGTGTTTACATTATGTGGCTCCCTATCTTCAATGCTCTCTTTATGGATTGATCAATGGGAAAAAAATACCAACTGTTGATTTTGGTTTTTCTGAGCTAGATGGATCATTCTGAACTGAAATCACATTATGAAACATTTGAAAATCAGTGCAGGTTCATGGAGGAAAAGCTTTAGCTTTGACCTAGTACACTCTCTCTACATTTAATCATGTTTTGGGTGATGAACAGACTAATATTCCTCAGGTATTTTAATATTGGTTTAGTGTTATTATATCTTGGACTATATTTAAATATCAGTTATGAAAACTGAGATAAAAACAAAATTTTCCTGGGCTGAAATAGGGGCTTCTCGAATTGTTAGGCCTCACCAACAGGGCCGCAGAACAGGCAGGAAAGTCAAGGAAGACTTTTAACACCCGAACCCTTTCTACTCCCAACACATCACACACCAGAGGTTATATTTTAGGGGGTAGTGGTCACAATCAAAATATTAATTAGCATATATTTTTTACTTCTTTTTACTTTATGAAAGCTCTGTGATTTACAAAGTTGCTCATAGTTGAATTTTAGACATACAGTATAGCAGCACTGATCCAACCACCAGTGCCAACTTCTCTCCCTCCTCCACCAGTGTGCCCACGTGCCCTCCCTAAACCTCTCCCCACCCACCGTCAATTCTCTTGTCAGGTGCCTATCTAAGTTTGGTTGTTGAAGTCTTGATTTCAGTGTTGTTGATCCTGTGGTTTGGATATTTTTCTCAATCATTCCTTTCCTCCAACTTTGTACCTTAATCCCCCGATCTGGCCCCTCCTCTCTCTCCCCTCTAGTCTTTCTCCTCCCTGAACTCTGGGCCCAAGGTTGATCTGGCATCTCCCCTTTAAAACATTGCATTTATAGTGGTATTTAGAATAATCAGATGAAGAATGTTTATATTTAAATTGTCTCTTTCCTCCAGATCACCTTGTAAGAACCAGCTGCTCAGGCTGTGGCCTGGGTATGGAACCAGAAAGCTATAAAACTCCTTTGAGAACCTGTGTTTGCTACCAAGGCACTCTGGATATTTTCATGGAAGGATGTACCTCTTGTGAAGGAGAAATAAACCTGATTTCATGGGCTCCAGTCCTGTCCTATGATTCTTCTCCCATGGAAGGGCAAGAGCCCATCACCATGAGGATTTCTTGGCAATAGTCTTGGTTTCAGTGTCATACTTGCTCTGTGTGAAATTTTGTCCAAATAGTATATTTAAATTTTTTTAAGTAAAGTTCTTACAATATGCTACAGTATAAAACAGCATATTTGATAGATTGAGAACAATATAAAACAACATATTTGATAGACCGGGGAACTTGTCCGGTGCAGACATAGGGACAGAGACAGTAAAAAGTGAAGGAATAGTAGTTTATTGGGGTCCTTTCCCAGATGGACTCTACATTGACCTCTTGAGTAGCTGGATTAGAGATTTGTCCTGGGAGAGACAAGGGGCAGGGGCTTTTAAGTGGTCTTAGCAATAAAAGGTGCAAACACCAGTGAGATGCGTTGGACATGTCCATCTGTTATCTGTAGGGGTTCCTGATGTGAGGAAGGATGGAATACAGACTCGTAGCTTTCTAGGTTGCTGTAAGTCCTGTACTCAGGCTGGCAGAGAAGGGGAGGGTGATCTTTGATTCTACATTATCTCATAGACAGTCGCCATTTGTTCAGAGAAAACCTTTCAATATTTACAATAAAACCAATAATGTATTGTCTAGTATGATCATTGTAATAGATCATGATGAATCTCAATCTCAAGCGTTTATCCTGTGGGCCTCTTGAGACTATGTGCTTAATGCAACCCAATGATTGTGCTTGTCACCCTGTTTTTGTATTCATTTAAAGATTCATCTAGTCACTTATATACCTTTCTTATATGTCCATGGTTTGAAGGATTTTCCAGTTTACTTTCAAGAAAGCAATTTGTGTTCTGGGGTAATTGGGAAATTGATTTACAATAATGATAGGGAACTATGGTTTCAGTAAAATTGGGGTGGAATAAAGGTAGACTAAAATGGTTTGGAGTAATTTCTTTGTGGAAGTGTCGAGTGATCATGAATGGCAGTGAAAGATTTTGTGACATTCATCAATCCCACAACTCTCTTTCCTCTTTTCCTCTATGTTGCTCTTTATGAATGTGTCTCAGAGGGTGTTTCCTTTCCTTTTCTCTGGAGCCACCATCAAATTATATTTACATAACTGACTATGTGAACTTTGTGCTTAAAAGTGATATTTAGCTTCATGCCTTACCGAGGTCACAAATTTTCCCCTTCGAGCGGCTCTCCGACATGCTGTGGCTCCAGAGGCACAAGTACATAATGCAGAGCCTGGCAGCTTGTGGCAGAAATGTGAATGGACTATCTATGCGTTAAACTACGGTGCCATGCCTCTCCGGGAGGGAAAGGTTGTCTCTCCCTCCTGCCTTGCCCCCTCCCCACCCCATAGCAATGTGACTGCCGCCTTAGAGCTTATTGGAAAGCCAAGTATGAGCCAGCAGTGACAGGGGGGAACTGAAGTCTCATGGGAAGGGGATGCGGTATGGGGTCGTCCTTCACGTCCTCCCGAGGTCATATGTTGCCCACCAAGAGCAGCTTTCTGGCACGGCCATGGCTCCAGAGGCAAAGAAACCAATCTCATAAGTATCTGGCTCTTGGCAGATATCCCTCCAGACTTAATTAGTAAAATATCAGAAATCGAAAATCATATGGTTCTCATAACCAGCTATAGAAAACAAATTATTTCACAATGCATTTACAGCATTTCTGATTGTTGGGTGGAAACTCTGAATAATAATGGTGCACCTTTTGTCAAAAGAATGAATGTTATCAAAGTAGCGAGAGAGTTAAATAGAAATCATCTGCCTCAAAGGCATTGGGAGGGGTAGGAGGGGGGTATATTGGGGTTTCTGGTGGTGAAAAATGAGTAATGGTGAAGGGAAAGGTGTTTGATCATTGTATGACCGAGACTTAAACCTGAAAGCTTTGTAACTTTTCCCACAGTGACTCAATAAATAAATATGACAAAAAATAAATAAATAAAAGTATTTTTAAAAAGTGATATTTAAATGAAAAAGCATCTGTTGAATTCCAATCAATGTAAAGAACTTAAAAATAATAATAACATACTTCTTTTTATTTATTTTTAAAATGTACAGGTAGGGTGTTCGCCTTGCACCCAACCAACCCAGCTGACCCAGGTTTGATTCTTTCACCCCTCTTGGAGAGCTCGGCAAGCTACCGAGAGTATCTCGCCCGCATGGCAAAGCCTGGCAAGCTCCCCAGGAAGTATTCGATATGCCAAACACAGTAACAAGTGTCACAATGGAGACGTTACTGGGCCTGCTCAAGCCAATCAATGAACAATGGGTGGACAGTGCTACAGGGCTTCTTTTTTTGACTCTTGGAGCCACACCCATCAATGCTCAGGGGTTACTCCTGGCTCTTAACTTAGGAATTACTCTGGGCAGTGCTCAGAGGAGAATATGGAATTCCAGGATTCACACTTATTCAGCCATGTGCCAGGCAAAAAGCCCTACCCGATGTGCTATTACTTTGTCCCAAATAGTGTTTTTCAAAAAAACAAATTAGAGCGCTTGAGCGATAGTACAGCAGGTAGGGCATATGCCTTGCACGCATCCAACCCAGGTTCAATTCCCAGCATCCCATGTGGTCCCCCAGCACCACCAGGAGTGATCCCTGAGTGCAGAGCCAGGAGTAACCCCTGTGCATCATCAGATGAGAGAAAATACAAATTAGAAATCTTCTCATTCTTATATAAGAAAGGGCATAATTGCACTTAAAAATCTACTTTATTATTCACTGTCACTGTCACTGTCATCCCGTTGTTTATCAAGTTACTCGTGCAGGCACCAGTAATGTCTCCATTTGTCCCAGCCCCGAGATTATAGCAGCCTCTTCTTACTCATTTTTCCCACTGATTGGAGGCGCTTCTCAGGATCCGGGAATGAGACCTGTTATTTTTACTCTTTTTGTCATATTGAATATGCCGCAGGGAGCTTGCCAGGCTCTTCCGTGCAGGCAAGATACTCTCCATAGCTTGCCGGGCTCTCCAAGAGGCATATATGTCTATTTCTCTCTATGATTTGTTGCGTACTGTCTGAACTCCACCAAACATGGTGTGGTAATTATGGGAAATGTGTAGGAAGTGAGTCTCCTGCCCCCGCGCCTGACTGTCCTCGCCGCCAGGGCCCCTTGCAGGGGAGCGGGTTGAGCTTTCCTCCCCGCCCTGACCAGGGCTCCGGCAGCCAAATACCTCCAGGACCAGTCACCACCATGCTGAGACCACTCTCCACACACATGAAGGTACTGGCAGAGGGACAAAGTCACGTGGGTTCCGGGGACGAGATCTCCAAGCCTACTCAGATTTGGGCCGAGCATCCTCCACCCAGATCCTCCAAATTCCAGTAGGCGGGGGTCACACCCACCAACTGGCCCCCTGGAGCTGTGTAATCTCATCAACAGCCAAGACTCAGAGACTATAAAAACCAGCTCCGGGAAGAGAAGAGTGCAGTCTCCTGCCCCTGCGCTTGACTGTCCTCGCCAGTGGGGCCCCTTGGAGGGGAGCGGGTTGAGCTTTCCTCCCCGCCCTGACCAGGGCTCCGGCAGTCAAAGACCTCCAGGACCAGCCACCACCATGCTGAGACCACTCACCGCACATATGAAGGTACTGGCAGAGGGACAAAGTCACGCGGGTTCCGGGGCCGAGATCTCCAAGCCTACTCGGATTTGTGCCGAGAATCCTCCACCCAAATCCTCCAAATTCCAGTAGGCGGGGGTCACACGACATCCTATTATGACATCTTATTATCTCATTCCTACTTTGGACAAACTGGCAGGCTACCGAATGTAGCCTGCCCACACGGCAGAGTCTGGCAAACTCCCCGTGGCGTACCCAATATGCCAAATACCAGTAACAATTATGGATCTCATTCTCCTAAAGAGCCTTGAATATAATCTCAGGGCTAGGATGAAGGAGACGTTACTGGGGCCTTCTCGAGGCAATCGACGATTAACAGGATGATTTGTGATTGTGTGATTGTGTAGGAAGTATCTTATGAGGTTCAGAAAGAGGCCTGGAGCATGGCATGGTGGGCTAGCAAAGGTTGACTGCCGGAGCTTGGTCCTTTGGGGCGGGGAGGGCTCTAACCCAACCCCTCTGGCGCACCCCTGCTGGCATGGTTATGGGGGCGTCATTTTTATGCTCCATTCTGGGAGAAGGAGCCATGAGTGTATTATTTTAATATTAATAGTAATAAAATGTCTTTAGGGTTATTTCATATGTGTAAGCTGATTCTTCATTATTCTCATAGTTGCATATGACAATGATTTCTTTTTGAAAATTTTATGTTATTTTATTAAAATAGTTAAAAATTGAATCACCGTGAGATAGACCCTTACAAAGCTATTCAATTGGGTTTCAGTCATACAGTGTTCCAACCCCCATCCCTCCACCATTGTACACTTCACAGCCAATACTTGTTTTTCAACACTGAATTCGGGCAAGGCTTCTTATTCTGTAATAAGAACTCAAATCCACTAACGTATATTTTTACCATGGTTCTACCCAAAAGGAAAACTATCATAGCAAGTGCTATATCAGAAAATATCAGTAGCAATTGCAATGAAAGTATACTAGTGTTACCACAGTGAATAAAGTGCAGATTCTTTCATTTTAATTGATAGAATTTACTTTGATTTTTTACATAGCAGATACTATAAGGTAGATTTATGTTTTAAGTTAAAGAGCACATATTTTATTTTTTTCTTAAAAAAGAGGTATTCTCAAATTACTCCTGAAATGATTCCAGATAAAAGTTCTGCTTAACCACCTTCCATAGAGGGAGGCATTGGGTGGTGAGTGGGAGGGGGTGTGATGTGAGGATACTGAGGACAATTGTGCTGGGAAATGTACACTGATGGAAGGATGGGTGTTGAAATACTGTATGACTGAACTCCAATCATGAACAGCTTTGGAATGGTCTCTCTTATACTGATTCAAAAAAAGTGAAAATAAAAAGTTCTTCAGAGCAGAACCAGGTAGACAATAGAGTGGTTAAGGTATTTGCCTCGTATGCAGTTAAACTAATTCTTATAACATATCAGTTTTATTGTGGTACTAATGTTTACAACACTCTCTATGCTATTCAGGTGTACATTATTTAAATATGTCACAGACTGCCCGTTTCTATCAATATTATTTGGATGACTCACAGCCTCCTTCTCCCCCTTGGACAATGTTATGGACAAAGTTTTGAGTTCTGATGACTTTGGTCCTTTGTTGTTCACTTACTGTTTCTTTCTATTCTACATTTGAGAGACCTTTCAAAATATTTATTGTTTTGGCTTTTGTTTTTGGCCCAGAACTGGATATGCTAAGGGGTCCCACCTGGCACTGCACTCAGCAATTACTTCTCATAGTGTTTGGGGACTTCCTGAGATGCTAGGATGGAACTCAGTCAGTTGCATGCAAGGCAAGCATCCTAGCATATGTACTATCACTCTGCAATCGAAAGCAAGTTTCTTCTGATCACAGAAGGGACTGAGAACCAAGAAAAGGAAGAAAACTTGAATGAAATCTTTGTGTAAGATTGGAATTCAAGGTATGATTATTCAAGGGCTTAATCCTGGCTATGTGCTCAGGAGTTGGGTGATCATATGGAATGCTGGGGATTGAACCCCAGTTGGCCATGTGCAAGGCAAACACACTACCTGCTATACTATTGCTCCAGCCCCAAACACTACAGTTTTTAGAGTTCAAGGGCTAAGTGAGATCTTTTCTGTCTTCAAAATTTCTTAAACCCTTGAATTTATTTCCTGACACCACCAAAATTTTGCAAGTCGTGTTACTGTATTAGTCTAATGTTAACCATTTTAAATGCCTAACCACAACTTTTTGCTAAATAACCTCTAATATAGTGTTCTTTAAAGATAAATATCGAAAATATCTATTTAAAATATTCTTAATACTGATGCTTTTAATAAATTGGGTGTTATTTATTAAATTAGGTTTAATAAATTGTTATGTAATAAATTGGGTGCTATTGATTTTTAGAAGTGGGCAAGGCCTAATTTTCGGGGGGCGGCTGCTTACATGGCCGCAGGTCGTTTACTCATACCAAGAAATCTACTACCTACACCTACACACCAACATGAAGAAACAACACAAATCCCCACCACAGGGAGAGGACGATGAAACGAGTCCAGAAGCCTCGCTAGGTGCTATCCACGTAAGGGACATCTCTGACAAAGAATTCAGATATGAAGTCATGAAGATGTTCAATCAACTCAATGAAACAGTCAGACAGATATCCACTAAATTGAAAGAGGACATGAAAGAAACAATGGATTGCACAATCGATAAAATACAGGAATAAATGAGAACAGAAATGGGAAGGCTACGCACAGAAATGGCACGAATCAAAGATTCCATAGATGAAATGGAAAAACTCAGTCTGTGTCCTCAAAAATAGAATGATCACAGCTGAGGAAAGAATCAACGACCTGGAAGACTAGCTGCACCAACCCAACAGGCAACAACAAACAGTGGCAAAGGAACTCAAAATAGCTCTACAGAGAATCAGAGTCCTAGGAGACGATTCCAAAAGAAGCAACATTAGAATCATAGGACTACCAGAGGCTCAGGGAAACAATCCCAATGAAAAAGCCATGGTTAAACAAATCATCGCAGAAAAATTCCCAGAGCTCCACAATGCAGCCATTCAGATTCAAGGAGCCCAAAGGATGCCAGCTAAAAGAGACCCTAACAAAAACACTTAAAGACATAATCATAGTTAGAATGATCGATGCTGCCAATAGAGACACAATACTGCCAGCAGCAAGGTCAAAGAAGGAAATCACATACAAAGGAGCACCCCTTAGATTCACAGCAGACCTATCAGAGGAAACCCTCCAAGCCCGAAGGTAGTGGTAAGATATAGTGAAAAAACTAACTGAAATTAATGCTTCACCAAAAATACTCTATCCTGATAAATTCTCACTCAAAATCGAAGGAATAGTACACTATTTTCTAGATAAACAGCAGCTCAGGAACTTCATAGACTCAAAACCAAACCTAAAACAAGGGCAAAAGGGGCTACTATAGGACAAGACAAACCCTACAAGCACAACAGACCCTTACAGAAAGATGACACAAAACTATATAGCAATAATCTCTCTCAATATCAATGGTCTAAATTCACCATTTAAGAGACACAGAGTGACAAAATGGATACAGAGACAGAACCCAACATTCTGCTGCCTACAAGAAACTCATCTCAACAGTCAGAGTAAACACAGACTCAAACTCAAAGGATTGAAAACAATCCTGCAAGCAAACAGCTCCCTCAAAAAAGCGGGGGCGGCCATACTAGTATCCAACAACATTAATTTCACGTAGAAAACGATTAGAAGGGAGAGCGAAGGCTATTTTCTCTTCATCAAGGGATACGTACAACAGGAAGAAATCACACTCTTAAATATATACGCACCTAATGAGGGAAGAGCTAAATATTTAAAACAACTGCTAACAGATTTTAAAGAGGACATTGCTAGCAACACAATAGTACTTGGAGACTTCAACATCACCTTATCACCTCTGGATAGATCAACAAGTACAAAACTCAGCAAGGAATCATTGACTTCGAAAGAAGAAATAGAAGAGAAAGGGCTTATAGGCCTATACAGAGCTTTAGCCCCCACAAAGAAAGAATACACATTCTTCTCCAGTGCACATGGAACATTTTCCAAAATAGTCCATGTGCTAGGCTACAAAACATACCTCAATAGAATCAGGAAGATAGAAATAGTATCAACCATCTTTTCTGACCAGGGTGCACTGAGGATACAAGTGAATCACACACAGACACGGAGAACCAAATCAAACATCTGGAAATTAAACAACTCAATGAATGCTGAACAACGAGTGGGTCAGGAACGAAGTCAAGAATGAAATCAAAAGATACCTGGAAACAAATGAGAGAGAAGACACGAGCTACCAGAACCTATGGGATACAGCTAAAGCCATGTTAAGGGGAAAATTTATAGCTCTGCAAGCATATCTTAGGACTGTAGAAAGGATGCACATAAACATCTTGACTTCACAGCCAAGACCTTAGAAAAGGATCAACAGAAAGAGCCTAAGTCAGGCAGAAGGAAAAAGATCATAAAACTTAGAGCAGAAATCAATGACATGGAAACCAAAGAAATAATCTGAATGATCATTGAAACCAAAAGCTGGTTCTTCGAGAAAATAAACAAGATAGATAAACCACTAGCAACAATCACTAAGAAACAGAGAGAGCGAACCCTAATAAACCGAATCAGAAATGAGAACGGGATATCACAACAGAAACCAAAGAAATCCAAAAGATCATCAGAGACTACTTTGAAAGTCTGTATTCCACGAAACAAGAGAACCTAGAAGAAATGGATAAATTCCTGGATTCCTATCATCTCCCAAAACTGAATCAAGAAGACCTAGAGTATCTGAATAGACCTATTAACATCAAGGAAATTGAAACTGTAATCAAAAGTCTTCCCAAAAACAAAAGCCCAGGTCCAGATGGATTCACTAGCAAATTTTTCCAAACATTTAAAGAGGATAGACTGCCAGTTCTTCTCAAGATTTTCCAGGAAATTGAAAAAAACGGAAATTCTTCCAAACAGTTCCTATGAAGCCCATATCTCTCTCAGTCCAAAAGGAAACAAAGACACCACGAGAAAAGAAAACTACAAGCCGATATCCCTGATGAACACGGATGCGAAGATTCTCAACAAAATACTAGCAAATAGAATTCAACAACTCATCAAAAAGATCATATACCATGACCAAATGGGACTCATCCCGGGGATGCAAGGCTGGATTAACACTCGGAAATCAATCAACATAATCCATCATATCAACAAAAGAAAAGATAAAAATCATATGATCATATCAATAGATGCAGAGAAAGCATTTGACATGATCCAGCACCCCATTATGATGAAAACCCTTGCAAAAAGGGGGATAGAGGGGACTTTCCTCAATATAGTTAAAGTCATCTACCACAAGGCTACAGCAAGCATCATCCTCAATGGGAAAAACTGAGAGCCTTTCCTCTAAGATCAGGGACGAGACAAGGATGTCCACTCTCTCCACTACTGTTCAATATAGTACTGGAAGTACTTGCCATAATGATTAGGCAAGAAAAAGATATTAAGGGCACCGCGGTAGGAAAGGAAGAAAGCAAGCTCTCACTATTCGCAGATGATATGATACTATACTTGGAGAACCCCAAAACCTCTACCAAGAGACTCCTAGAAACAATAGGCTTGTATAGTAAAGTTGCAGGCTATAAAATCAATACCCAAAAGTCCATGGCTTTCCAATATGCAAATAGTGAAAGAGAAGAAAGTGACATGAAGAAAATAATCCCGTTCACAATTGTGCCTCAGAAAATCAAGTACTAGGAATCGGTTTAACTAAGGAAATAAAGGACCTGTACAAAAAAAAAAAACTACAAAACGCTACTTCAGGAAATAAAAGAGGACACCGGGAAGTGGAAAAATATCCCGTGTTCATGGATGGAGAGAATTAACATTGTCAAAATGGCAATACGTCCCACAGCACTGTATAAATTCAACGTGATCCCTATTAGGATACCCATGACATTCTTCAAAGAAATGGAGCAAACACTCCTGAAATTTACATGGAACAATAAGTCCCACGAATATCTAAAGCAATTCTTGGGAAAAAGAAAATGGGAGGAATCAACCTCCCTAACGTCAAACTCTACTACAAAGAAGTAATAATTAAAACAGCATGGTACTGAAACCAAGGCAGAGCTGCAGCCCTATGGAACAGGGTTGAATATACTGACATCTCCCCCCGAAGCGTACGACCATCCAATCTTCAATAAGGGGGCAAGAAAAGTGAAGTGGAACAAGGAAAGCCTCTTGAACAAATTGTTTTGGCAAAACTGGAGAGCTACATTTAAAAAAGTGGGCTCAGATCTCTGCCTAACGCCATGTTCAAAACTAAGATCAAAGTGATTAAAGACCTCAACATCAGACCGGAATCCATAAGGGACATTGAGAAAAAGTTGGCAAAACCTCCATGACTTTGAAGCTAATGGTATCTTCAAAGATGTCACGCTGCTGGCAAGCAAATGAAAACAGAGATAGACAAATGGGACAATCTTAAACTAAGAAGCTTCTGCACCGCAAAAGAAACAGTGACCAATATACAAAGACAGTCTACAGAATGGGAAAGGATATTCGCCAAATACACATCCAATAAGGGGTTGATATCAAGGATATACAAAGTACTGGTTGAACTCCACAAGAAGAAAACATCCAACCCCATCAAAAAATGGGGAGATGAAATGAATAGAAACTTTCACAAAGAAGAAATCCGAATGGCTAAAAGGCACATGAGAAAATGCTCCACATCATTAATCATCACGGAGATGCAGATCAAAACCACAATGAGATATCATTTCACACCACAGAGACTGGCCCATATCCACAAGAACAAAAACAACCGGTGCTGGTGCGTATGTGGTGAGAAAGGGACCCTCCTTCACTGCTGGTGGGAATGCCGACTGGTTCAGCCCTTTTGGAAAACAGTATGGATGATTCTCAAAAAATTAGAAATTGAGCTCCCATTTGACCCAGCAATACCACTCCTGGGAATCTGTCCCATAGAGGCAAAAAAGTATAGTCAAAATGACATCTGTAATTGTTTGTTCATTGCAGCACTCTTTACAATAGGCAGAATCTGTAAAAACCCTGAATACCCGAGGACAGATGACTGGTTAAGGAAACTTTGGTACATTTACACAATGAAGTACTATGTAGCTGTTAGAAAAGATGAAGTCATGAAATTTGCATACAAGTGGTAAAGGTAAAGGTAAAGGCCCTCCCGTTGATCGTCGATTTGCTCGAGCGGGCCCAGTAACGTCTCCATTGGAGACTTTGTTGTTACTGTGTCTGGCATATCGAATACTCTCGGTAGCTTGCCGGGCTCTCCGAGAGGGGTGGAGGAATCGAACTCGGGTCGGCCATGTTGGCCGCTTGTAAGGCGAACGCCCTACCGCTGTGCTATCACTCCAGCATACAAGTGGTACTACATGGAAAGTATCATGTTAAGCGAAATGAGTCAGAAAGAGAGAAATAGACATAGAAAGATTGCATTCATCTGGGGACCATAATGTAACCAAATAGGAGACTAACACCCAAGAATGGCCAAAATTAGTACCAGGAATTTTACTCCATGGCTTGGAGGCCAGCCACACATGCTTGGGGAAAAGGGAGCTCAGATAGAGAAGGGAGCACCAAATAAAGGGTATTGGGAGGATCCTCCCAGGATGGAAGAAGCATGCTGAAAGTAGACTATAGACCAAACATGATTGTCACCCATTGCCTCTTTTGCAAACCACAACACCCAATACGAGAGAAATAACAAAAGGGAATTCCATGCCACAGAGGCAGGGTGGGATAGGAGAGATGGGGGGATGGGAGGGATACTGGGATCCGTGGTCGTGCGAAATGGGCACTGGTGGAGGGATGGTATTTGATCATTGTATAACTGAAACCCAAGCACAAAAATTTGTAAGTCTAAAACTGTACCTCATGATGTCTCACTAATAAAAATTAATTAAAAAATAAAATAAATTAATTAAAAAATAAAAACAAAATAGTCTTAATACTGATGCTTTTAATAAATTGGGTCTTATTTATTTGTTTGGTGTTTGAGCCACACCTACTGGTGCTCAGGGCTTTCTCGTGGCTCTGTATCAGGAATTAGTCCTGGCTGTTCTCTAGGTTTCATGTAGGATGCCAGAAATGGAATCCAGGTCAGCTGTTTACTGAAAGGCAAGGGCCCTACCCACACTCTCTCAGCATCTGGAGTGTTTTTGATGGAGCTTTGAAACTTTGACGTATGTTTTCTAGATTTATTTAAAATGATGATCGATAATATATTTTCAGCCACTTCTATAAATATGACAAGAAAAGCATAACAATTTCTATCCACTCAGTATAAAAAATGTATTAATGTAAATTATAGTTGTAAGTATATGGTAAAGGCCCTCCCGTTGATCATCGATTTGCTCGAGCGGGCCCAGTAACGTCTCCATTGGAGACTTTGTTGTTACTGTGTCTGGCATATCAAATACTCTCGGTAGCTTGCCGGGCTCTCCGAGAGGGGCGGAGGAATCGATCTCGGGTCGGCCATGTTGGCTGCTTGCAAGGCAGACGCCCTACCCACTGTGCTATCGCTCCAGCCCTGCTATCGCTCCTGTGGAATACTTCGGAATTGTTTTGTTCTTCGTGATTTATCTGTGTATTTCTCCAATTTAACATGGTTTTATTTATTTATTTAAGTTTTGCTTGTTGGTTCACACCCGGCGATGCACAGGGGTTACTTCTGGCTCTGCACTCAGGAATTACTCCTGGCAGTGCTCAGGGGACCCTATGGGATGCAGGGAATAGAACCCCAGTCGGCTGCGTGCAAGGGAAACACTCTACTCACTGTGCTATCACTCCAGCCCAGTGTAATACGATTTTGTACTTTAATATTGATTTGAATCTAGGGCCATACTTTTTATTGGGCAGGCAGCTCTTTAGTTTTAAAATGCGAGTTCCTGTAGATGATTCACAGGGAAGATTTCTCAGTTCCTCTTTTTCTTTTCTCCTTACGTTCATCCTCATGAACAACCTCCAAGTTGCAGCAAATACTGCATCATCTCAGCGACAGCCCCTGATAAGCCCACACTATCCCCAGGCAGAACCACCTGGGTTGCCTCCTCCAGGCAAGACAGTAGCTGGCCCAGCAGCTACCGTCGCAGTTGCCAGAGTGGCTGGAGCAACGGCACAACCAGATGCCGAGTTGAGTGCCCGGTGCCAGCCAGCATTAGCGGCAGGGTGACCCCGGGACCCAGCTGGCCCAGGGCTGCCAGAAGCCACTTCCTTGGGACTGACCACGAGAATAGAAAGACCCTGAGACACCTTGATTCTTCTGTTTCCCTTTGGCCTCACACCCTAACCCCTATTTATAGTAACAATGTCTCCAGACTTCTCAGTGGGTACAAAACAGTGCCCTGTCCTGCCCCTAATCTGGTAGGTGTGCCCAACGCACCCCCCAAGCCCTACCCCTCTGCAGAGACCTTGCAACAACCCTGTGCGAGGGCTACTACAGGGACACATTGGTGTCCGGTTTTTGCATCCCCTCGGGTCTGCCCAGACATTGTGGACTGTGGGAGCCCCAATGGAGGGATCTGGTGCCACCCTCCACCTCCAGGAGGGCGACTGGAGGGTCCCCATGGCAGATAATCTGTGTCCCCACGAGCGTGGTCAAGGCAGTTGGGGACACCCCACTAGCCACTGTCCCCCCATCTCCATCAGTGACCGAGCTGCAACTTGTGTAATAGTGAGAAATAAATTTATGACTCAAAAAAATAAAGTTTCCTCTTTTCTTTTTCTTCCCGTATCTCCTACTAGGTTTCCAAGTTCCTATTTTTATTACATTTTTCTTCTGAGTTTGAGAGTTATGACTTTCGCTGTGTTTGTCTTGGGGTTCAAACCTCTGGCTGAGGCTTTCAGTTCTCCTGCAATTCCTCTGAGCCTGTGTGATTAGTGGGACCTCGGTGCTCCTGCAGAACTGTTGTTCTCAGAGTGACGGGAAGGCTGGCGTGAAGAGAGCACAGCTTCTCTCCTCAATATGACGACAGAGATTACCGACGTTGAAATGAGATTCAAAAACAAAGCCCAGACCTCCGGCACCCCATCACAGGCCCCTGCAGGTAAGAAACATTTTCTGCAAGTTCATAATAGAAGAAGGATGGAGAAGGAAGAGTTTCAGCAAAGCATAGGTGACATTAGTTGCTAATTTTTCTACTAAGTGCAGCTGGGAAATGCAGGGTGTTAGTAGCTTGATTTGTCTAAAAAGAAAGAGGGAAAGGAGTGACTACTCCAAAAGTGAGGTGTGAGAACGTACCCTCATCCATACCCCAGTCATGATAAGGGGAGTGCTGTTAAGTTGAGTGTTGTTCTGCCTTTTGTGTTGAGTGTGTCTACAGTCAAGAGATCAGTGTTCAGCTCTTGAAACCAGATGCAGCACCTTTGATGAATGAATGAATAAATGAATGAGTGGGCTCCATTCCTTGTTTAGTTAGAAAGGAAGAGGATTTCAGGGACTGTGTGTGTTCATTTCTTAGTTGTGTACTCACAGATAACAAAAGACCTCTGCAGGTTAAAGACTAGAAAGTCTTACAAAGACAGTTTATTACTTCTCAAAGGAAATAGCTCTGCCATTAGAAAATTCTTTTCTTGGTGGTGCTTGGGAGTTATTCCTGTCTGCACACTCAAATATCACTCTTGACAGGGCTCAAGAATCCACGTGAGGTATTAGAGATTGAACCTGGGTCAGCTGAGTGCAAAATAAGCACCTTATCTGCTGTACTATTTCTATGGCCCCACCCAAAAATTTCATTTTATACCAGATTCCAAGATGCATTAAATACAGTTTTGGGAAATGGAGCAAGGTGACTAGAGTAGCATGTAATATATATTGCACAGAGAGAAAAACAGAGAGAATAAAAGCATATATAATGTAAGAAACTAAGAAAAACTATGTGTGTGGTCATAATTGTTCATGTTTTCCAAAATGTAGAAATATAAAAAATTCTCACGAAAATTTCTTCTTTCTATAACAGAAAGTGCATATAAACTTTACCAAATGTTGACATATTCATTATAGAAAAATACAAAGTTCAAATTTATTTATTCTTATCATCTAGAGATACTAGTAGTTTAGATTTTAGTGCCTATAATTCCAGATGTAAGTAAATATAAGCATTTCTTTTGTAAAATTGAAATCATATTATGTTACTGATGGAGTTTCTCCTTACTGGGAAATATACTACAACTTTGAGAAAATTGATTTCTTTTTTGCTTGGGGTCCATCTCAGAGCTGCTCATAAGCTCCTCCTGGATCCCTTTGGGCGGGGGGGGTCCCTCCCAGTGTTGCGTAGTGGATCATGTGTTGGTAGGAAGGCAACAGGGGTCTCCAGCATGTAAGGCATGCACTCAGTCCTTTGAGTTATTTCTCCAGCCAAATAGTTTCTGTCATTGAAGTAATATTTGTTTATTACAGGGCTTTAAAAACTTTCCTACTTGAGAACTCTTCTCATGGGAATGCAATGTGGGTACAAACTGCGAGAAAGACCTCAACTTCATTATGTGGTTGGTTCTGAAATACCTTTAGGTCATTGCATGTTCAGAAACATTTTGATACATTTTACTACAAGACTTGACAAGGGTTGACTCCAAGACTTGACTGCTATGCCATTACTTAAAAACAGACAAAAGATTGAAGGAATAAAAATCCAGATAACTATTTACCTGTAAACTGAAGTACCATGCAAATAGAAAAGAGAGTATTGAAGAAAAGCTGCTGGTACAAAAATTGATCATGCTGAAATTTCCATGATTTCTCAAATGGGGTGAATTCCCTCCCCGACATTGCAGTATTCATGGATGCACTTGCAGTTACCCCCACAAACTAACTCCAGTGCTACCCTGTCAGCTCTTCTACCAGCCTTGCTTCAGAGACCCATAATAAATTTTGGAAGAATTCAAAAGCCACAGTTAAGCTCAGACCCGTGCAAGGATGAACAGACGGGGTTAATTGGAGAGTGATGGGTTGGCCTGTCCCCGCCGAAGTAGAACCCCAGGCAGCTGCTTGCTCCCACAATCCAAAATCGCCTCCATATCTGGGCCTGATTGTGCTGTCTCAGGACAGACCTCATTGAGACCTAATCGAATGACAATTCTGGTATGTATTTTTTTTTGTGACTGAAATCCCCAGGCCATCAATAATTTCGCGTAGATAGAGATATAAAATTTATGATAAAAAAACAAAGACCGTATGATAAAATAAAACTTCTTGAACAAGGTGGCAGGAAAACAACTGAAAAAAACATAAAACATAAAACTAGATCATGACTTAACATGATCAAAAATGAACTCAAAAGGCACTGTAGCACCATCCTCTCATTGTTCATCGACTTGCTCCAGCGGGCCTAGTATAATGTGTCCATTGTGAAACTGGTTGTTACTGTGTTTGGCATATCGAATACATCATGGTTAGCTTGCCAGGCTTTGCTTTGTGGGCAAGATGCTCTCTGTAGCTTGCTGGGCTCTTCGAGAGGGGCGGAGGAATCAAATCTTGGCCGATCAGGTCAGCCGCATGCAAGGCAAACACCTTAACCCTCTGTGCTATTGCTCCAGCCCAAAGGAAACAACATCAAAAAAAAAAGAGAGAGAAGAAAAGAAAAGAAAGAAAGAAAGAAAGAAAGAAAGAAAGAAAGGTAACGAAATCAGAATACAGAATGAGGACTGTATAAAACTAATAAGTTTTTGTCCAGAAAAATCATAAATAAATCATCCCATATATCAAAACAGCAATATAAAACCTGGAGAAATGTTTGCATATTGTTTTTTGATGAGGGTCAATATCCAAAAACCATAAAAAACTCCCACAACTCAACATAAAAATAGCAAGCAAGCGAAACACAAAGTGGACAAAACATTTGAATACACACTGTGCTGTAGCACTGTCCTCCCGTTGTTCATCGATTTGATCTAACGGGCAACAGAAACCTCTCACAACAAATTGTAAGACTTGTTGTTACTATTTTTGACATATCGAATACGTCACAGGTAGCTTGCCACTCTTTGCCATGTGGGCGAGATATTCTCGGTAGCTTGTCGGGATCTCCGAGAGGGGCAGAGGAATCGAATCCAGGTCAGCTGCGTGCAAGGCAAACTACCCACTGTGCTATCGCTCTAGCCCATGTTCCAAAAAAATCCCCAAAGATGTCCTATGAATTCATGCAAAATTCTTCAGTGTCATTATAAGGACACACTAAAATCAGAACTACAATGAAATATAGCCTCACACCAATGAGAATGGCCTATGTAAAAATATTGGAAACAGTGTTGGCAAGGATATTGGGGAAAAGGAACTCTGACATACTTTTGGAGAAAAAGAAATTGGTGTACCCTGTAGAAAATGCTATAGAGATTCCTAAGAAAAATATACATGAAAATTCCATATAATCAATGAGAACATTCCTAGTTATTTATGTGAAAAACAGGAAACAGTCAAAGAAAAGAATGTGTTTACCTCTGTTTTCATAACACAGCGGTAGGATGTTTGCCTTGCGTGCAGCCAGTCTTGCTGAGCTGGGTGCGATTCCTCCGCCCCTCTTGGAGAGCTTGGCAAGCTACCGAGAATATTCAATATGCCAAACACAGTACCAACAAGTCTCACAATGGAGACGTTACTGGGCCCGCTCGAGCAAACTGATGAACAATGGGAGGACAGTGACAGTGACATTATTCACATTGGCAAAAAACATCATGGAATAAACATACATGGGCGTCAAGAGAAGGCTGGATAATGAAATTGTCGTATATGAACTCAATACAAATTTTTGTTAAAAAAAAGATAAAATTCTGATTTTTCGAACAAAATGGATGGAACTTGAGGTGCGTATGCTAAGTGAAATAAAGAAATGAAGTACATTTACTAGATCATTGCACTTATATATGGAATATAAATCGCTAAAGCAAATGAATTTACAGTACCCAAGAGGAGAGAACTGGTCTTGGGGCTAATTCAGTGGTAGAGTGCTTACCTTAAAAGCATGAGGTCAAGAGTTTGATCCCCATCGCTGCCCCTCATGCCAAGTGTGATTCTGGCAGCTTTGCTGTTCATGATTCATGGTGCCACAGAGGAGTCTGTGCCCCACCACCAAGTGTGTTCCAGCTCTTCAACCGCATGTGAGCGGTGAGCACCACCACGAAAGTGTGTAGCATTGCAACTAGGTGGTCATTTCCTGTCACAGCAACCAACAGCAAAGTGAAAGAAAGGGAAGAAACCCTAGGCCAAATAAATAAATAAGTACAAAATGCAGTAAAACTAACTCTTAGAAGAGTTTTGTTGGAATCTTTATTAATTACAAAGGTGGGAGGAAAGGTTCTTTAATGGCAATAGAACTCTGGTGATAGGTATGATAAGACTTGTATACATATAGGAATGTGAAAGCAACCCCCGGAAATTCCATAATATTGTAAATCAGTGAAAATAAGAATTACATAGCACGTGTTAAAAATACTAGGTTGTGTAGTATGGACAATTCTCAAAAAATTAGAAATTGAGCTCCCGTTTGACCCAGCAATACAACTCCTGGGAATATATCCCAGAGAGGCAAAAAAGTGCGAGCGGCACTCCAGCACGGCCACGGCCCCAGAAACACAAGGACTTAATGCAGAACCCGGCAGCTTGGAGCAGAAAAGTGAACGGACTATGCGTTGATGCAGGCCATCAGGTCTGTCCAGAGGGGAAAGGGTGTTGCCCCATTCGCCCTCTCCTCTCTGGAAAGAAAGATGGCGGCCACATGGGAGCCTTGTGGACAGCAGGTATGAGCCGGGGGTGTGGGGGCGACTAAAACCTCATGGGAAGAGGGGCGTTCTGGTCCGTCCTTCACGCCCTACCGAGGTCACCAGTTGCCCCCCACGAGCGGCTCCCCAGCACGGCCACAGTCCCAGAAGCACAAGGACTTAATGCAGAACCCAGCAGCTTGGAGCAGAAAAGTGAAAGGACTATGCGTTAATCCAGGCCATCAAGTCTGCCGGAGGGGAAAGGGTTTTGCCCCATTCGCCCTCTCTTCTCTGGAAAGAAGGATGGCGGCCGTATGGGAGCCTTGTGGACAGCAGGTATGAGCCGGGGGTGTGGGGGCGACTAAAACCTCATGGGAAGGGGGGCGTTCCAGTCCGTCCTTCACGCCCTACCGAGGTCACCAGTCACCCCTCACGAGCGGCTCTCCAGCACGGCCACGGCCCCAGAAGCACAAGGACTTAATGCAGAATCCAGCAGCTTGGAGCAGAAAAGTGAACGGACTATGCGTTGATCCAGCCCATCAAGTCTGCTGGAGGGGAAAGGGTGTTGCCCCATTCGCCCTCTCCTCTCTGGAAAGAAAGATTGCGGCCACATGGGAGCCTTGTGGACAGCAGGTATGAGCCGGGAGTGTGGGGGCGACTAAAACCTCATGGGAAGGGGGGCGTTCCGGTCCGTCCTTCACGCCCTACCGAGGTCACCAGTTGCCCCCCACGAACGGCCCTCCAGCACGGCCACAGCCCCAGAAGCACAAGGGCTTAATGCAGAACCCAGCAGCTTGGAGCAGAAAAGTGAAAGGACTATGCGTTAATCCAGGCAATCATTTCTGCCCAGAGGGGAAAGGGTGTTGCTCCCTTCCGCCCTCCTCCCTCTGGAAAGAAAGATGGCGGCCACATGGGGGCCTTGTGGACAGCAGGTATGAGCCGGGGGTGTGGGGGCGACTAAAACCTCATGGGAAGGGGGGCGTTCTGGTCCGTCCTTCACGCCCTACCGAGGTCACCAGTTGCCCCCCACGAGCGGCTCTCCAGCACAGCCACGGCCCCAGAAGCACAAGGACTTAATGCAGAACCCAGCAGCTTGGAGCAGAAAAGTGAACGGACTCTGCATTGATCCAGGCCATCAAGTCTGCCGGAGGGGAAAGGGTGTTGCCCCATTCGCCCTCTCCTCTTTGGAAAGAAAGATGGCGGCCACATGGGAGCCTTGTGGACAGCAGGTATGAGCCGGGAGTGTGGGGGCGACTAAAACCTCATGGGAAGGGGGGCGTTTCGGTCCGCCCTTCACGCCCTACCGAGGCCACCGGTTGCCCCCCGCGAGCGGCTCTCCAGCACGGCCAGGACTCCAGAACACAGAAACCAATTTCTTAACTATCTGACTTTCAGTAGAAATACTTCCAGGGTCAATAGGTAAAAGAGCAGAAATCCAAAACCAACATTTAATTCTTGAACCCAGCCGTAGAAAGCAAATCACTTCACAATGCTTTTTCAGCATGTCTGATTTGGGGGGGGGGGGGTAAACTCTAAATAATAGTGGTGAATCTTTTATTGAAACAATGAATCTAATCAAAGCAGATAGAGTGTTAACTAGAATTCATCTGCTTCACAGGGACGGGGAGGGGTGGGGGGTGGGGTTTTATTGGGGTTCTTCATGGTAAAAAATAAGTATTGGTAAAGGGAAATGTGTTTGATATTTGCATGACTGAGACATAAACCTGAAAGCTTTGTAACCTTTCCCACAGTGATTCAATAAATAAATTAAAAAAAAAAAATTAGAAATTGAGCTCCCATTTGACCCAGCAATACCACTCCTGGGAATATATCCCAGAGAGGCAAAAAAGTATAGTCAGTATAGTCAAAGTGACATCTGCACTTGTTTGTTCATTGCAGCATGCTTTACAATAGCCAGAATCAGGAAAAAACCTGAGTGCTTGAGAACAGATGACAGGTTAAAGAAACTTTGGTATATCTACACAATGGAGTACTAAGTAGCTCTTAGAAAAGATGAAGTCGTTAAATTTACATACAAGTGGTACTACATGCAAAGTATCACGCTAAGCAAAATGAGTCAGAAAGAGAGGGACAGACATAGATTGCATTCATCTGGGGAGCATAAAGTAACAAAATAGGAGACTAACACCCAAGAATAGCCGAGATAAGTACCAGGAGGTTTGCTCCATGGCTTGGAGGTCAGCTGCACACTTTAGGGGAAAAGGCAGCTCTGACAGAGAAGGGAGCAGCAAATAAAGGATGTTGGGAGGATCCTCCAGGGATGCATGCTGAAAGTAGACTATAGACTGAATATGATTGCCACTCTATGCCTCTTTTGCAAACCACAGCACCCAAAAGGAGAGAGAGAACAAAAGGGAATGTCCGGCCACAGAGGCAAGATGGGATGGGGGAGGGATGGGGGAGGGAGGGAAACTAAGATCAGTGGTGGTGGAGAATGGGCACTGGTGGAGGGATGGGTACTTAATCATTGTATAGCTGAAATCTAAGCAAAAAAAATTGTAAGTCTACAATTGTACCTCGTGGTGTTTCACTAATAAAAATTTTTAAAAAATAATAAAAAAATAAAAAAGAACATGACATATAAAAAATAGTAGGTTGTCAAATACTATATGGTGATCCAGATATTTTGTAAAATTTTGCTATTAAAATATTTAATATTCAATTATTAAATAGTCAAGTTATAACACAAATCAATCACGATCACAAATCATCCTGTTATTTGTCGATTGCCTCAAGCAGGCCCCAGTAACGTTTCCTTCATCCTAGCCCTGAGATTATATTCAACGCTCTTTAGGAGAATGAGACCCATCATTGTTACTGGTATTTGGCATATTGGGTACGCCAAGGGGAGTTTGCCAGACTCTGCCCTGTGGGCAGGCCATACTCGGTAACCTGCCAGTTAGTCCAAAGTAGGAATGAGATAATAAGATGTCATAATAAAATGTCACGTGGCCGCGAATGCGATTACAAGGCGCCAGGGGGCCAGTCGGTGGGTGTGACCCCTGCCTACTGGAATTTGGAGGATCTGGATGGAGGATGCTCGGCCCAAATCCGAGTAGGCTTGGAGATCTCGGCCCCGGAACCCGCAGGACTTTGTCTCTCTGCCAGTACCTTCATGTGAGCGGAGAGTGGTCTCAGCATGGTGGTGGCTGGTCCTGGAGGTCTTTGGCTGCAGGAGCCCTGGTCGGGGCAGGGAGGAAAACTCAACCCGCTCCCCTCCAATGGGTCCCAGCGAGCGAGGACAGTCAGGCGCGGGGGCAGAAGACTGCACTCTTCTCTTCCGGGATCTGGTTTTTATAGTCTCTGAGTCTTATAAGTTATAACACATTAATATATATTATAATTAAATGATGTATACATGTTTTACACTAAATATCAAAATATTAAGAACAGCAATCCTTAACAGTAGGAACTTATGCTCTTACGTGTTTTCCTAGGTTTCGACTATGACTGCTTTTAGTTACTTTTCTTTTAAATGTCACATTGTCTGTAGTGATGTGCCAATCACAAAAAGGTAGAAGAGGAAGGACTGGTCTGACTGTATTACTGATGAACCTAATTTGGTTTCTCTTACAGCTCCCAAAGAGAAGACTGGCCCTCCCCAAAGTAACTCTGGTTGCATCAAACTACTTTTTGCCACATTGTTGATTCTTCTGCTACTGAAAATCTCATTTTTAATCACCGTTTTCAGTAAGTAGCTAATAGAATCAGGAGGGAATATCTCCTTTACCTTATCTCTTCGGAGATAGCATTCTTTAGACACTGATAATTTTACAATGGATTTAACCAGAAGAGCTGAAGTCTTCTCTAGGGGAAACAGAACAGACAGGCATCTATTGGAAACGTGGTGCTTTATTTGAATTTAGTTACTCTACCATGAAATAATGACAACAACTTTGTTTGGAGAAAGTAAAGTATATATGTATGTGCACAACTTAGTGTTGTAAAGTGAAAATTACAAGGCATCACTATGTACATTAGACTGGGTAAATGAGGACAGATGTCTATTCCTTAGTAGTGTTGTTCAGGCCTTTTAAACTCCATTCACTTAGTTTGGGATCACCAAGCAGTAAAGGAAATGGGAAAAAGATATTTCAGGCAGAGTTTTCTAGTGAATTTTTACATTTTTCCCCCTATCAACATAGATGATGGTAAAAGCCAGTTGCAAAGAAATAGATAACCATATCCTGCTATCTGCAACATGCACATCTTTGGCTTCAGAATTTAAAAAAACTTCAGGGCCACACCCAAAAGATTTTAGGGCTTACTCCTCACGCTGTGCTCAGGGATCACTCTGATGCGACTCAAGGGACCATCTATCTATGGTACTACCACTTCAGTCCCTGGATTTAAGCGATTTTAAGATTTTTAAAAGGTGTGAAAACCAGTGCATATTTGGATGCATATTTCATTCACTATCTGGTCATTCAATATGCAGTGATAACTACTGATCTTATTATTTCCAGCATTAGGACAATGTGAAAAGAGCCATAGGGAATTTTCCCATAGTCAGAGAAGTTCAGAGATAGTGGAAAAATTGTGGAATCAACCAGTGGTTTCAACACTATATAAGTATGTGGGTGAGATGCACAGAAGACTTATATGTTTCCTGAAGGAAGCGTTTTCTAGAGCTGTGTGAATTAAGAATAACAGAGAGGTAAGAGAGCATAGGAAAATCTGGATAGCATAATTATAAATTACTAGAACATATGATGTTAAGGAACTGTGAGAAATAAAGTTGTAGATGCAAGGCATAATACCCTCAGAGCATGTAGAATGTTATGTACAATACTAATAGCCTAGAATTTTGTTTGATTGTTTTGGGGTTTTACTCCAAAATGCTAATGTCTACTGACTCAGAGTTTGGGATAGCTCCGTGAGGTGCTGAGGATAGAGATGATTACCTACTAGCAAAGCACACGGTCAACCCTTTTAACTATTTTCCCAGGCTCAATCTGTTTTTTCTCCCTGAAGGTTTTTTTTCAAATCACTTACCTCTTGCTGATGAATAGAACATTTTCAATTACTGGTTAACTTAACAAGCACTTGATTCAGTGAGTTGGCAATTGGTGAAACAATCAACTAGGAGGTTCTTTTTGTCTGACTTAAATTATTTACACACAAACAGTCAGGTACCAGTTGCAGATAACTTAGTGTTTGAAGAAAAGGACGTAAGTTGGCAAATATGGGCAATTTAGGCACATTTATTTCAGAATTCCCCAGACTAGCCTGAGTTATTGAAGCCCTAGCCAATCAGGGCGTTCAAACTCAATACATCAGGATCCTCTGTGAGCTGTATTATGGATTCACTGCCAGGATCTCACCATTCTACAAAGCATGATCATCCATGTCAAGAGAGGGGTTCGGCAGGGTGATACTATTTCACCAAAACTCTTCAGTGCCACCCTCAAGAACATCATGCGGCGACTGGAATGGGAAGGAAAGGGAGTGAAGATAGATGGTTGGCAACTACACCATCTCCACTTTGCTGATGACATAGTCCTAATAATACCAAACATCAACCAAGCGGCACAAGTGCTGACCGACTTCGACCATGAGTATGGAAAGGTCGGATTAAAACTGAATCCCACAAAGACAATGTTCATGAGAAATAGTCTTGTTCCTGACATTCCATTCACTCTCAACGGAACGACCATCTCTGAATGCAACATTTATGTATACCTAGCTCGAGAACTCAACATGACGAATGACCTGGCACCTGAGTTATACAAGAGGAAGAGAGTGGCTTGGAATGCCTTCAAGAGCCTCGAAGAAATAACTAAGAGGACGAAGAACCTCCAGCTCTGAGCACATCTCTTCGATTCCACTGTTCTTCCTGCATTAACATACGCCTCAGAGAGCTGAGCCTACAAAAACAGGATGAGAACACTGTTCGGGTCTCTCAAAGAGATATCGAAAGATCTATGCTAGGAGTATCATGCTTCACTCAAATGAGAGTTAGAATCTGGAATTCCAAACTCCCTCAACACTCAAGAATCAGGGATGCTGTCTCATTTGCCAAGTCATCGAAAATCAGATGGGCTGGACACATAATGAGATTTAGAGATGACCACTGGACTAAAGCCATTACCAACTGGATTCCATGGAACATCAAAAGATCGCGTGGCCGGCACCTACGAGATGGTCAGACTTCTTCATCAAGACTCTAAATGATCGGTTTGAGGCTCTTCATGTTCCTAGAACGAGCAGATGCCACTGGGCTACGGTAGCACTCAGCAGGGATGAATGGAGTCGTTACTGGCGCCCGCTCGAGCAAATCAATGAGTAACGGGATATCAAGTGATCAAGTGATCAAGCCTGAGTTTATTTGTAAAGTAACTTTTATGTTTCCAAGAATGAGAGTGTATGTCTGAGAAATCTCTTCTATCCACAGCATAGAATTCATCAGAATTGCTTCTATACATTCTGATGGCTAAGGAAGTCTTAAAACCATCATAGCTTTCTTGTCCTTTCCCACCTTCCCATCCGTGGGGTACATACAAAATATTGAACCCAGGTCCCTACACATGCCATAGAAACATTTTATCATTAAAATCATTTTCCCTCAGACCAAACTAAACAAAGTCATAGAGTTGTCTCAAGTTATAAGATGTAGACTATATTCCACCTGTTGAGAAGTTATATTGAAAATCAGTGTGACTACAGGAAAGATGGAAAACCATGAACTTTCTCATAATAACAGCTATTAAGAGTCACTGTAGAATGTAAAACATGGAGGAGATATTGTCATCAAATTCGACATAAAAATACATTTGTCCATAGTTATTTGAAACCTACAACCGAAACACACTTTTGAAATTCAGTTAATTGCAATACATGTACTTTAATTGAAATATGCTTTGGTAAGTTTTGTTAAATGAATATACCAGACAAAGTTGTCAATAGATAATAAAATGCTAGTTCATTATCCATTTGGAAAATAGTGATAACTTGATCCAAGCTTTGTGGCAATAAAGAGAAAAGGAGGAAGCTTTGAATAATAACAAGAAGGTAGAACCAAGGAGGTAGATCTAAAGATCATTGAGATCTAAAGATGAGGTACTATAAGAACTCAAGCATAGCTCAGGTATTTTCACGTGATAACTCAATAATGGAAATATTCACAGGTAGTAGGTTTATGAATAAGATGCAAAGTTAAGATTGGGGCACACTAATTCTTGTTGATTCTTGTACATCAAGTGGACATAACTAGTGGGAGATATATTGGCCAGATTTTGAAAAAGAAGTCTGGATTTTGGAATTATTACATGTTGCAGATGAAACTGTGGGTATTCATGCTAGCACTCAGGGAGAGGCATTTCAATGAGAGGGAGGAAAATAAATATTCAATTGAAAGAAGCACAGATAAAAAAGAATAAAGTAATTAAAGAAGCATCAGCAAGAATTATGAGGAATATTAGAATTTTCGAAGATGTGAGTAGATTAATGAGATTTAGAAGCATCAGAAAGAAAGGAGGTGCAAAACCAGGAAACAGTGGTGTCTGGATGATGAAGTGAAAAGAACTAATTTCAAGAATTGCAGAGGTCCAAAATCTCCAGGCTTTCTCAGAGTCGGGAATGGGTGACCTCCCCCCCATCTCCCTGTTCTTTCGGGAACCTGGCAGTCATTCCCACGTACTGCCTCTGGTGCCATAAGAAGCTCACTAATGGTCATGATCCAGGTATTAACAGTTAAAATTTGGAAGAGAACATCAGCAAGCTGCAGAGGTGCCTCCAGCACCCAAAGTCACCACCCAGTTAAAAATTTAACTCTAGTTGTATAACCCTCTTCAAAAGTTTAGAATTCCTGGAGTGTGTGGCCGCGGGTGGCTGCACAGCATCTCGTATGCTACCATTGCTGTACCAGGAGTAGCACACCACATTAGATGGCAAAAATGTAAAAAGCAACTAATCTCGAAAAAACAAAACAAAACAGTGACAGTTGGATAAACAAAAGAGGCAAGGTTGAAGAAACAAATGCTCTTCCCTCCTTTTTAGATTTTTAAAAAATTTCTCCCTTATACAGGTAATCCAGATCTCAGAATTGATAGTTTCATTCCCCAAAGATATGACTTTACATCCTCAGATAGAAATGTTTAACTATTTCTCACTTCTTCCTTCTCCAAGGTTAGCATTTGTATACATATCATTTGTATACTTATGTTTTCGTTGAAGGTGAAGATGGATAATTACCTTTTAGATCCATTACACAAGAATTTTCATAGCATCTTTCATCCCATCAGAAAACAAATCTGTGGTTTCATCATCTGTAGGATTAGAATGTGCTGAATGCTGGGTAATGAGGTACTTTTTCAATAGTTAGCATCCTTCTATTAGAGTAATTATGTATTACGGATTTCATTCAAGAAAGTAACAGTAAAAAGAAAAGCCTTAGCAGTACCAGGAAAATGATTGATGTTATTCTCTTTCTAGTTTTTTTTCCAAAAATATCCTAAATTTGTTCAAGAAGAAAAGTTTACACAAGACCTGACTAGCACATTGTTGGAATGTAAGAAAGAAAAGTTGACCCTGAAAGGTAAGAACTAATATGCGTAGAATTGAATTGCTACCTATACTAGTAGTAGAACTAATGACTATATTCGTAGAGCTAATGTACATATAATTATTACTAATAATTATTAGTAATTAGTGATAGCATTGAGGGTACGGCATATTCCTTCAACACAACCAACCTGGGCTCTATTCCTTCGCCCCTATCAGAGAGCCTGCCAAGTTACCAAGAGTGACTCACCTGCATGCAGGGACTGGGAAACTCACCATGACATATTCGATATGCCAAACACAGTAACAAGTCTCACAATGGAGACATTACTGGGCCCGCTCGAGCAAATCAATAAACAACAGGAAGACAGTGCTACAGTGCTATATATATATATATATATTTTTTTTTTTTTTGACTGGGAACACCTGTAAAGGCGATTAGAGGCCTTCATCTCTCTCAGAGATCCTGGCAAGTATTCCGCCCACACAGCAGACCCTGGCAAGCTACTTGTGGCATACTCGATATGCCAAAAACAGTAACAATGATGGTCCTCATTCCCCTGACCCTGAAAGAGTCCTAGAACTCCAATGGGCTACACTAGCATGCAACAGGGATGAATGGAGATGTTACTGCTCCCTGCCATGAGAAAATCAATAAACAATGAGATGACAGTGATACAATGATAATGGTACTGATATACTTGCATTTACATAAGTTTCTGACCAAACTAGGTAAAAACACTTAACTAAATTAATTAAATTTGCATATCACTGAGTTATGGACTACACTATGCTAAATCCTATCCCCCTTGTGGCAAGCTTCCGACCGTAGACAATTCCTTCTGGCCCTTGTTTCCACTGTCCTGTTTTCACTGTAATACTATGTTTTTCATTAAATTTTTAAAATTAAATCACTGTGAAATAAACAGTTACAAAGTTGTCCATGACTGGGTTTCATCATACAATGTTACTACACTCAGACCTTCACCAGAGTATATTTCCCAAACATATCAATAGTTCCAGTAAGATTCATTGATAAAGAATACTTAAGAGCTGTTTCATAGTAATTTTAAGTATGCATCTATATCATGCCTTAATTATTTTGTGAGCATATTTTTAATTAATCGTTGAAAAAATGATTGCATCGCTTTTGGATTTCTTTTCTGTTTTGTCACACCTGGAGGTTCTCAGGTCTTATCCCTGGTGCTACATATAGGGATCATTCCTTGGCGGTGCTCTGAGTGTATTATAGGGTGTCATCTATAAAACGAAGTCAGCCACATGGAAGGCAAGGGCCTAACCTTGTACTATAACTCCATTGAATTTCTTTAATCTCACTTCTCTCTGTACTTTATTTTCACTCTTATTCTTCCCACATATCTGTTTAAACCGACTTACTCAAGAAAGATCAAATTCAGTTGTGATTTAAGAAAACATAAACATTTCATGCATTCAAATGTTTTCTTAGAGATTACAGCACATACTTTTTTGGATAGAGTTGAAGGCTATGATATTCTGTTCTGTTTCATTTCCTCTTCTTTGGAAGGTACCCAATTGACAACACAATGTCATTGTGGGTTGCAATGACACCAAAGACTGACACCTTAAACAATAGATATTTATTTCTTCCAGACATGGAGGCTGGAAGGCTGAGAAGAGGTGCCAGCAGGATTGGTTTCTGTTGAGGAGGGGCTCTCTGGATAGCTGTTCTTTTGCTTTGTCCTCAAGTGACTTCTCATCTTTCCATAGGTGGGGAGAGGGGAGAAGGAGAGAGGGAGAGAGGGAAAAAAAGAGACAAAGGGAGAGAGGGAAAGGAGGCAAGAGAGGATAAGAGATGGAAGAAGGGAGAAACAGAGAGGAGGAGGAGTGGGTGAGGGAAAAAAAGAGGGAGAAAAGAGAGGGAGAAACATTTCTGATGTATGTTTCTCTTTTTGAAATATCAAAGTTTTATTGGGTTAAAAAGTCCCATTGTTTTCACTCTATTTAGTCAAACTTATCTTCTAAAAGCACTGCCTCCAAACATAGTCACATCAAGGATCACAGTTTTAGCATCTGTGTTTTAAGGGAACACAATACAACCATAGAAATTTTGAGAATTTAATGGTTATTGGCTAAAGAGTAATTTTCCACTGAAAATGGGACATTTTTGCGTTTTCTTCTGAGAGTCTGATATTTTTATGTATTTGTTTATTTATTATGTTTTTTTCCCCTTTGCACACACTGTGGTTCTCAGGGTTATTCTGGCACTCACTCTAGGATCACTCCTGGTGGGGCTCCGAAGGCCATTTTTGATACTGAGAATAGAATTTGTGTCTACCATGTACAGGCAAGCACCCTGCCTGCTGTACTATCTCCCTAGCTGCCAAGCCTGGGTCTTTTAGAAATATTTTGGTTCTAGCTACCTTTACTGACTGCACACAGGCAAGGAAATGGGGAAATTCCTGTTACTGCCTGATGGAGGTGGGCTTGACCTACACAATGCATAATGGTAAGGATCCTGATTACTATTGGGTGAACATGGGCACAATAATTCCACAAGATCTCTTTGCTCTACATTTAATAATACACTGACTTTAAAATACTTGCGTTGGGTCAGAGTACAGTGGTTATGGCACTGGTCTTGTATGCGGTCAGGCAAAGATTCATTTCTGACAATAAGTATGAACCCCTAAGGACCACTAAGGTGCAATCCTGAGCAGAGAAACAGGAGTAGCCCCTGAACATGGCTAGCTGTGATCCCAAAACAATGAAATCATCACTTGTCCTATATTGTACTAATATGACTAAATTATCAACACAGGGAAATCCTGGAGCTGCTGCCCGAAGAATTGGAAGCCATTTGGTTCAAATTGCTACTTTATTTCTTCTGATAGAAGAAATTGGACTGACAGCAAGAAGCACTGTGAAGGGATGCAGGCGCATCTGCTGGTGGTCGACAGCAAGGAGGAGCAGGTACTTTCCGGTCAACGGTGGAGTCACGGTCCTGCCAGCTCTGTACCCCTCTCCTGCTTGGGAGGAAGTTCTCACGGTCAGGGGTGTTGCTGCCGAGTCATAAAGCTTTGAATAAAATAGACGGGAGCGGACATCTAAGTCTTGGCATTTTACATCTTCTTTGATTCCATTTTAATCCTCCCCATAATTACAGTGGGGTATATAGAGTAAGATGAGGAGGCTTGAATGGAAAGATGGGTATATTTGAACATGAATTATCAGTTAATTATATGAACCTACGAACATTTTATAAATGATTGCTGTTTAAATAGGGGCTCTTTGTGGCCCTGTGCTGAGGTTATTAACCTCTCATAGCAGAGAGGTTCATCTACTAGCGGTCGATCAGCTTTTGTTGTGTCAGCCTTAAGCTTGACCTCCAGCATTTTGTAGTCAATTAAGAATTACTGGTGGACTAGGGTGGCCTGGTTCATATGGTCCCCAAGCTGTAAGAATTTGACAACAACTATCAGAACAATAAGCAGAAAGAGAAAACAAGGAAGAAATGATCAATTGAGAAAAGCCATGAAGTGAAATAGGAAAGAAATAAAAAGCAATGAAGTGAAATATCTTAAGTTATCAAAGGAATTCATATGAAAAATTTCTTCTCCAGAGCTTTGAAGACTTCCACTTTCTACGGATGAAGTGGGGGTGAGGGTGATTGTCCATGTCAGCATGGACAGAAATCTTTGCCCGTTGGTTGGGCAATGCAGTTCTCTAATTGACTCTGTTCTGAATTCCTATCAGTTTTCAGTACAGAAGAGGTTCTTTTCCTGATCATACTGTTCTACTGTTCGCGGCCGCGCAACATCCTATTATGACATCTTATTATCTTATTCCTACTTTGGACAAACTTGCAGGCTACCGGATGTAGCCTTCCCACACGGCAGAGTCTGGCAAATTCCCCGTGGCATACCCAATATGCCAAATACCAGTAACAGTGATGGGTCTCATTCTCCTTAAGAGCCTTGAATATAATCTCAGGGCTAGGATGAAGGAGCCGTTACCGGGGCCTGCTTGAGGCAATCGACAATTAACAGGATGATTTGTGATTTGTGATTGTGACTGTTCTTGTGATCTGGGGACATCAGTGTGCAAGTTTATAAGGTGTCCTATCTATGCGGCTTTGAAGAGAGGCCTGAACACCTAAGACAAGCACCATCCTCAAGAGAGATGCCTTTGATCCTGTATTGTTCAGTCACAGAAAACCTAGATCTGTGAACTGGAACTTGGCTGCCTTTTCATAGACCCTTACATATTGCTGTTCTTTCTCCTAAGGTTTTAAAGAATTCAAATCTAGGGCAATGCTACATAAATTCTCACTCACTTCTATTCTTTCCTAGGACTTTATTATCAAGAATTTGGAAAAGGAACAATATTATTATTTGGGGCTGTCAGATCTGAAGAATGGTCACTGGGAATGGGTTAATGAGACACCATACAATTCAAGTGTCACGTGAGTGTTGAATTGGGTAAGGGGATCCTGAGTCCTGCAGACTGTAGGGACTTTAGGACCCTCCAACTTGTAGCTTTTAGAACAATAGGGCTCAAACATAATTTCTGGACATTAGTTTGCATGTTTAATGTGCATTCTGCTCTAATCACCTCAAGAAGTCCACAGAGCGTTCTTATCTCTTTCTCTTTGTAGAAATGAGGACGCTGAATTTAGAGAGCTTAGATAACTCAGGACAGGTTTCTGTATTGGAAATGATGATCTTCCAACCCAGGTTTATTTGATAAGAAAGCATGTGCTTGTAAAATTTACATATTCAAGATAATAAAATTTGGGAAGAAAAATTATAGCCATTCTTAAAATGCAATCTCTGCCCTAAAGCAATAAGCTAAATTCTGATAGTCCTAAAGTAACTTATATTTATTTAGTAAAAAAAAACCAGTTAGGCCAGACTGACTCTAGAGCCTGTAGGGTCTTTTCCTTGAAGACACTTCCCCCCACAAGCTGGATCTATTCCTAGCAACCCATATGGTCCCCCAAAAACTCATTCCTCATTCACTCATTCCTCATTCACTCACACACTCATTCCAGAGTGAAAAGCCAGGAGTAACCCCTGAGCAAATCTGGGTGTGATGCAAAAAGCAAAACAAAACAAAAAAAACCCAAAAAACATTAACTCTTAGATACTTAAGTACAATTAAGTTAGTTAATATCTTAGAGACTCATGAGAACTATGTGAAATATATACAGATAGACTCTAGTTCGATTTTTTTAAATTATGATCAGAGTAAAATATAATAATCTTAGATATTAGTATTAGAATTCAAGATATTTATTATAAGAAATGAAATTTTAGTTATTTTTAGAAGTTGTTTTTCCCTTAAGATTTCTATAAACTCTCTGGCATACAAAGTTGTTCATGATGATTTTATAAAGGTTCTCAATATTCCAACACCAATCCCACCACCATTACACTTTCCCTCCAACATTGTCTCCTACTTTTACAACCACCCTTCGAAGTATAGGAGGCCCTTAGTAATTTATATTATATTGCTTGCTATCAATAGCTTGCGAACGAATGATCATAAATATTTCCCTAGAGGAAAGCTAGTGAAGATTGTTGTATCTCACCATGGAGCCATTAAGTTCTTGAATAAGAGATTACTAAGATGTTGATACAGGTTAAGTCTCCTTTTCATATTTTTTTCTTCAATTGTTACCATCTACATTACATCCCATCCAATCTTGTATGCTGCTCTTAGTTTATCAGTGTAATAGAATTTGAGGTATTGCACAGCCACAAAATCTTCAGGAAGTCCAAATTTTTTGATGGGTGATATAGCTGGAGTTAAATTATTAATTGAAAGGCAGCTTTGGAGCCTGTGTGTGTGACTTCTCGGGGTTCCAGAAGTATAGGGGGATGGGGGGAGGTAGCCCATCCCAAAGTCTGTGAAAGCCTGGATGTGATTTCAGTCGCATAATCTGCATACTGAGCTTTTCCTGTGGATTCCTTTTTGGGTGAGGCTCAACTGAGAAGTGGAGTCCAGTCAGGATCATGGTGATGATTGTGAGGAGTGTGCTGCTGGGCTGTGTTTGAGTGGGAGCTAGGCTCACACATCCCTCTCTGGGATGCCCTTGATGATTCAGCCTCGTGCAGAGTTTAGACGCATCGAATCAAAGATATTTTAAAGAAGTCTCATTCTCCAAAAGTGGTTAATTACAAACAAAGTCCATGCTATCTATATGACCAGGATAAAAGTTTTGATCACTAAAAGGAGCCCATGGAGGATCCTCGCCAGGATGGAAGAAGCAGGCTGAAAGTAGACTATAGACCAAACATGATTGCCACCCATTGCCTCTTTTGCAAACCCAGTAAGAGAGAGAGAACAAAAGAGAATGCCCTACCACAAAGGCAGGGAGGGATAGGGGGTATGGAGGGTGGTGAGAGGGATTCTGGGATCCGTGGTGATGGGAAATGGGCACTGGTGGAGGGTTGGGTATTTGATCATTGTATAATTGAAACCCAAACACAACAATTTGTAAGTCTACAACTTACCTCATGATATCTCACTAATAAAAATTAAAACAAAATAAAGGGAGCCCATGGAATCAGGGCACAGGCATGAACTGAGAGAGGCAGGTCTACAGGGAGGGTGTCTGACACAAGAGGATGGGGCAGCTCTGGGGCATGGCAGCCCCATTTTCAGGGGAAATGCCAACAACAGATGGATAGGCCATGTGCGAGGAGTGGAAAGCAATGATTTGTGTGTCTCTGACCTGACCTCCATAACGTTCTATGTTAGCCCTTAGTTTCAATGTCTCTTTTCAAAGACAGTTTGAGAAACATACTTACCCTGTTCTCTTTTTTTCAGGTTCTGGCACCGAGGTCAACCCGATAATCCCCATGATCACTGTGTTATGTTACAGTATAATTCTGAATGGTACCACTGGGGCTGGAATGATATTTCTTGTTACTACTCTCTGTATCCAATTTGTGAGATGTTGATGATCTACTTATGAATAGAACATTCTCCATGAACCTGTGGTAGAGTTGTCTTTGTTCCTTACAATGAGAGGTAATTTGCTTTTGTGCATATCTTATAGGATTAACAAAGAAGATTTCTGCAGTCTACATTTATCATGGTACCTATTTCATCATTCATTCATTAAAAATCAACAATTACTGAACATTTTTCAGTGAAGACTCCATATCAGAGAACCTTTTCATCGAGAGGGGACTGGAGTCTCCTAAGTTTTGTCAAATTTCTCAGGAGTTGACTGTGATTACATTATGTGGCTCCCTATCTTCAATGCTCTCTATATGGATTGACCAATAGGAAAATAATGCCTACTGTTGATTTTGGTTTTTCTGAGCTAGATGGGTCATTCTGAACTGAAATCACATTATGAAACATTTGAGAATCAGTGCAGGTTCATGGAGGAAAAGCTTTAGCTTTGACCGAGTACACTCTCTCTATGTTTAATCATGCTTTGGGTGACGAACAGACTAGTGCTCCTCAGGTATTTTAATATTGGTTTAGTGTTATTATAGCATAGGCTATTTTTAAATATCAGTTATGAAGACTCAGATAAGAAGAAAATATTTCCTGGGCTGAAATAGGGGCTTCTCGGATTGTTAGGCCTCACCAACAGGGCCACAGAACAGGCAGGGAAAGTCAAGGAAGACTTTTTTTTTTTAATTTTTATTTATTTATTTTTTTACAGTTGTAGATTTACAATTTTTTTTTGTGCTTGGGTTTCAATTATACAATGATCAGATACCCATCCCTCCACCAGTGCCCGTTTTTCACCACCATGGATAATATCCCTCCCACCCCCATCCCCCCATCCCCCCTGCCTCTGTGGCAGGGCAATCCCCTGTGTTCTTTCTCTCCGTTTGGGTGTTGTGGTCTGCAAAAGAGGCATTGAGTGGCAAACATGTTCAGTCCATAGTCTACTTTCGACATGCATCTCCCCTCCTGGGAGGATCCTCCAAACATCCTTTATTTGGTGCTCCCTTCTCTATCTGAACTGCCCTTTCCTCTAGGATACCCGGCTGGCATCTAAGTTATGGAGTAATCCTCCTGGTGCTGATCTCAGCTATTCTTGGGTATTAATCTCATACTTTGTTACTTTATATCCCCCAGATGAATGCAATCTTTCTATGTCTATCCCTCTCTTTCTGACTCATTTCGCTTAGCATGATACTTTCCATATTGTACCACTTGTATGTAAATTTCATGACTTCATCTTTTCTAACAGCTACATAGTACTCCATTGTGTAGATGTACCAAAGTTTCTTTAACCAGTCATCTGTTCTTGGGCATTCAGGTTTCTTCCAGTTTCTGGCTATTGTAAAGCGTGCTGCAATGAACAAACAAGTGCAGATGTCACTTCGACTATACATTTTTGCCTCTCTGGGATATATTCCCAGGAGTGGTATTGCTGGGTCAAATGGGATCTCAATTTCTAATTTTTTGAGAATCGTCCATACTGTTGTCCAGAAGGGCTGAACCAGTGGACATTCCCACCAACAGTGAAGGAGTGTCCCTTTCTCGCCACATCCACGCCAGCATTGGTTGCTTTTGTTCTTTTGAACGTGGGCCAGTCTCTGAGGTGTGAGATGGTATCTCATTGTGGTTTTGATCTGCATCTCTCTGATGATTAATGATGTAGAGAATTTTCTCATGTGCTTTTTTGCCATTCGGATTTCTTCTTTGAGAAAGTTTCTGTTCATTTCATTGCCCCATTTTTGGATGGGATTGGATGTTTTCTTCTTGTAGAGTTTAACCAGTATTTTGTATATCCTGGATATCAACCCCTTGTCAGATGTGTATTCGGCGAATATCCTTTCCCATTCTGTAGACTGTCTTTGTATTTTGGTCACTGTTTCTTTGGATGTGCAGAAGCTTCTTAATTTAAGATAGTCCCATTTATCTATCTCTGTTTTCACTTGCTTGGCCAGTGGCGTGGCATCTTTGAAGATACCATTAGCTTCAATATCATGGAGGGTTTTGTCAACTTTATTTTCAATGTACCTTATGGTTTCTGGTCTGATGTTGAGGTCTTTAATCCATTTTGATCTTACTTTTGTACATGGTGTTAGGCAGAGTTCTGAGCCTATTTTTTTGCATGTAGCCGTCCAATGATGCCAACATAATTTATTAAAGAGGCTTTCCTTACTCCACTTCACATTACTTGCACCTTTATCAAAGATTAGATGATCATATGATTGAGGGGAGATGTCAGTGTATTCAACCCTGTTCCATTGGTCTGCAGTTCTGCCTTTGTTCCAGTACCATGCTGTTTTAATTATTACTGCTTTGTAGTACAGTTTGAAGTTAGGGAGGTTGATTCCTCCCATTTTCTTTTTCCCAAGAATTGCTTTAGCTATTCGTGGGGGCTTATTGTTCCATATAAATTTCAGGAGTGTTGGCTCCATTTCTTTGAAGAATGTCATGGGTATCCTTATAGGGATTGCATTGAATTTATACAATGCTTTCGGTAGTATTGCCATTTTGACAATGTTAAGTCTCCCGACCCATGAGCAGGGGATATCTTTCCATTTCCTCATGTCCTCTTTTATTTCCTGAAGTAGCGTTTTGTAGTTTTCTTTGTACAGGTCCTTTACTTCCTTAGTTAAGCTGATTCCTAGGTACTTGATTTTCTGGGGCACAATTGTGAACGGGATTGTTTTTTTCATGTTGCTTTCTTCTCTCTCACTGTTTGCGTATAGGAAAGCCATGGACTTTTGGGTATTGATTTTATAGCCTGCAACTTTACTATACGAGTCTATTGTTTCTAGGAGTTTTTTGGTGGAGGTTATTGGGTTCTCTAAGTAGAGTATCATATCATCTGCAAATAGTGAGAGCTTGATTTCTTCCTTTCCTACCTGAATGCCCTTAATATCTTTTTCTTGCCTAATCGCTATTGCAAGTACTTCCAGTACTATATTGAACAGAAGTGGAGAGAGTGGGCATCCCTGTCTCGTCCCTGATCTTAGAGGGAAGGCTCTCAGTTTTTGCCCATTGAGGATGATGCTTGCTGTAGGCTTGTGGTAGATGGCTTTAATTATGTTGAGGAAGGTCCCCTCTATACCCATTTTGGCTAGGGTTTTCATCATAAAGGGGTGCTGGATCTTGTCAAATTCTTTCTCTGCATCTATTGATATGATCATATGCTCTTTATCTTTTCTTTTGTTGATATGATGGATTATGTTGATTGATTTTCGAATGTTAAACCATCCTTGCATCCCTGGGATGAATCCTACTTGGTCATGGTGTATGATCTTTTTGATGAGTAGTTGGATTCTATTTGCTAGTAGTTTGTTGAGGATCTTTGCATCTGTGTTCATCAGGGATATCGGCCTGTAATTCTCTTTCTTTGTGGTATCTCTGTCTGCTTTTGGTATCAGTGTGATATTCGCTTCGTAGAAACTGTTCGGAAGTGTTTTTGATATTTCAATTTCGTGGAAAAGCTTAAAGAGCATTGGGAGTAAGTCCTCTTTAAAGATTTGGAAGAATTCACTAGTGAATCCATCCGGGCCAGGACTTTTGTGCTTGGGGAGACTTTTTATTACCAGTTCAATTTCCTTGATGGTGATAGGTCTGTTCAGGTATTCCAGGTCTTCTTGGTTCAGCCTTGGGAGTCTGTAGGAGTCTAGGAATTTATCCATTTCCTCGAGGTTTTGATGTTCCGTGGCATAAAGCTTCTCAAAGTACTCCCTGAGGTTCCTCTGAATTTCTGTGGTTTCTGTTGTAATGACCCCCTTTTCATTTCTGATTCGGTTTATTAGGGTTTTCTCTCTCCCTTTCTTTGTGAGTTTTGCTAGCGGCTTATCGATCTTGTTAATTTTCTCAAAGAACCAACTTTTGGTTTCATTGATCTTTCGGATTGTTTTTTGGGTTTCCATCTCATTAATCTCTGCTCTGAGTTTTATTATTTCCTTTCTCCTGTTCGGGTTCTGCTCCTTTTTTTGGTCCTTCTCCAAGCTCTTAAGCTGTGAGGTTAGGTTTCTTATGTGTGTTCGCTGCTCCTTCCTGAGGAATGCTTGTAGAGCTATAAACTTTCCTCTTAACACAGCCTTTGCTGTGTCCCATAAGTTTTGGTAACTCGTGTTCTCATTTTCATTCGTTTCTAGGAATCTTTTGATTTCCTCTTTGATTTCCTGTCTAATCCACTCGTTGTTCAATAGTGCACTGTTTAATTTCCAGGTGTTTGATTTAGTTTTCTGTTTTTGTGTGTGATTTACTTCTAATTTCAGCGCATTATGGTCTGAGAAGATTGTTGATACAATCTCTATCTTCTTAATTTTATGGAGGCATGTTTTGTGGCTCAGCATGTGGTCTATCTTGGAGAATGTTCCATGGACGCTTGAGAAGAATGTGTATTCAGCTTTTTGTGGATGAAGTGTCCTGTATATATCTACTAAGTCCCTTTCTTCCATTGTTTCCCTCAAATGAAGTATGTCCTTGCTAAGCTTGAGTCTGGTTGATCTATCAAGAGGTGACAAAGCGGTGTTGAAGTCTCCCACTAGTATTGTGTTGCTATTGATGTCTTTTTCCAAATCTATGAGTAGTTTATTTAAGTACTTTGCTGGTCTCTCATTAGGTGCATATACATTTATTATTGTAAGTTCTTCCTGTTGTACAGATCCTTTGATCAATAAGAAATGGCCTTCACTGTCTCTTATGACCTAAGGAAGACTTTTAACACCCGAACCCTTTCTACTCCCAAGGCATCACAAACCAGAGGTTATATTTTAGGTGGTAGTGGTCACAATCCAAACTTTCATTGGTATATATTTTTTACTTATTTTTCTTTTATGAGAGCTCTGTGATTTACAAAGTTACTCATAGTTGAATTTTGGACATACAGTATAACAGCACCAATCCGACCACCAGTGCCAACTTCTCTCCCTCTTCCACCAGTGTGCCCAGGTGCCCTCCATACCCATTTCCCCCCCTCTCTCTGTCCTCTTGTCAGATGCCCATCTAAGTTTGGTTGTTGAAGTCTTGATTTCAGTGTTGTTGATCATGTGGTTTAGATATTTTTCTCAATAATTTCTTACCTCCAACTTTGTACCTTAACCCCCCGATCTGGCCCCTCCTCTATCTCCCCTCCAGTCTTTCTCCCCCTGAACTCTGGGCCCAAGGTTGATCTGGCATGTCCCCTTTAAAACATTGCATTTATAGTGGTATTTAGAATAATCAGATGAAGAATGTTTAATTTTAATTATCTCTTTCCTCCAGCTCACCTTGTAAGAACCAGCTGCTCAGGCTGTGGCCTGGGTATGGAACCAGAAAGCTATAAAGCTCCTTTGAGAACCCGTGTTTGCTACCAAGGCACTCTGGATATTTTCATGGAAGAATGTACCTCTTGTGAAGGAGAAATAAACCTGATTTCATGGGCTCCAGTCCTGTCCTATGATTCTTCTCCCATGGAAGGGCAAGAGCCCATCACCATGAGGATTTCTTGGCAATAGTCTTGGTTTCAGTGTCATACTTGCTCTGTGTGAAATTTTGTCCAAATAGTATATTTAAATTTTTTAAGTAAAGTTCTTACAATATGCTACAGTATAAAACAGCATATTTGATAGATTGAGAACAATATAAAACAACATGTTTGATAGACCGGGGAACTTGTCCGGTGCAGACATAGGGACAGAGACAGTAAAAAGTGAAGGAACAGTAGTTTATTGGGGTCCTTTCCCAGATGGACTCTATATTGACCTCTGGAGTAGCTGGATTAGAGATTTGTCCTGGGAGAGACAAGGGGCGGGGGCTTTTAAGTGGTCTTAGCAATAAAAGGTGCAAACACCAGTGGGATGCGTTGGACATGTCCATCTATTATCTGTAGGGGTTCCTGATGTGAGAAAGGATGGAATACAGACTCGTAGCTTTCTAGGTTGCTGTAAGTCCTGTACTCAGGCTGGCAGAGAAGGGGAGGGTGATCTTTGATTCTATATTGTCTCATAGCCAGTTGCCATTTGTTCAGAGCAAACCTTTCAATATTTACAATAAAACCAATAATGTATTGCCTAGTATGATCATTGTAATAGATCATGATGGATCTCAATCTCAAGCGGTTATCCTGTGGGCCTCTTGAGACTATGTGATTAATGCAACCAAATAATTGCGCTTGTCACCCTGTTTTCGAATTCATCTAAAGATTCATCTAGTCACTTTTATACCTTTTTTATATGTCCATGGTTTGAAGGATTTTCCAGTTTACTTTCAAGAAAGCAATTTTTATTCTGGGGTAATTGGGAACTTGATTTACAATAATAATAGGGAACTATGATTTCAGTAAAATTGTGGTGGCATAAAGGTAGACTAAAAAGGTTTGGAGTAATTTCTTTGTGGAAATTTCAGTGAGCGCGAAAGGCAGTGAAAGATTTCGTGACATTCATCAATCCCACAACTCTCTTTCCTCTTTTCCTCTATGTTGTTCTTTATGAATGTGGCTCAGAGGCTGTTTGCTTTCATTTTCTCTGGAGCCACCATCAAATTTTATTCACATAACTGACGATGTGAATTTTGTGCTTAAAAGTGATATTTAGCTTCATGCCCTACCGAGGTCACAAATTTCCCCCTTAGTTCCTCTTTTTCTTTTCTCCTTGTGTTCATCGTCATGAACAACCTCCAAGTTTGCAGCAAATATTGCATCATCTCAGCGACACCCCCTGCGAAGCCCACACTATCCCCAGGCAGAATCACCTGGGTTGCCTCCTCCAGCAGGCCAGCAGCTGGCCCAGCAGCTACAGTCGCAGATGCCAGAGTGGCTGGAGCAGCGGCACAGGCATATGCGGAGTCGGGTGCCCGGTGCCAGCCAGCACTAGCGGCAGGCGTGACCCCGGGACCCAGCTGGCCCAGGACTGCCAGAATCCACTTCCTCGGGGCTACCCTCGAGAAGAGAAAGACCCCGAGACTCCTTGATTCTTCTGTTTCCCTTTGGTCTCGCACCCCAACCCCTATTTTTAGTCCCAAAGTCTCCAGACTTCTCAGTGGGTACAAAACAGTGCCGCGTCCTGCCCCTAACTTGGCAGGTGTGCCCCCGAACCCCCCAAGCCCTACCCCACTGCAGAGACCTTGCAACAGCCCTGTGCGAGGGCTACGGGAGGGACGCATTGGTGTCCGGTTTTTGGATCCCCTCAGGTCAGCCTAGACATTGTGGACTGTGGGAGCCCCAATGGAGGGATCTGGTGCCACCCTCCACCTCCAGGAGGGCGACTGGAGGGTCCCCACGGCAGACAGTCTGTGTCCCCCCGAGCGTGGTCAAGGCAGTTGGGGACACCCCACAGGCCACTGCCCCCCCCAATCTCCACCAGTGGCCGAGCTGCAACTTGTGTAATAGTGAGAAATAAATTTATGACTCAAAAAAAATAAAGTTTCCTCTTTTCTTTTCCTTCCCGTATCTCCTACTTGGTTTCCAAGTTCCTATTTTTATTACATTTTTCTTTTGCGTTTAAGAGTTATGACTTTCACTGTGTTTTTCTTGGGGTTCAAACCTCTGGCTGAGGCTTTTAGTTCTCCTGCAATTCCTCTGAGCCGGTGTGATTAGTGGAACCTCGTTGCTCCTGCAGAAGTGCTCTATGTTGTTCTCCGAGTGATGGGAAGGCTGGCGTGAAGAGAGCACAGCTTCTGTCCTCAGTATGACGACAGAGATTACCGACATTGAAGTGAGTTTCAAAAACAAAGCCCAGTCCTCCGGCACCCCATCACAGGCACCTGCAGGTAAGAAACCTTTTGTGCAAGTTCATTATGAGATGAAGGATTGAGAAGGAAGAGTGTGAGCGAAACATAGGTGACATTAGTTGCTAATTTTTCTACTGAGTGCAGTTGGGAAATGCAGGTTGTTAGTAGCTTGATTTGTCTAATAAGAAAGGGGAAAAGGAGTGACTACCCCAAAAGTGAGGTGTGAGAACGTACGCTCATCCATACCCCAGTTTTGATAAGGGGAGTGCTGTTAAGTTGAGTGTTGTTCTGCCTTTTGTGTTGAGTGTGTCTACAGTCAAGAGATCGGTGTTCAGCTCTTGAAACCAGATGCAGCACCTTTGATGAATGAATGAATAAATGAATGAGTGGGCTCCATTCCTTGTTTAGTTAGAGAGGAAGAGGATTTCAGGGACTGTGTGTGTTTATTTCTTAGTTGTGTACTCACAGATACCAAAAGACCTCTGCAGGTTAAAGACTAGAAAGTCTTACAAAGAGTTTATTACTTCTCAAAGGAAATGGCTCTGCCATTAGAAAATTCTTTTCTTGGTGGTGGGGGCTCATGAGACAATGCTTGGGAGTTATTCCTGTCTGCACACTCAAATATCACTCTCGACAGGGCTCAAGAAACCCTGTGAGGTATTAGAGATTGAACCTGGGTGAGCTGAGTGCAAAGTAAACACCTTATCTGCTGTACTATTTCTATGGCCCCACCCAAAAATTTCATTTTATACCAGATTCCAAGATGCATTAAATACAGTTCTGGAAAAGGGAGCAAGGTGATTAGAGTAGCATGCAATGTATATTGCACAGAGAGAAAAACAGAGAAAAAAGCTTATATAATGTAAGAAACTAAGAAACACTATGTGTGTGGTCAAAATTGTTCATGTTTTCAAAAAATGTGGAAATATAAAAAATTCTCACGAAAATTTCTTCTTCCTATAACAGAAAGTGCATATAAACTTTACCAAATGTTGACGTATTCATTATAGAAAAAAATAAAGTTCAAATTTATTTATTCTTATCATCTAGAGATACTAGTAATTTAGATTTTAGTGCCTATAACTCCAGATGTAAGTAAATGTAAGCATTTCTTTTGTTAAATTGAAATCATATTATGTTACTGATGGAGTTTCTCCTTACTGGGGAATATACTACAACTTCGAGAAAATTGATTTCTTTTTCGCTTGGGGGCCATCTCAGAGCTGCTCATAAGCTCCTCCTGGGTCCCTGTGGGGGGGTTCCCCTCCCAGTGTTGTGTAGTGGATCATGTGTTGGTAGGAAGGCAACAGGGGTCTCCAACATGTAAGGCATGCACTCCGTCCTTTGAGTTATTTCTCCAGCCAAATAGTTTCTGTCATTGAAGTAATATTTGTTTATAACAGGGCTTTTAAAACTTACCTACTTGAGAACTCTTCTCGTGGGAATGCAATGTGGGTACAAGCTGCGAATAAGACCTCAACTTCATTATGTGGTTGGTTTTGAAATAAGTTTGGGTCATTTTATGTTCAGAAACATTGTAATACATTTTACTACAAGACTTGACAAGGGTTGACTCAGAGACTTAACTGCTATGCCATTACTTAAAAACAGACAAAAGTTTGAAGGAATAAAAATCCAGATAACTATTTGCCTGTAAACTGAAGTACCACACAAATAGAAAAGAGAGTACTGAAGAAAAGCTGCTGGTACAAAAATTGATCATGCTGAAATTTCCATGCTTTCTCAAATGGGGTGGATTCCCTCCCCGACATTCCAGTATTCATGGATGCACTTGCAATTACCCCCACAAACTAACTCCAGTGCTACCCTGTCAGCTCTTCTACCAGCCTTGCTTCAGAGACTCATAATAAATTTTAAGAGAATTCTAAAGCCGCAGTTAAGCTTGGACCCATGCAAGGCTGAACAGACGGGGTTAATTGGAGAGTGATGGGTTGGCCTGTCCCTGCCCAGGCAGAGCCCCCAGCAGCTGCTTGCTCCCACAATCCAAAATCGCCGCCATATCTGGGCCTGATTGTGCTGTCTCAGGACAGACCTCATTGAGACCTAATCGAATGACAATTCTGGTATGTATTTTTTTTGTGACTGAAATCCCCAGGCCATCAATAATTTAGCATAGATAGAGATATAAAATTTATGATAAAAAAACAAAGACCGTACGATAAAGTAAAACTTCTTGAACAAGGTGGCAGGAAAACAACTAAAAAAACAAAAACATAAAACTAGATCATGACTTAACATGATCAAAAATGAACTCAAAAGGCACTGTAGCACCGTCCCCTCATTATTCATCGACTTGCTCGAGCGGGCCTAGTATAATGTGTCCATTGTGAAACTGGTTGTTACTGTGTTTGCCATATTGAATACATCATGATTAGCTTGCCAGGCTTTGCTTTGTGGGCAAGATGCTCTCTGTAGCTTGCTGGGCTCTTCGAGAGGGGCGGAGGAATCAAACCTTAGCTGATCAGGTCAGCCGCATGCAAGGCAAACACCTTACCCTCTGTACTATTGCTCCAGCCCAAAGGAAACAACATTAAAAAAAAAGAGAAGAAAAGAAAAGAAAGAAAGAAAGAAAGAAAGAAAGAAAGAAAGAAAGTAAGGTAACAAATCAGAATACAGAATGAGGACTGTATAAAACTAATAAGTTTTTGTCCAGAAAAATCATAAATAAATCATCCCATATATCCCATATATCAAAACAGCAATATAAAACCTGGAGAAATGTTTGCATATTGTTTTTTGATAAGGGTCAATATCCAAAAAACATAAAAAACTCCCACAACTCAACATAAAAATAGCAAGCAAGCGAAACAAAAAGTGGACAAAACATTTGAATACACACTGTGCTGTAGCACTGTCCTCCCGTTGTTCATCGATTTGATCTAACGGGCAACAGAAACATCTCACAACAAATTGTAAGACTTGTTGTTACTATTTTTGACATATCGAATACGTCACAGGTAGCTTGCCACTCTTTGCCATGTGGGCGAGATATTCTCGGTAGCTTGTCGGGATCTCCGAGAGGGGCAGAGGAATCGAACCCAGGTCAGCCGCGTGCAAGGCAAACTACCCACTGTGCTATCACTCTAGCCCATGTTCCAAAAAATCCCCAAAGATGTCCTATGAATACATGCAAAATTCTTCAGTGTCACTTATAAGGGCACACTAAAATCAGAACTACAATGAAATATAGCCTCACACCAATGAGAATGGCCTATGTTAAAAATATTGGAAACAGTGTTGGCAAGGATATTGGGGAAAAGGAACTCTGACATACTTTTGGTGAAAACGAAATTGGTGTACCCTGTAGAAAATGCTATAGGGATTCCTAAGAAAAATATACATGAAAATTCCATATAATCAATGAGAACATTCCTAGTTATTTATGTGAAAAACAGGAAACAGTCATAGAAAAGAATGTGTTTACCTCTGTTTTCATAACACAGTGGTAGGGTGTTTGCCTTGCGTGCAGCCAGTCTTGCTGAGCTGGGTTCTATTCCTCCGCCCCTCTTGGAGAGCTTGGCAAGCTACCGAGAGTATTCAATATGCCAAACACAGTAACAGCAAGTCTCACAATGGAGACGTTACTGGGCCCGCTCGAGCAAATCGATGAACAATGGGAGGACAGTGACAGTGACATTATTCACATTGGCAAAAAACATCATGGAATCAACATACATGGGCGTCAAGAGAAGGCTGGATAATGAAATTATCGTATATGAACTCAATACAAATTTTTGTTAAAAAAAAAAGATAAAATTCTGATTTTTCGAACAAAATGGATGGAACTTGAGGAGCGTATGTTAAGTGAAATAAAGAAATGAAGTACATTTACTAGATCATTGCACTTATATATGGAATATAAATCACTAAAACAAATGAATTTACAGTACCCAAGAGAAGAGAACTGGTCTTGGGGCTAATTCAGTGGTAGAGTGCTTACCTTGAAAGCATGAGGTCAAGAGTTTGATCCCCATCGCTGACCCTCATGCCAAGTGTGATTCTGGCAGCTTTGCTGTTCATGATTCATGGTGCCACAGAGGAGTCTGTGCCCCATCACCAAGTGTGTTCCAGCTCTTCAAATACATGCGAAACCTCTGGTGAGCACCACCACCAAAATGTGTAGCATGGCAACTAGGTCGGCATTTCCTGTCACAGCAACCAACAGCAAAGTGAAAGAAAGGGAAGAAACCCTAGGCCAAATAAATAAATAAGTACAAAATGCAGTAAAACTAACTCTTAGAAGAGTTTTATTAATTACAAAGGTGGGAGGAATGGTTCTTTAATGGCAATAGAACTCTAGTGGTAGGTATGATAAGACTTGTATACATATAGGAATGTGAAAGCAACCCCCGGAAATTCCATAATATTGTAAATCAGTGAAAATAGGAATTACATAGCACGTTGTTAAAAATACTAGGTTGTGTAGTATGGACAATTCTCAAAAAATTAGAAATTGAGCTCCCGTTTGACCCAGCAATACCACTCCTGGGAATATATCCCAGAGAGGCAAAAAAGTATAGTCAGTATAGTCAAAGTGACATCTGCACTTGTTTGTTCATTGCAGCACGCTTTACAATAGCCAGAATCAGGAAAAAACCTGAGTGCTTGAGAACAGATGACTGGTTAAAGAAACTTTGGTACATCTACACAATGGAGTACTAAGTAGCTGTTAGAAAAGATGAAGTCGTTAAATTTACATACAAGTGGTACTACATGCAAAGTATCATGCTAAGCAAAATGAGTCAGAAAGAGAGGGACAGACATAGATTGCATTCATCTGGGTAGCATAAAGTAACAAAATAGGAGACTAACACCCAAGAATAGCTGAGATAAGTACCAGGAGGTTTGCTCCATGGCTTGGAGTGCAGCTGCACACGCTAGGGGAAAAGGCAGCTCTGACAGAGAAGGGAGCAGCAAATAAAGGATGTTGGGAGGATCCTCCAGGGATGCATGCTGAAAATAGACTATAGACTGAATATGATTGCCACTCTATGCCTCTTTTACAAACCACAGCACCCAAAAGGAGAGAGAGAACAAAAGGGAATGCCCTGCCACAGAGGCAAGATGGGATGGGGGAGGAATGGGGGGAGGGAGGGATACTGAGATCAGTGGTGGTGGAGAATGGGCACTGGTGGAGGGATGGGTACTTGATCAATGTATAACTGAAACCCAAGCAAGAAAATTTGTAAGTTTACAACTGGACCTCATGCTCTTTCACTAATAAAAATTTTAAAAAAATAATAAAAAATAAAAAAGAAGGACATGGCCTATTAAAAAAATAGTAGGTTGTCAAATAATATATGGTGATACAGATATTTGGTAAAATTTTGTTATTAAAATATTTAATATTCAAATATTAAATATTCACTTTATAACACATTAATATATATTATAATTAAATGATGTATACATGTTTTACATTAAATATCAAAATATTAAGAACAGTAATCCTTAACAGTAGTAACTTTTGCTCTTGCGTGTTTTCCTAGGTTTCAACTATGACTGCTTTTAGTTACTTTTCTTTTAAATGTCACACTGTCTGTAGTGATATGTCAATCACAAAAAGGGAGAAGAAAAAGGACTGGCCTGACTGTATTACTGATGAAACTAATTTGGTTTCTCTTGCAGCTCCCAAAGAGAAGACTAGCTCTCCCCCAAGTAACTCTGTTTGCATCAAACTACTTCTTGCCACATTGTTGATTCTTCTGCTACTTAAAATCTCATTTTTAATCACCTTTATCAGTAAGTAACTAATAGAATCAGGAAGGAGTATCTCCCTTACTTTATCTCTTTGGAGATAGCATACTTTAGACACTGATAATTTCATAATGGATTTAACCAGAGGAGCTGAAGTCTTCTCTAGGGGAAACAGAACATACAGGCATCCATTGGAAACGCGGCGCTTTATTTGAATTTAGTTACTCTTCTGTGAAATAATGACACCAAATTTGTTCTGAGAAAGTAAAGTATATATGTATTTGCACATCTTTGTGTTGTAAAGTGAAAATTACAAGGCATCACTATGTACATTAGACTGTTTGGGTAAATAAGGACAAATGTCTATTCCTTAGTAATGTTGTTCAGGCCTTTTAAAATTCATTCACTTAGGTTGTGATCACCAAACAGTAAAGGGAATGGGAAAAAGATATTTAAGGCAGAGTTTTCTAGTGAATTTTTACCTTTTTCGCCCATCAACATAGATGATCGTAAAAGTCAGTTGCAAAGAGATAGATATCTATATTCTGCTATTTGCAACATGCGCATCTTTGGCTTCAGAATTTAAAAAAAACTTCAGGGCCACACCCAAAAGTTTTTAGGGCTTACTCCTCTCTCTCTGCTCAGGTATCACTCTGTTGGAACTCAAGGGACCATTTATCTATGGTACTATCTCTTCAGTCCCTGGCTTTAAGCATTTTTAAGATTTTTAAAAGGTGTGAAAACCAGTGCATATTTGGATGTATAGTTCATTCACTACTTGGTCATTCAATATGCAGTGATAACTACTGATCTTATTATTTCCAGCATTAGGGCCATATGAAAAGAGCCATAGGGAATTTTCCCATAGTCAGAGAAGTTCAGAGATAGTGGAGAATTGTGGAATCAACCAGTGGTTTCAACACTATATAAGTATGTGGGTGAGATGCACAGAAGACTTATATGTTTCCTGAAGGAAGCGTTTTCTAGAGCTGTGTGTATTAAGAATAACAGAGAGGTAAGAGAGCATAGGAAAATCTGGATAGCATAATGATAAATTACTGGAACATATGGTGTTAAGGAGCTGTGAGAAACAAAGTTGTAGAGGCAAGGCATAATACCCTCAGAGCATGTAGAATGTTATGTACAATACTAATAGCCTAGAATTTTGTTTGATTGTTTTGGGGTTTAACTCCAAGATGCTAATGTCTACTGACTCAGAGTTTGGGATAGCTCCATGGGGTGCTGAGGATGGAGATGGATACCTGCTGGCAAAGCACACGGTCAACCCTTTAATCTATTTTCCCAGGCCCAATCTGTTTTTGCTCCCTGAAGCTTTTTTTCAAATCACTTACCTTTTGATGATGAATAAAACATTTTCACTTAGTGGTTAAATTAACAAGCACTTGATTCTGTGAGTTGGCAATGGTTAAACAATAAACTAGGAGGTTCTTTTTGTCTGACTTAAATTATTCACACACAAACAGTCAGGTACCAGTTGCAGATAACTTAGTGTTTGAAGAAGAGGATGTCAGTTGGCATATATGGGCAATTTTGGCACTTTTATTTCAGAATTCCCCAGACTAGCCTGAGTTATTGAAACCCTAGCCAATCAGGGCATTCAAACTCAATACATCAGGATCCTCTATGAGCTGTATTACGGATTCACTACCAGGATCTCACCATTCTACAAAGCGTGATCATCCATGTCAAGAGAGGGTTTTGGCAGGGTGATACTATTTCACCAAAACTCTTCAGTGCCACCCTCAAGAACATCATGCGGCGACTGGAATAGGAAGGAAAGGGAGTGAAGATAGATGGTTGGCAACTACACCACCTCCACTTTGCTGATGACATAGTACTAATAATACCAAACATCAACCAAGCGGCACAAGTGCTGACCGACTTCGACCATGAGTGTGGAAAGGTCGGATTACAACTGAATCCCACAAAGACAATGTTCATGAGAAATAGTCTTGTTCCTGACATTCCATTCACTCTCAATGGAACGACCATCTCTGAATGCAACAGTTATGTATACCTAGGTCGAGAAGTCAACATGACGAATGACCTGGCACCTGAGTTATACAAGAGGAAGAGAGTGGCTTGGAATGCCTTCAAGAGCCTCGAAGAAATAACTAACAGGGCGAAGAATCTCCAGCTCTGAGCACATCTCTTCGATTCCACTGTTCTTCCTGCATTAACATACGCCTCAGAGAGCGGAACCTACGAAAACAGGATGAGAACACTGTTCAGGTCTCTCAAAGAGAAATCGAAAGATCTATGCTAGGAGTATCACGCTTCACTCATATGAGAGTTACAATCTGGAATTCCAAACTAACTCAACACTCAAGAATCAGGGATGCTGCCTCATTTGCCAAGGCAGCGAAAATCAGATGGGCTGGACACATAATGAGATTTAGAGATGACCGCTCGACTAAAGCCATTACCAACTGGATTCCATGGGACATCAAAAGATCGCGTGGCCGGCACCTACGAGATGGTCAGACTTCTTCATCAAGACTCTAAATGATCGGTTTGAGGCTCTTCATGTTCCTAGAACGAGCAGATGCCACTGGGCTACGCTAGCACGCAGCAGGGATGAATGGAGACGTTACTGGTGCCCGCTCGAGCAAATCAATGAGTAACGGGATATCAAGTGATCAAGTGATCAAGCCTGAGTTTATTTGTAAAGTAACTTTTATGTTTCCAAGAATGAGAATGTATGTCTGAGAAATCTCTTCTATCCACAGCGTAGAACTCATCAGAATTGCTTCTATACATTCTGATGGCTAAGGAAGTCTTAAAACCATCATAGCTTTCTTGTCCTCTCCCACCTTCCCATCCGTGTGGTACATACAAAATATTGAACCCAGGTCCCGACACATGCGATAGAAACATTTTATCATTAAAATCATTTTCCCTCAGACCAAACTAAACAAAGTCATAGAGTTGTCTAAGTTATAAGATGTAGAAATATATTCCACCTGTTGAGAAGTAATATTGAAAATGAGTGTGGCTACAGGAAAGATGGAAAACCATGAACTTTCTCATAATAACAGCTATTAAGAGTCACTGTAGAATGTAAAACATGAAGGAGATATTGTCATCAAATTTGACATAAAAATACATTTGTCCATAGTTATTTGAAACCTACAACCGAAACACACTTTTGAAATTCAGTTAATTGCAATACATGTACTTTAATTGAAATATGCTTTGGTAAGTTTTGTTAAATGAATATACCAGGACAAAGTTGTCAATAGATAATAAAATGCTAGTTCATTATCCATTTGGAAAATAGTGATAACTTGATCCAAGCTTTGTGGCAATAAAGAGAAAAGGAAGAAGCTTTGAATAATAACAAGAAGGTAGAACCAAGGAGGTAGATCTAAAGATCATTGAGATCTAAAGATGAGGTACTATAAGAACTCAAGCATAGCTCAGGTATTTTCACGTTATAACACAATAATGGAAATATTCACTGGTAGCAGGTTTATGAATAAGATGCAAAGTTAAGATTGGGGCACAGTGATTCTTGTTGACTCTTGTACATCAAGTGGACATAACTAGTGGGAGATATATTGGCCAGATTTTGAAAAAGAAGTCTGGATTTTGGAATTATTACATGTTGCATATGAAACTGTGGGTATTCATGCTAGCACTCAGGGAGAGGCTTTTCAATGAGAGGGAGGAAAATAAATATTCAATTGAAAGAAGCACAGATAAAAAAGAATAAAGTAATTAAAGAAGCATCAGCAAGAATTATGAGGAATATTAGAATTTTCGAAGATGTGAGTAGATTAATGAGATTTAGAAGCATCAGAAAGAAAGGAGGGGCAAAACCAGGAAACAGTGGTGTCTGGAGAATGAAGTGAAAAGAACTAATTTCAAGAATTGCAGAGGTCCAAATTCTCCAGGCTTTCTCAGAGTCGGGAATGGGTGACCTCCCCCCATCTCCCTGTTCTTTCGGGAACCTGGCAGTCATTCCCACGAACTGCCTCTGGTGCCATAAGAAGCTCACAAATGGTCATGATGCAGGCATTAACAGTTAAAATTTGGAAGAGATCATCAGCAAGCTGCAGAGATGCCTCCAGTAGCCTAAGTCACCTCCCAGCTAAAAATTTAGCTCTAGTTGTGTAACCCTCTTCAAAATTTTAGAATTCCTGGAGTGTGTGGCCACAGGTGGCTGCACAGCATCTCGTATGCTACCATTGCTGTACCAGGAGTAGCACACCACATTAGATGGCAAAAATGTAGAAAGCAACTAATCTCGAAAAAACAAAACAAAACAGTGACAGTTGGATAAACAAAAGAGGCAAGGTTGAAGAAACAAATGCTCTTCCCTTCCTTTTTTAGATTTTTAAAAATTTTTCCCCTTATACAGGTAATCCAGATCTCAGAATTGATAGTTTCATTCCCCAAAGTTATGACTTTTCATCCTCAGATAGAAATGTTTAACCATTTCTCACCTCTTCCTTCTCCAAGGTTTAGCATTTGTATACATATCATTTGTAAACTTAGGTTTTCGTTGAAGGTGAAGATGGATAATTACCTTTTAGATCCATTACACAAGAATTTTCATAGCATCTTTCATCCCATCAGAAAACAAATCTGTGGTTTCATCATCTGTAGGATTAGAATGTGTTGAATGCTGGGTAATGAGGTACTTTTTCAATAGTTAGCATCCTTCTATTGGAGTAATTATGTATTACGGATTTCATTCAAGAAAGTAACAGTAAAAAGAAAAGCCTTAGCAGTACCAGGAAAATGACTGATGTTATTCTCTTTCTAGTTTTTTTACAGAAATATCCTAAACTTGTTCAAGAAGAAAAGTTTACACAAGAACTGACTCGCACACTGTTGGAATGTAAGAAAGAAAACTCGACCCTGAAAGGTAAGAACTAATATGCATAGAATTGAATTGCTGCTATACTAGTAGAACTAATGACTATATTCGTAGAGCTAATGTACATATTATTATTACTAATAATTATTAGTAATTAGTGATAGCATTGAGGGTAGGGCATTTGCCTTCAACTCGACCAACCTGGGCTCTATTCCTTCGTCCCTATCAGAGCCCCGGCCAAGCTACCAAGTGTGTCTCACCCGCACAGCAGAGCCTGGCAAACTCCCCATGACATATTCGATATGCCAAACATAGTAACAAGTCTCACAATGGAGACATTATTGGGCCAGCTTGAGCAAATCAAGGAACAACAGGAAGACAGTGCTACAGTGCTATATATATATATGTATATATATATATATACACATATGTGATAAATATATGTATATATATACATATACGTATATATGTATGTATATAATATATTTGACTGGGAACATCTGTAAAGGTGATTAGAGGCCTCCATCTCTCTCAGAGTTCCTGGCCAGTATTCCACCCACACAGCAGACCCTGGCAAGCTACTTGTGGCATACTCGATATGCCAAAAACAGTAACAATGATGGTCCTCATTCCTCTGACCCTGAAAGAGTCCCAGTACTCTTTGGGGTACACTAGCATGCAACAGGGACGAATGGAGATGTTACTGCTCCCCACCTTGAGCAAATCAATAAAAAATGGGATGACAGTGATACAGTGATAATTGAACTGATATACTTGCATTTACATACGTTTCTGACCAAACTAGGTAAAAACACTAAATTAAATTAATTAAATTTTCATATAACTGAATTGTGGACTACATTAAGCTACACCCTACCCCCCTTGTGGCAAACTTCCAACCGCAAACCATTCCTCCTGGCCCTTGTTTCCACTGTCCTGTTTCCACTGTAATACTATGTTTTTCATTAACTTTTTAAAATTAAATCACTGTGAAATAAACAGTTGCAAAGATGTCCATGACTGGGTTTCATCATACAATGTTACAATACTCAGACCTTCACCAGAGTACATTTCCCACACATATCAATAGTTCCAGTAAGATTCATGGGTAAAGTATACTTAAGAGCTGTTTCATAATAGTTTTAAGTATGCATCTATATCATGCCTTAATTATTTTGTGAGCATATTTTTAATTAATCTGTGAAAAAATAATTGCATTGCTTTTGGATTTCTTTTCTGTTTTGTCACACCTGGAGGTTCTCAGGTCTTATCCCTGGAGCTGCATTGAGGGGTCATTCCTTGGAAGTGTTCTGAGTGTATTATAGGATGTCATGTATAAAACTGAAGTCAGCCACATGGAAGGCAAGGGCCTGACCTTGTACTATAACTCCATTGAATTTCTTTAATCTCACTTCTCTCTGTACTTTATTTTCACTCTTACTCTTCCTACATATCTGTTAAAACTGACTTACTCAAGAAAGATCAAATTCAGTTGTGTTTTAAGAAAACACAAACATTTCATGCATTCAAATGTTTGCTTAGAGAATACAGCACATACTTTTTTGGATAGAGTTGAAGGCTATGATATTCTGTTTTGTTTCCATTTCCTCTGCCTTGGAAGGTACCCAATTGACAACACAATGTCATTGTGGGTTGCAATGACACCAGAGACTGACACCTTAAACAATAGATATTTATTTCTTCCAGACATGGAGGCTGGAAGGCTGAGAAGAGGTGCCAGCAGGATTGGTTTCTGTTGAGGAGGGGCTCTCTGGATAGCTGTTCTTTTGCTTTATCCTCAAGTGACTTCTCATCTTTCCATAGTTGGGGAAAGGGGAGAAGGAGAGAGGGAGAGAGGAAAAAGAAGAGACAAAGGGAGAGAGGGAAAGGAGGCGAGAGAGGAAAAGAGATGGAGAAAGGGAGAAACAGAGAGGAGGAGGAGTGGGTGAGGGAGAAAAAGAGGGAGAGAGGGTAGAAAAGAGAGGGAGAAACATTTTTGATGTATGTTTCTCTTTTGACACAGCAGATAGCTTGCCAGGCTCTTCCGTGCGGGCGGAATACTCTCGGTAGCTTGCCAGTCTTTCCGAGAGGGATAGAGGCTTTTGGGGTGACCTCTAATCACCCTTGTAGGTGTTACCATATTTGAACCCTATCAAATATGGTACGACAATTCCAGAAGATGGGTATTTAGTGTCTTATGATGTGTCGCGCGGCCGCGCGGGTCCGGAAAGCGTCCTGGAGTGTGGCGACGGCTGGGTAGTGGAAGTCGTGTCGAGAGTGGAAGTCTGCCAGTGGGGTATTTATCTGGGTAGGGTGGGTCTCCTGTGCACAATTCGATCCCTGGGTGGTTGATGGAAGCAGACAGGGCAGGGTAGGGTGGGGCTCCTGATTAGAATCCCTTTGTCACCTGTGGTGGTGGGAGCAAGCAGAGAAGCTCTGTCCCTGGGTCCGCTGAGCCTGGAGTCCAAGGTCTCAGAGAGTTCCGCTTATCTTGTTCTGTGGGTCTTCAGTTGTGCGTGGGTCTCGGCCGGAGCTGCCGCGCGTCCGGAAAGCGTCCTGGAGTGTGGCGACGGCTGGGTAGTGGAAGTCGTGTATCTCTTCGATAGCCATGTCCATTTGCCAACATACCAAATTCCACAGGATGGGTATGTTGTTCCCAATGTTCTCCCCTCCGAAATCCGACACGCCATTTCGTCGGTAAAGAAACAAACAGCACCCGGCCCAGACAAGGTCAGACCTGAACACCTGAAGAACCTGCCGTCAGTACTCATCAATACGCTGGCTCGGCTCTTCACTCGCTACCTGTCTGAATGCAAGGTTCCGTCCCAGTGGAAAACCAGCAGGACCATACTACTGTTCAAGAAGGGAGAGATCCATGACATTGGCAACTATCGCCCGATCTGCCTATTGTCTGTCATCTACAAGTTGTTCACTCGAGTCATCCTGAATAGGATTGGCAGAACACTAGATGAAGGACAACCATGCGAGCAAGCAGGGTTCCGCAAAGGATTCAGCACCATCGACCATATCCACACGATAACCAAGCTCATTGAGGTTTCTCGGGAGTTCAAGATGCCGCTCTGCTTAACGTTCATTGATTTAAAGAAGGCCTTTGATTCTGTTGAGACGGAAGCGGTCATTGAAGCCCTAGCCAATCAGGGCATTCAAGCCCAATACATCAGGATCCTCCGTGAGCTGTATTGCGGATTCACTACCAGGATCTCACCATTCTACAAAGAATTGATCGTTGATGTCAAGAGACGGGTGCGGCAGGGTGATACCATTTCACCGAAACTCTTCAGTGCCACTCTCGAGAACATCATGCGACGACTGGAATGGGAAGGAATGGGAGTGAAGATAGATGGTCGGCAATTACACCACCTCCGCTTTGCTGATGATATTGTTTTAATAACACCAAACATCAGCCAAGCGGCACAAATGCTGGCCGACTTTGACCGTGAGTGTGGAAAGGTAGGACTACAGCTGAATCTTACGAAGACAATGTTTATGAGAAACAGCCTTGTTCCTGACGCCCCATTCGCTCTCAATGGAACGACCATCTCCGAATGCAACAGCTATGTGTACCTAGGTCGAGAGGTCAACATGACAAATGACCTGGCACCCGAGCTGCGCAGGAGGAAGAGAGCGGCTTGGAACGCCTTCAAGAACATCAAAGAAATAGCTAAGAGGACGAAGAACCTCCGGCTCCGGGCACATCTCTTTGATTCCACTGTTCTTCCTGCATTAACATATGCCTCAGAGACCTGGGCCCTACGCAAACAAGATGAGAACGCCATTCAGGTCTCCCAAAGAAGAATAGAAAGAGCTATGCTTGGAATATCACGTTTCACTCAAATGAGAGAAAGAATCCGGAGTTCTGACATCCGTCGACGATCAAGGATCAGGGACGCTGTCTCATTTGCCAAGGTGTCGAAAATCAGATGGGCTGGTCACGTAATGAGATTTAAAGACGACCGTTGGACTAGAGCTGTTACTGATTGGATTCCACGGGATGTCAAGAGACCGCGTGGCCGCCCACCTACCAGATGGTCAGACTTCTTCCTGAAGATCATGAAAGATCGGTTTGAGGCCCTTCATGTTCCCGGAGCGAACAGATGCCATTGGGCTACACTAGCACGCGACAGGGACAAATGGAGACGTTACTGGCGCCCGCTCGAGCAAATCGACGACTAACGGGAAGTTAAGTGATTAAGTGATTAAGTTTCTCTTTTTGAAACATCAAAGTTTTATTGGGTTAAAAGGTCCCAGTGTTTTCACTCTATTTAATCAACTTATCTTCTAAAGGCACTGCCTCCAAACATAGTCACATCAAGGATCACAGTTTTAACAACTGTATTTTAAGGGAACACAATACAACCATAGAAATTTTGAGAATTTAATTGTTATTGGCTAAAGAGTAATTTTCCACTGAAAATGGGACATTTTTGCGTTTTCTTCAGAGCGTCTGATTTTTTTTATGTATTTGTTTATTTATTATGTTTTTTCCCCTTTGCACACTCTGTGGTTCTCAGGGTTATTCTGGCACTGTGCTCTAGGATCACTCTTGGTGGGGCTCCGAAGGCCATTTGTGATACTGAGCATTGAATTTGTGTCTGCCATGTACAGGCAAGCACCCTGCCTGCTGTACTATCTCCCTAGCTGCCAAGCCTGGGCCTTTTAGAAATATTTTGGTTCTAGCTACCTTTTCTAGACTGCACACAGGCAAGGAAATGGGGAAATTCCTGTTACTGCCTGATGGAGGTGGGCTTGACCTACACAATGCATGATGGTAAGCATCCTGATTACTATTCGGTGAACATGGGCACAGTAATTCCACAAGATCTCTTTGCTCTACATTTAATAAAAGGTAAAGGTAAAGACCCTCCCGTTGATCGTCGATTTGTTCGAGCGGGCCCAGTAACGTCTCCATTGGAGACTTTGTTGTTACTGTGTTTGGCATATCGAATACTCTCGGTAGCTTTCCGGGCTCTCCGAGAGGGGCGGAGGAATCGAACTCGGGTCGTCCATGTTGGCCGCTTGTAAGGCAAACGCCCTACCCGCTGTGCTATCGCTCCAGCCCTTTAATATTGCACTGAATTTAAAATACTTGCGTTGGGCCAGAGTACAGTGGTTATGGCACTGGTCTTATATGCGGTCACGCAAAGTTTCATTTCTGAAAATAAGGAGGACCCCCTAAAGACCACTAAGGTGCAACCCTGAGCACAGAAACAGGAGTAGCCCCGGAACATGGCTGGCTGAGATCCCAAAAAAATGAAATCATCACTTGTCTTATATTGTACTAATATGACTAAATTATCAACACAGGGAAATCCTGGAGCTGCTGCCCGAAGAATTGGAAGCCATTTGGTTCAAATTGCTACTTTATTTCTTCTTATATAAGAAATTGGACTGACAGCAAGAAGCACTGTGAAAGGATGCAGGCGCATCTGCTGGTGGTCGACAGCAAGGAGGAGCAGGTACTTTCCGGTCAACAGTGGAGTCAGGGTCCTGCCAGCTCTGTACCCCTCTCCTGCTTGGGAGGAAGTTCTCACAGTCAGGAGTGTTGCTGCCGAGTCATAAAGCTTGGAATAAAATAGACGGGAGCGGACATCTAAGTCTTGGCATTTTACATCTTCTTTGATTCCATTTTAATCCTCCCCATTATTACAGTGGGGTATATAGAGTAAGATGTGGAGGCTTGAATGGAAAGATGGGTATATTTGAACATGAATTATCAGTTAATTATATGAACCTACGAACATTTTATAAATGATTGCCATTTAAATAGGGAATCTTTGTGGCACTGTGCTGAGGTTATTAACCTCTCATAGCAGAGAGGTTAATCTACTAGCAGTCAATCAGCTTTTGTTGTGTCAGCCTTAAGCTTGACCTCCAGCATTTTGTAGTCAATTAAGAATTACTGGTGGATTAGGGTGGCCTGGTTCTTATGGTCCCCAAACTGTAAGAATGTGACAACAACTATCAGAACAATAAGTAGAAAGAGAAAACAAGCAAGAAATGATCAATTGAGAAAAGCCATTAAGTGAAATAGGAAAGAAATAAAAAGCAACGAAGTGAAATATCTTAAGTTATCAAAGGAATTCAAATGAAAAATTTCTTCTCCAGAGCTCTGAAGACTTCCACTTCCTACTGATGAAGTGGGGGTGTGTGTCCATGTCAGCATGGACAGAAATCTTTGCCCGTTGGTTGGCAATGTAGTTCTCTAATTCACTCTGTTCTGAATTCATCTCAGTTTTCAGTACGGTAGAGGTTCTTTTCCTGATCATTCTGTTCTTCTGATCTGGGGACATCAGTGTGCATAACTATTTTCGTTGTTTATAAGGTGTCCCGTCTATGGGGCTTCGTAGAGAGGCCTGAACACCTAAGACAAGCACCATCCTCACGAGAGATGGTTTTGATCCTGCATTGTTCCGTCACAGAAAACCTAGATCTGTGAACTGGAACTTGGCTGCCTTTTCATAGACCCTTTCATTTTGCTGTTCTTTCTCCTAAGTCTTTAAAGAATTCAAATCTAGGGGAATGCGACATAAATCCTCACTCACTTCTATTCTTTCCTAGGACTTTATTATCAAGAATCTGAAAATGGATCAATATTATTATTTCGGGCTGTCAGATCTGAAGAATGGTCACTGGGAATGGGTTAATGAGACACCATACAATTCAAGTGTCACGTGAGTGTTGAATTGGGTAAGGGGATCCTGAGTCATGCAGACTGTAGGGACTTTAAGACCCTCCAACTTGTAGCTTTTAAAGCAATAGAGTTCAAACATAATTTCTGGTCATTAGTTTGCATGTTTAATATGCATTCTGCTATTAATCCCCTCAAGAAGTCCACAGAGCATTGTTTTCTCTTTCTCTTTGTAGAAATGAGGACACTGAATTTAGAGAGTTTAGATAACTCAGGACAGGTTTCTGTATTGGAAATGATGATCTTCAAACCCAGGTTTATTTGATAAGAAGCATATTCTCGTGAAATTTACATATTCAAGATAATAAAATTCATGGCAAGAAAAATCATAGTCATTCTTAAAATGCAATCTCTGCCCTAAAGCAATAAGCTAAATTCTGATAGTTCTAAAGTATCTTATATTTATTTAGTAAAAAAAAACCTGTTAGGCCAGAGAGAGAGTAGAGCATGTAGGATATTTTCCTTGCAGTCACTTCCCCCAACAATCCGGACCTATTGCTAGCAAACCATATGGTCCCCCAAACTCTTGTTCCTCATTCACTCATTCCTCATTCACTCACACACTCATTCCTGAGTGAAAAGCCAGGAGTAACCCCTGAGCAAATCTGGGTGTGATGTAAAAAGCAAAACAAAACAAAAAAAAACCCAAAAAACATCAACTCTTAGATACTTAAGTACAATTAAGCTAGATAGTATCTTAGAGACTCATAAGAACTATGTGAAATATATACAAATAGACTCTAGTTCGATTTTTTTAGCTTAAGATCAGAGTAAAATATAATAATCTTAGATATTAGTAGTAGAATTCAAGATATTTATTATAAGAAATGAAATTTTATTTATTTTAAAAGTTGTTTTTCCCTTAAGATTTCTATAAACACTCTGGCATACAAAGTTGTTCATGATGATTTTATAAAGGTTCTCAATATTCCAACACCAATCCCACCACCCTTACACTTTCCCTCCAACATTGTCTCCTACTTTTTCAACCACCCTTCAAACTATAGGAGGCCCTTAGTAATTTATATTATATTGCTTGTTATCAATAGCTTGCGAACAAATGATCATAAATATTTCCCTAGAGGAAATCCAGTGAAGAGTGTTGTATCTCACCATGGAGCCATTAAGTTCTTGTATAAGAGATGACTAAGATGTTGATACAGGTGAAGTCTCCTTTTTATATTTTATTCTTCAATTGTTACCATCTACATTACATCCCATCCAATCTTGTATGCTGCTCTCAGTTTATCAGTGTAATAGAATTTGAGGTGTTGCACAGCCACAAAATCTTCAGGAAGTCCAAAATTTTTGATGAGTGATATAGCTGGAGTTAAATTATTAATTGAATGGCAGCTTTGGAGCCTGTGTGTGTGACTTCTGGGGCTTCCAGAAGTACAGGGGGATGGGGGGAGGTAGCCCACCCCAAAGTCTGTGAAAGCCTGAATATGATTTCAGTCGCATAATCTGCATATAAGGAATAATATCGGCAGCTTGCCATTCTTTCTGAGAGGGATATAGGCTTTTGGGGTGACCTCTAATCACCCTTGTAGGTGTTACCATATTTGAACCTTATCAAATATGGTACGACAATTCCAGAAGATGGGTATTTAGTGTCTTATGATGTGTCGGCTTATGATGCAGCTTTGCGGCCGTGCGGGTCCGGAGAGCGTCCTGGAGTGTGGCGATGGCTGGGAAGTGGAAGTAGTGTCGAGAGTATTCTGTCCGCATGGAAGAGCCTGGCAAGCTATCTGTTGTGTATTCGATATGCCAAAACCAGTAACTACAACTGGTCTCATTCACCTGACCCTGAAGGCTTCACCGACATGGCAGCACTGAGAAGGATGAGAAAGGAGAGGCCGACAAAATCTCAAGGCCGAACTAGGCTGCCACAACGAAGGAAGACAAAAATGATCGTCTGTACTTTCAATGCACGTACGCTAGCATCAGATGCATCCATCGAGGACCTGATGGTACAAGCGAGGATGATCAAGTACGACATCATTGGTCTGACCGAGACAGGAAGGCACGAATCTCACCATGCCGTTTTCAACACTGGAGAAGAATTGTTCCTCGAAACATGCGATAAAAGAGGTGTTGGAGGCATCGGTGTCCTTGTCAACACAAACTTGGCCAAGAGCATTGATTCATTCAAATGCCTAACAACCCGAATCGGACGTTTACATTTGAATAGATGTGGCTCACTGCCTGCAGTGTCTATCTTCGTTGTCTACGCACCAATATCTCATTATGATGAAAGAGAAATCGAGAAGTTCTACATGGAGCTAGAGAAGTTCTATAAAGAAGACCACACCTTCTACAAGATCATTGTGGGTGATTTTAATGCCGAGATAGGACCGAGAAGATCAGCTGAAGAACTTCACATCGGGACCCATGCCCTAGAATGGAACGAACAGGGTGAGAGACTGTCTGAGTTCATCATGTCGACCAAGACCATTCATGGTAACTCACAGTTCCAGAAGGCAGAATCTAAACGATGGACATGGGAGTCTCCCGGTGGACGATTCCACAACGAAATAGACCACATCATATTCAATCGACGGTTTTGCCTGACTGATGTCGCTGTTGTCCCAAAATTTCTAACGGGATCGGACCACCGTCTCCTTCGTGCAAAATTCTACTTCACAGAGCAGGAAGAAAGGGCTGCAAAGTTCAAAAAGAGAACTCCCAGAATGACCACCAACTGGGAACTCTTTGGTACTATTGCGGCAACATGGGAAGATGCCATTGTTGACAACACTGACGAGGAAAACGATCGACTGGTTCAGCACCTCCATGAATGTACGAGGAACGCCAAGAGAGAGATAGCCACAAAAAATCGCCTATCTTCGAAAACTCTTGAGCTAATTCGCCAGCGTGGTTTGGAGCATGCCTCAGGCAACCGCAAGCTAACGTCCGAGATCACAAAGCAGTGCAGAGATGCGATCAAGGAAGACCTCAAAGAGAGAAGAGCAGAAGTACTGGTAGATACGGCAGAAGCCAGGAGAAGTATTCATAACGCCCGCCTATCCTTCGCCAACTACAAGACCAAGATGACTGCCCTCCGACGTCCTGATGGATCCATCACGTCCTCCAGAACGGCAATGGAGATTATCCATGACTTCTACTCAAATCTCTTCGATAGCCATGTCCACTTGCCGACATACCAAATTCCACAGGATGGCTATGTCGTTCCCAACGTTCTCCCTTCCGAAATCCTACATGCCATTTCGTCGGTAAAGAAGCAAACAGCACCCGGCCCAGAAAAGGTCAGACCTGAACACCTGAAGAACCTGCCGTCAGTACTCATCAATACACTGGCTCAGCTCTTCACTCGCTACCTGTCTGAATGCAAGGTTCCGTCCCAGTGGAAAACCAGCAGGACCGTACTACTGTTCAAGAATGGAGACATCCATGACATTGGCAACTGTCGCCCGATCTGCCTATTGTCTGTCATCTACAAGTTGTTCACTCGAGTCATCCTAAATAGGATTGGCAGAACACTAGATGTAGGACAACCATGCGAGCAAGCCGGGTTCTGCAAAGGATTCAGCACCATCAACCATATCCACACGATAACCAAGCTCATTGAGGTTTCTCGGGAGTTCAAGAAGACGCTCTGTTTAACGTTCATTGATTTAAAGAAGGCCTTTGATTCTGTTGAGACGGAAGCGGTCATTGAAGCCCTAGCCAATCAGGGCATTCAAGCCCAATACATCAGGATCCTCCGTGAGCTGTATTGCGGATTCACTGCCAGGATCTCACCATTCTACAAAGAATTGATCATCGATGTCAAGAGAGGGGTGCAGCAGGGTGATACCATTTCACCAAAACTCTTCAGTGCCACTCTCGAGAACATCATGCGATGACTGGAATGGGAAGGAATGGGAGTGAAGATAGATGGTCGGCAACTACACCACCTCCACTTTGCTGAAGACATTGTTTTAATAACACCAAACATCAGCCAAGTGGCACAAATGCTGGCCGACTTTGACCGTGAGTGTGGAAAGGTAGGACTACAGCTGAATCTTACGAAGACAACGTTTATGAGAAACAGCCTCGTTCCTGACGCCCCATTTGCTCTCAACGGAACGACCATCTCCAAATGCAACAGCTATGTGTACCTAGGTCGAGAAGTCAACATGACAAATGACCTGGCACCCGAGCTGCGCAGGAGGAAGAGAGCGGCTTGGAACGCCTTCAAGAACGTCGAAGAAATAGCTAAGAGGATGAAGAACCTCCGGCTCCGGGCATATCTCTTTGATTCCACTGTTCTTCCTGCATTAACATATGCCTCAGAGACCTGGGCCCTACGCAAACAAGATGAGAACGCTATTTAGGTCTCCCAAAGAAGAACTGAAAGAGCTATGCTTGGAATATCACGTTTGACTCAAATGAGAGAAAGAATCCGGAGTTCCGACATCCGTCGACGATCAAGAATCAGGGACTCTGTCTCATTTGCCAAGGTGTCGAAAATCAGATGGGCTGGTCACGTAATGAGATTTAAAGATGACCACTGGACTAGAACTGTTACCGACTGGATTCCACAGGATGTCAAAAGACCTCGTGGCCGCCCACCTACCAGATGGTCAGACTTCTTCTTCAAGATCATGAACGATCGGTTTGAGGCTCTTCATGTTCCCGGAGCGAACAGATGCCAATGGGCTACACTAGCACGCGGCAGGGACAAATGGAGACGTTACTGGTGCCCGCTCGAGCAAATCGACGACTAACGGGAAGTTAAGTGATTAAGTGAATCTGCATATTGAGCTTTTCCTGTGGATTCATTTTTGGGTGAGGCTCACCTGAGAAGTGGAGTCCAGTCAGGATCATGGTGATGATTGTGTGGAGTGTGCTGCTGGGCTGTGTTTGAGTGGGAACTAGGCTCACACGTCCCTCTCTGGGATGCCCTTGATGATTCAGCCTTGTGTAGAGTCTAGATGCATAGAATCAAAGATATTTTAAATAAGTCTCATTCTCCAAAAGTGGTTATTTACAAAGCCCATGCTATCTATATGACCAGGATGAAAGTTTTATTACTAAAGGGAGCCCACGGAATCAGGGCACAAGCATGAACTGAGAGAGGTGGGTCTGCATGAAGGATGTCTTACACAAGGAGATGGGGCAGCTCTGGGGCATGGCAGCCCCATTTTCACGGTAAATGACAGCAACAGATGGATAGGCCATGTGCGAGGAGTGGAAAGCAATGATTAGTGTGTCTCTGAACTGATCTCCATAACGTTCTATGGTAGCCCTTAGTTTCACTGTCTCTTTTCAAAGACAGTTTGAGAAACATACTTACCCTGTTCTCTTTTTTTCAGGTTCTGGCACCGAGGTCAACCCGATAATCCCTATGATCACTGTGTTGTGTTAGAGTTTAATTTCCAATGGTACCACTGGGGCTGGAATGATATTCCTTGTTACTTGCTTCAGTATTCAATTTGTGAGATGTTGATGATCTACTTATGAATAGAACATTCTCCATGAACCTGTGGTAGAGTTGTCTTTGTTCCTTACAATGAGAGGTAATTTGCTTTTGTGAATATCTTATAGGATTGACAAAGAAGCTTTCTGAAGTCTACATTTAACATGGTACCTATTTCATCATTTATTCATTAACAATCAACAATTACTGAACAGTTTTCAGTGAAGACTCCATAGCAGAGAACCTTTTCATCGACAACTAGAGGGAACTTGAGTCTCCTAACTTTTGTCTAATTTCTCAGGAGTTGACTGTGATTACATTATGTGGCTCCCTATCTTCAATGCTCTCTATATGGATTGCCCAATAGGAAAATAATACCAACTGTTGATTTTGGTTTTTCTGAGCTAGATGGAGCATTCTGAACTGAAATCACATTATGAAACATTTGAAAAACAGTGCAAGTTCATGGAGGAAAAGCTTTAGCTTTGACCTAGTACACTCTCTCTACATTTAATCATGTTTTGGGTGACGGACAGACTGGGAAAATATGTATATTCCTCAGGTATTTTAATATTAGTTTAGTTTTATTATAGCATAGGATATTTTTAATATCAGTTCTGAACACTGAGATAAAAAGAAAATATTTCCTGGGCTGAAATAGGGGCTTCTCGGATTGTTAGGCCTCACCAACAGGGCCGCAGAACAGGCAGGGGAAGTCAAGGAAGACTTTTAACACCCGAACCCTTTCTACTCCCAAGGCATCACAAACCAGAGCTTATTTTTTAGGGGATAGTGGTCAAAATCAAAACTTTTATTACTATACATTTTTTTTACTTCTTTTTTTTATGAGAGCTCTGTGATTTACAAAGTTGCTCATAGTTTAGTTTTTACATACAGTATAGCAGCACTGATTCAACCACCAGTGCCAACTTCTCTCCCTCCTCCACCAGTGTGCCCAGGTGCCCTCCATATCCTTCTCCCCACCCACCGTCTCTTCTCTTGTCAGGTGCCTATCTAAGTTTGGTTGTTGAAGTCTTGATTTCAGTGTTGTTGATCCTGTGGTTTGGATATTTTTCACAATCATTCCTTTCCTCCAACTTTGTACCTTAACCCCCCGATCTGGCCCCTCCTCTCTCTCCCCTCCAGTCTTTCTCCCCCTGAACTCTGGGCCCAAGGTTGATCTGGCATGTCCCCTTTAAAACATTGCATTTATAGTGGTATTTAGAATAATCAGATGAAGAATGTTTATATTTTAATTGCCTCTTTCCTCCAGATCACCTTGGAAGAACCAGCTGCTCAGGCTGTGTCCCGGGTATGGAACCAGAAATCTATAAAGCTCTTTTGAGAACCTGTGTTTGCTACCAAGGCACTCTGGGTATTTTCATGGAAGAATGTACCTCTTGTTAAGGAGAAATAAACTTGATTTCATGGGCTTCAGTCCTGTCCTATGATTCTTCTCCCATGGAAGGGCAAGAGCACATCACCATGAGGATTTCTTGGCAATAGTCTTGGTTTCAGTGTCATACTTGCTCTGTGTGAAATTTTGGCCAAATAGTATATTTAAATTTTTTAAGTAAAGTTCTTACAATATGCTACAGTATAAAACAGCATATTTGATAGATTGAGAACAATATAAAACAACATATTTGATAGACCGGGAACCTTGTCCGGTGCAGACATAGGGACAGAGACTATGCGTTAAACTTCGGTGCCATGCCTCCCCGGGAGGTAAAGGGTGTCTCTCCCCCCTGCCTTCCCTTCTCCCCACCCTGCAGCAAGGTGACTGCCGCCTTAGAGCTTATTGGAAAGCCAGGTATGAGCCAGTGGTGACAGGGGGGAACTGCAGCCTCATGGGAAGGGGGTGCAGTATGGGCTCATCTTTCACGCCCTACCGTGGTCACAAGTTGCCCACCACGAGCAGCTTTCTAGCATGGCCATGGCTCCAGAGGCACAGAAACCAATCTCATAATTATCTGGCTCTTGGCAGGAATCCCTTCAGACTTAATTAGTAAAATATCAGAAATCGAAAATCATATGGTTTTCATAACCAGCTATAGAAAACAAATTATTTCACAATGCCTTTACCGCAGTTCTGATTGTTTGGTGGAAACTCTGAACGATAATGGTGCATGTTTTGTCAAAAAAATGAATGTTATCAAAGTAGAGAGAGAGTTAAATAGAAATGATCTGCCTCACAGACATTGGGAGGGGTAGGAGGGGGGTATATTGGTGTTCTTGTTGGTGAAAAATAAGTAGTGGTGAAGGGAAAGGTGTTTGATCATTGTATGACCGAGACTTAAACCTGAAAGCTTTGTAACTTTTCCCACAGTGATTCAATAAATAAATATGACAAAAAATAAATAAAGTATTTTTAAAAAGTGATATTTAAGTGAAAAAGCATCTGTTGAATTCCAATCAATGGAAAGAACTTAAAAATAATAATAACATACTTCTTTTTATCTATTTTTAAAATTTACAGGTAGGGTGTTTGCCTTTCACACGACCAACCCAGCTGACCTGGGTTTGATTCTTCCGCCCCTCTTGGAGAGCTCGGCAAGCTAACGAGAGTATCTCGCCCGCATGGCAAAGCCTGGCAAGCTCCCCAGGAAGTATTCGATATGCCAAACACAATAACAAGTGTCACAATGGAGATGTTACTGGGCCTGCTATAGCAAATCAATGAACAACGGGTGGACAGTGCTACAGTGCTTCTTTTTTGACTCTTGGAGTCACACCCATCGATGCTCAGGGGTTTCTCCTGGCTCTTCACTTAGGAATTACTCTGGGAAGCGCTCAGGGGAATATATGGGATTCCAGGATTCACACTGAGTTAGCCACGTGCCAGGCAAAAAGCCCTACCCGATGTGCTATTACTTTGTCCCAAATAGTTTTTTTAAAAAAATACAAATTAGAGGACTGGAGCAATAGTACAGCAGATAGGGGATATGCCTTGCACGCAGCCAACGCAGGTTCAATTCCCAGCATCCCATGTGGTGCCCCAGCACCACCAGGAGTGATTCCTGAGTGCAGAGCCAGGAGTAACCCCTGTGCATCATCAGATGTGACACAAAGAGAAAAAAAATACAAATTAGAAATCTTTTCATTCTTATATAAGAAAGTGCATAATTGCACTTAAAAAATCTACTTTATTATTCATTGTTCACTGTGTCACTGTCATTCCGTTGTTTATCAAGTTACTCATGCGGGCACCAGTAATGTTTCAATTTGTCCCAGCCCCGAGATTATAGCAGCCTCTTCTGACTCATTTTTCCCAATGATTCGAGTTGCTTCTCAGAATCAGGGAATGAGACCTGTTATTGTTACTGTTTTTGGCATTTCGAATATGCCACGGGGAGCTTGCTAGGCTCTTCTGTGCAGGCAAGATACTCTCCATAGCTTGCCGGGCTCTCCCAGAGTCATATATGTCAATTTCTCTCTATGATTTGTTGCCTACTGTCTGAACTCCATCAAACATGGTGTGGTAATTATGGGAAATGTGTAGGAAGTATCTTATGAGGTGCCTGGAGCATGGCAGTGGTGGGCTAGCGGAGGTTGGCTACCGGGGCTGGGTCCCTTGGGGCAGGGAGGGGTCTAACCCACCCCCCTCTGGCACACCCCTGGCGTGGAGTCTGGTGGTACGGTTATGGGGGCCTCATTTTTATGCTCCATTCTGGGAGAAATAGCCATGAATGTATTATTTTAATATTAATAGCAACAAAATGTCTATATTATTATTAGTAGTAATAGTAATAAAATTTACAAATTTCATACATGTAAACTGATTCTTCATTATTCTCATAGTTGCATATGACAATGATTTCTTTTTGAAAATTTTATTTTATTTTGTTCAAATAGTTAAAAATTGAATCACTGTGATATAGACCCTTACAAAGCTATTCAATTGGGTTTCAGTCATACAGTGTTCCAACCCCCATCCCTCCACCAGTGTGCACTTCACAGCCAATACTTGTTTTTCAACACTGAATTCGGGCAATTCTTATTCTGTAATAAAGAACTCAAATCCACTAACGTAGATTTTTACCATGTTTCTACCCAAAAAGAAAACTATTGTAGCAACTGCTATCTCTGAAAATATCAGTAGCATATCAGTAGCAATTTCAATGAAAGTACACTAGTGTTACCACAGTGAATAAAGTGCCGATTTTTTCATTTTAAATGATAGAATTTACTTAGATTTTTTACATAGTAGATACTATAAGGTAGATTTTTGTTTTACGTTAAAGAGCACACATTTAATTTTTTTTTAAAAAAAAGGTATTCTCAAATTACTCTTCAAATGATTCCAGTTAAAAGTTCTGCTTAACCACCTTCCATAGAGTGAGGCAGGGGGTGGTGAGTGGGGGGTTATTGGAAGGAACCTGGGGATACCTGTGCTGGGAAATGTACACTGATGGAAGGATGGGTGTTGGAATACTGTATGAATGAAATCCAATCATGAACAGCTTTGGGGTGGTCTCTGTCATACTGATTCAATAAAAAAGTAAAAATAAAAAGTTCTTCAGAGCAGAACCAGGTAGACAATAGAGTGGTTAAGGTATTTGCCTTGTATGCAGTTAAACTAATTCTTATAACATATCAGTTTTATTGTGGTACTAATGTTTACAACACTCTCTATGCTATTCAGGCATACATTATTTATTTATTTATTTATTTATTATAAATTTATTTATTTATTGGATCGCTGTGGGAAAAATTACAAAGCCCTCAAGTCTAGGTCTCAGTCATGCAAACATCAATCACAATTCCCTCCACCAATACCCATCCTTCACCACGAAGAACCCCAATAAACCCCCACTCCCCAACCTCCCCCCCCCAATGTCTGCGGGGCAGACGAACTCCAGTCAACACTCTGTCTACTTTGACCAGCCTCACTGCTTTGATAAAAGTTTCACCATTATTATTTAGACTTTACCCACCCCCCCAAACTCAGCCATGCCCAAAAGGCATTGTGAAATGATCTGTTTTCTACAGCCGGGTTCAAGAATTAGATGATGTTGCGTGGCTGCTATCGCAGCCGCACGGTTTTGGGTTTCTGCTGTTTCACCCATCAACCCTGCAAGTATCTCCACTGAGAGTCAGACAATCAAGAGATTGGTCTCTGTGCCCCTGGGGCCGCGGCCACGCCGGAGAGCTGTCCGTGGGGGACAACCGGTGACCTCGGTGGGGCGTGAAGAACAGGCCGGAGCGCCCCCCCCACCCCATCCCATGAGGTTTCAGCCACGCCCCACCCCCGGCTCACACCCGCTCTCCACAAGGCTCCCACATGGCCACCATACATCCCCCCAGAGAGGAGAAGGCGGAAGGGAGCAACACCCTTTCCCCTCCGGGCAGGCAAGACAGCGCGGATCAATGCATAGTCCATTTGCTTCTCCGCTCCAAGCTGCCAGATCTCTACATCAAGTCCTTGTGCTTCTGGGGCCATGGCCGTGCCGAAGAGCCGCTCGTGGGAGGCAACTGGTGACCTCGGTCGGGCGTGAAGGACGGGCCGGAGCACCCCCCGTCCCATGAGGTTTCAGTCGCGCCCCCACCCCCGGCTCATACCTGCTCTCCACAAGGCTCCCATGCGGCCGCCATCTTTCTTTCCAGAGAGGAGAAGGTGGAGGCATACATTATTTAAATATGTCACAGAATACCCGTTTCTCTCTATCAATATTCGTTGCACCTCTCCCAAACTCCTCTCTCCCCATGGGACAGTTTTATGGCCAAAATATTGAGTTCTGATGACTTTGGTCCTTTGTTGTTCACTTACTGTTTCTTTCCATTCTACATTTGAGAACACTTTCAAAATATTTATTGTTTTTGCTTTTGTTTTGGGTTCACAACGGGATATGCTGAGGGGTCCCTCCTGGCTCTGCACTCAGCAATTACTCCTGGTAGTGTTTGGGGACTTCCTGGGATGCTGGGATGGAACTCAACCAGCTGCATGCAAGGCAAGCATCCTTGCAGCTGTAGAATCACTCTGCAATCAAAAGCAAGTTTCTTCTGATCACAGAAGGGACTGAGAACCAAGAAAAGGGAAAAAACTTGAATAAAATGTTTGTGTTAGATTGGAATTCAAGGTATTATTATTCAAGAAGTTAAATCCTGGTTATGTGCTCAGGCATTGGGGGACCATATGGAATGCTGGAGATTGAACCCCGGTTAGTCGTGTGCAAGGCAAACACCCTACCTGCTGTGCTATTGCTCCAGCCCCAAACACCATAGTTTTAGAGTTCAAGGGCTAAGTGAGATCTTTTCTATGTTCAAAATTTCTCAAACCCTTGAATTTACTTCCTGACAACACTGAAATTTTGCAAGTCGTGTTACCCTATTAGTCTGTTATTCAATTGTTATTCATCGATTGCCTCGAGCAGGCCCCAGTAACGTCTCTTTCATCCTAGCCCTGAGATTATATTCAAGGCTCTTTAGGAGAATGAGACCCATCATTGTTACTGGTATTTGGCATATTTGGTGCACCACGGGGAGTTTGCCAGACTCTGCCCTGTGGGCAGGCTACATTCGATAGCCTGCAAGTTTGTCCAGAGTAGGAATGAGATAATAAGATATCATAAAGTGATGTCCTGATAAGATGTCGCGTGGCCGCGAATGCGGCTGCGCGGTTCCGGGAGCTGGATTTTATAGTCTCTGAGTCTTGGCCGTTGATGGGATTACACGGCGCCAGGGGGCCAGGTGGTGGGTGTGACCCCCGCCTACTGGAATTTGGAGGATCTGGATGGAGGATGCTCGACTCCAATTCGAGTAGGCTTGGAGATCTCGGCCCCGGAACCCGCGTGACTTTGTCCCTCTGCCAGTACCTTCATGTGTGCAGAGAGTGGTCTCAGCATGGTGGTGGTCCCCTGGTGCCGTGTAATCCCATCAACGGCCAAGACTCAGAGACTATAAAATCCAGCTCCCGGATGAGACCAGTGCAGTCAGTCTCCTGCCCCTGCGCCTGGCTGTTCCTCGCTGGGGTCCCTTGGAGGCGAGCGGGTTGAGCTTTCCTCCCTGCTCCGACCAGGGCTCCGGCAGCCGAAGACCTCCAGGACCAGCCACCACCATGCTGAGACCACTCTCCGCACACATGAAGGTACTGGCAGAGGGACAAAGCCACGCGGGTTCCGGGGCCGAGATCTCCAAGCCTATTCGAATTGGAGTCGAGCATCCTCCACCCAGATCCTCCAAATTCCAGTGGAGGGGGTCACACCCACCACCTGACCCCCTGGCACTGTGTAATCCCATCAACGGCCAAGACTCAGAGACTATAAAATCCAGCTCCCGGATGAGACCAGTGCAGTCAGTCTCCTGCCCCTGCGCCTGGCTGTTCCTCGCTGGGGTCCCTTGGAGGGGAGCGGGTTGAGCTTTCCTCCCCACCCCGACCAGGGCTCCGGCAGCTGAAGACCCTATTAGTCTAACGGTCAACATTTTAAATGCCTGACCACAACTTTTTATTGATAACTTTTAAGATAATATACTGTTCTTTAAAGAGAAATATAGAAAATATCTTTTAAAAATATTCTTAATACTGATGCTTTTAAAATATTGGGTGTTATTTATTTATTTGGTGTTTGAGCCACACCTATTGGTGCCTAGGGCTTCCTCCTGGCTCTGTATCAGGAAGTAATCCTGGCTGTGCTCTAGGTAATGTATAGGATGCCAGAAATGGAATCCAAGTCAGCTGTGTGCCGAAAGGTAAGGACCCTAGCCACTACTCCGTCCAGTGCCTGGATTGTTTTTAAAGGAGCCGGGGGACTTTTAAGAATGTTATCTAGATTTTTTTAATGATTATTGACAATATATTTTCAGCCAAATAAAAATATAACAAGAAAGGCACAACAATTTCCATCCATTAAGTAAAAACAATTTATTAATTTGAATTATAATTCTAAGTAGGGCTGGAGCGATAGCACAGCGGGTAGGGCATTCGCCTTACAAGCGGCCAACATGGCCGACCCGAGTTCGATTCCTCCGCCCCTCTCGGAGAGCCCGGCAAGCTACCGAGAGTATTCGATATGCCAGACACAGTAACAACAAAGTCTCCAATGGAGACGTTACTGGGCCCGCTCGAGCAAATCGACGATCAACGGGAGGGCCTATAATTCTAAGTATATGGAATACTTCGGGAGTGTTTTGTTCTTCGTGATTTATCTATGTATTCCTCCAGTGTAATATGATTTTATTTTATATATTTATTTATACTGAGCAACTAAAAGAATGCTTGATTTTTCATTCTCCCTTTGTTCCTACTCAAAGCTGGGCAACTTCCCAGTACAGGAGGTTTCAGTTTGGGGAAAATGCACCCTCAGAAATGATTTGTAAATGATGTATGAGGAACAGCACAATCTTTGCAGATATGTCAAAGCTATATCAAAGCAGGTCGTTCCGACCAATAGCATTATGTCGAAAGGGTCACCAGGTGGCTGACCAACGGTGCATGGCTCTGCTCATTGTCCCATCCACTTTCCCACGTCCCATCCCCTTTCCTTTCTTTTGGGTGGGCTGTGGAAACATACTTAAGTCTGTACCTATGCTCTGAATAAACGCACGCATTCATGCCATCTCCTGAATGACGGAGCCCTGTGTGACTCGAGTGCTGATTTCACCCTGACGGCCCTCCCCTGGCTCGGCCCCGCAGCGCCGGACGCGGCAAGTGGATGTTCCACCGAGATCAGGTATGAGGGAGAAACGGACAGGGCTCACCTGCGCATAGGCAGGGAGAGAGCCTGCGTATAGGCAGGGGGAGAAACCGTGTATAGGCGGGGGATTAAACGGTTTATGGTGCACCATGGGCAATTCTGACTCAAAAACCCGGCTGGCCACCGAGTTGACTGAGTTACTGAAACAGCAGGGCACTGCTATTAAGCCTAGGACCGAACTCGAGTTCATTACAGTGATAGGGGAAGTCAGCCCTTGGTTCCTGACAGGGGGAGAATTCAGAGTTTGTGACTGGGAACAGGTTAAGATAGATCTACAGAGAGCCCTCAGAGATAGGGGGTCGGATAGGGTTCCCGTCGCTACATTCTCCCTCTGGAGATTGGTTAAAGATGCGCTGTCAACCACCCGTGTCCGGGTGCAGGAACAGCTGTGTGACCTCCAAAAAACCTTCGGGGAAATACAGGAGGGGGAAACAGGGCGCTCACTGCAGGGGAACGCTGGCAATGATATAGCAGAACATGATGAATATGCTGAAGTCCCCGTGATTTCTGAATGTGGGAGCCAGACTCCTCTTGCCCCCGATCTAGACACAAAAGAAAAGCAGCTCCTCTCTGGTCCCAGACCTCCCCACCAATCTTTGGAGGCTAGATATACTCTTGGCCATGGGCGCAGTTCTAGTCACACCGCCTGGCCACCTCCAGACCTCCCCCCTCCGTTTCTTTCCGGACTATAGCCCATATTACTAGTGATTACCCAGCCCCGGGGCAAGGGGACCCCATAACTCTGATGCCCGTGGATGAACTGGAAGGAGCCGCAACCCCTGGGCCGGAACATAAGCCTTTTTAATCGGGGCCACTGTTGTGTGGCCTCCTCCCACCCCTATCACTTGGAAAACAGACGATCCAGTATGGGTGGAACAGTGGCCCCTCCCTAAAGAAAAACTACAGGCCGCACAAGCCCTAGTTCGGGAACAATTAGAAAAGGGGCACATTACCCCATCCACATCTCCCTGGAATACCCCAATCTTTGTTATAAGGAAGAGGACAGGCGGGTGGAGATTATTGCAAGATCTCAGAGCAGTCATCCAATGGGGGCCCTGCAGCCAGGGCTCCCCCATCCCTCTGCTATACCAAAGTCCTGGCAATTGTTAGTGATAGATCTTAAAGATTGTTTTTTCAATATTCCATTAGCTCCTAAACATTGTCAAAGATTTGCCTTCTCTCTACCTTCCCCCAATTTTCAGGAGCCCTATCAGCACTACCAATGGGTAGTCCTTCCCCAGGGCATGACTAATAGTCCCACTATGTGTCAGATATATGTTTCAGCGGTTTTAGGGCCCGTCCGGGCTCGTTTCCCCAACACACTTTTGATTCATTATATGGATGACATCTTAGCCGCCTGCCCCACCAAAGACCTGTTATTTCAACTCTATGATTATGTCCGGGTCACCCTGGAATCAGCAGGACTTGTAATCTCCCCGGACAAGGTACAGCTCTCCCACCCATACAGATATTTAGGATACACCATAAACAAGGTGGGAATAGCGCCTCAAAAAATATAGTTTGCTACTTCCCATTTAAAGACTCTACACCAATGGCAACAGTTTTTGGGAGAACTCCAATGGCTCTGACCATCCTTCTCCCTGCCCACAGGAGAGCTCAAACCTCTTTTCAAACTATTGAAGGGGGATTCCGAGCCCTCCTCACCTCGTCATTTGACCCCTGAGTCACAATTGGCTCTTAGAAAAGCAGAGGATGCCTTAGAAGAAATGCAAATACACCATATTGATTACAATCTGCCACTACAATTTATAGTGCTTACTTCAGAATTTGCCCCAACTGGAGTTTTCTGGCAGATTGGCCCATTATATTGGGTCCACCTCTCAGCTTCCCCCACCCGAACAGTGATTCCCTATCCCACCTTAGTTTCTCAATTACTCTGGAAGCCCAGAACCATAGGGTGTGCACTCTTTGCTAAGGATATGGACATATTGGTCGTTCTCTATTCCAAAGACATGATTAATAATCTGATACAATATGATGATTCCTGGTGCCTTTTTGTCTGCTCCTTTAAAGGCCAAATTACAAAGGCATATCCCAAACATAAACTCCTGCAAAGCTTCAGGATTTGTCCTATTATCTTCCCCCGAATCATTAAGACCACCCCCCCTTCCGGGCACACGGACCCTCTTTACTGATGAGAGCCATCGGTAAAAAAAAAAAGCGGTCGAGACGTAGTGGTTAATGGGCAGGTTGTTCACGCCATACAGCTTGCCGAAACCTCGGCGCAATTTGCAGAAGTATCTGCTTTATTATTGGCCTTGCAGACATTCCCTAATGAGACCCTCAATATTTACACTGATAGTGTTTGTTGCCAATATCTTCCCCAATTAGAAACAGCACCCCACATAGGTGAGGGCTCGAAAATTTTATCTCAGTTACGAACATTGTAACTGTTGATTTGGGCTAGAAAGGACCCGCTCTTTGTGGGTCATATTAGAGGACACTCTGGCCTCCCGGGACCCCTTGCAGAAGGTAATGAACGAGCAGATAAAGCTACCCGCTTAATAATGACATCCCTAGAATAGGATAAGGCCATACAGCTACATAAAAAATTCCACCTTAATGCCCAGTCACGCCGTTTTCATACGGGTTGTTCCAAAGCCGAGGCTCTCTCCATAACCACTGTCTGTCCCGCTTGAGCTCCTTATGTACATTCCCCATCCCTGGGAGTCAATCCTAGAGGATTGAGAGAAAATGATATTTGGCAAATGGATGTGACCCACACTAATTCATTGGGTAACCGGCATTATATCCATGTCTCGATAGACACACACTCGGGCATGATTTTTGCTTCACTACATGCCGGGGAAAAAACAAAACATGTTATAGATCACCTTACCGCTGCTTTCACATACATGGGAAATCCCAGGCAAATTAAAACTGACAATGGACCAGCCTATACAAGTCACGCCTTTCATTCCTTTTATGAAACCTGGGATATTGCACATACAACAGGCATTCCCTATAACCCCCAAGGACAGGCTATCATAGAGCGAGCGCACTGACATCTCAAAACTTATATTTCTAAAACAAAAGAGGGTGAGATCTACCAAGGCTGTCAAGGGCCACAAGCGCTCCTATCCACAACCTTATTCATTTTAAATTTTTTGCTCCTCTATGATTCGGGCCGCAGTGCAACCCAACGTCATTTCGCTACTCCAGCTCCCTTAAGGCAATGGTGAAATGGAAGGATCTGTCCTCAGGAACCTGGCAACCACCGGCAGCGATCCTTGCCAGAGTCAGAGGTGCAGTCTGTGTATATCCAACTAATGCAGGAAAACCCATTTGGGTACCCGAACGCCTGGTCAGGCCAATACACGAACCCCCCTCTTAAGCCCACCATCACTACCACAGCTGGCCCTAAGGCTGTTACAGCAGGCCCATCCATCCCAAACCCCAGTCTTGGCCCAATCATTAACCCCCTCAGGAGTCTTATCTAAGCCAAATATCAGACTCTGAATGCTACTGCCCCAAACCTGACTGAAGCCTGCCGGCTGTGCCCCATGCCACAGTTTCATGAGGCTATGGGTATTAACGCCTCATATAATGTTAATTACAGAGCCCCTGGGGAGTGGAAGGCCCGCCCCCAGGGATTGACCATGACCCAAATTAGCGGTCAAGGGACATATGTTGGTACAGTCCCTCAAAACAAGAAGGAATTGTGTGCACAGAATGTGGATTCCCTGGGATGGAGTAACTCTGCCTGGATCTCACCAACAATTGGAGCTTGGTGGGCCTGTTCACATTCAGGATTAACTCCCCACTTCGCAGGCTCAGTATTTAATGCCTCCCAAGAATTTTGTCTTATGGTTATTGTTATCCCAAAAATTATATACCACCCTGCTGAGGTACTCCTTGACTATTGGTCCAATTCCCCTGATGTCCCGCATAGGAACCGCAGGGAACCCATATCCGCACTAACCATCGCCACTCTGTTTGGCATAGGCCTGTCAGGTGCCGGCACTGGCATCGCTGCTCTGGCAACCCAACATTCTGGCGTATCTTCTCTAAGAGCAGCCATTGATGAGGACCTGGACTGAATAGAAAAATCTATTAGCCATCTTGAAAAGTCCTTGACCTCCCTGTCGGAAGTAGTCTTGCAAAATAGAAGGGGACTCGACTTGCTCTTCCTTAAAACCGGAGGGCTGTGCGCAGCACTGGGAGAAGAGTGCTGCTTTTACGCCGACCACACGGGGGTAGTCCGAGATTCCATGGCTAAGCTGAAAGAAGGCCTGGAACGGCGTAAAAAGGAGAGAGAGGCTCAGGAAGAGTGGTTCGAGTCTTGGTTCAATCAATCCCCCTGGTTCACCACCCTGATATCTACTATAGCAGGCCCTCTGATCATACTATTACTGATGCTTACATTCGGGCCCTGCATCCTGAGTTGACTTGTCTCATTTGTCAGAGACCAGATTGGCAAATCACTCAAATTCACTATACGCAGCTGAGAGAAACTAGCAAAGAGTAGCCCTATTCAGAAAGGTATTTCTAATGGGCCTGGGAAGCCTCTTCCTTTATCTGTTGCAGCAACCTCATCTCCTGACAGGTACTGGAAAACGCAGGAGAAGAAGGAGTGTGGACCAGACCCTTACAGAACCCCCGGATCACTGAACGAAGAGATCCCCATCACCCCTCTACCCTACCCCTGCCCCTTTGTTCTGAGCCGTGCTCCATTCTGGTCAAGCCACACTGGGTCCTGCCCGGTCTGGTAGAAATGTCACGAATCCTCCCCTGTGCCTCCTCACGGTTAAGGAAGTATGCCCTTGCCCAGGATACCCAATGACGGGCAACTTCCTTCACCGCTGCGCACACCTAAGACAGGGGCTAAAGCATTCTCCCCAAGGATGGGCACCACGGTGGGGCGACGGACGACCTAAGACAGGGGTCCTGGTGTGCCATAATTGAAAAAAAGGGGTGAGATGTTGCCTACTGAGCAACTAAAAGAATGCTTGATTTTTCATTCCCCTTTGTCCTGCTCAAAGCTGGGCAACTTCCCAGTACAGGAGGTTTCAGTTTGGGGAAAAATGCACCCTCAGAAATGATTTGTAAATGATGTATGAGGAACAGCACAATCTTTGCAGATACGTCAAAGCTATATCAAAGCAGGTCGTTCCGACCAATAGCATTATGTCGAAAGGGTCACCAGGTGGCTGACCAACGGTGCATGGCTCTGCTCATTGTCCCATCCACTTTCCCACGTCCCATCCCCTTTCCTTTCTTTTGGGTGGGCTGTGGAAACATACTTAAATCTGTACCTATGCTCTGAATAAACGCATGCATTCATGCCATCTCCTGAATGACGGAGCCCTGTGTGACTCGAGTGCTGATTTCACCCTGACGGCCCTCCCCTGGCTCGGCCCCGCAGCGCCGGACGTGGCAAAGTTTTGCTTGTTGGGTCACACCTGGTGATGCACAGGCGTTACTCCTGGCTCTACACTCAGGAATTATTCCTGGCAGTGCTCAGGGGACCCTATGGGATGCTGGAAATGGAACCCGAGTCTGCTCAAGGCAAACTCTCTACCCGCTGTGCTGTCATTCCAACCCAGTGTAATACGATTTTATACTTTAGTATTGATTTGAATCTATGGTCATATTTTTATTGTGCAAGCAGTCCTTCAGTTTTAAAACGCAAATTCCTGAGGATGATTCACATGGAACATTTTTTACTTCCTCTTTTTCTTTTCTCCTGACGGTCAACCTCATGAACAATCAATCTCCAAGTACACAGTAAATATTGCATCATCTTAAGCGACACCCCCTGAGGAACCCCACCCCATCCACAGGCAGAACTACCTAGGTTGCCTCATCCAGGGGGCCAGTAGTTGACCCAGCAGCTGCAGCTGCAGACGACGGATTGGCTGGAGAAGTGGTAAAGCCAGATGCGGAAATCAGGCGCCCGGTGCCAGCCAGGACTAGGGGCAAGGGTGACCCCGGTGCCCAGCTGGCCCAGGCCTGTCGGAAGTCGCTCCCTCGGGGCTGACCATGAGAAGAGAAAGACCCTGGTATTCCTTGATTCTTCTTTTTCCCTTTGGCCTTGCACCCCAACCCCTATTTTTAGTCCCAAGTTCTCCAGAGTCCTCAGTGAGTGCAAAACTGTGCCCCATGCCGCCTCTAACCAGGCAGGTGTCCCTCCCCCCTCGCGTTCCCCAAGCCTTGGCCCTCTGAAGAGACCTCGCAGCAGCCCTGTGCCAGGGCTACTGGAGGGACGCGTTGGTGTCCGGTTCCTGTGTCCCCTCGGGTCAGCCCAGGCACTGTGGCCTGTGGGAGCCCCCTGGAGGGATCTGATGCCACCGATCACCTCCAGGAGGCGACTGGAGGGTCCCCATAAGGGACAGTCTGTCTCCCCCACCTAGCGTGCTCAGGGCAGTGGGGGACACCCCACTAGCCACTGGACCCTATCTCCATCAGTTCTGAGCTGAGCTGCAAGTTAAGTAATGGTAGGAAATAAATCGTGACTCAAAAAAAAAAGTTTCCTCTTTTCTTTTCCTTCCCTTATCTTCTACTTGGTTTCCAAGTTCCTATTTTTATTACATTTTTTTTCTTCTGAGTTTAAGGGCTATGACTTTTGCTGTGTTTGTCTTGGGGTTCAAACCTCAGGCTGTGGGTTTTAGCTCTATGTGATTCCTCTGAGTCTGTGTGATTAGTGGGACGTAGGTGCTCCTTGCAGAGCTGCTTTGAGTTGTTCTCAGAGTGATTTGAAGGCTGGTGTGAAGAGGACAACAGCCTCTCCTCAATTGATGACAGAGAGCAAGTATAGTGAAATGAGATCCAAAAATGAACCCCAGTCTCCGGGTACCGCTTCACAGGTTCCTGCAGGTAAGAAACGTTTTCTGCAAGTTTATAATGAGATGAAGGTTGGAGAAGGAAGAGTGTCAGCGAAACCTAGGTGACATTAGTTGCTACTCTTTTCTATTGGATACAGTTGGGAAGTGCAGGCTGTAGTAGCTGGAGTTATCTAATTATGAAGCAGGAAGAGGTGTGACAGCCCCAAAATTGAGGTGTGAGAACTAACCCTCACCTCCACCCCTGTCATGTTAAGGGGAGTGCTGTTAAGTTGAGCCTTGTTCTGTCTTGTGTGGTTGAGTGAGTCTACAGTTAAGAGATCAGTGTTCAGCTCTTGTAACCATCAGCCCAGTGCAGGACTGTTGATGAATGAATGAATGGACCCCATTCCTTGATTAGAGAGGAAGGGTTTTGCAGGACTGTGTGTTTACTGATAATTGTAGACTCAGGCATAACAGAAGACCACTGCAGGTTAAAGGCAGGAAAGTCTTACAAAAACAGCTCATTGCATTTCAAGGGAAATATCTCTGCCATCATAAAATTATTTTTGGGGGGGGAGCGGATCAGGGGGCCACACCTGACAATGCTCAGTAGATACTCCTATCTCTTTATTTAGGTATCACTTCTGGTGAGGCTTACCTCCTGTACAATATTTCGGACCAAAAATGAAAAATTAATTTAATACTGATATCCAAGATAGATTAAATATACTTTTGGGGAGTAGAGCAAGGTATTTGAGTAGCATGTAATGTATCTGACACATAGAGAAAAAACAGAAAGAAAAAACCACATAGGTATAAGAAGCTAAGAAACACTATATGTGTGTGTGAGCATATGGCTCACTTTTCTGAAACTTGTCATATGAAGAAAATGAATATATTCTTAATATATAAATATGAAGAATTCTGAGGAAAATTTCTTCTTCCTCTAACAAAAAATTCATATAAAACTTTAGTAAGCATTGAAGTGCTCATTATAGAAAAAACAAGGCACACAAGAATTTAAATCTTTCTGGCGGTGGAATGCCAATAGAACTTTGGTGGTAGATATGATCAGACATACATACATGTGCAAATGTGAAGATAACACCCAAAATTTCATAATATTTTTAAATCTGATAAATAAAAAATACCTACCATGTGATAAAAAGTAGATATCAAATAATGTATGTGATCCAGTCATTTTTTAAAGATGCTGCTGAATGGGGCTGCATTGGTAGCAAAGCAGAAAGGGTGTTTGCCTTACATGCAGATTGCCCGGGTTTGATTCCCAGCATCCCATAGGGTCCCTTGTGTACCACCAGGAGTAATTCCTGAGTGCAGAGCCAGGAGTAACCCCTGTGCATTGCCCAGTGTGACCCAAAAAGTAAAAAAAAAAATGCGCGATTAAAATATTAGGTATTTTAATAATAAATAGCCAAATCACATTTAATCATATATTCATATCATCATATTTACATATATTATGAGTAAGCAATGTATAAATATTTATTATTAAAATGCCTAAGATCAAAATATTAAAAGTAGGAATCCTTAATGATAGGAACTTATGCTCTTATGTGTTTCTACAATGAATACTATTATTTCCTTTTCTTTTAAGTGTCCTATTACTTGTATTAATCCAAAAAATGGAGAAGAGGAAGGACTGGCCTGATTGTATTACTAATGAACCTAATTTGATTTCTCTTGCAGCTCCAAAAGAGAAGACTAGCCCTCCTCAAAGTAACTCTGGTTGCCTCAAACTACTTCTTTTCTCTTTGCTGATTCTTCTTCTGCTGCTGAAAATCTCAGTTCCAATTGTCATCATCAGTAAGTAGCTAATTGAATCTAGATGGAATATCTCCCTTACCTGAAGAGATAGCATCCTTTTGACACTGGCAATTGAATAATGGATTTCACCAGAAATATGAAGTCTTTTTTAGGCTAAACATAACAATAGGCATCCTTTGGAAACTTGGTGGCTTATTTGAGTTTAGTTACTCTTCCATCAAATAATGAAACCAACTCACTTGAAAAAAGTAAAGAGTATATGTATATGCACTTGTTTGTGTTGTAAAGTGAAACCTAGAGGTTATCATTGTCTACATTAGACTGTTGGGTAAATGTGGACAAATGTCTATTCCTCCGTAGTTTTGTTCAGGCCTTTTTAGGTTCAGGCACCTAGTTTGGGAAGACGAACAGGAAAAGGAAATGGGAAAAACGGTTTCAGGCAGAATTTCCTATTGAATTTTTACCTCACTTCTTCCTGCCCTGTCCTACATCGATGTTGTAAAACGTCAGTTGCCAAGAGGTAGATATCCATATCCTGTTACCTCTAACATGCATTCCCTTGGCATTATTTTTCTAAAAATTTGGGGCTATATCCAGAAGTGTTTAGGGCTTGCTCCTCACTCTGTGCTCAGAGATCACGGGTGGTATGATTTAAGGGACTGTCTAGCTGCTCTACTAACTCTAAGAATTTAAGATTTCTAAATTCAGTAAATTCCAATAAGATTTCTAAAAGGTGTAAAAACCAGTACATATTTGGACATATATTTCATTCAATATTTGATCAATAAATATGCAATGATAACTACCCTCTTTTTTTTCTAGCACACGAATAGTGCAAAATGAGCAACAGGTAAATATCCCAATGATTGAGAGAAGTTCAGAGAATAGTGGAAAATTGTCATGTCGACCAATGGTTTCACCACGATATAAATGTGTTTTTGAGAAACAAAGACATAGATTTCCTGAAAGAAGGGTTTTCTACTGATAAGAACAGATACTACACTTGATCCTAGCCAAAAGGCCGAGAAGCGATAAGAAGGGTTTTCTAGAGCCATAGGACAATCTGGGTAACATAATTATAAATAACTGGAACATACAGTGTTAAGTGAACTGTGAGAAATAAAGTTGTAGATACAAGAAACAAATGGCCCTCAGATAATGAAGAGTTCTGTGTACAATACTAATAGTTGAAATTTTTGATGATTTTGGGGTCTCACCACATGTGTCCAGGCATCCCATATGGTTCCCCAATACATGCCAGGAGTAATTCCTGAGTACAAAGCCAGGAGTAACCTTTCAGCATTACCAGGTGTGACCCAAAATGAAAAAAACAAAATAACAAGCATCGTATTTAGTTTTAATCAATCAGCTGGGAAGTTCTTTTGGCCTGGCTGAAATCATTCTCACATAAAGCAGTCAGGTACCATGGGGGACAAGTTTGTGTTTGAAGAAGAGGGTGTAAGTTGGCAAGACATGGGCAATTTGGTTAAAATTATTTCAAAATTCCTTGACTAGCCTGAGTTTATATGAAAGGTTACTTTAGGGTTCCAAAAATGAGAGTGGAAGTCAGAGAAATGTCTTGAAACCATAGTGTGGCACTAATCAGAATTGCTTCTATCCATTCTGCTCTCTAAGGAAGTTTTTAAAATCACTTGATCACTTATCACTTGACATCCCATTATTCATTGATTTGCTCAAGCGAGCACCAGTAACATCTCCATTCCTCCTTGTCACGTGCTAGTGTAGTACAATGGCATCTGCTTGCTCCAGGAACATGAAAAGCCTCAAACTGTCCTTCAGGGTCTTGATTAAGAAGTCTGACCATCTCCTAAGTGGGCGACCACACGATCTTTTGACATCTTGTGGAATCCAGTCAGTAATGGCTCTAGTTCAGCAGTCATCTCCAAATCGCATTGCATGCCCAGCCCATCTGATTTTTGATGCCTTGGCAAATAAGACAGCGTCCCTGATTTTTCAACCGTTGACGGAGGTTGGAACTCCAGTTTCCTTCTCTCACTTGAGTGAAGCTTGATACTCTCTCGATTCCTCTTTGGGAGACCCGAATAGCATTCTCATCCAGTTTTCATAGGGCCAGGTCTCTGAGGCATATGTTAATGCAGGAAGAATGGTGGAGTTGAAGAGATGTGCACGGAGCCGGAGGTTCCTCGTCCTCTTAGCTATTTCTTCAATGCTTTCGAAAGCATTCCATGCCGCATTCTTCCTCCTGAGCAGCTCAGGTGCCAGTTAGTTCGTCATGTTTTAAAATCATCATTTTTTTTGTCTTTTCCCACATTCTTGATGTTCAAGTCTGAGGGATTGAACCCAGGTCCTCACAAATGCCACACAAACATTTTATCATTGATAACAACATCCCTCAGACTAAATTAAGGAAATCTTAGAGTCATTTCAAGTTAAAGTGATGTAAAATTTGATTCTCCTTTTTTTTTTCTTTTTGTGTCATACTTGGGGATGCGTAGGGGTTACTCCTGGATCATGCACTCAGGAATTACTCCTGGCTGTGCTCATATGGGATGCTGGGAATTGAACCTGGGTTGACCGCGTGCTAGGCAAATGCCCTACCTGCTGTATTATTGCTCCAACCCCAGATTCTACTTGTTGAGAAGTAATATTGAAAATGAATGTGGCTACAGGAAAGATGCAAAATAATGGACATTCTTATAAAACACCAGAACGATATTGAGTCACTATAGAATTTTTTAAGTGGAGGAGATATCATGATCACATTTGACATATAGAAATACATTTTTATGAGTGGTATGTCAATTAAACAAGTCAGGCCAAAGTTGGAAACAAAAAGTAGACAATCAATTCATTATCCATTTGCAGAAGAGTAAGAACTTGACCCAAGTTCTGTGGTAGTAAAGAAATAAAGATAATGAGAAGGTAGTGATGATATCATCACTTGAATGATGGTACCACATTGTATCAATACAATGATAATGAGAATGTAGAATCCAGGAGGCAGAGTCTTGATGGATACTGAGGTATAAAGATAAGGGATTAAAACTCAAGAATGGTTCAGATGTTTTCACCTGATAAACTCAATAATGGAGATATTCACAGAGGTGTATATTATAGGCTGGTAGCAGGTTTATGAGTGAAGATAGAAATTTCAGTTTGCGGTACATTGAGTTTTGTTGACTCTGGAACCTCAAGTGGACATGTTGGTTGGAGACATACTGTCTGGATTTTATAAAAGAAATCTGAATTTGGGGAATATGATTGCATGTTTCAGATGAAAACCTGGTTACTCATATTATCTCTCAGGGAGAGGCTTTCAATGAGAGTGAGGATAAGAAATGTTACAATTAAAAGAAGGATGGATAAAGAGGAGTGTGAAGTAATTACAGAAGCATCAGCAAGAAATGTGAGGAATATTAGATTTTTAAAAGAGGTGAGAATACTATCGAGATTAACAAGCATCAGAAAGATATGAAAGGCAAAATCAGGAAATCATGGTGTCCGACAAATGAAGTAAAGAAAACAGAGTTCGAGAATTGCAAGTGGTTGAAGGAGAGAAGTTGTAGTAGTGTCCTGAGCATGTGGCTGGAGCGTAGCAAGAGTGGAGTAGCGAGGGGAAATTCAGTATTGGTTGGTCTGGGAGCTTGAGGGAGGTGATGAAGTACAAGAGAAATCTCACTATTTGGAGAAGAATGTAAAAGGTAAAGGTAAAGGCCCTCCCGTTGTTCGTTGATTTGCTCGAGCGGGCCCAGTAACGTCTTCATTGAAGACTTTGTTGTTACTGTGTTTGGCATATCGAATACGTCACAGTGAGCTTGCCAGGCTCTCTCGGTAGCTTGCCGGGCTCACCGAGAGGGGTGGAGAAATATAGAAAATATTTTTAAAAAATATTCATAAAACTGATGCTTTTGGGCTGGAGCGATAGCACAGCGGGTAGGGCGTTCGCCTTACACGCGGCCAACATGGCCGACCCGAGTTCGATTCCTCCGCCCCTCTCGGAGAGCCCGGCAAGCTACCGAGAGTATTGGATATGCCAGACACAGTAACAACAAAGTCTCCAATGGAGACGTTACTGGGTCGGCTCGAGCAAATCGATGAACAACGGGAGGGCCTTTACCTTTACCTTTTACCTGAAAAAAAAATCTGTGATTTCAACATCTGAAGGATTAGAATGTGTTGAATGCTGGATAATTAGGTGGTTCTCTTTTTTCACAGTTAGCATCCTTCTACTTTTTTTGTATTAGTGGGTTTTGTTCAAATTAATAGTATAGGGAAAACCTCAGCAGTACTAGGAAAAATCAACATTTTTCTTTATTTTAGGTTTCTTTCAAAAATGTTTTAAACCTGTTCAAGAAGAAAAGTTTACCCTAGAACCGACTCACACAATGTTGGAATGTAAGAAAGAAATCGTGACCATGAAAGGTAAGAGCTAATATGCACATAATGAGTTGTTGATTATATAATGGGTAAATGTCGCTCTTCCAGGGCGGGCTGGTAGGTCACAGTGGGATAGTGACCCAGGGGTCCCCTTGGTATATTTAGGGTCTATCGATCACTATCCCTCCCCGACTGGCAGACTGTGACAGACGAATAAAGGAATGGGGGCCATAGGCTTGCAGGTAATCAGTGTTCACTTATTCAAGTCTCACAGCATTCGTTATAGAGAAAACAAGAAGGCTCAGGGTAGCAGTTACACAAAGGTGTGGTTGAACATTATAATAAATAATAAATAGATATAAAGCCCTTTCTTCAGGGGGAGTTCTAGTAGATTCACTTAAGGACAGAATCTCACCTAGGGGCTCCAGCACTTTAAATCCCTACTAGGAGATTGGCCCAGGGTGAATCCATCTAAGGGGGATATTGTTTTCTTCTTTCCTTTGCTAGTAATCTATTTAAATAATCATATTAAATTTACTTCCCAATAATATTTCTAGTCATTTTGTACAAACGCAGTAAGAGATATATTAAGCTTCAAGAGTGGCTCTTCCTGGGAACATCTCACTATATATCATAGACTACAATATATCATAGACTACAATCCTCGGGTCAGGCTAGTCTTTCCTACCTCAATAGGGTCCTTATTCAGTCACTACTTTTTTTGCTGTTGCCAGTTGTCATGCTGTTCCAGAATGGTGTTCTTATGGCGCTTTGTCTGTCCTATTTCAGTGCCATCGTAGCTCACTGCTTGCCCTGGGTCCATCCCTGTCCATTGCTGGGAACCCCTGTTGGCGTGTTAGGAACTGAGCACAATTTAGGCTTAAGACAGGTAAATACGATGGATGCCCAGGAGTAAATATTATTTGGACTCAATTCACTCCCATGTTACAAAAGCAAAGCATTAACTCTCTTCCTGTGTCTGGACAAAAAAGGACATTGCTCTAAAATTATGCAAAGGACATAAAGGAAAGAGAAAAGCAGTATTTCCTTTACATATACAAAATCAGAAGAATTTGGCTTTACAAGTTATAGGGTCTGATTTGGGGATTCAGTGATTAACAGACAAGAGAGGAAGAGCACAAAGGAGCAATTAAAGATAAACACAGAGGATAGAGCGTCCCTCATGAAATTGGGTGTGCATCATGAGCACTGTGGTGGGTGCAACTCAATAAACTTAAGCTTCCTACTGGAGAAGAAAAGACAACTCAAAATTAAACCTAAAATGTTTAGAACTGTAATCCAACAAGTAAGGATCAAAACTCAATAGTTTCAGTAAGGTTCATAAGTAAAGCATACATAAAAGCTGTTTCATAATGTTTTAGGTGCACAAATATACCAGCTGTTAATAATTTAATGTGCATATCTTTAATTAAAATGTGAAAATGCGATTTCATAGCTTTTGGATTTCTTCTCTTTTCTTGCCACACCTGGATGCACTCAGGACTTAATCTGGTTCTGTGTTTAAGGATCACTCCTTGGCATTGCTCTTAGTACATTATGGGTTGTCAGAGGGGAAATCCAAGTCCGCCATATGGAAGGCAAGATCCTTGCTCACTGTACTATCACTCGAATAAATTTTTTTTTCTTTCTATTTTTTGGGGGGTGTGACACCCGGTGATGTTCAGGGTTTACTCCTGGCTTTGCACTCAGGAATCACTCCTGTCGGCTCTTGGGGGACCATATGGGATGCAGGGGATTGAACCCTGGTCGGCCGTGTGCAAGGCAAACGCCTAATCCTGTAGGCTGTTACATCTCCAAACCCTTCAGTGGATTTCTTTAGCCTTCACTTATCTTGTTACTTTATGTTCACTCTTATTTCCCCACGTATCTGTTTAAACTGACTTCCTCAAGAGAGATCTAATACCATTGTGTTTTAAAAAAACACAAATATTTCATGCATTCAAATGGTTTCTCAGATAATACACAATACTTACTGGAAAGAGTTGAAAGCTGTTTAGTTTCAGTTTCCTCCACTTCTGAAGGGAGAAGACTGGCAACACAATGTCATTTTAGGCTGCAATGAAAACACAAACTGACACCTTAAATAATAGGTATTTATTTTCTTCCAGTCCCACAGAACAATCCCTTCCAGTCAGTGAGATCAGGTGCCAGCAGGACTGGTTTCTGTTGAGGAATTTATTCTGGCTTATAGATAGCTGTTTTCTTGCTGCGTCTTCAAATGAGTTCTCATCTTTACATAGGGCATGGGGACGGAAGAAGGAAAGAGGGAGAGAGGAAAAAGAGAAGAGAGGGAAATGTAGAGAGAGGGATCGACCATCGAAAGAGAGGAGGGAGAGAGGGAGAGGGAAATGAAGGAGAGAGTGTGGGAAAGTGAGAGGGAGAAGCGTTTTGGTCTATCTTCCTTTTATTGAAAGTTCAAAACATTTACTTGATTAAAAGCTGCCACTCTTATGACTCAACTTAACAAAACTTTATCTTCTACAAGGCTCTGCCTCCAAACAATGTCACTGAGGGTCACAGTTTCAGCAGACGCATTTCAGGGAAACACAATCGAAACAGAGTGTTCACAAAACATGTGTGTGCATGCTCTCACCATGTGCATTCGCTGGCCATGAGCTGATTCCCACCCTGGATGGCCAACAGCAATGGATGAAAGAAAGTGGAAACTAGCTGGTTGGTGATCAGTTGCGCTATATTCCAATCTTCGTCCCTCCGTTTATTCCATTCTGCCTGCATGTCTATTCCAGTATTACTGAGTGCCCCATTCCAGTTTCACACCACCCCTCATTCCCATCTCCCACATTTCTCATGCAGTCATCCCACACGCACCCAGTCTCACAGACTTATTCAAGAGCCAACTCCAACGTTGGGAGTAGCAACTATTCATAGATCAGATAGGACAACCAATATCTCTAAAGCCCTTCCTTCCGGGGAAGTTCTTCTAAGACAAAGATCTCATCCTGTGAGGAGATCCACTCAAGAGCAGAATTTCATCTTTCCTTAAACAAAAACCATTTAAACAGTCACTTTATTTTTTTTTAGTTTTTTTTATTAAAAAAATTTTAATAGTGAGACATCATGAGGTACAGTTGCAGACTTACACATTTTTTTGTGCTTGGGTTTCAATTATACAATGATCAAATACCCATCCCTCCACCAGTGCCCATTTTCCACCACCACGGATTCCAGTATCCCTACCAGCCCCCATCCCCCCCAACCCACCCTGTCTCTGTGGCAGGGCATTCCCCTCTGTTCTCTCTCTCCTTTTGGGTGTTGTGGTTTGCAAAAGAAACATTGAGTGGCACTCATGTTTGGTCTATAGTCTACTTTCAGCATACTTCTCCCATCTTGGGAGGATCCTCCCAACACCTTTATTTGGTGTTCTCCTCTTTATCTGAGCTCCCTTTCCCCCTAGTATGTGTGGTTGGCCTCCAGCTCATGGAGTAAAATTCCTGGTACTAATCTCAGCCATTCTTCGGTGTTAGTCTCCTGTTTTGTTACTTTATGTTCCCCAGATGAATGCAATCTGTCTATGTCTGTCCCTTTCTTTCTGAGTCATTTTGCTTAACATGATACTTTCCATGTAGTACCACTTGTACGTAAATTTCATGACTTCGTCTTTTCTAACAGCTACATAGTACTCCATTGTGTAAATGTACCAAAGTTTCTTTAACCAGTCATCTAAACAGTCATTTTAAATTTACTTCTTAATAATTTTTCTACCAGTGATGTATTCGATATGCCAAACACACTAACAATTGTCACAATGAAGATGTTACTGGGCCCGCTCAAGCAAATCAATGAACAATGGGAAGACAGTGACAGTGACAGTTATTTTGTATGGACACAGTAAAGGATATATTAAGCTTAAAGGGTGGCTCTCCTGGGAACATCTCACTAGAGATCCCAGACTACAATTCTCAGGGGAGATGAGTTCTTCCTAACCTCAGAAGGGTCCTTATCCAGTCACGACAATTTTTGCAGTACCTTGCTCTTAACTTAAAAGTTTTATGGTATTTGACCAACCTGTTTCAATGCTAGGGTAGCTTACAACTTTCCTTGGGTCCATCCAGTCCCTTCGTTGGGACCCTGCTTTTAGGGTGCTAGGAACTAAGGGAAACTGAGGCTTAAGTCAAGTAAATATGATAGATGTCCAGGAACAAATATTATTCAGAGTCAATTAACTCCTAAGCATCTACTGTCTTCCTGTGTCTGTACAAAAATGACATCATTCTAAAGTAAACTATGCAAAGGACATCAGGTAAAGAGAAAAGCGATATTTCACTTACAAATACAAAATCCAGAGTCCTTAGAAGGAACTGACCTTACAAGTCTCAGGGTCTGCATTTGGAGATATAGGTGATTAACAGAGAGGGGAAGCAGAGCACAGAGAAGTTAAAGATAAACACAGAGGAATAGGAATGCTTGGGTGCACTGTAATGGGTGTAACCCAATAAACCTAAGCTCCCTACAACGAGGAAGAATGGACAAACTAATGTTACCCTACACCAAACCATAGCAATTTTGAGAAATTCGACATCCTTGGCATACAGAGAAATTTTTCATTGAAAATGGGACAGTTTTGCATTTTCCTCTGAGATTTTGAATCTTTTTCTATTTTTAAGGTTCCGCCAAACCTTCCCTTCCCCTCCCCCCTTCTGGTGGTTTTTACGGCTCTTATTGGTACTACACATTGGGATCTCTGCTGCTGAAGCTCAGGGGATCATTTGTAGTACTGGATATTGAATTTGGGTCTGCCAGGTACAGGCAAGCATCTTACCCACTGTACTGTACTCCAGATCCCATGTCCGGGATATTGAAAAATATTTTGGTTCCAGCTACCTTTCCTGACTGCTCACAGGCAAGGAAATGGGGAAATGCCTGTTACTGCCTGATGCAGGTGGGTTTGACTTAAATGAGCCCTGATGGGTACAGATCCTGCTTACTATTTGGTGAACATGGGCATTGTGATTCCATAAGATCATTTTTGCAATTTAATTTTTCACAGCACACATAATGAAATCACTTGTCTCTGGCCAAGGGGTAAAGGCACTTTTCTTGTATATGGTTAATCATGGTTTTATTTCTGGCACCCAATATGACCCCCTAAGGACCATCAAGGCTCGCTCCTGAGAATAGAGCCAGGAGTCACCCCGAACCCTGTTTGGTGTGAATCCAAAACAACAAAAATATCACTTGTCTTCTATAGTACTGTACTGTCTGTCCAGCACTGTCCTCCCATTGTTCATCGATCTTCTCAAGTGGGAACCAGTAACGTCTCCATTGTGAGACTTGTTACTGTTTTTGGTATATCAAATACGTCATGCATAGCTTGCGGCAGAATGCTCTCGGTAGCTTGCCAGGCTCTTCGAGAGGGGTGGAGGAATCGAACCTGGGTTGGCGTGTGCAATACAAATGCCCTATCCTCTATGCTAACGCTCCGGCCCAAGTAAACTAAATGTAGCACTGTCCTCCTGTCATTCATCGATTGGCTCAAGCTGGCCCAGTAACATTGTGAGACTTGCTGTTACTGTGTTTGGCATATCAAGTACATCACAGGTAGCTTGCCAGACTTTGCCGTGCAGGCAAGATATTCTCAGTAGCTTGCCAGGCTCTCCAAGAGGGGCGGAGGAATCAAACTCATGTGGGTCGCGTTGGCCACGTGCAAGGCAAACGCTCTACCCACTGTGCTATTGCTCCCACCTGAGTAAACAAAATATTAAGTACTAAAAAGTAAAGAACATCTGTGGTAGCTCTATTAGTACCAAATACAGTTAAAGATATTATGTTATTTGCAAAAGACTTATAATATAATTTAAAAAAACAAGTTACCAAAGAAATATGGGCATTCTAAACTTTTCAATAGTTAGTAAGTAACCTCCACTTAGTAGGAAACCAACTGATAGAATTATAAGGAGTCGTTGATTAATCCACACTTGTTAAATTGAAGAAAACACTAGTAATATTTAGTAGACTACAAAGAAAATACATCAATGACTATAAAGATGCAAGATCATCCTAGTTATTCTGACTATCTTAAATTCAAATAGAACACATAAAAATAGACGCAACAGGAGATTGGAGCACTAGTACAATGGGTAGGGCTCTTGCTTTAGCTGTAGCCAGCACATCAGTATTAATCCCTGAATGAAGAGTTAGGAATAAGCTCCAAGCACTGCTGAGTTTGGCCCCCAAGCCAAAAATATAAAATTGACCACAAGTTGAAATCATATCTCAATATATCTCATATATAGATATAGACAGATATATCTATAGATAAGCAATAGATAAGACATTATACTCTCCAATTAAAATATTAATCACTCATCACATCATTATTTAAATCAATAACAAGTGAAAACCACTAGTCATTGCATCATAACTTAAATCAATCACAATGCAAAAACAATAGCATGAAAATTTAAGGAGTTCATAGGTCAAAAAATGCAATAAAGAATTATCCATTTTAGAAGTGGATATTGTACTATTAATGACAAATATCAACACAGGGAAATCTTGGAGCTGCTGCCCGAAGAATTGGAAGCCATTTGGTTCAAATTGCTACTTTATTTCTTCTGAGATAAGAAATTGGACTGACAGCAAGAAGCACTGTGCAGAGATGCAGGCGCATCTGCTGGTGGTCGACAGCAAGGAGGAGCAGGTACTTTCCGTTCAACGGTGGAGTCACGGTCCTGCCAGCTCTGTACCCGGCTCCTGCTTGGGAGGAAGTTCTCATGGTCAGGGGTGTTGCTGCCGAGGATAAGGCTTTAGATAAAATAGATGGGACCGGACATCTAAGTCTTTGCATTCTACACTTCCTTCTGATTCCATTTAAATCCTCCCCATCAATATAGTGGGGTATTTAGAGTAGGATATGGAGGCTTGAGTGGAAAGATGGGTATATTTGAACGTGAAGTATCAGTTAATTATATGAACCTACAAACGTTTTATAAATTATTGCTGTTTAAATGGGGGTTATTGTGGCTCTGTGCTAGGAGGTTGCTCCTCACAGAGAGGTTAATCTACTGGTAGCTGATCTGCTTTTGGTGTATCAGCCTTAAGCTTGACCTCCAGCATTTTGTAGTCAATTAAAAATTACTGGTAGATTAGGGTGGCCTGGTTCTTATGGTCTCCAAGCAGTAAGAATATGACAACAACTATCACAACAATAAGCAGAAAGAGAAAACAAGCAAGAAATGATCGACTGAGAAAAGCCATGAAGTGAAATAGGAAAGAAATAAAAAGCGATGAAGTGAAATAGGGCTGGAGCGATAGCACAGCGGTAAGGCGTTTGCCTTGCACGCAGCCAACATGGCCAACCCGAGTTCGATTCCTTCGCCCCTCTCGGAGAGCCTGACAAGCTACCCGGAGTATCTCACCCGCACGGCAGAGCCTGGCAAGCTACCCATGATGTATTCGATATGCCAGACACAGTAACGACAAAGTCTCCAATGGAGACGTTGCTGGGCCTGCTCGAGAAAAAATTGATGAACTACGGGAGGGCCTTTACCTTTACCTTTTTAGAAGTGAAGTAACTTAAGAAGTTATCAAAGGAATTCATATGAAAAAATTCTTCTCCAGAGCTTTGAAGACTCCCATTTCCTACTAATGAAGTGGGGGGTGTTTGTCCACATGAGAAAGGACAGAAATCTCTGCCCTGTGGTTGGGCAATGCAGTTCTCTAATTGACTCCGCTCTGAATTCTTACCAGTTTTCAGTAAGGAAGAGGCTCTTTTCCTGGTCATACTGTTCTTCTGATCTGGGACATCAGTCTGCATAACTGTTTCAGTTGTTTTTAAGCTGCCCTGTCTGTGGGGCTTTTTAGAGAGGCCTGAACACTTAAGACAAGCACCATCTTCCCAAGAGATGCCTTTGATAGTGTATTGTTCAGTCACAGAAAAGCTAGACCTGTGGATTGGATCCTGGGTGCCTTTTCATGGACCCTCACATTTTGGTGTTCTTTCTCCTAAGATTTTAAAGAAGGCAAATCTAGGGAAATGCTACATAAACCCTCACTCACTTCTATTCTTTCCTAGGACTTTATTACCAAGAATTTGAAATTGAATCAAGATTATTATTTGGGGCTGTCAGATCTGAAGAATGGTCACTGGGAATGGGTTAATGAGACACCATACAATCCAAGTGTCACGTGAGTATTGAATTGGGTAAGGGGATCCTGAGTCCTGCAGACTGTAGGGACTTTAGGATGCTCCAACTTGTAGCTTTTAAAACAATAGAGCTCAAACATAACTTTTGGACATTAAAGTAAAGTATTACTTTGCATGTTTTAATATGCATTCTGCTACTAATCACCTCGAGAAGTCTACAGAGCATCATTTTCTCTTTCTCTTTGTAGAAATGAGGAAACTGAATTTAAAGAGTTTACATAACTCAGGATAGGTTACTGTAGTGGCAATGATGATCTTCCAACCCAGGTTTATTTGATAGGAAAGCATGTGCTTGTGAAATTTACATATTCAAGATAATAAAATTCATGTCAAAGAAAACCATAGCCATTCTTAACATGCAATACCTGCCCTAAAGCAATGAGCTAAATTCTGATAGTCCTAAAGTATCTTATATTTATTTAGTAAAAAAAAAAAAAAGCAAAACTGTTAGGTCAGAGAGATAGTACAGCATGTAGAGTGATTGCCTTGCACACACTCCCCCCGCCCCCACAACCTGGATCTATTCCTAGCAACCCATATGGTCCCCCGAACATTCATTTCTCATTCACTCATTCCTGAGTGAAAAGCCAGGAGTAACCACTGAGCAATGCTGGGTGTGAACCAAAAAGCAAAACAAAAACAAAATCAACTCTTAGATCCTTAAGTACAATTAACTTAGTTAACATCTTAGAGACTCATAATAACTATGTGAAATGTATAAAGAAAGACTCTAGTTCGATTTTTTAAGATTGAGAACAGAGTAAGATATAATAATCTTAGATAATAGTCGTCGATTGCCTCGAGCAGGCCCCAGTAACGTCTCTTTCATCCTAGCCCGGAGATTATATTCAAGGCTCTTTAGGAGAATGAGACCCATCATTGTTACTGGTATTTGGCATATTTGGTACGCCACGGGGAGTTTGCCAGACTCTGCCCTGTTGGCAGGCTACATTTGATAGCCTGCAAGTTTGTCCAAAGTAGGAATGAGATAATAAGATGTCATAAAAAGATGTTCTGATAAGATGTTGTGCGGCCGCACAGTTCCAGGGGCTGGATTTTATAGTCTCTGAGTCTTGGCCGCTGATGGGATTACATGGCGCCAGGGGGCCAGGTGGTGGGTGTGACCCCCGCCTACTGGAATTTGAAGGATCTGGGTGGAGGATGCTCGACTCCAATTCGAGTAGGCTTGGAGGTCTCGGCCCTGGAACCCACGTGGCTTTGTCCCTCTGCCAGTACCTTCATGAGTGCGGAGAGTGGTCTCAGCATGGTGGTGGCTGGTCCTGGAGGTCTTCGGCTGCCTGAGCCCTGGTTGGGGCGGGGAGGAAAGCTCAACCCGCTCCCCTCCAAGGGACCCCGTCGAGGAAAAGCCAGGCGCAGGGGCAGGAGACTGCACTGGTCTCGTCCGGGGGCTGGATTTTATAGTCTCTGAGTCTTGGCCGCTGATGGGATTGCAAGGCGCCAGGGGGCCAGGTGGTGGGTGTGACCCCCGCCTACTGGAATTTGGAAGATCTGGGTGGAGGATGCTCGACTCCAATTCGAGTAGGCTTGGAGATCTCGGCCCCGGAACCCGCGTGGCTTTGTCCCTCTGCCATAGTAGTAGAATTCAAGATATTTATTCTAATAAATGGAATTCTATTTATTTTAAAAAGTTGTTTTTTTTTCCCTTAAACTTTCTATAAACACTCTGGCATACAAATTTGTCCATAATGATTTTTATAGGCACTAATATTACAACACAAATCCCACCACTGTTATAATTTCCCCCAAACATTGTCTCCTACTTTTCCAAACACCCTTCAACCTCATAGCAGGCCCTTGAAAATTGATTTTATATTGCTTGTTATCAATAGCTTGCTAAAAGAATGATCATAAATATTTCCCTAGAGGAAATCTAGTGAAGAATGTTGTATCTCACCATGCAGCCATTAAGTTCTTGTATAAGAGATTACTAAGATATTGATACAGGTTAAATCCCCTTTTTATACTTCATTCTTCAATTGGTTGCCTTCTACATTACATCCCATCCAATCTTGTATGCTACTCTTAGTTTATCAGTATAATAGAATTTGAGGTGTTGCACTGCCACAAAATCTTCAGGAAGTCCAAATTTGTGATGGGGTGAAACAGCTGTAGTTAAATTATTAATTTGGTGGCAGCGTTGGAGCCTGTGTGTGTGACTTCAGGGGCTTCCAGAGTACAGGGAGATGAGGGGAGGTAGCCCATCCCCAAATCTGTGAACGCCTGATGTGATTTCAGTCTCATAAACTGTATACTGGGATCTTCCTGTGGATTCATTTCTGGGTGAAGCTCACCTGAGCAGTGGAGTCCAGTCTGGATCATGGTGATGATTGTGGAGTGTGCTGATGAAGCTGTGTCTGATAGGGTACTAGGCTCACACGGCCCTCTCTGGGATGCCCTTGATGACTCAGCTTTGTGCAGAGTCTAAAAGCATCAAATCAAAGATATTTTAAAGAAGTCTCATTCTCCAAAAGTGGTTAATAAAGAAGCCCATACTATTGATATGACTGGGATAAAATTTTTGATCACTAAAGGGAGCCCATGGAATCAGGGCACAAGCATGGACTGAGAGAGGCATGTCTGCAGGGAGGGTGTCTGACACAAGGAAATGGGGCAGCTCTGGGGCAGGGCATGGCAGCCCCATTTTCCGGGGAAATGCCAGCAACAGATGGATGGGCCATCTGCAAGGATTGGGGAGGCAATGATTTGTGTGTCTCTGGCCTGACCTCCATAATGTTCGATAGCAGCCCTTGTTTCACTGACTCTTTCAAAGACAGTTTGAGAAACATACTTACCCTGTTCTCCTTTTTCAGGTTCTGGTACCCAGGCGAACCCAGTGATAACAATGAACATTGTGTTGTGTTAGATTTTCTTTCCACAAGGCGCCAATGGGGCTGGAATAATGTCCCTTGTTATAATTCTCATCAATCAATTTGTGAGATGTTGAAGATCTACTTATGAATGGAACATTCTCCATGAATCTGTGGTAGAATTGCCTTTGTTCCTTACAAAGAGAGGGAATTTGCTTTTGTGCATGTCTGATAAAGGATCGAGAAAGGAGCTTTCAGCAGTCAACATATATCAGTGTACCTATTTCTTCATTTCTTCATTAAAAACAAATCAACAATTCTTGAACAACTTTCAGTGAAGACTCCATATCAGAGAACCTTTTCATCTACAAACAGATGGAACTTGAGTCTCCTAACTTTTGTCTAATTTCTCAGTAGTTCACTGTGATTACATTATGTGGCTCCCTATCTTCAACGCTCTCTATATGGATTAATCAATAGGAAAATAATACCAACTGTTGATTTCGGTTTTTCTGAGCTAGATGGGTCATTCTGAACTGAAATCACATTATGAAACCTTTGAAAATTAGTGCACGTTAATGTAAGAAAAGCTTTCGCTTTGACCCAGTATACTCTCTCTATGATAATCATATTTTGGGTGATGAACAGACTAGTATTCCTTGGGTATTTTAATATTAGTGTAGTGTTATTATAGCGTAGGCTATTTCTAAATATCAGTTATGAAGACTGAGATGAAATGAAAATCTTTCCTGGGCTGGAATAGGGGCGTCATGGATGGTTTACCCTCAACACCAGGGCCGTAGAACTGGCATGGAAAGTCAAGGAAGACTTTTAACACCCGAACCCTTTCTACTCCCAAGGCATCGGAAGCCAGAGCTTATTTTGGTGGTAGTGGGGGGTGGGGGTGCCAGTCAAATTCTTTATTATTATCTTTTCTTTTCCTTCTCCTTATTTTATGAAAGCTCTGTGATTTACAAAGTGACTCATAGTTGAGTTTTAGCATATAGTATAGCAGTACCGATGCAACCACCAGCGCCCACTTCTCTCCCTTCTCCACCAGTGTGCCCAGGTGCCCTCCCATACCCTTCTCCCCACCTGCTGTCTGTCCTCTTGTCAGGTGCCTTTCTAAGTTTGGTTTTTTCAGTCTTGATTTCAGTGTTATTGACCCTGTGGTTTGGATATTTGGCGCCATCATTCCTTACATCCTCCTTTGTACCTTAATCCCCCAACCTGGCCCCTCCTCTCTCTCCCCTCCAGTCTTTCTCCTCCCTGAACTCTGGGCCTAAGGTTGATCTGGGCATCTGCCCTTTAAAACATTGCATTTATAGTGGTATTTAGAATAATCAGATGAAGAATGTTTATATTTTAATTGTCTCTTTCCTCCAGATCACCTTGTAAGAACCAGCTGCTCAGGCTGTGGCCTGGGTATGGAACCAGAAAGCTATAAAGCTCCTTTGAGAACCTGTGTTTGCTACCAAGGCACTCTGGGTATTCCCATGAAAGAATGTACCTCTTGTTAAGAAGAAATAAACCAGATTTCATGGGCCTCAGCCCTGTCCTGTGATTCTTCTCCCATGGAAGGGCAAGAGCCCATCACCATGAGGATTTCTTGGCAATAGTTTTGGTTTTAGTGTCATACTTGCTCTGTATGAAATTTTGCCCTAATGGTATATTTAAATTTTCTTTTTAGTAAAGTTTTTACAATATGCTACAATAGTAAATAGCATATTTGACCGATTGAGGACAATATAAAACAGCATATTTGATAGACCGAGGACCCTGTCTGGTGCAGACATAGGGACAGAGAAAGTAAATGTGAAAGAATAGAAATTTATTGGGGTGCCTTCCAAGATGGACTCTGCATTGGCCCCTTGAGTCGCTGCATTAGATCTTTGACCTGTGAGAGACTAGTAGGGGGTTTTTTAGTGACTTGGGCAGGAAAAGGTGCAAACACCAATGGGATGCATTGGACCTGTCCTTCTGTCATCTGTAGGGGGTACTGAAGTGAGGAAGGATGGAATACAGACTCGTAGCGTTCTAGGTTGGTTATAAGTCCTGTACTCCAGCTGGGGGCAGAGGGGAGGGTGATCTTTGATTCTACATTATCTCATAGGCCGTCGCATTTGCTCCAAGCAAACCTTTCAATATTTGTAATAAAACCAATAGTGTATTGCCTATTATTATCATTGTAATTGATCATGATGAATCTCAATCTCACTGCAGTTATCCTGTGGGCCTCTTGAGGCCAAGTGCTTGAGGCAATCAAGTAATTGCGCTTGTCACCCTGTTTTTGAATTCATCTAAAGACTAATCACTTTTATACATACCTAAATATGTCCATGGTTTGAAGGATTTTCCAGTTTACTTTCAAGAAAGCAATTTTTATTCTGGGGTAATTGGGAACTTGATTTACAATAATAGGGAACTATGATTTCAGTAAAATTGGGGTGGAATAAAGGTAGACTAAAAAGCTTTGGAGTAATTTCTTTGTGGAAGTGTCGAGTGAGCACGAATGGCAGTGAAAGAGAGATTGTGGCATTCGTCAATCCCACAACTCTCTTTCCTCTTTTCCTCTATGTGGCTCTTTATGAATGTGGCTCAGAGGTTGTTTGCTTTCATTTTCTCTGGAGCCACCATCAAATTTCATTCACATAACTGACTATGTGAACTTTGTGCTTAAAAGTGATATTTAAGTGAAGACGCATCTGTTGTATTCCAATCAATGGACAGAACTTAAAAAAATAATAACATAGTTCTTTTTATTTATTTTTAAAATTTACAGATAGGGTGTTTGCCTTGCACACAACCAACCCAGACGACCCGGGTTAGATTCCACCGCCCCTCTTGGAGAGTCCGGCAAGCTACTGAGAGTAGCTCGCCCGCAAGGTGAAGCCTGACAAGCTTCCCGTGACATATTCGATATGCCAAACACAGTAACAAGTCTCACAATGGAGACATTACTGGGTCTGCTCAAGCAAATCAATGAACAGTGGGAGGACAGTGCTACAGTGCTTCTTTTTTGACTCTTGGGGCCACACTCATCAATGCTCAGGGCTTACTCCTGGCTCTGCACTTAGGAATCACTCTGGGTGGTGCTCAGGGGACTATATGGAATTCCCGGGATCCACACTGGGTCAACCATGTACCATGCTAAAAGCCCTATCCGATGTACTATTACATTGTGCCAAATAGTTTGGTTTTGTTTTTAAATACAAATTAGAGGGCTAGAGTGATAGTACAGTGGGTAGGGCATTTGCCTTGCACACGGCCAACCGGGTTTGATTCCCAGCATCCCATGTGGTCCAGCGATCACTGCCAGGAGTGATTCCTGAGTGCAGAGCCAGGAGTAACTCCTGTGCATTGCCAGATGTGGCCCAAAAGAAAAAAAATACAAATTAGAAATCGTTCATTCTTATATAAGAAGGGGAATAATTACATTTTAAAAATCTACTTTATTATTCTCTGTCACTGTATCACTGTCATCCCATTGTTCATCAATTTACTCGAGTGGACGCCAGTAACATCTCCATTTGTCCCAGTCCTGAGATTTTAGCAGCCTCTCCTTACTCATTTTTCCCAATGATTGGAGGCATTTCTCAGGGTCAGGGAATGAGACCTCTGCACTCAACAATTACTCCTCGTAGTGTTTGGGAACCTCCTGGGATGCTGGGATGGAACTCAACCAGCTGCATGCATGGCAAGAACCCTTGCAGCTGTACAATCACTCTGCAATCATAAGCAACTTTCTTCTGGACACAGAAGGGACTGAGTATGAAGAAAAGGTAGAAAACTTGAATGAATTCATTGTATTAGATTGGAATTCAAGGTATTATTATTCAAGAGGTTAATACTGGCTATGTGTTCAGGAGTTGGGGGACCATATGGAATGCTGGGGATTGAACCCCGGTTGGCCATGTGCAAGATAAACACCCTACCTGCTATACTATTGCTCCAGCCCCAAACACCATAGATTTTAGAGTTCAAGGGCTAAGTGAGATCTTTTCTATCTTCAAAGTTTCTCAAACCCTTCAATTTGCTTCCTAACATCACCAAAATTTTGCTAGTCTATAGTAGTCTATAGTAGTCTATATTAGTCTAATCGACGAATATTAGTCTAACGTTCAACATTTTAAATGCCTGACCACAACTTTTTTTATTAATAACTTTTAATATAGTGTTCTTTAAAGAGAAATATAGAAAATATCTTTTTAAAATATTCTTAATACTGATGCTTTTAAAATATTGGGTGTTATTTATTTATTTGGTGCTTGAGCCACACCTATTTATGCTCAAGGCTTCCTCCTGACTCTGTATCAGGAATTGATCCTGGATATGCTCTAGGTAACGTGTAGGATGCCAGAAATGGAACCTAGGTCAGCTGTGTGCCAAAAGGCCAGGTCCTTACCCACTACTCTGTCCAGCGACTGGGGTGTTTTTAAAGGAGCCATGGAACTTATAAGAGTGCTATCTAGATTTTGTAAATGATTATATATTTTATGATGAATAATAATGATAATACATTTTCAGCCAAATAAAAATATGACAAAAAAGGCACAACAATTTCCATCCATTAAGTAAAAACAATTTATTAAAGTGAATTATAATTGTAAGTATATGGAATACTTCGGAAGTGCTTTGTTCTTCTTGATTTATCTATGTATTCCTTCAGTGTAATATGATTTTATTTTTTTTATTTATTTAAGTTTTGCTTGTTGGGTCACACGTTGCGATGCACAGGGTTTACTCCTGGATCTGCACTCAGGAATTATTCCTGGCAGTGCTCAGGGGACCCTATGGGATGCTGGGAATGAAACCCGGGTAGGCCCAAGCAAACTCTCTACCCGCTGTGCTATCACTCCATCCCAGTGTAAAACGATTTTGTACTTTAGTATTGATTTGAATCTATGGTCATATTTTTATTGTGCATGCAGGTCTTCAGTTTTTAAATGCAAGTTCCTGAAGGTGATTCACAGGGAAGATTTCTTAGTTCCTTTTTTTCTTTTCTCATGACATTCAACCTCAAAAACAACCTCCAAGTCAACAGCAAATATTGCCTCATCTCAAGCGGACACCCCCTGGGAACCCCACCCCATCCCCAGGAAGAACCACCTGGGCTGCCTCCTCAGGCGGACCAGCAGCTTGCCCAGCCACTGCAGCTGCAGACGCCGGAGTGGATGGAGCAGCAGCATACCAAAATGCGGAATTGGGCGCCCCGTGCCAGTCAGAACTAGAGACAGGGGTGACCCCGGTGCCCAGCTGGCCCAGGCCTGCCGGAGTGGCTCCCCTGAGGCTGACCGCAAAAAGAAAAAGATCCTGGGACTTCTTGATTCTTCTGTTTCCCTTTGGCCTCGCACTCCAACCTCTATTTTTAGTCCCAAGCTCTCCAGAGTCCTCAGTGGGTACAAAACAGTGCCCCGTTCCGCCCCTAAAGGCAGGTGTACCCCCCTTTGCACCCCTCAAGCCCTGCCCCTCTGGAGAGACCTCACAGTGGCCTGTGCCAGAGATACTGGAGGAACATGTTGGTGTGCGGTTCCTGTGTCCCCTTGGGTCAGCCCAGGCACTGTGGCTTGTTGGAGCCCCATGGAGGGACCTGATGCCACCCTCCACATCCAGGAGGCAACCAGAGTATCCCCACAGGGGACAGCCCATGTCCCCCCTAGTGTGGTCAAGGCAGTGGGGGACACCCCACTAGCCACTTTCCCCCGTCTCCACTGGTGCCAGAGTTGCAACTTGTGTATAGGTGGGAAATAAATTCGTGACTCAAAAAAAGAAAAGGTTCCTCTTTTCCTTCCCATATCTTCTACTTGGTTTCCAAGTTCCTTTTTTTATTACACTTTTATCTTAGTTTAAGGGCTACGACTTTTGTTGTGTTTGTCTTTGGTTTCAAATCTCTGGTTGAGGGTTTTAGTTCTCATGCTATTCCTCTGAGCCTGTGTGATTAGTGGTACCTCGGTGCTCCTGTAGAGCTGCTCTAAGTTGTTCTCAGAGTGATGGGAAGGCTGGTGTGAAGAGAACAGCGCGTATCTCCTCAATATGACCACAGAGATCACCTTCGCTGAAGTGAGATTCAAAAACGAAGCCCAGTCCTCGGACACCCCATCACAGGCACCTGCAGGTAAGAAACATTTTCTGCAAGTTCATAATGAGATGAAGGTTGGAGAAGGAAGAGTGTCAGCGAAACATAGGTGACGTTAGTTGCTAATTTTTCTACTGAGTGCAGTTGGGAAATGTGCGTTGTTAGTAGCTTAACTTGTCTAATAAGAAGCGGGAAGATGTGTGATACCCCAAAAGTGAAATGTGAGAACTACCCCTCACCCCCACCACAGTCATGCTAAGGGGAATGATGTTAAGTTGAGCATTGTTCTGACTTGTGTGGTTGAGTGAGTCTACAGTCAAGAGATCGGTGTTCAGCTCTTGTAATCACTGGCTCAGATGCAGAACCTTTGAAGAATAATGAATGAGCTGTATTCTTTGATTATTTAGAGAGGAAGAGGTTTTCAGTGACTGTGGGTGTTCATTTGTTTGTGTACTCAGAGATAACAAAGACCTGGGCATGATAAAGACTAGAACGTCTTACAAAGACAGTTTATTACTTCTCAAATAAATGGCTCTGCCATCAGAAAATTCTTTTCTTGGTGGTGGGGGGACACATGAGGAAATGCTTGGGAGTTATTCCTGTCTGTGACTCAAAACTCAAAGCCCTAGAGAGGACACAAGGGACAATATGGGGTGCGCGGGATCAAAACCAGGTCGGCTGTGCAAAGTAAGCATCTTATCTGCTGTAATATTTCTATGACCCCACACAGAAATTTCATTTCATATCAGTTTCCAAGATGGATTAAAAATAGTTTTGGGAAGTGGAGCAAGGTGATTTGAGTAGCATGTAATATATCTTGCACAGAGAGGAAAACAGAGAGGAAAAAAGTATATTTAATAGAAGAAACTAGGAAACACTATGTGTGTGGTCATAATTGTTCATGTTTTCCAAAAATGTGGAAATATGAAGAATTCTAAGGAAAATTTCTTCTTCCTGTAACATAAACTACATATAAACTTTACCAGATGTTGAATTATTTATTATAGAAAAATAATATTTAAATTTCTTTATTCTTATCATTTGAGAGATAATAGTAATTTAGATGTTAGTGCATTTAACTCCAGATGTAAGTAAATTGAAGCTTTTCTTTTGTAAAATTAAAATCATATTTTATGTTACTGATGGGGTTTCTCCTTATACTGTGGAATATACTACAACTTCCAGAAAAATGATTTCTTTTTCGCTTGGGGGCCATCTCAGAGCTCATCATAAGCTCCTCCTGGGTCCATAATTGGGAGTCTCTCCCAGGGTTGTTTAGGGGATCATGTATTGGTAGGAAGGCAATAGGGGTCTCCAACATGTAAGGCATGCACTCAGTCCTTTGACTTATTTCTCCAGCCAGGTAGTTTCTTTCATTGAGATAATATTGGTTTATAATAGGGCTTAAAAATCTTATCTACTTGAGAACTCTTCTCCTGGGGAATGCAATGTGGGTGCAAGCTGCGAGAAAGATCTCAACTTCATTATGTGGTTGGTCTTGAAGTAAGTTTGGGTCATTGCATGTTCAGAAACATTTTAATATATTTTACCACAAGGGTTGACTCAAAGACTTAACTGCTATGGCATTACTTAAGGGCATATAAAAGTTTGACGGAATAAAAATCCAGATCACTATTTGCCTATAAACTGAAATACTATGCAAATAGAAAAGAGAATATTGAAGAAAAGCTGCTGGTACAAAAATTGATCATGCTGAAATTTCTAAGCTTTCTCTTAGTGGGGGGATGGATTCCCTCCCCAGACATTCCAGTATTAATGGAAGCACTGGCAGTCACCCCCACAAACCAACTCCAGTGCTACCCTGTCAGCTCTTCTACCAGCCTTGCTTCAGAGACCCATTAATAAATCCTGAAAGAAATCAAAAGCCACAGTTAAGCTCAGACCCCCTCAGGGCTGAACAGATGGGGTTGATTGGAGGGTGGTGGGTTGACTTGCACCCGCCCAAGCAGTGCCCCTGGCAGCCTCTTGTTCCCACAATCCAAAATCACCGCCATATCTGGGCCTGACCGGGCCGTCTCAGGTCAGTCCTCATGGAGATATAATCTATTGACAATTCTGTTGTGTATTTTTTTGTGTGTGATTGAAATCTCCAGGCCCATAAATAAGTTTACATATATAGAGGTATAAAATTTATGGTAAAAGAACAAAGACCATACAATAAAGTAAAGCCTCTTGAACAAGGTGGCAGAAAAACAACTGAAAAAACATAAAACATAAAACTAGATCATGACTAACAACATAATCAAAAATTAACTCAAAAGGCAAAACGCATTCAAGTTTGGATATTAGACCTGAAGCCATAAACTACATAGAAGGAAACCAATTGAAATACTCCAGCGCCTAAACTTTAGAGCTCAAACAGGGGACTCAACCCTAATGGTAAAGGAAACAACATCAAAAAAAGGAAACAAAATCAGAATACACAAATAGGACTGCATCAAACTAAAAAGTTTTTGTCCAGTAAATCATAAATCAATCATCCCGTAAATCAAAACAGCAATGTAAAACCTGGAGAAGGGGGTATGGTGCCGCCAGCAGGTCAGTCTGTACCTGTGAGGTGAGTGCATCAGCAGCCTGATGGCACCGTCAGACTTTTAGATAACCCAAAATTGCTGCTGTGCCTTTGGCCAGACCCTAAAAACTTGGGGCAAAGTTTACCAAGAAAGTAAACGGCCAAAAGTTAGGTATGTGGGAGACACACCCACAAACCACCTCTGGCTCAGCTATATAATTGGAGGCATGGCCTCTCTAGTTCCTGATCACACTGCTAAATGGTCATGATCCCAGAGTCTCAGAAACGAATTTCAAAACCCAGAGGCTTTTGGCAGAAATGCGTCCTGTTCCTGCAGTCAGTAGGTTACTGGCGCTGGGCCATTCCAGGTGGGAATAGGTTTCATGCCTTGGCCTGTTCCCCCTGGTGGTCTGGTGACCACCATCCTCCAGAGGCCACTGGACAGTCAGCTTTGGGCCTGCAGTGACGAGACACATGGGGCCTCACCACATGGGGGTGGAGCCGACTCTTCTCCCCATCCCAACAAGACCCTGAGTCGCCACCTACAAATGGCCTCTCTGGCTCCTGATCAAGCTGATTAATAGCCATGATACCGGAGACTCAGAAAAAATCTTGAAACCCAGCGGCTTTTGGCAGAAATGCATCTGGACTGCATACAAGATGGCCGCCGGCTCAGGGCCTTTTTCCCCTCTGGCAGCAAGGTGGCCGCCGGCTCAGAGCTTATTGGAAAGCCAGGTATGAGCTAGTGGTGAAGGGGCAACTGCAGTCTCATGGGAAGGAGGGTGGTACCGGCTCGTCCTTCACACCCTACCGAGGTCATGAGTTGCCCCCCACAAGTGGCTCTCTGACATGGCCATGGCTCCAGAGGCAAAAGGACTTAGTCCAGAGCCCAGCAGCTTGCAAAAGAAAAGTGAATGGCCCATGCATTAAACTATGGTGCCATGCCTCCCCAGGAGGGAAAGGGTGTTGCTCCTTCTGCCTTTTTGCCCCCGGCAGCAAGGTGGCCACCGCCTCAGAGCTTATAGGAAAGCCAGGTACGAGCCAGCAGTGATGGGGCAACTGCAGTCTCATGGAAAGGGGGGCGGTACCGGCACGTCCTTCACGCCCCACCGAGGTCATGAGTTACCCCTCGTGAGCGGCTCTCCAGCACTGCCATAACACCAGACACACAGAAACCAATGTCATAATTATCTGGCTCTTTGCAGAAATCCAAAATCGTGGCCGTGTGACATTATATGATTCTCATAACCAGCTATAGAAAACAAAATATTTCACAATGTCTTTTCAGCAAATCTCATTGTTTGGGAGGAAAATTCTAAACAATAATGGTGTATATTTTGTCAAATTAATGAATGTAATCAATGTAGTGAAGAGTTAAGGAGAAATCACCTGCCTCACAGGCATTTGGAGGGGGGGAGGAGGGGTATACTGGGGTTCTTGTTGGTGAAAAATGAGTACTGGTGAAGGGAAAGGTGTTTGATCATTGTATGACTGAAGCCTGAAAGCTTGGTAGCTTTTCCCACAGTGATTCAATAAATAAATATAAAAAGAAAAAATAAATAAAACCGGGAGAAATGTTTGCAAATATTGTGTTTAGTAAGGGTTAATATCCAAAAAAAAACCCTGAAAAACTCCCACAACTCAAAATCAAATTAACAAGCAAGCCAACCAAAAAGTGGACAAAACATTTGAATAGACACTGCACTGCTTTTAGCACTATCCTCCCATTGTTCATTGATTTGATCAAGCAGGCACAAGTAATGTCTCACAACAAATTGTGAGACTTGTTGTTACTGTTTTTGACATATCGAATACATCACGGGGAGCTTGCCAGACTTTGCCAGCAGGCGAGATATTATCAGTAGCTTGCCAGGCTCTTCAGGAAGGGTGGAAGAATCGAACCCGGGTCAGACGCGTGCAAGGCAAACAGCCTACTTGCTGTGCTATCGCTCCAACCCGTGTTCCAAAAAATACACAAAGATGCCCTATGAATACATGCAAAAGTGCTTAGTGTCACTTATTAAGGGTACACTAAAATCAGAACGATAATGAAACATCACCTCACACCAATGATAAGAGCCTATGTTAAAAATATTTTGTTGGCAAGGATATTGGGGAAAAGGAACTCTGACATACTTTTGGTGAAAATGAAATTGGTGTACCCTGTAGAAAATGCTGTGGATATTTCTAATTAAAATAAACATGAAAATTCCATAAGATCCATGATAACTTTCCTAGTCATTTATGTGAAAACAAGAAAACAGTCATAGAAAAGAATATGTTTACCTCTATGTTCATAATTGTATTATTCACATTAACCAAAACATGGAATCTACATACATGCTTATCATGCTGAGACTAGACTCTAGACCAAACATGTTGCAGCTCAATGCCTCTTTTGCAGGCCACAGCACCCAAAAGGAGAGAGAGAACAAAAGGGAGTGCCATGCCACAGAGACACGGTGGGATGGGTAAATAAGAGGGGTGGGAGGGGTACTGAGATCAGTGGTGGTGGAAAATAGGCACGGGTGGATGGACGGGTACTCGATCACTGTACAACGGAAATCCAAGCACAAAAATTTGTAACTCTACAACTGTACCTCATGGTGTTTCACTAATAAAAAAAAATTTTAAAAAAACATACTTGCTTAGCAAGAGATGATTGGATAATGAAATTGTGGTATATAAACTCAAAACAAGTTTTTGCTAAAAAAGATAAAATCCTGATTTTTCGAACAAAATGGATGGAACTTGAGGTGTGTATGCTAAGTGAAATAAGAAAATGAAATACATTTACTATCATTACACTTATATGTGGAATATAAATCACTAAAGCAAATGAATTTACAAAACCCAAGAGAACTGGTCCTGGGGCTAATTCAGTGGTTGAGTGCTTACCTTGAAAGCATGAAGTCAAGAGTTCAACCCCATCGCTGCCCCACATGCCAAGTGTGATTCTGGCAGCATCACTGTACATGATTCATGTTGTCACAGAAGAGTCTGTGCCCCACCACGAAGTGTGTTCCAGCTCTTCAACCGCATGTGAAACCTCTGGTGAGCACCACCACGAAAGTGTGTAGCATTGCAACTAGGTGGGCATTTTCTGTTACAACAACCAACAACAAATAGAAAGAAAGGGACAAAACCCTAGGCCCGATAAATAAATAAATAAATAAATAAATACAAAAATCAATAAAACTCTTAGAAGAGTTTTGTTGGAATCTCTATTAGTTACAAAGATGAGAGGAAAGGTTATGTAATGGCAGGAGAACTTTGGTGGTAGTTATGATAGGACTTATATACGTACAGGAATGTGAAAGTAACCCCAGGAAATTCCATAATATTGTAGATCAGTGAAAAATAAAGATTACATAGCACGTGTTAAAAATAGTAGGTTGTCAAATAATAAATGGTGATCCAGATATTTTTTAAATGTTGCCATTAAAATATTTAATATTGAAATATTAAATACTCAAGTTATAACACATTAATATATTATAATTAAAGGATTTATAAATGTTTTATACTAAATTATTTTCATATCAAAATTTTAAGAACAGTAGTCCTTAATGGTAGGAACTCATGCTCTTATATGTTTTTCTAGGTTTCTACTATGAGTGCTGTTAGTTACTTTTCTTTTAAATATAATACTGTCTGTACTGATGTGCCAATCACAAAAAGAAGAGGATGGACTGGCGTGATGGTATTGCTGATGAACCTAATTTGGTTTCTCTTGCAGCTCCCAAAGAGAAGACTAGCCCTCCCCAAAGTAACTCTGTTTGCATCAAACTACTTCTTGCCGCATTGCTGATTCTTCTGCTACTGAAAATCTCACTTTTAATCACCTTTGTCAGTAAGTAGCTAATAGAATCAGGAAGGAATATGTCCCTTACCTGAAGAGATAGCATCCTTTAAATACTGGCAATTTAATGAAGGATTTGACCAGAAGAGCTGAAGTCTTCTCTAGGGGATACAGAACAAACAGGCATCCATTGGAAATGCGGTGCTTTATTTGAATTTAGTTATCTTCTGTGAAATAATGACACCAAATTTGTTCTGAGAAAGTAAAGTATATGTATGTGCACAACTTTGTGTTGTAAAGTGAAAATTACAAGGCCTGACTATGTACATTAGACTGCATAAATGAGGACAAATGTCTATTCCTTAGTAATGTTGTTCAGCCTTTTAAAATTCATTCACTGTCTAAGGTTTTGGTCCTGGGAATATATCCCAGAGAGGCAAAAATGGATAGTAGAAGTGACATCTGCACTTGTTTGTTCATTGCAGCACTCTTTACAATAGCCAGAAACTGGAAGAAACCTGAATGCCCAAGAACAGATGACTGCTTAAAGAAACTTTGGTACATCTACACAATGGAGTACTATGTAGCTCTTAGAAAAGATGAAGTCATGAAATTTACATACAAGTGGTACAACATGGAAAGTATCATGCTAAGCGAAATGAGTCAGAAAGAGAGGGATAGACATAGAAAGATTGCATTCATCTGGGGGATATAAAGTAACAAAATATGAGATTAATACCCAAGAATAGCTGAGATCAGCACCAGGAGGATTACTCCATAGCTTAGTGGCCAGTCCGGCATTCTAGAGGAAAGGGCAGCTCAGATAGAGAAGGGAACACCAAATAAAGGGTGTTTGGAGGATCCTCCCAGGAGGGGAGATGCATGTCGAAAGTGGACTATGGACTGAACATGTTTGCCACTCAATGCCTCTTTTGCAGACCACAACACCCAAAAGGAGAGAGAGAACACAGGGGATTGCCCTGCCACAGAGGCAGGGGGGGATGGGGGGATGGGGGTGGGGGGATATTATCCATGGTGGTGGAAAATAGGCACTGGTGGAGGGATGGGTATCTGATCATTGTATAATCAAACCCAAGCACAAAAAATTGTAAATCTACAACTGTACCTCATGGTGTTTCACTAAGGTAAAGGTAAAGGCCCTCCCGTTGATCGTCGATTTGCTCGAGCGGGCCCAGTAACGTCTCCATTGGAGACTTTGTTGTTACTGTGTTTGGCATATTGAATACTCTCGGTAGCTTGCCGGGCTCTCCGAGAGGGGTGGAGGAATCGTACTCGGGTCGGCCATGTTGGCCGCTTGTAAGGCGAACGCCCTACCCGCTGTGCTATCGCTCCAGCCCGGTGTTTCACTAATAAAAATAAATTTAAAAAAAAATTCATTAACTTAGTTTGGGATCACCAAGCAGTAAAGGAAATGGGAAAAAGATATTTCAGGCAGAGTTTTCTAGTGAATTTTTACCTTTTTCCCCTATCAACATAGATGATCCTAAAAGTCAGTTGCAAAGAGATATCCATATCCTGCTATCTGCAACATGCATATCTTTGGCTTCAGAATTTTAAAAAAACTTCAGGGCCACACCCAGAAATTTTTAGGGCTTTCTCCTCACTCTGTGCTCAGGGATCACTCTGGTGGGATTCATGGGACCATCTATCTACGGTACTAGCTCTTCAGTCCCTGGATTTAAGCATTTTTAAGGTTTTTAAAAGGTGTGAAAACCAGTGCATATTTGGATGTATATTTCATTCACTAATTTGGTCATTCAATATGAAGTGATAACTAATGACCTTTTTATTTCCAGCACTAGGACAATGTGAAGAGGAAATTTCCCCATAGTCATGAGAAGTTCAGAGATAGTGGAGAATTGTGGAATCAACCAGTGGTTTCAACACTATATAAGTGTGTGGGTGAGATGCACAGATTTACATGTTTCCTGAAAGAAGCGTTTTCTAGAACTGTGTGTATTAAGAATAACAGAGAGGTAAGGGAGCATAGGAAAATCTGGATAGCATAATTATAAATTACTGGAACATATGATGTTAAGAAACTGTGAGAAATAAAGTTGTAGATGCAAGGAATAATACCCCGAGAGCTGTAGAATATTATGTACAATACTAATAGCCTAGAATTTTTGTTTGATTGTTTTGAGGTCTTACTCCATGATGCTAATGTCTACTGACTCAGAGTTTGGGAGAGCTCCATGAGGTGCTGAGGATGGAGATAGATACCTGCGAGCAAAGCTGAAGGTTTTATTTTTCAAATCACTTACCTTTTGATGATGAATAAAACATTTTCACTTAGTGGTTAAATTAACAAACACTTGATTCTGTGAGTTGGCAATTGGTTGAACAATCAAGTAGGAGGTTCTTTTTGTCTGACTTAAATTATTCACACACAAACAGTCAGGTACCAGTTGCAGATAACTTAGTGTTTGAAGAAAAGGATGTCAGCTGGCAAACAAGGGCAATTTAGTCACATTTATTTCAGAATTCCCCAGACTAGCCTGAGTTTATTTGTAAGGTAACTTTTAGGTTTCCAAGAATAAGAGTGGATGTCAGAGAAATCTCTTCTAACCACAGTGTAGAACTCATCAGAATTGCTTCTATGCATTCTGATGGCTAAGGAAGTCTTAAAACCATCATAGTTTTCTTGTCCTCTCCCACCTCCCCAATCTTGGGGCACAAGATATTGAACCCAGGTCCCCACACATGCCACAGAAACATTGTATCATTAATATCATTTTCCCTCAGACCAAAGTAAACAAAGTCATAGAGTTGTCTCAAGTTGAAGTGATGTAGAATTAAATTCCACCTGTTGTGAAGTGATATTGAAAATAAGTGTGGCTACAGGAAAGATGGAAAAGCATGAACTTTCTCATAATAACAATTATTAATAGTCACTGTAGAATTTAAAACATGGAAGAGATATTGTAATCAAATTTGACCATAGTTATTTGAAACCTACAACCGATATACACTTTTGAAATTCAGTTAATTGCAATACATGTACTTTAATTGAAATATGCTTTTGTAAAGGTAAAGGTAAAGGTAAAGGCCCTCCTGTTGTTCGTCGATTTGCTCGAGCGGGCCCAGTAACGTCTCCATTGGAGACTTTGTTGTTGGAGCTGGAGCTGGAGCGATAGCATAGCGGGTAGGGTGTTTGCCTTGCACGCGGCCAACCCGGGCTCGAGTCCCAGCATCCCATATGGTCCCCTGAGCACCGCCAGGAGTAATTCCTGAGTGCAGAGCCAGGAGTAACTCCTCATATATGCTTTTGTAAGTTTTTTTAAATGAATATACCAGGACAAAGTTGTTAATAGATAGTAGAATGCTAGTTCATTATCCATTTGCAAAATAGTGATAACTTGAAACAAGCTTTGTGGCAATAGAGAGAAAAGAAGGAATCTTAGAATAATAACAAGAAGGTAGAACCAAGGAGGTAGATCAAAAGATCATTGAGATCTAAAGATAAGGTATTATAAGAATTCAAGCATAGCTCAGGTATTTTCACGTGATAACTCAATAATGGAAATGTGCATAGGTAGTAGGTTTATGAGTAAGATAGAGAGTTAAGATTGGGGCACACTAATTCCTGTTGACTCTTGAGCCTCAAGTGGACATATCTGGGGGAGATATATTGGCCAGATTTTGAAAAAGAAGTCTGGATTTTGGAATGATCCCATGTTGCAGATGAAACCATGGGTATTCATGCTATCACTCAGGGAGAGGCTTTTCAATGAGAGGGAGGAAAATAAATTTACAATTGAAAGAAGGATGGATAAAAAGGAATATAAAGTAATTAAAGAAGCATCAGAAAGAATTGAGAGGAATATTAGACTTTTCAAAGACGTGATAAGATTAATGAGATTAAGAAGCATCATAAAGAGTCTTTTGCCAGTGCGGCTGCAGCCATGAGGATGCTCAGGCTTCAGAAGAGGCTCTCCTCCAGTGTGCTGTGCTGTGGCAAGAAGAAGGTCTGGCTGGACCCCAACGAGACCAATGAAATCGCCAATGCCAACTCGTGTCAGCAGATTGGGAAGCTGATCAAAGATGGGCTGATAATCTGGAAGCCTGTGACTGTCCATTCCCGAGCTCGGTTGCTGGAAAAACACACTGGCTCGCTGCAAGGGATGGCATATGGGCATAGGTAAGCACAAAGGTACTGCCAGTGCCCGAATGCCAGAGAAGGTGACCTGGATGAGGAGGATGAGGATTCTGCGCCCACTACTCAGAAGATACCGGGAATCCAAGAAGATTGACCGCCATATGTATCACAGCTTGTACCTCAAAGTGAAGGGGAATGTGTTCAAAAACAAGAGAATCCTTATGGAACATATCCACAAGCTGAAGGCAGACAAGGGTGGCAAGAAGCTCCTGGCTGACCAGGCTGAGGCCCGCAGGTCTAAGACTAAGGAAGCTCCCAAGCGCGAGATGAAAAACGGCTCCAGGCAAAGGAGGAAGAAATCCTCAAGACTCTGTCCAAGGAGGAAGAGACGAAGAAGTGAACAGTACAAAGAACAAGACAGCTTTACTTGTCTGTAGAGAGGGCCTCCATTGCTATTGATCACTGAATTAAACAAGACTTTGTCTGCAAGGAAAAAAGAAGAAGAAGAAGAAGAAGAAGAAGAAGAAGAAGAAGAAGAAGAAGAAGAAGAAGAAGAAGAAGAAGAAGAAGAAGAAGAAGAAGAAGAAGAAGAAGAAGAAAAAGAAGAAGAAGAAGAAGAAGAAGAAGAAGAAGAAGAAGAAGAAGAAGAAGAAGAAGAAGAAGAAGAAGAAGAAGAAGAAGAAGAAGAAAGGAGGGGCAGAGCCAGATGGCCGACTTCGAGGATCGGTGTCGGATGAGGAGAAGGTACGTATAGCTGCAAAATTCATTACTCATGCACCCCCAGGAGAATTTAACAAAGTGTTCAATGATGTCCGGCTACTACTTAATAATGACAATCTCCTCAGAGAAGGGGCAGCACATGCATTTGCCCAATATAACATGGATCAGTTCACACCTGTGAAGATAGAAGGATACGAAGATCAGGTTTTAATTACAGAACACGGTGACCTGGGCAATAGCAGATTTTTAGATCCAAGAACCAAGATTTCCTTTAAGTTTGATCACTTACGGAAAGAAGCCAGTGACCCCCAGCCCGAGGACACAGATGGTAGTCTGAAGTCGTGGAGAGAATCCTGTGACAGTGCTTTAAGGGCCTATGTGAAAGATCACTATGCCAACGGCTTCTGTACTGTTTATGCTAAAACTATAGATGGGCAACAGACCATTATTGCATGCATTGAAAGCCACCAATTTCAGCCTAAAAATTTCTGGAATGGTCGTTGGAGATCAGAGTGGAAGTTCACCATCACACCGCCTACAGCTCAAGTGGTGGGAGTACTTAAAATACAGGTTCACTATTATGAAGATGGAAATGTTCAGTTAGTTAGTCATAAAGATGTACAAGATTCAGTAACTGTTTCGGATGAAGTCCAAACTGCCAAGGAATTTATTAAAATCATAGAGCATGCAGAAAATGAGTATCAGACAGCAATTAGTGAGAACTACCAAACAATGTCAGACACCACGTTCAAGGCCTTGCGCCGGCAGCTTCCAGTCACCCGCACCAAGATCGACTGGAACAAGATCCTCAGCTACAAGATCGGGAAGGAAATGCAAAATGCTTAAAGGCTGAATGCAGGGCTCTTCGTTACATGGAAAGAAAGGATTCAACATGCGATCATTTGATATATAAGTAATTTATAAACAAGAGTGATATTTTGCTAGGGCTTTCAAAGTTAACAGGTTTTCTAGTCTCATGGAATACTGTTGGACCTATATAGCATTGTCTTGTTTCTTTTGTGTTCTTTTTGCCTTGTAATTTTCTTTTTCACTATTATCTACTTGTAAATTTTTTTTTAATTTTGCAACATTTAATGATGGAAACATTGATCTATCTTGGAGTCATTCTATTTAGGAAATGTTCCTATCCATAACGTCCTATTACTGACGTAGACAGGTCATTTGGTCAGTACTTTTCTACCTTTATCCTTCAGAGCACTTCTGGTACTTCAGTGGTCTATACTGATCCACCAGCAGCTGGGAGCTATGCTACCAACTATAGCTGAATGGAAGATATTTCCCTCTTACTGCTTTGATCATTTATAACATCTCAACTGTAGCCTTCAAAAGTTTGGATTAGGACTTTTCAAGTCCTTTTGGGGTGGAGTGAAGTAAGTTTCTGGACATTCCATAATAACCAGCTTCTCTGAGAAAATTGTTTTTTAAATCCAAAGACTTGAGCCACATTCCCTGCCCATAAATGTGTTTGCTTTTTTTTTCTTACCTTGTCTCCTTCCCTCTAGTACTATTATAATTATAGACATCTGCATTTACAGAAGTTTTTTTTTGTTTTTTGTTTTTTTTTTTGGTGAGACACCATGAAGTACAGTTATGGACTTATAAGTTTTTGTGCTTGGGTTTCAGTTGTGCGGTGGTCGGGTGCCCATCCCTCCACCACCTCCACCGGTGCCCGTCCTCCACCACCATGGGTCCCAGCGTCCCTCCCGCCCCCCGTCCCCCCGTCCCACCCTGCCTCTGTGGCGGGGCGTTCCCCCTTGTTCTCTCTCTGCAGAAGTTTTTAATCCATTTTTTAATATTCAGGAACTGCTGACATACTAGGGATGTAGTAGAATATAAAACTTTAAATGCAGATGTTAAAGGAACAGTAGGTATTGATATTTTGTGCTTTAACATTTTGGCAGGATTGTATAAGCAAGTGAATCAAACACAAACAAAAACTGAATGAACCAAAGTGAAAAGGGTAACTTCCAGGCAGTATCTTTCTATTGTAACCAGGTATTTCAGGGAATACTGGTGATCTGTTTTAAATAGGTTGTAAAACTTGTTCTAAATTACTCTTCCTCAGTCCTGCCTACCAAATGTAACTGTGATATAGCAAGCCTCTAGTGGCAGGTTTTGCATAACCTTAATGCACAGGTGACATAGATGTGATATGACAGCTGTAATGGTGGACTCATTTACATTGTTTACACTTCTATGACCAGGCCTTAAGGAAGGTCAGTTTTTTTTTAAACCAAGTAGTGTCTTCCTTTCTCCAAATACATGTCCAAAAAAAGGGTGTTTGTGCTTCAGCATTTTTTTTGCTGAGTAAAAAAAAGTCAAGCAAGAGCTCATTTACGAGTGACCTACAGAGCTGTATAAGCATTTTTATTTCAAATAAACTATATTTGTATTATTTGTCATTCATACTATCCATTCAGACCACACTATCCTCTGTATCAGTAGTCCAATAGAAATATACCTGTTTTGTTCTTAAAAAAAAAAAAAGAAAGGAGGGGCAAAACCAGGAAACAGTGGTGTCCTAAGAATGAAGTGAAAAGACCTAATTTCAAGAATTGCAGAGGTCCAAAATCTCCAGGCTCTCATAAATCTGGAATGGGTCACCTCCCCCCATCTCCCTATTCTTCCAGAAGCCTGGCAGTCATGCCCACGAACTGCCTCTGGTGCCATAAGAAGCTCACTAGGAGCCATGATCCAGACATTAACAATTAAAGTTTGGAAGAGATCATCAGCAAGCTGCAGAGATGCCTCCAGACCCCAAAGTCCCCATCCAGTTAAAAATTTAACTCAGATTGTATAACCCTCTTCAAATTTTAAGAATTCCTGGAGTGTGTGGCCACAGATGAGCACACAGCATCTCATACTTTACCATTGCTGTACCAGAAGTAGCACACCACATTAGATGGCAAAAAAGTAGAAAGCAACTAATCTTGAAAAAAAACAAAACAGTGACAGTTGGATAGACAAAAGGGAAAAGGTTGAAGAAACAAATGCTCTTCCTCCTTGTTAGATTTTTTTTAAAAAATTTGCCTTCAAGGGCTGGAGCAATAGCACAGCAGGTATGGCGTTTGCCTTGCATGCAGCCAATATGGCCAACACAGGTTCGATTCCCAGCATCCCATATGATCCCCCGCGCACCGCCAGGAGTGATTCCTGAGTGCATGAGCCAGGAGTAACCCCTGAGCATCGCCGGGTGTGACCCAAAAAGCAAAAAAAAAAATTGCCTTCATACAGGTAATCCGATCTCAGAATTGATGATTTTATTCCCCAAAGACATGACTTTACTACATCCTCAGATAGAAATGTTTAATCATTTCTCACCTCTTCCGTCTCCAAGGTTTAGCATTTGTATACATATCATTTGTATACTTATCGTTGAAGGTGAGGATGGATAATTACCTTTAGATCCATTACACAAAACTTGCCATAGCATTTTTTATTCCATCTGAAAACAAATCTGTGGTTTCATCATCTGTAGGATTAGATGTGTTGAATCCTAGGCAATGAGGTACTTTTTCAACAGTTAGCATCCTTCTTTTGGAGTAATTATGTATTATGTATTTTGTTCGAGAAAGTAACAGTAATAAGAAAAGCCTTAGCAGTACCAGGAAAATGATTGATGCTATTCTCTTTCTATCGCTCCAGCTCTTTCTAGTTTTTTTCCAAAAATATCCTAAACTTGTTCAAGAAGAAAAGTTTATACAAGAACTGACTCACACACTGTTGGAACGTAAGGAAGAAGAGTTGACCCTGAAAGGTAAGAACTAATATGCATAGAATTGAATTGCTGACTATACTAGTAGAACTAATGACTATTTGTAGAACTAATGTACATACAATTACTATTAATAATTATTAGTAATTAGCGATAGCATTGAGGGTAGGGCATTTGCCTTGCACATGGCCAACCAGGGTTCGATTCCTTCATCCCTCTCAAAGACCCTGGCAAGCTGGCAAGAGTATCTTACCCGCACGGCAGCCTGGCAAGCTCCCCATGAAGCATTCGGTATGCCGAACACAGTAACAACAAATCTCACAATGGAGATGTTACGGGACCTGCATGAGCAAATCGATGAACAATGGAAAGACAGTGCCCTTGTTTCCACTGCCTGTTTCCACTGTAATACTATGTTTTTCATTAAATTTTTTAAATTAAATCAGTGTGAAATAAACAGTTGCAAAGTTGTCCATGACCGGGTTTCATCCTACAATGTTCCAACACCCATCCCTTCACCAGTGTACATTTCCCACACATATCAATAGTTCCAGTAAGATTAATGGGTAAAGTATACTTAAGAGATGTCTCATAATAGTTTTAAGTATGCCTATATATCAGGCCTTAATTATTTTGTGTGTATATTTTTAATCAATTTGTGAAAAAATGATTGCATCGCTTTTGGATTTCTTCTCTGTTTTGTCACACCTGATCTTAACCCTGGTGCTGCATTTAGGGATCACTCCTTGGCGGTGCTCTGAGTATATTATAGGGTGTCAGGTGTAAACCCCAAGTCAGCCACATGGCAGGCAAGGGCCTGCCCATTGTACTATAACTCCATTGGATTTCTTTAGTCCTCACTTCTCTCTGTACTTTATATTCACTCTTATTCCCCCCATGTATCTGTTAAAACTGAATTACTCAAGAAAGATTAAATTTAGTTGTGTGTTTTTTTTTTGGCCTTTTGGGTCACACCTGGCGACACTCAGGGGTTACTCCTGGCTCTCCACTCAGGAATTACTCCTGGCGGTGCTCAGGGGACCATATGGGATGCTAGGATTCAAACCCGGATTGGCCACGTGCAAGGCAAACGCCCTACCCACTGTGCTCTCCAGCCCCCAGTTGTGTTTTAAGAAAACACAAATAATTCATGCATTCAAATGCTTTCTCAGAGAATACAGCACATACTTATTGGATAGAGTTGAAGGCTCTGATATTCTGTTTTGTTTCAGTTTCCTCTACTTTGGAAGGGACCCAAAAGACAACACAATATCATTATGGGTTGCAATGACACCACAGACTGACACCTTAAATGCTCACGATCACGACCATCCTGTTATTCATCGATTGCCTCGAGCAGGCCTCAGTAATGTCTCCTTTGTCGTAGGCCTGAGATTTCTTTTAAAAATTGCCATATTCAAGGCTCTTTCAGAGTTAGGAGAATGAGACTCTTCATTGTTACTGGTATTTGGCATATTGGGTACGCCACGGGGAGTTTGCCAGACTCTGCCGTGTGGGCAGGTTACATTCGGTAGCTTGCCAGTTTGACACCTTAAACAATAAATATTTATTTCTTCTAGACTTGGAGGCTGGAAGGCTTAGATCAGGTACCAAAAGGATTGGTTTCTATTGGTTTCTACTGGTTTCTATTGGTTTCTATTGAGCCAGTTCTCTGGCTCACAGATAGCAGTATTTTTTTTTTTTTTTTGCTTTTTCCTCAAGTGACTTCTCATCTTTCCATAGGTGGGGAGAGGAGAGAAGGAGAGAGGCAGAGAGGAAAAAGAGGAGAGACAAAGGGAGAGAGGGTAAGGAGGCTAGAGAGGAAGGAGGAGAGAGGAAACGGATATAGAGGAAGAGAGAAATAGAGAGGAGGTAGATTGAGTGAGGGAAAAGAAGAGGAAGAGAGGGTAGGAAAGAGAGGGAGAAACATTTTTGATGTATGTTTCTCTTTTTGAAACCTCAAAGTTTTATTGGGTTAAAAGGTCTCATGGTTTTGACTCTATTTAACCAAACTTATCTTCTAAAGGCACTGCCTCCAAACATAGTCACATCAAGGATCACAGTTTTAGTATCTGTGTTTTAAGGGAACAAAGTACAGCCATAGAAATTTTGAGAATTTAATAGTTATCAGCATAAAGAATAATTTTCACTGAAAATGAGACATTTTTGCATTTTCTTCTGAGAGTCTGAATTTTTATGTATGTATGTATTTATTCATTTATTATGTTTTTTTCCCCCTTTGCACACTCTGTGGTTCTCAGGGTTATTCCTGACACTATACTCTAGGATCACTCCTGGTGGACAACATTTGTCTTGTATGTGGCAAACCATGGTTTCATATCTGACACCAAGTATGACCCCCTAAGAACCACCAGGGTGTAATCCTGAGCACAGAAACAGGAGTAGCCCCTGAACATTGCTGGGTGTGATCCCAAAACAATGAAAACATCACTTGTCTTTTATTGTACTAATATGGACAAGTATCAACACAGGTGAATCCAGGAGTTGCTGTCCAAAGAATTGGAAGCCATTTGGTTCAAATTGCTACTTTATTTCTTCTGAGATATGAAATTGGACTGACAGCAAGAAGCACTGTACAGGGATGCAGGCGCATCTGCTGGTGGTCGACAGCAAGGAGGAGCAGGTACTTTCGGGTCCACAATGGAGTCATGGTCCTGCCAGCTCTGTCCCCGGCTCCTGCTTGGGAGGAAGTTCTCACGGTCAGGGGTGTTGCTGCAAGGCATAAGGATTTGGATAAAATAGATGGGATTGGACATCTAAGTCTTGAATTCTACACCTTCTTCTGATTCCATTTAAATACTCCCCAACAATACAGTGGGGTATTTAGAGTAAGATGTGGAGGCTTGAATGGAAAGAGGGGTATATTTGAACATGAAGTATCAGTTAATTATAAGAACCTACCAAAAAATTTATAAATTATTGCTGTATAAATGGGGGCTCTTGGGGGCTGGAGCAATAGCACAGCGGGTAGAGCATTTGCCTTGCACTTGGCCAACCCGGGTTTGATTCCCAGCATCCCATATGGTCCCCTGGGCACCGCCAGGGGTGATTCCTGAGTGCAGAGCCAGGAGGAACCCCTGTGCATCGTTAGGTATGACCCAAAAGCAAAAATAAACAAACAAATAAACAAATAAATAGCGGCTCTTTGTGGCCCTGTCCTTGGAGGTTGCTCCTAACAGAGAGGTTTTATCTACTGGTAGCTGATCTGCTTTTGGTGTGTCAGCCTTAAGCTTGACCTCCATCATTTTGTTGTCAATTAAGAATTACTGGTGGATTAGGGTGGCCTAATGGTCCCCTAGCTGTAAGAATGTGACAACAACTATCAGAACAATAAGCAGAAAGAGAAAACAAGCAAGAAATGGTCAATTGAGAAAAGCCATGAAGTGAAATAGGAAAGAAATAAAAAGCGATGAAGTGAAATAACTTAAGAAGTTATCAAAGGAATTCATATAAAAAATTTCTTCTCCAGAGCTTTGAAGACTAGTATTTCCTAGTGATGAAGTGGGGGTGAGTGTCCATGTGAGCATGGACAGAAATCTCTGCCCATTGGGTGGGCAGTGCAGTTCTCTAATTGACTCTGCTCTGAATTCCTACCAGTTTTCATATGAAAGAGGCTCTTTTCCTGATCATACTGTTCTGATCTGCAGATATCAGTCTGCATAACTATTTTCGTTGTTTTTAAGCTGCCTTGTCTGTGGGGTTGTGTAGAGAGGCCTGAAAAACTAAGACAAACCACCATCTTCCCAAGAGATGCCTTTGATACTGTATTGCTCAGTCACAGAAGACCTAGACCTCTGGGCCGGACCCTGGGTGCCTTTTCATGGACCCTTTCATTTTAGTGTTCTTTCTCCTAAGGCTTTAAAAAACACAAATCTAGGGGATTCTACATAAACTCTCACTCACTTCCATTCATTCCTAGGACTTTATTAACAAGAATGTGAACAGGAAATATGCTTATTATTTGGAGTTGTCAAATCTAAAGAATGGACACTGGGAATGGGTTAATGAGACATCATACAATCCAAGTATCACGTGAGTATTGAATTGGGGAAAGGGCTCCTGAGTCCTGCAGACTGTGGGGACTTTAGGACCCTCCAACTAGCACCCTTTAAAACCATATACCTCAAACATAACTTTTGCATGTTTGAATTTGCATCCTGCTATGAATCACGTCAAGAATTCTACATAGCATTATCTTTCTCTTAGTAGAAATGAGGACACGGAATTTAGAGAGTTTAGATACCTCAGGACAGGTTTCTGTAGTTGCAATGATGATCTTCCCACCTAGGTTTATTTGTTATGAAAGCATGTACTTGTGAAATTTACATATTCAAGATAATAAAATTCATGTCAAGAAAAATCATAGCCATTCTTAAAATGCAATCCCTGCCCTAAAGCAATAAGCTAAATTCTGATAGGCCTAAAGTATCTTATATTTATTTAGTAAAAACAAAAACTGTTAGGCCAGAGATATAGTACAGAATGTAGGGTGATTGCCTTGCACACACCCCCCCTCACAACCTGGGTCTATTCCTAGCAACTCATGTAGTCCCCCAAACACTCATTTCTCATTCACTCATTCCTCATGCACTCATTCACTCATTCCACAGTGAAAAACCAGGAGCAAACCCTCAGCAATGCTGGGTGTGACCCAAAAATCAAAACAAAAACAAATCAACTCTTAGATCCTTAAATACAATTAAGTTAGTTAATACCTTAGAGACTCATAAGAACTATGTGAAATGTATACAAATAGACTCTAGTTTGATTTTTTTATATTAAGAACAGAGTAAGATATAATAATCTTAGATAATAGTAGTTGTAGTATAACAATTGATTTGTCCTTTCTCCCTTGCCACAAGAAGCTTAGGTTCATTGAGTCACAGTCAACACAATGCCCCAAGTCACTTCCATTCCTTTGTTTATCTGTAACCATTTCTATGCTCTCCACCACAACCAGTTTATAAGCTTTTCCCCTAATCAGAATCTGTTCATTTGTAAGGTCAGATCCTCTAGGACACTGAGCTTGTATTGTAAGTTAATATTGACTTTCTCCTCTCCTAATGTCTTTTTAATAGTTTACTTTAATGCAATGTCCTTTTTGTATAGATACAGGAAGACAGTTAATATCATGCTTTGTAAATTAGAATTTATCTGGTTTTGAATATTATCCACTCCGGGGCATCTGCTTTCTCGACTTAAGACTCAGTTGCCCTTACTTCCTAACACCCTCAAACCAGGGTGCCAACGAGGGACTAAATGGACCCAGGGCAAGCTGTAAGCTACCCTGGCATCGAAATGGACCAGGCCAAAGTGCCACAATTCTTAACCGTACGTTAAGAGTTTGATCATAGACAAATGCTGTCATGATCCAAAAGTAACGATGAGACTAGGACCCTGCTAGGGATATAGGAAAGACTATATTCTGAGCACTGTAGTCTGAGATCGAGATGGCCCTAGGAGAGCAATTCTATAAGCTTAAACTATTTCTTACTGTGTCCATACAAAATGATTTATAAGAGTCCGGCAAGCTACCGAGAGTATTCAATATGCCAAACACAGTAACAACAAAGTCTCCAGTGGAGACGTTACTGGGCCCGCTCGAGCAAATCGACGATCAACGGGAGGGCCTTTACCTTACCTTTACCTATATGTTTGTTGGACAAGGAGAGGAGAAACACACCCAGGAAATTCCTTCCTTTCTAGTGTGGGTGATCTGCTAAGTGAGAATCTGTCCTAGAAGTGGCTTTCCCTGAGGGAAAGAACTCTACCCCTATTGATTGTGACCACACCTATGTGTAATTGTTACCTCAACCTGTTGGGGCTGGACTGAGCTGTCAGGGTAAGCCCATGTAGACAGCACTGCACAATGGGCAGGAACATAGGGACCCATGAAAATGAGTGAGATTTCTCATGTGTCCTGACTAGTTTGGATGAAGCTGAACATTTTCCCCCTTCAAACTGCCTTCAGTAAATAATTTCAGTATATTGTAAGGGGCAGTTTTCCTTTTCTCACAGAAACCTTTGACTTGCAGATCTCAGGTACTAGGGAGGCCTGATCTTTGGTATGTAGATTCCAGGCTCTAGCCAGACTAATCTTTGGGATGCAAATCCAAGTGCTTATAGCCTAAGAAAGGTTTCAGTTTTGGTTTTGTATCTCTTTTCCTGAGGCCAAAATTACTGGCCTGCAGATGCAAAGAAAGAATGCACATTTTGCTTTTTTCTGTAACTCCTTTTGATAATGTAACTGCATTGCACCCTTTAGAGGTACCATGATCAATAAAAGGAGATTTGGGGGCTATCCACCGGGGTCATGGTCTGAGAGAACCTGGACCCTCCGTGACATAAATTCTTTCACGTTCCTTGTCTCAGCACCTCAACTGAACGAATGAACCTCATGCTGGAGGTTATAATGAGACTGTATTGGGCTGTGAGAGGCAGAGGAGAGACAGGAGTGAATGGAGAGAGGATTAGAATAAACTGCAACCAAGACCAACCAGCCTGGTCCTTGTTTCCTTCCTTTGCCTGCCCATCGCCATCGACCTCCCTGGACTGGGGGAAACGGCCTGAGACTACCAAACGAGGGCAGCGGGAGAGATAGACCACTGCTGTCTTTTTGTGTTTACACAATTAGAATTAAAGATAAGAAATGAAATTTTATTTATTTTTAAAAGTTCTTTTCCCTTAAACTTTCTGTGAACACTCTGGCATACAAAGTTGTTCATGATGATTTTTTATAGGCACTAATATTCCAACACCAATCCCACCACTTTTACCATTTCCCTACAATTGTCTCCTACTTTTCCAACCGCCCTTCAACCGCATAGTTGATAATTTATTTTATATTGCCTTGATAATTTATTTTATATTGCTTCCTATCAATAGCTTGGTAACAGGATGATCATAAATATTTCCTTAGAAGAAATCTAGTGATGATTATTGTATCTCACCAGGAGCCACTAAGTTCCTGTATAAGGATGTTGATAAAGATTAAGCCTCCTTTTAATATTTTATTCTTCAAGATTGGTTGCCTTCAACATTACATCCCATCCAATCTCGTATACTACTCTTGGTTTATCAGTAATAGAATTTGAAGTTTATCAGTAATAGAATTTGAAGTGTTGCACAGCCACAAAATCTTCAGGAAGTTAAAAATTCTTGATGGGGTGATCAGCTGGAGTTAAATTTTTAATTGGGTGGCAGCTTTGGAGCCTGTGTGTGTGACTTCAGGGGCTTCCAGAAGTATAGGGGAATGGGGGGAGGTAGCCCATCCTCAAATCTGTGAAAGCCTGGATGTGATTTCAGTTGCATAATCTGCATACTGAGCTCTTCCTATGGATTCATTTCTGGGTGAGGCTCACCCCAGCAGTGGAATCCAGTCAGGATCATGTTGATGATTGTGGAGTCTGCTGCTGGGTCTGTGTTTGAGTGGGAGCTAGGCTCACACAGCCCTCTCTGGGATACCCTTGATGACTCAGCCTTGTGCAGAGTCTAAAAGCATAGAATCAAAGATATTTTAAACAAGTCTCATTCTCCAAAAGTAGTACATAAAAAAGCTCTTACTATCAATATGACCAGGATAAAATTTTTGGTCACTAAAGGGAGCCCATGGAAGCAGGGCACAAGCATGGACTGAAAGAGGCAGGTCTGCAGGGAGGGATGGGGCAGCTGTGGGGGATGGCAGCCCCATTTTCAGGGGAAGTGCCAGCAACAGATGGATAGGCCATGTGTGAGGAGTGGGGAAGCCATGATTTGTGTGTCTCTGGCCTGACTTCCATAACGTTCTATGGCAGCCCTTGTTTCACTGTCTCTTTTCAAAGACAGTTTGAGAAACATACTAACCCTGTTCTCTTTTTTCAGGTTCTGGCACCCAAGTGAACCTGATTATGACAATGATCAATGTGTTCTGTTACATTTTGATTTCCAACGGTCCCACTGGGGCTGGAATGATATCCCTTGTGACTTCCCTCAATATTCAATTTGTGAGATGTTGAAGATCTACTTATGAATGAAACATTCTCCATGAACCTGTAATAGAGTTGTCTTTGTTCCTTACAAAGAGAAGTAATTTGCTTTTGTGCATCTCTGATAAAAGATCAACAAAGAAGCTTTCAGCAACCTACATTCATCTGTGTACCTATCTCTTCATTTACTCATTTAAAAAGATCAACAATTATTGAACATTTTTCAGTGAAGAATCCATATCAGAGAACCTTTTCATCAACAACTAGAGGGAACTTGAGTCTCCTAACTTTTGTCTAATTTCTCAGGAATTGGCTGTGATTACATTATATATTTCCTTATCTCCAATGCTCTCTATATGGATGGATCAATACCAAAATAATCCCTACTGTTGTTTTTGTTTTTTCTAAGCTAGATGGGCCTTTCTTAACTGAAATCACATTATGAAACATTTGGAAATTAATGCACATCAATGGAAGAAAAGCTTTAGCTTTGACCCAGTAAACTCTATGTTTAATCATGTTTTGGGTGATGAACAGACTAGGATTCCTCAGGTATTTTAATATATTTTTGTGTTATTATAGTGTAAGCTATTTTTAACTATCAGTTATGAAGACTAATATAAAATCAAAATCTTTCCTGGGATGTAATAGAGCTTTTGGGATTGTTTGGCCTCACCATGATTGTCTCAGAACAGGCAGGAAAAGTCAAGGAAGACTTTTAACACCCAAACCCTTTCTATCCCCAAAGCATCACAAACCAGATCTTATTTTGGTAGGGGGTAGTGGTCGCAATCAAATTCTTTATTAGTACCTTTTCTTTTCCTAATCTTTATTTTATGAAAGCTCTGTGATTTACAAACTGACTCATAGTTGAGTTTTAGATATATACTGTCGCAGAACCGACCAACCACCAGTGCCAACTTCTCTCCCTCCTCCACCAGTGTTACCAGGTCCCCTCCTATATCCTTCTCCCCACCTGCTGTCTATCCTCCTGTCAGGTGCTTTCTAAGTTTGGTTGTTGCAGTCTTGCTTTCAGTGTGGTTGATCCTGTGGTATGGATATTTGGCTCCATAATTCCTTACCTCCACCTTTGTACCTTAACCCCCACCCCACCCCTATCTGGCCCCTTCTCTCTCTCCCCTCCAGTCTTTCTCCTCCCTGAACTCTGGGCCCAAGGTTGATATGGGCATCTCCCCTATAAAATATTGAATTTACATGTGGTATTTAGAATAATCAGATGAAAAACGTTTATATTTTAATTGTCTCTCTCCTCCTGTGAAGGACAGGCCCAAAATGGACCACCAGAATTAATTTAGCGTAGCTTAACAGGAACCCGCATTGCAAAATAACTGGTTTTTCTGCCCCTGAGCAAGGAATTCAGATGCAGGTGGTCCAAGTTGCAAGTCATAAGAAGGGTGGGGGTCAGACCAGATAACCAGATGTCTCTCACAAGACCCAGGACTGCCCTAATAACCAGGACGTTCCTAAGCACTGACACAAATGCTGATCTTTAAACTATAGGTTAAGGAGTGATGTACTTTAAAATGGATTGGTCAGGAAATTATGGGTTGTTACAAATCTATTGGCTATGAAATGCGCGGGCTCTGCTGTAACGGCCCATGAAGACCTATATAAGATCCCCTTTGAAGAAGCTTGGGATCTTGCACATCCTGCCAGACCTGTGTGTCTGCGTAGGCAGCTCCACGCTGGCTAGCCAGTCTTGCAATAAACCCTGCTTGCTGTTTGCAGTCTCTGGAGTCTCTTTGTCATTAAAGGGAGATCACAATCCGCGTCCTAACACTCCAGATCACCTTCTAAGAACCAGCTGCTCAAGCTGTGGCCCAGGTATGGAACAAGATAGCGATAAAGCATTTTTGAGAACCTGTGTTTGCTACCAAGGCACTCTGGGTATTCCCATGGAAGAGTTTACCTCCTGTTAAAGAGAAATAAACCTGATTTCATTGGCCTCAGTCATGTCCTGTGATTCTTCTCCCATGGATGGGCAAGAGCCCATCACCATGAGGATTTCTTGGCGATAGTTTTTGGTTTCAGTGTCATAGTGCTGTGTGAAATTTTGCCCTAATGGTATATTTAAATTTTCTTTCTAGTAAAGTCCTTACAAAGTGCTACAATATAAAACAGCATATTTGATAGACTGGGGACCCTATCCGGTGCAGACATAGGGACAGAGAGAGAACATGTGAAGGAATACAAGTTTATTGGGGTGCTATCCCAGATGGATTCTGCATTGGCCCCTGGAATAGCTGGATTAGAGCTTTAACCTGGGAGAGACTAGGGGGGCTTTTAAGTGACTTGGGCAGGAAAAGGTGCAAACACTAGTGGGATGCATTGGACCTGCCCTTCTGTTATCTGTAAGGGGTCCTGATGTGAGGAAGGATGGACTACAGACTCGTAGGTTTATAGGTCGATTATAAGTCCTGTACTCCAGCTGGGGTAGGCGGGGAGGGTGATCTTTGATTCTCCATTATCTCCTAGCCAGTCGCCATTTGCTCCGAGCAAACCTTTCAATATTTATAATAAAACCAATAGTGTATTGCCTATTATGATCGTTGTAATTGATCATGATGAATCTCAATCTCAGTGCATTTATTCTGTCGACCTCTTGAGACTATGTGCTTGATGCAATCAAGTAATTGCGCTTGTCACCTTGTTTTTGAATTCATCTAAAGACTAGTCACATATATATATATATATATATATATATATATACCTAAATATGTCCATGGTTTGAAGAATTTTCCAGTTTACTTTCAAGAAAGCAATTTGCATTCTGGGGTAATTTGCAACTTGATTTACAATAATAATAGGGAACTCGGGTCGCCCATGTTGGCCGGTTGCAAGGCAATTGCCCTTCCACTGTGCTATCACTGTATAGCACACCGAGTAGGGTGTTTGTCTTGCAAGCGGCCAACATGGCCGACCCGAGTTTGATTCCTCCACCCCTCTCGGAGAGCCCGGCAAGCTACCGAGAGTATCTTGCCCACACGGCAAAGCCTGGCAAGCTACCCGTGACGTATTCGATATGCCAAACACAGTAACAGTTGTCACAATGGAGACATTACTGGGCCCGCTCGAGCAAATCGATGAACAATGGGAGGACAGTGACAATTAATAGGGAACTATGATTTCAGTAAAATTGGAGTGGAATAATGGTAGACTAAAAAGCTTTGGAGTAATTTCTTTGTGGAAATGTCAAGTGAGCATGAATGGCGCTGACAGAGATCGTGACATTCATCAATCCCACAACTCTCTTTCCTCTTTTCCTTTTTGTCACTCTTTATGAATGTGGCTCAGAGGCTGTTTCCTTTCATTTTCTCTGGAGCCACCATCAAATTCCATTCACATAACTGCCTATGTGAACTTTGTGTTTAAGAGTGATATTTAAGTGAAGAAGCATCTGTTGAATTCCAATCAGTGGACAGAACTTTAAAAAATAATAACATAGTTGTTTTTATTTATTTTTAAAATTTACAGATAGGGCATTTGCCTTGGCAGGTGACCAACCTGGCGAACCCAGGTTCGATTCCTCCTCCCCTCACGGAGAATCCGGCAAGCTACTGACAGTATCTCGCCCACTCGGCAAAGCCTGGCAAGCTACCTGTTACGTATTTGATATGCCAAACACAGTAATAACAAATCTCACAAGGGAGATGTTACTGGTCCTGCTCGAGCAAATCAATGAACAATGGGAGTACAGTGCTACAGTGCTTCTATTTGTACTCTTGGGGCCACACCCATCGATGCTCAGGGGTTACTCCTGGCTCTGCACTTAGGAATTACCCTGGGCGGTGCTCAGGACTATATGGGATTTCTGCGATCCACACTGGGTCTGCCATGTGCCAGGCTAAAAGCCCTACCCGATGTCCCAAATAGTTTTTTTAAAAAATACAAATTAGAAATCTTTTCATTCTTATATAAGAAGGGGCATAAATCCATTTTAAAAATTTACTTTTTTATTCACTGTCACTGTATCACTGTCATCCCATTTTTCATCAATTTACTCAAGTGGGCACCAGTAAAGTCTCCATTTGTACCAGCCCTGAGGTTTTAGCAGCCTCTCCTTACTCAGTGTTCCCAATGATTGGAGGTGCGTCTCAAGGTCAGGGGAATGAGACCTGTTATTGTTACTGTTTTTGGCATATCGAAAACGCAACTGGGAGCTTGCCAGCCTCTTCCGTGCAGGCAGGATACTCTCCATAGCTTGCCAAGCTCTCCGAGAGGCATATACGTATATTAATCTCTGATTTGTTACCTACTGTCTGAATTCCATCAAACATGGTGTGGCAATTATGGAAAATGGATAGGAAGTGTCTTATGAAGTCCAGAAAGCGGCCTGGAACATGGCAGCGGTTGGATAGCGGAGGTGAGCTGCCTGGGTTGAGTCCCTTGGGACAGATTGGGCTCTCACCCGCCCCCCTCTGGGGTACCCCTGGCGCGGAGTCCGGTGGAATGGTTATGGGGTCCTCATTTTTATGCCTCCTTCTGGTAGAAGCAGCCATGAGTTTATTACCTTAATATTAATAGTAATAAAATGTCCTTAGGGTCATTTCATATGTGTAAACTGAAAGATTCTTCATTATTCTCATAGCTGTGTATGACAATGATTACTTTTCAAAAATTTTATTTATTAAAATAATTAAAACTTGAATCACTGTGAGTTAGACCCTTACGAAGCAGTTCAATTGTGTTTCAGTCATACAGTGTTCCAACACCCATCCCTCACCAGTGTAAACTTCATTGCCAATACATGTTTTTCAACACTGAATTTGGGGAAGGCTTTTTATTCTGTAATAAGAACTCAAACCCACTGTTATCATGGTTGTAATCAAAAGAGAAACTATTAAAGAAACTGCTATCTCTGAAAATATCAGTAACAATTTCAATGAAAGTATACTAGTGTTACCACAGTGAATAAAGTGCAGATACTTTCATTTTAATTGATAGAATTTACTTAGATTTTTTTACACAGCAGATACTGTATGGAAGATTTTTGTTTCATGTTAAAAGGCACACATTTAATTTAAAAAAAATAAGTAATCTCGGGGCTGGAGCAATAGCACAGCGGGTAGGGTGTTTGCCTTGCATGTGGCCAACCTGGGTTCGATTCCCAGCATCCCATATGGTCCCCAGAGCACCGCCAGGGGTAATTCCTGAGGGCAGAGCCAGGAGGAACCCCTGTGCATTGCCGGGTGTGACCCAAAAAGAAAAAAAAAGAAGCAATCTCCAATTACTCTTCAAATGATTCCAGTTAAAAGTTCTGTCTAAAGGGAATGTCCTGCCACAGTGGCAGGGGGGTATGGGGGGATGGGGGGGAGGAATATTATCCTGGTGGTGGAAAATGGGCACTGGTGGAGGGATGGGTATTTGATCATGGTATGACCGAAATCCAAGCACAAAAATTTGTAAATCTACAACTGTACCTCATGGTGTTTCACTAATAAAAAGCTGGAGCGATAGCACAGCGGGTAGGGCGTTCGCCTTACAAGCGGCCAACATGGCTGACCCGAGTTCGATTCCTCCGCCCCTCTCGGAGAGCCCGGCAAGCTGCCGAGAGTATTGGATATGCCAGACACAGTAACAACAAAGTCTCCAATGGAGATGTTACTGGGCCCGCTCGAGCAAATAAAAAAATAAATAAATAAATAAATAAAGTTCTGTCTAACCACCGTCCATATAGGGAGGTAGGGGGTGGCGAGTGGGGGGTTACAGGAGGGAACCTGGGGACACTGGTACTGGGAAATGTACACTGGTGGAGGCATGGGTGTTGGAACACTGTATGACTGAATCCAATCATGAACAGCTTTGGAATGGTCTCTCTCATACTGATTCAATTAAAAAGTATAAAATAAAACATTCTTCTTAGCAGGACCAGGTAGACAATAGAGCAGTTAAGGTATTTGCCTTGTATGCAGTTAAGCTAATTCTTATAACATATCAGTTTTATTGTGGAACTAAGATTTACAACACTATATTCTATTCTATTTAAACATGTCACAGAATGCCCGTTTCTCTCTTTCAATATTCCTTGGACCCCTCCCAGCCTCCTTTCTCCCCCTTGGACAGTTTTATGGCCAAAATCTTGAGTTCTGATGACTTTGGTCCTTTGCTGTTCACTTACTATTTCTTTCTATTCTACACTTGAGACCACTTTCACAATATTTATTGTTTTTGCTTTTGTTTGGGGTCACAAAGGGATATGCTAAGGGGTCCCTCCTGGCTCTACACTCAGCAATTACTCCTGGTAGTGTTTGGGGACTTCCTGGGATGCTGGGATGGAACTCAACCAGCTGCATGCAATGCAAGCAACCTTGCAGCTGTACAATCACTCTGCAATCAAAAGCAAGTTTCTTCTGATCACAGAAGAGACTGAGAACCAAAAAAAAAAAAAAAGGAGAAAACTTGAATAAAATCTTTGTGTTAGATTGGAATTCCAGGTATTATTATTCAAGGGGTTAATACTGGCTATGGGCTCAAGAGATGAGGGACCATATGGAATGCTGGGAATTGAACCCCGGTTGGTCCTCTGCAAGGCAAACACCCTACCTGCTATACTATTGCTCCGGCCCCAAACACCATAGTTTTAGAGTTCAAGGGCTAAATGAGATCTTTTCTGTCTTCAAAATTTCTCAAACACTTGAATTTATTTCCTGACACCACCAAAATTTTGCAAGTCTTCTTACTGTATTAGTCTAATGTTCAACATTTTAAATGCCTGACCACAACTTTTTGATAAATAACCTTTAATTTAGTGTTCTTTAAAGATAAATATAGAAAATATCTATTTAAAATATTTTTAATACTGATGCTTTTAAAAAAATAGGTGTTATTTATTTATTTGGTGTTTGAGCCACACCTACTGGTGCTCAGGGCTTTCTCCTGGAAAAATCAGGAATTACTTCTGGCTGTGCTCTAGGTATCGTGTAGGACGCCAGGAATGAAATACAGGTCAGCTGTGTGCCGAAAGGCTCTGGCCCTACTCTCTCCAGTCCCTGGAGTGTTTTTAAAGGAGTCGTGAAACTTTTGTGAATGCTATCCAGATTTTTAAAAATGATTATTGATAGTATATTTTCAGCCACTTCTATAAATATGACTAGCAAAGCACAACAATTTTCATCCATCCAATAAAACAATTATTAATGTGAATTATAATTGTAAATATATGGAATACTTCAGAAGTGTTTTATTCTTCTTGATTTATCTATGCATTCCTCTAGTGTAATATGATATTATTTTATTTATTTATTTAAGTTTTGCTTGTTGGGTCACACGTGGCAATGCACAGGAGTTACTTTTGGCTCTGCACTCAGGAATTACTCCTGGCGGTGCTCATGGGACCCTATAGGATGCTGGGAATGGAACCCAGGTCAGCCGTGTACAAGGCAAACATTCTACCCGCTGTGCTGTCACTCCAGCCCAGTGTAATATGATTTTATACTTTAATATTGATTTGAATCTCTGGTCATATTTTTATTGTGCATGCAGGTCTTCAGTTTTAAAATGCCAGTTCCTGAAGGTGATTCACAGGGAACATTTCTTGGTTCCTCTTTTCTTTTCTCATGACATTCAACCTCATGAACAACCTCCATGTCAGCAGCAAATATTGCGTCATCTCAAGCGGACACGCCCTGGGAACCCTCACCCCATCCCCAAGCAGAACCTGGGCTCCCTCCTCAGGCGGGTCAGCAGCTTGCCCAGCAGTTGCAGCTGCAGACGCAAGAGTGTCTGGAGCAGAGGTACAGCCAGATGCGTAGTCGGGTGCCTGGTGCCAGCCAGGTCTAGCGGCAGGGGTGACCCCGGAGGCCAAGAAGGCCCAGGTCCACTGGAAGTCACTCCCTCGGGGCTGCCCACTAGAAAAGAAAGTGGCTGGGACTTCTTGATTCTTCTGCTTCCCTTTGGCCTCGGACCCCAATCCCGATTTTAGTCAGATGGTCTTCAGAGTCCTCAGTGGGTACAAAACAGTGCCCGTCCTGCCTCTAACCAGGCAGGTGTTCCCCCCCCCCCCCCCCCCCCGTGCCTCCCAAGCGCTGCCCCTCTGTAGAGACCTCGCAGCGGCCCTGTGCCAGGGCTACTGGAGGGACGCGCTGATGTCCAGTTTCTGTGTCTCCTCAGGTCAGCCTAGACACTGTGGACTGTGGGAGCTCCATGGTGGGACCTGGTGCCATCCTCCACCTCCAGGACGGCAACTGGAGGGTCCCCACAGTGGACAGCCTGTGTCCCCCAAGTTTGGTCAGGGCAGCTGGGGACACCCCACTTGTCACTGCCCCCCATCTTCACCAGTGCCAGAGCAGCAACTTGTGTAATGGTGGGAAATAAATTCGTGACTTAAAAAAAAAAAGTTCCTCTTTTCTTTTCCTTCCCATACCTTCTACTTGGTTTCCAAGTTCCTATTTTTATTACATTTTTCTTCTGAGTTTAAGAGCTATGACTTTTGCTGTGTTTGTCTTGGGGTTCAAACCTCTGGCTGAAGGTTTTAGTTCTCATGCGATTCCTCTGAGCCTGTGTGATTAGTGGGACCTCGGTGCTCCTGCAGAGCTGCTCTAAGTTGTTCTCAGAGTGATGGGAAGGCTGGTGTGAAGAGAGCAGCGCGTCTCTCCTCAATATGACCACAGAGATCACCTACGCTGAAGTGAGATTCAAAAACGGAGCCCAGTCCTCGGACACCCCATCACAGGCACCTGCAGGTAAGAAACATTTTCTGCAAGTTCATAATGAGATGAAGGTTGGAGAAGGAAGAGTGTCAGCGAAACATAGGTGACATTAGTTGCTAATTTTTCTACTGAGTGCAGTTGGGAAATGTGGGTTGTTAGTAGTTTGACCTGTCTAATAAGAAGCAGGAAGATGTGTGACTACCCCAAAAGTGAAATGTGAGAACTAACCCTCACCCCCACTCCAGTCATGCTAAGGGGAGTGCTGTTAAGTTGAGCTTTGTTCTGACTTGTTGGGTTGAGTGAGTCTACAGTCAAGAGATCGGTGTTCAGCTCTTGTAATCACTGGCCCAGATGCAGAATTTTTGAAGAATGAATGAATGGACTCTATTCCTTGATTAGAGAGGAAGAGGTTTTCAGGGACTGTGTGTGTCCATATGAAAGTTGTGTACTCAGGGATAACAAAAGACCTCTGCAGGTTAAAGACTAGAAAGTCTTCAAGGACAGTTTATTACTTCTCAAAGGAAATGGCTCTGCCATCAGAAAATTCTTTTCTTGGTGGTGTGGGGCACATGAGAAAATGTTTGGGACTTATTCCTGTCTGTGACTCAAAAATCAAAGCCCTAGACAGGACACAAGGGACCATCTGGGGTGCCCGGGTTCAAAACCAGGTTAGCTGTGTGCAAAGTGAGCACCTTATCTGCTGTACTGTTTTTATGACCCCACACAGAAATTTCATTTCATACCAGTTTCCAAGATGGATTAAATATAGTTTTGGGAAGTGGAGCAAGGTGATTTGAGTAGCATGTAATATATCTTGCATAGAGAGGAAAACACAGAGAAAAAATCATATATAATATAAGAAACTAAGAAACACTGTGTGTGTGGTCATAATTGTTCATGTTTTCCAAAACTGTGGAAATATGAAGAATTCTCAGGAAAATTTCTTCTTCACAAACTGTATATAAACTTTACCAGATGTTGAAGTATTCATTATAGAAAAAATAATATTTAAATTTCTTTATTCTTATCATTTCAGAGATAATAGTAATTTAGATGTTAGTGCATTTAACTCCAGATGTAAGTAAATGTAAGAATTTCTTTTGTAAAATCAAAATCATATTATATGTTACTGATGGGGTTTCTCCTTATACTGTGGAATATACTACAACTTCCAGAAAAATGATTTCTTTTGTGCTTGGGGGCCATCTCAGAGCCACTCATAAGCTCCTCCTAGGTCCATTATTGAGGGTCTCTCCCAGTGTTGTTTAGGGGATCATGTGTTGGTAGGAAGGCAATAGGGGTCTCCAACATGTAAGGCATGCACTCAGTCCTTTGACTTATTTCTCCAGCCAAATAGTTTCTTTCATTGAGCTAATATTAGTTTGTAACAGGGCTTAAAAATCTTATCTACTTGAGAACTCTTCTCCTGGGGAATGCAATGTGGGGGCAAGCTGCGAGAAAGACTTCAACTTCATTATGTGGTTGGTCTTGAAGTAAGTTTAGGTCATTGCATGTTCAGGAACTTTTTAATATATTTTACTACAAGGGTTGACTCAAAGACTTAACTGCTATGGCATTACTTAAGGGCAGATAAAAGTTTGAAGGAATAAAAATCCAGATAACTATTTGCCTATAAGCTGAAATACTATGCAAATAGAAAAGAGAGTATTGAAGAAAAGCTGCTGGTACAAAAATTGATCATGCTGAAATTTCCAAGCTTTCTCTTAGTGGGGGGGTGGATTCCCTCCCCAGACATTTCAGTAATCATGGAAGCACTGGCAGTTACCCCCACAAACCAACTCCAGTGCTACCGTCAGCTCTTCTACCAGCCTTGCTTCAGAGACCCATAATTAAATCTCAGAAGAAATCAAAAGCCACAGTTAAGGTCAGACCTGCTCAGGGCTGAACAGACGGGGTTCATTGGAGGGTGGCTGGTTGGCCTGAACCCACACAAGTAGAGCCCTGTCAGCTACTTGCTCCCACAATCCAAAATCACCGCCATATCTGGGCCTGACTGTGCTGTCTCAGGACAGACCTCATTGAGACGTAATCTATTGACAATTCTGGTATGTATTTTTTTGTGACTGAAATCTCCAGACCCATAAATAAGTTCACATATACAGAGATATAAACTTTATGGTAAAAGAACAAAGACCATACAATAAAGTAAAGCCTCTTGAACAAGGTGGCAGAAAAACAACTGAAAAAACATAAAACATAAAACTAGATAATGACTTAACAACATAATCAAAAATTAACTCAAAAGGCAAAATGCATTAAAGTTTGGATATTAGACTTGAAGCCATAAACTACATTGAAAGAAACGAATTTAAATACTCCAGGACCTAATCTTTAGAGCTCTAACAAGGAACTCAACCCTATTGGTAAAGGAAACAATATCAAAAAAATAAAAGAAAAGAAAAAGGAAACAAAATCAGAATACACAAATAGGACTGCATCAAACTAAAAAGTTTTTGTCCAGTAAATCATAAATAAATCATCCCATAAATCAAAACATCGATATAAAACCTGGATAAATGTTTACAAATATTGTGTTTGATAAGGGTTAATATCCAAAAAACATAGAAAAAAAAACTCCCACAATTCAACACCAAAATAGCAAGCAAGACAGCCAAAAAGTGGACAAAACATTTGAATAGACACTGCACTGCACTATCCTCCCATTGTTCATCAATTTTCTTGAGTGACCACCAGTAATGTCTCACAACAAATTGTGAGACATTCTGTTACTGTTTTTGACATATCAAATACATCACGGGGAGCTTGCCAGGTTTTGCCATATGGGCGAGATACTCTCCGTAGCTTGCCGGACTCTCTAAGAAGGGCAAAAGAATTGAACCCGGGTTGGACGTGTGCAAGGCAAACGCCCTACCTCCTGTGCTATTGCTCCAGTCTGTGTTCCAAAAAAGACACAAAATTGTCCTATGAATACATGCAAAAGTGTTTAGTGTCACTTATGAAGGGCACACTAAAATCAGAACTACAATGAAACATCACCTCACACCAATGATAACAGTCTATGTTAAAAATATTGGAAACAGTGTTGGCAAGAATATTGGGGAAAAGGAACTCTGACATACTTTTGGTGAAAATTAAATTGGTGTACCCTGTAGAAAATGCTATGGAGAGTTTTAAGAAAAATAAACATAAAAATTTTATATGATCCATGATAACTTTCCTAGTCATTTATGTGCAAAACAGCAAAACAGTCAGAGAAAAGAAAATGTTTACCTCTATGTTCACAAATGCATTATTCACATTAGCCAAAACATGGAATCAACATACATGGTCATCAAGAGATGGCTGGATAATGAAATTGTGGTATATGAACTCAACACAAATTTTTGCTTAAAATGATAAAATCCTGATTTTTCAAACAAAATGGATGGAACTTAAGGTGTGTATGCTAAGTGAAATGAGGAAATGAAATACATTTACTAGATCATTGTACTTATATGTGGAATATAAATCACTAAAGCAAATGAATTTACAAAACCCAACAGAAGTGTTCCTGGGGCTAATTCAGTGGTAGAGTTCTTATCCTAAAAGCATGAGGTCAAGAGTTCAACCCCATCGCTGCTCCACATGCCAAGTATGATTCTGGCAGCATCACTGTACATGATTCATGGTGCCAGAGAAGAGTCTGTGCCCCACCACCAAGTGTGTTCCAGCTCTTCAACCACATGTGAAACCTCTGGTGAGCACCACCACAAAAGTGTGTAGCATTGCAACTAGGTAGGCATTTCTTGTCACAACAACCAACACACAGAGAAAGAAAGGGACAAAACTCTAGGCCCAAGGGGGTATGGTGCCGCCAGCAGGTCAATCTGTACCTGTGAGGCTAGTGCATCAGCAGCCTGATGGCACCTTCATACTTCCAGATACTCCAAAATTGCTGCTGTGCCTTTGGTCAGACCCCAAAAACTTGGGGCAAAGTTTACCAAGAAAGTAAAGTAAAGTAAAGTAAAGGCCCTCCCGTTGATCATCGATTTGCTCGAGCGGGCCCAGTAACGTCTCCATTGGAGACTTTGTTGTTACTGTGTCTGGCATATCAAATACTCTCGGTAGCTTGCCAAAAGTTAGGTATTTGGGTGACTCAACCACAAACCACCTCCGGCTCAGCTATACAATTGGAGGCATGGCCTCTCTGGTTCCTGATCAAACTGCTTAATGGCCATGATCCCAGAGACTTAGAAACAAATCTCAAAACCCAATGCATTTTGGCAGAAATGTGTCTGGTCCCTGCAGTAGGTTACCGGTGTTGGGCCACCCAAGGTGGGAATAGGTTTCATGCCTTGGCCTGTTGCCCCCAGCGGACCGGTGGCCATCATCCTGCAGAGGCCACTGGACAGTCAGGTTTAGACCCACAGTGATGAGACACGCGGGGCCACACGGGATGGGGGTGGAGCCGACCCTTTCCTCCCTGTTCCAACGAGACCTCGAGTCTCCGCCTACAAACGTCCTCTATGGCTCCTGATCAAGCTGCTTAACGGCTATGATCCCAGAGACTCAGAAACAAATCTCGGAACCCAGCAGCTTTTGGCAGAAATGCTTCCAGACCCCGCAGTAGGTTACTGTCGCCAGGCCACCCCAGTGGGGGAAAGGGTGCTGTCCCTCCTCCTGCTCCCCCAGGTGGCTCGGTGGCCACCATCTTCTAGAGGTCATTGGACAGTCAGGTTTGGGCCTGCAGTGATGAGACACAGGGGGCCTCACAGGATGGGGTTTGGAGTTGGCCCCTTTTCTCCCCGTCACAACGAGACCCCGAGTCACCGCCCATGAACGGCCTCTCTGGCTCCTGATCAAGCCACTTAATGTCCATGATCACAGAGACTCAAACAAATCTTGTAACCCAGGAGCTTTTAGCAGAAATGAATCCGGCCCCTGCTATAGGTTACCGGCACTGGGCCACCCCAGGTGGGTATAGGTTTTGTGCCTTGGCCTGTTCCCCCTGGCAGCCCAGTGGCCGCCATCCTCTAGAGTCCACTGGACAGTCAGGTTTGGGCCTTCAGTGACAAGACACTTGGTGCCTCACAGGATGGGGGTGGAGCCGGCACTTTCCTCCCCGTCCCAACAAGACCTCGAGTCACTGCCCATGAACGGCCTCTCTGGCTCCTGGTCAAGCTGCTTAAGGTGTATGATTTCAGAGACTCAGGAACAAATCTTAGAACCCAGCAGGTTTTGGCAAGAAATCCCTCCAGATTTAAGTGTTAAAATTTCGGAATTTCAAAATCGCACAGCCACTACTGCAGCTGCGTGACGTCATATGTTATTCATAACCAGCAATAGAAAATAAATTGTCTACTGTTGCCTTTTTGGCAGATCTGAGTATTGGGGTAAAATCCCAAATAATGATTGTGGGTCTGGTGTCAAAATATTGAATGTAATCAAAGTAGAGAGAGAGTAATGTGGAAATCATCTGCCCCACAGTTAGGAGGAGGTTGTGGGATGAGGGTATACTAGGGTTTTTGGTGGTGGAGAATGGGCACTGGTGAAGGTACGGGTGTTTGATCCTTGGTCTCCCATATGGTCCCCCAAACACCACAATGAGTGATCCCTGAGCACAGAGCAAAGAATAAATTTTCGGAATTTATCATTCGTGTGAGATGGGGGTATACTGGGGTTTTTGGTGCTGGAGAATGGGCACTGGTGAAGGTACTGGTGTTTCATTGTATGACTGAGATTTAAACCTGAAAGCTTTGTAACTGCTCTCATGGTGATTCAATAAATAAAATTATAAAAACATGAAAAAAAAGGTAAGGTGGAGTTCATGCCCAATTTAATCAGTCTAATCAGTGGCTGAATAAATAGCAGTACTCCTACATAAAAAAAATGTATTGAATGTAGACTCATGAGTTCACAGTATTATATAAAGAAAAAAGAATATGAGAGTGCAACAACAACAAAATAAAAACCCTAGGTCCAATAAATAAATAAATAAATACAAAAAGCAATAAAACTAACTCTTAGAAGAGTTTTGTTGGAATCTCTATTAATTACAAAGGTGGGAGGAAAGTTTCTTTAATGGCAATAGAACTTTGGTGGTAGGTATGATAAGACATATACATATAGGAATGTGAAAACAACCCTCCGGAAATTCCATAATATTGTAAATCAGTGAAAACTAAGAATTACATAGCACATGTTAAAAATAGTAGCTTGTCACATAATATATGGTGATACAGATATTATGTAAAATGTTGCTATTAAAATATTTAATAATTAAATATTAAATATTCAAGTTATAACACATTAATATATTATAATATATGATTATAGACTTTATATTAAATTATTTTCATATCAAAATATTAAAAACAGTAATCCTTAATGGTAGGAACTCATGCTCTTACATGTTTCCCTAGGTTTCTACTATGAGTGCTGTTAGTTACTTTTCTTTTAAATGTCATATTGTCTGTATTAACATGCCAATAATGAAAAGGGAGAAGAGGAAGGACTGGCCTGACTGTATTACTGCTGAACCTAATTTGGTTTCTCTTGCAGCTACCAAAGAGGAGACCAGCCCTACCCAAAGTAACACTGGTTGCCTCAAACTACTACTTGCCGTATTGTTGATTCTTCTGCTGCTGACAATCTCATTTTTAATCGCCTCTATTAGTAAGTAGCTAATAGAATCAGGAAGGAATATCTCTCTTACCTGAAGAGATAGCATTCTTTAGACACTGATAATTTAACAATGGATTTAACCAGAAGAGCTTAGGTTCTGTCTCTAGGGGAAACAGAAAAAACAGGCATCCATTGGAAACACGGTGCTTTATTTGAATTTAGTTACTCTTCTGTGAAATAATGACACCAACTTTGTTTGGGGAAAGTAAAGTATATATGTATGTGCACACATTTGTATTTTAAAGTGCAACCATAGGGCATCACTATGTACATTAGACTCGTGGGGAAATGAGGATAAATGTCTATTCCTTAATAGTGTTGTTCAGGTCTTTTAAAGTACAATCACATAGTCTGGGATGACCAAGCAGAAAAGGAAACGAGAAAAAAAAATATTTCAGGCAGAGTTTTCTATTGAATTTTTACCTTATTTCTTTGTGCCCTATTATATGTATATGTTGTAATAATCAGTTGCAAAGAGGTATATATCCATATCCTGCTATCTGCAACATGCATATCTTTGGCTTCAGAATTTAAAAAAAAAACTTGGGGCTACATCCAGAAGTGTTTAGGGCTTACTCCTCACTCTGTGCTCAGGGATCACTCTGGTGGGACTCAAGGGACAGTCTATCCACTGCATAGCTCAGGTATTTTTTCCTGATAACTCAATAATGGAAATATTCACAGGTAGCAGGTTTATGAGTGAGGGTGGTGATTTAAGTTTGTGGTACATTGATTTTTGTCGACACTTGAACCTCATGTGGACCTGTCTAGTGGGAGATATATTGGACAGAGTTTGATAAAGAAGTCTAGATTTTGGAATTATTCCATATGACAGAGGAAACCGTGGATACTCATGCTCTCACTCATGGAGAGGCTTTTCAATGAAAAGGGGCATAAGAAATTTACAAGTGAAAGAAGGATCAATAAAGAGGAGTGTAAAGTAATTAAAGAAGCATCGCAAGAATTGTGAGGAATATTAGACTTTTCAAAGAGGTGACAAGTCTATTGAAATTAAGAAGCATCAGAAAGAAAGGAGGGACAAAACCAGAAAACAGTGGTGTCCCAAGAATGAAGTGAAAAGAACTGAGTTCAAGAATTGCAGAGGTCCAAAATATCCAGGCTCTCACAGAGTCGGAAATGGGTGACCGCCCCCCATCTCCCTGTTCTTTGGGAGCCTGGCAGTCATGCCCAAGAACTGCCTCTGGTGCCACAGGAACTCACTAACGGCCATGATCCAGAAATTCACAGATAAATTTCAGAAGAGATCATCAGCTAGCTGTAGAGATGCCTTCGGACCCCAAAGGTCCAACTCACTTAAAAATTTAACTCTAGTTGTATAACCCTCTTTAAAATTTTAGAATTCCTGGAGTGTGTGGCCACAAATGGGCTGAAAATGGGCTCATACTCTATACCATTGCTGTACCAGGATTAGCACACCAAATTAGATGACTATAAAATAGAAAGCAACCAATCTCGATAAAACAAAACAAAACAAATCAAAACAAACGCACGTAAAAGCACACAAGGCTCAACCTGAAACAACATGTGAGTTATCTCTTCTACAAGGGCTTAACGGCTTCATGGTGAGATATAACAATCTTCACAGATTTTTTCTAAAGAAACTATTTGAGATCATTTTTATGGAATTATACATAAGAATCAATGCAAAATAAAATATTCCAGTTCTGCTCTTGGGGCAGGCTTGGGTGGTGGTTAGGAAAATTTGAAATAATGATGGTGGGAAGGTGTAATGGTGGGGGATTGGTGTTGGAATAGTGAATGTAATAAATTATTGTGAACAACTTTATATTCCAAAGAAGAATTGCAAGAGTTCCAAGAAAAGAGCTGTTAGAAGAGTTCCTTGGGTGTGGTTGGGACATTGCAAGAGTGCAGTGGTTGAAGTGGAAGTTAGCATTGGTTGGTCAGGGAGCTCATGGAAGGTAAGGAAGAAAAAGAGAAATTTTTCCATTTAGAGAGGGAAATAGATTTATCTTAAGATGTGAGAGAGTTGGGGCCAGAGAGATAGTACAGCGGGTAGGGCGTTTGCCTTGCATGCAGCTAACCCAGGTTCCATCCCCAGCATCCCTTAAGGTCCCCCAGCACTACCAGGAGTGCTTCCTCAGTGCAGAGCCAGGAGTAACCCCTGAGTATCACTGGGTGTGACCCAAAATGCAAAAAAAAAAGTGAGAGACTTGAGTGTACTGTTGTGCAGAGGAGTGACAGTTGGGATAAACGAAAGAGAAAAGGATGAAGAAACAAATGCTCTTCCCTCCTTGTTAGATTTAAAAAAAATTTTTTTCCCTTTCTATATGTAACCCAGACCTCAGAATTGATGGTTTTCTTCCCCAAGGACATAATCCTCAGACACATATGTTTTACCATTTCTCACCTTTTCCTTCTCAAAGGTTTAGCATTTACATATGTATCACCCAGTTATTGTTGAAGGTGAGGATGGATAATTACCTTTAAATCTCAATACTGTTGTTTCTAGTTGCAGATCCCCAATTGCGGAGAGACCCAGTTCCACACACAATAATGCAAAAGCAAAGGAACTTTATTACTAGCTCGAGCCAGTGCTAGCCCGAGCTAGGGTTCAAGTCTCATCCAATACAGTGGTAAATGTAAAGGTAAAGGCCCTCCCGTTGATCGTCAATTTGCTCGAGCGGGCCCAGTAACGTCTCCATTGGAGACTTTGTTGTTACTGTGTCTGGCATATCGAATACTCTCGGTAGCTTGCCGGGCTCTCCGAGAGGGGCAGAGGAATCGAACTTGGGTCGGCCATGTTGGCCGCTTGTAAGGCAAACGCCCTACCCGCTGTGCTATCGCTCCAGCAGTACAGTGGAGTCTTGACAAGTACCCTGACTCCAAATCACAAGCAGTTTACATAGGGTTCAGACAAAAAGCAGATTATATACTGGTCTATTTTTAGCATTGCCCTATTACAACAGTGGTCAGCAATTGGACAGCAGGTACCAGTAATGGTTTGAAGTTCTTTCCAAGAAGGGTGCAGCGATCCCTCATGACTGGCCAGATCCAACTGCCCAGTTTCTTATCTAGGTGAATTACTCAATTGGGAGTTTTTCAGAAACTGCAAGTCCTGAACAGAAACTGAGGTCTAGCTGAGACTTAATGTTAGCTGCATCTTGTCATGGCTGCTGAGTAGCCTGCTTTTGGGCCTCACAATACAAGAATTTTCATAACATCTTTCATCCCATTCTGAAAACAAACCTGTGGTTTCAACATCTGTAGGATTAGAGTGTGTTGAATGCTGGGCAATGAGGTATTTTTTCCACAGTTAGTGTCCTTCTACTGGAGCAATTGTGTATTATGGATTTCATTCAAGAAAGTAACAGAGAGAGAACAAAAGGGAATGCCCTGCCACAGAGGCAGAGCGGGATGGGAGGGGTGGGGGTGGGAGGGTTATTGGAACCCGTGGTGGTGGAAAATGGGCACTGGTGGAAGGATGGGTATTTGATCATTGTATAATTGAAACCCAAGCACAAAAATTTGTAAGTCTACAACTGTACCTCATGGTGTTTCACTAATAGAAATTAAAAAATAAATAATAATAATAATAAAAGCCTAAGCAGTACCAGGAAAATGAACGGTGTTATTCTCTTCCTAGTTTTTTTCCAAAAATATTCTAACCTTGTTCAAGAGGAAAAGTTTACACAAGAATTGACTCACACAGAGTTGGACTGTAAGAAAGAAAAGTTGACCCTGAACGGTAAGAACTAATATACATAGAATTGAATTGTTGACTATACTAGTGGAACTCATAACTATGCTTGTAGAACCAATGTAATATAATTATTACTAATTATAATAATTATTATGAATATGGAACTAATATTCTTATATTTATGTAAGTTTCTGACCAAACTAGGTAAGAACAAATATGCATATAATTGAGTTGTGGACTCTACTAAACTACACCCTACCCCGTTGAGGCAAGTTTCCAGCCATGGACCGTTCCTCCTGACCCTTGTTTCCACTGTCCTGCTTCCACTGTCATACCATGTCATCACCGTCATCACTGTCATCCCATTGTTCATCGATTTGCTCAAGCGGGCATCAGTAACGTCTCCATTCATTGCAGCCCTGAGATTTAAGCAGCATTTCCTTACTCGTCCTTCCCAACGCTGCCATATTGGAGACTCTTTAAGGGTCAGGGGAATGAGACTCGTTTTTGTTACTGTTTTTGGTATACTGAATATGCCACGGGTAGCTTGCCAGGCTCTGCCACGCAGGCGGGATACTCTCGGCAGCTTGCCAGGCTCTCCAAGAGGCAAGAGCTGATCTCTGATCTGATCTCGTCTAATCTTGGAAGTCACACTATGTTTTTCATTTTAAAAAAAGATTTAATTAAATCACTGTGAAATAAACAGTTGCAAAGTTGTTCATGACTGGGTTTCATCATATAATGTTTCAACACCCATACCTTCACCAGTGTAGATTTCCCAAACATATCAATAGTTCCAGTAAAATCCATGGGTAAAGCATGTTTAAGAGCTGTGTCATAATAGTTTTAAGTGTGCGTCTATATCAGGCCTCAATTATTTTGTGTGCATATTTTTAATTAATCTGTGAAAAAGTGATTGCATAGCTTTTGGATTTTCTCTCTCTATTGCTAAACCTGGCAGTGCTCAGATCTTAACCCTGGTGCTGCATTTAGGAATCACCCCTTGGTGGTGTTCTGAGTATATTATAGGGTGTCAGGTGTAAAATCTGAGTTAACCACATGTAAGGCAAGTGCCTGCCCATTGTACTATACCTCCATTGGATTTCTTTAGTCTTCACTTCTCTCTGTACTTTATATTCACTCTAATTTCCCCCTAATATCTGTTAAAACTGACTTACTCAAGAGAGATCAAATTCTGTTGTGTTTTAAAACAAACAAGTACTGTCCTCTCGTTGTTCATCGATTTGCTCAAGTGGGTCCAGCAACATCTCCATTCTGAGACTTGTTGTTACTGTGTTAGGCATATTGATACTCTTGGTAGCTTGCCGGGCTCTCCAAGAGGGGCAGAGGAATCGAACCGGTCTTGATCGGGCCGGCTGTGCACAAGGCAAACGCCCTACTGCTGTGCTATCGCTCTGGACCATGTGCTTTAAGAAGATACAAATATTTCATGCATTCAAATGGTTTCTTAGAGAATACACACCATAGTTAGTGGATAGAGTTGAAGATTCTGATATTCTGTTTTGTTTCAGTTTCCTCTACTTTGGAAGATACCCAAATGACAACACAATGCCATTGTCCACAGATGACTTCTCATCTTTCCATAAGTGGGGAGAGGGGAGCAGGAGGGAGGGAGAGAGGAAAAAGAGGAGAGACAAAGGCATAGAGGGAAAGGAGGTGAGAGGAAGGAGGAGAGAGAGGAAAAAGAGATGAAGGAAGAGAGAAATAGAGAGGAGGTAGAGTGGGTGAGGGAGAAAAAGAGGGAGAGAGGGTAGGAAACAGAGGGAGAAACATTTTTTTTTGCTTTTTTGGGGGTCACACCCGGCGATGCTCAGGGGTTACTCCTGGCTCATGCACTCAGGAATCACTCCTGGCAGTGCTCGGGGGATCATATGGGATGCTGGGAATCTAACCTGTATCGGCCATGTTGGCTGCGTGCAAGGCAAATGCCCTACCCACTGTGCTATTGCTCCAGCCCCCAGGAGAAACATTTTTGATGTATGTTTCTCTTTTTGAAACATCAAAGTTTTATTGGGCTAAAAGGCCCCATTGTTCTGACTCTATTTAATCAAACTTATCTTCTAAAGGCACTGCCTCCAAACAGTCACATCAAGGATCACAGTTTTAGCATCTGTGTTTTAAGGGAACACAATATAGCCATAGCAATTTTGAGAATTTAATAGTTATTGACATAAAGAGTAATTTTCCACTGAAAATGGGACATTTTTGCATTTTCTTCTGAGAGTCTGAATTTTTTTTTATGTTTTTTCCCCTTTGCACAGTCTGTGGTTCTCAGGGTTATTCCTGTCACTACACTCTAGGATCGCTCCTGGTGGGGCTCGGAAGGCCATTTGTGATATTGAGCACTGAATCTGTGTCTTCTATGTACAGGCAGGCACCCTACTTACTGTACTATCTCCCTAGCTGCCAAGTCTGTGTCTTTTAAAAATATTTTGGTTCTAACTACCTTTACTGACTGCACACAGACATGGAAATCAGGAAATGTTTGGTACTGCCTGATGCAGGTGGGTTTCACCTACACAATGTATGATGGATACAGACCCTGCTTACTCTTCGGTGAATGGGTACTGTGATACCATAAGATATCTTTCACTTTAAATTTAACAATACACTGACTTTAAAATTACTTGCCTTGGACCAGAGTACAGTGGTTATGGCACTTGACTTGTATGTGGTCAACCATAGTTTCATTTCTGACCCCAAGTATGATCCCCTAAGGACCACCAAGGTGCACTCCTGAGCACAGAAACAGAAACAGGAGTAGCCCCTGAACACTGCTGGGTGTGATCCCAAAACAATAAAAACATCACTTGTCTTATATTGTACTAATATGACTAAATTATCAACACAGGGAAATCTTGGAGCTGCTGCCCGAAGAATTGGAAGTCATTTGATTCAAGTTGCTACTTTATTTCTTCTGAGATAAGAAATTGGACTGACAGTGAGAAGCACTGTGCAGAGATGCGGGCGCATCTGCTGGTGGTCGACAGCAAGGAGGAGCAGGTACTTTCCAGTCAATGGTGGAGTCACGGTCCTGCCAGCTCTGTTCCCTGCTCCTGCTTGGGAGGAAGTTTTCATGGTCAGGGGTGTTGCTGCCAAGGCATAAGGCTTTGGATAAAATAGATGGGATCAGACATCTAAGTCTTTGCATTCTACACCTTCAGATTTCATTTAAATCCTCCCCATTAATTCAGTTGGGGTATTTAGAATATTATAAGAAGATTTGAGTGTAAAGATGGGTATATTTGAACATGAATTATCAGTTAATTGTATGAACCTACATACATTTTATAAATCATTGCTGTTTCAATGGGGGCTAGTTCTGCCCCTATGATTGGAGGTTGCTCCTCGCAGAGATGTTAATCTACTGGCAGTCGATCTGCTTTTGGTGTGTCAGTGTTAAGCTTGACCTCCAGCACTTTGTAGCCAATTGAGAACTACTGGTGGAGTAGGGTGTCATGGCTCTAATGGACTTTAAGCACTAAGAATATGACAACAACTGTCACAACAACAAGCAGAGAGAGAAAACAAGCAGTAAAAGATAATTGAGGAAAGCCAGGAAGTGAAATAGGAAAGAAATAGTGGTGAAGTGAAATAACTTAAGAAATCATCAAAGGAAAGAGAATTCGTATGAAAAATTTCTCCTCCAGAGCTTTGCAGACTCCTATCTCCTACTGATGCAGTGGGGGTGGGTATGAGATGATGATTCATGTGAGCACGGACAGAAATCTCTGCCCTGTGTGCTGGGCACTACAGTTCTCTAATTGACTCTACTCCGAATTCCTATCAGCTTGGACGAGGCTCTTTTCCTGATCATGTTGTTTCTCTGATCTGGGGACATCAGTCTGCATAACTATTTCAGTTGTTTATAAGCTGCCCTGTCTGTGGGGCTGTGTAGAGAGGCCTGAACACCTAAGACAAACACCATCTTCCCAAGAGATGCCTTTGATCCTGTATTGTTCAGTCACAGAAGACCTAGACTTCTGGGCCGGACCCTGGTTGCCTTTCCATGGACCCTTTCATTTTGGTGTTCTTTCTCCTAAGACTTTAGAATGCAAATCTAGTGGAATGCTACATAAACTCTCACTCACTTCTATTCTTTCCTAGGACTTTATTATCAAAAAATTGAAAATGAATCAGCATTATTATTTGGGGCTGTCAGATCTGAAGAATGAGCACGTCTGGGAATGGGTTAATGAGACACCATACAATCAAAGTGCCACGTGAGTACTGAATTGGGTAAGGGGATCATGAGTCCTGCAGACTGTAGGGACTTTAGGGTGCTCCAAATAGCAGGTTTTAGAACAATAGAGCTCAAACATAACTTCCAGACATTAGTTTTCATTTTTTCATTTGCATTTTGTTACTAATCACCACCAGAAGTCTATAGATCATCATTTTTTTCTTTCTCTGTGTAGAAATGAGGACACTGAATTTAAAGAGTTCAGATAACTCAGAAAGGTTTCCTGTAGTGGCAGTGATGATCTTCCAACCCAGGTTTATTTGATATGAAAGCATGTGCTTATGAAATTTGCATATTCAATATAATAAAATTCTCATGTCAAGAAAAATCATAGCCATTCTTAAAATTTAATTGGTGCCCTAAAGCAATAAGCCAAATTCTGAGATTCCTAAAGTATCTTATTTTTATTTAGTAAAAAACAAAAAACTGTTAGACCAGAGAAAGAGTACAGCATGTAGGAGGTTGGCCTTGCACACACTCCCCCCAAAACCCGTATCTATCCCTAGAAACCCATATGGTCCTCTAAGCACTTACAGGAGTAATTCCTCAGTGAAGAGCCAGGAGGAACCCCTGAGCAATGTGTGACCCAAAATGCGAAATAGAAACAAAAACAATAAAACCCAACTCTTAGATCCTTAAGTACAATTTAGTAAAGTAATACCTTTAGAGACTTATAGGAACTATGTAAAATGTATAGGGATAGACTCTAGTTCAGTTTTTTTTAGATTAAGAACAGAATAATATATAATGACCTTAGATAATGGTAGTAGAATCCGAGATATTTATTCTGTCACTGTCACTGTCCTCCCGTTGTTCATCGATTTGCTCGCACGGGCCCAGTAACGTCTCCATTGGAGACTTTTGTTGTTACTGTGTTTGGCATATCAAATACATCACGGGTAGCTTGCCAGTTTTTGCCATGCAGGCGAGATACTCTCAGTAGCTTGCCAGGCTCTCTGAGAGGGGAGGAGGAATCGAACCTGGGTCGGCCATGTTGGCTGCATGCAAGGCAAACGCCCTACCACTGTGCCATCACTCCAGCCCCATTTATTTATTATTTATTCTAAGAAATAAAATTTTATTTATTTTAAAAAATGTTGTTTTTCCCTTAAATTTTCTATAAACACTCTGGTATACAAAGTTGCTCATGATGATTTTTTTTATAGGCACTAATATTCCAACACCAATCCCACCACCGTTACACTTTTCCTCCATCATTGTCTCCTAATTTTCCAACCACCCTTCAGCCTCGTAGCAGGCCTTCAGTAATTTATTGTATATTGCTTTCTATCAATAGCTTGCTAAAAGAATGGTCATAAATATTTCCCTAGAAGAAATCTGGTGAAGATTGTTGTATCTCACTATGGAGCCATTAGTTCTTGTATAAGATATTACTAAGATGTTGATACAGTTAAAGCCTCCTTTTTCTATTTTTTCATCAAGATTGGTGGCCTTCTACATTACATCCCATCCAATTTGTATGCTTCTCTTGCTTTATCAGTGTAATAGAGTTTGAGATGTTGCACAGACGTAAAAGCTTCAGGGAGTCCAAAATTTGTGATGGGGTGATACAACTGTAGTTCAATATTTAACTGGGTGGTAGCTTTGGGCATGTGTGTGTGACTTCTCAGGCTTCCAGAAGTACAGGGGGAGGGGGAGAATCCCCAAATTTGTGAAAGCCTGGAGACTTCAGTCACAAAAATCTGCATACCTGAGCTTTTCCCATTGATTCATTTCTGGATGAATCCTCCAAATTCCAGTAGGCAGGGGTCACACCCACCAACTGGCCCCGTGGCGCCATGTAATCCCATCAACGACCAAGACTCAGAGACTATAAAACCCAGCTCCTGGAAGTGTGTAGCTGCAAATGCATGCTTCTGGGAGCTGGGACATCTTATTATCTCATTCCTACTTTGGACAAACTGGCAGGCTACCGAATGTAGCCTGCCCACACGGCAGTCTGGCAAACTCCCCGTGGTGTACCCAATATGCCAAATACCAGTGACAATGATGGGTCTCATTCTCCTAACTCTAAAAGAGCCTTGAATATGGCACTTTTTAAAAAATCTCAGGGCAAGGATGAAGGAGACGTTACTGGGGCCTGCCTGAGGCAATTGACGAATAACAGGATGGTCGTGATCGTGATTGTGATCATTTCTGGATGAGGCTCACCGTGAGCAGTGGAATTTGGCCAGGAGCATGGTGGTGATTGTGGAGTGCGCTGCTGGGACTCTGTTTGAGTGGGCACTAGGCTCACCCAGCCCTCTCAGGGGTGCCCTCGATGACTCAGCCTTGTGTAGATTCTAGAAGCATCAAATCAATTATATTGTAAACAAGTTTCATTCTCCAAAAATGGTACATAAAAAAGCCTATGCTATCGATATGACCAGGATAAAATTTTTGATCACTTAAGGGAGCCCATGGAATCAGGTCTGCAGGGAGGGTGTCTGACACAAGGCGATGGGGCAGCTCTGGGGGATGGCAGCTCCATTTTCAGGGGAAATGCCAGCAACAGATGGATAGGCCATGTGCGAGGAGTGGGAAAGCAATGACTTGTGTGTCTCTGACCTGATCTCCATAACGTTCTATGGTAGCCTTTAGTTTCACTGTCTCTTTTCAAAGTCAGCTTGAGAAACATACTTACCCTGTTCTCTTTTTTCAGGTTCTGGCACAAAGATGAACCCAGTGTTAACAATGAACATTGTGTTGTGTTAGATTCTCATTCCATACGGCGCCAATGGGGCTGGAATAATATCCCTTGTTATAATTCTCATCAATCAATTTGTGAGATGTTGAAGATCTACTTATGAATGGAACGTTCTCCATGACTCTGTGGTAGAGTTGTCCTTGTTGATTACAGAGAGAGCTAATTTGCTTTTGTGCATCTCTTATAACGGATCAACAAAGAAGCTTTCAGCAGTTTACCACTTAATATGAATCAGTGTGCCTGTTTCTTCATTTATTCATTCATGAAAATCAACAATTATTGAACATTTTCCAGTGAAGACACCATATCGGAGAACCTTTTCATAGACAACTAGAGGGAACTTGAGTCTCCTAACTTTTGCCTAATTTCTCAGGAATTAGCTGTGATTACATTATGTGGCTCCCTATCTTCAATGCTCTCTTTATGGACTGATCAAGAGGAAAATAATCCCAACTGTTGATTTTAGTTCTTCTGAGCTAGATAAATCATTCTGAACTGAAATCACATTATAAAACATTTGAAAAATAATACACGTTAATGGAAGAAAAGCTTTAGCTTTGACCCAGTACACTTATGCTTAATTATTTTTTGGGTGATGAACAGACTAGTAATCCTCAGGTATTTTTACATTATTTTATTGTTGTTGTAACATATGCTATTTTTAAATATCAGTTATGAAGACAGAGGTAAAATCTTTTCTGGGGTGAAATAGTGACTTTGGAGATTGGTTGACCTGACCACGAGAGCCCAGGAACAGACAGGAAAAGCCAAGGAAGACTTTTAAAACCCAAACCCTTTCTTCTTATCCCCAAGGCATTGGAAACCAGATCTTTTTTTGTGGGGGGGTGGAGGTGGGGGGGTGGCAATCAAGTTCTTTGTTAGCACATTTCTTTTTCCTTCTCCTTATTTTATTAAACAGTGTGATTTACAAAGTGACTCATAGTTGAGTTTTAGACATCCAGTATTGCAGTACTGATCCCACACCAGTGCCAACTTCCCTCCCTTCTCACCAATGTGCCCCAGCTCCCTCCTATACCCGTTTTCTCACCTCCCCTTCCCAGCCTGCCCTCTTTTTAGACACCTTGATAAGTTTGATTGTTGCCGTATTTATTTCAGTGTTGTTGACACTGTAGTTTGGATATTTGGCTCCTTACCTCCACCTTGGTACCTTAATCCCCCAATCTGTCCCCTTCTCTCTCTCCCCATGCAGTCTTTCTCCTCCCTGTACTCTGGCCCAAGGTTGTTCTGGACATCCCACCTTTAAAACATCTGGAGCGATAGCACAGTGGGCAGGGCGTTTGCCTTGCATGCGGCTGACCTGGGTTCGATTCCTCCATCCCTCTCAGAGAGCCTGGCAAGCTACCTAGAGTATCCCGCCTACACGGCAGAGCCTGGCAAGCTCCCCGTGGCGTATTCGATATGCCAAAAACAGTAACAACAAGCCTCACAATGGAGACGTTACTGGTGCCTGCTCAAGCAAATCGATGAACAACGGAGGACAGTGCTACAGGACAGTGGACAGTGCTACTTACAATAATCAGATGAAGAACATTTATATTTTAATAGTCTAGTCTCTTACCTCCAGATCAGCTTATAAGAACTAGGTGTTCAGATCATGGCCTCGGTACAGAACCAGAAAGCTATAAAGCTCTTTTGAGAACCTGTGTTTGTTACCAAGGCACTTTGGGCACTCCCATTCAAGAGTTTTGGCAAGGGGAGATAAACCTGATTTCGTGTGTCTCAGCCCTGTCCTGTGCGTTTTCTCCCATCGTTGGGCAAGAGTTCATCAGTCACGAGAATTTCTTAGCAATATATTTTGGTCTCAGTGTCATAGTTTCCATGTGTGGATTTCTACTCAAATGGTTCATTTACATTTTCTTTTTTAGTAAAGTTCTTACAAGTAACTTTCATTCTGCAACAATTTAAAACAGTATGTTTATAGTAAAACCTATAATGTATTGCTTATCTTGATGATTGTAATTCATTGTGATGAATCTCATTTCACTGTGGTTATTCTGTGGCCTCTTGAGGCTATATACTTGATTCAGTTGAGTAATTACACTTGTCACTCAGTTCTCTAATTGATCTAAAGACTAGTCACTTTTACATCATCTAAATATGTCCATGATATGAAGGATCTGCCAGTTTACTTTCCAGAAAGCAATTTGTATTATGAGATAATGGAGAACCTGATTTACAATAAACCTTTTCTACTATTATTTAAATAAAATTGGAATGGAATAAAGGAAGATTAAAAAACTTTAGTAAGTTTTTTGTTGGAATGGAGGGTGTGCAAGAATGGCAGTAAAATGGAGATAGTGATGTTAGTCAATCTTTTTTTTTTTGCTTTCTTTTTTTATTATTATTATTAGTGAAACACCATGAGGTACAGTTGTAGATTTATAATTTTTTGTGCTTGGATTTCGATTATACAATGATCAAATACCCATCCCTCCACCAGTGCCCATTTTCCACCACCATGGATAATATCCCTCCCATCCCCATCCCTCCCATCCCACCCTGCCTCTGTGGCAGGGCGATCCCTTGTGTTCTCTCTCTCCTTTTGGGTGTTGTGGTCTGCAAAAGAGGCATTGAGTGGCAAACGTGTTCAGTCCATAGTCTACTTTCAACATGCATCTCCCCTCCTGGGAGGATCCTCCAATGTTAGTCAATCTTATAACTCTTTAAGTTGCTTTTTATGAATGTGGCTAAGAGGTTGTTTTTTTTCTCATTTTCTCTAGAGCTAGTATAAAATTAACTTCATGTAACTTATTTTATGTAAACTTCGTGTTTAAAAGTGGTATTTTTTAAAAGTGATATTTAAGTGAAGAAGCATCTGTTGAATTCCTATCAATGGACAGAACATAAAAATAATAAGATAGTTCTTTTTATTTTTTTTAATTTTACTTTTTTGGGGGATCATATCCAGCAACAATGAGGGGTCATGCTCTACACTCATGAATTACTACTGGAGGTGCTCAGGGCACCATAGGAAATTTTGGGGATCATACCAGTTCAGCCTGATGCAAGGCAAAAGCTCTGCCCCATGTACTATCACTCCAGCCCACAGAGTTGTTTTTAAACACTAAATTTGGTGGCGGGGGTGGGGGGCTTCTCATCTGTATCATAGAACTGAAATCCACTGAAATATAATAGTTTTTAACCAAGGTTCTACCCAAAAGGGAAACTATTAAATCAATTGCTATCTCTGAAAATAGCAACAACATTTTATATGAAAGTATAGTAGTGTTACTACAGTGAATAAAATATTAAATCATTCATTTTAATTGATAGAATTTAATTATAGTTTTACATAGTAGGTACTACATGGTAGACTTATTATTTTTAAATTTTTTAATTTTTAGTTTTAATGAATCACCGTGAGGCACAGTTAAGACTTACAAACTTTCGTGATTACGTTTCAGTCATACAATGATCAAGTACCCATCCTCCACCAGTGCTCATTCTCCACCACCAATGTTCCAGTATCCCTCCCGCCATTCCTCCCATCCCCCCATCTCTGTGGCAGGCACATTCTCTTTTACTCTCTCTCTCTCCTTTTGGGTGTTATGGTTTGCAATACAAGTAACTAAGTGGTCATCATGTTTGGTCCATAGTCTACTTTCAGCACACATCTCCCATCCTGAGCGAGCCCTCCAAGCATCATTTACTTGGTGGTCCCTTCTCTATTTCAGGTAGATTATTTTTTATATTAAATAGTATGCATTTTTTAAAAATTAAAGAGATATTCTCAAATTACTCTTCAAATGACTCCAGTTAAGATTTCTGCTTGACTCAATGACTCAGAAAGAAAGGGATAGACATAGAAAGATTGCATTCATCTGGGGAACATAAAGTAACAGAATAGGAATCTAACACCCAAGAATGGCCGATATTTGTACCAGGAATTTTACTCCTTGACTTGGAGGCCAACCACACATACTAGGGGAAAAGGGAGCTCAGATAAAGAGGGGAACACCAAATAAAGGTGTTGGGAGGATCCTCCCAGGATGTGAGAAGCATGCTGAAAATAGACTATAGACCAAACATGATTGCCACTCAATGTTTCTTTTGCAAACCACAACACCCAAAAGGAGAGAGAGAACAGAGGGGAATGCCCTGCCACAGAGACAGGGTGGGATGGAGGGGACAGGGGGTGGGAGGGATACTGGGATCCGTGGTGGTGGGAAATGGGCACTGGTGGAGGGATGGGTGTTTGATCATTGTATAAGCGAAATCCAAGCACAAAAATGTGTAAGTCTGCAACTGTACCTCATGATGTCTCACTATTAAAAAATTTTATAATAAAAAAATTTTTTTAAAAATTTCTGCTTAACCGGGCCAGATAGATAATAGAAGGATTAAGGTACTTGCCTTGTATTCAGTTATGCTAATTTTTAAAAAATCATTCCTTCTGAGGTACCAAAATTTACAATACTACTTATAATATCTATGTATATATCATTTAAACATGCCACCCATCACAAAATACTTGCTTCTTTTCATCAGTATCCCATGGGCCCCTGCAGCCTCCCTTTCCATGAAAGCTCAGTTTTAAATGGACAAAATATTCAGTTTTGATCATTTTGGTTCTTTGTTGTTCCCTTACTGTTTCTTTATACTCCACATATAAGAGACCTTTAAAATATTTATTGCTTTTACTTTTGTTTTTAGTTCATAACCAGTGATGCTCAAGGTTACTCCTGGCTCTGTACTCATGAAATACTCCAGGTAGTGCTCAGAGACCATATAGGATGCCAACCTCAGCTGGTTGACCACATGCAAGACAAGCATCTTACACACTCTACTATCTCTCCAGTCCGTATTAATTTAAAAAAATTTAATTTTATTCACCATGAAATGGCAAAGTTGTTCATGATTGGGTTGTAGACATATAATGTTCCAACACCAATCCCTTCGCCACACTAATGATCCATCTCCCCATGCCCTGCAGTCCCATTTGCCTCCCACTCACCAATCTGCCTCTTTGAGAGATGATTTTTAAAATCTTCATTATGAAGGTGGTGACACTTAAACACTTTACACTTATGCACTTCCAGTAGCTAAACAGTCACACCCACCAACTGCTGTGTAATCCCATCAACGGCCAAGATCCAGAGACTATAAAACCTAGCTCCTGGAAGTGCACGGCCACATTTATAGCCATGTGACCACTTATTGTCTAATTCTTGCTCTCAGAGAACCTGGCAGGCTACCGAAAGTATCCTGCCCACATATATGCCTGACAGTGAATGCCTGTAAAGGTGATTAGAAGCTGCCCCAAAAGCCTCCATCCCTCTTGGACTACCTGGCAAGCGACAGAGTATCCCGCCCACACAGCAGAACCTGGCAAGCTACTGTGGTGTACTCGATATGCTAAAAACAGTAACAATGATGGTCTTTATTCCTCTGACCCTGAAAGAGCCCCCAATATGCCATCAGGTTACACTAGCACATGACAGGGCTGAATGGAGATGTTACTGGCGCCCGCTCAAGCAAATCGATGAACAATGGAATGATAGTGATAGTGATATAGTAACACTTATACACATATAGATGAACAAAGATAAGCTCCTGAAATTCCAGAGAATTGTACATCAATAAGTTGATAAAAAAAATTTTTCCCAGAAGCTTTTTTTCCTAGAAACTTACATACCCTTCATTTTTTATGGGTATATAAAATTTGAAAACTGATAGTATGAATAAATCTAGGCTGATACATTTTATTATTTACTTGAGATACATAAATTCTACCAGTATACAATTCAGAGTTGAAGAGAAGAATTATGGAAAATTTAAGGAGAAAATATAAAGTGGTCTATAAAAATGCATTTTATATTTAAAATGGAATATTGATACTTGATCACTTGATCACTTGACATCCTGTTACTCATCAATTTGCTTGAGCGGGCTCCAGTAACGTCTCCATTCATCCCTGTCGCATGCTAGTGTAGCCAAATGGTGTCTGCCAGCTCCAGGAACACAAAAAGCCTCAAACCATTTGTTCAGGGTCTTGACAAAGAAGTCTGACCATCTTGTAGGTGGGCGGCCACGCGATCTTTTGACATCCCGTGGAATTCAGTCGGTAATGGCTCTAGTCCAGTGGTCATCTCCAAATCGCATTGCGTGTCCAATGATTTTTGACGCCTTGACAAACAAGACAGTGTCACTGATTCTCAATCATCAGTGGAGGTTGGAACTCTGGATTCTTTCTCTCACTTGAGTGAAGCATGATACTCCAAGCATAGATCTTTCGATTTCTCTTTGGAAGACCCGAATAGCGTTCTCATCCTATAGGGTCATAGGACCCAGGTTTCTGAGGCATATATTAAAGCAGGAAGAATGGTGGAGTCGAAGAGATGTGCCTGGAGCCGGAGATTCTTCGTCCCCTTAGCTATTTCTTCGATGCTCTTGAAGGCGTTCCACACCACTCTCTTCCTCCTATGCAACTTAGGTGCCAGGTCATTCGTTATGTTGAGTTCTCAACCTAGGTACACGTAACTACTGTATTTGGAGATGTTCGTTCTGTTGAGAGGGAATGGAACGTCAGGAACAAGACTGTTTTTCATAAACATTGTCTTTGTGAGATTCAGCTGCAGTCCAACCTTTCCACACTCACGGTCGAAGTCAGCCAGCATTTGTGCCGCTTGGCTAATATTTGGTGTTATTAGAAGGATGTCATCAGCGAAGCGGAGGTGGTGTAGTTGCTGACCATCTATCTTCATTCCCATTTCTTCCCATTCCAGTCATCTCAAGATGTTCTTGAGGGTGGCACTGAAGAGTTTCGGTGAAATGGTGAAACCTGCTGAAACCCTCTGCCAGGCAACCTCTGATTCCAGAAATCATGCCCACAACCTGCCCCCCCCCCCCCGCCAGCACCACCTTACAGCACACAGCAACAAAGAAGAAAACCGGTTGGAGGGCCCCACAGCTCCCAGAGAATGCTCCAGGTTCCAAACAGAGCCAACATCTTCTTATATACAAAGGGATCAATGGAAAGTAAATCATCCAACGTTTCTCCCTGAAAATCAGACTTAACTCTTTTGCAAACCACAACACCCAAAATGAGAGAGAGAACAGAGGGGAATGCTCTGCCACAGACGCAGGGTGGGATGGGGGGGGATGGGGGGTGGGAGGGATACTGGGATCCGTGGTGGTGGGAAATGGACACTGGTGGAGGGATAGGTATTTGAAATAAATAAATAAATAAATAAATAAATAAATAAAGCATAAACTGCAAAAATAAATAAAAAACAAATACAGCTAATAAAATAAAATGATCAAGCTGGACGATATTTTTTGAAGGTCAGATCTACTAACACTTGACCCCCTGTTAAATATTAATTTTATTTAGATTATCTTAATTCTGCAGCAAGATGAATTATCCTGGTTTTGCTAATATTGAACTTTGATGGATATAATATCAAGGCATACTTTCTCAAATTCACTTGTCCAAGTCAATCAATTCAGTTTTTTAATCCTAGAAGAAATCATGTGGTAACGTATTTGGTTGAAAGCAAGTGATTTGTATTAGCATCTGATTGAATTAATTCTATGCTATTCACACAATTTAGTGTTCACTAGCAGATAAAATAGTTGCGAGTGCAACTTGATAATACAGAACCAGTTTATTCTCATAATACAGAACCAGGACTATTGTGCATACTGTGATTCAGTTTGCTCCTTCTTTCCTATAAACAAATCTTGAGTGTTATTTAAAAAGAATAGCTTTCGAGGCTGGAGCAATAGCGCAGTGGGTAGGGCGTTTGCCTTGCATGTGGTCAACGGGGATTTGATTCCCAGCATGCCATATGGTCCCCTGAGCACTGCCAGGAGTAATTCCTGAGTGCAAAGCCAGGAGTAACCCCTGTGCATCGCCAGGTGTGACCCAAAAAGCAAAAAAAAAAAAAAAAAAAAAAAAAGAAGAAGAAAAGAAAAAGAAAAAGGAAAAAAAGTAGCTTTCCCTACTCAGCATAGAAGAAACACTAGAGTGCTTAATTAACATTTAGCTCCATAGGGAGATACTGATGAAACCAAAGAAATCAAAACAGCCCCACCTAGAGGGGTTGGTACAGGAAAAGGTATCACTTGCAAGTCAAGTCATGGCTAATAGTGCCGTCTCTTGTTCTTTGACTGATATAGTATTTAATTTCCCTGTTCTGGTGATATGAACATAAACAAAAATAAATGACTCTATGACGGGAGTTAAAACTGCCACAAGATGACAGAACACCATGCATAGTGGAGTATAAGAATGAAAATATTCTGATTTCTTTCTTTTTTTTTCTTTTCTTTTCCTTTTTTTTTTTAAGTAAAACAGATTCTATTTGGAGGTTTTGAATGAAAGGTGGAAGAGAAAGTGGGAGAGAGTAGAGAGGATCATGCTTATAAGAGAACCTGATCTTCTCCAAAGGTAGAGAGAGCCCCTACACACATCCCAGCATTAGACAGGAAAGCATGAAAGTATACATCTCAAGAGGGGAGATGTGGGTGACACATGTGCTTGGGGCCACATGTGCTTGATCACATGGGCTATGCAAGCAGCACATGAGTTCGGGCAGCATATGCACCAATATTCTGATTTCTTAAGCATTTTTTAAATAAAAAATTCAGTATTATTACTCTTTAAAAAAAATTAGCCAGTGTGTGTTACAAAACTTTTTATGTTTGGGTTTTTCAGGTATATAATGTTACAGCACCAATCCCTTCACCAGTGAAGATTCTGGTTTCTTAAGAGCTTTGTTGAGACTTAATCAACATTTGGGAAGCACATTATACTGAGATTTTAATAATAAAAAACTCATACATGTTCTAATTTAATTCTTTTTTTGTTTGTTTTTAGGGTCACACCCGGCGATGCTTTGGGGTTACTCCTGGCTCATGCACTCAGGAATTACTCTTGGAGGTGCTTGGGGGACCATATGGGTTGCTAGGAATCGAACCCGGGTTGGTTGCGTGCAAGGCAAGCGCCCTACCTGCTGTGCTATCACTCCAGCCCCCCTCTAATTTAATTCTTTTCAAATGTTGATTGGCATAAGAAAATATTTTATTTTCTAGAACTGCAGAGAGTTTAGTAAGTAGGACCCTGCCCTGCATGCACCCCAAGCTTGGTTTATTCCCTGATATCCCATATGGTCCCCTGAGCACAACTACAAGTAATCATTGAGTGCAGAGCCAAGCATAACTCATAAAGCATTGCCGGGTGTGATATCCCCCAAATGTTCAAAACACGGTTGGGGACATAAGACCATTCTGTCCAAAGGATTGTACAGATTTAATGCAGTACTTATAAAAAACTAATGCAGCAGAATTTATTAAGGACAAAGGGAAAAAAATGCTACTAAAATTTGTATAGAACATAAAATTCCCCAAATAGTCAAAGCAGTTCTGAGAATAAAGAAGATGGGAGCTATTGCATTCCCATTTAAACCATACTAAAATGCAACAGTAATCCAAACAGTGTGGTGGTAGAATAGGAATTAATGTGTTTATAGATGGACAAAATTGAGAGTCCAAAAGTAAACTTTCACATGAATGGACTGTCAATTTATAACAAAGCACCAGAAACATTAAGCATAGCAAGCAAAGACACTTTGACAAATGGTGCTAGAAAAATTGGTGAGCTTCAAGGAAAAATGAAATTGTATTCTTATCTCACACTGTATACTAGAATAAATTCAAAATGACTAAAGGTTTCAATATTAGAACTGATTGTGTAAAGTGCATTGAGAAAAACAGAACCCTCTAAATCAATTTTAAGAGTATTTTCCTTGATGGATTTTCATTGCCAAAGAATATAGAAGTAAAAATAAACAAACTGCATTACCATAAACTGACAAAAGGCTAATACCCAAGATATATGTCTCATTCCTACTTTGGACAAACTTGCAGGCTATCGAATGTAGCCTGCCCACAGGGCAGAGTCTGGCAAACTCCCCGTGGCGTACCAAATATGCCAAATACCAGTAACAATTATGGGTCTCATTCTCCTAAAGAGCCTTGAATATAATCTCAGGGCTAGGATGAAAGAGACGTTACTGGGGCCTGCTCGAGGCAATCGACGAATAACAGGATGATGAAATGAAAATGAAATGAAATATGTACACAAAGAACTCAGAACTCAGCAACAGCAAAAACAAACAAATAAATAAACATAAAACTGAACACAGAAACCACATAAGGTGTTAAACAAACATTTCCTCAAAGAAGATAAACACTTTTTTTTTCAGCTTTGAGAGTTGGAACCCAGGGCTCATACATGCAAGCAAGGATATATGAGCCTACTTCTGAACTATATCCCTGGTAGTCAGAGAAAGCGTATAGGTAGATTTCCAATTAGCATATGAAAATTTGTTCATATGAAAAATTATTAGGGAAATTAAAATTAAAATCACAACAATATATCATCATCATAAGCGGCATATAACAGACATTTCAGAAACTACCATGCTGGCAGAGAGGTACAGTAAAAATCTATTCATTATTGGTGGGAACATCATATAGTTCAGTCTCTGTGAAAAAAACAGTATGAAGACATCTCAAAAACTTAAAAATAGAAGGTTTATATGACCTAGTAATTTCACCCCTTGGAACCTATCCTAAGAATGCAAAAACATTCATTTAAATGATATTAGCTCAATTATGTTCATAAAGTATTATTTATAATAGCCAAGATATGGAAACAATGCTAATGCCCAATGACATACGAGTGGATAAGGAAATTGTGGCACAAAATAAAGAAACAAAGATTACTAAAACAAGCAAAAACTCATGTACAAAGGAACTTGCAGAAAACTCTTATTGGATTTCTCAAATGAAACCCTTTAGCAAGAAGGGAATGTTTTGTTATAACCAAATTACTCAGTGAAAAGACCCCCTAACCAAGAATACTTCACCCTGTCATATTATTACTTAGTGTTGAGGGAGTGGTAAATATTCTTGGATAAGCAATAACTAAAGGCATTAAAAAAAATCTCTTAACCAGCTTTATATGAAGTATAAAATAATCTCTTAGAAAAGGGAAGGGAATGGGGGGGGGAGGGATACTGGGATCAGTGGAGGTGGGGAATGGGCACTGGTGGAGAAACGGGTACTCAATCATTGTATAACTGAAAACCCAAGCACAAAAATTTGTAGTCTACAACTGTACCTCGTGGTGTTTCACTAATAAAAATTTTTTTAAAAAAAGACAAGGGAAATTACATTCAGAAGCAGACGGATATATAAAAGTCAATGTTGGGAAAATGGAGTCTTGAAAGAGACTCAGACTTATGAGTTTCAAAACAGCGTGGGTGCATGGGATGCGTGCATTTGGTGGCCAAGAACTGTTCCCCTTGCTGGCCCACAGCGACATTCGGATGAAGGACTAGGGCATGGGGGGATGTAGGAGCAGAGCCAAAGGCTGGTTGGTAGTCAGTTTATATCTCTCTCTTCTCCAACATAGTTCTGTCTCTCACCTTACAGCATAGTATCTGACTTCCTATAGCACTGTCCTCCTGTTGTTCATCAATTTGCTCTAGCGGGCACCAGTAACGTCTCCATTGTGAGACTTGTTTTTACTGTTTTGGCATATCGAATATGCCACGGGGAGCTTGCCAGGCTCTGTCGTGTGGGCGGGATACTCTCAGTAGCTTGCCAGGCTCTTCGAGAGGGACGGAGGAATCGAACCCGGGTCAACCTTGTGCAAGGCAAACGCTCTACCCGCTGTGCTCTCTCCCCTTACAGTATAGTAAATTCCCCTTTCTCCCTTTTTATAGCATAGTTATATAGAAATCATGAAGGGTGGGGGTACACATAGTGGGGTTGAACATTATCATAACAGAGATGTAAAGCCACTCCTTCAGGGGAAGTTCTGTGAAATTTATTCAAGGACAAAAATCTCATCTCGGGGTTCCGCACTCTTGATTACTAGGAGATCTGCTCAGGGGCGGGATTCTAACTAGGGTGTATTGCTTTCTCCTTTCCTCAGCTAATGTCCCCAGTTCTCCCCACCCCTCTCCTCATTCCTGTGGCACCACCACTCCCACCACTCCTCTGGTGTCTATGGCAGGCACTTTTCTTTTTCTCTTTCTCCCTCCCTCTCTTTTTTCCTCCCTCCCCCTTCCCCCTTTTTTTCCTTTTGAGCATTACAGTTTGCAATATAGATACTAAAAGGTGATCATGTGTATCCCTTTACCTACTTTTAACACTTAGTCATTTCTTATGTTTTCTTACCCTTGCATTTTATCAAGAATGGATTTTAAAAATCCTTCCTGGGGTAGGGTAGCAGCTTTGTGATGGCTTGGTGTTGGCCTGGCCAGGAGAAGACTTCAGGGCCGTAAAAGCTAGCAAAGGCTTTTCAAACTCGAACCATCTCCCTCCACCCTCATGGGGTTGAAAATCAAACAAATGCTTTAAAAATCTTAGTTGTCTGCCCTCTCCTTGGGGCCTTCCCTACTGCTCCCCTTCTGCTTCCTCTCCCCCCTACACAACACACACACACACACACACACACACACACACACACACACACACTCCCCAAGGTTAACTTGTTAGAATCAAGTGTCCTGTAGGAACCTAAGCCACAACCAGAACTGGAACCAGAAAGACAGATGACTGGTTAAAAAAACTTTGGTACATCTACACAATGGAGTACTATGTAGCAGTTAGAAAAGATGAAGTCATGAAATTTACATACAAGTGGTACTACATGGAAAGTATCATGCTAAGCAAAATGAGTCAGAAAGAGAGGGATAGACATAGAAAGATTGCATTCATCTGGGGAACATAAAGTAACAAAATAGGAGACTAACACCCAAGAATGGCCGAGATTAGTACCAGGAATTTTGCCACATGGCTTGGAGGCCAGCTACACATGCTAGGGGAAGAGGCAGCTCAGATAGAGAAAGGAGCACCAAATAAAGGGTGTTGGGAGGATCCTCCCAGGATGGGAGAAGCATGCTGAAAATAGACTATACACCAAACATGATTGCCACTCAATGCCTCTTTTGCAAACCACAACACCCAAAAGGAGAGAGAGAACAGAGGGGAATGCCCTGCCACAGAGGCGGGGGGTTGGGGGTGATGGGGGGTGGGAGGGATACTGGGATCCATGGTGGTGGGAAATGGGCACTGGTGGAGGGATGGGCATTTGATCATTGTATAATTGAAGCCCAAGCACAAAATTTGTAAGTCTACAACTGTACCTCATGGTGTCTCACTAATAAAAAAATTTTTTAAATCACCTGTAGGACTGCCTTTCTGAAACATGTGATTGCTGCCCACAAGATCTGCTTCTTCTGCTCCAGGAGTTTTCCTCTTGTCCTGGAGAAATAAATCCGCTCTGATTCATGATTCTTCAACCACCAATGGCCAAGAGCCCACCAGCCACATGGTTTTTCGGCCCAGCATTTCTTTCTTTGTTCCAGTGACATATTTTCTATGTGTGATTTTCCACTCAAATGGTGTATTTACATTTGCTTTGCAATACAGTTCTTTTGTTTTGTTTTGGTTTGGTTTTATTTTTTGGGTCACACCCGGCGATGCACAAGGGTTACTCCTGGCTTTGCACTCAGGAATTACTCCTGGCGGTGCTCAGGGAACCATATGGGATGCAGGGAATCGGACCTGGGTTGGCCACATGTAAGGCAAATGCCCTACCTGCTGTACTATTGCTCCAGCCCCTCAATGCAGTTCTTAAGGATAATTTGTGTTCTACTGCATTATAAGACAACAGATTGACAGTAAAGCCTGTAATGTATTACCCTACTATGATCATTGTCATTTCTTAGGATGATGCTCATTCACATTATGGCCATCTCTGAAGGTGGGTTTTTGTTCAGAGACTAAGGTAAATGCTCAGACAAATGGACAGCTAATTTGTGACAAAGGTGCTAGAAGTATTAAGCATATCAAGAAAGACTTTTCAGAAAATGGTTGGGAAAACTGGGGACCCTGCTAGAAAAATGAAATTTTATCCTTATCTCACACAACACACAGTTCATTCAAAAAAACTTTAAGAACTCAATATAAAGCATGATTTAAAAGTACACTGAAGTAACCAATGCATTGTTCTCTGTGATATTGAACATCAGAGGCATCTTTAATAATTCAACTCTATTGGCAAAGAAAAATTTAAAAAACAAAACAAACCCTATTGATGGGAGATAATACTTGTTCATAAATATGACAAAGACTATTATCTATGGTAATATAAAGTACTCACAGAATTAAGCAACAGTAACAGTAGCAACAGTAACAAAACCCAATAAAAATGGGTAGAGAAGCAAGAAACCTTTCCTCAAAGAGGACATATAAATATTTATAATTTTATAGTGTTTAAGATCAAACACAGGACTCACACATTCACATTCAAGACAAGCATTCTACCACTGAGCTATAGCCCTGGTCCCAGAAAAACAGAGACTGTCAACAGGAATGTGAAAAAAATTTTCATCATCACGTATTATTAGAGGAATGCAAACTAAAGTAACAATGAAATATCGCCTTTACATACATAAGAATGGCATTTATATATATTTAAAATTTCAGAAACTACCAATGCTGGCAGGGATATTGTGATAAAATAACCTTAATTTACTGTTGGAAATACCATCCAGTTCAGCCTCTATGAAAAATAGTAAGGGCACTCCTCAAAAATGAAAAACACTACTCCTGTATGACCCAGTGAATCTGCTTCTTGGTGTCTAATTTTAATTGTTAATTAAAATTGTTAATTAAAAAGACATTAGCACACTTATTTTTATTGTAGTACTAGTTACTACTAGTGGGCTGTAGTGATAGCACAGCAGGTAGGGAGTTTGCCTTGCATGCGGCCAAGCCAGATTCAATTCCTCCACCCCTCTCAAAGATCGTGGCAAGCTACTGAGAGCTTGCCCACACAGCAAAGCCTGGCAAGCTCCCCATGATAAATTCGATATGTCAAGCACAGTAACAGGTCTCACAATGGAGACATTGCTGGGCCTGCTCCAGCAAATCAACAAACAAAGGGAGGACAGTGCCACAGAGCAGTTACTATTGGTACTGTAACTTACTAGTTACAAGATCCAAGTTACTAGTTACTAGATGTAAGATCCAGAGACTATAAAAACAAAGCTCCCGGAAGCCTGCGGCCACAACCTCTTATAGTCTAGCCCACTGATGTACCTAAAGCAGCATACATGTGTTTGGTTTTAACATACTTGCTTGTATTCTCTTATATACATTCTTCGTCCCTCTCAGAGAGCTCTGCAAGCTACCGAGAGTATCCCGCCCACACTGCAGAGCCTGGCAAGGTCCTTGTGGCGCATTCAATAAGACAAAAAAAAAAAAAGTAACAATAACGGGTCTTATTCCCCTGACCCTGAAAGAGCCTCCAATACGGCACCGTTGGGAAGGACGAGTAAGGATAGGCTGCTAAAATCTCAGGACTGTGAATGGAGACGTTACTGGCACCCACTTGAGCAAATCAATGAACAACGGATGACAGTGATACAGTGATTCTAGTTACAATAGCCAAGCGCTTGACACAGTCCAAATGCCCAGCAACTAAAGAGTGAAAAAGAAACTGTGGCATGAAAGAAAGATGAACTAGTAAAAGTAGTAGTAGAGAAGCAAAGACTCAGGAATAAAGGAAGCCCCCCAGAAGACTCACATTAGATTTCTTAAATCAAACCCTTAAGGAATAATGGAATGCTAGCACATATTCATACCACTGAGTGAAAGGAACCCGCAACCAAGCACCTTCCATTTTGTCACCCTCTTTCATCACTCAGTATTTGAGGGAGTGATGGAACAGTTTTGATCAAAGACATCCTACCACCGAATCACATCCTTCATCCTTTTCCTCACTTTATATTTGCTTGGCGTCAGACGTGCTACCATTGTGCCACGAGGTCACAGTCTCTAGCACAGCGGTAGGGTATTTGCTTTGCACGAGGCTGACCTGGCCGACCCAGGCTCAATTCCTCCGCCCCTCTTGGAGAGCCTGGCAAGCTACCGAGAGTATCTTGCCCACACGGCAAAGACTGGAAAGCTACCTGTAACGTATTGGATATGCCAAGCACAGTAACAACAAGTCTCACAATGGAAACATTACTGGACCTACTCAAGCAACTTGATGAACAATGGGAGGACAGTGCTACAGTGCTACATATTTGCTTGACATTTTATTTTATTTTAGTTTTTAGTTTTTTTGCTTTTTGGGTCACACCCGGCAATGCATAGGGGTTATTCTGGCTCATGCACTCAGGAATTACTCCTGGCGGTGCTGGGGAACCATAAGGGATGCTGGGAATCAAACCGGGGTCGGCCACGTGCAAGGCAAACAAATGCCCTACCCACTGTGCTATCACTCCAGCCCCCTGACATTTTATTTTAATTTCATGTTTCTTCTTTGGGCTGGAGCGATAGCACAGCAGTAGCCTTACAAGCATTTGCCTTACAAGCGGCCAACATGACCGACCCAAGTTCGATTCCTCTGCCCCTCTCGGAGAGCCCGGCAAGCTACCGAGAGTATCTCGCCCGCCCGGCAGAGCCTGGCAAGCTCCCCGTGATGTATTCGATATGCCAAACAGAGTAACAACAAAGTCTCCAATGGAGACGTTACTGGGCCCGCTCGAACAAATCAATGAACAGCGGGAGAACCCTGACAGTGACCGTTTCTTCTTTATGTCAATGTTTCCACTCTTCAGCAGTCGCTATTCCAAGGAAAGCCTTTGTCTTCCATTAAGATGCTTGGAACAGAAGCTACAGAAGGAACAAAAGAATGGAGCATGAGTATTGGCAGTGGTCAAGGTAAGGGAGATCAGGCAGATGTAAGTACCGGAGATGAGCCAGCACACAAAGTGATTTTTACTTTGCTTCTCCTTCTATAGCTGAGGAGAAGGCCTTTCTTTTCCTTGAACATCAAGTGATTCAGACCTAGACTTCATGTTTCTTCATCTCTGAGGGGAACTGGAAACAGATGGTAATTTTTTTTCTGGAGTAAATATAGTAACTCTGTTTATGTAAACCACAGGGGATAAGTTCCGTATAACCTGGTCATGGAAAAAAGTAGGTTTGAAAAAAAGAGACAGATGGTCAGACTTCTTCGTCAAGATCATGAACGATCGGTTTGAGGCCCTTCATGTTCCTGGAGCGAACAGATGCCATTGGGCTACACTAGCACGCGACAGGGACAAATGGAGACGTTACTGGCGCCCGCTCGAGCAAATCGACGACTAACGGGAAGTTAAGTGATTAAGTGATAAAGTGTGTTCCATTCATGTATCCATGTGTCAATATATCAGACATATAGTTTTCTGCTAACAGAATGAAAGATTTCAATTTAGTAAGCCTTGATTTAATCTTTACTTTATATATGCATGTATTTGTATGTACTCATAGTAAATTATTATCCCATGGTATATATGCATGTATTTGTATGTACTCATAGTAAATTATTATCCCATGGATGTAAACATCGCCAAACAATCATCTCTATCTGAAGAATGTCTGCTTAACTGTGCCAATGTACTTGATTACTGTGTTCATTTATTTTGTTGATAAATTTCCTCAGACTTCTTATTGTTAACCTGATCTCTCTCCAATGTGCCTTCCTGAGACTATTTCTCAAAACTTTGTGTTTTCTTGTCTTGATAGAACTTTAAAGAACCCCTGCTCTGTTCAATCTGGGAATTATTACATTCTATGACTTATTTTTTCTATCATGCAGGATTTTATTGTCAAACAACAGAATACATCATTCTCTTATTTTCTGGGGCTATCAGATGAAGGCCCTCCTGTTGATCATCGATTTGCTCAAGCGGGCCCAGTAACGTCTCCATTGGAGACTTTGTTGTTACTGTGTTTGGCATATCGAATACATCACGGGGAGCTTGCCAGGCTCTGCCGTGAGGGCGAGATACTCTCGGTAGCTTGCCGGGCTCTCCGAGAGGGGCGGAGCTGTCAGATGTGCAAGGAAATTATAATTGGCAATGGACTGACAAGACACCTTACCAGGAAAAGTGTCAACTGAGGACAGACTTGGATGAATGAACCATAGTGCGTGGGTATGTAAAAATCTCAGGGAATTCTTGTTAGCAGGAACTAGTAATGCTAATTAGCATTAATTATTAAATCTAACTAAATCAACACAGTGATGATAATAGGTTCAGTCATTAATGAAGTTACTATTATGTAAAATTTTTGTGAAAAATTCTTTTTTAGGAGTCATTTTTTAAATGAAAAATTGAATAATTTTCTTAAGGTCAATAAACTAGTAAAGATGTGAAATAGGGCCTTCACTCCATAGCTAGCTTGCTCCAGGGTGGTTAAGGGAGCCATTATGTTTTGCTCCCTCTAAACACATGTACACATTTTGGGGGTTGGAGAGATTGTACACTTGGGTAAAGCACTGGCCTTACATGTAGCCAACCCTGGTTCAATCCCCAATACCTCACATGGCTGCCAAACATTGCCAAAAAGTGTTTGTGGAAGGAAACAGGAAGATATGAATGAAAATGCAAAAGAGTGAAAAGCAAAGTTTTTATTTTTTTTTTATTAAATCACCATGAGATACAGAATTACAAATGCCCGGTCTCAGTCATACAATCAATGTGCTCAGTTTCTCTTTCACCACCCCCAACTCCCCACTCCCCCCCAGCCCAGCCTGCCTCTATTTGATGGCAGAAAATTTTCTACTCTCTCTTTCTCTCTCTCTCTCTCTTTCTCTCCCATTTTCTTCTCCCTCTCCCTCCCCTTCTGCCTCCAAACTAATAACATAAATTTATGAATACCAGTAGCATTACAATAAAGAAATGAATTAACTTCTTTAGTCAATGAATTTGTTTTCTGCTTAGGGGAGACAATTGCCATGAGTCACTGTGTCCTCAGGATCTTAGAGGCATTATTCTTGGAGGAATTGTCTCAGACCTCTTTCCCAAACTTCTTTGATTATCAATTCTCCAATCTTATTCCTTCAAGTTCCTGACCATCTGTGGGGTGATATGGGGTGCTTGGAGTGCTGTGGGGTCCCGACCTGCAGGACTCCATCTATGAGGGATATCCTGGGCGAGGGCACTCCTGAATGAGAAGGAATGGACGCATATCTGGGATGGGGAACATGCGACGAGCTTTATTGTCTGCAAGGCACTTATATATCTTAAGGGGGCGCGCGCGAAACAGAATGGGCTGACCTCTGTCGTAGCTAATGCTCAGTGGACAGTGGACGGACAGTCAGGAGGGACAGTCAAGATAGTCGTATAAGATATGGAGAGTTACAGAGGTGCCTAGCCAGATTGCATCATCCAAGGGCCGCATGGTGGGATGCCATGTGCTTGTGAGGAATGTACAGGCCCACAAAGCCAAGATGGAGACCTCTGGCTCCCCACAACCATCCACCATCCTGCATGAATTTATACAGATTACCTCAACTTTTTTTTATAAGACCTCCCAAGTATTCCTCAGCGGTTATGGGAAAGGGCTCAGTGATTCAGTATTCAGGCCTTTCAATGTGTGCTATTTGGGTACAGAGGAAATGGAGGCCACCAGGACCACCTCATGAGGTGCTGGGGGTTGAGTCTGAGTCCTTGTGCATGCAAATATGCACCCTTGACCCCAACATTATTTCTAGGGCTCCTTAAAGTCAATTTTCTTTTAGGCAAAGTGACTCATCAATTTCCAGTTTGAAATTCCTCCAGAAGGAGGATTGTCATTTTTTTCCTGCCCTTCAGGGCTGCCTCTGAGTAGAGCTAAAATGACACAATTTACATTTGCTGAAGAAAACTGAGTAGAAGCATCCCAATCTACACTCAGTTATCATCCCCAACTGCTTCGGAGAAAAATAGTCATAGGGAACTCCCTAGAAGATTGGAGAGGCTAAGGAAGATGTGTCATTGTGGTAGGAAGAAACCCATTGGGTACATGAATCACCACAAACCCACTGGGATTGTGAATCATCAACTTGTGAAAGCAGTTCTTAAGCCCAATGTGCTTACAGTTGTGCCTCGATGGACCAGCTAAAACAGTTTATAATGATCTTCCCCAGGTAGGTCTCCTCTCCCTCTATGGTTCAATAGTAGACCAAGATTTTTTTTTAAAGCAGACTAGCTATTTGTCAAGGAGAAATGCTCTGACCCTAAACCAACATCCATATTTATAATTCTTCTAAAGGAGTTGGACAATCTCAGTTCAGTCTCTTGATCCACCACAGACACTTTGACAATATTACATCTGATGATTCATAAGTACTCAGGGCCAGAGCTATTCATTCTGTAAGAGTTAGAGATTCATCTATTATGTGTGGTCTATTCAATGCATGCAATATTTAATGTCCTTGATAAAGAGGGGATCTGTGGGCTGAAGTGCTGCAGACTTTGGAATAGGTTTCGTGCCTCAGCCTGTCCCCACTGGTGGCTCGGGGGCTGCCATCTTCCAGAGGCCTACAGACAGCCAAGTAGGGGCCCGCAGTCCTGAGACACACTGGGCCTCATCAGATAGGGATGGAGCCAGTCCTTTTCTCCCCTCCTCACCCACTCCAAGACCCAAGTTGCCACCCACAAACTGGCCCTCTGGCTACTCAACAAGCTACTTCAGCCATGATACCAGAGGTTCAGAAACAATCTCGGAACCCAGCAGCTTTTGACAGAAATCTCTCCTGATTTAATTATTAAGATTTCAGAATTCCAAAATGGCACGTGACCTCATATGCTATTCATTATCAGCAATAGCACTGGAGCACTGTCCTCCCATTGTTCATCGATATTCTCGAGTGGGCACCAGTAATGTCTCCATTGTGAGACTTGTTACTGTTTTTGGCATATTGAATATGCCACAGGGAGCTTGCAAGGATGTGAGTGTGATCTGGCTGTCACCCCATTGATCGTCAGGGTTGATTCAGCTGATCTGACTGGCTAGGCGAATGTCCCCTTCCTCCCTCACTGCTCCATATGCGTCCCTCCCAAAGTTGCGCACTTTGTCGAAGAGGATGGCCTTCTCAGAATAGAGACAGACCAGTCTTTGGTCGAGGGTATTTGAGTAGCTGCACTCCCCTGTTAGAACTTCCAAACAAGCTCTCAAGGTAAATTATCAGCAATAGAAAACAAATTGTCTACAGTTGCCTTTTCAGCAGATGTGAGTGTTGGGGTAAAAATCCCAAATAATAATGGTGGATATGGTGTCAAAATATTGAATGTAATCAAAGTAGAGAGAGTAAAAATATGGAAACCATCTGCCCCATAAGGAGGGGGAGGGTGTGGACTGGGGGGTATACTGGAGTTTTTGATGGTAGAAAATGTGCACTGGTGAAGGGATAGGTGTTTCATCATTGTATGACTGAGACTTAAACCCAAAAGCTCAATGGTGATTCAATAAGTAATTTTTTTTAAAAAAAGGTTTTCAAAAAAAATTTTTTTAAAGAGCAGCAGGCTTTGTTTGTGAAGGAACACCTGAGCGCAGAGGTGCAGACAAGAGCACCCAGGAAGGACATCATGCCACTCTGCAGTTGAGGTCATTGGCCTCTACATTTTAAAAATTAATTTTATTTTTTGGTTTTGTCATCACATCTGGTGGGGTTGGGAGAAGGGGCTACTTCTGGTTCTGTTCTCAGAGGTCACTCCTGACGGTGTTTATGGGACCATGTGTGTGTGTCTCTGTGTGTGTATGTATGTACGTATGTATATATGTGTATGTAGTATGTATGTGTTATGTGTAGTGTGTATGTATGTATGTATATGTGTATGCATGTATGTATGTGTGCATTTGTATGTACGTGTGTATGTGTATGTATGTATATGGATGTATGTGTGTATATGTGTGTGTGTTTGTGTGTGTGTGTGTGTGCTAAACCCGGGACTCCAGCATGCAAAGTATACATTGCTTGCACTCATCCCATTGAGCTATCTCTTTAATCAGGCTCCTGGGTTTTAAAAATGGGTTGGCCTGGATTGATTCGGGTCCAGTTAGCTTCATCTGTGGGTGACTCACTGGATGTTCACTCCTTTCCTGGGTTCCTTCTGGGTTCTCCAGACAGATGGTTCCAGTGGGTTGCTCCTACCAGCACCCACACTCCTCTCCTCACTCCTCTTCAATCAATCTGTTCATTCTTCCTTCTGCTCACCCCGAGCTTCCTGGATAACTGGTAGCGGCCATGTGCTGGAACCTGATGCAGGAGAAGGGTGTCCTCTAGAACCTTGGTACCCTTTTCCTCAGGGCACAAATCCAGAGCATGGAGAATAGTTGAGAATGCTGTACAACAGGGTTGAGTTGGTTCCTTAGTGAATAACTTGGAGAAACATTTTTACTCCTCTGCCTGGACCTTAAGTTATTCTCAGCCCTTTGCTTTGTCGAACTCTCCACTACAAAGGAAGCAATAGAGGAGGTGATGCTCAGAACCTGTTCTCCCTGGCCCCAGAATAAACTGTCGCTCTCATTGAGCCCTGAAGGTCCATGTGTGATTCTTAGTTTCTGAGTTTTCATTGTATTGATAACTATTCTTTTATTTGAAAAGCCTCAGAAAGAAAAAAGTAAGTTCATACTCTTAACGTTTATGCATATTTAATACATCTCTGAGAATGTGCATAAATGATTTTGCATAAGAGAAAGGGCCTAAGGACTGGAGCTATAATACAGTGGGTAGAGAGCTGACACAGGGCCGACTCGAGTTCGATTCCCAACATCCCATATGGTCCCCTGAGTACTGCCAGGAGTAATTCCTAAGTGCAGAGCCAGGAGTAACCCCTGTGCATCACCGGGTGTGACCCAAAAAAAGAAAAGAGAGAGAGAGTGAGAGAGAGAGAGCGCGCGCCTATAAATGAGAAAATATCAACCAAGCTAATCAGTGAATATCTACTTCAAATGTATCAAAGTGTCTGATCACTCTTAGGATGGTAATTTTGTTCTTTAGCCAAGGAAAATACTTTCCCCACATGTTTTGGGTTAGCTTATGACTCATGGAGAGTCATAGTTAATATTTTCTCAGGTTTTGAAACACGATCAGCCTTATTTTTGCAAGTGGCACCTGCATAGTAAAATATTCATAGATCCCAGTGCTATTTTTTATTGCCATCCTTAAATTCTCCTACCTTAGAGTCTCCTACCCTGTGCCTGACTGTCTTCACCAGGGCCCAACAGCTGAAGACCTCCGGGGCCCAGCCAAGGCCATGCTGGGACCACTCTCCACACACTTGGATGAGCCTCACGCATTAAAGAACTGGCAGAGGAACCCAGGTGTGTGGGACCCGGGGCTGAGATCTCCAAGCCTGCACGGTTTGGGACTGGACCTGCCAGTAACTAGACAGTTACACCCACCAACTGCCGTGTAACTCCAACAACAGCCAGGATCCAGAGATTATCACACTCAGCTCCCGGAAGCGCGCAGCTGCATTCGTGGCCATGCAACATCTTATCATCTCATTCCTACTTTGGACAAACTGGCAGGCTACCAAATGTAACCTGCCCACACGGCAGAGTCTGGCAAACTCCCCGTGGTATACCCAATATGCCAAATACCAGTAACAATGATGGGTCTCATTCTCCTAACCCTGAAAAAACCTTGAATATGGCTTTAAAAAAAAAATCTCAGGGCTAGGACGAAGAAGACGTTACTGGCACCTGCTCGAGGCAATCGACGAACAACAGGGTGGTCGTGATCGTGATCGTGATCCTTAAATTCTAAGTCATAATAGTGAATAGGGTACATTACCCACTTTCATGAGACATGATGATTTATGCTTCGTCCTAAGGCTTTGTGCCCTTCATGAATGTAATTTCCAGTAAAAAAATTCTAGAAGAAAAATGCTAGCACTTATTTATATTTTGAAAGCAAGTAAAAGAACTGACTTTATGGCACGTACAAACTTGTCTTTTGCAAGATCTAATTAAGCAATCTAGTGGAGAAAGTTGATGCGAAACACCACATGATTTTTCAATTACTTGCTTTACAAATACCCTTTCCTTGTAGGGTATTGATTTCACTTTACTTTAGGAGGAGGCCACACCCAGAGGTGCTCAGGGACAACTCCTGGCTCTGCGCTCACTCCCAGCAGTGCATGGGGAAACCATTCATTGCCAGGAAACAAACCCAGGGCTTCATACTAAGCAACATCGCGCAATGCCACATGATTTTGAAAATTTGGAGAGGAGTCCTTGATGATCATCTTCTTCTTCTTCTTCTTCTTCTTCTTCTTCTTCTTCTTCTTCTTCTTCTTCTTCTTCTTCTTCTTCTTGTGTTTTCCTCTCATCTTTCTGAACACTTCTTGGTAAAAACTTGAGGGAGCCACCGCCACCCCATCACTGTGTTTTGAAGACTCACTCATGATGTCAGTGGGCCCCAAGAGTGGCTTGTGTGAAGCAGGGAGGAGAAAGATGGCCACTTTCTCCCCTCTGGGTGGCCTCTGCCACCCGGGACCCAGGGTTACTGGGTTCTGTCTCGTCTCATAGGAAAGAATTTCAGGAGTAGACAAGCAGTGAAGTAAAACAGAATTCATTTGGAGGTTGTGAAGAGAAGTGATGTAGGAAGGTAGATGGGGCAATGAAATTTAGGTCAACAGAACTTCTGGGAGGAAAACCCTAATTTTAGGATTTAAGGAAAATCCTAATTTCATTGCCCTTGGCAACAGAACTTCTGGGAGGAAAATCCTAAACCCTGTGGATACAGAAAACAGACCTGATAAGACCTTCAACAGACCCTGAAGAGATTGGACCCTTCCCCCATAAAGTTCCTCAAACCCTCAGACCTCTCCCTTAATCTGATTAAAATGTGATCCAGCCCCAAGAAGACTCCAGAACTTCCGGATCAAGACAACCTGAGAAGAGCCTATAAAAGCCACCTTGAACAAAGGATGGGCGCACATATGCTGCCTGTGCACATGTGTCGCCCTTATCTCTTCTCTTGAGATGTGGACTTTCATATCTAATGCTGGGTCTTTCCACCCTTGGAGAAGCTTGGGTTCTCTCTTCTGTGTTCTTAAGTGTGTTTCTTTCTCTCTCTCTCTCTCTCTCTCTCTCTCTCTCTCTCTCTCTCTCTCTCTCTCTTCCCACCCCCCACACACACCTTCAAAAACCCTACAAATAAAATCTATTTTACTTCACTGCTTTCTACTCCTGAAATTCCTTTCTGCAAGCGAGACAAGAACCCACTAACCCTGGGTCCTGGATGGCAGAGGCGGATCATCTGGAAAAAGTGACCGTCTTCTCCTCCCCACTTCACATGAACCACCGGTGGGGCCCACCAACATCAGGTGCATAAAAGTACACATCTCTAGTGGGGAAATGAGGGTGACACATGTGGTGCTCAGGTGCCACATGTGCTTGGCCACATGTGCACAAGCAACACATAGGCTCGGACAGCATATGGGTGCCCTTCTTTTGTTCAAGATGGCTTTTTTGCTTTTGGGGTCACATCCGGCGATGCACAGGGGTTACTCCTGGCTCTCCACTCAGGAGTTAGTCCTGGTGGTGTTCAGGGGACCATATGGAATGCTGGGAATCGAACCCAAGTCAGCCGGGTGCAAGGCAAACGCCCTACCCGCTGTGCTATCTCTCCAGCCCCCAAGATGGCTTTTATAGGGCTTCTTCAACCTGCCCCCAGATGGGGTTTATACCTAGGTAAAAGTCCCTTGGTAGGGCGATTGTTAAGGGGTTAAGTTTGGAGTGGTTGATGGTATTTCCTGGCTTTTTGTTCCTGCAGGAGCTTCTCTAGAGGCGGGGGTGGGGGGGGGGGGTCTGTTGGCTTATCAGGCCTTCTTTTCTGTGTTCACAGGGTGGACTCTGATTGGCTTAAAACTGGGCAGTTTTATCAGAATTCCTCAGAATTCCATTACCATGGTCCCTTCCCTGTCCACTTGCCTATGTCACCAGCATCTTGAGCCCGGCAAATGCTGGACCAAATACAAATAGTTTGCAGTTTTCCATCTGCACCGCCAACTCCATGTGGTTGAATGGCAAGCATGTGGTTTTGGCAAGATGAAAGATGGCATAATTATTTAGGAAGCCCTGGAGCACTTTGGAATGGCCAGGAATGGCCAGACCAGCTAGAAGATAATGGTTTCCAACTGTGGACAAGTCAAATATGTGTGACTTGTTTTCCCCAGTTTTCTTTCAATGCTTTGGGAAAATATTCCTTCAATGCCACGTGCTGGAAATTTCTTACAATCCTCTCCCTACATTAATTTGGGTTTCATATTTTCCTACTCCCACTTCCAATTCTAGCTGGATAGCAATATTGTAGATGGTTATGGAAAAAATACTTTCAGGGAAACAAACACCAGATTTTCCTGGAATGCCTCATAAATGGGGCACACATAATATTTCCACAAGAATGACCTCAAAGTGGGAGTCATATATAATTTTTCTTTCCAGATCCTGATAGTAATGTAGGCAGGCAGATAGGGAAAGCCCCCTCCCAAGGCATCTCCTTGGAAGTAATAGCCCGGGCCTCAGGGAGAACTGGTGCCAATCTGTAACAGAACCTGAGGAGGCTGGACCAACCCCTTCCAACAGAAGCTCCTATGGAAGCAAAAGGCCAGAAAAGGAATTTCAAAGAAGACCATCACCACTCCCAGACCCCTTGGTAACCTCCCTAGCATGAACTTTTACCTAGGTAGAAGCCCCACATGGGAACAGGTTGGAGAAACCCAATAAAGGCCATCTTGGACAAAGGAAGGGTACCCATATACTGCCCAAGCCCACGTGCTGCTTGTGCCCACGTGGGCGAGCACATGTGGCACCCAAAAATATGTATCGCATGTATCTCGCCTCTTGAGATGTAGATTTTCATGCTTTCCTATCTAATGCTGGGATGTGTGTAGGGGCTCTCTCGGTCCTTGGAGAAGTCCGTATTCTCTCTTGAGGACGTTACTCTCCACTCTCTCCCATTGTCTCTCTCTCCTTCCCTTCAAAACCTCCAAATAAAAACTGTAATTTTCACTGCTCATCTACTCCTGAAATTCCTTTCTGCAAGGTGAGACAAGAACCCAGTAACCCTGGATCCCAGGTGACAGAGGTGGATGGGGAGAAAGTGACCATCTTTCTCCTCCCCACTTCACATGAGCCACCTATGGGGCACACTGACGTCAATAGGAAAGTAGAAATAAAGCCTACAAGGGAAGGTTGGAAATTAATCTTGATTTTAGGGTGATGGTCTAGAAAGCAAACAAACAACTGAAGGAGTTGTAAGATTAGATGATGAAATAGGAAGCCTCAGTTTCCTCTTGCCAGTGAGGCAGAAAGCCAGTCTCCATGTTGTGCCTCAGAGTCATGAGTTTACAACCTAGTAAGAAAAACATGCCAGACCCCAAGGAGATGGACATAAATGCCCAGTCATCTGACCACAGATAACAAGGATGGTTCAAGTAAATGTAAGTGTTGTGCTAGCTCATGGATAAACAGAGAGAGAGAGAAAGAGAGAGAGAGAGAGGCAACTCAGGATAGGATCACAATCACAACCATCCTGTTATTCGTCAATTGCCTCGAGCAGGCCCCAGTAACGTCTCCTTCGTCCTAGCCCTGAGATTTTTTTTAAAAGTGCCATATTCAAGGCTCTTTCGGAGTTAGGAGAATGAGACCCTTCATTGTCACTGGTATTTGGCATATTGGGTACGCCACGGGGAGTTTGCCAGACTCTGCCATGTGGGCAGGTTACATTCGGTAGCCTGCCAGTTTGTCCAAAGTAGGAATGAGATGATAAGATGTCGCACAGCCACAAATGCGGTCGCACACTTCCGAGAGCTAGATTTTATGGTCTCTGAGTCTTGACCGTTGGTGGGATCACACGGCACCAGGGGGCCAGTTGGTGGGTGTGAGCCCCGCCTACTGGAATTTGGAGGATCTGGGTGGAGGATGCTCAGCCCCGATCCGAGTAGGCTTGGAGATCTCAGCCCTGGGACCCGCATGCCTTTGTTCCTCTGCCGGTACCTTCATGTGTGCAGAGAGTGGTCTCAGCATGGTGGATAGAATATCTTCAGGATAGGATAGTGAGTTTATTAGAAGCTCAGCGCTGAGGATCCCAAGTCATAAGAGAAAGAGACTTGGAACCCCGCTTGCTGTGAGGGTCTCTCTTTTATCCTCTAAAGATGGGCTGCAATCTACATGCATTCTTATCAGTGAAACAGGAGATACAGAGGTAATAAGTAAAAAAAAAAAACCAGTGTATCATTCCCACATGATACATCCTTCAGGTGCTCAAAAGAAAAACAGTCAGGGTCAGTATCTCTTGCCCATTCTTGATGTGGCCTTCAGGTACCATCTTCTGGGCACTCCCATAAATCTGTCAGGCCCAGTGTGCTCCTGTCAATCTGGTGGGCTGGCTACACTTAACTCGGTTAATTGGGGCCATAAAAGGAATGCTTCTCCCTTCCTTCTCTTGCTTAACTTAGGGGGTCAGTTTCAGTTTTCCAGTCCCCATCACATTTTCTTTATTTTTCATTACAGTTTCATAAATCTCATTACATACAGCTTCTTATTTGTCACCACAGTAAGCAGATGCATTAACTACTCTGTTTTGTTTTGTTTCTGTGCTATAGCTTGTTTGCTCAAGGCCATGAGAATGCACCTGGCAGGGGGGCACTTACACACACAGGCAGGAGGGTAGGGGACTTAAAAACCTCTCCCTGTGGGCAATCAGGGTTCCAAGCCCAAGGAGTGACCCCAGCTTGTGAATACTCGGTACTGAGTCCCTTGTATGAGTCTGTTTGGGTGTGTGAATAAAACCTTGAAATACCTATCCTGTCTCTGTGTATCTCAGACTTGTGGCCACTTAACACACTTTGGGAGTGTTAGAACGCAGATCTTGATCTCCCTTTAACGACAAAGAGACTCCAGAGACTGCAAACAGCAAGCAAGGTTTATTGTAAGACTGGCTAGCCAGGGTCAAGCCGCCTACACAGACACGCAGGTCAGTTAGGTGAGGCAAGACCCCGAACTTCTTCAAAGGGGATCTTATATAGGCCTTCACTGGCCGTTACAGCAAAGCCCGCATATTTCATAGCCAATAGATTTGTAACAACATATACTTTCTTAACCAATCCATTTAAAAGTACATCATCACTCCTTAGCCTATAGATTCAAAGATCAGCATTTATGTACATAGGAAGTGTGGGACATTTGGTTATCACCTGGCTTCCTTTGATTCTCAGCTCATGGCTCCTGCAATCCCATGGAGGTGGATTTGGGAAAAGTTCCTAACAAAGGTAAAAGATAAGGAAGGCCCAAAAAAATGGTTTCTGAATTTACATCCCAGCAGGGAAGAGTCAACAAATGGTTTCAGAATTTACATCCCAATAAGGAAGGGCTTCACAGCTGAAGCTCTACTAGGGAGGGGGCAGGAAAGGGAGAGTTACTAATTAGTAAAGTTTTAACTCTGGAATCTCCCTCAGGGTCCCAAGGGACCTTCCAGGAGCTTCTTTCCTTTGCTCTTCTATTTTCCAATAAACCTTTCTACTTTCCAAGTCCGAGCATCTTTATTATTCAATATTTTCATTCTTAAAAATATTGAAGGAACTGGAAATCGCGAAGGAACAGAGACCTGTCACCACCTTTTCCACCTCATCTGTATCGGTGATGTTAATGCTAATAAAGAGGTTAGAATTGATCATCAATTAAAAATAATAAGATGAAAAGAAGAACTGAGACATGCGCAGTTGAGGGTATATTAGAAATATATTGTTTATAGCATGATTCAAAAGGTGTTGAAAACAGCTCAAAAGGAATTAAGAGCTGGACTCAAAGTTAAAAGTGATCAGTACTCTTGTGCAGGACTTGTCGAGAATATAAAACATTTTTTTGTAGTTTAAACTCCCCCCCAAATCCTGTAAAAGAAAGACAACATACAGGTTGAACTCTTAATGGAAAAAAATTTTTTTCTTCAGAATTTCAAATACATTGGAGTGTGATTAGAGGACCAGCCCATAGATGACTTTATTATTATAGACTAGGCACCGACAAAATTCTTACTTTGTGGAGCATTTTGGGGGAGCAACAAGCAGACATTGAAAGAGAACCCTCAGCCTAAAAAACCATCTTGTTGTACCAAAATGCTTCACAAAGTCAGAATTTTGTCTCAAATCAAGCCTTTATTAGCTGGCCAGCTTTTGCTTTCTCCAACCCCGCCTAAATTAGAGAGGCAATCCTAAGTGTAAAAAGCAAAAGGATTTTTAAAGAGCCAAACCACTTCTTGGAATTTCACTGAGCAAGCAAGCCAATCTACAGAAGCCAAAAAACTGTTAACTAAACAATCCATTGATCAGCACAGAAACCAAAAAATAAAGTAGTCACACAAGAGCTAAAATGTAAGCAGTTAAACAAAGTCAAGAGGTTGAGTGGTTAATAACCAAGGTGTTAAATGGTTAAGTGATTAAAGAAAGGGTTAAGTAGTTAGGCATGGAATGTGGTAGTTAAACAAAGAATAAAAGAGTTAAACCAGCAATAACATGCTCACACATAATAATGGTGATGAGAAAGTGTATGGTGGTGGGATTGGTGTTGGAATATTGAATGTAATAAATTATTGTGAACAACTTTATAAAAATTAGATTAAAAAAGGTAAGTCAATTGATTGGTGCGAGAAAAAATGGAAAAGAAAATGGTTAGCTACATTCATTCTTTAACATTCTTTTTTTTTTTTTTTTGCTTTTTGGGTCACACCTGGCGATGCCCAGGGGTTACTCCTGGCTCATGCACTCAGGAATTGCTCCTGGCGGTGCTCGGGGGACCACATGGGGTGCTGGGAATCGAACCTGTGTCAGCCATGTTGGCTGAGTGCAAGGCAAACGCCCTACCCGTTGTGCTATTGCTCCAGCCCCAAATAGCACAGCGGGTAGGGCGTTTGCCTTGCACACGGCCAACATGGCCGACCCGAGTTCGATTCCTCCGCCCCTCTCGGAGAGCCCGGCAAGCTACCGAGAGTATTCGATATGCCAGACACAGTAACAACAAAGTCTCCAATGGAGACGTTACTGGGCCCGCTAGAGCAAATCGATGATCAACGGGAGGGCCTTTACCTTTATCTTTACCTTTTATTGATTCACTCGAATTTTGCATTTTGTCTTTTGTGGCATTCATTCTTCCACAACTATTGCCTACCCTAACAATCACCAATTTGCAACCTTTCTAAATATAAGAAGTTTTTGTTTTGTTGCTTCTTGTGACTCTGCAGGCAAGATGGTTCTTTAGGCTGAGCGTTAGTTGCTGATAAAGCTCTTTGTCAATCCATCATCCTGTCCAGTTGATGGAACTGTTTTGTTTTGTGTTTTTGTTTTTGCCCCACACCTGACAAAGCTGAGGGCTTATTCCTGATTCTATGCTCAGGGATCACTCCTGATATACTTGGGGGACTACATGGGGTACTAGGAACTGAATCTCCAGTTACCTGCATGAAAGGCAAGAGCCCTCTCCACTATACTATCTATATGGCCTCTAAAACTGGAGTTTTAAGCTTACAGTGAAACAGGAGGATCCTGAATCCCCCTCCTTCCATGCATAAGAAATCCACAGCTACATATGCAATAATTTCTCTAAAAGAAACTCCCAGAGTAGCTGAGTAACTCTTACATATGAGATGAACAAATAAAATATCCGTCCCGATATGGATAGAAGAGGCTGGGATACAAAGGAACTACAGGGATTGCATCAATAGTCCTGGTTCCTTCCCCAGCCTCCCAGATGGTTCCCCCAAACACTGCCAGGAGTGATTCCTGAGTGCAGAGCCAGGAGTAACCCCTGAGCATTGCAGGGAGTGGCCCAAAAAACAACAATCAACCAACAACAACCAAAACGACTATAAAAATCTCATCCAGGTGCATACAAGGATGGAAGTTTATAATAATCTTAGGGCTAAAGGGCTTGAGCCCCAAATATGGTACCCCAGCTTTTAAGATCTGCACCTGACCAAGGGGCCCCCAAACATCTGAAAGAATCCATATTAGGGCATTAAATTCTTGTATGCTTCAGCTAACTTGCAACATTGCTTTCTGTAAAACTGCTTGGCTGCTTTGCACCTGGGGGAGGGGGGAGGGACTTGGAATGTGAACAGGGCATAACTTCTTTCTAAACCAAGTGTGACAGGATTCAGGTGTATTTACTGTTCCTGAAATGTATTGTCTCAGTAAAGCACCCTGCAGACTTGGGTAAAGGATAACTCAGGATGTGGGTAGATTGCCCCATTCTGGGAATGTATTGTCTTAGCAAAGACCCCTGCAGATGTCTTGGGTAAAGGATAACTCAAAATGTGGATGGTCTAGGGAGATTACCTAAGGCTTAATGATTCTGGCTATAACCTTGCTTGTGCTAACAATCGATGTACGTAATGACATGCTGATCTTTGAATCTATAGGCTAAGGAGTGAGGTACTTTTAAATGGATTGGTTAAGAAAGTATATGTTGTTACAAATCTATTGGCTATGAAATGTGCGGGCCTTGCTGTACCAGCCAGTGAAGGACTATATAAGACCTCCTTTGAAGAAGCTCAGGGGCTCTCAGCCACTGCCCACTCTGGGGTATGCTGTGGAGCCCCAGCATGCTGGTCTAAATAAACCCCGTTTGTACTCCTGCAGGAACTGTGTCTGTCTGGTCTCTCCGCGCCTCCCAGGGCCAGGGGACTCTCGATCCCAACACATCTAGCTTCAATGGGGGATGGGGAGGCAGAGTGATAGTACAACGAGTAGGGCATTTGCCTTTCACACAATTGACCTGGGTTCAATCCCTCACACCCTACATGGCCCCCCAAATTCCACCAGGAGTAATCCCTGAACACAGAGCCAGGAGTAAGCTCTGAGCACCACCATAAAAAATGTGTTTGTCAGGGGCTGGAGCGATAGCACAGCAGGTAGGGCATTTGCCTTGCATGTGGCCAATCCGGGTTCGATTCCCAGCATCCCATATGGTCCCCTGAGCACTGCCAAGGGTAATTCCTGAGTGGAGAGCCAGTGAGTAACCCCTGAGCTTCGCTGGCTGTGACCCAAAAAGCAAAAAAAAAAGTATACATGTCATAGGCAGAGATGTAGGCAAATCCTTCTTTTCCTCTGCCAGTTCCTAAAGTCTGTTGCCAAGGTGGTTGCCAGGGAAGGAGAGCTTGGAATTGTTGACAGTCTTTTGATATTCTTAGTGGCCTTTGTTTCTTTGGTGGGGCTTATTCTCCCAAGGCCCCCAGCAATGCCTTGGGTCAGTTAAAATGTTTTCTGACAGGACTCCTGAGAGAGGGCCTTGTGTCTCAAAGGCCTTCATGTCTTTGGGGCAGGTTTAGTTTTCAGACAATGTTCCCTCCCCCCCAAAAAAAAACCTTACCAGTATCTCCAGCGCCCCCTCCCCCATCTCTGTGCCTGCAACATTTTCATAACTGTTCTTGCTGTCCTCCTGGTTTCGGGGTGTAGTTACAACAGAAATGGAATCCTTCAGTTGTGGCATGTAGGTTTTTCCAGGCTACTGAAACCTAGGAAACAAAGATAAGCCTATAAACGGATGTGCTACAAAGATGAGGTAAGAGCTTTGTGATTATAGGGAAGGTATAAAATGAATGCCATCTGTGTAAGTTTTAAAACTGGGAGGAATAAAATGCTTTTTTTTTTTTTATCTAATTGACCAAACCGGGACAGTGGTCTAGAGCCAGGAGAACTAAGGAGGATAGATTCGTCCTGGAAGTTTTTTTTTTTCACAGCTGGTGAAGCAGAATTTAAGACATCAGGAGGCAAAGTCACATCAGAAATTCCAATTCCCCAAATAATCGTTCAAATTGCAACCCTGAAGGTTCACTTCCGCTTTTGCTTGAGGGTTGATTAAATGAGAGGCAGTGAGGACAGATTGAAAAAGGACTTGGCTGGCCCTGAGCTGGCAGGTTGAAAGATGGTGGGGTGAATGGGTAGATGTCTGAAGGAGCAGTAAAATGCCTCCAGGGGCCCTTGAACCATATTCCATTTTATCAACAAACCTAAACAAAGTAAGAATTAAGTTGGGGAAGGGGAAGTGGGAGGGAAACTGAGTTCTTTGTCTAAGATTGATTATTTTTATGCTTTTTGGGTCACACCAGACGATGCACAGGGGTTACTCCTGGTTCATGCACTCAGGAATTACCCCTGGCAGTGCTTGGGGGGACCATATGGGATGCTGGGAACCGAACCCGGGTCAGCCTCGTGCAAGGCAAACACCCTACCCGCTGCAGTATCACTCCAGCTGACCTTTTTTTTAATTGAATCATCATGAGATATAATTACAAAACTTTCATGTTTGAGTTTCATTCCTATAATGATCAAACACCCATCTCTCCACCAGTACACATTTCCCAACACCAATGTCCCCAGTATTATCCCCCCCACACCCCATCCCAACCCTCCCCTTACCTCTATGGCAGACAATTTCCCCCATACTCTCTCTACTTTGAGGCATTATGGTTTGCAATACAGATACTGAAAGGCTATCATGTTTGGTCCTTTATCTACTTTTGTTGGGATCAGGAGTTCCCTGGCCCTGGGAGGTGCGGAGAGATCAGACAGACACAATTCCTGCGGGAGTACAAATGGGGTTTATTTAGACCAGCATGCTGGGGCTCCACAGCATACCCCAGAGTGGGCAGTAGCTGAGGGCCCCGAGCTTCTTCAAAGGGGATCTTATATAGGCCTTCATCAACCGTTACAACAAAGCCCGCGCATTTCATAGCCAATAGATTTGTAACAACATATACTTTCTTGACCAATCCATTTAAAATTACATCACTCCTTAGCCTATAGATTCAAAGATCGGCCTTTACGTACATTGATTGTCAGCACAAGCAAAGTCATAGCCGGAATCATTAAGCCTTAGGTCATCTCCCGCATTTTGAGTTATCCATTACCCACGACATTTACAAGGGTCTTAGCTAGAACAATACATTCCTGGAGTGTGGGCAGTCTGCACGCATCCTAAGTTATCCTTTACCCAAAACGTTGACAGGGGTCTTTGCTGAGATAATACATCCCTGGGATGGTGAATGCACCTGAATCCTACCATACTTGGGTTTACAAGAAGTTATGCCCAATTCACATTCCAGGTTCCCTCCCTTCCCCCAAGTGCGAAGCAGCCAAGTAGTTTTACAGAAAGCAATGTTAGCAGGTTAGCTGAAGCATACAAGAATTTAATGCCCTTATATGGATTCTTTCACTTTCAGCACACATCTCCCATCCCGAACCATCCCTCCAATTATCATTGACTTAGTAATCCCTTCTCTATCCCAGCTGCCTTCTTCTCCAGCTCATGAGGTAGGCTTCCAACCATGGAGCAATATTCCTGGCCCTTGTGTCTACTGTCCTTGGGTGTCAGTCTCATATTATTTTATATTCCACAAATTAGTACAATCATTCTATGTCTGTCTCTCTCTTTCTGACTCATTTCACTTACATGATACTCTCCATGACCATTCACTTATAAGCAAATTTCATGACTTCATCTTTCCTAACAGCTGCATAGTACTCCATTGTGTAGATGTACCAAATTTTCTTTAACCAGTCATCTGTAAGATTGATCTTTGACCGAATTTCAATCCCATTGGTCAAGCCTTCCTTCTATTTCTAGAAAAGTGGAGCCCTTATGTCAAAATTGACTGCTCCTGCCCAAATAAACCTTTATTCCTTTTCTTGAAAATTCTATCCTAAAAGAAAAATGTATTCAATAAGGTATTCCCCTCTGGGACTAGAGTGATAGTACAGCAGGTAGAACTTGCATGCGATTGACCTGAGTTCGACCTCCAGCACCACATACAGTCCACAGAGCCCCACCAGGAGTGGTCCTTGAGCACTATTGGGTGTATCCCAAAAACAACTGACTCAGATCTCAACTTTCCCACTAAATGGGTCCTCATGGTGGGGGGAAGGGTGGAAATACAATCAACTGACTTGATGGGGGATATATTCCTTCAAATTGGTGTGCACTCCATGGGTGGCTCATGTGAAGCAGGGAGGAGAAAGATGGTCACTTTCCTTCTCCTGATCCACCTCTGTCGCCTGGGACCCAGGGTTACTGGGTTCTGTCTCACCTCTCAGAAAGGAATTTTAGAAGGAGATGGGCAGTGAAATTGTTAGGGTCCGAGCTCAGGACAGCCTCATCTGTCAAGGAAAACTCTGAGAGACCAAGTCCATGCAAAAGCAAGCGGTTTATTCGAGCATGCTCGGGCTCACAGTATGACTGCAAACCGTCAGTGACTGAGAGCCCCGAGCCCCTTCAGAGGGGGCTTTTTATAGGGCATCTTCCCGCACATTTCAGAAAAGCCCGCGCACAAATCACCCAATACATTTGAATTATCACATTAGATGTTGCACACAGGCAGCCAGTCATTTTGCAACAAGCCATCAGCACCAGCCACTCTCTTCTGTACAGGTAACCAGGCCATCCCAACGGGCAGTCAATTAGGCCTTTTCTGGCCTTATGGCCATATTAGGTGAATTCCAGGGCAAGGAGATGCCTCATTAGGCCTTCTCCGGCCTTGTGGCCTTATCTGGCGAATTCCAGGGGCAAGAAGGAGATGGGGGTACTTGGTGTTGTCAGCCTGCCACAGTTGCAGGGCGGGATATGGGCTGGGACTTGCTTTGCTAGGGCCCAATTGTCATGGGGCTATCTTTCAAAATTACACCGTTTTTATTTGGAGGTTTTGAAGGGAAGGAGGGAGAGAAAGTGGGAGAGAGTGGAGAGTAACGTGCTCAAGAGAGAACCTGGGCTTCTCTAAAGGCAGAGAGAGCCCCTACACACACCACAGCCTTAGACAGGAAAGCGTGAAAATCCACAACTCAAGATGGGAGATGCGGGTGATACATGTGCTCGGGCACCGAATGTGCTTGGCCACATGGGCACGGGCAGCACATGGGCTCATCATCTGTGCGTCTGTGAGCCCTTCCTTTGTTCAAAGTGACCTTTATAGGATTTCTCCAACCTGCCCCCTCATGGGGCTTCTACCTAGGTCAAAGTCCATTTCTAGGGAGGTTACCAAGGGGGTTGGGAGTGGTGATGGTGTTCTTTGAAATTCCTTTTCTGGCCTTTTGTTTCTGCAGGAGCTTCTGTTGGAGGGAGTTGGTTCAGCCTCCTCAGGGTCTGTTACAGACTGGCACCAGTTCTCCATGAGGTCAGGGCTATTACTTCCCAGGACATTTACTGCCATTACCTTGGGAGGGGGGTTTTCCCTATCTGCCTGCCTACATCAAAGGAAACAATTCTTTCAAAGGTTTTGTGCTCCCCTTTTATGATGAAAATCCTTGCCAAGATGGGTATAAAGGGGACATTCCGCAATATAGTTAAAGCCATCTACCACAAGCCAACAGCAAGCATCATCCTCAATGGGGAAAAACTGAGAGCCTTCTCTCTAAGATCAGGGACAAGACAAGGATGCCCAATCTCCCCACTACTGTTCAATATAGTACTGGGAGTAATTGCAATAGCAATTAGGCAAGAAAAAGATATTAGGGGTATCCTGGTAGGAAAGGAAGAAATCAAGCTCTCACTATTCGCAGATGATATGATACTATACTTAGAGAACCCTAAAACCTCTACCAAGAAACTCCTAGAAACAATAGACTTGTATATAAAGTTTCAGGCTATAAAATCAATACCCAAAAGTCCATGGCTTTTCTATACACAAATAGTGAGAGAGAAGAAAGTGACATGAAAAAAAAATCCCGTTCACAATTGTGCCCCAGAAAATCAACTACCTAGGAATTAGCTTAACTAAGGAAGTAAAGGACCTGTACAAAGAAAACTACAAAACACTACTTCAGGAAATAAAAGAGGACACGAGAAAATGGAAAGATATTCCCTGTTCATGGATTGGGAGAATTAACATTATCAAAATGGCAATACTTCCCAAAGCATTGTACAAATTCAATGTGATTCCCCATAATGATACCCATGACATTCTTCAAAGAAATGGAGCAAACACTCCTGAAATTCATATGGAACAATAAGCACCCACAAATAGCTAAAGCAATTCTCGGGAAAAAGAAAATGGGAGGAATCAACCTCCCTAACTTCAAACTCTACTACAAAGCAGTAATAATTAAAACAGCGAACAGCATGGTACTGGAACAAAGGCAGAGATGCAGACCAATGGAACAGGGTTGAATATACTGACATCTCCCCCCAAGCATATGATCATCCAATCTTTGATAAGGGAGCAAGAAATGTGAAGTGGAACAAGGAAAGTCTCTTTAACAAATTGTTTTGGCAAAACTGAACAGCTACATGCAAAAAAGGGGGGTGGGGCTCAGATCTCTGCCTAACATCATGTTCAAATGTAAGATCAAAATGAACTAAAGACCTCAACATCAGACCAGAATCCATAAGTACATTGAAGACAAAGTTGGCAAAACCCTCCATGACATTGAAGCTAATGGTATCTTCAAAGATGTCATGCCACTGGCCAAGCAAGTGAAAACAGAGATAGACAAATGGGACTATCTTAAACTAAGAAGCTTCTGCACCTCAAAAGAAACAGTGACCGACATACAAAGACAGTCTACAGAATGGAAAGGATATTCGCCCAATACACATCTGACAAGGGCTTGACATCAAGGATATAAAAGTACTGGTTGAACTCCACAAGAAGAAAACATCCAACCCCATCAAAAAATGGGGCCACAAAATGAACAGAAACTTTCTCAAAGAAGAATTCCAAATGGCAAAAAGGCACATGAGAAAATGCTCTACATCATTAATTATCAGGGAGATGCAGATCAAAATCACAGTGAGATACATTCTCACACCACAGAGACTGGCCCACATCCAAAAGAACAAAAGCAACTGATGTTGGCGTGGATGTGGCAAGAAAGGAACCCCCCTTCACTGCTGTTGGGAAATGCCAACTGGTTCAGCCCTTTTGGAAAACAGTATGGACGATTCTCACAAAATTAGAAATTGAGCTCCCATTTGACCCAGCAATACCACTCCTGGGAATATATCCCAGAGAAGCAAAAAAGTATAGTTGAAGTGACATCTGCATTTGTTTGTTCATTGCAGCACTCTTTACAATAGCCAGAATCTGGAAAAAAACATGACTGCCCGAGAACAGATGACTGGTTAAAGAAACTGTGGTACATCTACACAATGGATTACTATGTAGCTGTTAGAAAAGACGAAGTCATGAAATTTACATACAAGTGGTACTACATGGAAAGTATCATGCTAAGTGAAATGAGTCAGAAAGAGAGGGACAGACAGAAAGATTGCATTCATCTTCGGGACATAAAGTAACAAAATAGGAGACTAATACCCAAGAATATTCGAGATAAGTACCCGGAGGTATACTCCATGGCTTGGAACCCAGCCACACACATTTGGGGAAAAGGCAGCTCAAATAGAGAAGGGAGCACCAAATAAAGGGTGTTGGGAGGATCCTCCCAGGTTGGGAGATGCATGCTGAAAGTAGACTATAGACAGAACATGACTGCCACTCAATGCCTCTTTTGCAGACCACAACACCCAAAAGGAGAGAGAGAACAAAAGGGAATGCCCTGCTACAAAGGCAGGGTGGGATGGGGGGTGGGGGGTGGGAGGGATACTGGGACCCGTGGTGGTGGACAATGGGCACTGGTGGAGGGATGGGTACTCGATCACTGTATAATTGAAACCCAAACACAAAAATTTGTAAGTCTACAACTGTACCTCATGGTGTCTCACTAATAAAAAAATTAAAATAAATTTTTTAAAAAGTATGAAAAAAATTAAAAATTAAAATAAAAAAAGGTTCTGTGCTCAGGATTCCCTCCCGTGAAAGTATCCATTTACTCAAGATATTCTTTGGGTTGGCTTTTCTGTCCCAACTTTGGACCTTTACTGATGTTATGTCTGAGTTCATCATAACTCAGTGAGATAGCCAGGATACAGAGGGGAGGAAGACATAAGTTTATTTCACTGTGATGGCCCTAGGGATCACAATGGGTTGATGGGTCAATGGGTATATGAGTAGCCGAACTCTGAAGGGCTGGAGTGAGGCAGAACAAAAAGTCATAACAGGTTCCACTTCAGGAAAGCAAGCAGTAGGCCCAAGTTTTTGTTTCCTGGTGACCAGTGTTCCTGTTTCCCCAAAAGTTTGTGGTTACTGTTACTGGAAAGACACCCCAGTGCAGTCCCTGCCCACTTACGCTAATCAGTAAGCAGCACATCCTGTTGTCCTGTCCTGTAGCCTGTTACTGGGAAAACCCTCAAAGCGTAACCTTAGTGCCTGCTAACTATGCCTGTGTGATCAAAGCTGGCGCTTGCCAACTATGTTTATGAGATTATGGATATAAAAATCTGTTGTAATAAGGGCTCAGGGTCCTTGTCAAGACTAAACTGAGTTGGATGAAACTTGGACCCTAGTTTGAGCTACCAATATAGGTCCTTTGCTTTTGCATCCTCACCTGTAGAATGGGCCTCTCTGCAAACAGGAAACCTTAAATCTGCATATAATGACTCTTATCCTTTTGACCAACAATTACAGGCACACCACACAGGAGCAAATTGTAGCTCAGCTGATAAGAGTTTTTCCACTTCTTATGAGCACAAATGTTTGCTATAAATTCCAGGATCTATACACAGTCGGCACAGAGCTGCTCCTAATCATTCAGTGTATGGATGATGCTTTCTTAAACTTGAACCATGAGGATGTTGCGGTCTTTAATTTTGTAATATTGTAGAAGATGATAACAAATGACTTTAGCTAATCTAACAATTCAAGCAAATTTGGTACATAGCTCAGAAGTTCTTTCGTCCAGTTATTTCACAGAACCACTCTCTCATTCCTGAGGACTGGAAGTTCTTTTGTCCTGTTATTCCATAGAACCAGTTTTCCGTTCCTGAGTCCATGTGAAGAGTTGTGCCTAAATCCTTGACAAAAGAGAGGAGGGGGAAAAAAGTTAAAATAGAAGTAAATTTGAAATACAAGCAAGAACTCCAAGACATGTTCAGAGATCACTCCTGTGGGTTCAGGGAACCATTTGGGGAGCTGGGGAGCAAACCCAGGATGGCTGTGGCAGGGCTACCGGAAGCAGGAAGTAGGAAGAAGAGAAGCAGGAAGAAGTGACATAGGGAAGATGACAGTAACCCTTTACTGCCCCTGCAAAGGAAAACTACAGCTCTCCCAGCTTGCTCATTTATTATTCACTGCTCTTTTCTTGGTACTTACTAATTAAGTAAGTGCTCACTGATTACTTTAATACTGTAATTATTAAAACTGTATTATACCAACATTCCAGAAGTCTCGAAAATGAATTTGCATAATTTCTCCAACGTACGTTTTTAGTACAATCTTATTGGCAATGGTACATCTTAGAGGCCAAAATAACAAATACGTATTTCAAAATTAAGTAGAATAATTAATATTTTAGTGTGATGACTTTGATCTTCAGTGAGTTCCCATTGTTAAGCACAGTGGTAGGGTGTTTGCCTTGCGCACAGTCAGCCTGGCCAAGCCGGGTTCAATTCCTCCACCCCTCTCGGAGAGCCTGGCAAGCTACCAAGAGTATCTCGCCCGCATGGCAAAGCCCCTGACATATTCAATATGCCAAACACAGTAACAATAAGTCTCACGATGGAGACGTTACTGGGCCTGCTGGAGCAAATCCATGAACAATGGGAGGACAGTGACAGTGACAGTGAAAGTTAGTGGAACTTGATTTTTTTTTCTAAGACATTTGGAAAACAATTTAAGAATATTCAAAATGGAGTGTCCTCTACTATATTTTAATGTAGATATACTGTGGTTTCAGTATATTTTCTAGGATTAGAATCTTAATCCTGCCAATCTTTAACCATATTGTAGCACTGTCCTCCTACAATAAGGACCTCCTACAATATGGTCCTTTAACCATATTGTAGCACTAACCATATTGTAGCACTGTTCATCAATTTGCTCGAGCAGGCCCAGTAAAGTCTCCAATGTGAGACTTGTTGTTACTGTGTTTGGCATATCGAAGACATCACGGGGACCTTACCAGGCTTCGCCATACAGGCAAGTTACTCTCAGTATCTTGCTGTGCTCTCCAAGAGGGGTGGAGGAATCAAACCTGGGTCAGCAGGGCCAGCCACATGCAAGGCAAATGCCCTACCTGCTGTGCTATAGTGATAAAAATCAGATAATAAGGATGTGGAAGAGCAACACAACCTGATTTTTAATATGAAGCATGTAATTTAGACAAACAAAATTTTATTGAATTTTTAATAAATCTCTCAGATTTCTAGTGTCAGTGAGATTTATTAGACAACATCCAAAGAAACGGCATCACCATTTAAGTTAGCTACACTTTAGGTATTTTTTAAGGTTAAGTGCTAGAGAAAAATGGATTTTAGGATAAATAGTTCATTAGTCAAAGGGAGGTAGATTAGTTATTCATAGGTTGACTAAAAAGTATGGAAAAAATGGATTAAGTTGAGTATAAATGAGAAGAAAACGAATGAATAGAGTGAGAAACAGAGAGGTCACTGCATGTTCTTGCCAAAGAATAGAGTTTTTATTGTGAAATATTAAGCTATCTTAGAGCAATGGAGGGAGGGAGGGAAAGAGGGAAGGAGGAAGGAAGGGAAAAAGGAGGAAAAGTGGAAGGAAGGAGGGAGGGAGAGAAGAAAGGTAGGTGGGAGAGAGGAAGGAAAGAAAGGAGGGAAGGAGAAAGGAAGAAAGGGAGAATTTAAAGAGGTAGGGATAAAGGAAGAGGAAGAAGGGAAGAAGAAATTTAACATTTTGTTTTGTTGGAAAATGTCCATCAGTCTGCCCTAGCAGGTCTGCTTTAGAGGTTGTGAAAGAAAATTGAAATTGTTCTGATGAACCCTGTGGTGAAAAAGAAAAAGAAAAAGGAAAAGAAAAAGAAAAGAGATCATCTTAAGTGTCTGTATCTGGAATTGTCCCTATTATATTTCTAAGTTGCTAGAAGAATGACAGTGACCTAATTGTGTCTTTCTATCTCGGGGGACTTTTGGGATAAAATATTCAAATTAGCTCTGGTCCTGATATTTCACTGCACAAACGCGCGCACACACACACACACACACACACACACACACACACACACACACACCTTTTGAAGTTAGGAACGAAGTTTCTCCTTTATGATTTGAATAAACTCTGCTATACATACTATACAAAAAACTGATTCTTTCAGTTAGCTGAGCACATTGGAAATTTTTTAAATGTGGGGCCAAAACATAGTACAGCAAGAAAGGCACTTGTCTCTCACACAGCCAACCTGGGTTCGAACCCCGGCAACCTCTATGGTCCCCCAAGCACTATCACGAGTGATTCCTGAGTGAAAAGCCAGGAGTAAGCTCTTTTGGCAAACTCTGTATTTGCTTTCCAACACTGAAAGTCAACATCTCTTAACATTTCTTTGATTTCCTTGTAGTTGAGTCAGAAAACTTCAAAAAAACTCTCAAGAGGCCCACATGTTTTCTTTAGGAATAATAAAACTTTAAAGAAGAAGGCAAACAGTAGGACCACACAGTTTTACTGATAGTGACCATTTTCCTTTTGTGAGGGCAATCATGGGCCCCTAATTGTCCCTGCTCTAAACTTCAGCTCTTATATTAACATAGGATGAGAGCTGAAAAAAATATGTGTACCTCTAAACAAATAAAATGAATAAATTCAAACAAACTCTGAGATAAACCAATATAAAAGGTGAACTAATATCCTCAGGCATGAGAGACTGGTTTTGCAAAAAAAAAAAAAAATTGGACAAAAGAACTTCTGAGTTATGTACCAAATTTGCCTTAGCTGTCATATTAGAGTTGTTTTCTGCTTTTTCTTTGTAGGAGGTTGGGCACAAAGAGGGAATACACTTAAGAGAACTGCAGAGTGTTGACGTTCAATGTTCTGAATCACGATGACAGATCTGAATCTTAAGACACAGCAGAGAGAATAAATGTAGAAGTAGGCTGATGTGTGGGAGGCTCGTGTTGGGAGATTTGTAGGAACACGATGCTCTCCAGTCTGACAGAGACAAAAGACAGGAGAAGGGAACTCATTACCTTTCCTCTTTCCACAGTGATTCATCAGGACTCTGCATGCGGGAAAATTGATGAGGGTCCTGATGATGTGTTCTTTTACATTATTTTGTAAAATGCAGTTCTATTGAGAGATGTCACTTCTCCGTGACTCATCAGTTCTTATCTTCTATTCCTACTTAATTTGACTTCCATTCTGAATTTCAAATGAGTAGGTCTGACTCCTTCACATGGAGATCTCAAATAGGCATTTCAGATTTCACGTGTTGAAATGAGGCCTGAGCGTTTACAAACAAAAATATAACCACCACCTTCAATGCTTCCGATTTCATTAAATGGCTTCACCATGGACCAGAGCTCAGACTTGAAAATCTAAGAACCATTCTGAATGACTTTCCTTGCTTTCTCTCTCCCCACCTCAGTTCAGTTCAATATAAATGAAAAAAGGTTAAAGGCAATGTCCACTATACACATCAACTAGCCTATTCCAAAACACAACCCAAGCAAAGGAAGACTGGGCCCTTTCCAACCCCTATGGGAAAGACTGTTTTAGTGCCTTACCACATCCGGGTGGAGTCTAAAGCCTTATGTTTTAAGCATGATAGTAGTAAAAAGATATTTTTCTTATGAATTCTCACTGTGACCTGACCCCCAGGACTCACTTCTGGTGCTTAGAGAAATATTCTTTGCTTTTCTGGACATCAGGCTTGGTACCAGGCTTCCAACCAGCTAGGGACACTTCACCATTTTTGTGAGGGAACTGGAAGCTCTCAACTAGTCTCAGAGACTGATCCTCAGAATGGCCAGCAGGGAGGTCATTTACAGTGATCTGTCTTTATGGTCAATTATAAAGAGCACCCTGAAAGAGATGCCTTCATCAGCCTTTTACACACCATAATCTTTTTATCTTTTGGGGTTTCTCCTAGATTTGCACTCAGGAATTACTCCTGGCGGTGCTCAGGGGACTATATGGGATGCCAGGAATCGAACTCAGGTTGGCCACGTGCAAGGCAAAGAAATGCCCTACCGACTGTACTATTGCTCCAGCCCCAACACCATACACTTGAGCAATGGTTTGCTTGGGGTCCACGGGATTATTCATGGGTCCCAGTCCTCCTTGTTTCTTGGGTATATTGAGCTATAACCAGTGGCTAATGGGAGAATCCCCAGAAGCACTAATCACTTGGCAGTTGAGTCTTTTTTTTTTAATTCTTCTGCCCAATCACTGGAAGTCATGACCTCCATGGGCACACAAAGGTGAAGTTAAGATGATGGAAGCAGAGCGCAGTGTAGCATCTTTAAACTGACCATCTAGCACTGCAGTTATGGCTCTGAGTTTGGGGGCAGAATGCCCAATTTGGACATTTCCTGAAGACATTTGGCAGCTCCAAAGCAGACAGCGCCAAGACTAGCCAGGAAGAAGACCTCTTTATGTCCTCTTTGTGCCAGACTCAGTCTTTAGACGAAGTTATTAGTTAGATGCTTGGGAACTTTCTCCTTGGTCCCTGGAGCCTCACTCCTTAAGGAACCAATTGTCATTAGGAATCCCTTTGTGGGCTTTCTGTTTCTTTTTCTTTTGACCTAGATCTGTGTTGTGCACAGGTGCTACTCTCTGTGTGTTACTTGAAGGTCCTAGTGATGTTCAGGAGACCCCGAGGTGCTGGGTTAAAACCCAGGGTTCCCTTTTGCAAACCATGTGTTCCAGCCCTTAGGTCTATCTCCCTGACCCTGATGTTGACTTTCAATAATCACACCAAAAACTATGTTATGCAATGTTACACTTGGGGTTCAAGTGATAGTACAGTAGGTAAGGCACTTCCTCCAACCAAGTTGGTACAATCAACCCAGAATATAGTGAATGATAAGAACATCTCATTTTTGAAAAGTCAGATCAGTTGTGGGTGGAAGGAACTTTGGCAACAGATATGAAATATGAACAAGAAGGTAGATATTTTTCACAACTTCTACTTGGGGACTGAGGTTGGTTGATTCTTCTTTATAGGCATCTCCTGGTCAGTTAGGAAGGCTTTTTTTTCAGTTGAAAAAAAATTTATTATTGAATCACCGTGTGATTTAGTTACAAGCTTTCATGTTTGAGTTTCAGTCATACAATGATCGAACACCCATCCTTCCACCAGTGCACATTCTCTACCACCAATGTCCCCAGTATACTGACCCTTTCTTTCCCACTTACCCACTGCCTCCATGGCAAACAATTTTCCCCATACTCCCTCTCTACTTTTGGGCATTATGGTCTGCAATACAGATACTGAGAGGCTATCATGTTTATTCCTTTATCTACTTTCAGCACACATATCCCATCCCGAATGATTCCTCCAACCAAGTAGGGAGTTCTCAAACCCTGGACTATGCCTTCAATATGAAGCTGAAATCACCAGGCCATCCGTGAGTGCTTCCTGCTTAGGTAACTAAGAATTCCAAGTCTAATTAATTATGATTTTCTCCTTATAACTTTTATTCTGTGATTGATAGCAAAGAATAAAATCAGTTATTTGCACCTCCAATATCTCCCCCCTTTAAAAACTCACAAGTACTAACTATAGAGATACCACAATTTCTGAAGGAAAAGTTTAAAAAGCAGATTATTTCAGGGGCCAGAGAGTTAGTACAGCAGGTAAGAAATTTGCCTTACACATGGCTGCCCAAGTTTCAATCCCCAACACCACAAATGGTTTTCTGAGCCATGCTAAAAATGATCCTTGAGCACACAGTTAGGAATAAGCCCTGAGTACATCCAGGTATAGGTCAGAAACCAACCTCCAATACCAGACACAACAAAAAATTACACTAAAAAAATAGCCAGGGTGGAGTTCATGTGCAATTCAATCAGCTAATCAGTGGTTGAATAAATTGCAGTACTCCTACAAAAAAGGAAATAAAATAAAATAAATAGCCAGGAGCCATAGAGATAGCTCAGTGAGTTGAGCACATGTAGGAAACCTGGATTCAGTCCCTGGCACCAGTGGTCCCCTGATCATCACTGGAAATCAATATTCTGGAAGAATAGATTCTGGTGGAAAAAATGTCTTTGGTGGGGCTGGAATGATAGGACAGCAGGTACGGCATTTGTCTTGCACGTGGCCGACCCGGGTTCGATTCCCAGCATTCCATATGGTCCCCCAAGCACAGCCAGGAGTAATTCCTGAGTGGATTGCTGGATGTGACCCAAAAAGGAAAAAAAGGTCTTTGGTAAATTAATATCTTTGGTTACCATTTGGCTTTGTAGGATGATCCACAATTATGGAGAGAAACTAAGTTCTTTGCTGTGGGTCAAAACTAACTCACTTACACAGTTTTCTGGTTTTCACTGACACGCGCTACCTCTGAGAAGCGTATTGTCCAAGGTCAGAGTTCTTTATTTGCCCATCAAAAGAGGAAGTGACTGTCCCCATTGAGACACTGACTAGTTGCTATGGTTCCCATGCTGTTTCTCTGTGGGTTTCATCATCATTGTTGTTGGTGAATGTCTTGCAGAACCCTTTTGTCAGGCCACCCAACCATGATTTTCATATTATTTCCTGTTAGTATATTTTTAAGTTTTCTTGTCAGCTAGTGTTCGTTGGTGACATTTTCCCGTCAAAATATCCTTTTTTCCGAGGACTGCAATCTAAAAGCCAGTGAACAGGGTTGTGTAACCTAGACCTGAGTCTCAATTTTTTTATCCACTCTTCACGGAACTCAGGCAAGGTTTTTTTTTTTTTTGCTTTTTTGGTGGGGTCACACCCGGCAATGCACAGGGGTTTCTCTTGGCTCTGCACTCAGGAGTTACTCCTAGCAGTGCTTAGGGGACCATATGGGATGCTGGGAATCGAACCCGGGTCGGCCACGTGCACGGCAAATGCCCCACCTGCTGTGCTATCTCTCCAGCCCCATCAGGCAAGTTTTGAACTTTTTAAAAATTTTGATATGTTCTTGCCAAATAGGAGAAATAATGGCATTGTCTTTCTTTTGAATAGTCAGAACAGAGCTTGGTCACACCCAGCGATGCACAGGTGTTACTCCGGGCTCTGCACTCAGGAATTACTCCTGATGGTGCTTCGGGGACCATGTGGGATGCTGGGAATCGAACCCAGGTTGACCGCGTGCGAGGCAAACTCCCTACCCGCTGTGCTACCACTCCAGCCCCTGAATGTTAACTATTATTACTTTATATCTAACATCTGCTGCTACTCAAATTTTCCATGGTATATTGCTTGGGTTATTTACATGAGCTTTCTTATTGACCAAAAAAATTCTTATCCTTCCCCACAAACCTCAGTAGGAAAATTCCAATGTTAAAATAAAGTATTCAAAAATTTTCTCAATCAATATAGATCTTTGTGCTCCCCCCTCCTCCTCCTCCTCCTCCTCTTCCTCCTCCTTCTTTCCTCTCCTCCTCCTCTTGCTCGTCCTACTTCTCCTCTTCCTCCTCCTCCTCTTCCTCCTCCTCCTTCTCCTCCTCCTTCTTTCCTCTCCTCCTCCTCCTCTTGCTCCTCCTCCTTCTCCTTTTCCTCCTCCTCCTCCTCTCCCTCATGTATCAATATATTATTTTAGAAGATTATTCTTTTTATTTTGGGGGGGGTCACACCCAGTGATGCTCAGGGGTTACTCCTGGCTCTACACTCAGGAGTTACTCCTGGTGGTGCTCAGAGGACCATATAGGATGCTGGGGATCAAACCTGAGTGGGCCGCGTGCAAAGCAAATGCCCTACCCACTGTGGTATCGCTCCAGCCTCTTAGAAGATTATTCTTAAGTACCCTGTCTAATATATATATATATACACATATATATGCACTCATATATGTATATATGTGTATATATATTTTTTCTACCTCAATCAGGTTTTCTCTGAGGTCTCCTGCTGCTGCTCCCCAGTGAACTTTATTACTCTCTAGGCCTATTCATAATTGTCATCCAAGACTTTCCTTCCTGGTTCTGAGGCATAATATGCAAGAATAGAATAGTAGACTATCTTATTTCTGTATAAACATTTTCTGTATAAGCTTAGACATGCACACATCATTTTTTATTAGTGCTTTTTTGTGTCCTTGGAATAAATACCAAAAAAATAGTATCTATCTATCGGTCTATCTATAATGATACATGTACACATTAAGATCTGAGGGCTCAAAAGGAGAAAGATAACAAAAGGGAATGCCCTGCCACAGAGGTAGGGTGGGATGAGGGGATGGGGAGTGGGAGGGATACTGGGACTGGTGGTGGTGAAGAATGGGGACTGGTGGAGGGATCAGTGTATTATCATTATTTGATCATTATTCTATCATTGTATAACTGAAACTCAAGCACAAATATTTGTAAGTCTACAAATGTAAATCATGGTGTTTCACTAATAAAAATTTAAGGAATAAAAAAAGATCTGAGGGCTGTTAAAATCCTAACTTATCCATAATACTCTTATCCATTCAGAGCATTTAAATGTGAAGCAAAAAAAAGTTAGATTAATAATAGTATCTGAATAGGTATGTAAACAGCACTATGTGCTTCATGAGGTCACATTTAGATATATGAGTAAATAAAAATATTTTTAAAATAAAAAAGATACATATACACTTAAAATAATATTGGATATTAAGGAAGTGCACAGGTAAAGACCATATTCTGGAACTGAGCATTTAAGAAGAATCTCTAAGCTTCTGGGTACTTCTCATATTTGAACTGCTAGGTCAAAATATCACAAACTGGATGGTATAAAAATAGGACATTTATTTTTCACAGTTCTGGAAGTCAAGAAGTCCAAAATAAGATGCAATCGGACATGCATGTGTATGAAGGGTGAACACAAACTTCAGTTCATGACTAGTTATTGAAAATTAAATCAGGAACTTGATGAAATCTTTGTCACAGAATATTATACTTCATTTCAGTTACCTTTTACAAATTAATTTTCTCTCATCTAGGAAGATTTTGGAATCGAATCAACAATTCTACCACCTTTTGATTAAGAAATTCTATATGGCATGTTGATTTGGTAATCTCAGCATATTTATGGGCATTTTGTACTTTTTTTTTTTGAGTGCTGCTTTCTCAACTTCCTCTTCTCTTTGCTCTCTCTCCCAGTGTGAAAAAAAGGAAACTGCAGTCTGAAAAGACTCCTTTTGAGTTAACTATCTTATGTTAGAAACTTGATAATCTAACCAGAATAGGTAAGATTTATGTTCAATCCTAAGGGCTTCTGAATATATTCCTTTACACACACAAAATTACACTTTTGGGAAAAAAATAAGAAGCTGCGTGTCCTTCCAACGGGATTATAAGAAAGTACACAATGGGGCACGAAGAACCTCTGAAGAGACGTGAGTGTTTTCCTTTCAATTTTAAAGAGGCAGGTGCAATTATGACCTAGATTTAGAAATAAGAATTGATGGTTATTGTGAAGATTAAAGGTGGTGATTAAGGAGGGGAGGAGTTAAAGGAAATGAGAATATTTGCTGAAAAGAATGTCATAAATAGAATTATCTTCATAACTGGTAAAATGAATCACGTGGAAAGAAAATAACATGGAAAGAATAATTTGAGAAGATCCATTCAAATTGAAGGGAGAATAAGAGAGAATATATAAAATATAACTACTAAGAGTATATCTGAGAATTTTGTTTGTTTTGTTATGTTTTTTGTTATGTTTTTATTTGGGAGGCCATACCTGTCCTTGCTCTGGGGTTACTTCTGGCTCAACCCTCAGTAGTTACTTCTGGCAGTGCTCAGGGGATCATCTAGGATGCTGGGGATTGAACCCTGGTAGGTGTACTGCAAGGCAAGTGCCCAACCCACTGTACTATCTTTCTAGTCTAACCTGAAGTTTTGACTTTACCTATTAAGTGACTCAAATGGACTTACATTGCAAAAATATTAAATAATGTTTTTGAGAAGTGTAAAGATCAAATGAAGCAATATATAACTTTCTAAGTAAAGTTTTACTTCATCTCATCATCTTACCAGAACGCACTTTAATGGGACTCTAATAGTACCATAGTCTTGAAAAGTACCTTTTAATGTAATAACATGGCTTAGATATTTTTAATACAACTCTACACACACATATATATGCAAATATTTCAATTGCTATACTGAATTCCATTGTACACAGTCACCATGATTTAGAATTCTTCAGATAATGCAAATGTAAGTATTAGTTTTCAAGTTTTACTTACTCATTTTGGGGGAGTGTCTTCCAAGCAGTACTCAGGAAACCCTGGGAGCACCACTAGTGATTCTCCACCAACCAGTCTGGCAATTTAATTCCAGGGCTTGAAAATGTGATATTGCTCTGGGTCCTGTGGTACCAGGGATTGCCCAGGTCACCCTAGCATTTCGGGGAGGGACCTCCAGTGACTGTACCTGGTAAAACTTAGGAACCATGTGGTGTTTGAAAATCCAACCCAGGTTGGATGCATGTTAGGTATGTGATAGCTACTCTACTTTCTTCCAGTCCTTATAGATTTAAAGCCAATTTTTCCCAAAGTACTGCAATGAACTTTACTTTGATATAAATAAATTCACTTAACTCTGCTTTATATGAGGTGAGGGGGCTGTAGCGATAGCACAGCGGGTAGGGCGTTTGCCTTGCACCCGGCCGATCCAGATTCTATTCCTCCATCCCTCTCAAAGAGCCCGGCAAGCTACTGAGAGTATCTCACTCGCACGGCAAAGCCTGATAAGCTCCCCATGACGTATTCAATATGCCAAACACAGTAACAAGTGTCACAATGGAGATGTTACTGGGTCCGCTCAAGCAAACTGATGGACAATGGGAGGACAGTGACAATGACAGTGATGGGGTGAGGACCTAGTGGAGTTCATGGCCCTGAGGTACACATGCCAGTATAAGAAGGTCATGCATCAGGGTCTTGCAAGTGCATCACCCATGCTCTACCATCACAACCTGCCCCCACATTCAGTGTTTATTTATTTATTTTGCTTTTGGGGTCACACCCAGCAATGCACAGAGGTTACTCCTGGCTTATGCGCTCAGGAATTACTCTTGGCGGTGCTTGGGGAACTATATGGGATGCTGGGAATCGAACCCGGGTCTGCCGCATGCAAGGCAAAGGCCCTATGCTCCAGCCCCAACATTCAGTAATTTGTACAGCATACATTCCTAGAATTGAAATTACATTACATGGTAAGCGTAATGAATTTTTAAAATGTATAGATGGTTGTGACCTTGATCTGAAACACTCATTCACAAGTGTGGGCTGTGGAGTTTATTTTTTTCACTGAGTGCGTACTCAGTCTTACCAACACTACATATTTGCAAATGTAAGCAAATTTGGTCCATGAAAAACTATTCCATAGTATTTTAGTTTATGTTTCTCTGGTTGGACATACATTTATTTGTTTAAACGTCCATTTATAATAACAACAAATTAGACTTCTCTTCTATGTGTTTTAACATTATTTGTATCATATAAAGATTTTAATGTTTGGGTATAAAAATTATCAACTTTTGGCTGGAGCAGTAGCACAGCGGGTAGGGCATTTGCCTTGCATGCAGTCAACATGGCCAACACAGGTTCGATTCCCAGCATCCCATATGGTCCCCCGAGCACCGCCAGGAGAGATTCCTGAGTGCATGAGCCAGGAGTAACCCCTCAGCATCGCCGGGTGTGACCCAAAAAGGAAAAAAAAAAATTATCAACTTTGAGTTTTATGTCTTGCATATGAAAAACCACTCATTATTGGATATACCTGACAATCTTTCAGAATCTGTATTGCAAACCATAAGGCTCCAAATATATATATGTATATATATATATATAGAGAGAGAGAGAGAGAGAGAGCAAGAGAGAGAGAAGAAAAGTACTTGCCATAGAGGTGGGAGGACAAGAGGGAAACTGGGGACAATGGTGGTAGGAAACTTGCATTGGTAAAGGATCAGGTGCTGTAACCTAATCATGAACAACTTTGTAACTGTGTTTCTCACTGTGATTCTATTAAAAAATTATTATAAATTTTTTAAATTTAAAAAAGTCACTCATATTCCTAGAAGGTGTCTATATTGTTCTTATCTGTTGATATATTATTAGCATATCTATTTATTGTCTATTAAGGTAAAAGGTAAAGGTAAAGGCCCTCCCGTTGATCATCGATTTGCTCGAGCGGGTCCAGTAACGTCTCCATTGGAGACTTTGTTGTTACTGTGTCTGGCATATCAAATACTCTCGGTAGCTTCTATTAGTTGATCTGCTAATGAATCTTGAGGTCCTTATTTATATCTAAAACATTTTAGATGATTTCATACTTAAGTTTGTTGCTTGATAATATTAGTTAGCTTCCCTAATTCTGTGGCCTAGAAAAGAACAACAATTTCTCTTTCTTTTGATTTTCAGAAGGATTTGGATATTCCCAGCTTATGCCCTGGACCATTGCTGTTGTTTTTATCTCACTTCTTGGTGCCTGCTTTATTGCAAGCTCTTTGAGTAAGTTACTGGCAAAAGTGGACCACTTCCTGAATTTTTTCCCCCAAAAAACTTTCCTTAGGTTCCCCATTTTATGCTGGAAAGCAAAGGTCTTAATTCTATGATTAAGAATAATCAATGAAAGGCGGGGTGGGGGGTGGGGGGATTAATGGGATCATTGGTGGTGGAGAATGGGCACTGGTGGAGGGATGAGTACTCGATCATTGTATAACTGAAACCCAAGCACAAATGTTTATAAGTCTACATTGATACTTCTAGGTGTTTCACTAATAAAAATTTTTAAAAAAGAAAAGAATAATCAACGTAAATCCATTATTCAGAATGAAGTAGCTTGGCTTTGAAAAAAATATACTGGAAGTCTTGTTCTCTCTGATATCAAGACCTTCCGTAAAATTACGAGTAATTTAGCAGAGGTGCAAGTGTAGACAAATAGAGAAGAGGAAACAAGCTGAAGAACTTAGTTGCACATGTTTTGTATGTGCGTTCTATGCAAACAGTTATAGGGAAGAGATAATCGTGTTTGGTTCATGCGTTAGAACATCACATTCAAAAAGTGAAGTTGTTCTTCTGTCACGTGTACCATGTTCTCAACTCTGCTGAGAGTGGATTATAGGCCAAAATGTAGAAAACAAGTCAACAGAAAAAATGTTAACAAGTACTATAGTAAAGTAAGAATTATCATACAACAAAAATGCGACCAAGATTAAAAACAAAAAGGTCACAGAAGATATTTGTAATGCATTGGATTAATCAATAACCATTGTGCCAAATATATTGACAGCTATTTCAAATGGATAGTCAAAATGATTAGGAAGATTATTGGCAATAGCATAGAAAAATAATCAAAGTCTTATATATTTCTTTTTCTGGACTACAGAGAAGAAACAATGAAATAAAAATATCAACCTTATGAATTTTCAGGGAAAATGAAAGTTAAATTTGTATGTGGGCTGGAGTGATACCACAGCAAGTAGGGCATTTGCCTTGCATGCGGCCCACCCAGGTTTGATTCCTTCGTCCTTCTCAGAGAGCCCGGCAAGCTACCGAGAGTATCCTGCCTACACGGCAGAGCCTGGCAAGTTCCTCATGGCATATTTGATATGCCAAAAACAGTAACAACAAAGTCTCACAATGGGAACATTACTGGGACCTGCTCCAGCAAATCAATGAACAATGGGAGGACAGTGCAGTGCTCACATAGTACTGTGAATATACTCAGATGATAACAATTAAAAAAAAGTATTTGGCAACCAAAATAAGGTAAAGTTATGGGCATGATAACCAACCAGTAACAATATTGTAAATCAAAGTACCTAAAGGGAATAAAGAAAATGAGAAGAGTCTGCCAAAAAGGCAGATTTGAGGGAGTGAGGGAAGCTGGGAACATGGATGGAGAGATGAGGGCACTGGTGATGGGACTGGTGATCGCACATTATACCTCTGGAACTGTATGGCAGCACTGTCCTCCTGTTGTCCATCGATTTACTCGAGCGGGCCCAGTAACGTCTCCATTTTGAGACTTGTTGTTACTGTGTTTGGCATATCGAATACATCACGGGTAGCTTGCCAGGCTTTGCCATGCGGGCGAGATACTCTCAGTAGCTTGCTGGGCTCCCTGAGAGGGGCGGAGGAATTGAACCCAGCTCGGCTGGGCTGACTGCGTGCAAGGCAAACACCCTACTGCTGTGCTAGGAGTGATAGCACTCAGTCATAAATGATTTTGTAAATTTGTAATTTACAGCGATTTAATAAATTATATTTTTTTAATGATGGTTCTGTGGAACAGATGGTCTTTCAGTAAATTGCTGCTACTATTACTAGCAACTCCCCTCCTAAATATGTCATAGGTGGTGCTGGGGATTCAAGCCAGGTTGAACACTTTCAAAGAAATCTGTACTATCTTTTTTTTTTTTTTTTGGCTTTTTGGGTCACACCTGGCTATGCTCAGGGGTTACTCCTGGCTCTGCACTCAGGAATTACTCCTGGCGGTGCTCAGGGGACCATATGGGATGCTGGGACTCGAACCACGCGCAAGGCAAACGCATAGCTCCAGCCCCTGTATTATCTCTTTGCCCCAAGGAAAACTCTTTGTGTTTAAACCATTCCTGATGGTTGTTCAGTGTCTCAGGGCCTACTCCTACCTCTGTGCTCAGGAGTCATTTCTGGTGGTTCTTGGGGGACCCTATGAAACATGGGGGGTCAAACCTGGGTTGGTTGCAGGCAAGGCATGTGCAAGGCCTAAGTCAAAGCACCTTCAGTTGAAGGTTTTCGAAACATTCCCATAAAACACTGGGTAATGCGATGATAAAAATGCTAATTTTCAGCTATTGCCTTCAACTCTGTAGCACAGTCCTTCGGTTGTTGATCAAGTTGCTCTAGCAGGCACTAATAATGTCTCACAACAAATTGTGAGACTTGTTACTGTTTTTGGCATAACAAATACGCCACGGGGACCTTGCCAGGCTCTGCCATGCGGGCGGGATACTCTCGGTAGCTTGCCAGGCTCTCTGAGAGGGGCGGAGGAATCGAACCGGGGTGGGCCTCATGCAAGGCAAACACCCTACCGCTGTGCTATCGCTCCAGTCCTTCAACTCTAGCTGAAACAAAAGCACTGTATGGAGAGGAAAAGAGACTATAATCAATTTAAGGAGACTGTGAGCCCTTAACTATTAGAGTAAGAGAAAGATTAGCAACCTGGGACCTCAATTCCTTATTAAATAACTGCAGAGAGGAAGGAAACTCATTTTTTCCCTTTCCCTTACAGTCACACACTACAACTTTGCCCGCTGTAAAAGAGGCATGGAAGAGATCATTTTGCCAGAGGACCATGTGAAGCTGACGTGTAGCAGAGAGCAACCAGCACTGAAAGGTACACGTGACCGGAAGCCCAAGATTATTTTTTTTATTATTTCCATTTTCATTCAGATTTATGATCTTATTTATTTATTTATTGAATCCCCATGAGATACAGTTATAGACTTGCAGACTTTCATGATTACATTTCGGTCGTACAATGAACAAGTACTCATCCCACACCAGTGCCCATTCCCCACTACCAATATTCCCAGTATCCCTCCCGCCACCCCCACCCCTTCCTGCCCCGGCCTCTGTGGCAGGCACATTCCCTCTTTCTCCTTTTGGGTGTTATGGTTTGCAATACAGGTACTAAGAGGCCATCATGTTTGGTCCATAGTCTACTTTCAGTACGCATCTCCCATCTCAAGCGATTCCTCCAAGCATCAGAGTGGTCCCTTCTCTATCCCAACTGCTTTTTCTACCAGCATGTGAGGCTGTTTTCCAAACTGTAGTGCGATCCTCCTGGCCCTTATCTCTACTGTCCTTTCATGATCTGATTGTCAGTCTATCAGCACTCATCTAGGACACAGTGAAATAACAGAAAATGGTAATCTGGCACAAGAATGAACATCAGAGGGCTGGAGAGTCAGTACAAAGGTCTGGATCTCATGTTCTGTAATGTGAAGGCTTGGAGACCTCAAGTTTGATCCCTGGAACTGTAGGACTCCCTCCTAGTACCACTGGCTATAGTCATGGTGTCTTCTATACTGCCAGGACCACGCAGCTAGACCTTGCCTGACCCTCTCACTGAACCCTTTGGCCAGGATGACCATGGGCCCTCAAGCACTGCTGGGCAGCACCCCATTTTCCTCCTCTCCTTCCCCCACAGAAAGTAGTAAATTGAGATAAAATTCTTTCTCATGACTATAATCAATGGAATACCTAGAGAATATAACAACACATGTATGGGCCGTTTAGAGCATCTGAAGCATAATTAATTTTGTTTTTTTTGTGTTTGTTCATTTGTTTGGGGTCCACACCCAGAGGTTCTCAGGGCTTACTCCTGGCTCTACACTCAGGTATCACTCTTGCTGGGGGTCAGGGGACTATATGGGGTGCCGGGAATTGAAGCTGGGTGAGTTCTGTGCAAGGCAAGCACCCTACTCACTTTACTATCTCTCTGGTCCCAAATTCCTTCTTTTTCTTTTTTTTTCTTCTTTTTGGGTCACACCCAGTGATGCTCAGGGGTTACTCCTGGCTCTGTACTCAGAAATTACTCCTAGCAGATGCTCAGGGGACCATATGGCATGCTGGAAATTGAGCCCAGGTCAATGGCATGCAAGGCAAATGCCCTACCCATTGTGCTATCACTCCAGTCCCCAAATTCCATTTTCTTCTGATTCAGATATATCATAAAGAATGTTTCCACATAGAATATAGAGCATTGTTTGATCTTTATTTTTTTATTCTGGACTTTGTTAAGTCTCGTTTGAGAAAATGGGGAACTATATGGGTGTTTTAGCAGGTCTTTGTCCCCTTCAGCTATAATGCCCTGCAGAAGGTTTTGTTTTGGAAGTTCTTAAAATGCAAAAGTAAGTAGATATGGAGATGGTTGAAAAAAGACTACAAATACCTCATAACTTTCTTTTCTCATAGCAACTATGCGAGTCACATCGTTTTCTTTAGAAAATATTTAGAAATGAAAGTTTCAGGGATCTTTTTTAAGGATGGAGTTGAACAGGATTATTCTGATAATCCTGCATGACTCTCATATATGTTATTTGGACATTAAGTAGATGACTACGAAAAATGAATAACAGATATGAATGATACTTTATTAAAACACGCTAATTAAATAATATTTTATTTAATAAGTATATCCATTTATAAATAGAAATAATATTAATGATAAGTATGAATAATGCAGGGCTGTTTTGAATAATGCAGTTTTATTACAAATTCAACGCATCTTTGTAACACATTTTCATTTCGATCTTCGTGTAAGGGAGTGCCTGGAATTGCTGTCCTGTTGGCTGGAAGGTGTTCCAGTCCCACTGCTATTTGCCTTTCAATAGCAAGAAGATATGGGCTGAAACTGAGAGTCCTTGTCGGAGTCTGGGGGCTCACCTGGCCTCCATCAGCAACGAAGCTGAGCAGGTATGTGTCTGCGGATTTCCACCTCTGCAGAGAAAGAGGAATTGCTCTGTGCCCCTCTGCCTTTGTGCCTTTGCCTTACTGTTCCACCTGCCTGGAAAGCATCTCCTTCCTCTCTCACTTCTCTACTCATTTTCTAATTTTTTTTTAATGTTTTCTAGTTTTTCTAGTTTGTTTTTTTTTTTGTTTGTTTGTTTTTGCTTTATGGGTCACACCTGGCGATGCACAGGGTTCCTCCTGGCTCTGGACTCAGGAATTACTCCTGGTGGTGCTCGGGAGGACCATACGAGATGCTGGGAATCGAACCCGGGTCGGCCACATGCAAGGCAAATGCCCTATCGCTCCAGCCCCAAGTTTTTCTAGTTTTGATTCCTGGATTATTTCCTCCAGAAAGTTTTCCCAGTTACCTTCCCTACTTTCGCCTTTCTATTCTCAGTTGGAGGCTTTTTCTCGTGGCATTTGACCACCCTGTTCTCTATCTCCATCTCTTCCCATGACTTTGATGTTATCCTGGACTTGGCCCCTGCATTATTTTTGTTTCTCCCACATTCTGCTCAGTGCTAAGCACTCTTACAGGGAGCTTGATAAATGTTGGGTGAGTAAGTCGGTAACGGTAGATTCATCGGGACTAAAATTGTCTCTCAGGAGAAAACTTAAGAAAAATAATCCAGGTAGCTTTGATGCTAAATGAAAAAAAAATTAAATTTCTGAATTCAAAACAGAAAGTCAAATTGATTTCCTCAGGTAACTTATTTCTCTACACAGGTACCATAACTCAAATTCTACTTTTAATTTTGTCACAAGTGTTGCTTGGAATATTTTATTTTTATTTAAAGATAGATTTGCAATCTATCTTTACTCCTCACACTGAATGTACAGAGTGGTGGAGTTTTCCCCGTGGAGATGAGAAAACAATGAAGTTTGGTGAGGTTGAATCACATCTTCATATGACAGAGTCAGAATTTGGGCACAGATTTATCTGAGGCCAATTAATTTTATTATTAACTAATGATCTAGTTGTTTTCTTTTCTTTATTTATAACATAACAGTTATCACATGGTAATAGCAAATGTACTGATTAAAATCTACATTCTTTTCAGAACTTTATTATTCAGTTTTTGGATAGACGATTTTCATATTTCCTCGGACCTACAGATGATAACGTTGAAGATAAGTGGTACTGGGTGGACAACACACCATTTAACCCACGCATGGAGTGAGTATATTGACTGACGTGAAAATCTTATTGGCAAAGGGAGTAAGCAGAATTGATCCAGGGTAAATTATACTGATGTGAAAGTGAGTGCTGATTCAGAGTAGAGCAATAGTATGTTAGGTAGCTTTTGAACTAGTACCTTATATGGAATTGGAGTATTAGACAGCACTTCTGCTTTTGTTTGTTGATTTTTGGGTAGAACCAGTGGTACCTTAGGGGGTCCTCCTACAGAAGGGGTCACTCCTGATGGTGCTCAGGGACCATGTTGTGCTGGGAATCAAACCCAGGTCTCCTGCATGCAAAGCAGGCACTCAGCCCACTGAGCTATCTTGTAACTTTATATTTTTCACTACAGGTGTTTTCTCTGCCTTGTTTCCTGGAATCTTCCCCCACAACTTCACCACCACTGTCCCCTCCCCACACATACATGCAAACACTGTAGCACTGTAGCACTGTCCTCCCGTTGCTCATCGATTTGCTTGAGCAGGCACCAGTAACGTCTCCATTGTGAGACTTGTTACTGTTTTTGGCATATCGAATACACCACGGGGAGCTTGCCAGGCTCTGCTGTGCGAGTGTGATACTCTTGGTAGCTTGCCGGGCTCTCTGAGAGGGATGGAGGAATCGAACCCGGGATGGCCGCGTGCAAGGCAAATGTCCTTCCTGCTGTGCTATCGTTTCAGCCCTGAATATTTGCTTTTCAAGTAGTGTCATGGATCACATATCTAACAGAATCACTGTATCACTGTCCTCCCGTTGTTCATCGATTTGCTCGAGCGGGCCCAGTAACGTCTCCATTGGAGACTTTGTTGTTACTGTGTTTGGCATATCGAATACGTCACGGGGAGCTTGCCAGGCTCTGCCCTGCGGGCGAGATACTCTCGGTAGCTTGCTGGGCTCTCCGAGAGGGGCGGAGGAATCGAACTCGGGTCAGCCATGTTGGCTGCATGCAAGGCAAACACCCTACCGCTGTGCTATCGCTCCAGCCTAACAGAATGATTTAAATAAGACAACCTTAGTTCTTTTGGTCCAGGTTCTTAGCTCTTACAGTGCAAGGGGAGAAATTTCAATTAACGTGTGATACCATTATGAAACCAAAATAGCACAAGTTTCTTTAACCTCCTCTTATTTGATTATTCATTTTCAGACTTTTTCATACTTTCTGTTATTAGATTGATGCTTATAAGCAAGTAATTTTTTTAAAACAACAGTATGAAATGGTTCTGAATTATGGTAGTTATTTCTACAGCAAAAAAAAAGTATCTATCTTTTTTTTTTTCCATTTCAGATTCCAGTATCAGGGTGAACCCAGCAACAATCCGGAAGAATACTGTCTTGCACTTGTCAATGACCAAGACAAGTGGGTCAGGAAGAATATTTCTTGTAACTTTGCAAGAAGTTATATATGTAAGGCTCCTGGAGTAAGAGTCGACTAGAAAAGGCACTCTCGTGCCACAACGAGACAGGAAAGAAGACCCATTTAGGATGAGGAAGAATATACAGCCATTACTGGAATGGAGAGAACCTCTGGAACATCAAACATCTGTCGTCCTGATGGCCTTATTTATTTTTGTTTAATTCATTCATGTTAGCATCCTTTTGTGTGGTGTTTCAGTGGAAGAATCAATCTTTTCTGTGATCATCCAGTTTTGTTAATTTTTTTCCCTTGATGGTATTTTAGAATATTGATTTTTCAATAAGTGTCATGGATCACATATCTAACAGAAAGATTTAAATAAGACAACCTTAGTTATTCTTTCTTTTGGTCAGCTTCTTAAAGCCCCTCTCAGAGAACCCGGCAAGCTACCGAGAGTATCCTGCCCGGACCGCAAAGCCTGGCAAACTATCCTTGACGTATTTGATATGCCAAACACAGTAACAACAAGTCTCACAATGGAGACGTTACTAGTGCCCACTGGAGCAATTCAATGAACAACGGGAGGACAGTGCTACAGTGCTACAGTACTTAGCTCTTAAAATGCAAGGGGAGGTATTTCAATTACAGCATAAAACCATTATGAAACCAAACCAGCACAAGTGTTTTATACCTCAGCTTATTTGATTATTCATTTTCAGACTTTTTCATACTTTCTGTTATTAGATTGATATTCTATAAGGAAGCTATTTTTTAAACAACACATCAAATGATTCTGAATTATGGTAGTCACTTTTACAGAAAAATAAAAAATCTACCTTAAAAAACATTTACTTCCATTTCCATCCTCAATATCTCCTCAAAGCAGGGAATCTCAAACTGACTTAAGTTCTTTTTCTGTACTATTGATGCTTGGGGATACAGACACTTATGCTCAAGGCTTTCTCCTGGCTCTGTAAAAGTAAGTAAGTAAGTAAGTAAAGGCCCTCCCGTTGATCATCGATTTGCTCGAGCGGGCCCAGTAACGTCTCCATTGGAGACTTTGTTGTTACTGTGTCTGGCATATCCAATACTCTCGGTAGCTTGCCTGGCCAGAGTAAAGTAAAGTAAAGTAAAGTAAAGGCAAAGTAAAGTAAAGGCCCTCCCGTTGTTCATTGATTTGCTCAAGCGGGCCCAGTAACGTCTCCATTGGAGACTTTGTTGTTACTGTGTTTGGCATATCGGGGAGCTTGCCAGGCTCTGCCATGCGGGCGAGATACTCTCGGTAGCTTGCCGGGCTCTCCGAGAGGGGCAGAGGAATCGAACTCGGGTCGGCCATGTTGGTTGCGTGCAAGGCAAACGCCCTACCGCTGTGCTATTGCGCTCCCTGGTGGTCTAGTGGTTAGGATTCGGCGCTCTCACCTGGCTCTGTATTCCAGGGTAACTCCTATGACAGGGTGAAGTGGGGTGGTATCAGGTGATCAAAAATGGTTCCAGGGATCAAAGCAGAGTTGACCGTGTGTAAGGCAAGAACTTTATCTCTTTCCCCATTTTTTCCCATTCTAAAGTTATTTTTGAGTGGAAAATCCTATCTAGAGCACCTTTACAAAACTCACATTCACATTGCTGATTCCTGACATAAATGATACTTATGAATCAGATTTATCTTTCACAAGAGTTGAAATGGATTTACTTTGCATTATGGGAAAATTTCTGGGGATGACTTTAGCAGATAGATGAAAGTGCTTGCACACATCAATCTTTTTTTTTTTTTTTGCTTTTTTGGGTCACACCCAGCAATGCTCAGCGGTTACTCCTGGCTCTGCACTCAGGAATCACTCCTGGCGGTGCTCGGGGGACCATATGGGATTCTGGGTCGACCATGTGCAAAGCAAAAGCCCTATTCACTGTGCTATCACTTCAGCCCCTCATTTTTAAATATGACATTTTACTCTTATAGGTAAAGGTAAAGGTAAAGGCCCTCCCGTTGATCGTCGATTTGCTTGAGCGGGCCCAGTAACGTCTCCATTGGAGACTTTTGTTGTTACTGTGTCTGGCATATCAAATACTCTCGGTAGCTTGCCAGGCTCTCCGAGAGGGGCGGAGGACTCGAACTCGGGTCGGCCATGTTGGCCGCTTGTAAGGCGAACGCCCTACCCGCTGTGCTATCACTCCAGTATGTCTTATGAAATATATAAAAATTATTAAAGAAAGCCTTCAAGCCCTATTCCTTGGAAAGCTATCAAATGCATCATTAAATTTGTAGATTCTTTCTTGACCTGATTTCTATATTTTATATTGTGCTTAGGAAGAATTATAATTTCAACTCATTTCTGTAAATTGTTTACTTATGGTTCAAACTAACAAGTAAGCCATCATTTTAACATTATGAAAATAGGCTTTTGTGATAGATGTAGTGTTAATCAGTCACATCAGTGTCAAGAAAATATAATGGTTTTCCTTAAAATTCTCAATTTGCTGATATTTCCTGGATTTATGCAAAAATTCCAGGTAGCAGCTTTTTAGTCTATTTGCCTGCCAGGTTCTCCAAAGGAAAAAATAAGATGTTGCACAGTCACAAATGCGGCCGCGGGCTTCCAGGAGCTGGGTTTTATAGTCTCTGTGTCTTGGCCGTTGATGGCCGTGTGTGTGTGTGTGTGTGTGTGTGTGTGTGTGTGTGTGTGTGTGTGTTTCAAGTTTCTGCTGAAACAACGCTGTAACTTTGCCATTGATTATTTATGTGCCTATCACTGTTATCCTATTGTTCATAAATTGCCGTGAGCAGGCTCCAGTAACATCTCCTTTGTCCTAGCCCTGAGATTTTAAAAAGTGCCACATTCAAGGCTCTTTCAGGGTCAAGAGAATGAGACCCATGATTGTTACTGGTTTTTTTGGCGTATTGAATACGCCACAGGGAGTTTCCCAGACTCTGCCGTGTGGGCAGGATACTTTTGATAGCCTGCCAGGTTCTCTAGAGTAAGAACTAGGTAATAAGATGTCGCACGGCCACCCTTGTGGCTGCATGCTTCCAGGAACAGGGTTTTATAGTCTCTGGGTCTTGGCCGTTGATGGGATTATATGGCACCGGGGGCAGTTGGTGGGTGTAATGCCTACATACTAGAAGATGGGGGATCTGGGTGGAGGAGGCCCCAGTCCCAATCTGAGCAGGCTTGGAGATCTACACCCCAGGTCCCGCACACCTGGGTTCCTCTGATGGTTCCTTCATGCGTGAAGCTTGTTCAAACGTGTGGAGAGTGGTCTTAAGCATGGCTGTGGCTTGAACCAGAGGTCTTCAGCTGCTGGGGTTCTGCTCGGGGAGGGGAGGGAAGCTCAACCCACCCTCCTCCAAGGGGCCCTAGTAAGGACAGCCAGGCGCAGAGGCAAGAGACTCTGTGCTGTTCTCTCTCTCTCTCTCTCTCTCTCTCTCTCTCTCTCTATATATATATATATATATATATATATGAATATATATGTGCATTTTTCAAGTTTCTGCTAAAACAATCCTGTGATTTTTCCATATTAACTAAGTTAAAGAGACTCCAATGTATAAAATTTGTTGTATTGAATTTATGTAAATGCTAATAAACTTTGCATACTTACTATGAACCATTTTAACTTTGCATAAAACTGGACTCAGTTGTCAATAAAATGTGGTCTCCTTGTGTTTTTGTATATCTATGTGTGCTTCCACATCTCTTATTGATTTCTCCCAATGTTGGTCATTTCTCAATAGTCATGACTATCATTTCAGAAAAAAGCAACTATCTCCTACCGGTTATTGCAATAGCCTTTCAATTGGTCTCCTTGATTCCATCCATAATCTATTTTATTTCTGTCACTTCTAGCATCCATAAATTTTCAAACATAGGCAACAATAATTCCATAAAATAAATTTCAGTTTTTATATAGTGGTGGGTATCACTGTATCACTGTCATCCCATTGGTCATCGAATTACTTGAGTGGGCACCAGTAACATCTCTATTCATCTGAGTCCTAAGGTCTTAGCAGCCTCTTTTTACTCATCTTTTCCCAACGATTGGAGGCTCTTTCAGGGTCAGGGGAATGATACCTATTGTCATTACTGTATTTGGCATGTCGAATATGCCATGGGGAGCTTGCCAGGCTCTGCTCGTGTGGGCAGGATACTCTCAGTAGCTTGCCAGGTTCTGTGAGAGGCACAAATGGGTAGGAAGTGTCTTATAATGTGTTGCAAGGCTGGAAAGTGGCCTGGAGCGGCAGTGGTTGGGCAGTGGAGGTCAGCTGCCAGAGCTGGGTCCCTTGGGGTGGGAAGAGCTCTCACCCACCCCACAGCCTGGTGTGGAGTCCAGTGGCATGGTTCTGGAAGCCTCCTTTTATATTCCCGTCTGGGAGGAGCATCCGTGAGTTCTGAAGGATGGCCCAAAGAGGAGAATATCTGGTGCTGTCAGGATGTGGCTTATGGGTGTGATTCCTGATTCACCAGAGACTGGGGGAAGCAGCAGAGGATCTCTGTTCTGGGTCCTGTTGAGTCCAGAGTCCAAGGTCACAAATCTCCACATTATCTGGGTTCTGTGGGACTTCATTCTTGTGTGAGGCTCAGCCTGAGCGTCTGGAAAGCTGCCTGGAGCGTGGCAGTGGTTGGTCAATGGAGGTCAGCTACCAGGGCTGGGTCCCTTGGGGTGGGGAGGGCTCTCACCCGCCCCACAGCCTGGCATGGAGTGGTGGGTAAGGAGTTTGAATCACCTAACAACCATCATGTAATGGTTAGTGCTTAGGACTCTGAAACACTTAACAAATCTAAATACTGTTTTTGTCTTTGAAAAGTAACATATATATGTATGCTAAAAAGGAAAACAATCTCTGAAATGCCTCTTTAGAATAACTACAATAATCAGTTTCTTATAGGAACTTCTATATATATGTTTAAATATACCATATAAAGGGCTGGAGCGATAGCACAGCAGTAGTGCGTTCGCCTTACAAGCGGCCAACATGGCCGACCCGAGTTCAATTCCTCCGCCCCTCTCAGAGAGCCTGGCAAGCTACCGAGAGTATTTGATATGCCAAACACAGTAACAACAAAGTCTCCAATGGAGACGTTACTGGGCCCGCTCGAGCAAATCGACGATCAACGGGAGGGCCTTTACCTTTATACCATATAAACTTATATACTATGTAACCCACAATTTACACTAATAAAAAGTTTATCTACATAGACTTAAGCATTTTGTTTTTCTTGTTTGTTTGTTTGTTTGGAGGCCATACCAGAGGATTCTCAGGGGTAACTTCTGAATCTGCCCTCAGGTACTACTCCTGACTGTGCTCAGGACACCATATGGGATGCCAGGGAATGAACCCGGGTCAGATGGTGCAAAGCAAGTGCCCTACCCACTGTGCTATCTTCGTAGCCCCCATTTTTCATTTTTAATTTAACAATACTATTTTGGAAAATAGTTTATGCTGTATTCTTTACAAATAAATAGTGTTTCATTCCATTGGTGCATTGTAATTTGAAATAATTTTAAAATAGGAGATTATTTCCAGTAAACAAAATAATGGCCATGAAACAAGTCATAAGAGAAATTTTATTTTAGATAATAAAAAGAAGACGAAGTTCTAACATCATTTTCTTGCTCACGAGAATATGAGTTTGATAAAATGTGATGCAGAATTCTGGAGCATTAAAAGATGAATTATTAATTGGTACATAGAAAACTAATAAATATGAAAACGATGCCACTATAAGCTTCATAAAATAATAAAATGTATTTGAGAATGCATCATGATATATGATTTAGCCATGAATATTTTCAGATTCATGATAATGTATATGTTGAATATTGATTTAACAATAAATTATGATATAATCCTTGGGCTGCCCAATATCCATCCAGAAGCCACCAACACGTTGCCCACAATGCCAGGGCCTGAACATAGCTGCTCAGGTTGCTTCTGTCGGAGTGACTGGAGGAAGAGGCACATGCCAGTGAGGAAATCCTTGGGCTGCCCAATATCCATCCAGAAGCCACCAACACATTCCGGGGCCGAGACCTCCAAGCCTACTCGATTTGGAGTCGAGCATCTTCCACCCAGATCCTCCAAATTCCAGTAGGCGGGGGTCACACCCACCACCTGGCCCCCTGGCGCCGTGTAATCCCATCAGCGGCCAAGACTCAGAGACTATAAAATCCAGATCCCGGACGAGAAAAGTGCAGTCTCTGCCCCCGCGCCTGGGTGTTCCTTCCCGGAGTCCCTTGGAGGGGAGCGGGTTGAGCTTTCCTCCCCGCCCCGACCAGGGCTACGGCAGCCGAAGACCTCCAGGACCAGCCACCACCATGCTGAGACCACTCTCCGCACACATGAAGGTACTGGCAGAGGGACAAAGTCACGTGGATTCCGGGGCCGAGATCTCCAAGCCTACTTGGATTGGGGCAGGGCATCCTCGACCCAGATTCCCCAAACTCCAGTAGGCGGGGGTCACACCCACCCACTGGTCCCCTGGCGCCGTGTAATCCCATCAACGGCCAAGACCCAGAGACTATAAAAACCAGCTCCCGGAACCGCGTGGCCACGAATCTTATTATGACATCTTATTATCTCATTCCTACTTTGGACAAACTTGCAGGCTATCGAATGTAGCCTGCCCACAGGGCAGAGTCTGGCAAACTCCCCGTGGCCTACCAAATATGCCAAATACCAGTAACAATGATGGGTCTCATTCTCCTAAAGAGCCGTGAATATAATCTCAGGGCTAGGATGAAAGAGACGTTACTGGGGCCTGCTCGAGGCAATCGACGATTAACAGGATGATGAAATGAAAATGAAATGAAATGATATAATAGTATCTAAGAGATGGAAATTTTCTGTCTATGTCTGTATGGATGAGAAAGAGTGAGGAGGAAAGTATTTTTCTTTTCACTATGGTGAAGTAATGATCAAATTATCTCAAATGTGAAAGATCAAGTATAAATTGAGAAAAAAATAGAAACTGTAAGCAACAGGGGAAAAAGAAGCACTTTAAGAGTTTAATGTGATTGGGACTGGAGCAATAACAAAGTGGGTAGGGCATTTGCCTTGCACTCAGCTGACCCGGATTCAATTCCCAGTATCTCATAGGGTCCCCTGAGCATAGGAGTAACTCCTGAGTGCAGAGCCAGGAGTAACCCCTGTGCATCACCAGGTGTGACCGAAAAAGAAAAACAAAAGAGTTTAATGTGATTACTTCTTAGATACCAGAATCAGGAGTTAGCAGAAGACATTTTTTTAAGTTCAATTTTATTTATTAAATTTGTCTCAAATAACTGAGTTATTTTAGTTTTCAATCCTTAAATATATTAGCAAGCAAGCATCTAGTCCCTCATCAGTACCCTGCTTTTGGGGTGCTAGGAAGTAAGGGCAACTGAGGCTTAGGTTGAGAGAACAGATGCCCTGGAGGTAATATTATCTGGAGTCAGTTAACTGCCATGTTACAAAAGCATAGCATTAACTGTGCCCATATTATAACATTTCTTGTGCCCATACAAGAAGGATATTTGCTCTGAATTAATTATGCAAAGGACTTCATGAGAAGAGAAAAACAATATTTACAAATCAACAGAGCACAAAGAAAGAAGTTACAAGTAAACACAGAGGAATGGGAGCACTGTGATGGGAGTAACCCAATAAACCTAAGCTCCCTGTGGCAAGGCGGAAAGGACAAACCAATCTTATCCTACAATTAATGATTTGTTTTATTTGCTTTTACAGTCAAGTCCTCAAAACTCAGGTGTGTATGTCATAACTCTTATCAGACCTCAACGAGAGTTCATGTTCAGTGTGCATGCTAAGTTCTGGATGACTTTTACATTGGTCGGACCTGGTTCTAAGTGTGCCACATGCCTTACAGGTCTTAAATAGCGTTATCCATATTGACAGGGTATTATGCAATAAATGAAGAGAGCTAAGAAGTCCCGAGATGAACAGAAAGAACCCTTCATTGAGTATCATGCATGGTAACAGTCAAAGCTACTGAGTTTTATTTCCTTATATGAAAGTCAGACACTTTTGAAGACCCCACGAAGTCCCACGCGCTCTTTTCTCCTGTGGGGATGGTCTCTGGGTTCCAATTATTGATCCTCCTCAATTTACTTCTTTAAATTTTTCCGTTTGTTCTTAGTGAGTTTTATGTTCAAAAATTTTGTTTCTGGCATTTCACAAATTCGAAACATGTTGAAGAAACAGGGTACATCATTCCAATTTTCCCTTGGATTTGAGGAGTCTCTTATGGTGACACAGTCCTCGACAGTTGCCAGGTTGTTGGGTTCCCCTGCATCCCAGAAGCTGGAAGAGAATCATACAGAAGACTTCAAATACCAGTTGCAAGAGGCCAAGTGAACAGGTGTCCAGGCCCATAGCATTTGTGTTATTTAAGTTCATATCTTTGTTTTGGGGGGGGAGTTCCTGTTTGCTTTGTTTGGGGGCCACATCCTCTGATGCTCAGAAGTGCCCCCTGATTTTGTGCTCAGGGATCACTCCTGGCTGTGCTCAGGGGGACCATATAGGATGCTGAGGATAGAACCATATGCAAAAAAAAGCCCCACTCACTGTACTATTGCTCCGATCTCTGGCCTCATATCTTTATAAGGTAACTTTTTAATTAATTAACTATTTAAAATTAAAATTAACTTTTTAGCTAACTTTTTAAAATTAACAAAAAGTCTCCTGTTTTATTAATTATGAGAAAAATCTCAGAGAAACAAAACCATTGGCTTAGGTCTCAAGATTTGGGAACAATAAAACTGAAGTGGATTTTTTAAATTGTATTTAATTAATTAATTCTTTAAATTTTTTAAATTTTATGTAATGGATCCCCATGAGGTGCAGTTACAGACTTACAAACTTTTGTGGTTACATTTCAGTCATACAATGCTTAATACCCAATCCCTCCACCAGTGCCTATTCACCACCCAATGATCCCAGTGTGCCTCCTCCCACCCCCCACCTCATCCCCCCCCAACCCTGCCCCACTTCTGTGGCAGGGCATACCCTTTTGCTCTTTCTCTCATTTTGGGCGTTGTGACTTGCAATAGAGGAACTGAGTGGCCATCGTGTTCAGTCTATAGTCTATTTTCAGAAAGCATCTCCCAATCTGAGTAGGCCCTCCAAGTACCCTTTACTTGGTGATCCCTTCTCCATCTGAACTGCCTTTTCCCCCAGCATGTGAGGCTGGCTTTCAAACTGTGGAGCACTCCTCCTGGTGCTTATCTCTACTATTCTTGGGGGTTGGTCTCCCTTTCTGTTACTTTATATTCCACAAATGAGTGCAATCTTTCTGTGTCTGTCCCTCTCTTTCTGACTCATTTCACTCAACATGATACTTTCCAAGTTGATTGAAGTGGATTTTTCTGAGTTTCTATTTGGTCACGCTCCCTCAGGACTTTAGACCTTCTATGAGAAGATGTGCAAGGGGTTAATAACTCTAAAGGGTTCATTTCCTTCACATCCATCTTTTATTTCACATTTGGTTCCTTTACTTTACATAACCTCTTACAAGGTGGTAGGGAAGCAATGTTCCAAAGTATTCAGAGCAACTGAATTTAGCTCTTAGAAATGATTTAGACCCATGGGTCTTTGATTTTTTTGTCAAAAACTCCTAAACGGGCCTTGCTCTATGAAGTGTCATGGTTAAGAGTGGAGAGACGTTACTAAGGGGACTCCCACTTTTTTTTTTTTTTTGCTTTTTGGGTCACACCTGGCGATACACAGGTGTTACTCCTGGCTCTGCACTGAGGAATTACTTGTGGTGGTGCTCAGGGGACCATATGGGATGCTGGGAATTGAACCTGGGCCAGCCACGTGCAAGGCAAATGCCCTACCTGCTGTGCTATCACTCCAGCCTGGGACTCCCACTTTGACTTGTAATTTTAGTGATTTACTTTTCCAAATCACTGTGTTTGACTCATTCACTGAAGTTTGGGCCATAAGAATTCCACTGAATTCCACTCATTGCCACCCCTCATTTCTAATGAGTTAATATTCCAATTTATTATTTTTTATTTTCAATTTTTTTTGCAAGGGTAAGGGTTTGTATCACATCCAGTTGTGCTCAGAGGCACTCTCTCTATGCTGAGGGGGTTACTCTTGAAAGTCTTTGCAGGACCATGTGGTATAAGAGAACGAACTAGGGTTAGCCACATGCAAGGCGAACACCTTAATTTCTGAATTATCTCTCTGTCCCTCTACTCATTTTTGGTAGGATAACATTGGTTTGTCCTTTCTCCCTTGCCACGGGAAGTTTAGGTTTATAGGGTTCCACCCACCACAGTGCTCCTGAGACACTCCCATTTCTTTGCTTATCTGTAACCTCTTTCTTTGTGCTCTGCTTCCCCAACTGGTCTATCACCCTTTCCCCCTAATCAGACTCTGTTAACTTGTGAGGTCAGATCCTTCTAAGGACACTGGACTTGTGTTCATAGGTGAAATCTTTCTCTTATGTCCTTTTGCATAATTACTTCAAAGCAATGTCCTTTTTGCATAGACACAGAAAGACAGTCAATGCTATGCTTTTGTAACTTGGGAGTTAATTGACTCCGAATAATATTCACTCCTTGACATCTGCCTTCTCAACTTAACCCTCAGTTGCCCTTAGTTCCTAGCACCCCCAAAGCAGGTCCCAACAAGAGACTGGATGGGCCCAGGGCAAGCTGTGTGCTACCTTTGTAATTTTTACTTGCTATTTTCCCTTTATTCTTGAGATAGTGCTCAGAAGTGAGCGCAGAAGATATTCATGTTTCTTTTCCTTCTGATTTACATCAACTTTTCCTCCTTCTTGCTTCTAATATCACAAGGATAGCCCTGATTATCTCAGGGGAGAAGATTCTGATGACTTCCTTCAACCACAGTAGAACTTTAGCATTGCAGGTAGCCTTCAAGAAGAAAATTACCTTAGAGACTTGGTGAAAGGTGTACCATCTACCCATTTCCACTGATCTTCAACAACCCTGTCTGTCAATCCAATATAAAACTCTCTCTCTGGAGGTTTTGTGTGGTAAAGAAACTCCTGTGAAAGCAGCACACATGGAGAAAAATCAGCAAAAATCGATCATTTCAATTCTGAACAAATTTCTAAAGGTGACTGTTCTTCAGATAAAGTAGAATCTGATCGGGGCCGTAGAGATAGTACAGCAGATAGGACACTTGCCTTGAGTGCTTCTGACCTGGATTTGATCTCCGATATACTATATGCCAACCCCCCACCACCACCCCCCAGCATGACCAGGAGTAATTCCTGAGTGCAGAGCCAGGAGTAACTTCTGAGCATCACCGAGAGTGGCCCCCAAACAAAAACAAACGACAACAAAAAAAATAGAATCTGGATTAGAAAAAATATATGATGGACCTGAAATTGTTAGGCTATAGGGGATTACCCCCTGACATTTTGGGGGAGCTCTGGACTTTGGCAGAGATGATTTTGGTTATTCTAATCAATATGAAGCTATATGTTTTATATCATAATCTAAATAATTCTCTAACTAAGAAATGCCCAGTTACTCTGACTTTAATTCAACTAAATTCTTAATTATGCACTTTGGGATATTTTATAAATCTTTTTATAATATTTATTTTAATTGCTTTATTATTGTGATATATTTATGTATATATAAAACATAAACCCAATAAAAATAACCTGTCACAGAGAAGGAATGTCTCAATAACTCATTCAAAGTTTATCAGCTGCAACTTGTCGAGATAACTATCTTTGACTACAACAAAGCATTACTTTTCACCACTAAGAGGTAATAGGCAATACTTACTTGCCCTCTTCCATTTGAGAAATTGATAAACAATGGATATTGGAAAATTGTATGATTGAAACTCAATCATGTACAGTTTTGTAAATATATATATTATATATATAGTGAGTCAATCACTGTCACCACCACTGTCCTCCCGTTGTTCATCGATTTGCTCGAGCGGGCCCAGTAACGTCTCTATTGGAGACTTTTGTTGTTACTGTGTTTGGCATATCAAATACGTCATGGGGAGCTTGCCAGGCTTTGCCGTGCGGGAGAGATACTTTCAGTAGCTTGCCGGGCTCTCCGAGAGAGGCGGAGGAATTGAACTTGGGTCAGTCATGTCGGCCGCGTGCAAGGCAAACACCCTACCACTGTGCTATATAGCTCCAGCCCGTGAGTCAATCAACAAATTAAAAATAAAATAAATTCATAAACACTGATAACTCTAAAATAAGCTCTCACATATTTGTCCCCTGTGTAACTAATAGAAGTGAGTAAAGAAATTGCTTCTTTTCTTAACTTCTTCTAATAATAAAAAGTTTAAGTATTGATATACAGAAATAATATGCATGGCTTGCATTTTATGCAAGAAGATCATTTAATATAAAGTATCTATGATGAAAACTTCTGCACACAGGTATGGCTAAAAGGTCTGGATCTTATGCAGAATGTTACATTGGCACTGGAAAAAGCCACACTCCACTTACTTGCTCTTCCACACTGTTGATAACCACCAGCTGAGCGCCCATGTCTGAACAGTTTTTTGCACTTAATGCCCAGGTCAAGGTGTTAGTAGAAAAGAAATAGCAGGTGGATTGAAAATGTACCCATTTCCATGGACAGCAATGCTCGACTGAATCTGGGAGAAATGAAGGTCCTGTGAGTGAATAAGAAATATAAAATTTGAAATACAAACTGAGTAAGAAAACATTCTATGAACTCATCACTTCTAGTCATAATATAGTTCACAGTTAATAATACTGTGAACCCCTTACTTATGTCCCATATCTTATGACCTAAGACTAGGCAATTTATATGCTAATAAGAAACCAATAACTTCCTTGTTTTTTTGAGATATGATCCTTTATTTTCTAGATGTTAGGGCTGGTATGGAAACATCTAAGCGATCCATCTCAGCTATGCTACTAAAGGAAAACCCTATTATTTGTTCTTATTCTTAGACATCTGAAAGAAAGTTTGTGTTCTATCTGAACAATGCCTCAACAAGCATTTCTCATATTAATGCACCCTCAACATAACTTCCCAACTAATAGAACAGATGACCATACCTGTACCTGTACCTGTCCTCCGTTGTTCATCGATTTGCTCGAGCGGGCCCAGTAACGTCTCCATTTTGAGACTTATTGTTACTGTGTTTGGCATATTGAATACTCTCGGTAGCTTGCTGGGCTCACTGAGAGGGGTGGAGGAATCGAACCCGGCTTGGCTGGGCTGACTGCGTGCAAGGCAAATGCCCTACCACTGTGCTAAGCATGTCTCATATTAATGCACCCTCAACATAACTTCCCAACTAGTAGAACAGATGATCATAATTTCTTAGAATTAAAGCTTTAAAAATTTATTAAAAAATAAAAAGTACAATGACACCTGAATTTAATGACAAGGCAATTACAAATTAGTGAAATTAGTTACTTTTCTAGTATTACATAGAATTTGGGAAGACTTGGAACCCAATTTATGTGAGAACACAGGGAGTGTTTTCTGAGATATTTAATTTCCCTACTCTATACATCTTGATCTCCACTTCATTTGGAAGCAGGTGGTAAATGGGAAAAATTTGCAATCCTGGGGTTATACCTTTTATTTCCAGATGTACTGTTTAGATTAGGGCTGTAACAATAGCACAGCAGTAGGGCGTTTGCCTTGCATGCAGCCCACTTGGCCTACCCGACCGCCCCTGGTTTAATTCCTCCACCCCTCTCGGAGAGCCCTGCAAGCTACCAAGGGTATCTCGCCCACATGAAAAGCCTGGCAAGCTACCCGTGATGTAGTCGATATGCCAAACACAGTAACAACAAGTCTCACAATGGAGATGTTACTGGCCCTGCTCGAGTAAATCAATGAACAACGGGAGGACAGTGACAGTGACTGTTTAGATAGATATCTCAAATTCACTCCAAATGTATGTGATAATAGGGGCTGGAATGAAAGTACAGTGGGTAGGGCATTTGCTTTGCGCGTGGTCAACCTGGGTTCTATTCCTGGCATCCCATATGGTTCCTCCAGCTCTGCCAGGAGTGATTTCTGAGTGCAGAGCCAGAAGAAATCCCTGAGCATCGCTGGGTGTGACCCGCCTCCACCAAAAAAAAAGTATGTGATAATATTGCCTCACTTTTTTTTTTTTTTGCCTCCGTGCTAATTGCATTTCCAAATTTACTCCTCATCTTTCTTTTATAGCACAGGTAAAAATTTTCATTTTGTTGGGAAAAATAAAACCTAAACCCCGCCCCCTTCTTTCCTTTTGGGAATTATGGTTTGCCAAGAGAAAAAGAAAGAGAGACAGACAGACAGACAGACAGGCAGGCAGGCAGGCAGGCAGACAGAAGTGCCTGCCATAGAGATGGGGTTGTGGGGAACAGGAGGGAAACTGGGAAATATACACTGGTGAAGGAATGGGTGTTAGAACATTGTATGACTAAAACCCAATCATGAGCAACCTTGTAACTGTGTATCTCACTGATTCAATTTTTAAAATAAATTAAAAATAAAACCAAGACCTATTCTAGCTACTTTGCTTCTTCCCAAATCAACAGAGAAGCTTGAAAAGGTTGGTATGAAAATCTTGAATTTCACCTTTGAGAACTGTTATACCTGATCCATTTTTGAAGCAGGAAAACTCCATCAAGTCCTCTTGTGGCGGGAACTTTTGCTCATCACATGACTGAAAGATGCGATATGTTACTGTGTAGAGAGGGACACAGTTAATGTGACTCTTCTGATAAAAAATTCATTTTATAAAATTATCATATGATCCAGCAATTTCATGTCAAAATACTTTTCCCAGGAACATAAATTTGTAAAGATACACCTATACCTATAGTCATTACAGTGATATTTTCAAGATCTAAGATCTGAAAACAATCTATGTGCTCAATGACAGATGAGTAAGGAAGTTGTATACATATATACATATGTGTATGAAAACCCTATTATTTGTCTTAAACACCTGAAACACATATATACATATATATACACACATACACATATCATATATATTTATGTATGCATATATATAATGTGCATGTATGCATTGTATGTGCACACACACCTACAATGGAATATGACTCAGCCATTAGAAAAATAAAAACATTTTTGCTACAACATAAATGTACCAAAACATTAAAGAGGTAGTTCTACTAAGCAAATGAATCAAGAGAAAGATAAATATTGAACTCACTCACTGGTGGAATATGAAGAAACAAAACATGGGAATATCAATGTCCCTTGATAACAAACCCTGAGACCCTCAGAACTGTGGGAAGGTGGGGGCGGGGAGTGTGCTGAAAGTTTGCATTGGACTTTGGTGCAGGGATATGGGCACATTGGTGGTGGGTGTGGTATGCCAACATCATACCTCTAAAGCATATATACATTGACACTCTCGTAAACTGGTGTTATCACAATAAAAATCAGTGAAAATATAACTTAAACATCATTTTGTAAAACTGCCAATAGTCATTATGCTAGGTTCTTACTAGCTGCATTTCCTTCTTTATGGGGAGACACAAAGATTTACTTACTCAAAAGAAGAAGAAGTTCATTCCTCATAGTGTTCCCAGGTTTGACAGATGAATATACTTGATTTCAGGGAGAACAAAAACCCAGACAAAACAAATGTGTTTGTATTCTGTGTCTTCCCTCTACCCTTCCTTTCCGTAAGCAAAGGAATTTCTCATGTTTTAGACTAGCTTATAGGTCCCATTAATTATTGCGATGTAGAAGGCTAGAAGTAGCAACGGTTTGGGGGACACTGAAGACCACCACCAAAAGGGAAAATGTCCACCATGAAAAAATGTGTCAAGAGGTCACTGAAGTGTGGTAACAGTTCTATATTAATTGAGGTTTTGGACTTGTGGAATAACCTGGTAATATATTAGGGAAAACCTGAAATTAAAATACCCTACATAGGTAGAGGTAAAAAAAATGCATATATGTATACACTTATAAAAAATATTTTAATAGTGTTGAACACCTGAATTGGGAATAGAAAGAATATAGATATGCATAAGTAACGTTTTTAAGATTATGTATTTGTTACTGAAATACAAAATTGCATTGTTTTCCAACAATTAAAAAACTTGAAATTTAAAATTGCCATGTAGTTTCAATTATTTTAGATACTACGAAAGTATAAGTGAGTTGAGAAATGAGACATTTGGAATATCTTTAGTATCGCTGATGCATTAGTGAGATTTGTCAACACATACATCACACTTTGCAACATTCCACGTGACTGAAATTCATAATAAAGTTGAACATTTTATACGAGTCTTTAAAAAAAAAGAAAAAAAGAAGAGGCGCTGGAGCAATAACACAGCGGGTAGGGCATTTGCCTTTCACGTGGCAGACCCGGGTTCGATTCCCAGCATCCCATATGGGCCCCTGAGCACTGCCAGGAGTAATTCCTAAGTGCAGAGCCAGGAGTAAACCCTGTGCATCTCCAGGTGTGACCCCAAAAAAAAATGCCCTTCATGGAAGAAGAGAACCCCCTAGCAGCAAAGAATAACTTACTCTAATATTAATAGGATAGATAGAATTTGCCCTTCAGAACTCACCAACACATTTAGTGATAAAACAGGCACTGAGCAGTAGGATGGAGACCCCAGCAACAGCCCAGAAAAACACTTGGGAGGAGAAGCACTGTCTTGCTGTAGAGAAACACAAATATAGTTAATTGTCCTAAAGATAGACACAGAAAAAAACTGAGACATGGGGGTTCTCCCAAGCAGTGCTCAGGATCCCAAGGGCCACTTCTAAGGTTATTCAGCCAACCCTGCTTAAGGGGTTGAATGCTAGGATCAAAGCTGTGGTGTTCCTTTGGTCCTGTGATGATCAGGACTACCAGAGCCACCTCAGCAGTGCCAGGGAGATTGTTGGTAACACATGAAGGGGCATGTGGTACCAGGGGTCTAAACGAGGTTCCATGCATGCAGAGTATGTGCCCTAACCTATATTCTATATCCACAGCCCTGCATGAGGTTCTTACTCATCCTTACTTCCTTCCTTCCACCACCATTGTCTGTGCTGAGTAATTCTCAAACGTCAGGGTGTACTGGCATTATTTGGGGGACTTGCGAAACCACAGATTCTCAGGCCTCACCCCAAGTTAACGTTTCCATAGAGCTGGTATAGAACAAACACGTGACCTGGGGCCTGTATTTTTAGAACCACGGAAATAATCCATTACTAATCCTAAACTATTGATGGAGAAAAGTACATTTTTCCTTCACATCTAGATCGTCCCCTTTTCCTGTTTTTCTGTTTCTCCCTGCCACCTTCTCTATTTTTCTTGTCTCTCTACTATTCTCTTTTCATGCCTTTATTTTTTTATTATTATTATTATTATTATTATTATTATTAGGAGTACTGCTATTTATTCAGAGTGCCTTTATTTCTTGTTTTTTTTTCTTTTTGAGTCACACCCTGCGATGCACAGGAGTTACTCCTGGCTCATGCACTCAGGAATTGCTCCTGGTGGTGCTCGGGGGACCATATGGGATGCTAGGAATCGAACCCGGGTTGGCTGCGTGCAGAGCAAACACTCTACCCGCTGTGCTATCGCTCCAGCCCCCAGAGTGCCTTTATTTCTTAATCTCTTTGCCATAAAATTTAAATTTTAGAGATTTCTTAAATCTCTTGACAAGCATCTAGCAGTTTTCTTCCTCCTCTCAATATACACTATTATTAGTTTTTGCTGTGATTTAGATAAAGTCACAGTAGTAATACAAGGAAAACAAGTTTCCAAGAAGTCAAGAACCTTGGTCATTGGGAAGTTCTAGGAAAGGTAGAAATAGTCACCTGACAGCTTCCATGCACAGCAATCCTTCCAGTATGACATTTAGTTATCTAAATTCTCTTGAGTTTTCCTCTTCTTAATTTTCTGACTGTTTCTCCCCTTCTAACTCATCTTTACATTATTGAATGTTTTTCTATGTCCTGTCCTCCCTTATAACTTCTCTCCACTTTCCACCCAATCCACTAAAGGACTTGGACAGAAACTCAAAGAGTGGAAGCCAACAATGCTTTGTATGCTGCAACCACAGGTTCTGTCCCTGGTACCACACAGTTCCCCAGAGCACCCTAGTATGGCTCCCAAACCAAACCAAACCAAACCAAACCAAACCAAAAAAAAATAAAAGAGTCTTTAAAAAACAAAAGAGAGATAGTTGCAAGTTGTACCTGTATTTTGTGATGTAGATGACTTGAAGAAATTCATTCTTAAACTTTCTCTTCTCAGTCTCTCATTGTCTCTTTTCAGTGTTTGAGCTCTGGAGTGTTGTGTTAGTAAGAGTCGAAGAAAGTGAATCCCAAACACTTTATTTGAGGAACTTCAACAATAAGAAACAAAAAAAAAATAATAGCTTTGCTGCAGTTATTGGCACTAATCAGGGTTTCCTCTCTTGCGCAGGAGGGCAAGTGAGCTTACTTCCTCTGGCAACAACCAGAGGAAGTGATGAAATGGGATCAACACTAATAGGCTGATGCCCTGGAAATACAAGCAGTTAAAGTTAAAGTTTAGGGGCTGGAGAGATAGCAGAGTGGGTAGGGCATTTGCTTGGCAAGCGGTCAACCAGAGTTTCATCTCTGGCATCCCATCTGGTCCCCTGTTCATCACCAGAGTGGTCCTGAGCTCAGAGTCAGGAGTAACACCTGAGCATTGCCGAGTGTGGCCCCCAAACAAAACAAAGCACTGTAGCACTGCAGCACTGTCCTCCCATTGTTCATCGATTTGCTCGAGCGGGCACCAATAACGTCTCTATTGTGAGACTTGTTGTTACTGTTTTTGGCATATCGAATACGCCACAGGTAGCTTGTCAGGCTTTGCCATGCGGCAGGATACTCTCGGTAGTTTGCCGGGCTCTCCGAGGAGGCAGAGGAATCGAACCCGGGTTGGCCTCATGCAAGCCAAATGCCCTATCCACTGTGCTATCGCTCCAGCCCAACATAAGGTAAAGGTAAAGGTAAAGGCCCTCCCGTTGATCATCGATTTGCTCGAGCGGGCCCAGTAACGTCTCCATTGGAGACTTTGTTGTTACTGTGTTTGGCATATCGAATACGTCATGGGGAGCTTGCCAGGCTCTGCTGTGCGGGCGAGATACTCTAGGTAGCTTGCCGGGCTCTCCAAGAGGGGCAGAGGAATCGAACTCGGGTCAGCCATGTTGGCCGCGTGTAAGGCAAACGCCCTACCGCTGTGCTATCGCTCCAGCCCTACATAACAAAAATAAATAAAATCATAATTTAATTTGACTGAAAACAATTGGCCTACTTCCTTTCAGTCTAATTCATCCCTCAAGTTGCCCTTGACATCGTGGAAACTACCTCTGCACTCCAACTTTCATTCTTAACCTGTACCATGCAGCATCTGTTAACTAACTATGAGACAAGCTCCAAATCCTCCCAGCATTGAGTCCAGAGCTGGGCACTAAATCAACGTTCTCAGACTGTGAGCATGCAGGGTTTCAGGTACAGAAACTTCTGAGTTCTGCTTGGGCCAGTTGAGTAATCCAGCTACATCAGATTAGTAGGAGGAAAGAGAAAATTTTATTACATATATGTGGTGAATGGACATGACGTAGATCCTAAAGAAATAAGGGAAGCAAAACTAGGGTATATCTAGAGATGAAGAACAGGGTAGGTGCTTGGGGTTTCAACCAAGAGTGGAGGAGGACACTCATGGTGAGGACAGGATGACTCACAAACAGTTGGTGCTCTGTAATCAGATGTCTGTCTTGCCATATAGAGAAGTTTATGTAATAGGAAAGTTATTACATAACTTTAAGTCTCACTTAAAAATATTTTTGTGGGGCTGAAGCAATAGCACAGCGGGTAGGGTGTTTGCCTTGCACACAGCGGACACCGGTTTGATTCCCAGCATCCCATATGGTCCCCCAAGCACCACCAGGAATAATTCCTGAATGCATGAGCCAGGAGTAACCCCTGTGCATCACCAAGTGTGATCCAAAAAGCACTGTCACTGCCATTGTCCTCCCGTAGTTCATCAATTTGCTCAAGCGGGCCTAGTAACATTGTGAGACTTGTTGGTACTGTGCTTGGCATATTGAATACATCATGGGGAGCTTGCCAGGCTTTGTCATGTGGGCGAGATACTCTCAGTAGCTTGCCGGGCTCTCCAAGAGGGGCGGAGGAATTGAAGGTAGAGGAATCAAACTCAGGTTGGCCCGGTTGGCCACATGCAAGGCAAACACCCTACCAGCTGTGCTATTGCTCCAGCCCAACCCAAAAAGCAAAAAAAAAAAAAAAAAAAAAAAAAAGTTTGCAATTCTGGGTGTTTCCCATGGTTTTGATTCTTCTAAATAATGAAAGGAATGATAACCATTTCTCATAAATCGACAGAGCCTCAGTTGACATCAGTTTCATTTTTTTTTCTTTTTGGGTCACACCCGGCGATGCACAGGTGTGACTCCTGCCTCATGCACTCAGGAATTACTCCTGGCAGTGCTGAGGGACCATATGGGATGCTGGGAATCGAACCCGGGTTGGTTGCGTGCAAGACAAATGCCCTACCCACTGTGCTATCTCTCCAGCCCTTATATCAGTTTTAAATAATCCACCTAACAAAGTATGCCTTGGGAAAGTCCAGACACAGCATTTTTGTTTTGTTTTCATTTGGGACCACACCTGGCAGTGCTCCTGGCTACACATTCAGGATTCACTTCTGATGGTGCTCAGGAGGCCATGTGGGATGCCAGGGGTTGGACTCAGGTCAGCTGCATGCAAGGAAAGTGCCTTACCCACTGTACTATCTCTCCAGCTCACTAGTCACAGCATCTTGAAGGAGGGCTAACCTTCAGGACATTAGTGAAGTGAAATTCTTTGCATCTTTTTATGAGGAATTTTTTTTCTAACGTTTGAAACTTTATTTAAACACCAAGGTTTGCAAAGCTGTTCATAATACAGATGTTTCATTCAGTGATCCTACACCATCTCAAAGGAACCTTTTAATTGTTGTGGCATATTTGCCAGTTTCTTCTGCAATCTCTATCTTACAGTTAAATGGATTTATTAAAAAATGCATACAAACTATAGGTATGTTATGATAAAATATCGCAAGGAGAGCAATAGCACAGCTGGTAGGGTGTTTGCCTTACAAGCGGCCAACATGGCCGACCCGAGTTCGAATCCTCTGCCCCTCTCAGAGAGTTCGGCAAGCTACCGAGAGTATCTCACTCACATGGCAAAGTGTGGCAAGCTCCCCATGACGTATTCAATATGCCAAACACAGTAACAATAAATCTCACAATGGAGACATTACTGGGCCTGCTCGAGCAAATCGATAAACAACGGGAGGACAGTGCTTCACAGTGCTTTAATGATTTTAATCAACAAATGATTTTGACCAGAAGAGTGAGTGAATATAAATTATTAAATGATAGTTCATAATGGCTATAGCAAATTATTTATTATGATCAATCAATAACAAAATGCTTATAAAATATTGTTCATTAGTATCACTATCACTGTCATCCCATTAAAGTAAGTAAAGGCCCTCCCGTTGTTCATCGATTTGCTCGAGCGGGCCCAGTAACGTCTCCTTTGGAGATTTTGTTGTTACTGTGTTTGGCATATCGAATACGTCATGGGGAGCTTGCCAGGCTCTGCCATGCAGGCAAGATACTCTCGGTAGCTTGCTGGGCTCTCCGAGGGGGGCGGAGGAATCAAACTCGGGTCGGTCATGTTGGCTGCGTGCAAGGCAAATGCCCTACCGCTGTGCTATCGCTCCAGCCAACATGGCCGACCCAAGTCATCCCATTATTCATCATTTTACTCAAGCAGGCGCCAGTAAGCTCTCATTCATTACAGCCCTGAGATTTTAGCAGCCTCTCCTTACTTGTATTTCCCAGTGCTTCTGTATTGGAGGCTCTTTCAGGGTCAGGGGAATGAGGCCCGATATTGTTACTGTTTTTGCCATATCAAATACACCACATATAACTTGCCAGGCTGCCCGTGCAGGCGGGATACTCTTGGTAGCTTGCTGGGCTCTCTGAGAGGGATGGAGAATACAAGCAAGTATGTGAAAACCAAATACATGTATGCTGCTTTAGGTACATCAGTGGGCTAGACTATAAGAGGTCACTTAATCACTTAATCACTTAACTTCCCGTTAGTCGTCGATTTGCTCGAGCGGGCGCCAGTAACGTCTCCATTTGTCCCTGTCGCGTGCTAGTGTAGCCCAATGGCATCTCTTCGCTCCGGGAACATGGAGGGCCTCAAACCGATCGTTCATGATCTTGACAAAGAAGTCTGACCATCTGGTAGGTGGGCGGCCACGCGGTCTCTTGACATCCCGTGGAATCCAATCAGTAACAGCTCTAGTCCAACGGTCGTCTCTAAATCTCATTACGTGACCAGCCCATCTGATTTTCGACACCTTGGCAAATGAGACAGCGTCCCTGATCCTTGATCGTCGACGGATGTCAGAACTCCGGATTCGTTCTCTCATTTGAGTGAAACGTGATATTCCAAGCATAGCTCTTTCTATTCTTCTTTGGGAGACCTGAATGGCGTTCTCATCTTGTTTGCGTAGGGCCCAGGTCTCTGAGGCATATGTTAATGCAGGAAGAACAGTGGAATCAAAGAGATGTGCCCGGAGCCGGAGGTTCTTCGTCCTCTTAGCTATTTCTTCGACGTTCTTGAAGGCGTTCCAAGCCGCTCTCTTCCTCCTGCGCAGCTCGGGTGCCAGGTCATTTCTCATGTTGACCTCTCGACCTAGGTACACATAGCTGTTGCATTCGGAGATGGTCGTTCCATTGAGAGCGAATGGGGCGTCAGGAACAAGGCTGTTTCTCATAAACATTGTCTTCGTAAGATTCAGCTGTAGTCCTACCTTTCCACACTCATGGTCAAAGTCGGCCAGCATTTGTGCCGCTTGGCTGATGTTTGGTGTTATTAAAACAATGTCATCAGCAAAGCGGAGGTGGTGTAGTTGCCGACCATCTATCTTCACTCCCACTCCTTCCCATTCCAGTCGTCGCATGATGTTCTCGAGGGTGGCACTGAAGAGTTTTGGTGAAATGGTATCACCCTGCCGCACCCCTCTCTTGACATCAACGATCACTTCTTTGTAGAATGGTGAGATCCTGGTAGTGAATCCGCAATACAGCTCACGGAGGATCCTGATGTATTGGGCTTGAATGCCCTGATTGGCTAGGGCTTCAATGACCGCTTCCGTCTCAACAGAATCAAAGGCCTTCTTTAAATCAATGAACGTTAAGCAGAGCGGCATCTTGAACTCCCGAGAAACCTCAATGAGCTTGGTTATCGTGTGGATATGGTCGATGGTGCTGAATCCTTTGCGGAACCCTGCTTGCTCACATGGTTGTCCTTCATCTAGTGTTCTGCCAATCCTATTCAGGATGACTCGAGTGAACAACTTGTAGATGACAGACAATAGGCAGATCGGGCGATAGTTGCCAATGTCATGGATGTCTCCCTTCTTGAACAGTAGTACGGTCCTGCTGGTTTTCCATTGAGATGGAACCTTGCATTCAGACAGGTAGCGAGTGAAGAGCCGAGCCAGTGTATTGATGAGTACTGACGGCAGGTTCTTCAGGTGTTCAGGTCTGACCTTGTCTGGGCCGGGTGCTGTTTGCTTCTTTACTGACGAAATGGCGTGTCGGATTTCGGAAGGGAGAACATTGGGAACGACATACCCATCCTGTGGAATTTGGTATGTCGGCAAGTGGACATGGCTATCGAAGAGATTTGAGTAGAAGTCATGGATAATCTTCTCCATTGCCGTTCTGGAGGATGTGATGGATCCATCAGGACGTCGGAGGGCAGTCATCTTGGTCTTATAGTTGGCGAAGGACAGGCGGGCGTTACGAATACTTTTCCCGGCTTCTGCCGCATCTACCAGTACTTCTGCTCTTCTCTCTTTGAGGTCTTCCTTGATCGCATCTCTGCACTGCTTTGCGAGCTCGGACGTTAGCTTGCGGTTGCCTGAGGCATGCGCCAAACCACGCTGGCGAATTAGCTCAAGAGTTTTCGAAGATAGGCGACTTTTTGTGGCTATCTCTCTCTTGGCGTTCCTCGCACATTCATGGAGGTGCTGAACCAGTCGATCGTATTCCTCGTCAATGTTGTCAACAATGGCATCTTCCCATGTTGCCGCAATAGTACCAAAGAGTTCCCAGTTGGTGGTCGTTCTGGGAGTTCTCTTTTTGAACTTTGCAGCCCTTTCTCCCCGCTCTGTGAAGTAGAATTTTGCACGAAGGAGACGGTGGTCCGATCCCGTTCGAAATTTTGGGACAACAGCGACATCAGTCAGGCAAAACCGTCGATTGAATATGATGTGGTCTATTTCGTTGTGGAATCGTCCACCGGGAGACTCCCATGTCCATCGTTTAGATTCTGCCTTCTGGAACTGTGAGTTACCATGAATGGTCTTGGTCGACATGATGAACTCAGACAGTCTCTCACCCTGTTCGTTCCATTCTAGGCCATGGGTTCCGATGTGAAGTTCTTCAGCTGATCTTCTCGGTCCTATCTTGGCAAAATCTCAAGGCCGACCTAGGCTGCCACAACGAAGGAAGACAAAAATGATCGTCTGTACTTTCAATGCACGTACGCTAGCATCAGATGCATCCATCGAGGACCTGATGGTACAAGCGCGAATGATCAAGTACGACATCATTGGTCTGACCGAGACAAGAAGGCACGAATCTCACCATGCCGTTTTCGGCACTGGAGAAGAATTGTTCCTCGGAACATGCGATAAAAGAGGTGTTGGAGGCGTTGGTGTCCTTGTCAACACAAACTTGGCCAAGAGCATTGATTCATTCGAATGCCTAACAACCCGAATCGGACGTTTACATTTGAATAGATGTGGCTCACTGCCTGCAGTTTCTATCTTCGTTGTCTACGCACCAACATCTCATTATGATGAAAGAGAAATCGAGAAGTTCTACATGGAGCTAGAGAAGTTCTATAAAGAAGACCACACCTTCTACAAGATCATTGTGGGTGATTTTTATAAGAGGTCATGTGATCGCAAATGCGGCCGTGCACTCCAGGAAATATTGTTTCAGTCTCTTCCGGGAATTTTGTTTTATAGTCTCTGAATCTGGGCCATTGATGAGATCCAGAGACTATAAAAAAAAGCTCCTAGAAGAGAGCAATGCAGAATCCCCTGCTCCCATGCCAGGCTGTCTTCACCAGGGACCCTTGGAGGCGGGTGGGTTGAGTTTCCCTCCCCGTCCCAAGCAAAACCCCAGAAACTGGAAACCTCCAGAACACAGCCCCAGCCACTCTCAAAGCCACGTGCTCAGAGGAGCCTCACGCATGAAGGAACCGGTAGAGGAACCCAGGTATGGGGAACCCATGACTGAGATCTCCAAGCCTGCTCAGATCAGGACTGGGCCTCCTTCACCCAGATCCCCCATCTTCCAGTAGCTAGACAGTTACACCCACCAACTGTAGTGTAACTCCATCAACGGCCAAGATCCAGAGACTATAAAACCAAGCTCCCGGAAGCGAACAACACAGAGTCTCCTGCCCCTACACCTGGTTGTCCTCACCCGGGTCCCTTGGAGGGGAGCGGGTTGAGTTTTCCTCTCCGTCCCGAGCACAGCCCCAGAAGCTGAAGACCTCCGGGACCCAGTCACAGCCATGCTGAGACCACTCTCCACATGCTCGGCCAGCCTCAAGCATGAAGGAACCGGTAGAGGAACCCAGGTATGCAGAACCCGTGACTGAGATCTCCAAGCCTGCTCTGATCAGGACTGGGCCTCCTCCACCCAGGTCTCCCATCTTCCAGTAGTTACACCCACCAATTGCTGTGTATCCCATCAACGGCCAACGTTCAGAGACTATAAAACCAAGCTCCCAGAAGCTCGTGGCCGCATTCACGGCCACACAACCTCTTATCGTCTAGTTCTCACTTTCAGAGAACCTGGAAGGCTACTGAGAGTATCCTGCCCACATATATGCCTGACTGGGAACACCTGTAAAGGTGATTAGAGGCTGCCCCAAAAGCCTCCATCCCTCTCGGAGAGCCCGGAAAGCTACTGAGAGTATCTCCCCCACATGGCAGAGCCTGGAAAGCTATCCGTGGTGTATTCAATGTGCCAAAAACAGTAACAATGATGGTCCTCATTCCCTTGACCCTGAAAGAGCCCCCAATATGCCATCAGGCTACACTAGCACATGACAGGGACGAATGGAGATGTTACTGGCGTCCGCTCGAGCAAATCAATGAACAATGGGTTGATAGTGATAGTGATAGTGATCACTTTCCCAAGTTATAAAAGTGATATTTTTATAATTAAAGGTGGGAGATTGTGACTTGTAGTCTCCATGTCCTTCAGTTACACTTAATTGTTTCTTATTCTTTAGGGACTTTCTCAAGCTTGTGGAAATAGATTTAGTTCATCTATTTTTATGAAATTTAGAACAAACCATATATAATTTTATATTTTGAAAAAAATACTTTAGTTTTTGTGCCACTCCTGTCTGTGTTCAGGGCTTACTCCTTGCTCTGCACTCAGGATCACTCCTGGCAGGCTCAAGGGACCATATGGGTTGCCCTGGGTTGAACCTGGGTTGACCACATACAAGGCAAACCATATATGACAACCACTTCGACAAGCACTCCTCTTTGACAAGCACCCTCCTTCCCTCCCTCCCTCCCTCCCTCCCTCTCTCCTTTCTTTCCTTCCTTCCTTCCTTCCTCCCTCCTTCCCTCCCTCCCTCCCTCCCTTCCTCCCTCCCTCCCTTCCTCCCTCCCTTCCTTCCTTCTTTCCTTCCTTCCCTCCTTCCCTCTTTTCTTCGCTGCTTCCCTTCTTCCTTCATTCCTTCCTTCTTTCCCTCCCTCCTTTCCTCCTTCCTTCTTTCCTTTTCTCCTTCCTTCCCTCCTTCCCTCTATCCCTCTTTCCTTCCGTGCTTCCCTTCTTCCTTCCTTCCTTCCTTCCTTCCTTCCTTCCTTCCTTCCTTCCTTCTTTCCCTCCTTCCTCCCTCCTTCCCTCTATCCCTCCCTCCCTCCTTCCTTCCTTCCTTCCTTCCTTCTTTCCCTCCTTCCTCCCTCCTTCCCTCTATCCCTCCCTCCCTCCTTCCATCCTTCCTTCCTTCTTTCCCTCCTTCTTCCCTCCTTCCCTCCCTCCCTCCTTCCTTCCTTTCTTCCTCCTCCTCCCTCTCTCTTTTTCCTCTTTTCTCTCTTCCTTTCTCTCTCTTTCTTTTTTTTCTTTCTTTTCTGCACTGTGGTTTACAACACTATTACAACAGCATTTTTCACACGTGACCCATCTCCACATCTTCCATTAGAATGACTACTTCCTATCACTATTGTCACCATATCCTCTTCCCTTCCTTTGCTCACTTCCTTCCCCTGTGGTCTATTTCCTGCTGATGACCAGTTTTCACCTTTTGTTGCTTTGGGACATTTGTTATTTCCCTTCCATATTTCTTTGTATCCTGCATATAAAAGAAATCATTAGATGTCTGTCCCTCTCCTTGTAACTAACTTGATCCAGCATGATACTCTCCAGATTGATTCACACGGCAGCAAATCGCATTTCCTCTTACAGCCAAATAGTACTCCATTGTGTCTAAGTACCATAGTTTCTTTTGTCATCTGTTCTTGGAGACTTGGGTTGCTTCCAGATTTTGAGCATTGTAAATAGTGCTGCAAGTGCAAATGTCTTTTCTGAATATTACTTTTGGGTCCTTGGGGTAGATGCCAAGAAGTAGAACTGCTGGGTCCATATGTAATCTCATTTCTTAGTTTTTTGGGAAGTGGCCAATGTTGTTTTTCAAAAAGACTGGATTAGTTTACATTCCTACCATCAATGAATGAGAGTCCCTTTTCCCCCATATTCATGCCAGCACGGGTTGCTTTTGTGAGTTTGATTTTGATTTACATTTCTCTGATGTGATTCGTGTTTGGTGATGCAGAGCATTTATTTCATGTGCCTTTTGGCTACTTGTACATCTTTTTTGAGGAAGTTTCTGCGCCTCTTCTCATCTCACTTTTTGAAGTGAATATGCATTGTTTTATTTTCAAAATTAATTCCTCATTGTATAAGAGTTAATTATGACAAACTATGAAAACGTGATCTGAATTAATCCTACTACTTAGTATAAAAATTAGGCATATTGGCTTGCTCTTCTGTACTATTGACATACTTTCATAGCTTCTATCTCTGGAGAAGTACTGGCTAAAGCATAGGTATCCGTCATTTTCCCTTGAGTAATTGTTAGCTTGCTTCTTAAAATGGCTTCATCTCATTTTTTCATAATAAGAGTGTCTCTTTTTTTTAATCTAATACCTGTTCCAGGACTTTTTAATTTATTATTTATTTATTTATTTTATTAGTGAAACACCATGAGGTACAGTTGTAGACTTACAAATTTTTGTGCTTGGGTTTCAGTTATACAATGATCAAGTACCCATCCCTCCACAAGCACCCATCCTCCACCACCACGGGTCCCAACACCCCTCCAAATCCCCATCCCCCCCATCCCACCCTGCCTCTGTAGCAGGGCATTCCCCCTTGTTCTTGCTCTTCTTTTGGGTCCTGTCCTCACCTCATTTTTGATGGATATTTTTTCTTATAAAGTATTACCAGTGCTCTATATATCTTTTTAATTTTATTTTTATAAGACTGTTCACAATAATTTATTACATTCAGTATTTCAACACCAACCCCACAACCATTATTTCCAATTTTCCCAACCACCACCCAAGCCTGTCCCAATAGCAGTCCCTAAATAATTTATTTTGTGTTGTTTGTTATAATTTGCTAAAAATGATCAAAAAAGTTTTCCTTAGAAGAAAGGGAAAGCACTATTGCTTTGACTGAACGTTTTCGCCCTTCCCCATTCATGTGTTGAAACCTTAGCCCCTCATGTGTGTGGTTTTGGTTTTTCGACCACAACTGGCGATGCTCAGAAGTAACTCCCGGCTTTGCATTCAGAAATTACTCCTGGTGGTGCTCGGCGGATCATATGGGATGAGGAGGGTAGAAATGAAATCTTTTTCTTTCTTTTCAATTTTTATGTGGGCACAGTGGTCGTCAATACTGTTAATAACAGCTGTTCAGGCATACAATGGTCAACACCACATTGACCACCAGAGGTCAGTGTCCCTCCACCAATGTCTAGATTTTTTTCTCACCATCTACCCACTGCGCAAACTCAGTTCTGTAGCAGCTTCTGGGGGGCGGGGGGGGGGGGGGGGGGGGGGGGGGGGGAGTTGTTATCACTGACAATTTGCTATTGTCTTTCTGTATTTCTTTATAGTCTAGATGAGACATTATTCTCTTTTCTTTTTTTTTTATTAGTGAAACACCATGAGGTACAGTTGTAGATTTACAAATTTTTGTGCTTGTGTTTCGATTATACAATGATCAGATACCCATCCCTCCACCAGTGCCTATTTTCCACCACCATGGATAATATCCCCCCCACCCCCCATCCCTCCATCCCCCTCTGCCTCTGTGGCAGGGCAATCCCTTGTGTTCTCTCTCCATTATTCTCTTTTCACCTGCCTCTGACCTAACGCAGTATGCTCCCCTCTAGATCACACAGCAGAGAATTGCATGATTTTATCTTTTCTTATCGCTGAGTGTATTCTGATGCGTATATATATATATACATATATATATATCACTTCTTTGTTCACTTAGTCTTGGTCGCCTGGACTGTTCCAAAATCTTGGCGATTTTAAATAGTTATGTCTATGAACACTGGACTGGGATCAATATTCCCTTCTTAATTTATTCGTGTAAGATGTCTCAGATATATATATCTCATATATAGATATAAATATATAGATACATAGATATATATACCTCGATATATACACGTTAGAACATATTGCATTGGGAAAGAAGAATGTATCAGCATTAATTACCCATGTCACCCTCCCAAGATCATACAGATTAAATATAGAGAAGGGGGGCTGGAGCAATAGCACAGCAGGTAGGGCGTTTGCCTTGCATGAGGCCGACCTGGGTTCGATTCCCAGCACCCCATATGGTCCCCTAAGCACCGCCAGGAGTGATTCCTGAGTGCAGAGCCAGGAGTAACCCCTGAGCATCAGCTGGGTGTGACCCAAAAAGCAAAAATAAAGAAATTAAATAAATAAATAAATAAATATAGAGGAGGCATATATATATAGAGAGAGAGAGAGAGAGAGAGAGAAAGAGAGAGAGAGAGGAGGCAAGAGATCTCTTCTGTAGGAGAAAGGAATTGGTCTTGGTGACTATTCAGCTTTCCCAGCATTGCCAGACACTTAAACTATTTCCCTTCTTCAGTACCCAGAGTCCTAAATCAGGACTTCCATGACTGGGCAGAAGGAATAAATGAGGAGAATTAGAAAGAGGAATTTCCAAATATCAGAGTCGTTGAACGTATGTGGTTCATATTGATGGTATTCTGGATGCCCGCCCAAAGCTGCCCAGAAACTTGGGGAAAACCTGAACTAAGGATCTCCCATTTGGCTTGTGGATATTCCCAGCATCTCAAGTGTCAACCCCTTTCTACTCCCCACTGTGCAAATAGTAGTTGGTAAGCATTGCACACACTTCTACAGTTGGGAGTGATCTGGGATTGAAACGAAGCATGCGCAGAATATCAGGCTCTATGGCAAAGGAGAAACCACATTGTAACCATTAAAAAGTTAATTCAAGGGGCTGGAGAGATAGCACAGCCGGTAGGGTGTTTGCCTTGCATGCAGCCGACCCGGGTTTGATTCCCAGCGTCCCATAGGGTCCCCTGAGCACCGCCAGGAGTAACTCCTGAGTGCAGAGCCAGGAGTAACCCCTGATCGCCAGATGTGACACAAAAAAAGCAAAAAAAAAAAAAAAAGGTAATTCAAAAAAACCTGAATAAATAAAGATATTCTGCATTCAGGCTAATCCTAAATAATTTCATCCAAACTACATCAGCTATGAACCTATTTTCACATAAAGGTCACATTCACAAGTACTGTTTTTGTTTTGTTTTGTTTTGTTTTGGAGGGGTCACACCCGGTGATGCTCAGGGGTTACTCCTGGCTCTGCACTCAGGTGTTACTCCTGGCGGTGTTTGGGGGACCATATAGGATGCTGCGAATCGAACCCAGGTCGGCCACACGTGTACAAGGCAAATGCCCGACCCGCTGTACTATCGCTCTAGCCTGTCACAAGTACTGCTTTGTATTCGGTTGGCTGGTTCCCCCCCCCCTTTGATCTTAGGGTCACACCCCGTGACGCTCAGAAGTAACTCCTGGTTTTGCACTCAGGTGTTACTCCTGGCGGTGCTCTGGGGACCACATGGGATGCCAGAGGTTGAACCCGGTCAGCAACACACGTACAAGGCAAACACCCTACCCGCTATGCTATTGCTCCAGCCCCTCACAAGTACTGTGTTTTGTAAAGGGTTACAACTTATATTCTGAGTGAATACAATTGAACCCATAGTATATTTCTATTCACTTACCTATTCACAAATATTCATTATTTCCTAATCTTTTATTTGGTTTTGTTTTGGGGCCACACCTGTCTGTGCTCAAGGCTTACTCCTGACTCTGCTCCCAGGAATCACTCCTTGTGAGATTAGATTGTTTTATGGGGTTCCAGGGATTGAACCTGAGTTGGTCATGTGCAAGGCAAATGCCCAACCTGCTGTACTACCCCCTAATTTTAATAACTACTAAAAGCTAAGTGCACTGTAGTTGTGAAAAAGGATATCTTCTTTGCTTCATTCAGGTTTTAAGTTAAAGGAAAATATAAGTAGCACTAAAACATCTATTTCGTTCATTTTTCTTTAATTCTTTTTGTACAGTCTGCTGGCTTTTGTCTTTCCCCCTCTTTTTTCTAGTTCTTTTATGTATAAGCTTAGAATATTCTCAGTTCTGTGGATACTCTCACCATCAGCTTTCCTGGTATATAGAATATTGTGAGGCTTCTCAGCCACCATAATCATAGATCAACTCTTTATGATAAATCTCTTTGTTAGAGACAGATCTAGAATACTATGGCAACACACAGAAGGACAACTGGTTAATGACAAAGAAAAGTACTTTATATGATTTATGAGCAGTACACATATTGAGAATAAACACAAAGTATGTGTTTGGGAAAATCAGATAATATTCTAAACATTTCAAAATGAGCAAAAGGGAACTCTTAAGGAATGAACTGAATTTAAGAAGCAAATTAACTTGGTTTTTTTTTTTTCTTTTTGGGTCACATCTGGAGATGCACAGGGGTTACTCCTGGCTCTGCACTCAGGATTTACTCCTGGTGGTGCTCAGGGGACCATCAGGGAAATGGGATGCTGGAAATTGAACCTGGATTGGCCGTGTGCAAGGCAAATGCCCTACCCACTGTGCTATCATCCCAGTCCCAAATTAACTTGTTTTAAGATAAAATTTCCAACAGTATTTAGAGTTAAACCAAGAGAAATTTAAATCTATTTTAATGGTATTCATCTTTTAAAATATTTCATTACTAAATTTACCTCAGAAGAGAACAAAGTTTCATAAGAAAAAAAAAGTTTTATAAGATATGCATGTAAAATAACATCTTCTAGAGGGATAAAAATGAGAGAAAATCAGTGTAATCGACTAGTTTCCCAGGATATGCCAAGCAATCAGAACATGCAGTGCAAAATCTCAGTGGGAGGCCATTCTCATTATTGACAATCATTTTGTGAAGTTAAAAAAAATTATTAAAGTACCATGACTTACAAAATTATGCATAATTGAGTTTTTTAGACACTCCGTGTTCTAGTACCAGTCCAACCACCAGTGTCAGCTTCCCTCTACCAGTTAGCCCAGGTTCCCTCCAAGCCCCCAGCCTGATATTTTAATTTTTTGTTTTTTTGCCCCCGCACCTGGCCATCCTCGCTGGGGCCCCTTGGAGGGGAGCGGGTTGAGTTTCCCTCCCCGCCCCGACCAGGGCTCCGGCAGCCGAAGACCTCCAGAACCAGCCACCACCATGCTGAGACCACTCTCCACACACATGAAAGTACCAGCAGAGGAACAAAGGCATGCGGGTCCCGGGCCTGAGATCTCCAAGTCTACTCAGATCGGGGCTAAGCATCCTCCACCCAGATCCTCCAAATTCTGGTAGGCGGGGGTCACACCCACCAACTGGCCCCCTGGCGCCATGTAATCCCATCAACGGCCAAGACTCAGAGACTATAAAACCCAGCTCCTAGAAGTGCGGGGGGTTCAGAGCTATCTCATTCTGACTTTGGACAACCTGGCACACTACCGAATGTAACCTGGTCCACACGGCAGAGCCTGGCAAACTCCCCGTGGCACATCCAATATGCCAAATACCAGTAACAATGCTTGGTCTGATTCTCCTAACTCTAAAAGAGCCTTGAATATGGCACTTTTTAAAAAAAATCTCAGGGCTAGGACGAAGGAGACGTTATTGGGGCCTGCTCGAGGCAATCGACGAATAACAGGATGGTCGTGATCATGATCGTTTTTGGGGGGTCACACCCAGCAATGCTATGCACTCAGGAATTATTCCTGGTGTTGCTCAGGGATGCCGGGAATCGAACCTGGCTCAGCTGTGTACAAGGCAAACCCCTCCCTAATGTACTACTCTACTGGTCTCTTGACAGGCAGATTTTAAAGCTTGATTGTTGTAGTTTGGATCTCATATGGTTTGGATATTTAACTATATGACTCCTCTCTATGACTGATGTACCTAAGACCCTGAACCCACTGCCCCTATTCTTACTGCCTGCCTTTTCTGAATCCCTACCCCCTTGGTTTCTTTTTCTTTTCTTTTCTTTTTCTTTTTTTTTGCTTTTTGGGTCACACCCAGAGATGCACAGGGGTTCCTCCTGGCTTTGCACTCAGAAATTACTCCTGGCGGTGCTCAGGGGACCACATGGGATGCTGGGAATTGAACCTGGGTCAGCCACATGCAAGGCAAATGCCCTACCAGCTGTACTATCACTCCAGCCCCCACTCTTAGTTTCTTTCCGTCTCTGTCCTTACCCCCAATTTACTAAGATCAGTGATGATCTAGGCACCCCCCCCATTTGATACCTTGCATTCCCTTGTCCAGTTATTCTATTACCAGAGATAAGTGGGATCATTCTTTTATTGTCCTCCTTCTAGCTTACTTTACTTAACATGATATAACATATAATAATGGATTGTTATATACTTTTTTTAAATTTATTTATTTATTGAATCGCTGTGAGAAAAGTTACAAAGCTTTCAGGTTTAGGTCTCGGTCATGCAAATATCAATCACATTTCCCTTTACCAATACTTATTTTTCACCACAAAGAACCCCAATAAACCCCCACCCCCACCCCCCCAATGCCTGTGGGGCAGATGAATTCTAGTTAACACTCTATCTACTTTGACTAGCTTCATTGTTTCGATAAAAGTTGCACCATTATTATTTAGAGTTTACCCCCTCCCCAAATCAGCCATGCTGAAAAAGCATTGTGAAATGGTTTGCTTTCTACAGCTGGGTTCAAGAATTAAATGAAGTCGTGTGGCCGCTATTGTGGCCGCACGGTTTTGGATTTCTGCTATTTTACTTATTAACCCTGGAAGTATTTCTACTGAAAGTCAGATAATTAAGAGATTGGTTTCTGTGCTCTGGAGTCATGGCCGTGCCGGAGAGCCGCTCCTGGGGGGCAACTGGTGACCTCAGTAGGGCGTGAAGGACGGGCCAGAACGGACCCCCCCCCCCCGCCCGTCCCATGAGGTTTCAGTCGCGCCCCCACCCCCGGCTCATACCTCCTCTCCACAAGGCTCCCATGCGGCTGTCATCTTTCTTTCCAGAGGGGAGAGCTGGATTGTTATATACTTTTAAGAGTTACAACTCTATACAAATTTTTCTTTTGGTTGACCCCAAAGCAAATTTTATTAGAAAATGAAAAAAAGAGGAGGGGAGAGAATGGGAGGTAAGGTGGAAGGAAGGGAAGCAATAATTCTACACATTTACATAACAAAAAGTTACAAACTTCTTGCCACAATAGGTGTTTTGAATCTCATACATAAGTATTTGTACAAAACCATAATTTTGCTAAATATTGTTCCTAAGTGTTATCATAATAGAGAGGAAAGACGAAAACATTATTATTTTCTATTGAAAATTGGCCATTATTGTAAATACTGGTGATGTGATAAGGACATAGAAAAATTTTATTTCAGACTTTGAAAATAAATAGATGCCACAAAAAGAAAAATGCAGGAAGTGAGGAAGAAACTGTTCTGGGGTTGGTGCAGTAATATAAGGGTACTGCCTTGTATATGGCTGACCTCAGTTTAATACCAGGAACCACATGATCTCTTGAGCCCTGCCAGGGTATCACAGAGAGGATCTCTGCATCCTTACTAAGAATCACCAGGAGAGTGCTTCGACCCCCTGAGCACTACTTGGGAGACCCTCCCCTTCCAAATAAAGAAAAGGTAAAGGTAAAAGGTAAAGGCACTCCCGTTGATCGTCGATTTGCTCGAGCGGGCCCAGTAACGTCTCCATTGGAGACTTTTGTTGTTACTGTGTCTGGCATATCGAATACTCTCGGTAGCTTGCCGGGCTCTCCGAGAGGGGCGGAGGAATCTAACTCGGGTCGGCCATGCTGGCCGCGTGTAAGGCGAACGCCCTACCCGCTGTGCTATCGCTCCAGCCCAAATAAAGAAATGAAAAGCAATACCAGTAGGACAGCAGCGATAGTACAATGGGCAGGGCATTTGCCTTGCACGCGACAGACCTGGGTTCAGTCACCGGCAACCCATATGGTTCCCCGAGCACCGCCAGGAGTGATTCCTTGAGTGCAGAGCCAGGAGTAACCCCTGAGCATTGCCGGTGTGACCCAAAGAGCTAAAAAAAAAAAAGTAACAGTAAGTAATCTGAAGTTCATCTACCTTTTAGGAGATTAATATTTGTTTTAAGTAATTAAAAATCAAACTGTTTTAATAACTTGTTTTCTACTAAAATGAGGTCAAAATCATAATGTTCTGCTATATGAATATTTGTATCTCTCACAAGAACGACCACAGGTCTCTTAACCAGAAGTTTCACCATCATTGCAATTTTGATGTTCTCTTCAGATAATTTATAGTTAATCACTTATAGTTAATTCTTTACATGCATCAAAAGTGTCCTATTGCATATTTGGGATTTCTTTTCATTGCTACACAAAATCGAATAGCCCAGCCTAACTACAGCTAATGGTCTGAACCACATGGCATTAAATCCTTTTTAAAAATTCTTACTTCAACTTTTTAACTTTAATAATATGTTACATAATAGATATATTTTGTAATTTGTCTTTAGGCAAACTTTTACTCTCTTTGGATTCACTCTGCCGTGATCTAAGCAGGAACCTTGTATGAAATTATGTCTATAAAATTTCCTTCAAACATTGCTCTATTAGATCATTGTTATAGTGGTGATTATCTTCTTGCCATTCAGTTCACAATTTCTTTTTGATTTTCTATTGAATAATGAGTAAACCACAAGAGTATTTGCTTAATTACCAAGGGCTTCAGTGTTTTCTATATTCCATTTGTTATTAATTTTGACTTAATTAGCTAATCAGCTTAATTTTTAGCTTCATTAGGTAGATAATTAGCTCAATGTTTAATTCATTGATAAGCGTCTGTCTGAATCATTTAAATCCTTTGAAATTTTAGGGCGTATTTGTTCTATGATAAGCTCTATGGTCTACTTAAGTGAATCTTTAGGGTGTATATAAAAATGTGTTCTATGGTTGTTGGATACAATATTTTTAGTTGAGATGTAATTTGTATTATTACTATACATCAATGGGCTGGAGCAATAGCACAGCGGGTAGGGCGGCTGCCTTGCACGCGGATGACTCAGGTTCAATTCCTCCACCCCTCTCAGAGAGCCCGGCAAGCTACCGAGCGTATCTTGCCCGCACAGCAAAGCCTGGTAAACTACCTGTGATGTATTCAATATGCCAAAAATAGTAACAACAAGTCTCACGATTTGTTGTGAGACGTGAGACGTTAGTGGTGTCCGCTTGTCCAAATCAATGAACAATGGGAGGACAGTGACAGTGACAGTGACTATACATCAATATATATTGTGTTGCTCTTTTGCTTTGGGGGACATCCAGGGGTGATCATGTCTTACTCTTGGCTCTGTGCTCAGGGATTATTCCTGGTGGGATTTCAGGGACCATAGCAGTGCACCTGGTTTGGCTGCTGGCAAGGCAAGTGCCTTACCCACTGTACTATCTCTCTGTAATATATATATATCTTTAAAAAAACATTTATATATAAACATTTAAAAAAACCATGCCTCCAATGTAGCATATTGACAACTTACTTAGTTCATTCCATTCAAATTTTCTGTAATAGCAGTTATATATAAAATGAAATAGATATAATATGTTTTTGTACATGTTGATATTTGATGTGTATCCAGCTTCTGAAAAAAATTTGTTCAAGTTATCTATTCTCTTTCTTTTGTTTTGTGAATTTTTTCACTTTTTCATTTTGAAATTACAAAACGTGTAAGGATTTTGACTTGTCACAAACTTTGTCATGATCTCTTTGTGAATTATGATAGTAAAACATACCAAGGAGGATTTCTTAGTGAATAGAAATTAATTTCTCAAGGCTTTGAAAGCTGAAAAGTCTAGCTCGGGTTCTATGCCAGGTAGGTTTTGTTCTAAGACCTCGTCTCCCTTGCTGTGCACTTGCTTTGTGTTATGGGGACTTCTTTCCCTTTGCATTAAGACATCACTGTCACTGTCACTGTCCTCTCGTTGTTCATCGATTAGCTCGAGCAGGCCCAATAACATTGTGAGACTTGTTGTTACTGTGTGTGGCATATCAAATACATCATGGGTAGCTTTCCAGGCTTTGCCATGAGGGCGGAATACTCTCAGTAGCTTGCCGGGCTCTCCGAGAGGGGCAGAGGAATCGAACTCAGGTCGCCCAGTTGGCCGCATTCAAGGCTAATGCCCTACCTACTGTGCTATCACTCTAGCCCATTAAGACATCAGCCCTATTAAAATAAGTTCTCACCTCTATGATCTTATTTAGCAATTATCATCTTTTCTATCCCATACGCAGTCACCTGAGGTGGGTACAGCGGGTGTGGCATTGGCCTTGCATGCTGCTAACCTGGGTTCCACCCTCAGCATCCTATATGATCCGCTGAGCATTGCCAGGAGTCATTCCTGAATGCAAAGCTGGGAGTAACTTCTGAGCATCCCCAGTCGTGGTCGTAAAACCAAAACCACACACATGAGAGGCTTAGGTTTTAACACATGGACGAGCGGAGGATGCAAACATGCAAACAGTCAAAACAATGGTGCTTTCCTTTATTCTAAGGAAAACTTTTTTGATCATTTTTAGCGAATTATTCATAATAAGCAATACAAAATAAATTATTTAGGGTCTGTTAGTGGGGCTAGCTTAGGTGGTGGTGGTAAAATTGGAAATAATGGGGGTGGGAGGGTGTAATAGTGGTGGGAATGGTGTTGGAATATTGAATGTAACGAATCATTGTGAACACCTTTATAAAAATAAAATATATTTTTTTAAAAATACGATGGTGCTTGGGCTGGAGCGAGAGCACAGCAGTAGGGCGTTTGCCTTGCACGCAGCCAACATGGCCGACCTAAGTTCGATTCCTCCGCCCCTCCTGGAGAGCCCGGGCAAGCTACCGAAAGTATCTCGCCCACACGGCAGAGCCTGGCAAGCTACCCGTGACGTACTCGATATGCCAAACACAGTAACAACAAAAGTCTCCAATGGAGACATTACTGGGTCCACTCGAGTAAATCAATGAACAATGGGAGGACAGCGACAGTGACGATGGTGCTTTATAAACCTCTTGCCTGAGGTCTGTCTTCTCTGTTTAACCACATGGTTGGCTGTTCATCCTTTCTTAATGTATAGCATTCTACCTTTCTATATTCCACTCTTCAGACATGCCTATTCAGGGGGCCAGGGAGGATTTAGGTCACCACTGACAGTGTTCAGGGGATATGCTTGGCTCTGTGCTCAGAGGTCACTTCTGGCAGTGCTCATAGGACCATGCAGTGCTGGGGATTGAGGCATGCCATTTTGTTTTGTGGGCCACACCCACAGTGCTCAGGGGTAATTCCTGGTTCTGCACTCAAGGATCACTCCTGCAGGGTTCAAGTGACTTAATAGACTGCTGGGGATCAAACCTGGGTTGGCTGCATGCAAGGCAAGTGCCCTACCTGCTGTACTGTGGCTCCAGGCTGAGAAATGTCTTTAATCAATGTAGGCTAGACAGTAGGCTAAAATATATTTCCATCAATTTTGGAAAACTTGATCTATAAATTGAAATATTGAATCCATTTAATCAGTAGGAAATGATCTTAAGTATATGTTATATAGTTACAGCTAGTATTGCACTCTATATTAATGAACTTTCATGTGCATTCCTTAATGATTTTTTGCCATCATTTGAGTTAATATGTTAATTATATTAATTATATACAAATATAGTAATATATTAATTATATTATAATTAATATATTAATTAATATATGTTAATTAATATATTAATATATTGACCTATTCGTATATTAATTATATATTAATTAATATATATTAATATATTAACCCATTTGTCTTCCTTTTGACCCTTTTCAATGACTAGTTTTGCATTCTTTTATTATTCTTTCACGGTGACTCTAAAAATTACTACAAACATATGACGCTGTTTTTTACTTTTTAAAAAATTGTATTAAAGCACCATGATTTCCAATTTTTCATAGTTGAGCTTCAGACAGACGTTTTTCCAGCTCCAATTCCATCACCAATGTTTCCTGGTTCCCAGTCCCACTCACCCTGCAGCGTGCATCTTGGTACCTTTTAAAGTTTGGTTGTTCAAGTTTGGGTCTCATGATCTCAGTGAGATGTGGACACTGTGGTTTGGATATTTAGCTCTCCATACCATTCCTTTTTAGTATATGTGCTGCCAGCGTGGAGCGATAGCACAGCGGGTAAGGTGTTTGCCTTGCACACGGCCGACCAGGGTTCGATTCCTCCATCCCTCTCGGAGAGCCCAGCAAGCTACCTAGAGTATCCTGCCCGCATGGCAGAGCCTGGCAAGCTCCCCGTGGCTTATTTGATATGCCAAAAGCAGTAACAAGTCTCACAATGGAGACGTTACTGGTGCCCGCTGGAGCAAATCGATGAACAACGGGAGGACAGTGTAACAGTGCTACCACTCCTTTACACCACAGATGGACCTGGATACCTGTATCATCCTGCGGTATGTAGACCTGGGAGCAAGGATCTGATTCCACCTATAGATCCATAATCAGGAGACACAGACTACCAAAAATGGCATTTTTAAATGCCTTTTTAAAAAATTTTTATTAGTGAGACACCATGAGGTACAGTTGTAGACTTACAAATTTTTGTGCTTGGGTTTCAATTATACAATGTTCAAACACCCATTCCTCCACCAGTGCCCATTTTCCACCACCACGGGTCCCAGTATCCCTCCCATGCCCCCATCCCCCCCATCCCACCCTGCCTCTGTGTCAGGGTATTCCCTTTTGTTCTCTCTCTCCTTTTGGGTGCTGTGGTTTGCAAAAGAGGCATTGAGGGGCAATCATGTTTGGTCTATAGTCTACTTTCAGCATGCTTCTCCCATCCTGGGAGGATCCTCCCAACACCCTTTATTTGGTGCTCCCGTCTCTATCTGAGCTCCCTTTTCCCCTAGCATGTGTGGGTGGCTCCAAGCCATGGAGCAAAATTCCTGGTACTAATCTTGGCCTAAATGCCATTTTTTAATTGCATTAAAAATAAAAAACCTTTATTTAAATACCATGGTTTACAAAGTTGCTCATATTACAGGTGTTTCAGGCATTCAGTGTTCCAACAACAATCCCACCACCAATGTGACCTTCCCTCCACCAATGTTCCCAGTTTAACATCTAATGCCCAAACCTGCCCTCTCCAAAAGCACAAAATAATTTACTTTATATTGCTTGGTACAGGCAGAATCTCCTGCCCCCACACCAGGCTGTCTTCACCGGGGCCCCTCAGAGGGGAGCGGGTTGAGTTTCCCTCCCCACCCCAAGCAGAACCCTGGCAGCCGGAAACCTCCAGAACCCAGCCACAGCCATGCTCAAGGCCACTCTCCACAGGCTCGGACAAGCCTCACGCATAAAGGAACCAGCAGAGGAACCCAGGTATGCGGGATTATGGCTGAGATCTCCAAGCCTGCTATGATCGGGGCTGGACCTCCTCCACCCAGACCCTCAGTTTTCCAGTAGCTTGTCAGTCAATACCCACAAACTGTCCCTGGCGCCATGTAATCTCATCAACAGCCAAGATCCAGAGATTATAAAACAAAGATTTTATAACAAAGATTATAAAACAGAGATTATAAAACAAAGCTCCTGGGAGAGAGTGATTTTTTTTTTTCCTCTCGGAGAGCCCGGCTAGGTGAGGTTTCTTGGGAGTTCAAGATGCCGCTCTGCTTAACGTTCATTGATTTAAAGAAGGCCTTTGATTCTGTTGAGACGGAAGCGGTCATTGAAGCCCTAGCCAATCAGGGCATTCAAGCCCAATACATCAGGATCCTCCGTGAGCTGTATTGCGGATTCACTACCAGGATCTCACCATTCTACAAAGAAGTGATCGTTGATGTCAAGAGAGGGGTGCGGCAGGGTGATACCATTTCACCGAAACTCTTCAGTGCCACCCTCGAGAACATCATGCGACGACTGGAATGGGAAGGAATGGGAGTGAAGATAGATGGTCGGCAACTACACCACCTCCGCTTTGCTGATGACATTGTTTTAATAACACCAAACATCAGCCAAGCGGCACAAATGCTGGCCGACTTTGACCGTGAGTGTGGAAAGGTAGGACTACAGCTGAATCTTACGAAGACAATGTTTATGAGAAACAGCCTTGTTCCTGACGCCCCATTCGCTCTCAATGGAACGACCATCTCCGAATGCAACAGCTATGTCTACCTAGGTCGAGAGGTCAACATGACAAATGACCTGGCACCCGAGCTGCGCAGGAGGAAGAGAGCGGCTTGGAACGCTTTCAAGAACGTCAAAGAAATAGCTAAGAGGACGAAGAACCTCCGGCTCCGGGCACATCTCTTTGATTCCACTGTTCTTCCTGCATTAACATATGCCTCAGAGACCTGGGCCCTACGCAAACAAGATGAGAACGCCATTCAGGTCTCCCAAAGAAGAATTTAAAGAGCTATGTTTGCCAAGGTGTCGAAAATCAGATGGGCTGGTCACGTAATGAGATTTAAAGACGACCGTTGGACTAGAGCTGTTACTGATTGGATTCCACGGGATGTCAAGAGACCGCGTGGCCGCCCACCTACCAGATGGTCAGACTTCTTTGTCAAGATCATGAATGATCGGTTTGAGGCCCTCCATGTTCCCGGAGCAAAGAGATGCCATTGGGCTACACTAGCACGCGACAGGGACAAATGGAGACGTTACTGGCGCCCGCTCGAGCAAATCGACGACTAACGGGAAGTTAAGTGATTAAGTGATTAAGTGGAGAGCCCGGCAAGCTACCGAGAGTATCCTGCCCACACAGCAAGCTACCCGGGGCATATTCAATATACCAAAACAGTAACAATAACAGGCCTCATTCCCATCACCCTGAAGGAGCCTCCAATATGGCAGTTTGGGGAAGGATGAGTAAAGAGAGGCTGCTAAAATCTCAGTACTGGGACGAATAGAGACGTTACTAGCACCCACTCGAGCAAATCAATGAACAACGGAATGACAGTGATACGGTGATACAGTGCTTGGTACAACAACGTGGCAAATGAAATTATTGAAAAATAGTTCAGTAAGAAAATAATTTATGAAGATTGTTATATCTCATGGGCTGGAGCAATAGCACAGCAGTAGGGCATTTGCCTTGGACGCAGCCAACATGGCCAACCCGAGTTCGATTCCTTCGCCCCTCTCGGAGAGCCCGGCAAGCTACCGAGAGTTTCTCACCCACACGGCAGAGCCTGGCAAGCTACCTGTCATGTATTCGATATGCCAAACACAGTAACAACAAAGTCTCCAATGGAGACGTTACTGGGCCCGCTCAAGCAAATCGATGAACAACGGGAGGACAGTGGTGACAATGGTTATATCTCACCACAATGCTGTTTGTAAAATCAGCATTTTATTGTGAGTTTATTGAGAGTTTATTGTGCAGTCTGGTGTTAGTCAAACCTTCTGTGTTATTTTTTTCACTCACTGAGCTCAGAGGGCTTCTAGACAACTTTCCACATCTAATTTTCTGTGCTCTTACTGGGTTGTCAGTATTGTGGAATTTAGAGGTGGCTGCACTTGTGGCCACACGCTCCAGGAGCCGTGGAGCTGGGATGATTCAGTGGTTTGGCCTTTCTTGGAGATTAGTCATGAAGCTATGAAGTGGGACCATTTATATGCCAGAGGATATCAGGTGTTGATGGGGATGTTGACCCTTCAGCAGGGACAGAAGCTCAGCCAGCCCCCATTCTTAAAAGGTTCCTGAGTTCTCATCCTGAAAACCAGTATGATTGGAAGTTTCTCTTCCCAGCATTTTTTTTTATATATTCCATTCTCACAGTTGTAAGCGATATCTCAATTTCATCTTGACTTGGACTTTTCTTATTATAGTAAGTGATGCTGAGCATTTCTATGTGCCTGTTAAGCCATTCACTACTCTTCCTCAGAGAGCTGCCTGTTCCTTTCCTTTCCCCATTTTTTTTTTTTTTTTGCTTTTTGGGTCACACCCGGCGATGCATAGGGATTATTCCTGGCTCATGCACTCAGGAACCACTCCTGGCGGTTCTCGGGGGAACACACGGGTTGCTAGGAATCGAACCTGGGTCAGCCGCGTGCAAGGCAAACGCCCTACCCGCTGTGCTATCACTCCAGCCCCCACCTTTCCCCATTTTTAATGGGTGTTTTGGGATTCTTTTCAGCTGATCTTCGGGAGTGCTTAGGGTAGGGCATTTGCCTTGCACGCGGCCGACTGGGTTCAATTCCCAGCATCCCATATGGTCCCCCAAGCACCACCAGGAGTAATTCCTGAGAGCAGAGCCAGGAGTAAACCCTGAGCATCGTTAGGTGTGACCCAAAAAGCAAAATAAAGAAATAAATAAATAATAAGCCAAACCGTAAGACAGTACCATATGATTTCACTTATATGTGGTATAAAATGCAAAGAAACAGATAAGCTAAATTTAAGCTTCCTGAAACCACTTATAAAACCAAGTTATTACTATAAGAAAAAAAGGGAAGGAAAGGGATGCTGGTCTAGAAGTAAGTATAAATCAGAATACTATGATATTTCATGGTTATTTTAAATAAAATATATCCACAGCAATGACAGAAGCCAGTTTCAGCCTGAGGTTCGTTCTTTAAGAGAAAATATTTTTTCCTCTTGGATTTTATTTTAAAAATTAAGTCTTCCGAGTGATGCTTGGAACCCCGGGTGTCACTCCTGGAATATCATGTCTGGCACTTGACGCTTGGCAGGACCAGATGATTTAATGCTGGAAGCACACCAGTGCCACCTGCTGGTCTGTGCAAGGACGTGCAATGCCAGGGATCAAAAGTGGAGCCTTCTCACACATGCACGGATAACCCTGGGAGTTATATTCCTCACCCATCGCCTGCTATTTCTTTTTTCTTTTTTAGAGTTTATGTCTGCTTTGATTCTTTCTTATTTCATTATACCCCTAAGTGAACCCAGGAGGGTATTTTTGTTTATCTTCCTTTAGAATCGCTGAATTTCTTGAATCTATTATTAATTTATTTCAGGCATGTGGTGTGTGTGTGTGTGTGTGTGTGTGTGTGTGTGTGTGTGTGTTCACGTGCACACGCGCGCATGTGTGTGTGTCTATTTTGGGGTGGGAGGGGAGGTTGTTCTTAATTTTTTTCTAATACAAAAATTTATTCTATACGAGTTTGGCTCTTTTCTGCTTCTGAAACTCCAAGTGATATATTTCATACCATTTTCACAGTATCCAACATGCATCAGATGTTTCTGCTTTTCATTCCTTCCTCCCTCCCTCCCTCCCTCCCTTCCTTCCTTCCTTCCTTCCTTCCTGGATATTAACCTTAAGTGTTTTAGACTTCATATATTGGAAATAAATTTTGGAATATATTTCTTACTTTGTTTATCCAAATAACTGCATAACTGTGTATATTCAGAAGAAGTAAACTTAACTGTTTAATTTGTACTAGCAGCAAGGGAAAGAAAAAAGCAATACAGATGAATTTCTCAGTATAACCACTAGACAGAGTGTCTCATTGAGTTAATCCCCCAAAAGAATTACCTCCATCAAAATGCTTTACTCTGCAAATGATCACTCACACCTATGTGCAGTTCTGCATCTTGGACCTCCTCAGATTCTCTACAGTATGCAGTTTGGTTCTAAATAAACTGCCATTTAACAACAGTCCGTGGTCCTAGTCTCTTTGTCCCTCCAGGGAGGCAGTTCTTGGCCACCAAATGCATCGTACAAGGGGCCCCCAATACACACTTTCCTCTTCCTTCTCTCTTCCTTCATTCCTTCTTTTCTTCCTTCCTTCCTTCCTTCCTTATTTTCTTTCTTTTTCTCTTTCCCTCTCTTTCCCTCTTTCTTTCTCTTTCTTCCTTTCCTTCCTCCCTCCCTCCCTTTCTCCTTCCTTCCTTTTTCCTTCCTTCCTTCCTTCATTCCTTCCTTCCTTCCTTCCTGTCTCTCCCCCTCCACTGATCATTTTTTAATATTTTCTAATGGCATGACTTCCAGTTAACTTTATTGTCTTTTAGTGTGTCCAATTTGTTATTTCCTTTAAAATATTTCCATTTATCCTGGGGATGGGGGTGGGGCAAGTTGTTAACATGAATAGTTTTGCTTGGTATAACTCACTTTAATTTGTCTAAGAAACAGCCATTGAGTTCATATGAAGACTGTGCTCTTTTAGTATTAGAATTTCAATTTCTCTAGGGAAATGTTTTCTATTCCTCCCCTCTTTTCTTCTATTTATTTAACTATCTTGTTTACTTTAAAATACTTGTGTGTCAACCCCATTGTCTCAATCACCTAGCGTTACCTGTGTTTATTGAACTTTTAAGTTATTGCTTTCAGTCATATGGTGATGCTGAATTTATGGTTTTAGTTTAGTGACAACTATTTTGCAGAAAAATTAAAGAAGATTCATATGATATTTCTTTCCTCTTGTAGATAAAGTTGAGTGAGGTAGGATTACTTTAATCCTACAATGCTGCTGTGTTGAGTGCAGGTTCTGTTTTTGCTAAGAATCAGTCTATCTCTACCAATTCTCTTCTAGCAAGACAATCCGCCAACAGCTTTCACCTGGGAGCTCAGTGTGTACTCCAGAGACCTCCTAGGCAGGCTCCAAAATTCAATCTTTGTCTTCTTAATATATTCAAAAATAACAAAACTATATTTTACACTTTGATTGTGTTTTTGCTTGCTTGCTTTTGAGCCATACCTGGCTCTGTTCAGGGCTTACTCCTGGTTCTCTGACCAGGGACCACTCCTGGAGGTGCTCAAATGACCATGTGGGGTGCTGGGGATTGAACAGGAGTCGGTCATGTGCAAGGCAAGCATCTTAGCCCCTGTTCAACCTCTTCAATCGCCCCTTTCTAATTTTGAAAGGTTTCTAGTTTAATTGATTATATCTTGTTTTGGCAAGGTTCAAAGTTGACCAGTATTAAGGGCCAGGCTTCCATAGTTGGAAGCCTGCCTCATGAGCTGGGAGAGAAGGCAGCTGGAGTAGAGAAGGGATCACTAAGTCAAGGATGGTTGGAGAGATCATTCGGGATGGGAGATGTGTGCTGAAAGTAGATAAAGGACCAACGTGATAGCCTTTCAGTATCTATATTGCAAACCATAATGCCCAAAGTAGAGAGAGATTATGAGGGGCTGGAGAGATAGCACAGCGGGTAAGGCGTCTGCCTTACAAACAGCCAACATGGCCGACCCGAGTTCGATTCCTCTGCCCCTCTCGGAGAGCCCGGCAAGCTACCGAGAGTATTCGATATGCCAGACACAGTAACAACAAAGTCTCCAATGGAGACGTTACTGGGCCCGCTCGAGCAAATCGACGATCAACGGGAGGGCCTTTACCTGTTTGTCATAGAGGCAGGGGGAGGGTTGGGATGGGAGAGGGGATATTTTGGGGACATTGGTGGTGGAAAATGTGCACTGGTGGAGGGATGGGTGTTAGACAATTGTGTGACTGAAATTCAAACATTAAAGCTTTGTATGTAACTATCTCACAGTGATTCAAGTTAAAAAAAAAAAGTAAAACAATAGCAATAACAACAACAACAACAACAAAATTAATCAGTGTTTCAGGGGGTGGGGGAGGATTTGTAGATAAAACAACGGCAAAAAAAAAAAAGAAACAAACCCTGGGGCCTCTAATCTCAAAACTGTGGTTACTAGAAGCGCGCGGCCGTGTGACATCTTATCATCTCATTCCTACTTTGGACAAACTGGCAGGCTACCAAATGTAACCTGCCCACACGGCAGAGTCTGGCAAACTCCCCGTGGTGTACCCAATATGCCAAATACCAGTAACAATGATGGTTCTCATTCTCCTAACCCTGAAAAAGCCTTGAATATGGCACTTTTTAAAAATATCTCAGGGCTAGGACGAAGAAGACGTTACTGGGGTCCGCTTGAGTCAATCGACGAACAACAGGATGGTCGTGATCATCATGGAGAGATAGTATAGCGGTGCATGCCTTTTCTGTGGACCACTAAGTTTTGATCCTCGGTATCCCACATGGTCCCCTGAGCACAACCAGGGGTGATTCCTGAATGCAGACCTGTGATTTTCAAAGAAAAGTTGCATGGGCATGTGGGCACCCGAGCGTTCAGTGACCGAGAGCCCCCTCCCCAGGCCAGTCCAGCGATGATGAACATATAAAGGACAAGGGAACAGAGAAACTGGGCCAGGGTACCAGACTGGTTGGTAGTCAGTTTACTTCTCTCTCCTCTCCTACAAAGTCCAATCTCTCCCTTACAGCATAATCGTAGTCATAGGTTTGCTTGTAGTTCCAGTCATCATAATTCCATCATCATAGTCTCCTCATAGATCTCAAAGTCCTCTCTTTAGTTATATCTTCTTCCTCATGTCCACTCATCGTAGTCTCATAGTCCTCTACTTCCAGTCATTGTCTTCATCTAGTTTTCTTTCTAGTCCTTGACTTTTGTCATAGTCCTCGTATTCTTCTTTTTTTTTTCTTTTTGGGTCACACCCAGACATGCACAGGGGTTACTCCTGGCTTTGCACTCAGGAATTACTCCTGGTGATGCTCAGGGGACTATATGAGATGCTGGGAATCGAATCCAGGTCAGCCACGTGCAAGGCAAACACCCTACCCTCTGTGCTATTGCTCCAGCCCAGTCCTCGTATTCTTGTCCTCAAAGTCCCAAAGTCTCCAAAGTTGGGAGCTAGAGAGATAGCACAGCAGGTAGGGCATTTGCCATGCTCGCAACTGACCTGGGTTCAATTCCCAGCATCCTATATGGTCCCCTGAGCACTGCCAGGAGTAACTCCTGAGTGCAGAGCCAGGAGTAACCCCTGTGCATTGCCGGGTGTGACCCAAAAACCAAAATCTCCAAAGTCTCAGTTCTCATTCTCTTTCTAATTGTTGACTTTCTAGTCCCTTCTGGCCCCTAACAGCATAGTTATATAGAAATCATGAACAGTGGAGAAAAACAAAGGTGGTGTTGAACATTATCATAACAACAAACAGATGTAAAGCCACTACTTCAGGGGAAGTTCTAGGCAATTAACTCGAGGACAAAAATCTCATCTCATGCATGCTGAGAGTAGACTATAGACGAACATGATTGCCATTCAATGCCTCTTTTGAAAACCACAGCATCCAAAAGGAGAGAGAGAACAAAAGGGAATTCCCTGACACAGAGGCAGGATGGGATGGGGGGATGGGTTGGGGGTGGGATACTGGGATCAGTGGTGGTGGAAAATGGGCATTGGTGGAGGGATGGGTGTTCGATCATTGTATAACTGAAACCCAATCACAAAAATTTGTAAGTCTACAACTGTACCTCATGGTGTTTCACTAATCAAAATTTTTAAAAATTAAAAATAAATAAATTATATGATCACAACAAATGAAAAAAAAATCTCATCTCAGGGTTCAAGACTCCAGATTACTAGGAGATCTGCTAAGGTCAGGATTCCATCCAGGGTTTATTGCTTTCTCCTTTCCTCTGCTAGTAATCCATTTAAAGAAACATATTAAATTTACTTCTTATAATATTTCTAGTCATTTTGTATGAACACAGTAAGAGATATATTAAGCTTAAAGGTTGGCTCTTCCTCGGGACATCTCGCTATATATTTCAGACTGCTTATACTGCCATATACTTCAGACCAGGTTAGTCTTTCCTAACTCCAACAGGGTCCTTATTCAGTTACTGCTTTTTGGTTCATGACAGAGTTTGTTCCATGATCATGCTCTTAACTTATTATTCTTATAGTGCTTAGCTTGTCTCCTTTTAATGCCAAGATAGCTTGCAGCTTGCCCTGGGTCCACCCAGTCCCTTTGTCAGGACCCTGTTTTTGGAATGCTATGAACAACTGAGGTTTAAGACTAGTAAATATGGATGCCCAGAATTAAATGTTATTTTGGCGTCAATTAACTCCTATGTTACAAAGCATAGCATGAACTGTCTTCCTGTGTCTATACAAAAAGGACACTGCTAAACAAGCAAATGGTATAAAGGAAAGAGAAAGCAATATAGAATTATTGGTGCTTGATTGAATTGGGTGTGTCTCAGGGGCACTGTTGTGGAAGTAACTCAAAAAAACATTAAGTTCCCTTCAGGAGAAGCAAAGACAACCCAATGTTATCCTACACAGAGCCATGAAGAACCCCTGAGTATTGTCAGGTACGGACCACAAACAAAACAAAACAAACACTCCAAAATAGAGAATAAATGATTTGGCAGCAATCTGGAATCACAAGAGGGCACTGTTAGTCCAGGGAAAAAAAAACTCGATACAGCAAAGAACTATACAGAACATTGGGATTAGTGAGAAATCTCAAAAGCTAGACTAGACGCTTGGCATTCATTAAGTACCGTGTGACCTCCAACCAAGCCTCACCTACACCCTACTCCTGTTTTTTCCTCCCCTGAAACTGCCAGCCCTGGGTAACACAGCATCCCATGTGCCCCAGAGACTCCAGAACACTGCTGGGGAACCACTACCCACTCTCCACCACCCCCACACTCAAATGTTTTAAATAAAACAATTAGAAAATTGTTTCCCCTTTATTTAACTTTTTAAAATTTTCTCATCATTCATTTTATAGATTTTTATTAAATTGCACAGCACCAACAGTGTTTAAAGAATTATTTAGCCCATTATAGTCAGACAATAAATGTATATTGACTTAGTGAATCATTCAGTGAATTCAAAACCATATGAATTTGTAAATATTGAGTAAATGTTAAATTTTTTGTTGGCAGGGCACACCTTGCAGTGCTCAAGGATTACTCTTGGCTCTGTGCTCAGGGATCCCTCCTGGTGGTGTATGTTGGGGGACCATATGTGGTGCCAGGGATTGAACCTGAGTCAGCCACATGCCATGCAAGGCAAGCACCTTCTCCACTGTTCTATCTCTCCAGTCCCAGCAAATGTTAAGAATCTCTTAGTTGAGTCATGAATATAGATAAGTGATTGCTTGTCTTGCAACCACTTAGCTATATTCATGATAAGAGACCCTGAGTTTGATCTCTGGAAACATTGTCTCTCTCCCACCAACCAATCCCCACCGCCACCCACCAAAATAAAGATGATGTACAAAATTCAGATTTCCAAGCTCCTGTTTCCTTAAGCAGCTACAAAAATGCTCCTATTAACATACAATAGCTGGGGCTAGAGTGATAGCATAGCAGATAGGGCGTTTGCCTTGCACGCGGCCAACCCAGGTTCGATTCCCAGCATCCCATATGGTCCCCCAAGCACCACCAGAAGCTAATAACTTAGTGCATGAACCAGGAGTGACCCCTGTGAATTGTCAGGTGTGACCCAAAAAGCAAAAAAAAGAAAAAAGAAAAAAAAACATACAACAGCAGAGATGTTAATGAAGTTCTTTTTTTTGTACTGAATCACTGTGAGCTACAATTACAAAGCTTTCATATTTGAGTTTCAGTCATACAATGATCGAACACCCATCCTTCCACCAGTGCACATTTTCCACCACCAATGTCCCCAGTATTCCCCCTCATCCCAACCCTCCCCCTGCCTATATGACAGACAATTTCCCCCATACTTTCTCTCTCTACTTTTGAACATTATGGTTTGCAATATAGATACTGAGAGGTTATCACATTTAGTCCTTTATCTAAATCTCATCACATATCTCCCATCCTGAACGATCCCTCCAGCCATTCTTGACTTAAGTGATCCCTTCTCTATCCCAGCTGCCTTCTCCCACAGCTCATGAGGGAGGCTTCTGACTATGGAGCAATATTCCTGGACCTTGTGTCTACTGTCCTTGGGTGTCAGTCTAATGTTATGTTATTTTATATTCCACAAATGAGTGCAGTCCTTCTATGTCTGCCTCTCTCTTTCTGACTCATTTCACTTAGCATGATACTCCCTATGACCATCCACTGATAAGCAAATTTCATGACTTCATCTTTCCTAACAGTTGCATAATATTCCACTGTGTAGATGTACCAAAGTTTCTTTAACCAGTCGTCTGTTCTCAGGCACTCGGTTGTTTCCAGATTCTGGTTATTGTGAACACTGCTACAATGAACATACAGGTGCAGGTGTCATTTCTACTGTGCTTTTTGCATCCTCAGGATATATTCCCATAAGTGGCATTGCTGGGTCATATAGAAGTTCAATTTTCAGGGTTTTTTTGTCAAATGTTTATATAACATAATAGCCTAGCTGTTAAATCATTATTTCATTGGATTTTTCAATTAAAATTCAAATTACATCATTCATCATCATCACTTCTTTCCTCATCAACAGCATGTCTCTGTAGGAACCATTTTCCAACCTTCCAGTCTTCGCCTTCAGACTAACCTCCACAAAAGCTATGGTGATTCTTTTTTTTTCATGTTCTATTGGTTTTATTTATTTATTTATTTATTTATTATTTTTTATTAGTGAGACACCATGAGGTACAGTTGTAGAGTTACAAATTTTTGTGCTTGGGTTTCAATTATACAATGATCAAATACCCATTCCTCCACCAGTGCCCATTTCCCACCACCATGGATCCCAGTATCCCTCCCACCCACCCCCATCCCCCATCCCACCCTGCCTCTGTTGCAGGGCATACCCTTTTGTTCTCTCTCTCCTTTTTGGTGTTGTGGTTTGCAAAAGAGGCATTGAGTGGCAATCATGTTTGGTCTATAGTCTACTTTCAGCATGCTTCTCCCATCCTGGGAGGATCCTCCCAACACCCTTTATTTGGTGCTCCCTTCTCTACCTGAGCTCCCTTTTCCCCTAGCATGTGTAGCTGGCCTCCAAGCCATGGAGCAAAATTCCTGGTACTAATCTCGGCCATTCTTGGGTGATAGTCTCCTATTTTGTTACTTGGGTAGGGCGTTTGCCTGGCATGCAGCCAACATGTCGGACCCAAGTTCGATTCCTCCGTCCCTCTCAGAGAGCCCTGCAAGCTACCGAGAGTATCTCACCCGCAGGGCAAAGCCTGGCAAGCTACCTGTGACTATTCAATATGCCAAACACAGTAACAACAAAGTCTCACGATGGAGACGTTACTGTGCCCGCTCAAGCAAATCAATGAACAACGGGAGGACCTTGACCGTGATGTTCCCCAGATGAATGCGAATGCCCATATTGTTGTTGGACCAGTCATTATTCCAAAAGTGAAAGAGAGTCCCTTTCTCCCCACATCCGCACCAGCATTGGTTGTTCTTGTTCTTTTTGATGTGTGCCAGTCTCTATGGTGTGAGATAATATCTCATTGTTGTTTTGATTTGCATCTCCCTGATTATTAGCGATGTAAAGTATTTTTTCATGTGCCTTTTTGCCATTTGTATTTCTTTTTTGAAGAAGCTTCTGTTCATTTCAGTGAAGCTATTTCTTGACAACAAAGGTGTTGATGAACTTGTGAAGAAAGTGACCTCTTAGGAGAGGGTAATCCAACTCCATAGAACTCCATTGATTCTCTCAGAGAGGTTTCTGGCCAAAAAAAAAAAAACCATCAAGTTCATTCTGGCAGGAAGAATTCATGAATATCAAAGATGAAGGCGCAGCCTTCACTACTGCCCTCACTACTCAGGTTTGCATTCCCAGGTGCACCTAACAAGTTGGGAGGTGGGGCACATTTTATAGCCATTCAGATCAATTTTCTAAATGTCCCTATACCTGATTCTGTGGAGTCCCAAAGGAAGAACTTTGTTAGAAACTTGTTTTCCTGTTCACTTTTAGTGTGAGACTAAGTACACTGAGTATGGACATGTCCATGCTGCCATCATGGAGGGTGGCCAAATTGGGCAAATAAAAAGTTCATGATGCCCCATTGACTGGAAATGCTTCTCTATTCCTTACATCTAGATTGAGGCAACACTATAGAAGGTAGTGTGATGGTAGGGTTACCGGAAGTGACCGTTGGATTTGAATTCGAAATTTGAATTGGAAATTCACATTTAAAAATTCAGTTTTAGATAGATACCATTTGTCTTCTTTGGTATCTCATCTGCCCAGCACTGAATGGTCCCCCAAACACTATATTGAGAGTGGGCCCCCAAAATATTTCCCCTAAGCTATTTGAAAATATTTCTGTGTATCAGTGTGGACTTGGTGGACCCCCATGGATGGTTTATGTGAGATAGAAAGAAGAGAGATGGCCACTTTCTCCCATTCCACTTATGCTACCCCAGTGACCAGCTGGGAAAGCTAGGACTGATAAAGTCTTCAATTAGCCCCTGTACAGCATAGTCCCATGAGGTGAATGTCAAGCCACACCTGATATCCTGATATTGGTCTTCACCGCACAGGAGTTAATCCCCACCACCCAATTTCTTGGAGAGTCACAAACTCAGGCTGGAGCAAGGAATTTCTCTTTGCAGGAAAAAAAAAAGTTAGTCCTAGACCTTACCAATGATTTTCAGGTCTTTGTCCTTCTCACTGAAAAGAACTTCAGGATGAGCAGTGAAGTAAAAGCAGATTTTATTTGGGGGATTGGGGGAAAGGGAAGAAGAAAGGGGGGAAGGGAAGAAGGAAGAGAGAAAGGGAGAGAGAGTAACACACTCAAGAGAGAATATGGACTTCTCCAGAGGTAGAGAGAGTCCCAGAACACATCTCAAGAGGGGAGATGCAGGCGACACATGTGCTCAGACACAAGCAGCTCAGGGACTCTGGCAGCATATGTGCCTGCTTCCTTTGTTCAAGGTGGCTATTATAGGATTTTTCCCAAAGCTACTCCACATGGGTAAGAGCTAGGTAAGAGTTTGTTGCTAGGGTTGTTGCCAAGGGAGTAGGTGGGAGCCTTCAGTGGTCCTCTTTGAAATTCCTTTCCTGGCCTTTGTTCCTGCTGGAGTTTCTCTCAGAGGAGGTCTCCAGCCTTCTATGATTCTGTTAGCCCCAGGTGAAGCCTCATCAGGCCTTCCTTACTTCCTGCAAGGTGGGCTTTCTGCAGCCTTGGCACTGTTGGTTTTATTGCTTCCTAGAAAATCTATCGCCATGGGCCCTTTTCCTATCTACCTGCCTACTACATCAATTTCATATCCACAGAGAGATGAATAATATAGATATTTACAAGAACAATTTTGCTTCAGAATTTGGGGAAGCAGGCAGGAGGACACAGACAGTGATGCTCAGGGGCTACTCCTGGCTCTGGACTCAGGAATTACTCCTGGCGGTGCTCAGGGGACCATATGGGATGCCAGTGATCGAATCCAGGTCAGCTGCATTGCAGGACAAATTCGCTACCCGCTGTACTATCTCCCTAGTGCACTTCAGAGTGTTTTAAGAAGAAAAATAATGAGGTTTGGTCAAGTGCAAAAAAAAATAAGTGTGAAAAATAAAGTATGTTTGCAATGAGCAACCCAGCTATGATTTTAGTTCCAGATGTCCTATTTTCAATGATTTCCCTACTGAATTAGTAGCATCTGAGCATCACATGAGTCAGTGAAATGAAAAGGATGAATCCTCTCTATTTGTTTTAGCTGTTCTAGTTTTCTTTTCTTCTCATTTGTGATGACCTCATCACGAATATGCTCTCATCCCAGATACAATCAGTTTATCTGGGAGAAACTGGAATCATTGTATTTTCTAATAGTTTCCATCAAGTATTTTCTGTTAAATAACAGTGGATTTCCTAGATGTTTGGGAATAAATTTCAAGTGGCGTAATTTGAAATAAAACAAACAAAACAGAGAGAACTTGGAAAAATTGTTCCATGTAAAGCATTAACTTGTAGGGAAAGAAGCTTTAATTTTTTTTTTGTTTTATTAAGGCACTGTGATTTACAAAGTTATTTAGAGTCGGGATTTAGGCATACGATGTTCCAGCACTGATCCTGCCACCAGTGTCACAATTTTCCCCCACCAGAGTTACCAGCTGGAGCGATAGCACAGCAGGTAGGACGTTTGCCCTGCATGCGGCCAACCTGGCCAACCCAGGTTCGATTCCTCTGCCCCTGTCGGAGAGCCCGGCAAGCTATCGAGAGTACCGAGAGACAGTATCTCACTCGCAAGGCAAAGCCTGGCAAGCTACCCGTGATGTATTCATATTCAATATGCCAAACACAGTAACAACAAGTCTCACTATGGAGACGTTACTGGGCCCACTGGAGCAAATGGTTGAACAACGGGAGGACAGTGAGAATTACCAGGCTCTCTCTTACCCCCACCCAAACCCCAGTCTGCTATTTTGAAAAGCACCTTTGTAAGTTTGGTTTTAAAGTTTTGATATCATGATTTCAGTTTGTGGTTTGGATATTTAACTCTATCATTCCCTTAGCTCTATCATTCTACCAATGTACCCAAACTCCCTGTTTCTTCTCTCCCCGCCCCACCCACGTGATTTCTTTCCTTCTCCTCCCCATATTCTCAGACTAAGGGTGATCTAGGCATACACCCCTCTCAAGCCCTTGCATCTCATCATTCAGTTATTCTAATTACCACATAGAAATGATGCCATTCTTGCTAAGCGAAATGAGTCAGAAAGAGAGGGATAGACATAGAAAGATTGCATTCATCTGGGGGATATAAAGTAACAAAATATGAGATTAATACCCAAGAATAGCTGAGATCAGCACCAGGAGGATTACTCCATAGCTTAGTGGCCAGTCCGGCATTCTAGAGGAAAGGGCAGCTCAGATAGAGAAGGGAACACCAAATAAAGGGTGTTTGGAGGACCCTCCCAGGAGGGGAGATGCATGTCGAAAGTGGACTATGGACTGAACATGTTTGCCACTCAATGCCTCTTTTGCAGACCACAACACCCAAAAGGAAAGAGAGAACACAGGGGATTGCCCTGCCACAGAGGCAGGGGGGGATGGGGGGATGGGGGTGGGGGGGATATTATCCATGGTGGTGGAAAATGGGCACTGGTGGAGGGATGGGTATCTGATCATTGTATAATCAAACCCAAGCACAAAAAATTGTAAATCTACAACTGTACCTCATGGTGTTTCACTAATAAAAAAAAAATTAAAAAAAAAAAAGAAATGATGCCATTCTGTGTTTGTCCTTCTTCTTGCTTATTTCATTGAACATAGTACCTTCCAGTTCCATCCATGTGCAGAGAATTACTTGATTTCATCATTCCTTACAGCAGGATTCCATTGTGTATATATACCACTTCTTCATGATCCACTTATCTCTTGTTGGACATCTAGGTTGAATCCAAATCTTGGTTATTGTGCTGAGTTCCACACGACAATTTGCCGTGCAAGTGTCCTTTTGAATGAATGTTTTTTAGTGCTGGGGGTAGATGCCACAAAGTGGAATTTGCTGGATCATATGGAAGCTCAATTTTAAGTTTACTGACAACTCTTCATACTGTTTTCCATTAGGGTTAAACTAGACAACATTCCCACCAGGAGTGGATAAAAGTTTCTTTTTAGGGGCTGGAGTGATAGGACAGCAGATAGGGCATTTGCCTTGCACACGGCCAACACAAGTTCGATTCCCAGCACCCCATATGATCCCCCGAGCACCACTAGGAATAATTCCTGAGTGTAGAGACAGGAATAACCCCTGTGAATCACCAGATGTGACCCAAAATGAAAAAAAAAAAGAATCTCTTTTTCACCACATCCCTGCCAACACAGATTGTTCCCAATATTGATATGTGCCCAAATTTGATTTCCTAAGCAGCACTAGGTGTGAACCAAAAGGGAAAAAAAAAACAACCCTAGGCTACTTCCTTGACCAGCACATTTTTTAAGTTTAATTGCTAAAGTTAAAAACCAAGACCACCCATGGTGACTCACAATTCCAGAAGGCCGAATCTAAACGTTGGACATGGGAGTTTCCCGGTGGACGGTTCCACAACGAAATTGACTACATCATATTCAATCAATGGTTTTGCCTGACCGATGTCGCTGTTGTCCCAAAATTCCAAATGGGATCGGACCACCGTCTCCTTCGTGCAAAATTCTACTTCACAGAGCAGGGAGAAAGGGCTGCAAAGTTTAAGAAGAGATCTCCCAGAATGGCCACCAACTGAGAGCTCTTTGGCACAATTGAAGCAATATGGGAAGATGCCATCGTTGACAACATTGATGAGGAATACGATCAACTGGTTCAGTACCTCCATGATTGTGCGAAAATTACTGAGAGAGAGGTAGCCACAAAAAGACGCCTGTCTTCGAAAACTCTCGAGCTCATTCGCCAACATGACTTGGCGCAAGCCTCAGGCAACTGCACGAGAATGTCCAAGCTCGCAAAGCAGTGCAGAAAAGTGATCAAAGAAGACCTCAAAGAGAGAAGAGCAGCAGTGCTGGCAGATGCGGCAGAAGCTGGAAAAAATATTTACAATGCCCGCCTGCCCTTCGCAAACTACAAGACCAAGATGACTGCCCTCTGACATCCTGATAGATCTATTACATCTTCCAGAAGGGCAATGATGAAAATTATCCATGACTTCTACTCAGATCTCTTCGATAGCCACGTCCACCTGCCCACATACCAAATTCCTCAGGATGTATATGCCGTTCCCAAAGTTCTCCCTTCCAAAATCCAACATGCCATTTTTGTCAGTAAAGAAGCAAACAGCAACTGGCCCAGACAAGATCAGACCCCAACGCCTGAAGAACCTGCCATCAGTACTCATCAATACACTGGCTCGGCTCTTCACATGCTACCTGTCTGAATGCAAGGTTCCATCCCAATGGAAAACCAGCAGGACTGTACTACTATACAAGAAGGGAGACATCCATGACATTGGCAGCTATCGCCCGATCTGCCTGTTGTCTGTCATCTACAAGCTGTTCACGTGAGTCATCCTGAATAGGATTGGCAGAGCACTAGATGAACAACAACCATATGAGCAAGCCAGTTTTCGAAAAGAATTTAGCACAATCGACCATATCCACATGATAATCAAGCTCATTGAGTTTCTTGGGATTCAAGATACCCCTCTGTCTAATGCTCACTTATTTCAAGAAGGCCTTTGATTCTGTTGAGACTGAAGTGGCCATCGAGGCCCTAGCCAAACAGAGCGTTCAATGTCAATACATCAGGATTCTCCGTGAGCTGTATTGCAGATTCACTACCAGGAACTCACCATTCTACAGGGAGGTGATCATTGATGTCAAGAGAGGGGTTTGGCAGAGTGATACCATTTCACCAAAACTCTTCAGTGTCACCCTCAAGAACATCATGCAACAACTGGAATGGGAAGGAATGGGAGTGAAGATAGACGGTCAGCAACTACACCACCTCTGCTTCGCTGATGACATCTTTCTTATAACACCAAACATCAGCCAAGCGGCACAAATGCTGGCCGACTTCGACCATGAGTGTGGAAAGGTCAGACTACAGCTGAATCTTACAAAGACAATGTTTATGAGAAATGGTCTCATTCCTGACATTCTATTCACTCTCAATGGGTCAAACTTCTCCGGAATGCAACAGTTATGTGTACCTAGGTCGAGAAGTCAACATGACGAATGACCTGGCATCTGAGTTGCACAGGAGGAAGAGAGTGGCTTGGAACGCCTTCAAGAGCATCGAAGAAATAACTAAGAGGACAAAAAACCTCCAGCTCTGAGCACATCTCTTCGATTCCACTGTTCTTCCTGCATTAACATATGCCTCAGAGACCTGGGCCTTACAGAAACAGGATGAGAACACTATTCGGGTCTCCCAAAGAGGAATCGAAAGAGCTATGCTTGGAGTATCACGCTTCACTCAAATGAGAGAAAGAATCCAGAGTTTTGACCTCCATCAACGGTGAAGAATCAGGGACACTGTCTCGTTTGCCAAGGCATCAAAAATCAGATGGGCTGGACATGTAATGAGATTTGGAGACGACTGCTGGACTAGAGCCATTACCAACTGGATTCCACGGGATGTCAAAAGATTGCGTGGCCGCCCACCTATGAGATGGTCAGACTTCTCCATCAAGACCCTGAATGAGCGGTTTGAGGCTCTTTGTGTTCCTAGGACGAGCAAACGCCATTGGGCTACATTAGCACGCGAAGAAACAAATGGAGACGTTACTGGTGCCCGCTTGAGCAAATCAACGAGTAACAGGATGTCAAGTGATCAAGCTGGGTCTCATGCTTACAGTGTTGGTGGGCCTGTGGTTCGGATATATTCATATACCACACCTAGATACCACCAATATACCTGAGCCCTCTGGTCCCTGTTACCTCCCACCAAGTTCTTCTCACTTCCTCCCTTAATTTCTTTCCTTCCCATTTCTATAATATAGGCAAGGGTAATCTCAATATTTCTCCTTTCTCATGTCCTGTTATTCTATATACTACAGATAAGTGAGATCATCTGTTATTTGATCTTCTTCTGACTTACTTCACTTAACATGATATCCTCCAGTTCCATCCAAATGGTAGAGAATTGCATGATGTCATCATTCCTTGAAGCTTCATAGTACTCCATTGTGTATGTATACACCACAACTTCATTAGTCACTCATCTATTATTGGACAGGTGAGATGATTCCATGTCCCAACTATTGTACTAAGTGCTGTGATTAATAATGGTGTGTATAAGTGTATAAGTCCTTTTGTGGTGATTTTTGGGGGAGGAGGGCGGCCCATACACAAAGGTGCTTGAGGCTTACTCCTCACTCTGGCTAAGGGATCACTCTAAGTTTGGTGTGGGGAACTATATGTGGTGCCAGGGATCAAGCCAAGGTGGGCCATGTGCAAGGCAAACACACTATCCACTGTATATTGCTCCAGCCCCTCCGTGTGTCCTTTTGGTTATTTTTTAAATTTTTTTGTTGTTGTTATTGGTGGTCTCCCAGGTACATAAATGTTTTTGAGCCTGGGAGTATATACCAGGAAGTGGAATTATTGAGTCTATTCATACCTTTCTGTAACAAAAGGAAGCTCTATTCTTACTTCTCCAAGAAAGTCCCATATTGTTTTCCATGGGGATTGAACCAAACAACATTCCCACCGGTAGTGGACACAAGTTCTTTTCTGACTACATCCCCACCAACACAGATTGTTTCCAGTTTTGTTTTTGCTATGTGCTGTTCTCACTGGTGTGAGATGGTATTTCATTGTCCTCTTGATAATTATTTCTTATTTTTTTACCAAAATAGGACCAGAAGAATAAATTTTGAGTTGATAAAGGACTAGAAGAAAAACATTTTAAGATAATTTACACTAAAACTGCAGCAAACACCACCAGGTCACAGGTTGCATAAGTGTTCTTTCTATCAGCAGACCCCTTATTTGCAGCAGGAGGGTCCACTTGCATAAGACTAGGACCCCTCCAGGCAATTCTTGACCGAGCAGGCCTGCAGTTTCAGTTGAGGGTCAAGGATGCAGTACTGCTGAAGATCCTGCAGTACCGGGGATCACCCAAGCCACTTGGTTGATTCTGGTGACCTCCAGGGTGACAACTGGCAGCTCTGGGAGAATCTTGTCCCCTCCTCTCTCCAACCAGCAGTGTCAGGGCAGAAACAGATTCACTGAGTGCTCCCCTGTCTCTCTGTCCTCTCTCCACAATTATTTAATATTACACTGGAGACCCTGGCCAACATAATGGGACAGGCTAAAGAAAAGCAAGAATTGGACAAATATGTTTTTATTCATCAAAAGACCAGTTTTTGGATTTTGAAAGTTCTGTTTCCATAAACAAATGACCATGGGTAAGGATGACTTGAACAAGATCACTGAACACACACAAGTATACAAAAATCAAAGGGGCGGGGTGGGGCAGGGGCAAGAGAGCCAAAAAGGAATTGGCCTTTGTTCTATTGGCTATTGGCTAGTGTTCTCTTGATTAAGTGGCCCAATTTAATACCTGATATCTGATTAATTGCACATTCTTGCCTGAGGTCATGTCACTTGGTATGCAACGCAGAGGGATCCTTAGAGATGGACGTGAAGTCTGGGAGTCTTCCAGAGAAGAAAAGTACTCACAAACAAAAACCTTTTTTTTTTTAATTTAGCTTTTTGAGTCACATCCGGCAATGCTCAGGGGTTACTCCTGGCTCTGCACTCTGGAATTACTCCTGGCGGTGCTTGAAGGACCATATGGGATGCTGGAAATCAAACCCGGGTCGGCCACACACAAGGAAAATGCCCTACCCACAGTGCTATCACTCCAGCCCCAAATAACTTTGATCACAAGCTTCCATGGTACTGAAAGTTGCCCTGGGAAAAAAATAGCCCCTTCACCACCCCGTCCCACTTTACAAATGTGAATGATAATATAGTTAGATAGTGGTGAAGTATTCATTGTCCTTTATTTTTCTTTTGTTATTTTGTTTTATTGTGAGACTCGTTACTACTGTTTTTGGCATATCGAATATGTCACAGGTAGCTTGCCAGGCTTTGCCGTGCAGGCGAGATACTCTCGGTAGCTTGCTGGGCTCTCTGAGAGGGGTGGAGGAATCAAACCCAGTTCGGCCGCGTGCAAGGCAAACGCCCTACTCGCTGTGCTATATATCCCAACAAGCAGTGTGAAGTGTGGTGAGTAGAGCTGTCACACAGATTCAGGAGATGGGGAGGTGGAAGAGGTTGTGTGTGGAGGTTGCAGGGACCCAGCTGAAAGAGATGAGAATCCACTTCCAGATCCAAAAAGACTCTCAGCATGTGAACTGGGAGCTTAACCTCACCTGGAGGTGTGGAGGAGTAGGCAGAAGTTCTGAGATGTGCAGGTGAGACTTCTGAGATGTTCACAGTTTCTCAAGTAGACATTTTTGATACATTTTAGTCCACTTTGAACTAGTTTTTAATTTTTTTTTTAGTTTGGGAGCCACACCCAGCTGTGCTCAGACGTTATTCCTCTGAGAAACTCAAGAATCTGCACTCAGAAATCACTCCTGGTGGTGCTCTGGGGGGTACATGGGATGCCAGGGATCAAAGCCTGGTCGGCTGCACACAAGGCAATCACCCTACCTGCTGTACTATCGCTCCGTTCCCACTCTTTGAACTAAATTTTGAAGTAGTACTGTAGCTCTTTCTTCCTGTTGTTCATCGATTTGCTCAAGTGGGCGCCAGTAACATCCCCATTGTGAGACTTCTTGTTAGTTTTTGGCATACTGAATATGCCACAGGGAGCTTGCCAGGCTCTGCCCTGCGGGCAGGATACTCCTGGTAGCTTGCCGGGCTCTCTGATAGGGGCAGAGGAATCGAACCTGGGCCAGCAGCGTACAAGGCAAACACCCTACCTGCTGTGCTATCGCTCAAAATACAGCTACGCTGTTCATTTGCATAAATTGCTTAGATTATGTAGATTCAAATAACTTTTTTCTTTGTCAAGAAATTAATATTGCCAACATCACCAAGTCCTTTTTGCACATTCACCTAATTACTGCTCTCCATTGTGTCATCACTCTTTGAACATCTAATAACACTGTTTGCTTGCTTTAGAAATTTAAGTAAATGAATTATAAAGCATACAATCTTTTGGTTCAGGATTTTTGAATTTGCACATTGTTTGTGGGATCTATCTATGATGCTCTTGAATATAGCTGTATTTCTTTCATGAATTATATGCTTTTTAAATAAAATGATGGAATCGAGGTTTCAAGGACTCTTCAGAGAAAAAGGATTTGATGAAAGAAATCATGAAAAGTGTTCCAGTAAACTATATTTGCAGTTATTCTTTAGGAGAGTTCTTTACAAATTGCATTCTAGGGTTCTTCATTTGATCTTCATTACACCACTTGAGATGGTTAGTCTATCCATTTGTCACATTTGTCAGTGCACTAGATACCTATATTATTTCCAAATTATGAAGAGGAAACTATGGCATAGGAAACTTAAATGATTTGGCTATGACTGCACAACTAACATATCAAAAATCCAGGATCTGAACACAGGAAGTGTAGCCTCGGTGCTAAGAACCACTGTGATATATTAAATATATAAAATATATTTATGCTTTAAAGGACAAACTGGAAGCTTCTCTGATATCCACTTTGGTATCTAATGCAGGTTCAAGTTTTCTCTATAAGGACACTCTGAATAGAGATAATTCAGTCTTACTTTTCTTAACAAAAAAATAGCTGACCTCAGTGACTCATGTTAGACCTGTCAAAGTAAAAGAAAAACCTGAAAAACTTGAAGGATATCATAAGTTACTTTATTTGATATACTCATCTAATAGTTCGTCATAAGGCAAAATATAATTTGTGGCTGTGGGTAAAGGTAAAGGTAAAGGCCCTCCCGTTGATCGTCGATTTGCTTGAGCGGGCCCAGTAACGTCTCCATTGGAGACTTTGTTGTTACTGTGTCTGGCATATCGAATACTCTCGGTAGCTTGCCGGGCTCTCCGAGAGGGGCGGAGGAATCGAACTCGGGTCGGCCATGTTGGCCGCTTGTAAGGCGAACGCCCTACTGCTGTGCTATCGCTCCGGGTAGGTATAAAAATGATCAAATTTATTAAACACAAATTTGGGGGGGGAGTTGGGATCACAGCCAATTATGCTAAGGGCTTACTCCAGGCTCTGCACTCAGGGATCACTTCTGATGGCACTCAGGGATCATATGTGATGCTGGGGATCGAACCCAGGTCAGTTGTGAGCAAGGTAGATCCTTACCTGCTGTGCTCTCTCTCTGGTCCACAATTTTGTACTTACTAAACATATTCATACCATTGACTACCTTTCTTTCCAATGGAATACAAATGGGATGCATTCACTTCTTTTTGCATTTCTAAGAAATGAACTTGATAATGATTATGTCAGCTATTAAATTGCTGGGGGAGAAAAGGAAGTGAACTCAAGGACAGAAAAATCTATTCAAATTTCCTCAACTTTTGAGCTTTCAGCCAATAATTTGCCTAAAAATTGTTTACTTTTTTATTTCTCAATGTCCAGATGCCTTCATGATGAAAATATTAATACCACATTTACACCATTGCTTTGTTAGAATACGGTTCACAAATTTTTTTTAATCCAGAATCTTCAGTAAAACATATATTTGACTCCAGAGAATGGATAAGAAAGACATTGATGTTTAATGTCCTTTCCCACCTGGAGAAGTTTGACAGACTGTAACCTTCTAACTACACACTTGATCTTAGCCAAAAGGCCAAGAAGCGAAATGGGAGTGAAGATAGACGGTCGGCAACTACACCACCTCTGCTTCGCTGATGACATTGTTCTAATAACACCAAACATCAGCCAAGCGGCACAAATGCTGGCCAACTTCAACTGTGAGTGTGGAAAGATCGGACTACAGCTGAATCTCACAAAGACAATGTTTATGAGAAACAGACTCGTTCCTAACATTCCATTCTCTCTCAACAGAACAAACATCTCTGAATGCAACAGTTATGTGTACCTAGGTCGAGAAGTCAACATGACGAATGACCTGGCACCTGAGTTGCGCAGGAGGAAGAGAGTGGCTTGGAACACCTTCAAGAGCGTCGAAGGAATAGCTAAGCGGAAGAAGAACCTCCGGCTCTGGGCACACCTCTTTGATTCCACTGTCCTTCCTGCGTTAACATACGCTTCAGAGACCTGGGCCCTATGAAAACAGGATAAGAATGCTATTCAGGTCTCCCAAAGAGGAATCAAAAGAGCTATGCTTAGAGTATCACGCTTCACTCAAATGAGAGAAAGAATCCGAAGTTTCGACCTCCATCGATGGTGAAGAATCAGGAATGCTGTCTCGTTTGCCAAGGCATCGAAAATCAGATGGGCTGGACACATAATGCGATTTGTAGACAACCGCTGGACTAGAGCCCTTACTGACTGGATTCCACAGGACATCAAAAGACCGCATGGCCACCCACCTATGAGATGGTCAGACTTCTTCATCAAGACCCTGAATGAGGGGGGTGGGAGGGATACTGGGATCAGTGGTGGTGGAGAATGGGCACTGGTGGAGGGATGAGTGCTTGATCATAACTGAAAACCCAAGCACAAAAATTTGAAAGTCTACAACTGTACCTCATGGTGTTTCACTAATAAAAAACAATTTTTTAAAAAGACCCTGAATGATCGATTTGAGGCTCTTTGTGTTCCTAGAATGAACAGATGCAAAAAAAAAAAGAAAAGAATAAACAGATGTCATTGGGCTACACTAGCATGTGACAGGGACAAATGGAGATGTTACTGGCACCCGCTCGAGCAAATCGATGAGTAATGGGATGTCAAGTGATCAAGTGATCAAGTGAACCTTCTAACATTTTTATTTAAATTATGTGAATTTTTTAGAATTCAAAAAAATCAAAGAAACTCCTAATGAGTGACAGTTTGAGTCTATTCTCATCTTAGGGATCTCAAGAGAAAAGCAAAACTGAAAAAAAAGAGGGCTCACCATAGTTGCAATTAAAGAGGGACAACGTAGTAAATTTTGGGAATTCTATCAACTTTGACATCAGGTCCTATATTTAATTATGCAATTTAATTTTCCTTTCCCATGAAACCTCTCTTTCACTATTCATGAAAGTTCTTTTGTTTTAATTTCCATTTATTTTTTTTTTAAATTGAATCACAGTGAGATACACAGTTACAAAGTTGTTCATGATTGGGTTTCAGTTATATAATGTTCCAACACCAGGTCCTTCATCTGTGTACATTTCCCTCCAACAATGTTCCAGTTTCCCTTCCACACACACCCCTCTTTTCCTCTCTCCCTCCCCTTATGGGCATTAGGGTTTGCAATAGATACTGAAATGTTATCATGAATATCCCTTCATCTATTTTCAACACTCAGTTCTGGACCGAGCAATCATTTCCAAATATTATTATCTTACTGATCACTTTTCTATCCTAACTTCCCTCTGCCCCCATCTCATTGGTAGCAGCTTATCATGAAAATTGTTATCGTGAATTTTGTAGTGATCAAGGTGAATATCACCACATTGCATATCAATGTTAAATCCTAAATTTGGTGCATTGGAAAAAAAGAGTACATCCATTGTGCCCATTCTTCCCAACAATGCATGACCCATTTTTTCCGGTACAAATCATAAAAAAAAAACACATCAGGGACTGAAGCGATAGCACAGCGGGTAGGGTGTTTGCCTTGCACGCAGCCAACCTGGGTTCGATTCCCAGCATCCCATATGATTCCCTGAGCACCGCCAGGAGTAATTCCTGAGTGCAAAGTCAGGAGTAACCTCTGTGCATCATCGGGTGTGACCCAAAAAGAAAAAAAAAACACTGGGGTATATTCCACAAAATAACAGAATGAAAACTAGAACTTTGGTGATGGACGTGATGGAAGTAATATGCATAATGGGGTATGAAGCTGAAATACTCTTGAAATTTGTATAGGATTGTAATCCAATGATAAATAAACAAGAAAAAACTTATGGACAGTCTTTAAAAGTATGAATCATAAAATGTGGAAGAACTAAGAAACTATCACAGGCATCATTTTTAAAGGACCTCCTTCCCTCTCCAGCTCCTGGAAGAGAACAGCGCAAAATATCCTGCCCCTGCGTCTGGCTGTCCTTGCCGGGGCCCCTTGCACGGGGCGGGTTGAGTTTCTCTCCCCACCCTGAGCGGAGCTCCGGCAGCTGAAGACCTCCAGAACCAACCACAACTATGCTGAGATGACTCTCCACACGCTTGAAGGTACCGGCAGAGGAACAAAGGCATGCAGGTCCCGGGGCGGAGATCTCCAAGCCTGCTCTGATGGGGGCTGAGCAAAGATCAATAAGAAAAAGAAAATCAATAAGGAAACAATAGTCTTAAACACAGAGTGGAGAGAGCCAGGTTTAATACACATTGCCAGACTATTTAATCATCAAAAGTCAAATACATATTCTTCTCCATTGCACATGGCAGATTCCCAGGATAGAACAATGCTGAGTCACGAACCATGTGTCATTATGGTCAGGAAGACTGAAATAATATCAAATATCTGTTTAAATCACAGAGGCTGGGGGAAAATGTGTAAGTTGGGGTATCTGGATCACAAATATCGGGGGGAAATGTCTAAAATATTCAAATATTTACAGGTCAAGCAACATGGTTGTGAAAAAATACTGGGTCACTGTGAAAATCAAAGACTAGAAAAATTACCCTTAGCAAATGAGAATTAAAGGCATAAGAAATCTGAACGTATGGTACATATCAAAGTAAGACAGATGCCATCAGTTATTGCTTTGTAACCCCTCTGACCTCCTCTCCCCAACTTGGTCCCCGTCCTCAAGGAGTTAAGGAGGAACTAAGCACCATCAGCATCCATGTCTGATGGGGGAGGATAGATATTAGCCACCACACTACCACTGATGGTATCCCCCACACCTCACCTAACTGTGCTCTGGGCTTGCTCCTGGCTCTGTGTTCAGGAACACTCATGGAGGGATCAGGGGACCAACCAACCATATGTGGTATGTGCGATCAAACCAGATACTTGAGTGTCTCTTTCTTCGTTTGTTTTCAACACACCTCATCTGACATTGCTCAGAGCTTACTCCAGATTCTGTGCTTAAGGATCACTGCCGATTCTGCTCAAGGGACTATATACAGTGCTAGGAATGAGCCTTGGTTGGTTGCATGTAAGGCACATGTCTTAACATGTATTATCTTTTTGGCCCTTCTACTATGTTTCTTTTATCACATGAGTCACAGGTGTGTTCATTTAAGATTTTTCCTTTCAAATTCAATGATTCTGATGATTTCTTTTGGATTTTTTTGTTTTTTTGTTTTTGTTTTGTTTTTCTTTTTGTTTTTTGTTTGTTTTTTTGTTTTGTTTTGTTTTGTTTTTGTTTTTGATTCTGATGTATCTTAAACGAGAGTATAAATCAGGAAGTAAATTAAACATATGCCCTATTATGAAGAGTTTCTTAGTCTATTAAAAAGATGGGGAAGAAAAGCATTAGAAGGTAAGGTAAATATATGGAATAAAGCCTCTAGATTCAGATCACAAAGAATGAGAAGGCATATCTGCAGGAGGTGACATCTAAATGTAGAAGGAAGTTATTAATAGAAGTTATCCAGAGAGCTGTGCATGAAGGTTCATTCTGAAGATTATCACAGTTATAAAATATGTGTGAAGGTTGAGAACATGGTATGTAGTTTGTTTTTGCTCTCATTTTTTAGTTTTGGCTTTTGGGTTATTCCAGGCTGTGCTCAGGACTCACTCTTAGACCTGTGCTCAGGGATTACTCCTGATGCAATGTGGTACCATAGAAAGAATGTAGGTGATACTGCACACTGGGCAACTGTCTCACTCTCTTATTTCTCCGGCCAAAATATTGTATCTAAAATGCATTCTAGGGGCTGGAGTAATAGCACGGCAGGTAGGGCATTTGCCTTGTATGTGGCCAATCCGGATTCAATTCCCAACATCCCATATGGTCCCCCAAGCACCGCCAGGAGTAATTCCTGAGCGAAGAGTCAGGAGTAACTCCTGTGCATCGCCAGGTGTGACCTAAAAAATGCCCCCAAAAATAATAATAATAATAATAATAAAATACAATGCATTCTAGTAGCTGAATGGAGTATGAAGCACGGATGAATCTTCTCTTGAGTAATGTCTCAAGAGGAGATTAGGTGCGTAAATAAAAATTATAAAAGTAAAATTTTGTAAGTACTATTGACAAGATTAAGCTTGGGATATGATACACTAAGCAATGGAAAACCTTTGTCAGAACAAAGCTGTGGCAACAGTATGGGGAAATGGCAGGAGCCTACATAAGACTTCTGTTGTGATTGAAATGCAAATTGTGATTAAATACAAAGATGGGATGGAGAGATAATACAGACACAAGACACCTGCCCTGCATCCTTCTGACCCTGGGCTGAGTCCTGAGCACAGCTAAGAATGAGACCTGAGCAGACTGTCAGGAGTCAGGCCTGAGCACTGCCAGGTTAGCACAACCACAACCCACAATGAAATAAAATAAAATTCATGTGAAATTTAATCATGTAAGAGCAAGCTAATGTCCGAGCTCGCAAAGCAGTGCAGAGATGTGATCAAGGAAGACCTCAAAGAGAGAAGAGCAGAAGTGCTGGTAGATGCGGCAGAAGCCGGGAAAAGTATTCATAACGCCCGCCTGTCCTTCTCCAACTACAAGACCAAGATGACTGCCCTCCGACATCCTGATGAATCTATCACATCCTCCAGAAAGGCAATGGAGAAGATTATCCATGACTTCTACTCAAATCTCTTCGATAGCCATGTCTACTTGCCGACATACCAAATTCCACAGGATGGATATGTCATTCCCAGTGTTCTCCCTTCCGAAATCCGACATGCCATTTCGTCGGTAAAGAAACGAACAGCACCCGGCCCAGACAAGGTCAGACCTGAACACCTGAAGAACCTGCCATCATTACTCATCAATACACTCACTCAGCTCTTTACACGCTACCTGTCTGAATGCAAGGTTTCGTCCCAATGGAAAACCAGCAGAACTGTACTACTGTTCAAGAAGGGAGACATCCATGACATTCGCAACTATCTCCCGATCTGCCTATTGTCTGTCATCTACAAGTTGTTCACTCGAGTCATCCTAAATAGGATTGGCAGAACACTAGATGAAGGACAACCATGCGAGCAAGCCGGGTTCCGCAAAGGATTCAGCACCATCGACCATACCCACATGATAACCAAGCTCATTGAGGTTTCTCATGAGTTCAAGATGCCGCTCTGTTTAACGTTCATTGATTTAAAGAAGGCCTTTGATTCTGTTGAGACGGAAGCGGTCATTGAAGCCCTAGCCAATCAGGGCATTCAAGCCCAATACATCAGGATCCTCCGTGAGCTGTATTGCGGATTCACTACCAGGATCTCACCATTCTACAAAGAAGTGATGTCAAGAGAGGGGTTGGCAGGGTGATACCATTTCACCGAAACTCTTCAGTGCCACCCTCGAGAACATCATGTGACGACTGGAATGGGAAGGAATGGGAGTGAAGATAGATGGTCGGCAACTACACCACCTCCGCTTTGCTGATGATATTGTTTTAATAACACCAAACATCAGCCGAGTGGCACAAATGCTGGCCGACTTCGACCGTGAATGTGGAAATGTAGGACTACAGCTGAATCTTACGAAGACAATGTTTATGAGAAACAGCCTCGTTCCTGATGCCCCATTCGCTCTCAACAGAGTGACCATCTCCAAATGCAACAGCTATGTGAACCTAGATCGAGAAGTCAACATGACAAATGACCTGGCACCCGAGCTGCACAGGAGAAAGAGAGCCGCTTGGAACGCCTTCAAGAGCGTCGAAGAAATAGCTAAGAGGACGAAGAACCTCCGGCTCCGGGCACAACTCTTTGATTCCACTGTTCTTCCTACATTAACATATGCCTCAGAGACCTGGGCCCTACGCAAACAGGATGAGAATGCTATTCAGGTCTCCGAAAGAATAGAAAGAGCTATGCTTGGAATATCACGTTTCACTCAAATGAAAGAAAGAATCCGGAATTCCGACCTCCATCGATGATCAAGAATCAGGGACACTGTCTCGTTTGCCAAGGTGTCAAAAATCAGATGGGCTGGTCACGTAATGAGATTTAAAGACAACCACTGGACTAGAGCTGTTGCCGTCTGGATTCCACGGGATGTCAAAAGACCGAGGGGCTGCCCACCTACCAGATGATCAGACTTCTTCATCAAGATTATGAACAATCGGTTTGAGGCTCTTCATGTTCCTAGAGCAAACAGACGCCATTGGGCCACACTAGCAGGTGACAGAGGTAAGTGGAGATGTTACTGGCGTCCGCTTGAGCACGACGATTAACGGGAAGTTAAGTGATTAAATGATTAAGAGCCAAACGTCGTAGTGTTCATGGAGAAAATTAAACAATTATTAATCATGGTGGTCCCCTGGCGCCGTGTAATCCCATCAGCGGCCAAGACTCTGAGACTATAAAAACCAGCTCCCGGAACCGCGCGGCCGCGAATTATGACATCTCATTCCTACTTTGACAAACTGGCAGGCTACTGAATGTAGCCTGCCCACACGGCAGAGTCTGGCAAACTCCCCATAGCGTACCCAATATGCCAAATACCAGTAACAATGATGGGTCTCATTCTCCTAAAGAGCCTTGAATATAATCTCAGGGCTAGGATGAAGGAGACGTTACTGGGGCCTGCTCAAGGCAATCCACGAATAACAGGATGATCTGTGATCTGTGATCTGTGAATCATGGTGGGAATTTATCTCTCTGTGACAAACTCTTGGGCTGGAGCAATAGCACAGCGGGTAGGGTGTTTACCTTGCACACGGCCAACCCGGGTTCAATTCCTCTGTCCCTCTCAGAGAGCCCAGCAAGCTACCGAGAATATCCCGCCTGTATGGCAAATCCTGGCAAGCTACCAGTGACGTATTTGATATGCAAAAACAGTAACAAGTCTCATAGTGGAGACGTTACTGATGCCCACTTGAGCAAATCGATGAACAACGGGAGGAAGTGCAACAGTGCTACAGTGCATGACCAACTCTTGATAGCTAACTTAATTTCTGTTAAGAAGATTATAACCTGGACATATCTGAAATGGGTCATGGTAATCATTTTCTTTGTGTCCTGTATGACTCTCTCACAAGGTGTGGACATCTGGAATCACCATAGTCCCTAACTAGCTTGATGGGAAGCCTGGGAAAGGGTCGGTAGACCAATGAACTGAAGGTAATTCTACAATTCTATTCACTGCTTCTGGTAGAAGTTAAAACCAAGTCAAGTTCAACGGAACCCTCAAGCTGCCATTCTGACGTTGCGTGCCATAACAGAATAGAGTGATCCTTGAGTGAATCTGGATCACTGAGTGTTGCAAGGTATGCCCCCAACCCAACAAACAAAACAGCATAGAAATGAAAATATTCAGACAATATCTCTCATTTTCAAGTTGCTGTTTACTTGGTCATGGGCCACCTGGTTCACTAGGAATGACATCTTTTGCTAATTTAAGAAGACCTATGATACTTCACTGGTCCCAACTGGTATTGTGTTGTCTGCCTACCTGTCTTCTCCCTCCTCTCATTCCCCTCCCTTTTTTCTCTATCACTGTCTCTGTGTCTCTTTCTCTCTCTCTCACCTCTCTCATAGAAGCTAGAACTTCATTTGCCACATAAATGTTCTGCCAATGTAGAATCTCCACTTTGCTTTCCAAGTTTAACCATGTCTACATGTACTAGTTCAGGTTGGTGAAACTAAACTAGAAGTTGATCACTGTTCCTCCCATTGTTCATTGATTTGCTCAAGTGGGCACCAGTAACGTTCCCATTGTGAGACTTGTTGTTACTATTTTTGGCATATCAAATACACCACGAGTAGCTTACCAGGCTCTGCCATGTCGGTGGGATACTCTTAGTAGTTTGCCAGGCTCTCCTTGGCCACCTTCAAGGTAAACACCCTACCCGCTGTGCTACTGCTCCACCCTTTTTGTGAAGTTGATCACCAAATCAAGAAATAAAGAGAAAAGGGTGCAGTTCAAGTACATAAATACTTATGCAGCTTCTATTTTCTCTCTTTTAATAACTTTCTGAAATTCAGTAATTTCCTTTTACTAGGAAGCTCTTAGAATACTATTTTTTTAATTAGTCTCTACGTAAATGACATCTGCACCTATATGTTCATTGCAGCACTGTTCACAATAGCCAGAATCTGAAAACAAACCAAGTGTTTGAGAATAGACGACTGGTCACAGAACTTTGGTACATCTACACAATGGAATACTATGCAGCTGTTAGAAGAGATGAAGTCATGAAATTTGCTTATAAGTGGATGGTCATGGAGAGTATCATGCTAAGTGAAATGAGTCAGAAAGAGAGGGACAGACATAGAAGGACTGCATTCACTTGTGGAATATAAAATAAAATAATATGAGACCGACACTCAAGGACAGTAGAGATAAAGACTAAGAATATTGCCCCATAGTTGGAAGCCTGCCTTATGAGCTGGAGGAGAAGGCACTGGAATAGAGAAGGGATCACTAAGTCAAGGATGGTTGGAGGATTTGTTTGGGATGGGAGACATATGTTGAAGGTAGATAAAGGACCAAACATGATAACCTTTCAGTATCTGTATTTCAAACCATAATGCCCAAAAGTAGAGAGAGAGTATGGGGTAAATTGTCTTCCATAGAGACAGGGAGAGTTGAAAAGGGGGGGAGTATACTGGGGACATGGGTGGTGGGGAGTGTGCACTGGTGGAGGGAAAAGTGTTTGATCATTGCATGATTTAAATTCAAACATGAAAGCTTGTAACTATTTAAAAAAGAATAAGAAAATTAATCTCTACTTATAAAAATACTTGAGGAACCAGAGGAAGAGTACAACAGGTAAGGTATATGCTTTGCACGTGGCCAACACTTGTTCTATCCCTGGCGACTCGTATGGTCCCCGAAGCAACACCAGGAAGATCGTAGGGAAGAGGGCAGAAACCTGCTCTGCTATTACTATCTGGGTGGCCTTATTTGAGTGTCTGTACATATCTGATCCTCCATTTTTTCATTTGGAAAAGAATATAGCAAGCTACAAGCCATAGAGAGTCTGATAAGAATAAAACAAAAATCACTCAAGGGCTATAGAGATAGTAAAAGGTTAAGGTGTTTGCTTTGAATGAAATCCATCTTTGTTCTATCTCTGGCATTACACATGATCTTCTGAGCACTGCCAAAATGTGATCCCTAAGAACAGAGAAGGAGCAAGCCCTGAGCACAGCTGGGTGTAGACAAGAACAAAAAGGAAAAAATGAACCCGGATATTAACTTTCTTGAAAACATATGCATTAAGATTTATGTGGAAAACTTATAAGATAAAATTTTAAGAAAATTGAGTAGTAACTACTATACAAAATAAAAGCTATGATATTTGCCTGTATGTCATTTGTTTGGTGTTCCTTTCTATAAAATTCTTGTTGTAATTCTCTTTGTCATAGAGTTAAATGGTTAAGCAGTTAAATTGAAAATAATCCTTAATATAAGGACCAAAATAAGGACTTAAAACAAGGAATTCATACTTCAATATGATGGGAAGCATTTGAGGTAAATTCCCTCAGATTCCCCATTTCAAAAGGTGCTGATATAATGCCACTAACCAAGCAAGTGGAAGCAAAACCAAATGGAATGGGACTATCTTTTTTCTAAAAGTAGAACAGATTTTATTTTGGAGGCCTTGCTGATGAGGAGGGGAGAGAGAGGGAGAGAGAAAGTAGCATGCTCAAGGGAGAATGCAGGTTTCTCCAAGGGTGCAGAGAGCCCCTACACACACACCAGCATTCAATAGGATAGTACACATCTCAAGAGGGGAGATGCAGGTGACACATGTGCTTGGGTACTATTTATGCTCAGCGATGTGGGCACAAGCAGAACATGTACTCGGGCAGCATACGCATGCCCTCCCTTTGTTCAAGGTGTCTTTTATAGGGTTTTTCCAAGCTGCCCCTACATGGGGCTTTCTAGCAAGATAAGAGTCCATTGCTAGGATTGTTGCAAGTGGGTAGAATTGGGTGAGGTATTCTAAACTCCTTTTCTTGACCTTTGGCAAATGGTACTTTCTTAAATTAAGAAGCATCTGCACCTCAAAAGAAACAGTGACAAGATACAAAGAGAGCCTACAGCACACCCTGCAGTACTCAAGGATCACTGCTTGTGGTATTTGGGAGTCTGGGGATCCAATTGGGGTTGGCCACATGAGAGGCAAACTCCTTAACCTCTGTACTCTCTCTCCAGCCCCAAAGTTTCTATTTTTAATCAACAGAGAAAATGTATATGTATTTGATCATTTATACTTAAGTTTTCTTACCACTTTATAACTATGTAATATTATAGATACATCTGCTTGGGGCTTTGCTTTGTTTTTGTTTGCTTTTCTATTAATCATTAAAAAGAACCCTTCTGATAGTGAAAAAAATCCAAAGAGAGCCTACAGAATGGGGAAGGATGTTCTCCCAATACCCTTCTGATAGGAGGTTAACATCAAAGATATACAAGCCACTGGTTGAACTCTACAAGAAAAAAATATCTAATCCCATCAGAAAATGGGGTGATGAAATGAACAGAAACTTTCTCAAAGAAGAAATCTGAATGGCCAAAAGTCACATAAAAATGCTCTTCTTCACTAATCATCAGGGAAATGCAGATCAAAACAGCAATGATATATCATCTCACACCACAGAGACTGGCATACATCCAAAAGAACAAGAGCAACCAGTGCTGGCATAAATGTGGGAAGAAAGCAACTCTCCTTCATTGTTGGTGGGAATGCCAAATGGTCCAGCATTTTTGGGAAACAATAGGATATTTCTCAAAAAACTAGAAATTGAGATCCCACTTGACCCAACAACACCATTCCTGGTAACATACATTGGGGGCCCAAAAACACACAACAGAAACACCATCTGCACTCCTATGTTCATTGTAGCACTATTCACCATAGCCATAATCTGGAAACAACCTGAGTGTTCAAGAACAGATGAATGGATAAAGAAACTATGGCACATTCGCACAATGGAGTACTATGCAGCTGTTAGGAAAACGAAGTCATGAAATTTGCCTATAAATGGATGGACATGGAGAGTATCATGCTGAGTGAAATTAGTCAAAAGGAGAGGGACAGATATATAATGACTGTATTCATTTGTGGTATATAAAGATAAAATATAGTTGAAGCCTAATATTCATGGTCAGAGAAAATGGGGGCTAGGATGACTTGTCAATGGTTGGAACTAACCATAAGTGTGGGGGGGGCAGGATGGGGGGGGCTGAGGGTAGATAAGATAGAGAAGAGACCAGTATGACAATAATATCAGGGAATGATCATGCTGGACAAAAACTGAGTGTTAAAAGTTGGGAAAGGGATATTCTTGATAACCTTTCAGTATCAATATTATAAACCTTAATACCCAAAAGGAGAGAGGGAGAGAGAAAGAAAAGCACCTGCTATAGAGGCAAGGCTGGTGGCAAGGGAGGATTTTGGGAGATGGAGGGAGGGAAAAGGAGGACATTAGTGGGTGGAGGGATAGGTGTTGGATCATTGTATGACTGAAACCCAATCATGAACAGCTTTGTAATGATCTGTCTCACGGATATTCAATAAAAAAATTTAAATAAATAAAATAAAAGTTTCTGGTACCCCCTGCAGCACTGTTCACAATAGCCAACATCTGGAAACACCCCAAGCGTCTAAGACTTGATGACTGAATAAAGAAACTATGACAGAAACACACTATGGAATATTACTTGGCCATAAGAAAAGATAAAGTCATGAAATTTGCTGCTACATGCAGGGACCCAACGAGTACCATGCTGAATTGTGTGAGTGAGTCAAAGAGAGAGAAAGAGCAACACAGAATGATCTCTCTCACATGTGGACTATAAAGAAACATAATGGGTGAATAACGAATACCCAAAGACAATGAAAACAAAGAACACGAGAACTTGTGTTCAGTAGGAAACATGCCATTTGAGGGGGCTGGGACATAGGATAGGGAAGGAGCAACATCTAGGTTGGAGGAAAGCGTTCAGCTTGGAGGAGGTGGAGCTGCAAAATCTTATATAAATTTATTTTTTTGAATAAAGAACCTCATGTAGAAGCAGACTGGTGGGAGGGAGGCAATGGAGGGGAGGGGAACTGGGATTGGTGGATGGAAGTGAACACTTGGGAAAGGATCAGTGTTGTAAAATTGTATGCCTGAAACCAGATCATGAATAACTTTGTAATTTTCACAGTGACTAAAAATATTATTTAATAAATAGGTGGAAAATAAAATTGTAAAAAAGAAAAATGAATAAATGTAAAATAAAAGGTTCTAAAAGGGAATGTCCTGCCACAGAGGTGGGATGGGGGGATGGTTGGGGGTGGTGGGAGGGTTACTGGGATCATTGGTGGTGAAGAATGGGCACTGGTGGAGGGATGGGTACTCGATCATTGTATGACTGAAATGCAAGCACAAAAGTTTGTAAGAACACTCGAAAGGAGAGAGAGAACAAAAGGGAATGACCTGCCACAGAGGCAGGGTGGGATGGGGGGGATGGGAGTGGGAGGGATATTATCCATGGTGGTGGAAAATGGCCACTGGTGGAGGGATGGGTATTTGATCATTGTATAATCGAAACCTGGATTATACAAGGGCTGGAGCGATAGCACAGCGGTAGGGCGTTTGCCTTGCACGCAGCCAACATGGCCGACCCGAGTTCGATTCCTCCACCCCTCTCGTAGAGCCCGGCAAGCTACCGAGAGTATCTCACCCGCACGGCAGAGCTTGGCAAGCTCCCTGTGACGTATTCAATATGCCAAACACAGTAACAACAAAGTCTCCAATAGAGACATTACTGGGCCCGCTCGAGCAAATCAACGAACAACGGGAGGGCCTTTACCTTTTTTTTTTATAATCGAAACCCAAGCACAAAAAATTGTAAATCTATAACTGTACCTCATGGTGTTTCACTAATAAAAAAAAAAGTTTGTAAGAATGTAACTGTTCCTCATGGTGATTCACTAATAAAAGAAAATTTTAAAAATTAAAAATAAAAGCTTCGGGCACCTACTCTAACTTTTTCTTAAAGTAAAGTGCTCATGCACATTACAAGAAAGGCACCTTGGGGCTGGAGCAATAGTACAGCGGGTAGAGTGTTTGCCTTGCCTGTGGCCAACCCAGGTTCGATCCCTGGCATCCCATATGATCCCCTGAGCACCACCAAGAGTAATTCCTGAGCATCGCCGGCGGGGCGGGTGGGGTGGGGGGACAAAAAGAAAAAAGAAAAGAAAAGAAAAGAAAAAGAAAGCAGCCTTGTCACACTTTCAACTTTTATTTTCATAAAATAACAACGTTCTGGAAGCATGAGATAAGGATAAAATTGAGATTGCTTCGCGTGGAGCCCGCCCTAGGCTTCTTTTACAATTAGGTTGCATCTGAGACTCGGTGATGTTCATCATCTGTGTTTTCTGAGCCGGAAACGTTTTGTGACTAGGTGCATTCTGATGGTGTACAGGAAGAAGGTAATGCAGAAAGTCATGATGATCGTAGAGAGTAAAATCATAAGGATGATGGAGATTCTCTTCTCCTGTTTTCCCAGTACCACACACGCATAAGGTCCGCGGCACAGGGGAGTACTGCACAAAATGGGTTTTTCAATCAGTGGTAGTTGATATTCAATCAGAATAAACAAGAACACCACCTGCACAAAGATCTGTACAAGAAAGTAAATGAGGTAGGCGACCCAAAGTTGCTTTTCTTTGACAATTTCAAAAACGGCTTCTTGGCTCATTGTATTATACGCTCGGTCAACCTCAACGAGAGTCTCGTCCAAAGCGTGTTTCCTCTGTAGCTTTTTATGCTTGTGTATTTTCTGAGTGAGAAAAAACTCCATGAAAGCAAAGATGGAGGAGAAGATAAAGCCAAACATATACCAAACCCCAATCACAGGAAAATTGAAGTGATTCTCATAGCACTCTGCTATACAGGCTCTGGAGAGAATTCCATGGCACTTGAAGTCTTGCGCCAGATAAAACCAATTGTCCTGCATTATGTAGATGAGCGCAAAATAGGCAAAAGCCATGCCAAACCACAGTGCGCGGCCTACGTAGAAGTTAGTAGACTCTTTGCTCATCTTTACAATGGCAGGTGCCACACCTTCCAGTTTTTTTCCTTCAGTCATGTTGGAATCTAGGAAGACAAAAGGAGAAGGAAAGAATAACCCCAGTTCAGCCCGTGTGGAGTAATTTCGGTTCTCTTACAGGTGTTCCTTTGAGGATACCCAGTTTCATTAGTTCAGAGGAAAACTCCAAAGAAAGTTCTAGGTGTGTCCTCCGAAATGCACCACTGGGGTATCTCTGGAAACTCCAGACTGCTGTGAGAGATAGTGAACCATAAGATCTGCTTGGGCGAGTATCACTGGTCACTGCCCCTGATTCCCTGAGGATTCCTTGGGATCAACCCCCTCCAAACACCAAATGCATTTCATCACATTTCTAACGACTCCACTGACTGCATTTCAGTTTCCCCTTCTTTCAGTTACTCTTTTCTAAAATCTTTCTTCATTGTTTACTCTGTTCTTCACTCAACTATCTATCATGTTTGCTATCAACACAATTCTCAGTGTCACCTTTTCTTTCATAATCTATGCACCATTGGACGTCTCCAATGGTGTCCTGGGTTAGCACACATTACTTCTATAATCTGTGCACCAACCCTGGTATGTCAAGTTACTTCAGCCAACAGTACAGGGCCACTGTCAGAGAACTCTCAACTGTACACCAGTACAAGTTTTTTGTTTGTTTGTTTGCTTGCTTGCTTTTTGGGTTACACCTGGCAATGCACAGGGGTTACTCCTGGCTCTACACTCAGGAATTACCCCTGGCGGTGCTCAGGAGACCATATGGGATACTGGGAATCAAACGCGGGTAAGCCTCACGCAAGGCAAATGCCCTATCAACTGTGCTATTGCTCCAGCCCCCAGTACAAGTTTTAAGAGGGAAGTCTTGATCAGTTTAACGTAACTGACAAATGTCAATTTAGGCCCTCTCCAAAGCCAACTTTCCAAAAGTCATTGCAGTCTCAAAAAATCTGTTTCTGATGAACCAATAAAGATAGATGAATATATATAATTGCCATCTCTTGGAAGAACAGCTTCATTTTCTTATTGATATAAAATTCTGCTCATTGGATGTTGTCAATGATTCATAGGTATTTTGAGCAACAAACACATCTGGGTATAGTAAAACAAGTTGTTTGTTGCTTTAAATTATAGATATAATGGTGTGGAAGAGTCCTTTAGAAAAATAAAAATAAGAAAAGGTTAGGTGGAAACAATAATGTCCAAAAGTAGAGAGTATGGGGGAAGTTATCTGCCATAGAGGCAGGGGGAGGATTGGGATGGGGGCATACTGGGGACATTGGTGGTGGAAAATGAGCACTGGTGGAGGGATGAGTGTTCAATCATTGTATGCCTGAAACTCAAACATGAAAGCTTTGTAATTGTATCTCACAGATATTCAATTTGAAAAAACATTAAAAATTAAAGAAAAGTGCACACTAAAATTAAAAAAAAAAGAGGTGGGGGAGCACTAGGTGGAATGGAGCGATAATACAATGCACTAGGAGCTTGCTTTGCATGCCGCCAATTGTTCCGAATTTGTTCGAGTTCTGGCATCTTAAATGGTCCCTTGAGCACCACCAGGAGTAATTCCTGGGTGCAGAGTCAGGAGTAACCCCTGAGAAGGGCAGCATCTGCTACAGCCCCCAAGGCGAGGAGTGGGGTTGTGGGGGGGGGGGGTAGGCGGGGGGAAACAGGCTATTGTAACCTCAGTGCTTTCGTGTTTTTTTATTTTTTTATTTTTTTGCCTTTTGGGTCACACCCAGAGATGCTCACGGGTCACTCCTGGCTCTGCACTCAGGAATTACTCCTGGCGGTGCTCGGGGGACCGTATGGGATGCCAGGGATTGAACCCGGGTGTCGGCTGCGTGCAAGGCAAACACCCTACCCGCTGTGCTATTGCTCCGGCCCCGAGTTCTTTGTGTTATTCCGTTTCTCTAGACAATTTCAGAGCGATTTCTGAGTCACATATTCTGATAATACCCAGACTTTTCCTACCAAAATAGCTGAAACAAGGGGCTGGAGCAATCGTATAGCAGGGAGGACATTTGCCTTGCACATGGCCGACCCGCGTTGGTTCCTCGGCATCCCATATCATCCCCCAAGCACCACCAGGACTGATTCCTGAGTGCAGAGCCAGGACTAACCCCTGTGCATCACCAGGTGTGATACAAAAAAAACTAGACAAACAAACAAAAAATAGCTGAAACAAGAGATAAGATCCAAGAGGTCATCCACAACACCCCAGACAGTTCCCCGGTCCCTCCAGGACTGAACCCTGGCCACAGAGTCAGGAGTAAGGGCTGAGCACCAAAGCTTATGTTCCAAAAATACCCCCCATCCACAGACCAGCATCCAGCTCTCACTCTCCTCCCCATTCCACCGCCCCCCCCCCAAATGCACGCCAAGGCTCGTCCGGTACTGCAAATGCAGATGACCATTGGGGGCTGGGCCCTGCGGGGAAGTACTAAGCACACAAGAGGCTTCAGGCTTTACACTTAAGTCAAAAGCCACCAGAGAGGCTCTGGCGAACCTCGGGGGTCTCCAGGCTGAGCATCAGTTGGCTCGTTACAAACAAACCTACTTGTAAGGGTTGTCTGGCTCGACTGGCCTGCCCACAGTACAGCCTGCTACGGTTTCCCGCCCTCGTTCAAGATCCGCGGTCCCGCCTGGTACCCCTAATCAGGAAGCGCAGAGTGATGACGGAGCAGGCAACGGTCTCCCAGGCAACCGCAGGGCCATGGAACAGGGTCCTCTGCATCCGCATCCGCACTGATGCTCGCGGATGTGCTCTGGGACCTCCGTGAGCAGAAGGATCTGGAAGGTCAGAGCAGGCAGGGAGTGGCAGAAGAGTGTCTTCTCCATCAGAGGGGGATTTGGGGGGAGAAGGAGCTCTTAATTCATCCCGCACACACAGCCCCCACCAGCAATCACCACAGCCAGGCATCCCGGGGGAGGTCGTGGATGTGACTCCCCTCCGGGATGGTACAGATCCAGGACAAGTGCAGGATGCAGACCAGCAAGGCGAGGCTGTCCGAGGCTCAGATCAAAATGTCCCCCAGCAGGGGAAGGAAAATTGGAGAGTAGACACGATGAAATCAGGTGGAAATTCAGTTGCCCCTCCTAATGTGAGAGAATGCAGGCATTTTTTCTAGTTTCTTGAGAACTCCTTTTGACTTCACTTAGGACTCATTTTGGGAAGTGTAAATACACACAGAGGAGCACACAAGACTCTGTTCAGGTGCAAAAATCTCAGAGCATGAACGTCCCAAAGTGCTTTTGGTCCTTATCATGAAAACATCACTAATATCCCAAGATCCTCTTTGTTAATTCATTCCCTGAATTGTTATTTCTCACTCTTTCTAATTAACCTATGAGATGTTAAAAATATCTTCATTTGTATTCTTTTGTTTTTATTACTCTCCGTTACCTTTTTTCTTCATGCACAATATTTTGGTGTTAATAAAGCAAACAGACTTGTGTATAGGTTCAAGGTCAAAAAATTTTTTCTCAGATATTCCATTCCGCTCTTTAGTTATTTTTTTGTGGTGTCTTACCTCTCTTAATGAGGCCAATTTTAATTTTTATGATATTTTTGATAAAAGACACCTCAATGTTTTGGTAAATATATTACTTATACTTGTGTTTTATTTTTTATCTGTTCTCTTTGGGTTCAAGGTGCTCCGTCAAATTTTTTTTTTAATTTTTATTAGTGAAACACCATGAGGTACAGTTGTAGACTTAGAAATTTTTGTGCTTGGGTGTCAGTTATACAATGATAGAGTATCCAACCCTCCACCAGTGCCCATTCTCCACCTAGTCTATTATTTTTATTGTCTCATATATATTGGGGGTGGCAGTGGGCCACACTCAGCAATGATCGGGGCTTACTCCTGCCTCTTAGTTTATTTTTTTCTTCTCAGAAAGTTATTCTTTTATTTTTTACTAATTCACAGTGCAATACGGTACAGTACCAACCTGCCTCTTATTTTATATGATGTATTTTATTCATATGCTTGCTGTTACTTCACACTACTTTGATTTTTCAAATTCAAGACATGTTTTAGACTACCTGAAGAGATTAGGACATGCCTTATGTGGGTGAGTCCCTGGGCTCAATTCCCAGATAACTACACACCAGCCCTCTCTCCTCTTCCAACACACACATCGTTTTGAGATTGCCTAGAGATTTGTGTTTTAAACTAAACTCTTTGGATGTGAATGTGATTACCCTGAACTTGTTGTTCCTGAATTCCTCCTAAGCACTCTTGGAAATACCAATTATGACTTTTAGGAGTTGTACATAATATTCAATCTATACTTTTGTGGTGTTTGCTTTTTTTTTTTTTTTTTGCTTTTTAAGTCACACCTGGCGATGTACAGAGGTTACTCCTGGCTTTGCACTCAGAAATTACTCCTTGCGGTGCTAAGGGGACCGCATGAGATGCTGGGAATAAACCCGGGTAGGCTGAATGCAAGGCAAACACACTAACCACTGTGCTATCGCTCCAGCCCCCCTGTGGTGTTTACTTTTTATTTTTCATTTTTTAATTTTTGTTAGTGAGACGCCATGAGGTACAGTTGTAGACTTACAAATTTTTGTGCTTTGGTTTCAATTATACAATGATCAAGTACCCATCCCTCCACCAGTGCCTATTTCCCACCACCACAGATCCCAGTATCCCTCCCACCCCCCATACCCCCCATCCCAACCTGCCTCTGTGGCAGGGCATTCCCTTTTGTTCTCTCTCTCTCTCCTTTTGGGTGCTGTGGTTTGCAAAAGAGGCATTGAGTGGCAATCATGTTTGGTCTATAGTCTACTTTCAGCATGCTTGTCCCATCCTGGGAGGATCCTCCCAACACCCTTTGTTTGGTGGTCCCTTCTCTATCGGAGCTCCCTTTTCCCCAAGCATGTGTGGCTGGCCTCTAAGCCATGGAGCAAAATTCCTGGTACTAATCTCGGTCATTCTTGGGTGTTAGTCTCATATTTTGTTACTTTAAGTTCCCCAGATGAATTCAATCTTTCTATGTTTAACCCTTTCTATCTGAGTCATTTCGCTTAACATGATACTTTCCATGTAGTACCACTTGTATGTACATTTCATGACTTCATCTTTTCTAACAGCTACATAGTACTCCATTGTCTAGATATACCAAAGTTTCTTGAACCAGACATCTGTTCTCGGGAACTCAGGTTTTTTTCAGATTCTGGCTATTGTAAAGAGTGCTGCAATGAACAAACAAGTGCAGATGTCACTTCGACTACACTTTTTTGCCTGTCTGGAATATATTCCCAAGAGTGGTGTTGCTGGGTCAAATGAGAGCTCAATTTCTAATTTTTTGAGAGTAGTCCATACTGTTTTCCAAAAGGCATTCTCACCAGCAGTGATGGAGGGTCCCTTTCTCACCACATCCGCGCCAGCACTGGTTGCTTTTGTTCTTGTGGATGTGGGCCAGTCTCTGTGGTATGAAATGATATCTCATTGTGGATTTGATCTGAATCTCCCTGATGATTAATGATGCAGGGCATTTTCTCATGTGCCTTTTAGCCATTCGGATTTCTTCTTTGAGAAAGTTTCTATTCATTTCATCGCCCCATTTTTTGATGGGGTTGGATGTTTTCTTCTTGCGGAGTTCAACCAGTACTTTGTATATCCTTGATATCAACCCCTTGTCGGATGTGTATTCGGTGAATATCCTTTCCCATTCTGTAGACTGTCTTTGTATTTTGGTCACTGTTTCTTTGGAGGTGCAGAAGCTTCTTGGTTTAAGATAGTCCCATTTATCTATCTCTGTTTTCACTTGCTTGGCCAGTGGTGTGACATCTTTGAAGATACCATTAGCTTCAATGTCATGGAGGGTTTTGCCGACTTTTTCTTCAATGTACCTTATGGATTCCGGTCTGATTTTGAGGTCTTTAATCCACTTTGATCTTACTTTTGTACATGGCATTAGGCAGAGATGTGAGCCCAGTTTTTTGCATGTAGCCATCCAGTTTTGACAGCACAATCTGTTAAAGAGACTTTCCTTGCTCCATTTCACTTTTCTTGCCCCTTTATCAAAGATTCGATGATCATATGCTTGGGGGAAGATGTCAGTATATTCAACCCTGTTCCATTGGTCGGCCTTTGTTCCAGTACCATGCTGTTTTAATTATTACTGCTTTGTAATAGAGTTTGAAGTTAGGGAGGTTGATTCCTCCCATTTTCTTTTTCCCAAGAATTGCTTTAGCTATTCGTGGGGGCTAATTGTTCCATATAAATTTCAGGAGTGTTTGCTCCATTTCTTTGAAGAATGTCATGGGTATCATAATAGGGATCACATTGAATTTGTACAGTGCTTTGGGAAATATTGCCATTTTGACAATGTTAATTCTCTCGATCCATGAACATGGGATATTTTTCCATTTCCTCATGTCCTCTTTTATTTCTTGAAGTAGCATTTTGTAGTTTTCTTTGTACAGATCCTTTACTTCGTTAGTTAAGCTGATTCCTAGAAACTTGATTTTCTGGGGCACAATTGTGAACAGGATTGTTTTCTTCATGTCACTTTCTTCTCTTTCACTATTTGCGTATAGGAAAGCCATGGACTTTTGGGTATTGAATTTATAGCCTGCAACTTTACTATACAAGTCTATTGTTTCTAGGAGTTTCTTGGTAGAGGTTTTAGGGTTCTCTAAGTATAGTAGCATATCATCTGCAAATAGTGAAAGCTTGATTTCTTCCTTTCCTACCTGGATGCCCTTAATATCTTTTTCTTGTCCAATCGCTATTGCAGGTACTTCCAGTACTATATTGAACAACAGTGGAGAGAGTGGACATCCTTGTCTCGTCCCTGATCTTAGGGGGAAGGCTCTCAGTTTTTCCCTATTGAGGATGATGCCTGCTGTAGGCTTGTGGTAGATGGCTTTAACTATATTGAGGAAAGTCCCCTCTATCCCCATTTTGGCGAGGGTTTTCATTATAAACGGTTGCTGGATCTTGTCAAATGCTTTCTCTGCATCTACTGATTTGATCACATGATTTTTATCTTTTCTTTTGTTGATATGATGGATTATGTTGATTTGATTTCCGAGTGTTAAACCATCCTTTCATCCCCGGGATGACTCCCACTTGGTCGTGGAGTACGATATTTTTTATGAGTAGTTGAATTCTATTTGCTATTATTTTGTTACTGTTGTTACTGTGTCTGGCATATCCAATACTCTCGGTAGCTTGCCAGGCTCTCCGAGAGGGGCGGAGGAATCGAACTCGGGTTGGCCGTGTTGGCCGCTTGTAAGGCGAACGCCCTACCCGCTGTGCTATCGCTCCAGCATCTTTGCATCCATGTTCATCAGGGATATCAGCCTGTAGTTTTCTTTTCTTGTGGTGTCTTTGTTTCGTTTTGGTATTAGAGAGATATGGGCTTCATAGAAACTGTTTGAGAGAGTGTCTGTTTTTTCAATTTCCTGGAAAAGCTTGAGAAGGACTGGCAGTAGGTCCTCTTTAAATGTTTGGAAAACTTCGCTAGTGAATCCATGGGACCTGGGCTTTTGTTTTTGGGAAGACTTTTGATTACAGTTTCAATTTCCTTGATGTGAATAGGTCTATTCAGGTACTATAGATCTTCTTGATTCAGCTTTGGGAGATGATAGCAATCCAGGAATTTTTCCATTTCTTCTAGGTTCTTTTATTTCGTGGCATATAGACTTTCAAAGTAGTCTCTGATGATCTTTTAAATTTCTTTGATTTCTGTTGTGATATCCCCCTTCTCATTTCTGATTCAGTTTACTCGGGTTCTCTCTCTCTGTTTCTTTGTGAGTGTTGCTAGTGGTTTATCTATGTTGTTTATTTTCTCGAAGAACCAGCTCTTGGTTTCATTGATCTTTCGGATTGTTTCTTTGGTTTCCATGTCATTGATTTCTGCTCTAAGTTTTATGATCTCTTTCCTTCTGCCTGATTTGGGCTCTTTCTGTTGATCCTTCTCTAGGTCTTGAGCTGTGAAGTTAAGTTGTTTATGTGCATCCTTTCTTCCGTCATAAGACATGCTTGCAGAGCTATAAATTTTCCCCTTAATATGGCTTTCGCTACACCCATAAGTTCTGGTAGCTCGTGTCTTCATTCTCATTTGTTTCCAGGTATCTTTTGATTTTGTCCTTAACTTTCTTCCTGACCCACCCATTGTTCAGCATTGAGTTGTTCAATTTCCAGGTGTTTGATTTGGTTCTCCGTGTCTGTGTGTGATTCACTTTTATCCTCAGTGCATCATGGCCTGAAAAGATGGTTGATACTATTCCTATCTTCCTAATTTTGTTGAGGTATGGTTTTTGTCCTAGCACATGGTGTATTTTGGAAAATGTTCCGTGGGCACTGGAGAAGAATGTGTATTCTTTCTTTTTGGGGTGTAAAGCCCAGTATAGGTCTATAAGCCCTTTCTCTTCTATTTCTTCTTTCGAAACCAATGTTTCCTTGCTGAGTTTTGTTCTTGTTGATCTATCCAGAGGTGATAAGGTGATGTTGAAGTCTCCAACTACTATTTTGTCCTCCTTAAAATCTGTTAGCAGTTGTTTTAAATATTTAACTGTTCCCTCATTAAGTGCGTATACATTTAAGAGTGTGATTTCTTCCTGTTGTACATATCGCTTGATGAAGAGAAAATAGCCTTTGCTGTCCCTTCTAATCTTTTTCAACATGAAATTAATGTTGTCGGATATTACTATGGCCACCCCAGCTTTTTTGAGGGAGCTGTTTGCTTGCATGATTGTTTTCCATCCTTTGACTTTGAGTCTGTGTTTGCTCTGACTGTTGAGATGAGTTTCTTGTAGGCAGCAGAATGTTGGGTTCTGTCTCTGAATCCAGTTTGCCACTCTGTGTCTCTTATATGGTGAATTTAGACCGTTGACATTGTGAGAGATTATTGTTATGGGGTTTTGTGTCATCTTTTTGTAAGGATCTGTTGTGGTTGTAGGGTTTGTCTTGTCTTATAGTAGATCCGTTAGCCCTTGTTTTAGGTTGGTTTTGAGTCTATGAAGTTCTTGAGCTGCTGTTTATCTAGAAAATAGTGTACTGTTTCTTTGAGTTTGAGTGAGAGTTTAGCCAGATAGAGTATTCTTGGTGAAGCATTCATTTCAGTGAGTTTTTTCACTATATCTCGCCACTGCCTTTGGGCTTGGAGGGTTTCCCTCTGATAGATCTGCTGTGAATCTAAGGGGTGCTCCTTTGTATGTGATTTCCTTCTTTGACCTTGCTGCTTGCAGTATTGTGTCTCTATCAGCAACATGGATCCTTCTAACTATGATATGTCTTGGAGTGTTTTTGTTCGGGTCTCTTTTAGCTTGCACCCTTCGGGTTCCTTGAATCTGAATGGCTGAATTGTCAAGCTCTGGAAATTTTTCAGCGATGATTTGTTTAACTGTGGCTTTTTCATTGGGCTTGTTTCCCTGAGCTTCTGGTAGTCCAATGATTCTAATGTTGTTCCTCTTGGAATCGTCTCCTAGGACTCTGATTCTCTCTAGAGCTATTTTGAGGTCCCTTGCCATTATTTGTTGTTGCCTTTTGGCTTGGTGCAGCTGATCTTCCAGCTCACTGATTCTTTCCTCAGCTGTGGTCATTCTACTTTTGAGGGCACATACTGAGTTTTTTAGTTCATCTATGGAATCTTTAATTCGTGACATTTCTGTGCATAGCTTTCCGCGATAGCACAGCGGTAGGGCGTTCGCCTTACAAGCGGCCAACATGGCCGACCCGAGTTCGATTCCTCCGCCCCTCTCGGAGAGCCCGGCAAGCTACCGAGAGTATTCGATATGCCAAACACAGTAACAACAAAGTCTCCAATGGAGACGTTACTGGGCCCGCTCGAGCAAATCGATGATCAACGGGAGGGCCTTTACCTTTTACCTTTTTTATTCCCTTAATTTGTCAATTTTTTCTATCATGTTACTGGATATCTGTCTGACTGTTTCATTGAGTTGATTGAACATCTTTATGACTTCATATCTGAATTCTTTGTCAGAGAGGTCCCTTCGGTGAGTAGCACCTACAGAGGCTTCTGGACTCTTTTCATCGACCTCCTCTTGTGGTGGGGATTTGCTTTGTTTGTTCATGTTGGTGTGTAGGTGTGGGGACTAGATTTCTTGGTATGACTAAACTACCTGTGGCCACCTGAGCATTAGTCCGCTGAAGGTTAGGCCATGCCCACTTCTACAAAAGCCACGCCCACTCCTAAAGCGACCACACCCCTACCCTAACCTGGTGTGTGTGGGGGAAGTGAAAACTGTGTGGGGGAGAAGACCAGCTCAGCTTGGGGGACGAAGAGGAAGAGGCAGAGACTCAGGGCTATTTTGTTTCCCAAGGTCCGAGAGGACGCCTGGGGGGCTTGCAGGGAGAAATCCAAGTCCTGGGTTTGAGAAGCGGCGGATAAACTGACCTGGGTGGGGGGGGAGAAGACCAGCTCAGCTTGTAGGACGAAGAGCTGTGGTGTTTACTTTTTAAAAATATCAGAAGCTCTAGAGCCCAGCAAAAGCAAAACTCCTGGGAAAGCTTATATCTATTCAGGCTCACACCAGGAATAAAGGAAAAACCTTAACAAGCTAAACTTACAGTGAGCAAAACTAGAAAACAAATAATAAATGGATCTTAAGTAGGAGAAGTAAAAGAAAGAAAAAATAAAAATTACATCAGAAATAAATGATAGAGAAAACAATACAAAGGAGAAACAGTAGGAAAGAATAAAATTTACAAACCCTTACCTAACTCACAAAAGTAAAATAGAAAAAAAAACAGATCAGAGATGACAAGAAGAAATTATAACATCTCAGAAAAACAAAATATCATAAGAAGAAATAAATAACTCTATGCCAACAAATCTTCTAAAAGTGAATGAATGAATTCTTAGAAGCATACAAATTCCACATATTGAATCAAGGGTAAATAGAAAACCTGAACAGACCAAGCAGAAGAAAGAAGTGAAAACAGTAATTAAAAATCTTCAGAGTAACAAAAGTCCTAGTCCAGATGGGTTCACAAGTTTTACCAATACTTTAAGCAGACTTAGTGTCTATGCTCCTCAATCTTTTCCAAAATATTGAGAAAACAGAATTCTCCCTAACAGCTTCTCTGAAGCCCATATACCCTAATGCCAAAAAGTAGAGACATTACTAAAAGAAAACTGGAGACGAATATTTCTGTTGAGTATGGATGCAAGGGTCTCCAACAAAATTTCCAAATTCCACAATACATCAGAGAATTGTACACCATGATCAAGTGGGGATACATCCCAAGGATTCAAGGATGGTTCAATGTACACATCATATCAACAAAAGAGTGCTACTACCTCATTCATTCATTTCATTCATCATCCTGTTAATCGTCGATTGCCTCGAGCAGGCCCCAGTAACGTCTCTTTCATCCTAGCCCTGAGATTATATTCAAGGCTTTTTAGGAGAATGAGACCCATCATTGTTACTGGTATTTGGCATATTTGGTGCGCCACGGGGAGTTTGCCAGACTCTGCCCTGTGGGCAGGCTATATTCGATAGCCTGCAAGTTTGTCCAGAGTAGGAATGAGATAATGAGATATCATAAAAAGATGTTCTGATAAGATGTCGCGCGGCCGCATTTGCGGCCGCGCGGTTCCGGGAGCTGCATTTTGTAGTCTCTGAGTCTTGGCCGCTGATGGGATTACACGGCGCCAGGGGGCCAGGTGGTGGGTGTGACCCCCGCCTACTGGAATTTGGAGGATCTGGGTGGAGGATGCTCGACTCCAATTCGAGTAGGCTTGGAGATCTCGGCCCCGGAACCCGCGTGGCTTTGTCCCTCTGCCAGTACCTTCATGTGTGCGGAGAGTGGTCTCAGCATGGTGGTGGCTGGTCCTGGAGGTCTTCGGCTGCCGGAGCCCTGGTCGGGGTGGGGAGGAAAGCTCAACCCGCTCCCCTCCAAGGGACCCCGGCGAGGAACAGCCAGGCGCAGGGGCAGGAGACTGACTGCACTGGTCTCGTCCGCGAGCTGCATTGATATGATGCTACTACATCATATCAACAAAAGAGAGATGAGGTTATGTTTTATTAACTGATGAAGAGAAGGCTTTTTGACAAGATCAACTGCCTATCCATTTGTGATTTTTTTAAAAAAAACTTCCAAAAATAGAGATAGAAGGAACATATTTCAAGATATTTCAAGTTTTAGAAGTTTTTGCTACAAAAAAGAATATTTCAAAGGGATTTATATTGGAAAAGAAAAAAATTAAAATGTTATTTGTAAGTAATATTAAAATAAGCAAAGATTGACTAACACCCAAGAATAGCCAAGATAAGTACCAGGAGGTTCACTCCATGGCTTGGAGGCCAGCAGCACATGCTAGGGGAGAAGGCAGCTCAGATAAAGAAGAGAGTACCAAATAAAGGGTGTTGGGAGGATTCTCCTAGGATGGGAGAAGCATGCTGAAAGTAGACTATAGACCAAACATGATTGCCACTCAATGCCTCTTTTGCAAACCACAGCACCCAAAAGGAGAGAGAGAACAAAAGGGAATGCCCTGCCACAGGGGTGGGGTGGGGGGGTGGGAGGGATTCCGGGAGCATTGGAAGTGGGGAATAGGCACTGGTGGATGGATGGGTACTCAATCATTGTATAACTGAAACCCAAGCACAAAAATCTGTAAGTCTACAACTATCTCATTGTGTTTCACTAATTAAAAAATAAATAAATAAAAATAAAAGAAGCATAGATTAAATAACCCTAAAGTCCACACACACACACACACACACACACACACACACACACACACATACATTTAGAACCTACAAACCAATACTTTAAGATAACAGGTTACAGGGACTGGAGCAATAGCACAGTGGGTAGGCCGTTTGCCTTGCACGCAGCCAACCCGGGTTCTATTCCCAGAATCCTATACGGTACCCTGAGCACCACCAGGAGTAATTCCTGAATGCAGAGCCAGGAGTAACCCCTGTGAATCGCTGGGTGTGATCCAACAAAAGCAAAAAAATAAAAAGCAGGTTACAAAATTTAACACCCAAAAATTTATGGCACTCCTGATAAAGGTAAAGGTAAAGGCCCTCCCGTTGATCGTCGATTTGCTCGAGCGGGCCCAGTAACGTCTCCATTGGAGACTTTGTTGTTACTGTGTCTGGCATATCGAATACTCTCGGTAGCTTGCCGGGCTCTCCGAGAGGGGCGGAGGAATCGAACTCGGGTCGGCCATGTTGGCCGCTTGTAAGGCGATCGCCCTACCCGCTGTAAATAATAAACTTGCAGGTAAAAAATGTAAAAAGGAAAAAAAATAGGGAAAGAAAGCCAGTTTAAAATAGTGTCCAAATATTTAGGAATCAATAAAGGAGGTGAAAGACTGACACAATGAAATTTTTAGATCACTACTGAAAGAAATAGAAAACACCAGGAAATGGAAAGCTATTTCCTATTCATGGACTGGAAGATTCAGCATTGTCAGGATAATCTTTCTACCCTAAACATCATACAAATTTAATGCAATATTATTATAATTCCAATGATGTTATCCAAGGACTTGGAACAAACTCTACTAGAATGCATATGAAACATAAAACTTCCCAAATAGGCCATCTTTACAGCATACAGCCGCAGAGAAGGGCCACATGGAGGGCTGGCTCCACAGCTCCCGGAGAAGGCACCAGCTTCCAAAAAAAGCCGAGATCACCGGGAAGTCCCAGATGGGGTAGGTGCCACATCCCGCCTCCCCCAGATGGAACCCCGGTGACCAGAAGCCTCCACAAATATAGCTCGAGTATGCGGGAACTAGACATCTCTGTATATACAAAGTGATCAATGGAAAGTAAATCACCCAATGTTTCTCCCTGAAAATCAGGAGCACGGCCACAGCCCCAGAAGCACAAGGACTTAATGCAGAACCCAGCAGCTTGGAGCAGAAAAGTGAACGGACTATGCGTGAATCCAGGCCATCATGTCTGCCCAGAAGGGAAAGGGTGTTGCTGCCTTCCGCCCTCCTCCCTCTGGAAAGAAAGATGGCGGCCGCATGGGAGCCTTGTGGACAGCAGGTATGAGCCAGGGGTGCGGGGGCGACAAAAACCTCATGGGAAGGGGGGCATTCTGGTCCGTCCTTCATGCCCTACCGAGGTCACCAGTTGCACCCCACGAGCGGCTCTCCGGCACAGCCACGGCCCCAGAAGCACAAGGACTTAATGCAGAACCCAGCAGCTTGGAGCAGAAAAGTGAACGGACTATGCGTTAATCCAGGCCATCATGTCTGCCCGCAGGGGAAAGGGTGTTGCCCCATTCGCCCTCTCCTCTCTGGAAAGAAGATGGCGGCCACATGGGTGCCTTGTGGAGAGCAGGTGTGAGCCGGGGGTGTGGGGGCGACTAAAACCTCATGGGAAGGGGGGCGTTCCGGTCCTTCCTTCACGCCCTACCGAGGCCACCAGTTGCCCCCCACAAGTGGCTCTCCAGCACGGCCATGACTCCAGAGCACAGAAACCAATCTCTTAATTATCTGACTTTCAGTAGAAATACTTCCAGGGTTAATTAGCAAAATAGCGGAAATCCAAAACCAACATTTAATTCTTGAACCCAGCTGTAGAAAGTGAATCACTTCACAATGCTTTCTCGGCATGTCTGATTTGGGGGGAGGGGGTAAACTCTAAATAATAGTGGTGCATCTTTTATTGCAACAATGAATCTAATCAAAGCAGATAGAGTGTCAACTAGAATTCATTTGCCTCGCAGGCATTGGGAGGGGTGGGGGTGGGGTTTTATTGGGGTTCTTCGTGGTAAAAAATAAGTAATGGTAAAGGGAAAGGTGTTTGATATTTGTATGACTGAGACCTAAACCTGAAAGCTTTGTAACTTTTCCCACAGTGATTCAATAAATAAATAAATTATAAAAATAAAAAAAAAAACCTTCCCAAATAGTCAAAGCCATTCTAAGAAGAGAAAAAATGATGGGTACTATATATTTTTTATTGAATCACCATTAGATACTCAGTTACAATGCTATTTATGGTTGGATTTCAGTCATAGGGTGTTCCAACACCCATCCTTCCATCAGTGTACATTTCCCACCACCAATGTCCCTTGTTTCCCTCCAGTCACAAACACACTTTTTTTCTTTCTTTCTCTCTCCTTTTGGTCATTATGGTTTACTACACCAGTACTGAGAGGTTACCATGTCTGTTCCTTTGCCTACCTTTTTTTTCAGCATGCAATTTTTATCCAGAGTGATCATTTCCAGCTATCATTGTCATAGTGGTCCCTTCTCTATACCAACTGCCTTCTCCCTCAGCAATTGAGAAAAGTTTCCAACCATGGACCAATTCTCTTGTTTCTACTGTCACTGGATATTAGTCTCATGGGCGTTCGCCTTACAAGCGGCCAACATGGCCAACCCGAGTTCGATTCCTCCGCCCCTCTCGGAGAGCCCGGCAAGCTACCGAGAGTATTCGATATGCCAGACACAGTAACAACAAAGTCTCCAATGGAGATGTTACTGGGCCCGCTCGAGCAAATCGACGATCAACGGGAGGGCCCTTACCTTTACCTTTCTGTTTTTTATATCCTACAAATGAGTGCAATTGGGGCTGGAGATAGCACAGTCGATGGGTGTTTGCCTTGCATGTGGCCAACCCGAGTTTGATTCCCATAATCCCATATAGTCCTCTGAGCATCACCAGGAGTAATTCCTGAGTGCAGAGCCAGGAGTAACCCCTGTGCATTGCCAGGTCTGACCAAAAACGCTGAAGAAAAAAAAAGAGTGTAATTATTCTCTGTCCTTCTCTCTCTGACTTATTTTACCCAGCAAGATACTCTCCTTGTCCATCCATTTATAAGCAAATTTCATGGTTTCATTTTTTCTAACAGCTGTACAGTATTTTGTTGTGTAGATGTACCATAATTTCTTTAACAACAATGTTCTTGGGCACTCATATTTTTTCCAGGTTCTGGCTATTGGGAATAGTGCTGGAATAAACAGAGAAGTGCAGATGACATTTATGTTCTGTATTTATGCTCTTCAGGGGTATATTCCCCAAAATGGTATTGCTGAATCATATGAAAGTTCAATTTCTAGTTTTTTGAGGAATTTTTTTTGATAAATGCCCATGTTGTTTTCCAAAAAGACTGGACCAATTTGGGTGAGTCATTGGATTCTGTTAGTATTTTGTTAAGGATATTTGCATCTGTGTTCATCATTGGCTTCTGATTCTCTTTATTTGTGATATCTCTGTCTGCTTTGGGTATCAGGGTAATATTTGCCTCATAGAAACTGTTTGGGGGTGTTTCTGTTTCTTCAATTTTCTTAAAAAGCTTGAAAAGGAGTGGCAGTAGGTCCTCCTTAGAGGTTTGAAAAAATTGACTAGTGAATCCATCTGGGCCTGGGGTTTTATCTTTGGGAAGACTTCTGATTTCCATTCCAATTTTCTCTGTAGTGATAGATCTGTTCAGATATTCCAGATCTTCATGGTTCAGCCTTGGAAGGTTATAGGAATCCAAGAATTTATCTATTTTTCAAGGTTCTCTTGTTTCATGTCATAAAGATTCTCAAAGTAATCTCTAATGATATGTTGAATTTCTGTGTTTTCTGTTGTGATGTCCCCCCTTTCATTTCTGATTTAGTTTGAGTTCTCTCTCTTTCTTTGTGAGTCTTGCTAGCAGTTTATTGATCTTGTTGTTGTTGTTTGTTTGTTTGTTTTCAAAGAGTCAGCTCTTGGTTTCATTGATCTTTTGGACTGTTTTTTGGGATTCCAGCTCATTGATTTCTGCTCTAAGTTTTATTGTTTATTTCCTTCTGCTTGTTTTGGACTCCTTTTGTTGGTCATTTTTCAAGATCGTAAGCTGTGAAATCAAATTATTTATGTGGGCTCTTTCTTCCTTCCTGATGCATGTTTGCAAAGCTATAAACTTTCCTCTTAACTCTGCTTTTGCTATGTCCCACAAGTTCTGGGAGCTTGTGTGCTCACTCTCCTCACTGTCATTTGTTTCCAAGAATCTTGATTTCTTCTTTGATTTTCTCTCTCGCTGTTCAGTTGCAAGATGTTCAATTCCAAGTGTTTGATTTGATTCTCCCTTTCTGCGTGTGATGATTAACTTCTATTTTCAGTGCCTTATGGTCTGAAAAGATAGTTGATTAATTTTATGGGTGTATATTTCATGGCCCAGCATTTGGGCTAGCTTGGAGAATGTCCCATGTGCACTGGAGAAGAAAGTATATTCAGATTTGGGAAGATGAAAAGCTCTGCATCTATCTACTAGCTTCCTCTCTTTCATTTAATCCTTCAAAACCAATATTTCTTTGCTGAGTTTTAGTCTCATTGGTACAATAAAAACTTTAAATCTCTGCTGAAAGAAATAAAAAAAAAAACCAGGAAATGGAAAGCTATTTTCTATTCATGGATTGGAAAATTCAGTATTGTCAAAATAAACCTTCTACCCCAAACATCATACATGCTTAATGCAGTACCATTATAAGTCCAATGGTGTTCTCCAAAAACTTGGAACAAACTCCACTAGAATTTACATAAAATATAAAACTTTCAAAATAATCTAGGCCAATCTAGAAGGAAAAAATGATGGGCATTATTTTGTTCCCAATTTTGAAATTATGCTACGGTCACAGTCCTCCCGTTGTTCATCGATTTGCTCGAGGGGCCCAGTAACATTGTGAGACTTGTTACTGTGTTTGGCATATCGAATACATCATGGGGAGCTTGCCAGGCTCTGCCACGCGGGTAAGATACTCTCGGTAGCTTGCCGGGCTCTCCGAGAGGGGCGGAGGAATTGAACTCGGGTCAGCCATGTTGGCTGCGTGTAAGGCAAACGCCCTAGTAATCAAAACCACGTGGTATTATATAAAGACAGACCTTCAGACGAATGGAACAGAATTGAGGAGCTAAGTGCAGGAAGAGAAGTAAAGAAAATCTCTTCAGCAAACAGTTCTGGGAAAAACTGGATAACCACATGCAAAGAAAGAAAGAAATATATTGCAACCATCTCACACCACACACAAAACTAAATTTAAAGTGGGAAAAAAGATCTTAAGACTAGACAGGGATTTATAAAAATGTCTTTGAGAAAATATAAGCAGAACTCTCCAGGAAATTGACATTGGAGTTTTCTTCAGTGAGCTGACTACAGAGGCAAAGACAATAAAATCAAAAATAAACAAATGGAATTACATCACATGAAAAAGTACAGAAAAGGAAACTCAAGCTGAAACAAAACAACACCCTACAAAATGGAAGAAAATACTTGCATCAGTATATAAGAAAAGGGGCTATCCAACATCTATAAGGCACTCACAAAATTCAACAATAAAAAGTCCAAAAACTCCATTCAAATATGAAAAGAGGAGATGAAGAGTCTCTCCTCCCAAAGAAGATTACAGATGACTAATAAGCATATGAAAAAGTTCTCATCATCATTTATGATTAGGGAAATGCAAATAAAAACAACAATGAGATATCATCTCACACCACAGAGACTGGCGCACATTCAAAAAAACAAAAGCAACCAGTGCTGTAGGGGATGTGGGGAAAAAGGAATGCTCTTTTACTGTTGGTGGGAATGCCGACTGATCTAGACTTTCTGGAAAACAATATGGACATTTCTTCAAAAACTAGAAATTGAGCTTCCATGTGATCCCGCAATACTACTTCTGAGAATATATCCCAAGGGTGCAAAAAAGCACAGTAGAAATGACATCTGTACCTATATGTTTATTGAAGCACTGTTCACAATAGCCAAAATCTGGAAACAAGCTGAGTGCCCTAGAACAGACACTGGTCTGGTTCTTTCTGGTTAAAGAAAATTTGGTACATCTATACAATGGAATACTATGCAGCAGTTAGGAGAGATGAAGTCATGAAATTTGCTTATAAGTGGATAGACATGGAGAATATCATGCTAAGTGAAATAAGTCAGAAAGAGAGGGACAGAAATAGAAGTACTGAACTAATTTGTGGAGTATAAAATAACAAGAGACGAACACCCAAGGACAGTAGACACAAGGGGCAGGAAGATTGCTCCATAATTGGAAGCCTACCCCATGAGCTGGGGGAGAAGGCAGCTGGAATAGAGAAGGGATCACTAAGAAAATTAGGGTTGGAAGAATGGGTCGGGATGGGAGATGTGTACTGAAAGTAGATAAAGGACCAAACACAATAACCTCTCAGTATCTGTTTTGCAAACCATAATGCCCCAAAGTAGAAAGAGAGCATGGGGGAAATTGTCTGCCATGAGTCAGGGGCAGGGTTGGAAAGAGGGGGTATACTGGGGATATTGGTGGTGAGGAAAGTGCACAGGTGGAGGGATGGGTGTTTGATGATTGTGTGATTTTAATTCAAACATGAAAGCTTGTAACTGTACTCACGATGATTGAATAAAATAAAAATAAAAGTGAGATTGCATTTCACACCAGTGAGACTAGCATATATCAAAGTCTAGAAATGACCAGTGTTGATGGGGATGTGGTTAAAAAGGGTCCTTCATTTGTTTTTGGTAGGATTGTTGACTGGTTCAATGTCTATGGAAAACAATATGAAGATTTCTCAGACAAGTAAAACCAGAACTCCCATATGACCCATGATACCACTTACTAAATCTACTCTGCGGCCCCCCAAAAAAACACTCAAATTATGTTAATTCAAAAGGACAATGCACACTTATGTTCATTACAGCACTAACTACAATATTCAAGATATTAAAAAAACCCAAATACCCAACTATGGATAAATGGAACAAGAAGTTTTCATATATATATATATATATATATATATATATATATATATATAATGAAGTATTATACAGCTATAAAAAGAACAAAACCATGCAATTTACTGCTACATAGTTGGAACTAGAGGGTATCACGCTGAGTAAAATGAGTCAGAAGGGAAGAGATAGATACACAATTATTTCTCTCATTTGTGGATTTAAAGATACACAGAGAGCGAACGACAAATGGCCAGTGGCAACAGAAATGGAGAATTGGTCCACAGAACTGAACTTATGGGGGTTAGAGTGCTGGGTTGAATTGGAGAAGCTTTAGAAACCTTGATGGATGAAATTTAATATTGTGGTGGTGGTTGTGGTGTTGGAGAGTGCAGGCATGAAACTCTCATTAGCAGTATTATAGATCAAAGTTTCTCTAGAAGTATTTTTTTCTAAGAGAAGAAAGAAAACAATGGAGAGAGGACAGTTTTAAAGCAGCAGGGGCTGTTAAATAAGGACATGTGGGGGCTGGAGCAATATCACAGAGGGTAGGACATTTTCCTTGCACGAGACTGACCCAGGTTCAATTCCCAGCATTCCATATGGTCCCCTGAGCACCACCAGGATTAATTCCTGAGTAGATCAGCCAGGAGTAACCCCTGTGCATCACCACGTGTGACTCAAAAAGAAAAAAAAGGACATGTGACTTTCACTATGGAATCAAGGAAGTGATAGATGCACACACAGATCCAACGTATTTAGACTACAAAGCATGTTGGTAAAAACTTACCTAACAGAGCGGTTGGGGTTTAATGCCAGGGCTCAATGGACCATTGGGCACCTCCAGGAGTGACCCCCATGCCACTGATCTGGACATAATTTCTAAGAACCACTGTTACTGGAAAATAGTAATAATGCTTCATTAAAAACATACAAGAAACTTATAAACTTTTTTATATAAAAAAACTTACCTAACAGAAAGTCTAAGCATGTGATTAGGGTATCATAAAATCATTATATTCTTTTTAAAAAGCCACATTTCTGTGCCAAAAATTTATTGTGCTCAAATTCAATTGGGGCCAATTTTTCATATTTTAAATAAAATAGACAATTGAAAGAACAATTGTTGAGAAAGAACCTCGAATCTTGTTGGGCTTCCTTATTTAATACATTTTTTAAAAATCTTTATTAGTGAAACACCATGAGGCACAGTTGTAGACTTACAAATTTTTGTGCTTGGGTTTCAGTTATACAGTGATCTAGTACCCATACCTCCATCATTTACATTTTTTTTAATTTTTGTTAGTGAAACACCATGAGGTACAATTGTAGATTTACAAATTTTTGTGCTTGGGTTTCAATTGTACAATGATCAAACACCCATCCCTCCACCAGTGCCCATTTTTCACCACCACGGGTCCCAATATCCCTCCTACCCCCTATCCCTCCATCCCACCCTGCCACTGTGGCAGGGTATTCCCTTTTGTTTTCTCTCTCCTTTAGGGTGTTGTGGTTTGCAAGCATGCTGAAAGTAGACTTTAATACATTTTTATTTTAAGCTCCTGAAGGAAAAATTCAGAGGTTTTGAATGCCTGCCTTGTAAGTGTAAGGCAATGAGTACAATCCCCAGTGTCTTTAGTATACTGAAAGCAATAATGGAAGCGCAGTTGTTTGTGAATCTTAGCCCCATGATGAGTTTCTGGCAAAACCACAGTCAGGTGTTTGTAAGCACCACCATGAAGGGTCACAGAGCCCAGTCAGCACCCAAACCAGAGGATGTGTCAACACTTTTGTCAGGAATTGCAACCCCCGGTGATCACTGGTATGAGCGCTATGACAAAAGAAATGCCACCACCTTGGACAAACACTGAGATCAAGTACTGATGTGTGGTACCCTCTGATTTCCACAACCAAATGTATGATCGCCATAGTCCAGCCTGTGTGCAACCCTGAGTCATCACGAGGAAAACATCTGTGACACTAACAAATGGAAGGAGAAAAATGGAAATAAACTCTTTCTATAAAGAAGCTTTTATTAAATTTTATTTTTAGACTACATATAAATGATAAAGTTCCATTGTGTCTTCAGGATTTATAATGCATGGAGCTATTCATCTGGCCCTATGTCCCACACACACCTCTTGTTATCCTTGCTGTCAACCCTATTCTATGCCGCATATCAATGTAAAGATAATCAATATTCAAGGTATATCAACCAAATAGTCATTTCACAATGTAGACTTATAAAAGCAAAGGTGAACACGCAGAATTAATAATCCTCTAAACGAAAGACAAAACCCACATGACCAGCCCTGAACGCACAAATATCTTCATTTTGATTTTTGTGATTTAGAGTTGCAGCTTTTTACTTTTTGCCCTTGTTTCCGAAAAGGTCATAGCCCTCATATTGACTCCGTTTCCTCATTCCTTCCAAATTGACTTCCTCTTCATGCTTTCTCCTTCCCTTGCTAGCCCTAGAAACAGTAGCCAAGGAAGAAGGACTGGGGAAGGAAGGAGAACATAGCAGAGGTAAAAGATTCAACCACAGATTCTCCTGAATAATAAACTCAGCATTTCCTCTCATGCTTAGTTTTGCTGAGTCCAAATGGGCTTGTGTGGTCGGCCTGCTGACACACATTTTCTTCTATCTTCCCTTGCTTTCCTCCCTGTTCTGCTTTCCAATATCTTTCTTAATTAGTCACATGTGTCTTCATTCTGGAATAATTTGGAGTAGTTTTTTGTGTCTAAGTGTACATTTTCTAAAACATTATGAAACCAATAAACTCTGTCCTTGCACATAACTTAGGAGTTGACTGAGTAGACCTTCCAAGGGCATAAGAATATTTTTATTTCAACGTCCTAATCTGTTACCATCTCTCAATGATAAAGTAATTCAGATATGATTATGTTGGTGACTTAGCCATGGCAATTGTTGGAGCCATGTCTATGAGACAGCTATCAAATGACAGCTATGTCAAAGAGAAAGCTATCATGTCTCTGACTGGTAGGCAGAGTGCAAAGATGGTATTTTGATTCTGTTCCATAAATATGATTACTGGTTCAGAAAGCTGGACCTTCAGTCACTAATGGAGTTGAAGGGTTAATCAAGATAATAGTGAAACATAAGGAGAACAAAGCAGAAGACAAAAACTGTGGTGGGAAAAAAATCAGGATATTTTTATGAAATTAAAGCCATTTTTAGTGAAAAAACTGAATGTAACTATTTATATGCAACAAGCATATAATACTAATATCCACACTTATGAGCTCAACTTTGGTGATGAGTTTGCAAAAACATAGTTTATATCTATGTTCAATACGCTATACAATTTAGAGGAAATAATGTAATAAAGAAAATAAAGAAATAATGTAATAAATAAAATTAATTAAGATCAATAGCATAAAGGAGTCAGAATACAAGCACTCTGAGATTTGGGGGAGGGGTGAAAAAAGATATGAGGCAACTTTACAGAAAGGGTGAAAATCTCATTGAAAATTTGAAGCCAAGAGAGTCCTGGCAAAAGATAATTAGATCAAAATGGTCATTCTCCACAAAGTGCAGCAGAAAGTCAGTTTAAAGGACCCCAGTCTAATTCTATCACTAATACTTTATCTGTCACCTTTTGAATAAATTCTGATTAGGTTTATGTCCTCCAAATATTCATTATTTCTTTTTCACTTTACATAATCTATATTTTTTAAATTATCAAGACCAGTGTGTGATATAATTTATCTAATAATATATTTCAAAATATAACAAATCTTTATTCACGAAGGACTATTTTGCCTTGAATATTCTAGAAAATATTTAAGATCACGATTCACTATGTTCAAACTGTAACGCCTGAATAAAATTATTTTTAAAAAGCTATTCAGGGAACCAAGGCTGTAGGTCACCAGAGAGGCACATGCTTCATTTGATGGTAGATCTGACTTTGCTCCTTCACACCTCAAAATAATAATATAATAATGAAAATGTCACAAAAATTTATTTAGTATTTATAGTTTCAAATTGGAGTATCAACAATATTCTTTTTTTTTCCTTTCTTGGTCATACCCAGCAATGTACAGGGTTACTCCTGACTCTGCGCTCAGGAATTACACTTGGCTATGCTCAGAGGACTCTATGGAATGCTGGAAATAGAACCCGGGGCGACCGTGTGCAAGGCGAACACCCTACCAGCTGTGCTGTCGCTCCAGCCCCTTCTTTTAAAAATATTTTTATTTGGGTACTTGAATTTATAATGATCAATAACAGTCCCAGGCATATAAAGTTCGAATTCTGAATCTACCACCACTGCCAGTGTCCCTCCACCAATATCTCAAAGTTCCCTCCCACTCCCCACCCTGCCTACTTATCAAACTCAATTTTTAACTTAATCATTGCAGTTTGGGACACATGTTTATTTATAATGCTGAGTTTCAGTTACCTCACCTCTACACCACCAAAGTATCCAAGACCCCTCACCAATGCCCCTACTATGTTATAAACAATCTGTCTCCTCTTTCTCCCCCACCATTCCCACCTTCCTTGGCAATCTGATTTCTGTAATCCAGGATCGAGAGTTTTCACATATTGATACTTTCCATTCCCTGCTCTTACCCAGTACCTGAAAACATTCAGCATGACCGTTTTCCTCTGACTTACTTTATTTAATGTCACACCCTCCAGCTTCACCCAAGTTACTGCAAACTGCGTGATTTCATCCTTTCTTGTGGTTGCATAGTAGTCCACTATGTATATATGCCAAAACTTTATCCATTCATTTTTTGAGTCAGCAATATTCTTAACATTATAATAATAAGCCACTACCTTTATATAATTGTTAACTATATGCCAAGTAATGGCACCACATGTCTCTTCCTCCATTCTCATTGCTACCTATAACCTCCTGAAGGTTTTAAACCCAACATTTTTACGTCATATATGTAAAATTTACTGAGAGTAAGCATGACCAGAGATGTAGCTCAGTGGCTGAGTACTTGGCTTAAATGTGTGACACCTTGAGTTTGTCCCCTGATGCTACAAACAAAGAAGAAATGAAATAAAACCCAAGATTTAGCCCATAACAAAGAAGCATTTTTATGTTTGCTTTCTACTGTTACTATACAAGGTGATAGATACTAACTAAACACATTGTTGTAATCAATTCACACTAAGTATTTCAAACCATTATTCTATGCACTTTTAATTTGGGCAATATATGTGCCAAGTACATGTCTACTAATCCAGGGTAAATCACAAATATATTTTTTATTTTGTCAATATATGCAGAAATTGAAATATTCTACAGCCTCACTTGCTGATATATATATATATATTAATTACTGTAACAAACCTCAATGTTTTGATTATCAGTGGGTGGGGGAAATTGCATTGTTCCAAATTTTCTACAGTTAATATTTTGAAAATGCCAAAACCCAAAATAGAACTCTATAAAATCTAGTTTAATTGATTTAATAATTGAGTACTTGTATCTTTGGTGATGGTTTCAGAGGTGGTGTTGCAAAAATACCCTAAAGAAAATCATTACCCAGATCTTCAATTTCTTATATTCTTTGTTAAAATTTCTCCCTTTCAGACTCTTCTCATCACAGTTATCTTTTTCTACTTTATAAAACATATGCATATATAGGTGTCAGAGCGATAGTACAGCAGGTAGGGTGTTTGTCTTGCATGTGTCCGACCCAGGTTCAATCCCCGGCATCCCATATGGTTCCCTGAGCACCGCCAGGAGTAAATCCTGGAGTAACCCCTGAGCATCGCTGGGTGTGACCCAAAAACCCAAAAAAAAAACCCATAAAACATGTACATATACATACTTAGCTATATCTACCTACTATCTATTTCTCCATTTAATAATAGTAAACTCTGGTAGGGTGTATTTAGTCAACTAACATAAAATAAAATGCTGATAGATTCTTAGAAAGAGTGTTACTCATTGGGTGACACTTGGCAAAACTTTTATTTTTCACATATTTAATTTTTTGGTTTGTTTTAGGGAGACACCCAACAGTTCTCAGGACTTTTTCCTGGCTTTGTGTTCAGGCCAACCCTGCATTCCATATGTTATCTGAGCACCGCCAGGAGTAGCTCCTGAGTGCAAAGTCAGAACCAACCCCGGAGTATTGCCAGGTGTGCTCCCCAACAAAACATAATAAACAGAAGCCCAAATGAAGAGCTAGAAGAACTGTGGTGAATTGACATATACAGTGTCTTTCATTCTCAAAAATTTGAATAAACATTCTTTTCCAGTGTACATGGAACATTCTCCAAGAGAGGTCACAAGTACTAGAGAATAACTCAAACATGTAGAAATTTTAAAATGTGGAAATTATACCAAGCATCCTCTTAGACCACAATGCCATAAAGATAGAAACTAACCATTAAACGAAGATGGGAAACACCTGGAAGCTGAAAAAAAAAAAAAACACTGCTAAATAACAACTGGACCAGTGGCTGGAGCGATAGTACAGCTGGTACAGCACTTGACTTGCTTGCGGCCAAACCAGGTTCGATCCCCAACATTCCAGGTTGGTCCCCCTAAGCACACCACCAGGAGTAATTTCTGAGTGCAGAGCTAGGATCATCACCAGGTGTGCTCCCCGCCAAAATAAGAACTGGATCAAAGAGAAAATCAGGGAAGAGATTAAAATATTCCTTGAATTAAGATGGATGAAGAAAAAAACTATCAAAATCTATGGGAAACAACAAAAGCTGTACTAAGGGAGAAATACATAAAAATACATGCCTACATTAAGAAATAAGGAAACGCTCAAATCTACAATCTAAAACCACATATCAAACACCCGGAAAAGAAACAGCAAATGAATCCCAAAACTAGTAGAAGGAATATAGTATTAGAAGTCCTAGTAACAGCAATCAGGCAAGAAAAGAAAATTAAAGGAATCCAAATTACTACTATTTGCAGATGACATGATAATATACACATAAGGCGCTAAAGAGTCCACTAAAAGTACCTTGAAAACAATCAAGCACCTGGCAACAAAGTCAACATACTAAAACTGTCATAATCATACATGCAAATAATGAACTAGAAGAGAAAGCAATGAGTCTACTCCATTCAAAACAGTTTCCAAAAATATCAAGGATCTAGGAACCAACGAAATATTTGTGAGAGATCTATATCATAAAAACTATAAGTTACTTAAGAAAGATATAAAAGAAGGCTTCAGGAATGAAAATTATTCTGTGTTTGCTATTGGAAGAATCAATATGGTCATTTGACATAAATTATTACATGATTACAAGAAACCCGAACCCAAATTCTGATGATAGTCTTCAGAGACTTAGAAAAGTGAAGCTTAAATAAAAGTATAAAAAACCCCAAACAGCCAAGACCATACTTAGAAATAACACATTGGAAGTATCTCCTTACCTATAGACACAAATAAGCTATAATGATCAAAAGGATAGACTATCTGGCCAATAGGTTAGAGTGTCCAAAGACAAATCACGAATTACATACTAATTTTAGATAAATCAGTTGGGTAAATTAAGTGGAATAAAGATGGTCTCATCAACAGTGTTAGTAAAACTATAAACAAATGTAAAAAAAATTAAGCTGAATTCAAATCTCACACCTAACACAAAAGTTTACTCAACGTGGATCAAAGACTTTAAGATACAAATAGAATCCATAAAATATACTGAGGAAAAGATAGGTAGAACGCTGCAAAATGTGAACCTCAAAAATATTTTCAATAATATTATTTCATTGGCAAAGTCAACATAGAAATAAATAACTTGGACAACATCAATTTTATAGTTTCTTCATGGCAAAAGAGAGAGGAGCTAAACCCAAAAGATCTCCTGCTGATCGGAAGAAAATATTTGCCCTCATCACATCAGATAAGGGGTTAATATCAAGGCATGTAAATTACTAACAAAGATCATTAAAAATCCAAAACCCCTATTCAAAAATGGGAAGAGGAAATGAAGACACTTCTCTAAAAGAGACATGTAGATGGCCAATAGGAGCATGAAAAAGTGCTTATCATCACTTATTATCATGTCAATCAAGATAACAGTGAGATATCATCTTACCAGTCAGAATGGCACAAAGCAAAAAAAAAAATGGGAACAACCTGGGTTGTTGACAATGTGATGAGAAAGGAACTCTCATCCACTGCTGGCGGGAATGTTGTCTGGCTCAACTTCTGAAGAAAACAGTACGGTGGTTTCTCGGAGCTTCCATGTGACTCAGCAGTCCCACTTCTTGAAATCTTCCTCCAGGACACAAAAACATTCGTTTAAAAAGAACATATGCACACCATTTTTAATGGCAGCACATAGCACAATAGATGGCTATGGAATTAACCTAAGTTGATGAACAGCAGATGAGCAGGTATTTAAGGTGAGGTGTATATATACACAAGTGAATGCTATGCAGCCTCCAGGAATGATAAAATCATGCAATCTACTGTACCCTGGATGAAGCTGTATTATATAATTTAAGTGAAGGAACTCAGAAGAAGGGAAAACAGGATAATCTCAGTTATCTGTGTTATATAGAATAACAGGACAAAGGAATGTACATTATCAAAGGGGAGAATACCTAGATCACCCTTGACCCTCCATTATAGAAATGAGAAGGACAGGGAAGGAAAGAAAAATACATCAGATTAATCTGAGTTGGGGTTGCAGCAGGGAGTTAAGGATTTGGGTCAAGGATACAGGCTTATGAATTTCAAGAGTGTTTGCTCCATTTCTTTGAAGAATATCATGGGTATCGTTATAGGGATCGCATTGAATTTGTACAATGCTTTGGGAAGTATTGCCATTTTGACAATGTTAATTCTCCCAATCCATGAGCAAGGGATATCTTTCGATTTTTTTGTGTCCTCTTTTATTTCCTGTAGTTTTCTTTGCACAGGTCCTTTACTTCCTTAGTTAAGCTGATTCCTAGGTACTTGATTTTCTGGGACACAATTGTGAACGGGATTGTTTTGTTCATGTCACTTTCTTCTCTCTCACTGTTTGCGTATAGGAAAGCCATGGGCTTTTGGGTATTGATTTAATAGCCTGCAACTTTACTATACAAGTCTATTGTTTCTAGGAGTTTCTTGGTAGAGGTTATAGGGTTCTCTATGTATGGTATCATATCATCTGTGAATAGTGAGAGCTTGATTTCTTCCTTTCCTACCTGAATGATCTTAATATCTTTTTCTTGCCTAATCGCTATTGCAAGTATACTTCCAGTACTATATTGTGTGGGAAGCCAAGAGCCCTCTCATAGACCCTGGCCATGGTTCCCATGTTAGGAACTGCTTGGGACAGACATTGGTGACAGTCTCCCAGGACTTCCTGATCTCAGCAGATACCTGATCTATAGCCACACATCAGGCTGACAGCTTATCTGGCCTTATCTATAGTAACCTACAGGATGCATCTACTCCCTAAGACCCTTTGATATACAAATGTAAAGCTCAGGATGTACCTACTGCCACAAGACCCTTTGATGTGCAAATGTCTACCTTGAATGTTAGGTAAAGCTCTTGTTGCTGACCTTATCGTATATGGTTATATTGCCTCTGCTCCTGACTGAGCTGTCCGGACCCTATATAAACAGCCTGTATCCCTCAATAAAGCCTGTCCCTTTTTCTCTCTGTTTCTAAACTGTACTCTGTCTCTTGTGTCTCGTGTTCATTCGGTTGGTCCCTCCTTGCACCATTGGATCAATCCTCGGGCCACCTCCGCGGGCCGGAGAGTGGTTACCGGGGCCCCCTGCAATATTGAACAGCTGTGGAAAGAGTGGGCATCCTTGTTTCGTCCCTGATCTTAGAGGGAAGGCTCTCAGTTTTTCCCCATTAAAGATGCTGCCTGCTGTAGGCTTGTGGTAGATGGCTTTAACTATATTGAGGAAAGTCCCCTCTGTACCCATTTTGGCAAAGATTTTCATCATAAACGGGTACTGGATTTTGTCAAATGCTTTCTCTGCATCTATTGATATGATCATGTGCTTTTTATCTTTTCGTTTGTTGATATGATGAATTATGTTGATCGATTTTGACTGTTAAACCATCCTTGCATCCCTGGGATGAATCCTACTTGGTCATAGTGTATGATCTTTTTGATGAGTCGTTGGATTCTAATTGCTAATAGTTTGTTGAGGATCTTTGTGTCTATGTTCATCAGGGATATTGGCCTGTGGTTTAGCTAAAGCAATTCTGGAGAAAAAGGAAATGGGAGGAATCAACCTTCCTAACTTTAAACTCTACTACAAAGCAGTAATAATTAAAAACAGCATGGTACTGGAACAAAGGCAGAGCTGCAGACCAATGGAACAGGGTTGAATATACTGACATCTCCCCTCAAACATATGATCATCTAATCTTTGATAACAGAGCAAGAAATGTGAAGTGGAGTAAGGAAAGCCTCTTTAACAAATTGTGCTGGCAAAACTGGACAGCTACATGCAAAAAACTGGGCTCAGATCTCTGCCTAACACCATGTACAAAGGTTAAGATCAAAATGGATTAAAGACCTCAACATCAGACCGGATTCCATAAGGTACACTGAAGACAAAGTTGGCAAAACCCTCCATGACATTGAAGCTAATGGTATCTTCAAAAATGTCATGCCACTGGCCAAGCAAGTGAAAACAGAGATAGATAAATGGGACTATCTTAAACTAAGAAGCTTCTGCACCTCAAAAGAAACAGTGACCAAAATACAAAGACAGTTTACAGAATGGGAAAGGATATTCGCCCGATACCCATCTGAAAAGGGGTTGATATCAAGGATATACAAAGTACTGGTTGAACTTCACAAGAAGAAAACATCCAACACCATCAAAAAATGGGGCGACAAAATGAACAAAAACTTTCTCAAAGAAGAAATCTGAATGGCAAAAACGCACATGAGAAAATGCTCTACATCATTAATCATCAGGGAGATGCAGATCAAAACCACAATGAAATATCATATCACACCACAAAGACTGGCCCACATCCAATAGAACAAAAGCAACCAGTGTTGGCGCGGATGTGGTGAGAAAGGGACCCTCCTTCACTGCTAGTGGGAAAGCCGACTGGTTCAGCCCTTTTGTATGAACGATTCTCAAAAAATTATAAATTGAGCTCCCATTTGACCCAGCAAAATCACTCCTGGGAATATATCCCAGAGAGGCAAAAAAGTATAGTCGAAATGACATCTGCACTTGTTTGTTCATTGCAGCACTCTTTACAATAGCCAGAATCTGGAAAAAACCTGAGTGCCCAAGAACAGATGACTGGTTCAAGAAACTTTGGTACATCTACACAACAGAGTACTATGTAGCTGTTAGAAAAGATGAAGTCATGAAATTTACATACAATTGGTACTACATGGAAAGTATCATGCTAAACGAAATGAGTCAGAAAGAGAGGGATAGACATAGAAAGATTGCCTTCATCTGGGGAACATAAAGTAACAAAATAGGAGACTAACACCCAATAATAGCCAAGATAAGTACCAGGAATTTTACTCCATTGCTTGGAGGCCAGCCTCACATGCTAGGGGAAAAGGCAGCTCAGATAGAGAAGGGAGTAACAAATAAAGAGTGTTGGGAGGATCCTCCCAGGATGGGAGAAGCATGCAGAAAGTGGACTATAGACCAAACATGATTGCCACAATGCCTCTTTTGCAAACCACAGCACCCAAAAGGAGAGAGAGAACAAAAGGGAATGCCCTGCCACATGGGTGGGGTGGAATGGGGGTGGGGATGGCGGGTGGGAGGAATACTAGGATCTGTGGTGGTGGAAAATGGGCACTGGTGGAGGGATAGGTACTTGATCATTGTATAATTGAAACCCAAGCACAAAAATTTGTAAATCTACAATTGTACCTCATGGTGTTTCACTAATAAAAATAAGAAAGAAAGAAAGAAAGAAAGAAAGAAAGAAAGAAAGAAAGAAAGAAAGAAAGAAAGAGAGAAAGAGAGAAAGAGAGGAAGGAAGGAAGGAAGGAAGGAAGGAAGGAAGGAAGGAAGGAAGGAAGGAAGGAAGGAAGGAAGGAAAAAAGGAAGGAAGGAAGGAAAAAAGGGAGGGATGCAGGCTGCAGGCTTCTCAGTCCTGAGAAGAGGAGAATGGGGTGGGGGCAATGCTAGGCTCAATCAGGTTGTGTTGGGCTGGGCTATACTGGAAGCACGGGGAGGAGTTAAGAGCAACTGCTCTTGCTCCAGCTCTCTTATCTCTCTTGCCCTCTCTCGCCCTCTCCCTCCCTCTCTCTCTCCTCTTTCTCTTCTCTCTCTTTACTCTCTACCTCTCTCCCTCCTCTCTCTCTTTCTTCCTCTGTGTTTGTATGTGTGTGTGTGTGAGAGAGAGAGAGAAAGAGAGAGAGAGAGAACAAGAGAGATGAGAACAAGAGCGATTTGGGGGATCTGCAAGTCAGGACTGAGGTGAGCAAGCAATCCCTTCTGCTGGTGGGATTTGAACCAGCCAATCAGTGTTTAACTGACCCCTTCCTCCCTCCACTATGAACTGTAGCTGGAAAGCTGAGAGATCATCAGGCTCATGCACCCATTGGGCTAGAGACCTCAACTCCTCCCAGTCACCCCCAATACACACACACACACACACACACACACACACACACACACACACACACATACCTCACCCCAGAGGCTGGGGATGTTTTGGAGCCTTTGTGGAAGTCCTCAAACGGCTTGTTTCCCTGCCCTCACTGAGGAGGGCTTGGGAACAACCATGCCTAATTTTTTTCAATTTTAATGGCATGTATTTTTCAAGTCAGAACAAAGAGTGATGTTATTTCGAAAAGCGACATAGCATTCCACTGAGTGAACGTTCCAAATTATGCACAACTCTAAAAATAACTACATATTTAACCCCCTGAGATCCATCCTCATCAGTTTTTCACCTTTAGAATAGCTCTCTCCCACCTCACTTCCCCCCCTCCCAATAAACAACTACATATTTATACCGGCACATTTGTTTACTTGTTCAGTTGTTTCATTAGGATCTACCCCGTGAATAAATTGAATAAATTCTTCAATATTTTAGAGTCAAGACCTTAATGGTAAACACGTGAGGAAAGTTTGCTCGGTGTACATTTTGTACCCAATTCTTGTTGTGCATATAAAATGCTGAGGGATTCCGCAATAACAGCGTACAATGTTTGCAGATTCGGCAAACAGCTGCTTAAAAAAGGGAAGAACATTAAACTCCTTTAAAAAATAGTTATGAAAACAATCATTTTTATGCTGACAAAGCAATTTTACAAGGATGAAGACAGAACTCACATGCCATTTTTTGAAGTTCAGTAGAATGAATAAATTTTTATTCTTTTCTTTTCCTAGAGAGGGCAAGAGAGATTATGTTTAACCACAAATGGCAACATCTCTATGCTTGGAGCATTAACAGCAAAGAAAATCTAAATATTTCAAAGTCTCACCAAGGAATTTTTTGTGCATTTGTGCTGTTATTTTTCTAAGGATTTCAGTTTTGCTTTGAATTAAGACATTCAATCCTCTTACTTTCTTTCAACTAAGTTTCAGATCCCTGGGATTCTGTCTCATTCAACATTGTCTCATTCAGCATTGAATTATGAAAATGCTTTCCCTTGCTTTAAGAATGTCTTGGATGCTTTAATAAAAGATTGAAATCTGTTTACTAATTTGAGGTGTAGGTATTCAACTAGAAAGGAAAAAAGGACATGAATTCAAAATTCAAATTTTGATTCTTGTTCTTTAATGTATTATACAATTTGGGGTAAGCCACTCTCCTTATTTAAGTCAGAATATTTCTCTGCAAGATGAGGGTTTTCGTAACACAAAGCTCGTATGATTAAGTGAGGAGACATCCCTGAAAGTGTACAATATACCACCTGAGTAAATAACAGGGCATCTACAACTGTTAATAGACAAGATTGATTTGATTTTCACAAACCTTCGTCTTCTTTGCATCTTTGATTTTCTATTTCTAACCATTATATCCCTTCCTTTGTTCTTATTGCTGTTGCATGATTTCACCTGTTGCATGATTTCACCTTTTGCATGTAGTCACACGTTTGACTACAGTACTTACATACTGGGCTATGGGGCATCAGAGAGTTTACTTTGTTTTGGCACCAGGGATGGCAGTACCACTGGGTCACACTCAGCACTTGTGCAGGGATCAAACTCATGGCTTCACTCTTTCAAGACAGGCATTTTCCCCTTCAGCTATAGCAGGGTCCCTCTTCTCAACATTTATTCTGAGTTTGGTCCCCTCTTACCTCCTTTCCTTCCTGTGACTCTATTATTTTACCAGATAGCTTCCCCATTTATGTGTTTGTGCCGTGCCCTTCTTTCCCCCCACTTATGTGATTTTTTTTCACCTGTCTTGGTAAAGAAGTGAGAAATATCAGAGTCTTAAAGTCAGGAACCAGGGCTGGAGCAATAGCACAGCGGGTAGGGCGTTTGCCTTGCACGCGGCTGACCCAGGTTCGATTCCCAGCATCCCATATGATCCCCTGAGCACCGCCAGGGGTGATCCCTGAGTGCAGAGCCAGGAGTAACCCCTGGGCATCGCCAAGTGTGACTCAAAAAGCAAAAAAAAAAAAGTCAAGGACCAAAGTGTGTGTGTGTGTCTGTGTGTTTGTGTGTGTGTACCAAAGTGTGTGTGTGTTAGCTTGTCTTTTTTTTTCCCAAAAGAAAACTGGCTGCAAAGAGGTTATAAGAAGGTTATAATCACAGAAGATACTGCCTTTGAAGTTGGTCCCTTATCATTCCAGCTCTGCTCGCTGCTTGCTTTGTTATAAACTAGAAGAAACTTAGGGGAATCATGCCAAGTAAACACTTGACTGACAAGAATACAGTTTTCTTAATTAGCAATTATGAAGAAAACATACATTTTTTAATTTGGAATAAAACTTGACAGCTAACATAATTCTGCTTACCTTGATTAGTGAAGCAATTTGCTAGAGTTTTCCAGAGTGCAGACTCATTTGGAGTACAAAATAGACTGAGCAATAACTCTCAAAATCAGATTTGACAAACAGAATTAGCTCTTAGAGGCTTAATGGGCAAGATACCAGTTTTGAAATTAAACTTGGTTACTTGCCACCTGGGCTGGAGCGGTTGCACAACAGGTAGGGTGTTTGCCTTGCACGCAGCCGACCAGAGTTCGATTCCTTCATCCCTCTCGGAGAGCCCGGCAAGCTACTGAGAGTATTCCACCCCACGGCAGAGCCTGGTAAGCTCCCCGTGGCATATTCGATATGCCAGAAACAGTAACAACAAGTCCCACAATGGAGATGTTACTGGTTCCCGCTCTAGCAAATCGATGAACAACGGGAGGACAGTGCTACAGTGCTACCCCTTGAAATATTGTCTGAACTCTGGGCTCAAGGATCACTCTTTGCAGGGATCCAGGCAGTACAAGATATGAATCCAGGTCAGCTGCTTGAAAGACAAACACTTTATCCACTGTAATATCTCATGTGCCCCTCTATTTTTTATTCACTTTTCTCTTTTCATTCATATAACTATTTTTAAGGATCATAACCATATTAAAGTAGCTATTTTGAATCTCCAAGTAGAATATCAATGCACAGTTAACAGATTCTCCTTCTTCAATGCATTTTTATGATTAAATATAAATCCTATGACATCGTAGTTGGTTAAACCAGTGGTTTTCACTGGTCTACAGACCAAAAACACCACTTTTCTAAACTTTAAAATACATTATTATAAATAATAAATAATATTTATTTTATACCCTGCATTTATCACTGTTTCTTGCATACACTAAGTTGCATTAACTTAAGATATAGAATGAATGGATACATTCATTCATTAAATAAAAATGTTTTCATGATATAATCAGATATAATCCTAGAACAAGATTCAAATAAAGGCTTGTGTAAGAAAATCATTCTTTGGAGATTTCAAACACATTTATTCCTTTTGTTTTTCTTTTTGGGTCACAGCCAGTAATGCACAAGGGTTACTCCTGGCTCATGCACTCAGGAATTACACCTGGTGGTGCTAGGGGACTATATGGGATGCTGAGAATCTAATCTGGGTCAGCCACATGCAAGGCAAACGCTCTACCCGCTGTGCTATTGCTCCAGCCCCCAAATACATTTATTCTTCTGCCTAGACAATCTTTTACTCTCTCAGCGTAGTTAACTCATTCTTCAGAGATCAACTGAAGATGCACCCTCCTGGATAACAAGTTTTCTAAAGTTGGTTGCAAGAGATTAAGTCTACTTGCTATTCTTAATTTCAATATTACATAGAATAATATATTTGCTTATGTTTATTTCGATCATTGCTACTAGTCTCTGTGTTCAATGGAAGAAAAACTGGAATGAATTAACTCCTAATATATCCTAAGAAACTCTTAGAGTATTTGATATGATTAGACATTTATGAATGTATTTATTAAATGCAAAAAATATAAACTATAGAGCAGATGCTATACTGTATTGAGTTCCATTGGGTTGATAGAAAAAGTCAATCATCACTATAAACTGATTTCTCAATAGGAACACTTAAAAGAGAAAATCAAGAGGTTTAAATATATGCTGAAAAACTCAAATATCAAATATTAAAACTATCAAGTGATAACATGAGAACTAACCTACCAGAAAGAATATCAGACTCCAGATTTACCTATCTGATAAGAGATTTAGAGAAAGAGCTAGAGAAGATTGAGAACAAAGAGGAAGATCTTTGGTATTGTCCATAACATGCATTCAAGAACTTCTGAAGTGACTGGAGAGATAGTGTACTTGCTTTTCATGTGGCCACCCCAGTTTCAAACCCCATAACTGCATATGGTCCCTGAGCACTGCCAGGAGTGATCCCTGAAAGTATAGCCAGGAGTAATCCCTGGGCAGCATCAGGTGTGGCCCCAAAACAAACAAAAATAACCAAAAAAGTGTGTACATAGAGTACATTTGCGTTTCACTAGCTTAAATATCAAGTGGAAGTCCAAGCAAGTTACAGTTTTCAGGGGATCATAAATGTGTAGGGAAACCTACTCGCTAGAGAAAAGTGATTTATACTCAATAAGGGAGTGATCTGGACAGTTGTGAGCCCTGAAATTGTGACATTAGGTGTGCAACCATAGCAATTGATGGGGAAAATAGAAAGTTAGCCTGTCTCTGGAAGTTAATAAAGCAGTATGAAGAGAGTATCTTGCTTTTGTCCCATATATATGATGACTGGCCCAAAAGGTGCTCCATTTTGAAGTAATCATTGATTTTAGAAGGTAATCAAGATGCTAAGAGAAACATAAGGAAGTCACGTGAAAACAACTACTGGAATTGGTATATGACAAAGACTATCACAGACAGAACAAAACAGAAGTCAGTGACTGGAAATGGGGAGGAAAATCAGAATATGATGCAATAAATAATGGTGAATAAACAGTTACCACAAACTATATGCAAAAAACAGGCATTATGATTCAATGAAACTGATGTGTTTTCAAATGTGCAACTTGAATATATACTCATTATACTAGAATATTAAGAGGGAGGTAAATGTTACTGAATATTGAAGCAACTGTTTTTTTTTTCCATGAATCACCATGAGACACAGTTACAAAGCTTTCATGTCTGAGTTTCAGTCAATCAATGATCAAACACCTATTCTTTCACCAGTGTACATTTTCCACCACCAATATCCCCAGTATCACCCCCCCCCATCTTTCTCCTCCCCTTGTCTCTATGGCAGACAGTTTTCCTCTTCCTTCCTACTTTGGGGTATTATGGTTTGCAATACAGATACAAAGAGGCCACCATGTTTGGTCCTTTATCTACTTTCAGCACACATTTCCATCCCGAGCAAACCATCATTGACTTAGTGATCCCTTCTCTATTCCAGCTTCTCCCCCAGTTCATGAAGTAGGTTTCCAACTATGGGGCAATCTTCCTGGCCCTTGTGTCTACTGTTCTTGGGTGTCAGTCTCAGAATATGTTATTTTATATTCCATAAATGAGTGCAGTCATTCTTTGTCTGCCCCTTTCTTTCTGACTCATTTCACTTAGCATGATACTCTCCATAGCCATCCACTTATAAGCAAATTTCACGACTTCATCTTTCCTAACAGCTGCATAGTATTCCATTGTGCAGATGTACCAAAGTTTCTTTAACCAGTCATCTGTTCTCAGGCACTCAGATTATTTCCAGATTCTGGCTATTGTGAACAGTGCTGCAATGAACATATAGGTGCAAATGTTATTTCTACTGTGGTTTTTTTGCACCCCCAGAATATATTTCTAGAGATGGTATTGCTGGGTCATATGAAAGCTCAATTTTCAGGCTTTGAAAGAATGCCCATATTGTTTTCAAAAAAGGCTTGACCAATCGGCATTCACACCAACAATGAAAGAGAGTCCCTTTCTCCCAACATCTGCGCCAGCACTGGTTGTTCTTGTATTTTTTTTTCTGATGTGTGAAGCAACTGGTTTTTAGTGATTGCTTGAGACTAAAGAAAAAAATTTGAACTTGATCTTCTCAACATTACAGAGACTATATCATATGTAAATTAGGATAAGAATAGCAATATTGGCAAGGCAGTGGCTAGAGAGATAGTACAACAGGTAGGGCACATGCTTTGCATGTGGTTGACTTAGGTTCAATTGGCCAAATTGGTCCATATTGGTCTGGGAATTCCAATGGTCCCCCATGCTCAATCAGGAGTAATTTCTGACTGCAGAGCAAGGTGTAATCGCTAAGCATTGCCTAGTGAGGCTCAAAACAAAAAACAAAAAAGCAAGAAGAGCAATATTCTCTACAAGGTTAGTGGAAGACTTAAGGAAAAGCAGACAGAGAGATAGTAGAGGGATTAATGCATTTATTTCCCCTCCAGATAGCCAAACCAATTTCAATGATCTGTATATAGTCTGTATATAGCACTGTATACAGACTATTCAATGATCTGTATATAGCACTGTATATAGTCCTCTAAACATCACCAAGATTAAGCCCTAAGCACTGATCCAGGAATAATCCCTAAGTACTTCTGGGTGTGTCTTGCCCCATATATAATGGTGAGAAAAAGGCAAAGAACTGTTCCCTAGTTTGCATAAGAATATCGTTGAATTTTCTATTGAATTTAATAATATACTGAATTTTAGGTAGGAATTTTTAATATATCAATAAGAAAACAATTTCATTATAAAAAATACTGAGTATGTCTTCCTTTTGAGAAGAAATACAATAGAAATATGATCATAATGACAACTAACATGCCCACATTATGTTTCAAAATCCAAAAAATCATTCCAGTGTATTACCTTTTATCACATGCCTCCTCCTCTTCCATTTATTATACCCATAAAAATCACTGTCACTGTATCACTGTCATCCTGTTGTTCATCGATTTACTCGAGCGAGCGCCAGTAATGTTTTTATTCCTCCCAGCCTGAGATTTTAGCAGCCTCTCCTTACTCGTCTTTCCCAACAATTGGAGGCTCTTTCTGGGTCAGGGGAATGAGACCTGTTATCGTTACTGTTTTTGGCATATCTAATACACCACGGTGAGCTTGCCAGGCTCTACCCATGCAGAAGGGATACTCTCGGTAGCTTGCTGGGGTCTCCATAAAAATAAATATAAAAATGTCACATATTTTCTTCCATATTCTCTTCTAACTTCAGATATACTCCTTTCTTTTTCATGTTCAGTTTCCACCAAGTCTGCTTTTTATTGAATGTTACTCTTTATAGTACACTGCTACAAACCTGGGAGGTGAGATGGATGTTAGGTGTCTACCTTACCCTCATTCTCCACCCAAAGTAGGCTTTTAAAACAGCTTTATTAAAGTAAAATGAACATGCCTGTGCATACTTTTAAGCCTAAAGTGTTCATTTTTAAAATATGAATGCATGCCTGTATATTATTGTGAAACTGTCAACACAAGGTAGTAAACATATCAGTTGCCTACAAACGTTTCATCACAATTGTTCCACTCTTGTAATTCCTCTTTCCCATCCCTCCAGATCTATTCCTAAGCAACTACTGCTTCCAATCACCACAGGTTGGTTTTTAGTTTGCAGAATTCTCTACAAATGGAGTCACAAAGTATAAGTTTTCTTGCTGTCATAGCATACAATTGAAAGTACATTTGGTTTGTTTTTAATTTTTATCTATTACAAATAAAATTGGCACAAGTATTCATGTACAGGTCATTGAATGGGGCCATATCTCAAGTAAAACATTATATGTATTTACATAAACTTAACTTTCTACTTAAGAGGCAGGGCATAAAAGTGGCAGATTGTTTGGGGGAAATTGATTGTTTTTGTTTGGAGGGTCACACTCTGCAGTGCATAGGGCTTATTTCTGGCTGTGTTGTTAAGAGATCACTCCTGGCAGTGCTTTAGAGAATTTTATGTTCTGCGATCAGAACCCAGGTAAGCTACATGCAATGCAAGCACCCTACCCACGCACTAGTTCCTCAAGAGAGATCTAGTTCCTCAACACAGAAAAAGAATGTGTGTAGAAGAATCAGCATGTCCAAGAAACTAGTGTTCTATATTGAATGAAGTCTAAAGACCATCTTCCTAGAAGATTGGAAATGCTTTATTTGTTTTTGTTTGCTTGGGTTGGGTTAGGGGTTTTTTTGTTGTTGTTGTTGTTGTTTTAACTTTTGATTGGTTATTTTTGGTTTGGGGGCCACAGTGATACTTTAGGCTTATTCTTGGCTCTGTGCTCAGGGGGTCACTCCTGGCATGGCAGTATTTGGGGGACTTATGTGGTGTCAGGGATTGAACCAGAGTCAGCAGCATGAAAGGCAAGTGACTTAATCCTTGTACCGTCTCTCTGGCCCTGGAAAAGCATTTTTAATTTCCCAATTCCAACTTATCTCTTATGCCTAACTATTTTTGCCATAATGATCAAATTTCTGTGTCTTTGTATGATTTTGTGCAAAATTGTATTCCTTGATTTTTTTCCACTTGACAAAGCCTTTCCCATATTTCACAACACAATTTAAGCGTCTCTTTACAGGAAGGGATTTTCTGTTCCTTCCTTTCTCCTAATTGATAGGGCCACTTCTTTTACTTTTTTCTCTTTTTTCACCCTGTGGGTTCAAACCCATGATGATTATTGTTGTCATATCACTTCCTCTTACTTGAATTTGTGAATTTGTGTTATTTATGGCTAAAATTATGTCTCATTTGCTTTCATTTAATCATTTTTTTTTTTTTGCTTTTTGGGTCACACCCGGCAATGCACAGGGGTTACTCCTGGCTCTGCACTCAGGAGTTACTCCTGGAGGTGCTCAGGGGACCATATGGGATGCTGGGAATCGAACCCGGGTCGGCCGCGTGCAAGGCAAACGCCCTACCCACTGTGCTATCTCTCCAGCCCCTTTCATTTAATTATTTAGATGTTATAATAGTCATGGCAAATTTTATTGCTACTCTCCATCCCATTACAAAAAAAGAAAAGCAAGTATTGCTTATAGTCAACCAACATAAATTAGACATTTATGTCAATTGTATTTTAAATAGTTGCAATGGTAAAATATTTAACTTTTACCTTTTTCCTTTATTTTAGAATAATCTATAAAACTATTGCTAATTTTTATTTTTAATACATTCATCAGAAACAAAGTATAGGTATTTAAATGTTGTACTTAACAACCATAGTATATTACTATCCAATATTATCTCCGTAAACATGAAAATCTGTAGAGCATGGCTCTCAGTCTTGTCTGGTTAATTCACATCCCATGTAGAAGAAAACATGAGTATGTAAGGGAACCAGGCTCTTTTAATAACTTCCCGTTTTGCTTGACTCCACCTTCACTATCTAGCCTTTCTCTTTCTTTTTGTGGAAGTAAAATGATTTTTAGAATTCATAGTGGTCATTTTCTTCAAGAGGACATTTCTAGAGGGAAATGCAAGATCATTAAGGAATCTAAAACTTTGGAGTGGAAGAACTCGAAATGGTGTTACAGGACAACTATAGAATTTCTGGTAAACTTTTAATTTATTCAACATTTACTCTCTTATGGACTAAAGCATCATATTGACAGTCAATGAACCCAATTTTATGGTCAATGAAATTAGAAGAGTAAGTGGTGAAAGGGGGTATTAAGCTTAGATAGCAGTACCTTTTATCTATCATGTATTCAAAATATCAAATATGAGATTAAGATTAGAGTTGCCATGATTTTTGTAAAGCCACTGAGATGGAATTAAGTAAGGAACTGAAATGAACTGTGTTGAGAAGATAGTAGTTTTCAGGAATGAACAGATAGGAATGAATTTTGCCTGGAAGTTGATTAGCTAGAGAAATTTTTTAACTGAGAATTTAAATCTACTTCATAATTTCTATGGGCATGTTGAACTCATTTAAACTTTTAGTGTTAGGTTAAAGCAATGTTTCTCAACCTTTTTTCTGCCATGATCCCCTGCCAACCTTATTTCCTTTGTCTGGTCCTCTTATTCTGCAAGCTGTCCCCTAGTCTGGTGTTAATGCCTCCTCCCCATTTCACTGGTGGCTCCCTTGAAATAGCCCCATTTCACTGGGGGTCACAGGAGCCACAAGACTCCAATAGGGAAAAAATGGATTAGACTAAGATAGGCAAGAAATGAGAAGATGATAATAGCTTTCAAGGGTGTTTATGGAGGTAAGAGTCAATATTTGGTTATTTAAATATAAATATTGTTGCTTTATCCCATCACTGTGTTGTTAAGTTACTGTTGCTCTGTACCAAGTACTGGTGAAACTATAGTGAATGTGTTAGAGACAGATACTCCGTCAGAGAAGGCTGATTAACAAGGTGGAATGGAGATGTGCTCACTTATCATTTGATTGATGCCTTTTCAATTTTATAGATTTTAAGGCTTGCTCTTGCAATCCTTTTCACATTCCCAACTTCATTCTAATTCCTAACTCCATGGTTGCCTGTTAATATATGTTTTCAAAGCCATTTTCATTGATACCTTGGGCTTGCCATTTAGAAGGATCTTCTGCTTTAGTTTAACCTGCCTTCACAAGTTCTCTTTGAAAGGATGATACCTTTTCCCTTTTGATTTTTTCCCCCAGACTTTAGAAGACAGTTGGTTCTTCTGAGTCCCATCGCAATTGCTGCGGTCTCTGTTCTCACTGCCTGCTGGATCACTACTACTCTCGGTGAGTCCTTGGTCAAATGTACTTGCAGGGGCTGGAGTGATAGGACAGCGGGTACGGTGTTTACCTTGCACGTGGCCGACCCAGGTTCAATTCCCAGCATCCTATATGGTCCCCCAAGGGCCGCCAGGAGTAATTTCTGAGTGCAGAAGCCAGGAGCAACCTCTGTGCAACGCCTGGCGTGACTCAAAAAGCAAAAAAAAGAAAAAAAAAAAAACTTGCAGTCTTTGCCAAGTTTGGTAAGAAGAAGTGAAAGCAAATAATCTAGACCAGAAGACAACTTAAAAGTTTGAGTTAAAAAAAAAAAAAAAAAAGCTTGAATGCATCCTTTGTATGTGGGAGACCAGAGCTCAGTTCTCAGTACAGTCTGAGAATTGCAGAGCCGTGAATAGCACCAAAGCAGTGACAGATGTTCCCCTCCCCCACAACCCCTAACCGCCTCTACACACACACAAATCCTTCTCCTTAGGACTACGTAACATCTGAGGCCAGAGAAATAGCAAAGCAGATCAGGTGCTTGTCTTGTTAAGTCTTTGGCAACCTATATGACTTTCCAAGCTCCACCAAGAGTATGGAGCCCAGGAATAAGCCCTGAAAAACACTTGTTGTGATGCCAAAACAAACAAAAAGACTAACTACCATCTAAAAACGCATTCTGTGCATTCGAAGAATCAGATTATTTTTATTTGGGGAGTTTCCTTTTTATAGGATCAACTTTTTAAAGCGCAAAATAAAATTTTGTCATGTAACATGATAGGTAATAATAGCATAAATCACAGTCCTCCCATTGTTCATCGATTTGCTAGAGCGGACCCCCGTAACGTCTCCATTGGATAAATGTTCCAAAAAATAAACTCTCGCAGGTAAAAATGCCTTTTAATATTAGAAATTTTGGGAGCTGGAGCGATAGCACAGCCGGTAGGGTGTTTGCCTTACACGTGGCCAACCCGGTTGGAGTCCAAGCATCCCATATGGTCCCCTGAGCACCGCCAGGAGTAATTCCTGAGTGCAGAGCCAGGAGTAACCCCTGTGCATCATCAGGTGTGACCCCAAAAGAAAAAAAAGATTGGAAATAGTGTCTAAAAAATAGAGACTAGAGAGGAGTATAAATCTTAGAACTGTTTGGATAAAAGTGCATTTTAGAAACTCAATAAGTTTAAATATCAAATTTTATCTTAAAATATCCTGAGTAAAGTGAGATGTGTATTATTGGGATCACACTAATTTAGTTGAAAGAATGACAAGATGGTAGCTGAGACATTCTTAAGTGACATAAGATCACAGTAGAAGAAAAATATCTCCATATCAATTTCTACTTAAGTAAATAAGTTTCAGTCAGATTTCAAACAGCTTTTTTAAACCTCAGGATATTTCAGGTATATGTGTGGCATATATATTAAATTTAATATGTGGTATGCATATTAAATTGGGCTGCAGCAATAGCACAGCGGATAGGGCATTGCCTTGCCCTATCGTGTTCAATTCATCCGTCCCTCTCGGGGAGCCTGACAAGCTACCGAGAGTACCCTGCCTGCATGCCAGAGCCTGGAAAGCTCCCCATGGCATATTTGATATGCCAAAAACAGTAACAACAAGTCTCACAATAGAGATGTTACTGGTGCCCGCTCAAGCAAATCGATGAACAATGGGAGGACAGTGCTACGTATTAAATTCATTAAGTTAATTCTTAATCCTTATCATCATTATTCTTTCAATTAAACTTATGTATGATTTAATTTCTAATTTTTTGGTTAAGATTAATAAAACTTTTAATAACAGAATTTTGGACATTCAATACTCCAAATCCAAACCATCAACAGTCTCAACATACCAAAGGCTCAAAGTTCTTTCTCTCTGAGCAACCTACCTCCTTAGAAAACTCATTTTTAAAATTTCACTTGTTATAGTTTGGGTGAAGTTCTTAAACTAATGTTAATTTCTGGTTTCCATGAGTACGTAGTTATGTCACCTCTAAACCACCAAAATATCCAAGACTTTGACACTTATTAACGTAATCTTCAATTCACCTCATTTTCTTTTCCCACTTCTCCTTCCTTTGTATCCTTGTTTTTATAATCCAGAGTGATGGGTTAACCATAATTTAATACCTTCCATCCCTTATCTTGGTACTCTCTATACCAGATATTAGTTCGATCATTTAATATTTGCCCTCCAACTTATTTTGCTTAAAATGATAAATTAAGTTGCATCAAACTGCATGTTTTTTTCTTATGTCTGTATAATATTCCATTGTATAGATGTACCACAACTTCTTTAACCATTTCTCTACCATTGAACATTTGGGTTGTTTCCATATCCTGGTTATTGTACTAGGGGCGGCAATAAACATAGGCGTGCATATTTCTTTAAGTTTGGGGTGGAGGACTAGGTGCCAAGAAGTGAAATGGATGTGTCATATGGGATTTCTATTCTTAGTTTCTGCAAAAATTTCCACACTGTTTTCCATAAAGGCTGACTCAGAAAACATTCCCATCAACAGTGAGTGAAGTTTCCTTTTTCACCAATCTCAGTCAGCACTGGTTGTTTCCTGTGTTCTTGATGCATATTTTTACTGGTAGGAGATAATATCTCGTGTCATTTTGATTCAGATTTCCCTGATTATAATTGATAATGACCACTTTTTTGTATACTTAGTAGCTATCCATTTGTAATCTTCATGAAGCGTCTGTTCATCTCCTCCATTTTTTGTGTAGGATTTTAGAGAAACAGTATCTCATACTTTTCCATTTTTTAATATTTATAGGTAAAGGCCCTCCCGTTGATCGTCGATTTGCTCGAGCGGGCCCAGTAACGTCTCCATTGGAGACTTTGTTGTTACTGTGTCTGGCATATCCAATACTCTCGGTAGCTTGCCGGGCTCTCCGAGAGGGGCGGAGGAATCGAACTCGGGTCGGCCATGTTGGCCGCTTGTAAGGCGAGCGCCCTACCCGCTGTGCTATAGAAAACTCTATGGTTTTTATTTGGGGGCCACACTCGGCAATGGTCAAGGGTTACTCCTAATCCTGCACTCAGGAATTACTCCTGGTGGTGCTCAGGGGACCTCATAGGATACAGAGGATTGCATCCAGGTAAGCTGATATCAGGCAAATGCCCTACCCACTGTACTACCACTCCAGCCCCAATATTAAACTCTATGGATAGAATATAAGTTAACAGTACAAAGAATATCAACAATTAGATAAGGAAGATAAGGATATCATAAAGTTCGTTTCTTAAGTCATTATTTTTTGTCTATGATTAGTTATTTATGTTTGAATTTCCTATGAAACATCATACTCTGGATGGGCCAGTAATATTTCTAAAATCTGTCTTTAGAAGATAAATAATTTGGAACTAGAGCGATAGTACAGCAGGTAAGGCATTTACCTTGCACACAGCCAGGTTCAATCTCCACATCCCATGTAGTCCTCCAAGCACCTTCAAGAGTAATTTCTGATTGCAGAGACAGTAGTAACCCCTGAGCATCACCAGATATGACCTCAAACGTCAAAAAAAGATAAGCAATTTAAAGAACATCAATTCCATACTTGCTCTCTGGATCTTAATCAGTTGCTACCTTTACCCATTATTTCAGGAGAAGCAGGCATGGAGCTGAGGCTGGTGTCTGGAGAAAACAACTGTTCTGGACGAGTAGAGGTGAAATTTGAGGAGCAATGGGGAACGGTGTGCAATAATGACTGGGGCAAGGAAGAGGCCTCCGTGATTTGTAGGCAGTTGGGATGTCCAACTGAGATCCAAGCCACTGGTTGGAATAATTCCACTCTAGCCTCTGGACCCATCTGGATGGATCATGTTTTCTGTCGGGGAAATGAGTCAGCTCTCTGGGACTGCAAACATGATGGATGGGGAAAACATACATGCTCTCACCAACAGGATGCTGGAATAACCTGCTCAGGTAAAACTTAACTATGTCAAAGTGGCCACATGAACTATGCTGTTGGCGGGGGGGAATATGCAGATAAATTAAAAACAGAAAAGAGGGGCGGGGGAGAATGTAAAGGGGTTAGATAGTCCCAGCCCCACATGACTATTTTGAACAGTTTTTCTTGATTTTTAATAATTTGGGAGATACTCCAAGTTATTGCAGTGCCCTTGCAGGCTGTTATGCATACATTTTCATTTTCACCGTTTTCTATTTCATAATTTCTAATTCATCTTTAGATAACTAGTTATACTCTGAACTACTTCTATTAAAGAAATATTAAAATAAAGATTTCACATTTTATTCATCTGTCATTTGCCATACTTTATTGTCAGGACCAATTTTATTTTTTTTCAAGCTTTTTTTTTAAATTTTTATAATTTATTTATTTATTTATTGAATCACTGTGGGAAAAGTTACAAAGCTTTCAGGTTTAGGTCTCAGTCATACAAATATCAAACACCTTTCCCTTTACCATTACTTATTTTTTACCACGAAGAACCCCAATAAAACCCCACCCCCACCCCTCCCAATGCCTACGAGGCAGATGAATTCTAGTTGACACTCTATCTGCTTTGATTAGACTCATTGTTGCAATAAAAGATGTACCACTATTATTTAGAGTTTACCCCCTCCCCCCAAATCAGACATGCCGAGAAAGCATTGTGAAGTGATTCACTTTCTACAGCTGGGTTCAAGAATTAAATGTTGGTTTTGGACTTCCGCTATTTTGCTAATTAACCCTGGAAGTATTTCTACTGAGAGTCAGATAATTAAGAGATTGGTTTCTGTGCTCTGGAGTCATGGCCGTGCTGGAGAGCCACTCGTGGGGGGCAACTGGTGGCCTCGGTAGGGCGTGAAGGAAGGACCGGAACGCCCCCCTTCCCATGAGGTTTTAGTCGCCCCCACACCCCCGGCTCACACCTGCTCTCCACAAGGCACCCATGTGGCCGCCATCTTCTTTCCAGAGAGGAGAGGGCGAATGGGGCAACACCCTTTCCCCTGCGGGCAGACATGATGGCCTGGATTAACGCATAGTCCGTTCACTTTTCTGCTCCAAGCTGCTGGGTTCTGCATTAAGTCCTTGTGCTTCTGGGGCCGTGGCCGTGCCGGAGAGCCACTCGTGGGGGGCAACTGGTGACCTTGGTAGGGCGTGAAGGACGGACCAGAGCGCCCCCCTTCCCATGAGGTTTTTGTCTCCCCCGCACCCCCCGGCTCATACCTGCTGTCCACAAGGCTCCCATGCGGCCGCCATCTTTCTTTCCAGAGGGAGGAGGGCAGAAGGGAGCAACACCCTTTCCCCTCTGGGCAGACATAATGGCCTGGATTAACGTATAGTCCGTTCACTTTTCTGCTCCAAGCTGCTGGGTTCTGCATTAAGTCCTTGTGCTTCTGGGGTTGTGGCCGTGTCAAGCTTTTTAAATAAATTTATTTGAGTCAAATCTATCTATTCCCCAACAAGAGGGAGTACTTACTCTGTCTTCAAATTATAAGGAAACAATGTCAAATAGAAAACAAATTTTCTACTAGATAAAAAGTAGATTTAAAAAGTCATGATGCCTTGGTTTAAAAAGATTCAGACACCAATCTGTGTAAAAATGGAAAGCATTCAATATGACACTTCATTTTAGAGATTGAGGTATCAAGTCCAGTATCAAACCCAAGGATCACAAGGACTCTTGTTTGATAAGGAAAAAAATCACTGTTAAATGAATACAAAAATTCTTGACTTATTTAAAATTTTAGAATTCCTGGATAGGGTGGCATCAAATGCAGCCTGTGACATCTCATACTCTCTACCACTGATATACCAGGAGTAGCACACATTGAATAGGATGCAACCAATCTCAATTAAAAAATAGTATTAGCACACAAGACTCAAACTGTAACAACACATTTATTAGTAATCTCTTGTACAAGGATCCAATGACTCCAGGGTGAGAGACAACAATCTTCACATACTTTCTTCTAAAGAAACTTCATTGGATCACTTTTAGAGAATTATTCATAACAAGCAATACAAAATAAATTAAGGGCCTACTGCTGGGGCAGACTTGGTGGTGGTTGGGAAAATACAAAATAATGGTGATGGGTATGAAGTAATGGTGATGGAATTGGTGTTGGAATATCGAATGTAATAAATTATTGTGAACAACCATATAAAAATAAAATTAAATTGAAAAAATAAATTAGGGTCTGGAGTGATAGTACAGGGGGTAGGGCGCTTGCCTTGCACAAACGCCGGGTTTGCCAGGTTCTATCCCCAGCATCCCATATGGTCCCGCAAGCACCGTTAAGAGTAATTTCTGAGTGCAGAGCCAGGAGGAACCCCTGAGCATTGCTGGGTGTGACCCAAAAAACTTTTAATAAATAAATAAATGCTGAATGAATATCAAGATTCTGGTCTTTGCTCTGTTGTATCTAGACGGATCCGATGTGGAGATAAGACTGACGAATGGAGGCAACCAATGTACGGGAAGAATAGAGGTCAAATTCCAAGAAAAGTGGGGAACCGTGTGTGATGACAGTTTCACCATACAACATGCTTCTGTGGTTTGTAAACAACTCGATTGTGGATCTGCCATCAGTTACTCAGGTTCAGCTCATTTTGGAGAAGGTTCCGGACCAATCTGGTTTGATGACCTTGAGTGCATTGGAAATGAGTCAGCTCTCTGGAAATGCAACCACCAAGGATGGGGGAAGCATAACTGCCGTCATTCTGAGGATGTTGGAGTAGTCTGTTTAAGTAAGAATTGATCTGGACGTACTCTCTTCTTTTAGAAGACTGTCCAAACACTGTCCTCCCATTGTTCATCGATTTACTCGAGCAGGCCCAGTAACGTCTCCATTGTGAGACTTGTTGTTACTGTGTTTGGCATATCCAATACATCACGGGGAGCTCGCCAAGCTTTGCCGTTTGGTGAGATACTCTTGGTAGCTTGCCGGGCTCTCTGAGAGGGGCGGAGGAATCGAACCTGGCTCGGCCGGGCTGGCTGCACGCAGGGCAAAATAGTGGGGAAGGATAAGAGGCCTCAAAGCCTGAACTCTTAAAAACAGGATAAAGTCATCTTTGTCACTTGATTATAACCTAATTCTTGTTCTAGTACTGAAATGAGGATATCCCATTATGGAAATTAGGATAAAGAGATTAGAGTGAAAGAGGATCTTGTATAAGTGAAATCCAAAACAAAGATAAAAGGAGATATTTAACAAATAGTCCAATTCAAAAGAAAGAGAGAGAGAGAAAGAAAGAGAGAAAAAGAAAGAAAGAAAGAAAGAAAGAAAGAAAGAAAGAAAGAAAGAAAGAAAGAGAGAGAACGAGCAAGCAAGCAAGCAAGCAAGAAAAAGAAAGAAAGAAAGAAAGAAAGAAAGAAAGAAAGAAAGAAAGAAAGAAAGAAAGAAAGAAAGAAAGAGGGGCTGGAGAAATAGCACAGTGGGTAGGGCGTTTGCCTTGCACACGGCCAACCCGGGTTTGATTCCCAGCATCCCATATGGTTGCCCTGGCACCACCAGGAGTAATTCCTGAGTGCATGAGCCAGGAGAAACCCCTGTGCAATGCCGGGTGTGACCCAAAAAGCAAAAAATAAAATAAAGGAGGATGCAACCAGAAAGAAAGAAAGAAAGAAAGAAAGAAAGAAAGAAAGAAAGAAAGAAAGAAAGAAAGAGAAAGAGAGGAAGGAAGGAAGGAAGGAAGGAAGGAAGGAAGGAAGGAAGGAAGGAAGGAAGGAAGGAAAAGAGGAGAAAGAAAGAAAAAAATAACTTCTTTTTACTTTTCTTTTTTATTTATTTTTATTGATTGAAGTTCTGTGATTTACAATACTGTTATTGGTGGTTTCTCATGCACAAAATTTTAACATCACACCCATTACCAATATACGCCCCCCCCCAGGACCTCAAGGTCACCCTCCAACTTTTTCATTGATCATCTCTTCCATTCTTTTTCCTTTGGCTCTTTGTTAACTTCCTATATGTCTGTAAGTTCCACTTATGAGTGAGATATTTCTACTTCTATTCCTTCCAGCCACGTTGCTGCAAAATGCATGATTTTGTTCTTTCTTAGAGCCACGTAGTTTTAAAAAACAAATCACTTCTTCCATATCCTTTTCATCCTAGACCTACGTAAGTTTCCTGTTAGCTAAACTAACATACCTTTTTGTCCAAATTCACAGAGGTCAGCGATTTATAAAATAACATTTGGGTTTCTTAGGAAAACCTTATTTTGCAGCCACCGTGTTAATCTTTCATGTACTCATCAGAAGTATGATGGCTTTGTGTGTACAGGAATGCCATCTCCTTCTTTTCATTTGAGTTTTTAGTTTGTAGTAAGACTAATATGGTTTGAATCTCAGAGAACATTTAAGAAAAGAGTATAAAATATTTTACAAGTACAGACACACACGTGTCTCTCTCTCTCTCTCCCTTTTTCTCTCTCATTCAGTCTCTGTCTCTTGCTCTTTTTCTCTCTCACTCAAACCCTTACTCTCTTCTCTCTCTGAATGAAACTCAACTTAAACTAATTTAAAAAGAGACTATATTGACACAAGAAACCCAGCAGGTTTCATACCAAACTGGATTCCTTCGCTTAACCAATGTAATCACAATTCTGATAACATTGAGATGGATTTTTTTATATTGAACAATGTGACCTTTTTGATATGAATTATAGAATTCAGACATAAAATCAAAAAGAATTTCCTTAACTGAAGAAAGTGCAATGTACAAGGAACTCAGTATATAGCTCCACTCCCTTCTATCAAAATCTTTCAAGCTCCTGAATGAGAATGATGCTTTTCAGTAGGTCTTATCAATCCTGAGTATTTCAGCAAGAAGTAAAATTACCTGAGATAAAAAGCAGTGTAGGGGCTAAAACGATAGTACAGCGGGTAGGGCATTTGCCTTGCACGTGGCCGACCCAGGTTCGATTCCCAGCATCCCATATAGTCCCCCGAGCACTGCCAGGAGTAATTCCTGAGTCCATGAGCCAGGAGTAATACTGGGTGTGACCCAAAAAGCAAAAAAAAAAAAGCAGTGTATTTATTGCAGAATATATTGTAAAATCAAGGTCTCTTCTTTGAGGAATATTGGTTTTTTTAAAAAAACATTGTACTTATTGCATTTAATAAAACCAAGAATACATTGTAAAATTAAGTTCTCTTCTTTGAAGAAATATTGGTTGGAAGAAGTTTCAATTGTTAATGGTAAGGTGTCTCTCTATACTTCCTTTTAAACTAAGCCCTCCCAAAGGTAACAGGCATGTAAGACCAATCAGATTAGTAACACAGGCAAAAAGTCCAAAGGGAAGTTGGGATTTTAGGCTGACTGGGACAGGTGGTCACCATTGACCCAAATATAAATACATACATAACAAGAAAAAAATCAACAATCCCAACAAAAACAAGCAAAACTCTTACTATAGTGTATGCTCTCTTCTTGCCTGATCTATTCCATCTCAGTGATTTTCACTGACAGTATGTATACCCTTGTTTTCTCTGTCTCTCCCTAGTCCCTTCGTCCTTACTCAGCTCAAGAACAGTATTTGGAGTTCCCATACTCAAGTCGCTTCTTTATCACTGATTTGGTTTGTGTCTTCCTTACAGAAGGAGCAGATCTGGATCTGAGACTGGTGGATGGTGTCAACAGTTGTTCCGGAAGATTAGAAGTAAAATTCCAAGGAGAATGGGGGACAGTGTGTGATGACCGCTGGGATGGTACTGATGCTGCTGTGACGTGTAAGCATCTGGGATGTCCAACTGCCCTCACTGCCACTGGCCGAGTAAACGCCAGTGAGGGAACAGGAAATATTTGGCTTGACAATGTTTCCTGTCAAGGACATGAGTCTAAGCTCTGGATGTGTGGACACCATGAATGGGGAAAGCATTACTGCCAACACCATGAAGATGCTGGTGTGACATGCTCTGGTAAGTTGAAACAAAAGGGGGGGGGAAAAACAAAGAAGGCAAGACTTGGGTATCTCAGGAACATCAAAAGGTGTCAGATATGAAAATCTGGAATATCCAGAAATGTCCTTGTTAGGAATTCTTTTACAGTTGTGAGAAATCTTGAAAGTATTCTTTGGCTAGGTTAGAGGGCTTCCTTACCCGGTTGTCTGGAATAGTTACTCTAACTTGTCAGGAAACCCTCTTTGCATTTTAAATCCACCTAGTATTCAAAAAGTAAAATGTTATGACTGTCTTCATATCTGACTTGCTCATATTTTTCAGAAATTAACAACTTTTATTCAATTGAAACAACAATTCTACTAATCATCAGATTCATGGTTGGGGGAAAAAAAAGAAACAAGAGATGAGAAAATCATTATTTCTAGATCTCAGGATCTAGAAAGGAGTTAGATAAATAAAATAAATATAGCATTTGGGGAAATGAAAATATAGTACAAAGGTTAAGGCACATGTCTTGCAAGAAGCTGACCCCCTATTTGATACCCAGCACCACGTGGTTCCCCAAGTAATGCAAGGGTAACCCTAGAGTTCTCTGGTGAGCACAGCTGACTGTGCCCAGAGCAAGTCTGCATCCTTTCATTGAACCCCAGTTGGATAAATCCCAGTGGGAAGGGTCCCCAGGAGCTTGGGAGACTCAAAAAGAACAAAACCAATAACATTTGGGGAACTGAGGAGATAGCATAAGGGAACAAGGGCACATGCTTTACATTCCTAGAAGCTGGGTGAGTTCCCTCAAACCTCATGGCCCTTGAGCACTGGATGATGTGTCTTGGATCATCCCCAACACTACCAGAAGACCCTGGTGGTCTCTGCTACCAAAGGACCTGAGCAAGTGACTGCATCCTCTGACCCTAGCATTAACTCATCTGAATAAACTCATCTGAATAGGCTGACCAAATATTTCTGGAACTGCCACCCCCACCCACTTGGGAGGACCCCTAAACTTTCTTTTTTTTTTTAATTATTCTTTAGGAGCCAAGCTCTGTATGTCTCTATGGCTTAAGTTTATGTTTCTTTTGCAGATGGATCAGATGTGGAACTGAGACTGATAGGTGGAGGCAGCCGCTGTGCTGGGACAGTGGAGGTGGAAATTCAGAAACTGTTAGGGAGAGTGTGTGACAAAACCTGGGAACTGAGACACGCTGATGTGCTTTGCAGGCAGCTGCGATGTGGATCTGCACTCAAAACATCCTATCAAGTTTATTCCAAAATCCAGGCAATGAACATTTGGATGTTTCTTAGCACCTGTGAGGGCAATGAAACTTCTCTTTGGAACTGCAAGGACTGGCAATGGGGTGGACTTCCCTGTGATCACTATAAAGATGCCCAAGTTACCTGCTCAGGTAAGACTTTCAAAGGATTAAGAAGATGAATTCTCACTGTATCACTGTCGTCCTGTTGTTCATTAATTTGCTCAAGCTGGTGCCAGCAATGTCTTCATTCGTCCCAGACCTGAGGTTTTAGCAGCCTCTCCTTACTCATCCTTCCTAATGCTGCCGTATTAGAGGCTCTTTCAGGGTCAGGGGAATGAGACCCGTTATTGTTACTGTTTTTGGCATATTGAATATGCCACGGGTAGCTTTTAGAATTCATCTCATTTTAAAAGCATTAATTTCTAATAATATATTTGAGACTAAGGAGAAAAATTGAGGGTTAAGGTAACCTGAGGGCTGATCAGATTTTTCTCAAGAGACCTAAAAACACCTATTCCATTATGAGATCCTCAACTACATCTATAATTTGTTTCATGCCTTGGACACGGATATTTGTTTTTATCTGTTCACTTAAATGTCTGAGTAATTTTTGAATCTATGGAACTTAAATATTAAGGAGAAAATAATTTTTTTCTTTTTGGGTCACACCCAGAGATGCACAGAGGTTGTTCCTAGCTCTGCACTCAGGAATTACTCCTGGCAGTGCTCAGGGGACCCTATGTGATGCTGGGAATCAAACCCAGGTTGGCCGTGTGCAAGGCAAACGCCCTACCCGCTGTGCTGTCACTTGAGCCTCGGAAATAATTTTTTAAGGTAGAACTTAAAAATCTTTTCACAAGAATGTCACCAAATTATTTGAAAATTAGCAATGCTGGAACTGAGTAGATAATTCAAAGGACTGGACCACATGCTCTGTACATGGGAGTCCAGTTTGAATCCCAGAACATCATATGGTTCTCTGAACACTTTCAGGAAAGAATCCTGAACAGTTTTCCAGGAGTCGCCCCTGACAAAAATGGCAAAATAATAAAAATAATAAAATGATAATGATAAATTGTCATGACCGAACCTTAGGACCATACTATCTTGTTATGAAAAAAAAGTTTACTGAAAATGTTTTTATATTTCACTAAAACCACTTTAAAAAACACACACACAAAAGTGGGGCTGGAGCAATAGCACAGTGGGTAGGGTGTTTGCCTTGCACATGGCTGAACTGGGTTCAATTCCCAGCAACTCCGAGCACCGCCGGGAGTAATTCCTGAGTGCATGAGCCAAGAGTAACCTCTGTGCATCTCCTGGTGTAACCTAAAAAGGAAAAAAAACACACACAAAAGTGAGCTCTGAGCTGAGTAGGCTTGCAGAAAGTTTCTACTAAAAACAAGAACTTTTCAACAACTCAAAGGTTACATATTAAATGACTTATTGTGACTAGTATGATGAAAAGATGGACAAGCAAAAAACAATGCAAGAGCAAAACCACCAAGCATGTAGAGAGCTGGTCACAGAGTGGACACTTTCATTCTAACCTAGTTGTGCATTTCCTGATGTCTAACTTGCATCTGCCTTCAGTTATGGGGAAATTATGCATGGGACAAAAAGTTTTTAAAGATATACATTTGAATTGTGATAGATACTTTCTGAGATATTTCTTGATTGGGCAATATAAACACATAGTGTTAATTTTTAAAATATAAAAGTATAGAGGGTGTGGGAGTTGATAAAATAATATAATAAAATAAAATAAGAAGTAAAATAAAATAAGAAGTATAAATTCTTCCACCAATTACTGTTTCCAGCTATCCAATTCTACTCCCCACAGACAATTTGTGTGGTTGAAGTATTTATATATTCTTTAAAGACATGTTTTATGTGAATATTAAAATATGCAAACCAATCTGTATGTAGGTTTTACCTTAGTTCGTTGTCCGAAAGGTGTCATCTTACATAAACTGGTATCGTCAGTTTTTGTATTTGTTATTTTGGGGCCCATGCCCACTGATAATCAGGGCTTACTCATAGCTCTGCACTCAGGAGCCACTTCTGGCAGGGCTCAGAGGACAAAACAGGGTACCAGGGACCATGTGCAAGATAAGTATTCCGCCAGCCTTAGCAAAGCATCTTGACCATAGTTTCATAACAATATTTAAAGTGATTTCCGAAGCTTAGAATTTATAACAGTGTTATCAGTTATTTCATACATTTATACTTTTTTGTATAAAAAAACTTTTTTAATGACATCTTATTGTCTCATTCCTACTTTGGACAAACTTGCAGGCTATCGAATGTAGCCTGCCCACAGGGCAGAGTCTGGCAAACTCCCCGTGGCATACCAAATATGCCAAATACCAGTAACAATGATGGGTCTCATTCTCCTAAATAGCCCTGAATATAATCTCAGGGCTAGGATGAAAGAGATGTTACTGGGGCCTGCTCGAGGCAATCGACGAATAACAGGATGATGAATGAATGAAAAAATACTTTTTATTTCTTTTACATGGTAAAATTAGCTAGTAACACATTTTTTAAACCCCACATTTGAACTTTCAAGATTAATATTATTCTTGCTAACTCATTAAATTTATTCTTCTTGGAATTTTCCTAAAGTTTGGCTTCTTTTTTCTCTTAATTTTTTGAGCTGGATGCTAAATTTTTATTATTTAAGCTCCCCGTGACGTATTCGATATGCCAAACACAGTAACAACAAAATCTCCAATGGAGACGTTACTGGGCCCGCTCGAGCAAAACTATAGAAATATTTGAAGTTATAGGCTTCTCTTTTGTGTACACCACAGAAGAGAATACACCAGTAGCTGTATTACATAATTGATGCATTGATTATTGAGATTATTGAGATCTACTTATAACTGCTGCATGGACATTGTGAATTGCTGTCTTTAGTGAAATTTCATCATTGTAGTACATAGTTTCTCTTATGAATCATTGAATTAATATTAATTTTAAAAAGTTGTTTCAATTATTTTCTAGTTTCTTTTTATCAAACTTTATAGACTCTTTTGTTTTAGGTACATCACTGGGACTGAAAACAGAGTTAAATCTATTTTTAATTAACTTTGTCCAATTCTGCATTGTTATATTTTCATAATACTTACACATTATTGTCATTCTGGATTATACTACATCTGAAAGCATATTTTACTATACGACCTTTTGAGGGACTCTGCATGAGTTAGGACATGAGTCAACATAGTTGTGTGTCTCACCATTTCCTTCTACATTTAGAAATATTTGTATAATGACCTTTTAATTATATTGTACATGCATTAAATTCAACTATATCACAAAGAAAACAAAACAAGAGTGGCTAAATAAATATCTATACTTTTTACAAAATAAGTCAAATAGATAAAGACTTTTAGGCTCTGTGACCATCAAGAAATGTCTTGCACTGTTTTCTTAAAGGTCTTAAAATTTGGTTCTACCTAAAATTTGGTACATAATTCATTAAATAATTCATACATTTAACTTTGTCAAAATGTTACTTACAATGCCTTTATTGTAATTTACAATCAAGTAGGAACTTATCACCCAAGGTCATGGTGGACTTCACCCATTGATATTCTAGTGGGAGTTACACCCACTGGATAGTCTCCAAATAGCAGCGGATTCTTCTTGTAATCTACACTATTGTACCACTCTAGAACACTGTTTCAAGAGTAACATCACCCATTGACCCTAGACAATGGAGTTGCTGTTGTAGAGTTAATTAGATGCATGACATTCCCTTCAGGGCAGCTAACACCTCCATCTCTTTGTGGTGCAGAGTCCTACAGTTTTCACTCCTCCCAAGCAAGAATAGAGGCCAGAATGAGACAGTAAAGTGACTGGTCACTTGCCTTATATCCAGTCCATCCCTGGCACAATATATAGTCTCCTGATTACTGCCAGGAGTGATTCCTTAGTGCAGAGCCCAGGAGTAAGCCCTGAGCACAGCTGGGTGTGGTTCAAAAACCAAGCAAGTGTAAAAAACTCCAAGGCGGCCAGGAGGTGGCCCTGAAAGCTCTTCCCCTGGCCACCCAGGTTCTCTTCCCCGTCTCTGCCAGCTGGGGCGGCCCGGGCCATGGGACAGATGGTGGAGAAGACGACGGATAAGCCAGTTGATTGATCAGATGCTGTTTATTCCATTCTCATCCCTGTTCACTCCTGTCTCTCTCTCTCTCTCTCTCTCTCTCTCTCTCTCTCTCTCTCTCTCTCTCTCTCTCTCTCTCTCCCTCCCAGGCCCCAGGCTGGAACCCCTCTTTCCTGGCTCTGGCTCTGGATCTTGATCTCAATCTTCACCCCCCTCCCAGCCCACTCTTATAGTCTAGTTAAATACCTAAACCCTGAGGGGCTGGGCTTACACATAGGTGTGGTCACAATCAATAGGGTTAAAGCATCTTCTCAGGAGATGCTGCTTCTAGGACAGATTCTCTTTCAGCAGGACCACCCACCCAAGGGCGGAATCCCATGGGTGTGTTTCTCCTCTCCTTGCCCAACAAACATATAAGAGTTCATAATATTAATCATTTTATATGGACACAGTAAGATATGCATTAAGCTTAGAATATTGCTCTCCTGGGGTCATCTCAATCTCAGACTACAGTGCTCAGGTAAGATTAGTCTTTCCTATCCCTAGCAGGGTCCTAGGCTTGTTACTTTTGGATCATGACAACATTTGTCATGATCAAGCTCTTAACTTATAGTTAATAATTGTGGTGCTTTGGCCAGGCCCATCTCAATGCCAGGGTAGCATATAGCTTACCACTTGCCCTGGTTGGGACCCTGCTTTTGGGGGCGCTAGGAAGTGAGGCAAGCTGGCAGGCTACCGAATGTAACCTGCCCACACGGCAGAGTCTGAAAAACTCCCCGTGGCATACCCAATATGCCAAATACCAGTAACAATGATGGGTCTCATTCTCCTAGCCCTGAAAGAGCCTTGAATATGGCACTTTAAAATCTCAGGGCTAGGACGAAGGAGACGTTACTGGTGCCTGCTTGAGGCAATCGATGAACAATAGGATGATCATGACCGTGAGGAAATCAGGGCAACTGAGGCTTAAGTTGAGAAAGCAGATGTCCGGGAATGAATAATATTCGAAGCCAATTAAATCCCAAATTACAAAAGCATAGTATTGTCTTCTTGTGTCTATACATTGCTTTAAAGTAAACTATTTAAAGTTAACTAAAGGACATTGCTTTAAAGTAAACTATTCAAAAGACATAAGGAGAGGAAAAAGGCAATATTAACTTAATAATACAAGTTCAGTGTCCTAGAAAGATCTGACCTCACAAATTAACAGAAACTGATTAGGGGAATAAGCTGATTAACTCTTTGGGGAAGAGAGCTGGGGCAAGAAGAGTTATTATTGGTAATACAATAACAACATAATTAGTGGATTAATAAAACATGATTAGATTTAGTATTAATCCTATAGACCAAGAAGAGAGCATAGAGAAGTAGTTACAAATAAACAAAAGAATGGGAGTGACTGGGAGCACTGGGATGGGTGTGACCCGATAAACCTAAGCTCCTTGTGGCAAGGGAGAAAGGACAAAGAAATGTCATCCTACAAGCAAGAATAAGGAATACTATAAAGTGTTTATGTTAATGTGTGCTGACCCTTGTTTTGAGAGCATCTTGATCAAGCTCTCTACAAATTCTACCTTTCACTGGCAGGAATGGAGGGACACCCAGCATAACTCAGAGGCTACTTCAGTCTCTGTGCTCGTGGGTCACTCCTTGCAGTCCTCAGGGAACCAAATATAATATTGAGGCTAGAACCTGGGCCCATGGCATAAAAGGCAAGGACCTTACTCTTCCTGTACTACCTCTCCGCCCCATCAAACTCCACTCTTATTGAAGGGGTCAGACATATTCAACCTCTGACATGTTATTATGTCACTTAGAGAGATCCCACATTTGCCAAGATTTCTGTTTATTCCTCCAACTAGGAAGTTTTCTTGCATATGCATAGTTAGTTTAAATCTCACATTCTACCAGATTTGAATTCTGACCTATTTGTCTAACTCCATATACCATCACCAGCTAGGCTACTGAGGCAAAAAAGAGTTATTATTGGTATTACAGTAACAACATAATTAGTGGATTAATAAAACATGATTGGATTTTCCTTAGTATTAAATCCTATAAACCAAAAGAATAAATGGGCTATTAGAATCCAGACATATTTCCTAAGCATGGGTATTTTTGATAATACCAAATTTCAAGGGTCCCCTGAAAGCCCAAATGTCTCAATGAATGTTTGATTAAAATCCAGTGATAAACACTGATATTGGTATCAGCTATCCTTACCATGTTTTTAAAGGTTTGAGTACTCATTGACTGATGCCAGCTGCCTTCAAATTTAGCAAAATAAAAATCTGAAAGTTGAGCGGGATTCCACTGTATTTGTTTTTATTCAGTGCCATGTAAAAGTAACTAGGGTCTGGAGCCCTTTACTTTCTCTTAGCTTGTGTTTTTGTCACCTCCTCAATTAAGGGAACAGGATACTTAGGATTGATTTTTTTTATCTAGAAAGAATTTTTATTAGTGAAACATCATGAGGTACAGTTGTAGACTTACAAATTTTTGTGCTTGGGTTTCAATTATACAACGATCAAACAACCATCCCTCCACCAGTGCCCACTTTCCACCACCACGGGTCCCAGTATCCCTCCCACCACCCCATCTCCCCTATCCCACCCTGCCTCTGTGGCAGGGCATTCCCTTTTGTTCTCTCTCTCCTTTTGGGTGCTGTGGTTTGCAAACGAGGCATTGAGTGGCAATCATGTTTGGTCTATAGTCCACTTTCAGCATGCTTCTCCCATCCTGGGAGGATCCTCCCAACACCCTTTATTTGGTGATCGCTTCTCTATCTGAGCTGCCTTTTCCCCTAGCATGTGTGGCTGGCCTCCAAGCCATGGAGCAAAACTCCTGGTACTAATCTCGGCCGTTCTTGGGTATTAGTCTCCTATTTTGTTACTTTATGTTCCCCAGATGAATGCAATCTTTCTATGTCTATCCCTCTCTTTCTGAGTCATTTCGCTTATTAACATGATACTTTCCATGTAGTACCACTTGTATGTAAATTTCATGGCTTCATCTTTTCTAACAGCTACATAGTACTCCATTGCGTAGATGTACCAAAGTTTCTTGAACCAGTCATCTGTTCTCTGGCACTCAGGTTTTTTCCAGATACTGGCTATTGTAAAGAGTGCTGCAATGAACAAACAAGTGCAGATGTCACTTCAACTATACTTTTTTGCCTCTCTGGGATATATTCCCAGGAGTGGTATTGCTGGGTCAAATGGGAGCTCAATTTCTAATTTTTTGAGAATCGTTTATACTGTTTTCCAGAAGGGCTGAACCAGTCGGCATTCCCATCAGTAGTGAAGGAGGGTCCCTTTCTCGCCACATCCATGCCAGCACCGATTGCTTTTGTTCTTTTGGATGTGGGCCAGTCTCTGTGGTGTGAAATGATATTTCATTGTGGTTTTGATCTGCATCTCCCTGATGATTAATGATGTAGAGCATTTTCTCATGTGCCTTTTTTGCCATTCAGATTTCTTCTTTGAGAAAGTTTCTGTTCATTTCATCGCCCCATTTTTTGATGGGGTTGGATGTTTTCTTCTTGTGGAGTTCAACCAGTACTTTGTATATCCTTGATATCAACCCCTTGTCGGATGTGTATTCGGCGAATATCCTTTCCCATTCTGTAGACTGTCTTTGTATTTTGGTCACTATTTCTTTTGAGATGCAGAAGCTTCTTAGTTTAAGATAGTCCCATTTATCTATCTCTGTTTTCACTTGCTTGGCCAGTGGCATGGTACATTGAAGACAAAGTTGGCAAAACCCTCCATGATATTGAAGCTAACGGTATCTTCAAGGATTGATTTTTTTTTCCAATCCTGCAAGCTCCAAATTATAGAACTCTCAACTGATAACATCTGACAGTTACAAGAAGAGTAGAATCTCCTTACAAAATTGGTTGTTGTTTCTTTCCGTTTCAGCTTGTAATCTTGCTACTTCTAGTCTAATTTTATACTATCTATCTTTGGTAATGAGCTTGCATTCTGATTTTTTCCAAGATTTTCGTACTTTTCCCAACTGCTCTCATTTTTTTTTTCAGTTTTGGTGAACATGGTTTTCTTTTCCAGGTGGCTTTTGTTCAAATATTTTAGCAAGGATGATAATACTCATTAGTTTTTCTGTCTATAATACCTTAGTACCGGCAAGCTACCGAGAGTATTCGATATGCCAGACACAGTAACAACAAAGTCTCCAATGGAGATGTTACTGGGCCCGCTCGAGCAAATCGATGTTCAACGGGAGGGCCTTTACTTTACTCGAGCAAATTCTACTTATTATTCTACTTAAGGAGATACAAGCTTTAGGTTTTATTACTAGAATGCCTTCCTTACAGTACCACATTATTTAAAATATATTTATATATTATATTATATAATATTATATGGCAAACAGATGCCATTGGGCTACACTAGCACACGACAGGGACAAATGGAAACGTTACTGGCGCCCGCTCAAGCAAATCGACGACTAACGGGAAGTTAAATGATTAAGTGATTATTATATTATAAATATAAATATATCACATCACAGGGAGCTTGCCAGGCTCTGCCCTGCGGGCGAGATATCCTTCCACATTATTATAAAACAAGCTCATTATATGTGTTCTTTATTTCTAATTAAAAATAGAGAATATTAAAAATAGAGAATAGAGATATTTACTTATCTGAGTAAAGAATATATCAAGAGATTAAAGTAGAAGGCAACCAATCTTAGAGGGACACACACACACATATATGTATATGTATATATATACATATATATACATATATATATGCACACAAGGCTCAACCCTCAAGAACATATTAGTAATCTCCTGTAAAAGGGCTTAATGGTCCCTGGGTGAAATACAACAATCTTCACATTCATCTAATGAAAGTTTTTTGGAGCATTTTCAATTTATTCATAACAAACAATACAAAATAAACTACTTTGGTTCTGCTTTGGGGCAGGGGTTAGGATTCAGGATATAAGCATCCAAAATATGCTGGTGGGAAGGTGTAATGATGATGGGATTGGTGCTGGAATATTAAATGTAATCAAATATTGTGATTACTTTATAAATATAAAATTGAATTAAAAATTTAAAAAAACAAATAAAAAGAAAATACCAAGGGAAATCCTAATTTATCAAAGGAAATACATATAGGCACAGAAATTTTTTATGGCTTTTATGCAAACTACAATCATAGAGTTATCAAAAAAATTCTTAAAGTTGGGGCTGGAGCAATAGCACAGGGGTAGGGCATTTGCCTTGCATGCAGCCAACCTAGATTCGATTCCTGTTTCAACCTTCCTTCCTTCCTTCCTTCCTTCCTTCCTTCCTTCCTTCCTTCCTTCCTTCCAGGATATTTGATGAACACAATTCGATTCCCAGCATCCCAAATGGTGCCCTGAGCACCGCCAGGGGTAATTCCTGAGTGCAGAGCCAGGAGTAACCCCTGCGCATCGAGGTGTAGCCCAAAAAGAAAACAAAAATCTTAAAGTTGTAAAATCTCAATATTTTAATAATAAGCAGAATAAATGATAGAAGGAAGTCAATTTGCGTTTAGAGTAGTATGTTACTAGCAGAATCAAAATAAAGTAGCATAGAGTTTCTAAATAAATTTGAAATAAAAACATGTTTCTTCTTAGCCCCAAACTCAAATATTTTAGGACAAAGGAAACTAAGAATATTCATTAAAAAGACTATCTTCAAGTATTTTAAGTTTTCACCACAGTAGATAAATTTATACTCTTATTTTATTTTTTGTATTCCCCCTACTGATTTATTTTTTTCTATCAGAATCTATGATATAACAAAGCAAAACAGAACTATGGAAGTTCATGGTAATACATAAAATTTTTATGAATACATCAGAGATGATGAAGTTTTAAAATTATACATTCTCCAAAAACTGAATCAGGGGAACTGGGAAAATGGAACAGACTAATTACTAGTAAGAAACTTGAAACAAGGGCCAGAGAGATAGTACAGCAGGTAAGACACTTGTCTTGCAACTGGTCAACCTGGGTTCATCCCTGGCATACAATATCATCCCCCAAGTTCGCCAGGAGTGATCCCTAGCACAGGGCCAGGATTAATCCCAGAGCACAGGAAGGAAGGAAGGAAGGAAGGAAGGAAGGAAGGAAGGAAGGAAGGAAGGAAGGAAGGAGGGAGGGAGGGAGGGAGGGAGGGAGGGAGGGAGGGAGGAAGGAAGGAAGGAAGGAAGGAGGAAGGAAGGAAGGAGGAAGGAGGAAGGAAGGAAGGAAGGAAGGAAGGAAGGAAGGAAGGAAGGAAGGAAGGAAGGTTGAAACAGGAATAAAAGTCACCAAAAACAAAAGCTGAAGTCCAGACAGGTTTACTAAAAGTGAGCTCAACCAACCTTCAAAGTAAAATTATTTTGTATACATCTCAGGATAATATTACCCTGATACCAGAAGCAGCAACATTTATTTATTTTTATATATTTATTTCTAAATTACAGACCAGGATATTTGATGAACACAAGAAAATATCCTCAAAAATTTCTTAGTGAATCAAATCTATGACCATATTTAAATAATCATTAACCATTATCAAGTAATTTCATCCCAGGAATAGAATGATTCATTATACGCAAATCAGTTAATGTGATATGCTGATGGGTGAAAGATAAAGATAAAATAGCATGACCATATCAATGGATGCAAAGAAAGTTACTGACAAGTTCAACCTATCTTCATAATAAATACCCTCAACAAAACAAAGAAGGAACTTACCTCACTATAGCAAAGTCTACAAACAAACAAAAATCCAGCTAACCTCATAATTCAATGATAAAAGTCTTACAGCCCTTCTTTCTATTTTTAATTTTTTAAATTTTATTTTATTTTTATAAAGTTTTCACAATAATTTATTACATCCAATACTCAAACAACAATCCCACCACCATTATACCTTCCCGCCACCATATTTCAAATTTTTCCACCCTCCCCCAAAGCCTGCCTACAAAATAGGACCTAAATAATTTTTTTTGTATTGCTTGTTATGAATAATCGACAAAAATGATTCCAAAACGTTTCCTTACAAGAAAGTGTGTGAAGATTGTTTTATCTCACCCTGGAGCCATTAAACCCTTGAATAAAATATATTATCTCATTTTTGCTTTGGGACAGGGATTGAGGCTTGGGATGGAAACATCCCAAATATGGTGGGAAGGTGTAATGGAGGTGGGATTAGTGTTTGAATATTGGATATGATCGAATATTGTGAACTATCTTATAAAATAAAAATTTTTTTTTTAATTTTTAAAAGCTGGGACTGAAGAGATAGCACAGCGGGTAGGGCATTTGCCTTGCACGCGGCCGACCCGGGTTCAATTCCCAGCATCTCATAGGGTACCCTGAGCACCACCAGGAGTAACTCCTGAGTGCAGAGCTGGGAGTAACCCCTGTCACTGCCAGGTGTGACCCAAAAAGAAAAAAAGAAAATTTCAAAGCTCTTGTATAAGAGATTACTAACATGCTGTTACAGGTGAGCCTTCTATGAAAATGTATACATATTATATATGCATATATGCATTTTTTAATCAAAATCGGTTGCCTTCTAGTTTACAACCCACCAAATGTGGAAATGTAGTACACTACTCTTAGTATATCAGGGGCATAGAGTATGAGATATCACTCCAAGAATTCTAAAATTTTAAATAGGGCGATACAGCTGGAGTTTAGTTTTTAACTGGATGGTGACTTTGGGATCCAGAGGCATCTCTGCAGCTTGTTGATGTCTTCCACGATTTATCTGTGAATCTCTGGATCATGGCCTTTAATGAGCTGATATGGCGCCAGAGGCTGTTCTTAGGCATGACTGCCAGGCTCCTGGAAGAACAGGGAGATGAGGGTGACAGCCCTTCTTTAAAAGACAAGGATACCCACTTTCAACACTGTTATTTCCTGAGCACCAAATCAGGAGTAAGCCCTGAGCACTGTTGGTGTGGTCCAACACTCTTCCTCCAAAACTTATCTCCCTGGCGTCACTTTTACTTCTACTGTATCTTTTCTTTACATCTTAACTTCCAGCTTTCTTAAATTATTTATAATTACACCATGATATTACATGATTGTGTTATTCAACTGATGCTTCACACATTGTGTATTTGGCAACCATCTCTTTTTCAAACATTGGTTCAGATTTATGTTGCTTTCTATATTTTTCTAAATATCGCCAAACATAGTTAATGACCTCTTCATTTGTTAGTTTTGTGTCTAATATACATTTCTATTTTGGGGCTCATAACTATTTAACTATGCATATCGTGTACTAAACTGTGTCCTCTTAGGGGAGAGAGAAATTAGTGAGAACTTTAAGAGTCATAAAAGTAGTTTTTCCTGGCAGCTCAGATAGAGAAGGGACCACCATGTAAAGGATGCTAGGAGAGCCCACTCCGGATGGGAGATGCAAGCTGAAAGTAGACTATAGACCAAACATGTTGGCCACCTAATACCTCTATTGCAAACCACAACACCCAAAAGGAGAGAGGGAGCAAAAGGGAATACCCTACCATGAGGTGGGGTGGGTGAAGGGGACATGGCGGGGGTGTTGGGAGGGATGCTGGGACCATTGGTGGTGGAAAATGGGCACTGTTGGAGAGATGGGTACTCGACCATTGTATGACTAAAACACAAGCATGGAAGTTTGTAAGTCTGTAACTGTATCCCATGGTGATTCACTAATAAAAAATTTTTAAAAATTAAAAAAATACTCAGAATCCCCACAGAGAAATGAAAGAAAGTAGCTTTTCCCCAGGTACGTAACTTTGGGGAATATATTATAAATAGAGAAAATTTTCTGAAATGGTACAAGATCATGAAAAAGTAGCACAGTATGCCCAGGACTGATAAAACAATAGATATTAAGATTTTTAAAGCAATGCCTAAGAAGCTGGAGCTATAGTACAGCAGGTAGGGCATTTGCCTTGGACACGGCTGACCCGGGTTCGATATCCAGCATCCCATCTGGTCCCCGAGCACTGCCAGGGGTAATTCCTTAGTGCAGAGCCAGGAGAAACCCCTGGGCATCGCAGGGTGTGACCAAAAAAGCAAAAAATAAATAAATAAATAAATAAATAAAGTAACACCTAAAGTGTTACTTTAAGACATTAAGGCTCTTAAAGTAACTCCTAAAGTGTTTCAGAACATGCTAAGAAATTAGTGTCTAACATTCCCTCTTAATTTTAATAGATGGGTGGTACTGGGGTATTTCCCAAAGCTCTATGGAGAGCAATGTCCTTAAAATTAAAATATTGATAATAATACTGACTCATGAATTACACATGGAGTAATTAATACCTATCTATTATGATTGTGAATATTGTTGGTTGTACTGTTAACATCTATATTCTTTGATAGACTGGAAGACGTTTCAATTCATTCTTTTGGGGGGGGGGGCAACACACCCGGCAATGCACAGGGGTTACTCCTGGTTTTGCACTCAGAAATTATTACTCTTGGCGATGCTCAGGGGACCATATGGGATGCTGAGGATCGAACCTGGGTCGGCCTCATGAAGGCAAATGCCCTACCTGCTGTACTATCACTCCAACCCTGTTTTAATCCATTCTAATCCCTAAAACATTGTAGGTGCTCAATCTTGACAATGAAATTAAATGAAAGTGTTTGAAATTTAGCAATATAACAATTTAACATGGTACATCTTCATTGGTAAGAGGAACTAGAACTAAGGATATCACTTAGAAAGCTATTATGAAGATCTCTGCAATATATATGATACATTACAGCAGTAGAAATAAATATGGAGAAGAAATGTGCCAGAAGGTTGATAGTTATGGCTAGTTTTTTACTTGTGAAGAGTATTGGAAGGATCAGGGTCCTACTGGAATATAATATCTGACTTCAAATCCTAGTCCTTCACTAACTTCGTGTATGCTCTTAGAAACTTATTACACTTTCTAAAGTTTCCATTTCCTTGTCTGTAAAATTGGAATGTTTGCTCGAGCGGGCCCAGTAACGTCTCCATTGGAGACTTTGTTGTTACTGTGTCTGGCATATCGAATACTCTCGGTAGCTTGCCAGGCTCTCCGAGAGGGGCAGAGGAATCGAACTCGGGTCGGCCATGTTGGCCGCTTGTAAGGCGAACGCCCTACCCGCTGTGCTATCGCTCCAGCCCATTGGAATGTTATTAATAATAATTTCTAAATATGATTGTTAAGGTGAAATCATGTTTGCTACTCAGTAAAATGCTCTATATATACGTTTATTTTTTAATAGGCTTCTTTATTTTTTTAATTAAAAATAATTTAATAGTGAGACATCATGAGGTACAGTTGCAGACTTACACATTTTTGTGCTTGGGTTTCAATTATACAATGATCAAATATCCATCCCTCCACCAGTGCCCATTTCCCACCACCATGTATCCCTCCCACCCCCCCATCCCCCCTATCCCACCCTGCCTCTGTGGCAGGGCATTCCCTTTTGTTCTCTCTCTCTTATTGGGTATTTTGGTTTGCAAAAGAGGCAATGGGTGACAATCATGTTTAGTCTATAGTCTACTTTCTGTTCATTCACTCTTGTCATTCTCATCACCAGTATTTATAGTGAGATAAAGAAGTGATTTGATTTCAAGTGAGTCTAACTTGTTCTCGATATTCACTGAACGTTCACTGAACAAAGAATACAGAGGATTAGTCTGTACAATAACTCATTCTGTTTTTAACACCCTAGATTCCAGATGTCCAAGGAGATTTGCTTATGAATAGAAAAGAGGAGGGAAAAAGAAACCAAAATATTCTTTTGTGGTTAGGGAAGGTGTTCATTGAAAAGATAAAGATGTTGAGTCTAAAACCATAGGTCAGGGAATACAACAAATATTCTGAGAGAACAACCACACACCTACCAGCAGAAAAGAAAGGAGGCAGGGGAAGGACAAGGAGACATTCCCTTTGTCCAGTTTTTTTTTCCTTTTTGGGTCATACCTGGCGATACACAGGGGTTACTCCTGGCTCTGCACTCAGGAGTAACTCCTGGTGGTGCTCAGGGGACCATATGAGATGCTGGGAATCGAACCCGGGTCGGCCGCGTGCAAGGCAAATCCCCTATCCTCTGTGCTATCTCTCCAGCCCCAACCTATGTTCAGTTTAATAGCTTGCAAAAGAAGGAAGGCTTGGGCTGGAGCGATGGTACAGCAGGTAGGGTGTTTGCCTTGCTTGCGGCTGACCCAGTTCGATTCCCAGCATCCCATATGGTCCCCCGAGCACCGCCAGGAGTGATTCCTGAGTGCAGAGCCAGGAGTTAGCCCTGAGCATCGCTGGGTGTGACCCAAAACCCAAAAAAAAAAAAAACCGGAGAAAGGCATCTGAGCATTTTGAAAACAAAGCATATTGGAAAACGACAAACTCTTAGAAAGGGTGGAGCAGATTCCAGATTGTAGTGATCAATAAAGTGCAGGTCTACAACAACAGAAAGCAGACGAACATCACCCAGGTCTCTAACATTGTCAATAATGCCAGAAGACTGAAAGTAAAGTTATCACGTCTCCCAAATAGTGGGTCCCATGAGACTGAGTTGCAGAATTCTCTCAGATCAATGAGTCCCAATAGGAATGAGGAGATCCAGCATTTATTATGCCCAACTCTGGCTCAAAACACATGCTGCAATGTGTGCTGAAAATCACTCACCTCCTAGACTTTTTCTTTTTTTTCTTTTAATGTAGGAGTACTGCAATTTATTCAGCCATTGATTAAGCTGATTGAATTGGGCATGATCTCCACATTCCTTTTTTTTATTCAGAATGTTAATTTTATCTTATTATTTCTTTTATTAGGGGCTGGAACGATAGCACAGTGGGTAGAGCATTTGCCTTGCACGTGGCTGACCCAGGTTCGAGTCCTCCATCCCTCTCAGAGAGCCCGGCAAGCTACCAAGAGTATCCCGCCTGCCCAGCAGAGCCTGGCAAGATCCCTGAGGTGTATTCGATATGCCAAAAACAGTAACAACAGGTCTTACAATGGAGACGTTACTGGTGCCTGCTCAAGCAAATCAATGAACAACGGGAGGACAGTGTTACAATGCTATTATTTTTTATTATTTTTTAATGACCATGAGATAGTTACAAAGCTTTCTCGTTTGAGTTTCAGAAATACAATGATCGATCACCCAACCTTCCACCAGTGCACATCTTCCACCACCAAGAACCCCAGTATCCCTCCCAACATCCTACGCCTCCCCCTGCCTCTATGGCAGACAATCTCCCCCATACTCTCTTTTGCATCGCTTGTTATGAATAGTGGGCTGGAGCGATAGCACAGTGGTAGGGCGTTTGCCTTGCGCACGGCCGGCCAGCCAAGCCAGGTTCGATTCCTCTGCCCCTCTCGGAGAGTCCGGCAAGCTACCGAGAGTATCTCGCCCGCACAACAAAGCCTGGCAAGCTACCCGTGATGTATTCAATATGCCAAACACAGTAACAAGTCTCACAATGGAGACTTTACTGGGCCTGCTTTAGCAAATCAATGAACAACCGGAGGACAGTGCTACAGTGCTACAGTTATGAATAGCATAAGAGGTCACATGACCATCCATGAGAGTTGACTTCCTTCCTCTTTCTCACCTTCCAGGAAAACCTGGGGAATCTTGTTATCCCCCCTTCACTGCAATGCTATTCTTTCCCCCACTGAAATGTTTTTCTTTTTCTTAGCCCACAGGGAAGCCAGACTGGTTGAAGGTGACATTCCCTGCTCTGGTCGTGTTGAAGTGAAACACGGAGATGAATGGGGCACAGTGTGTGATTCCGACTTCTCTCTGGAAGCTGCCAACGTGCTGTGCAGGGAACTGCAGTGTGGCACGGCCATCTCTATTCTTGGGGGAGCTCACTTCGGAGAAGGAAACGGACGGATCTGGTCTGAAGAATTCCAGTGTGTGGGTGACGAGTCCCATCTTTCGCTCTGCCCCGTAGCACCTCGCCCAGATGGAACCTGTAGCCACAGCAGGGACGTTGGAGTGGTCTGCTCAAGTGAGATCCAGGGAACGTGAATCATATATTCCTGTACTGTCAACAGGCGAGGGCTTGGTCATCACATACCTTTTTTTTTTAAAAAGCCTTGTCTCTCTCCAGGATATACTGAAGTCCGCTTGGTGAGTGGCAAATCCCCATGCGAGGGACAAGTGGAACTCAAGACGCTGGGGACATGGAGACCCATCTGCAGTTCTCACTGGGACATGGAAGACGCCCACGTTCTGTGCCAGCAGCTTAAGTGTGGGGTTGCCCTTTCCATCCCAGGAGGGTTGCATTTTGGGAAAAGCCAAGGTCCGTTCTGGAGTCACATGTTCCACTGCACTGGCATTGAGCAGTCCCTGGGGGACTGTCCGGTCGTAGCTCTGGGCGCACCGCTCTGCTCATCCGGGCAAGTGTCCTCGGTGATTTGCTCAGGTAATCAGCTCCGCTGGGCTCCTTCACTCTCCATCTTCTCCCTTCCTCCTTCTCATCTTCTGTGCCTTGGAGGACTGAGAGGTGTGGTGTGGGGTCTCTTTGCAGGAAATAAGAGTGACACATTGCCCCCCTGCAATTCAACTTCACTCCCAACAAGCTCTCCCGTGACAGAAGAGAGATCCGTTGCCTGCGTAGGTGAGAATCCGGGACGGAGCTAGGGGAAGGATGTCAAACCGTTTGGAATGTGTTTTAGTAAACGTCTGTTTCCTCTTCAAGGGAGTGGCCAACTCCGCCTGGTGAATGAAAGCAGTCGCTGTGCCGGGAGAATAGAGGTCTACCATGAGGGTCTCTGGGGAACCATCTGCGATGACAGCTGGGACCTGAGTGATGCTCATGTGGTGTGCAGACAGCTAGGCTGTGGCGTGGCCATCAATGCCACAGGTTCTGCTCATTTTGGGGAAGGAACAGGCCCCATTTGGCTGGATGAGATCAACTGTAATGGAAAAGAGTCTCACATTTGGCAGTGCCATTCACACGGCTGGGGAAGGCACAACTGCAGGCATAAGGAGGATGCAGGAGTTATTTGTTCAGGTATGTCCTGCATAGAACTTATGGCCACGGTCACATGAGAAAGAACTGATGTAATGAGGGATGTTTACCTGGGAGAATCCACTGAAAAGCAAGAGGGAACTGATTGCAGTTCAGAAGTGTACCATGCACCATTCAGAAGTGTACCATGGGTCTAGGACTGAAGCAATAGCACAGTGGGTAGGGCGTTTTCTTTGCACATAGCTTACCCGGGTTCGATTCCTCCATCCTTCTCAGGGAGCCTAGCAAGCTACCAAGAGTATCCCACCCGCATGGCAGAGCCTGGCAAGCTACCTATGGTGTATTCGATATGCCAAAAACAGTAGCTACAAGTCTCACAATGGAGACGTTACTGGTGCCTGCTCGAGCAAATTGCTAAACAATAGGACAACAGTGCTACAGTGCTACCATAGGTCCAAGTGACCAAGTACTACCAGGAGTGGTCACCTGGCCCCTGGGCACTGCTGGGAAAACCACAAAAAATAAATAGAAAAAATATGAAGTCTCAGGTTGGTCAGCAGAGAACAAGGAGTCAAACCATGTCTGCCTTGCTCTGGCATATGCCCTAACCATTATGCAAAAAAAAAAAAGTATAAAAAAAGGCTTTAGGGGGTTGGAGCGGTACTACAGCAAGCAGGTAGGGCATTCCATCTGGCTTGCATGTGGCCAACCCGAACTCAGTCCCCAGCATCCCGTAGGTCACCTAAGCACCACCAGGAGTAATTTTTGAGTGCAGAGCCAAGAGTAACCCCTGAGCATTGCCGGATATGGCCCAACACCCCAAAAAAAATTTTAAAAATTAAAAATAAGAAAAGATTCCAGAAGTGTAGATTTGACAAATCAGTGCTACCTCATTTGCAAGTTAGTATAATGTCAGAAAAAAACAAAAAGATTTAGAAATAAGCTTACATATCATGGAAATGACAACAAGCCTAATAATAAAAAATTCTTTTACAAATGTGTAATTCTGGATGTTAGGGGATTAATCAGTATATTGATTAATATATTGACGAGGGGCTGGAGTGATAGCACAGCAGGTAGGGCATTTGCCTTGCACGTGACCGACTCGGGTTTGATTCTCAGCATCCCATGTGGTCCCCCGAGCACCGCCAGGTGTGATTACTGAGTGCAGAGCCAGGAGTAATCCCTGAACTCCTGAGGATCGCCAAGTGTGACCCAAAAATTTTTTTTAAAATAATATATTGATGAATAAATTAAAAGGACACAATTTCTTTGTGTCCCTTTTATCAGACCAGTGATTATCTTATTCTTACTAAGTGTGACACACTTAGTAAGAATAAGATTCTGCAGAGCATAGATAATTATCATGTCCAAATAACTTTTCATGACATATGAATGAGATTTGTTGATATAAGAACAAAAATTTTCATGAGTCCACTATTTGTCTATATGGAAAGCTTTAAATTTTTTGTGAAGTAGAAAACTGTAGTTGGCTATAATATATTGGGAGAAAAGAGTACATTACTCAGTTACCTTGGAAGTAAAAAAATATCTACATTATAAAAGTAATTTTGATCCCATTGAATTGTGAGGGAGGGGCACACCTGGTGGTTCCCAGGTGATCATGCCAGGCTAGGGACCAAACCCAGATATCCCACAAGCAACCATGTACTCTAGTTCCAGCTTGCATGATACCATTAACCACTGACTTTTAAAGACATACATCTAGTTGAGGTTATGAACAATAGAGTTGTTCAGTGCTAGGAATGGTAATATTCCAACTTAAGGAGGTGAGGTACTCCACAAAACTCTGATTTTAGTACATAGACATCTCACTGGGCTGGAGCAATAGTACAGAGGCTGGAGTGATAGCACAGAGGCTGGAGCGATAGCACAGTGGGTAGAACCTTGCACGCAGCAGACCCAGGTTCGATACCTCCACCCCTCTCAGAGAGTCCTGCAAGCTACCAAGAGTATCTTGTCCACACGGCAAAGCCTCGCAAGCTAACCATGACGTATTCAATACGCCAAAAACAGTAACAACAAGTCTCACAATTTGTTGTGAGACGTTACTGGTGCCTGCTAGAGCAAATCGATGAACAACGGGAGGACAGTGCTACAGACGTCTCACTAAATTTTAACTAATGGGGCAACTGTAAATAAAATTAATAAGGATCCATTTACAGTAATTAAGGGAGAAAAATTCAAGAATGTTTCCATTAAGAATCAATTATGGCATTTGAAAGAGGTCCTAGAATACAAAACTCAGAATATATTTACAGGATGTGTTCCATATTTTACTATGATCTACTAAAGATCCAGAAGATATTTTTTAAAATTTAGTCAAATTGACATGTTGTACCTATCTTCAAAACCATTCTCATGTCAGAGTAGAGGAAATACATCCTTCGAATCTTCGAAAACATGAAACTATTAACTTCTGCAATTCTACCCTAGAGTTCCTGTCCCTAAGAGTGGTCAGTGAATCCAGCAGAGACACCTGTTCCGGCCGTCTGGAAGTTTTTTACAATGGAGTTTGGGGCAGCATTGGCAAAAGTGGCATATCTGCAACCACTGTGGAGGTGGCCTGCCAACAGCTGGGCTGTGGGGACAGTGGGACCATCAGTCCTGCGTCTTCAGACAATATAATGCCCAGACAGATGTGGGTGGATAATGTTCAGTGTCCAAAAGGACCCAACACATTATGGCAGTGTCCCTCATCTCCATGGAAGCAGAGACCAGCTACGCCCGCAGAGGAGACCTGGATCACATGTAAAAGTGAGTACCCTTGGATCTACGTGAAACTTTCAATCCACACTTCCACTTGCATCTTCCTATCAAATTAAGTAAGAATCAGTAACTTCCGGTACCTATTATACCTGGATGGTACCATGGGCTTTAATTCATTTATCCTTTTGGTATTCAAAGATCATACTTTTTCTCCAAAATATCACATGTCCCGGGGGTATGGTGCCACCAGCAGGTCAATCTGTACCTGTGAGGCGAGTGCATCAGCAGCCTGATGGCACCTTCAGACTTCCAGATACCCCAAAATTGCTGCTGTGCCTTTGGCCAGACCCCAAAAACTTGGGGCAAAGTTTATCAAGAAAGTAAACAGCCCAAAGTTAGGTATGTGGGAAACACACCCACAAACCACCTCAGGCTCAGCTATATAATTGGAGGCATGGCCTCTCTGGTTCCTGATCGAACTGCTTAATGGCCATGGTCCCAGAGACTCAGAAACAAATTTCAAAACCCAGCGGCTTTTGGCAGAAATGCGTCCAGTCCCTGCAGTAGGTTACCGGTGCTGGGCCAACCCAGGTGGGAATAGGTTTTGTGCCTTGGCCTGTTCCCCTGGCGACCCCATAACCACCATCCTCCAGAGGCCACTGGACAGTCAGGTTTGGGCCTGCAGTGACAAGACATTTTGGGCCTCACGGGATGGGGGTGGAGCCGGTCCTGTCCTCCCTGTCCCAACGAGACCCCAAGCCATCGCCCACGAATGACCTCTCTGGCTCCTGATCAATCTGCTTAGCGGCCATGATCCCAGAGATTCAGAAACAAATCTCAAAACCTAGCGGCTTTTGGCAGAAACGGGTCCGGTCCCAGCAGTAGGTTACTGTCACCGGGTTACCCCGGGGGGGGGGGGGGGGAAAGAGTGCTGTCCCTCTGCCTGCTCCCCCTTGGTGGCTTGGTGGCCGCCATCCTCCAGAGGCCACTGGACAGTCAGGTTTGGGTCCACAGTGACGAGACATTTTGGGCCTCACGGGATGGGGTTGGAGACGGTCCTATCCTCCCCACCCTAACAAGATCCCAAGTCATCGCCCACAAATGACCTTTCTGGCTCCTGATCAATCTGCTTAATGACCAGGATCCCAGAGACTCAGGAGCAAATCTTGGAACCCAGCAATTTTTGGCAGAAATCCCTCCAGATTTAAGTGTTAAAATTTCAGAATTTCAAAATTGTGTGGCCACTACTGCAGCCACGTGACATCATATTTTATTTAAAACCAGCAATAGAAAACAGATTGCCTTTTCAGCAGATCTGTTGCCTTTTCAGCAGATCTGAGTGTTGGGGTAAAATCTCAAATAATAATGGTGGGTCTGGTGTCAAAATATTGAATGTGATCAAAGTAGAGAGAGAGTAATGTGGAAATCATCTGCCCCACAGGTAGGTGGAGGGTGTGGGATGGGGATATACTGGGGTTGTTGGGGTGGAGAATGGGCACTGGTGAAGGTATGGGTGTTTCATTGTCTGACCAAGACTTAGACCCGAAAGCTTTGTAACTGCTCTCACGGTGATTCAATGAATAAAATTATAACAAATGAAAAAAAAAAAGTAAGGTGGAGTTCATGCACAATTCGATCAGCTAATCCGTGGCTGAATAAATAGCAGTACTCCTACATAAAAAAAAATTACATGTCCCATGTCTTGAAAGTTTCACTTAATTGCTTTCTCATTGAACTAATGAGAAGTATATACTGTGTGGGTCAAATCTATTGAATGCTCTGCCTTACCTAGGTCCTCATTTTCTTTCAATTATTAAACCCTGGTATGTAGCTTACAAAGAGAAGCAATCAGAAAGATTCCTCTTAAAGATTTTCCCCTTTCTTCTTAAACTGGAAGAAGATTTCTAATTACCTGGCAGTCTCTCAAGTTCTTTTCTATTGAAAAAAATATAGCATTATAAAACATTAACTTTATTCACTTGACGTTTCATGAGTCACACTAATGTTCTTATGTCTAAGATTAAATAGACCAAGTTGGCTAAAAGGACATGAGCTTTTTAAAAAGATGGATTTTGGTTTTTGGAGCCAAGAAGACAGCATAGGGATTACCTGTCATCCCACCAACCCTGGTTCAAATCCCTGGTGCTACATATGATCCCCTGAGCATCTCCAGAAGTCACTTCCAAGCACAGAGCCAGTAATAGAGCACTGAGTGGCATCCCCAAAGCCTTAAACACCCCACAAAAATAGATGTAGTTTTCCAAATGAATATATATTGGTATGCCATATACATATTATACATGTCACTGTCACTGTCACTGTCCTCCTGTTGTTCATCAATTTGCTCTAGCAGGCCCAGTAACATCTCCATTTTGAGACTTGTTGTTACTGTGTTTGGCATATTGAATACGTTACGGGTAGCTTGCCAGACTGCCGTGCGGGCGAGATACTCTCGGCAGCTTGCCGGGCTGTCCAAGAGGGGCGGAGGAATTGAACCCGGCTCAGCCGGGCTGGCTGCACACAAGGCAAACGCCCTACCCGCTGTGCTATCGCTCAAGCCCATTGTACATGTAAATATATGTATATACATATGCATTGCTTCAATAAAATTCTTCTTGGTGCAGTAATATTGCATTATAACATTACATAAGTTTCAGTTGTACATCACTGAAAATCAACATGTGCATAGAACCCACATTAAGTTCATCGCCGAAAGTTCAATTTTATCCTTTACTGTTCAGTTGTGCCCTACCCCTTACTCCCTTCTCTTCTTTTTAGGTCACCACAAATATATATAGGGATTGTCTGGCATCCCACCAACATATCCGTTCTCCCCTGTGTTGACTTACTTAGATGTATTTTCCTTCTCAGAAATGACTTAGGCATCTGCTTTTCTCAGGCAAGATCAGACTTCAAGGAGGAAACAGCACATGTTCTGGACGTGTAGAGCTCTGGCATCGAGGTTCCTGGGGGACAGTCTGTGATGACTCCTGGGACATTAATGATGCTCATGTGGTGTGTAGACAGCTGGGATGCGGCCCAGCTGTGGAAGCCCTGAAAGAGGCGGCCTTTGGTCAGGGAACTGGCCCCATATGGCGCAGCGGAGTGGAGTGCAGAGGGAATGAGTCTTCCTTGTGGGATTGTCCTCCAGGAACCTGGGGACACAGTGACTGTGGACACAAGGAAGACGCTGCAGTGCGGTGCTTGGGTGAGTGTTAAGAATCTGGATTAAGTTTGGAATCTCTGGAAGCAATGTGAGGACAGAGAGAAGAGTTTAAGGACTAGATGAATCTCACAGGGACCTGATGATGTTTCAGTCTGAACAAGGCTTCGTGGTTATACGTTGTTTTCATCAAGAAAAAGTTGATAACTTTTATATTATCTCCATGTATAAGAACCAGGGGATTCTTATTTTAAGCAGAAAGTGCAAGCTAGTACTAAAAACTTTCATGGGAAATAGAGATATATGTTCTATATAATTTTCTAAGAATAAAGGGTGTCTCTCTTTTTTTTCCTATAGAAAAAACAGGGAATAAAGGACCACCAAGTGCCAAAGGTATGTCATGGGGTTTTTGAGCATTATGTCCAATGGTCAGCAATGTTTTGAATTTCTCAAGTTTAGAGATTAAGTCAAAGAAGTTCTGAGGATCTGAATTTATTTTGGTGATTTTGTATGTGAGCTTCTAAAAAGAAAGTTAACAGGGACCCAGATCTTTTAACTAAGATAATAGCATCTTTTGTGATATTCTTTGTGCCTAGGTCACGGGTCCCTTGTTGCAGTTGGATTCCTTGGATTTATTCTCTTGGTGTCCCTCACAGTACTCCTCCTGTGGGCTCTAAAGCGAAGACAAAGACAGAGACTCACTGGTATGAATCAAACAATAGTTTTCTGATTTTTCTATGAGATGAGAAGTTTCTGTGGAATTGTAAAAATATCTTAGAGATAAATATCAGAAAAACTGCTCCTAGAAGAAATGGAAGCAGTTTCTCAGGGGAACTGATTTTAGAGGATAAAGGGGTCTTTGGTTGTAAGGATGACTCCTGAACACATTTGAGCAATGTTGGGTGTGGCTCCAAAAATTTTTGCAGGGAAATTAAAACAGGCACAAATGTAGACAAGCCTAAAGGATGGTGCATTTGTGTTTTGAGGGGAACTGAAAGTTTATTTCAAGGAGAGAAGTTACTGAAATGTCTGCTGAAGCAGGAAGAAATGAACTATGAAGTTCCATGTTCCCTGACAAGGAGATTAATACTCATTTAGGAGCTTTCTATAGGGGAGTGAAATAACCATGCTGTCTTTTATAAAGGTTTTTTCCTTGGCAACTGAACTTATGAGTGGTTGAGGGAGTACCACATAATTGACAAGAATAACATTTTTGAAGTATTTGAGGTGAAAGAAAAGGTTTGTGGTGAGAATAGAAAAAGATAGATTTCAGAGATTTTTTTTTTTAGGAAAAGCACGAATGAATTAAAGACTGCTGAAGGAAAAGGAATTGTGTGGTTGGTATTAATTGTGATGATGGTATTAGAGAAGACTCAACTTGTGTTGGGTGCATTGTGTGTGTGTGTGTGTGTGTGTGTGTTTAGCATTTTAGAAGAAAGTTTGGTCCTAGAATGGGATGCAATCTAGACAATAGAATGGATAAAGATTAAATCTCTGCTCCAATAGGCAGGTAGGGAAATGTTCATAAGTGCCGGTTTCATCCTAACCCAATATCTCTGTTGTCAGTTTTCACGAGAGGAGAGAATTCTGTCCACCAAATCCAATACCGAGAAATGAACTCTTGTCTGAAGGAAGATGATCTGAACCTGCTGACTCCTTCAGGTCAGTGGTATTTTATTTTTTCAAATTTTTCCTCATTTCATTTTGTAAAAAGCACCATGGTTTACAAAGTTGCTCATAGTTGGGTTTTAGACATACAATGTTCCATCACCGATCCCACCACCAGGTTCATCTTCCCCCCACCAGTGCTCCCTGGTTCCCTCTCCCACCCCCACTCCCAACCCCAGCCTGCCATCTCGACAGGCACCTTTTTAAGTTTGTTTACTTAAGTTCTGGGCTCATGCTTTCAATATTGTTGATTGTGGTTTAGACAGTTAGCTCTATCATTCCTTAACACCACTGGTGTACATTGACCCTTGACCCCTGTGCTTCTTAGATGTCTCCTCCCCAGTGTCCCCATCATTGACTTTTCTTCACCTCCCTATACTCTGGGGCCAAGGGTAATCTAGGCATGCCCCCTCCCTTTAAACCATTCATTTCCTCGTTCAATTACTCTAAATACCACTCATAAGTGATAGCCTGTGTTTATGCTTCTTTTTCTGACTCACTTCATTTAACATGATATCTTTCCGTTTCATCCATGTAGTAGCAAATTGCGTATCATCATTCCTTTTTCTTTTAATTTTTTATTTTAAAAATTTAAAATAAATTTTTATTTGGTGGTTCATGATATTTGATTACCGTTAATTTTCAAACACCAATCCCACCACCATTACACCAAATTTGGGATGTTCCATCCCAAACCCCAAGCCCTGTCCCAAAGCACAACTGGAAATTATATTTTGTACTGTTTGTTATGGAAAACTGTCTTATGATGTGTCACACAGCCTCAAATGCTGCCTCTCGGTCCAGGAATACATTTACTCATGGGTGAGACTGGCCTGAGTGTGTGGGGAGTGGCCTTGAGTGTGGTGGTGGTTGGGTTCTGAAGGTTTTTGGCTGCCGGGGCTGGGTCCCTTGGGGCGGGAAGAGCTCTCACCCGTCCCCCTCTCGGGCTCCCTGAGTGAAACAGCCTGGCACAGAGTCCAGTAGCATGGCTATGGCGGGTGTCATGTTGCTCCCTTCTGGGAGAAAAAACCATGCAATCTGGATGGTGGCCAGATGTCATCGTTCCTTACTGCTTGATAGTACTCCGTTGTGTATTCGTACCACATCTTCACGATTCACTGATCTGGTGTTGCACATCTGGGTTGATTCCAAATTTTAGCTGAGTGCTGCAATGAATAATGGTGTGCTTTTGAATTAATGTCTTTCTGTCCCATGAGTAGATGCTCCAAAGTGGAATTTCAAAGTGGGTCAATCTGGCAGCTTAATTTTCAGCTTAAGAGAATCCTCCAAACTGTTTTCCAAAGGGGTTGAACCAGACAATATTTGATAGGATTTTTTTTTAAAGAATTTGTTAGCTAGAATCAGGCTGGGGAAATATAAAATATACAATGTGACAGTTCTGATCCACATAAGGAAGAAAGACAGCAACTAATTATCCATAGAGAACACCAAAATTGCAATAATGATGACACCTTTGGTTAAGAGACCTGTGTTTGCTCTTTGTGAGAGACACAAATAATTCTGTAGCAGAACATTATGATTTTGATCTAGTTTTAGTAAAAATACTAAAACATATTAAACAAAAATTAATCTTCTAAGACATACATTAAGATTAAACTTTCGGAGAACCCGGCAAGCTACCGAGAGTATTCGATATGCCAGACACAGTAACAACAAAGTTTCCAATGGAGACGTTACTGGGCCCGCTCGAGCAAATCGACGATCAACGGGAGGGCCTTTACCTTTACCTTTACCTTTACCTTATTTATTTTGGGGGAAGTTTCCCTATTGGTGCTCAAGAGACCCAGGAACCCTCCTAGTGATTCTTAGTGAGTGCTTAGTGACTCTTTAGAGGTCCTCTGGCAGGGCTCAGGGGACCATATGGTGCCTGGTATTGAACTGGGATGGATCACAAGGAGGCATGTGCAAATCCCCTGTACTGTCTCTCTATCCCCAGGTTATTTCATTGTTTCTTTCTTACTTCCTGCGTTTGCCCTTTTGTTTCATAATGTTGGCCAGATTTCCCAAAAGGAGTCTCAAATTTAAAGTTTTTTGTAGCTTCACGGCATCCTAAGCATTTTACAGTACTGGCCTTGTTTTCAATTATAAATAATAATGCTCTTTCTTCTCACACACTATTTGTCTCCAGTGTACTAATTCTGCCTGTAGGCAGCATAATTCACTGTTAGAAATTTCCCAAGGATAAGTACTATGAAGATTATGTACCTTCTTGATGTTCCATTCCTTCCAAGCCTCTTTCATTTCTTTAATCCCAAAGACTTGGCATTATCAAGAACTGCCAGGAAAGCATAGTTAAGACATAGGAAAGATCTTCCACGTCATTAATATCACACTTGCAATTTGTCTTCCTAATTGAAGAAAGTATATTTCATTGTTCAAAGAGTATCTCAGACCCTGGAGGGGGAACTCTGACTTATTTCCGAACAATTATTTCCTTCTTTTTACAAACCCCCATGGTTTTAATGCTGCTGAACTAATTTTTGTTTCTTAATCTCTTCCTGTTTCTGGATAAAAAAGGGGACTATGCTGAGGTGCACTGAATACAAAAATGAAAATTTATGATCCAGTGAGGTGAGTGAGGAAGTTGAATTTTTCATTGTTCAAAATAAGTACATTTTTAGAAAATTTAGAACTTCACATGTATTAGAAATAAAGAATAATATATGTAAGATATATGCACTTATATATGCATATATATGCATTTTCATATGCATATGTATGTTTGTGTATATGTGTGTATATATATATTTCAATTGAAAATATTTAAATATTTTTTATAACTATGACTTGTTCATTTCTTGGATGACAACACCAATCAGGGGGTTAAGGAAAGTCTGGGTAGATAAATAAATCTTTTAGGTATAGTATAAGAATCATACCAGAAAAAAAGAAAAGACATATAGGCATAATACGTGCTTTTCAAAAGGTGATAGTAGAAAATTTGAAACAATCTATAGCAAACATATGTTTTGCAGAAATATTTATATAAGACATTTGAAATACCTATAGATATATACCTATATATCTATAGATAATTTGTAGCACCGTTGAGGCCAAAAGTTTATAACATTTTGTTATATAACTCAATAACTTGGGTCAAAGTGATAGGATAGTGGGCAGGGAGTCTGATTTGCTGGCTCTTCACCAGGGGTTCGATACCCCTGCACTCCATCTAGTTCCCAGAGTGGTCCCTGAGCACAGAGCCAGGAGTAAGCCCTGAACACTGTTGGGTGTAGCTCCCAAACGTTATAACCATTAATAGTATGTAACTGTATTATGATGCCCCTGCACATGTTTATTTGCTAAAGCATCTGGGGTTCCCTCAGAGCCCTTTTTCATCTGCGTAACTGGTACTTGTCCATCAGCATTCACCTATAGGGCAATCTTTTTCTAATGTTAATATGTATAAGAATAACTTCAATGTTTTATTATAATATCTATTCTTGCTTAGTCCCATCAACGCCAAGACACGGAGACTATAAAACCCTGCTCCCGGAAGCGCGCAGCCACATTAGGGGCCGCGCGACATCTTATTATCTTATTTTTCCTTTGGAGAACCTGGCAGGCTACCAAAAGTATCCTGCCCGCACGGCAGAGTCTGGCAGACTTCCTGTGCCGTACTCAATATGCCAAATACCAGTAACAATGATGGGTCTCATTCTCTAATCCTGAAAGAGCATTGAAATGGCTCTTTTAAAATCTCAGGGCTAGGAAGAAGGAGACATTACTGGTGCCTGCTCGAGAAAATCGACGAACAACAGGATGATCGTGATCACGATTCTTACCAGAAAAAGGGTATATATCCATAAATATGGAGCATTTATAAGCTCTATGCAACAGGAGAGAAGATATTATGTGCCTATAAATTATATAGATAATTTGTAGCACTGTAGCACTGTCCTCCCATTGTTCAATGATTTGCTTGAGTCAGCACCAGTAACGTCTCCGTTGTGAGACTTGTTGGTAATGTTTTTTGCATATCCAATACTCCACAGGGAGCTTGCCAGGCTCTGCCATGTTGGCGGGATACTCTTGGTAGCTTGCTAGGCTCTCCTAGAGGGATGGAGGGAACGAACCCAGGTCAGCCACGTGCAAGGCAAATGCTCTACCCGATGTGCTATCACTCCAATCCATAGATAATTTGTATGCAGAATATATAAATTGATTTTTAAGATCAAGAGATGATGTAATAGATAATTAGCCAAAGTTATGAAAAGATATTTTACCCAAAAGTAATTGAAAATGACAATTATTGAAAAAATGCTAAAATCTAATAACATGTGAAAACCAGGGCCAACATAAATTAAAAGCGGCATCAATATTTAGGAATGGTGGGAATACAGAGAAATATGTAATTTCATACATTGATGTTGGAAATGAAAGGTGTGGAAGGAGTTACAGATCCTTTGATCCAACTATTAACTCCTTTTTTAACCACAGAAGTCATTAGTACGTGCATGTGTATAAGTGGATTTAAAAATGATAAGCATGTGTATATGTGGATTTAAAGATGATACATGGGGGGCTAGAGCGATAGCACAGTGGGTAGGGTGTTTGCCTTGCACGCAGCCAACATGGCCGACACAGGTTCGATTCCCAACACCCCATGTGGTCTCCCAAGCACCACCAGGAGTAATTCCTGAGTGCATGAGCCAGGAGTAACCCCTGAGCATCGTGGGGTGTGACCCAAAAAGCAAAAAATAAATAAAAATTAAAAAAAAATAAAGATGATACATGGATTTCTTTTCCAACATTGTCAGAAATGACAAAAAGTAGGAAACAAAGTGACAATAAATCAGTAGGCTAATGTCTGAGGAAAATATGTGATTAACTAAAAAAAAAAAAATTCTCTCTGAAAATGCAGTAATAGCCTTTCATTTATGTGCTTACCTATTGTATCTCAATAAATATAATGCGTATATCTAAAATTTTACAAGTATGTGTAATAAAAAGCATAAAAAATTCCAACTGCACTAAAAGCTCAGTCTATTGATGATGATATAATCTCACACATGAATATTGTTCTGATAATTAATGATTAAACTACTTTTTCCTTAAAGAGTAATTACAGCCAAAACCTGTTTCAGATGATATGAGAGTGTTTTCAAAAAATGGCATTTCTGAATTTATCACTGTAGCTTGGGCTGGAGCGATAGCACAGCTAGTAGGGCGTTTGCCTTGCATGCGGCCGACCCTGGTTCGATTCCTCCATCCCACTCAGAGAGCCCGGCAAGCTATTGAGAGTATTCTGCCAGCACAGCAGAGCCTGGCAGGCTCTCCGTGATGTGTTCGATATGCCAAAAATAGTAGCAACAAGTCTCACAATGGAGACGTAACTGGTGCCCACTTGAGCAAATCGATGAACAATGGGACAGGACAATAGTCCTACAGTGCTACTACTGTAGCTTATATAGAGAAATAATTCTTCTACACTGAAGTTTCAAGATCATTGCATTTAAGCTTTCTCTTTAGGACAATTGACACTGTCAAAAACAAACACTGTCCTCCTGTCGTTCATCGATTTGCTCGAGCGGGCCCAGTTACGTCTCCATTTTTTTTGAGACTTGTTGTTACTGTGTTTGGCATATTGAATATATCACGGGTAGCTTGCCAGGCTTTTCCGTGAGGGCGAGATACTCTCGTAGCTTGCCAGACTCTCCAAGAGGGGCGGAGGAATCGAACCCGGCTCCACCAGGCTGGCTGCGGGCAAGGCAAACGCCCTACCGCTGTGCTATCGCTCCAGGACAATTGAATGCTTTTTAATATGTTGCAATGTATATATTATGTATCGTAATCTAATACTTCTGTGCTTGTGTCTATGAAAATGAAAAATAATTTCTATTATTTTAATTCAGCCTCGGCAATGCCTTGATAAAGACCAGGCAAGAATGGAGGAAGAATCCACCTCATTCTCTGAAGATGATCAAAGGGTTACACTCTGAGTCTCCTCGGATACCAAAGACTGCTGCTGAATTTATAAAAATTTAAGTAGGGAACATGACCACTAAAAGTTGTATAAGATTCTCCAGGGATATTAAGTAAAAAAAAAGTATATAGCTTGTTTGAATTATTCTTAACTTTTTGTTGGCGTTATGACTTTTTTGGGGGGAGGGGAGGTCTTAAATATATAATGCCTTTTCGTTTGTACGGAATATTATTTTCTACTTTGATCTAAATAATAGTTTTCTTCTTATTTCCAACTGGCCCATAAACATGTTTGTCAGGACTTTTTTATACCAAACAGATTAGACTGATTAATAAAATGAAGCTAACCTACAGAAATTCAAAATGAGTGCAAGAAAATTCTTTAGATCGGTAGCTTATAAAATCCCATTTTACTTTAGAATTTGCCACCTTGTATATTCACTATATACATATATATATAATTAAAGGTTGAGTTTTTCTCCTACTATTATATCTAATGTTAATTTGTTTGTTTGTCCAGTCTCAAAAGAACCCACAGATTTTAGGGGGGATTGTCCCCTGGGCTGCAACAAAGCTAGTTAGAACACAGAACAATCATTATAAGCAGGAAAGATCTTTCTGGTTTTCTCCCAAGTTTTCATTTAAAGTGATATATTCCAGACTCATTTGGTGACCAACTTTGCTTTTGTTCACATTATGATTCACAATCACAATCACAAATCATCCTGTTATTCGTCGATTGCCTCGAGCAGGCCCCAGTAACGTCTCCTTCATCCTAGCCCTGAGATTATATTCAAGGCTCTTTAGGAGAATGAGACCCATCATTGTTACTGGTATTTGGCATATTGGGTACGCCACGGGGAGTTTGCCAGACTCTGCGTGTGGGCAGGCTACATTGGTAGCCTGCCAGTTTGTCCAAAGTAGGAATAAGATAATAAGATGTCATAATAAGATGTCGCGCGGCCGCGAATGCCGCTCCAAGGGGTCCCGGCGAGCGAGGACAGTCAGGTGCAGGGGCAGAAGACTGCACTCTTCTCTTCCGGGATCTGGATTTTATAGTCTCTGAGTCTTGGCCGCTGATGGGATTACACGGTGCCAGGGGGTCAGTTGGTGGATGTGACCCCCGCCTACTGGAATTTGGAGGATCTGGGTGGAGGATGCTCGGCCCAAATCCGAATAGGCTTGGAGATCTCGGCCCCGGAACCCACGTGACTCTGTCCCTCTGCCAGTACCTTCATGTGTGCGGAGAGTGGTCTCAGCATGGTGGTGGCTGGTCCTGGAGGTCTTTGGCTGCCGGAGCCCTGGTCGGGGCGGGGAGGAAAGCTCAACCCGCTCCCCTCCCCTGCTGAAAGAGAAGAGTGCAGTCTTCTGCCCCCGCGAGCGAGGACAGTCAGGCGCGGGGGCAGAAGACTGCACTCTTCTCTTCCGGGATCTGGTTTTTATAGTCTCTGAGTCTTGGCCGCTGATGGGATTACACGGCGCTAGGGGGCCACATTATGATTAACATTCAAAACTGATTTTCAGGCCAGGAGAGAGTACAGAGGTTAAGGAGCTTGTGTTGCACTACAAGGCCGATCCCATCTGATCCCCTGCACCACGTGTGGTGTAAGCCCTGAGCAGAGCGGGTGTAGCCTAAAACATGAATAATAAATAATAAAATTAAATTTTCCAAGGGTTTCACTTTAGTTATGTTGTAGAAATGTTTCAAACAGTGGTCTAAAAACAAAAATTAAGTAACAAAGTCTAATTTTCCAAGGGCTTTACTTTTTGTTCTTGCTTTTTCTGTTATGTCTTGGGGGCCACACCCAGTGGTGCTTGGGGTTTGCTTCTGGCTCTGTGCTCAGGGAAACTCATGGCCTTACTCTGGGGAGACCATAAGTGATGCCTGGGATCATACCCAGATCAACCACATGCAAGGCAAGCATCTGTCCATGGTAGTATCTCTCAGGCCCTTCCTTTGATTTTTTTTTTCTTTTTGGATCACACCCCGTGATGGTCAGGGGTTGCTCCTGGCTCTGCACTCAGGAATTACTCCTGGTAGTGCTCGGGGAACCATATGGGATGCTGGGGATTGAACCCGGGCCGGCCACATGCAAGGCAAATACCCTACATGCTGTACTATCGCTCCAGCTCCCCTTCCTTTGATATTTTTAGTGACAAGCTAACTTCAAAACAAATTTAAATTTTCAAAAACCAAAGAACACATATAAACTTTGTCTTTCTCCAGATATGAGAAACTGGATACCAACTCCACTCTCTTTGGAGAAGGGTGGAATGTGTGAGAATGACTCACCTATCATGAAATGAAAAGCTGCCAAGAGCCAGGGATGTGGCTCTGTGGTATAGCACATACTTCATATATATGAGGTCCTGGGTTTGATCCCTGGCACCACAACACACATATATTCATGTAAAACAAAACCTGATACAGAAACATTTTTTTAAAACTAAGTTCTCTCAACCCAAGTGACCAGGCACAGACAAATGGATAAAGAGATTATGGTACATCTACACAATGAAATACTATGCAACTGTTAGGAAAAATGAAGTCATGAAATTTGCTTCTAAATGGATGGACATGAAGAGTATCATGCTGAATGAAATGAATCAGATAGAGAACGACTGCATTCATTTGTGGAGTATTGAAAAAATAGTACAAGACTAATATCCAAGGCCAAGAAATATAGGGCCAGGAGGATTGGTAAATGGTTGGAAGCTTGCCACAAGAGTGTGTGTGTGTGTGTGTGTGTGTGTGTGTGTGTGTGTGTCAGGGGAGATGGGGAGGCAAAGGGCAGTTAGGATAGAGAAGGGACCAGTATGACAATAATAGTTGGAAATAATCACTCTGGACAGGAACTGAGTGCTGAAAGTAGATAAAGGGATATCCATGATAACCTTTCAGTATCTGTATTGCAAGCCATAATTTCCAAAAGGAAAGAGAGAGACAGAGACAGAGAGAGAAGAAAAGTGCTTGACACAGAGGCAGGTAGGGGGCATGGTGGGGGTGGGAAGGAAACTGGGGACATTGGTGGTGGGAAATGTACACTGGTGAAGAGATGGCTGTTGAAATTTTGAACAACTTTGTAACTGTGTATCTCATGGTGATTCAATTTTTTTTTAAAAAAAAGAACACTTACTAACAACACCAACAAAAGAGAGAGAGAGGGGGGGGGGTATCATGCGTGGGACCCCACGCCAGGCTGTCTCATTTGGGGAGCCCCCGAGGGGGCCAGGTGAGACCCACATGCTCAGATCAAGCCTCATCCAGAATGAATTTCTGGACCATGAGGCCGCAAATGCGGCAGCACAACAACTCATACTACAAGAGTACCATACCACATTTAATGGGGTTTAAAGTAGGAGGCAACCAATCTTAGAGGGAAATTTTTTACAGTATAAATAAATAAATATAAATATATATATATATGCACACAAGGCTCAACCTTTAACAACATGTTAGTGATCTCTTATAGAAGGGTTTAATGGCCCCTGAGTGAAATACAAAAATCTTCACACTCTTTCCTCTAAGGAAACTTTTTTGGAGAATTTTCAGTGGTTTTCAGTGGTTTTTTTCATAACAAACAATACAAAATAAATTATTTAGTTTCTGCTTTGGGGCAAGGGTTGGGATTTTCAGGATGGAAACATCCGAAATATGGGAGTGAAAAGGTGTAATGATGGTGGGATTGGTGTTCAAATATTAAATGTAACCAAATATTGTGAACTACTTCATAAAATAAATAAATTTTAATATAAAGGGTTTTATATAAGTATATATGACACACAAATGCATATAAATAAATAAATAGGGAAGGAAACGGAGGCAAATGGGAGGAGTAAAACAAGCCACAGCGGTAGGGTGTTTTCCTTGCACGTGACCAATCTGGGTTCAATTCCCAGCATCACATATGGTTCCCTGAGCACCGCCAGGAGTAATTCCTGAGTGCATGAGCCAGGAGTAACCCTTGTGCATTGCCAGGTGTGACCCAAAAATAAAAACACTGTCCTCCTGTCGTTCATCGATTTGCTCAAGCGGGCCCAGTACCGTCTCCATTTTGAGACTTGTTGTTACTGTGTTTGGCATATTCAATACGTCACGGGTAGCTTGCCAGGCTCTGCCGTGCAGGCAAGATACTCTCGGTAGCTTACCGGGCTCTCCGAGAGGGGCGGAGGAACCAAACTCGGCTTGGCCGGGCTGGATGTGGGCAAGTCAGCGCCCTACCACTGTGCTATCGCTCCAGCCGAAAAGGAAAAAAAACAAGCCCTTGCTATGACATCCTGCCTCTTCCAAGATCTACGAACAATTCAGATCTTGGGTGAGTCAGTTCAGAGATATTGCAGTTCATGACACATCCATCTCTCTGCTGGATCATCCTCAACTCATTTGCAGCTCTGACTTGGCCACGTGTGCCCCTGGGTGTTCAAAGCACACACGTGCATACAAGAGCACAAGGGAAAAACATGTATTGTTTCCCTCAAAGGACTCTTCTGCTGTGGAACAAGTTCTGTTCTTGGCTACAACTCGCCGAGGAAGATGAATTCCTCATTTGCTTAGATTCCTGATAGATCAAAGAAAATTTCTGGTGCTTCCTATGACATCCAGGGCAGGTCATGAAGATGGCCCCAAGGCAAGGCACACATTTGACTGATCCAGAGTACAAGCACACTTGCTCTGACCCAAAACCTCTGCACCTCAGCTCCCTCCAAAGCTGGAAGCAGCTCTGAGTGTTTTAATTCCGTTTTTCACCTAAAAATATTTGTGAGGGGCAAATCCCAAATATTTCCTATCCCAGAGCAGTGGCCTATGCAGTCGCTGGGCCAGTAGCAGAAGCATTTTTCCTTTGCAGGACTGCCTGCTGGAAGATTCTGGTGAAGTGCTTCCTGCGGGGCCCTCCCAAGACTTTTTTTTTTTGTCTATTATTAGCGTTGTGGGCATCAGTGGATCAGGAAAACTGGGGGGGGGGGGCAGTCTTCAGGTTGGCAACAGGGGGCAGAGAACTCTGGCTTTCATCTGGCATCCTAGGAGACAGAACATGTCCAGCCGGGTCTTGGAGAGAGGGTTTCAGAGACACTTACTGCAGCTCCTGGGTTAAGGGTCTTTCTTCTGTTGGCATCCCCTGGAGCTGGAGAGGTGGGGACGGTCCAACAGGTAGGTCTGGAGGCACTGGACTCCAGGCTGCGTGTCCAAAGCGCATCTCCACCGGTGATCCGGTTGCCCTCCACCTGCCTTGTCTTCTCTGCACGAACCTTCTCCTGGGCTGTCCTGGCTCTTCTTGGACCTTCACCACGTCTTCCTTTGCGAGGAAGTGGTGCGGGTGTCGTTGGCTTGATGAACTGCAATGACCGTAACCGCGGGAGACTGAAGCCACGCCCAGGAGCATGTACGTGGATGGCACTTCGGTATCCGAAGGGTAGGGAACTGTGAGCAGATAGGACGGGTTCCTTGGGAGAGCCCCAGAACGATGGGAGAAGCCCCAAAGGGCAGCTCGTGGACTGGGGCAGGGAACAGTGGCTCCTGGGAGTGATGCTGAAGGTGGCAGGTAAGGGTCTCTGATGCTGGTGCGTGTGGCTGATGGGTGAGGGCTCACTGGGGTGGTCCTAGCCAGGCGCAGCGGTGGGGCAGCTGGATACTGAGCCCACCAGAGATGCGAGCGGCAGCTCAGCAGGAGGCAGAATTGGCTGAGAAAACTGCCCATGAGAGCTCAAGAACTGAGTTTGAAGCTGGGAGACCCGTTCCACGTCCCTGGTCCCTTTCCCCCTGGTGGTCCATGCAGCCACACCCAGAGACTGTGACATCCCTGCAGACACATTGCCAAGAACAGGCCCCCCAAGACCACGATCAGGGGCAGGGGCTTGCGTTCCAAACGTCCAAGCTGGCCTCGACATTCCAGATCCTGGGACTTCTGCTATGGAATGTGTTGGCACCTGACAGGTTCCAGGTGGGGAGTGTTGGGGACCACACGGGCATGTCCTCTGCTGAGCACCCTGGATGGTGGCCTCAGCCTCACATCCCTTTGAGTCTGTGGAGATGTTGAAGTCCTCCCCGCCCGGCGCCACCCCTCCCTCAGTCTGCAAGTCCCACCTGATAAAAAAAAGAAGGGGGGGCACGGAGCCTCCCCCCAGATCCTGTCCCGATTTTCTCTACACAGCTTGAAGGCACCTGCGCCTTCTCCAAGACTTACTCAGGACCCAGCATCACCAGGTTTCCAAGAGGGGGCTGGTGGGGAGGTGGGGTAGAATATGGTAACTAGACCTAACAGACTCTGGGTTCTTTCCACTGGCTTTTACAACTTTGATTTTAAAACAACCAAAAACGTGCATTTTAGTCTTTTGGTTTGGGGCCACACCCAGCGGTGCTCAGGACTTACCCCTGGCTCTGAGCTCAGGAATCAGTTCTGCCTAGCACAGGGGACCATTATAAGTGCCAAGGATCCATCTTCAGTTGCTTCATGCAAGGAAAACACTACCCACTACACTATCATTCTGGTCCCCATGAATTTAAATATTAAACCATTCCTCCAAGTCCGATCTCTTCTCTTCTTCATCCTTTCTCTTTCTCCTCTTTCTTGCTTTCTTTCTCTTCTCTCCTCTCCCTCCCTCCCTCTCTCTTTCTCTCTCCCCCTTCCCCCCCACCCCCTGCCTTTGAAATTACCATAATTCATATATTGATTCACTTATGTGGCTTCCTAAACAATATTTACTTTTTATTCTTACTTTCTTTTGCACTTCCGATTTAAAATGACTCCCTGTTGAGTTCTCTGATAATTCTTCCCACCTCATCTCATCTTTTAAGCCCCAGATTGAAATGGAAGGGAAAATCACTCAACTAGGACTTAACCTGAGTGGCAGATGTGTTGAGATTTTGATGCACTAAAATAAACTGAATAAGGAACTGGAGAGAAAGCACAGCAGGTAGGGTGTTTGCCTTGCATGTGGCCGACCGGAGTTCAATTCCCAGCATCCTGTGTGGCACCGCCAGGAATAATTCCTGAGTGCAGAGCCAGGAGTAACCCCTGTGCATCGCCGGGTATGACCCAAAAAAGAAAAAAAAAGAAACTGAATAAAAGATAAGTTCAGTGATTCTTTAGAACAGAGCAACACCATTTTTTGGAGGCCATAAAAGGATTTATCACATTTTCATTTCAATCATAGAGAGCATGAGGGTCTCAGATCCCTCCCTTGTCTTAGCCTTGATGTCATGGGGGATTCTTGAAGTCAACCACTCAAACTGATGTTACTGGACATAATTCCTGGTTTCCCTTTCCTATCACCGTCACAAAGAGTGAATAATCTTCTCTAGCACCAGCTTTCTCTCCTCTCAGATCTTCTCCTCCAGGACACTGAAGAAGGCAGTCTGAAACAAAAGATACTTTTGAGTATAGTTTTCTGCAGCAAAATGAAGAAGCTTATCTAAGCTGGAACAAGTGTTTTATGATTTAATTACTTATTTCTATTTTTTAACTATTTTTATCGACGTCCCAGGATTTTACAAAACTGTTAATTATACTTTTTGTGAAAACATTATTTCAACACTACACCTATCACCAGTGTCCACATCCTCCTGCAATGTTCTAAAGACCCCTCCAGGTAACTGGGTACCATTATGACAAAGATAGTTGGAAATGATCACTCTGGATAAGATCTGTGCTGAAAGTAGGTAAAGAGACAAAAATGATAGCCTCTAGGTATCTGTTTTGCAAACCATAATGCCCAAAAGGAAAGAGAGAAAGAAAAAAATGCTTGCCATAGAGCCACAGAGGCAAGCTGGGGGAGGAGGGTTGCAGAGGAAAACAGGGGTCATTAGTGGTGGAAAATGGACACTGGTGGAAAAATGAGTGTTGGAACATTGTATGACTGAAACCCGATCATAAACAGCTTTGCAACTGTGTATCTCACAGTGACTCCATAAAAAATAAAATTAGTTAACTTAATTAAATCAAAGATCCCTCCCACACACCCCAACCTCTACATAAGCTCAGTTCTGTAGACAAACTTTTGTGCTGATGACTTTGACCATTTATTGTGAAATAATTTCATTATATCTAAATTACAAATATTTTGATCACCAAATAAAACATTTGTTTCAGGATAGAAAAACCCATGTGGTTCACAGGGCAGGTCTTGAAAATACTATCATGGGAAAAAGACCAAGATGAGGAGAAAAACACAGGATGATCTCACTTATTTGTGGTATATAGATTAGATGGAAGTGTAGCACAGTAAAGGGGGGATGCCTAGATCACCCTTGACCCAAGAGGATAGGGAGGAGGAGGAGGAGGACAGAGAAGGAAAGAAATTGAGAAGGGAAGGAAAATGGTAAGAAAAGGAATTAATAAGGAAACAACAGTCAGGGACCTTGGATATACCAGTGATGAGGAGAATGGTTTACCTATATATTCAAATCACAGACTCAACAACACTAAAAACATGAGATCCAATCTACAAACACACAACTTACAAAGGTGGTAGATGTGGGAGTGGGGGGCGGGGGTAGAAGGAACATGAGAACATTGGTGGAGGGATGTTGACACGTTATTGGTGTGGTGGAGGGAAGTTGACACTGGTATTGATGTTGGAATGGCATGGTATTGGAATAGTCTATGCCTAAAACCCATCTATCAATAACTTTGTAAATGATGGCTCTTTAATTAAAAATGTTCTAATTTAAAGAAAATAGCACAGGAGACTATTGCCAGACAATTGAATTCAATAGTTTTCTGTCTACATAACCAGCTAGTTACGACTTCATGATATTGAGGATAGTAAAATACCACTTTGCAAATTATAAATTCTCAGGGAAGGAAAATAGGACAGAAACTAGTTGCTGACCCTCCATTTCTAATCATATGAAATCTTTCTCTGTGATCCTGTATTCATTTACCATGTGAATGATCCAAGCCTTATTAGTTTCTCACCGAAGAAAAATGATTACTTGAACACTCAAGCATAAAAAACACCTGAAACCAAGTACTTATATTACCCTCACAATTAATCAAGTTTTTAACTGTAACTATCAGTGTCACTGTCACTGTCCTCCCGTTGTTGATCGATTTGCTCAAGCGGGCCCAGTAATGTCTCCATTGTGACAATTGTTACTGTGTTTGGCATATCAAATACGTCACTGGGAGCTTGCCAGGCTTAGCCATGCCGGCGGGATACTCTTGGTAGCTTGCTGGGCTCTCCGAGAGGGGCAGAGGAATCGAACCTGGGTCAGCCAGGTCAGCTGCATGCAAGGCAAATGCCCTACCCGCTGTGCTATCGCTCCAGCCCAACTGTAACTATAATGCTGATATATTTTTGTGAATTCTTCTAGCTCTACATTTCTACCAGTTCACAAGAAAATATGTAATAATCCTATAGTCAGTGCAGTATGTTTGAAAAGTTAAGTAAAGACTGGTAAGTCCTGCCTGAGTTTTTTCCCACATGGAGAATAGAACAGCTTCTAAGCTACACCTGAGACCACCTTGATCTATATGGCTTGGGAACTTATCCCTGCAATCTGGATTTTCAGAAACTCATGGTTTTCAGGCTGATATGCAGTTATTATTCTCTTCACAGAAAAAGGAGAAGTCAGTCCCAGCATCCATTCAGGGTTCAGTTCCTTTTCGTTTTTGATCATTACAAGAAAATATTTTCAGAAGAGAAAGAGTGAAGCAGGAAATTTTATTGTAGAATAATGCATGCTCTGTAGGAAATACAGACTTCTCCAGGGAGAGAAAACACCCTAAAGGAAAAGAAATATTACATACCAAAAAGAATGCACCGGCATCTCCAAAGATAGAGTGCCTTGAGTTACTTTGAGAATTAGATTTATAGGATTTTCCTAAGAAATATAGTGTGATGTAATATAGTTAAAAGAAGGGATGCCTAGATCACCTTTGACCCCAGAGTATAGCTCAAGTTCTCCTTGTTGATAAGATTCATTGTAAGGGAAAAAAGAGTTTGAACTTTGGTTTTCTATTCATTCTTGGAGTCTGACATCAGAGCATTTATTTATAAATAAATTTACTATATTCAAAAGGGAGCTAGCCTTTAATTTTGAGCTGTGAGTAGAATAAGTCCTTTTCAGATTACATTTTGTCACAAATTTTTCTTGGTTTGTGACTTCCTGAAAATTATTGCCAAAGGACCCACTATTTGACTGCCTACCCTCAGCTATCTCATCTTCCATATAAACTCTTTGAAACTATATATTTATCAAGAAACTCTATCTAAATCACTAGAATCCAGCATTAGTTTAATACATCAGAGACAGGCTATTACTCCTGTGTCTAAACTTGTTCCTTAGAGTTAGCATAATAATACATGACACCACAACTAACATTTGAATTTAGGAAGTACCATTACAGTATCTCCATTTGTGTCTCAATGATTGAAAATGGGGATAAAAGGGAAGGATAACCACAGAGTCCACCTTCTGTGATGATAACAAGAAATGACATAAATGCCTTGAAAAAGACAAAGGTGATGGGTGAAAGAGATAGGCATCAACTCCTTTACCTTTCAAAAAGGATCATTTTCTTGGTCACATACTAGAAATAAACCACTGTTTGTTTGTTGCTTTTGAGATAGATGCCTATCTATCTATCTATCTATCTATCTCACTCACTACTGGAATAGGAAAATTTTTCAAGTCACTCGTTTGACTCCTTTGAAATCATTGCTTGGGATATTGCTCTGACTTTCCACTTTAAGAGTCAACAGGGCCCTAAGAACAGAAGCAGAGAATGGGGGTTTGGGGAAGTAGAGATTATGTGTATAAATGATGAGAGCTACCGTGACTTCCTGTGAAATTCGAAGATTTTGATTTAACAACTTAGGTTGAACAACTTAGATTCACTTAGATTTAACGACTACAACAATAAATGATTCATCCTCACTCTAAATAATATGCTCTCTGTTGGGGCTCCTGGAGTGATAGCACAGCAGGTAGGGCATTTCTTTGCCTTGCATGCAGCTGACCCGGGTTCGATTCCCAGCATCCCATAGGGTCCCCTGAGCAACGCCAGGAGTAATTCCTGAGTGCAGAGCCAGGAGTAACCCCTGAGCATTGTCGGGTGTGACCCAAAAAAAACAAAATAAAAAAATAATATGCTCTCATTTATATAACAGTGTTCGTTGGAATTCCCTATGGCTGGTGGGCTTTTGCCCATCCGTGTGAGAAGGGTGATGTGACAAGGCCAGAGCACATGTGTGTGCATTTATTTTTCCCTGAAAGTTAATCACCATAAAGACATTCTGAAAGGAGAGTTTCCAGTCTGACAGGCAATCTATTCCCCCTGAAAATGGTTTGAAAATGATGGGCAGAGCAGTAGTGCAGCAGGTAAGGCATTTGCCTTGCACACAGCCAACCCGGGTTTGATCCCAAGCACCCAATATGGTTCCCTGAGCCCTCCAGGAGTGATCTCTGCAGAGCAGGAAGTAAGCCCTGAATATCAAGAGATGTAGCCCAAAATCCAAACTATTTTTTGAAATTAAATAAATGGCTTGAAGAGGGCTCTATTCCATGGAAGGCAGAAGAGAGAAGTTTGGGGTCATGGGGTTAAAATCTCCCTGAAATAAAGCTGTTAAATCACACTTATTTTCTGAACTTTTTCTTTCCTTCCAACTCCTTCCATCTTCACAACCTCCCTATTTTAATGTAACATTCACAGAAGAAAAATAATCAATGGGACCCAAACCAGCCCTTCAAATCCCACTGTTCCCTTGCCCTGGTTTTGTTTTTGATTTTTTTTTTTTTGCTTTTTGGGTCACACCCGGCGATGCTCAGGGGTTACTCCTGGCTCATGCACTCAGGAATTGCTCCTGGCGGTGCTCAGGGGACGATATGGGGTGCTGGGAATCGAACCTGTGTTGGCCATGTTGGCTGCGTGCAAGGCAAACGTCCTACCCACTGTGCTATCGCTCCAGACCCTCCTTGCCCTGTTTTTGAGGATCTGCTAAGCTTCTAGTGTGAGAGGAATAAGTAACACTTGGAATTAGAGGAGGACGTTTTAAAAAAAATTTTTTTTGGCTTTTTGGCTCATATTCGGCAATGCTTAGGAGTTACTCCTGGCTCTGAACTCAGGAATTACTCCTGATAGTGGTTGGGGGACGCTATGGGACTCGGAGAATTGAATCCAGGTCATTCGTGTGCAAGGCAAATGCCCTACCTGATGCACCATCACTCTAGCCAGAGGACAATTCTTGTGAGGGATCTGTGTGAGGTCAAAGATTTCCCTCCAAGTTGGAGTGATAGCACAGCAGGTGGGGTATTTGTCTTGCATGTAGTCAACCTGGGTTTGATTCCCAGCATCCCATATTGTTCCCCGAGGACCACCAGGAGTGATTCTTGAGTACAAAACCAGGAGTAACCCCTGTGCATAGCCGGGTGTGACCCAAAAAGAAAAAATAAAAGATTTCCCTCTGGGCTTGCTTGCTTGGCTTCAGTTCTCTTCTCTCTCAGTATTTTTTATTTATTTTATATTCTTTATTTATTTATTTTGCTTTTCGGGTCACACCCAGTGATGCACAGGGGTTACTCCTGGCTTTGCATTCAGGAATTACTCCTGGCAGTGCTCAGGGAACCATATGGGATGCTGGGGATCAAACCCGGGTCAGCGCATGCAAGGCAAATGCCCTACCCACTGTGCGATTGCTCCAACCCCTGTATTAGCCAATTTTTGTTAACATTATATAATTAAACTACCTGATAGAAACCATCATTAGCAGTATTGTCAATTATAGAAACTCAGTAAAAATAAATTACATTAAAAACATACATACTACCTAGGAGAGGGAGAACCATGAACTTAACTGCTTATGGTAAAGATTTTTCACTCCAGTATAGGTTCTCCTCCTAGTGGGACTCTTGTCCTCTCTTGTTAAGCCATTGGGAACTGTAATCTCTTCCCTCACTATCCAAACGACCTCCTGATATCAGAAGGAAACTCCAAAATTCAGAAAAGTAACCCGAGAATCCCATCTGAAGTCTGGTGAAGAAGTCAAGCAAGATCTTTCTAAATAGGTATAAGTAAATGGAAATAAGAAGGAGAAATAGGGGGTCCCAAAGTGTAGACACCTGGAGGAGCAGACTTGCATCTCAGCCAACCAACAGGTCAAAGCTCTCATTTAAATAGCCCCTTCTGTTGGGGCCCAGAGGAACAGAAAGGAAGGTCAAATATCCTCAAGAAGAGACAACCCTTTGGTACCTACACAATATTCTCACTGCAAGTAGAGGGAACATCAGGAACCAGAATGACCTTGTGGCTCTAAAGGTGGAATGACCTCTAGTGCCCACCTTAGACAATGAGACAGCAGAGTGACAATGTTCACACATAGTGAGCTAATTGTCACTGCCCAGCATCCCTGATTCTCAGTGATGGTGGAAGATAAGAAAACACACTTGTTGTGGACTACAAATACTGCCTTCTCCAGACATAAATGATGTTTTTTTGAGCATCCATGAAATCATTGTTCAGAGGTGACAAAAAGGTCTGATTCTAATACGAGAGCTGGGAAATCTCAGGTAAAAGGAAACGGATGGGTGCCTTGCCAGGCTCCTACTTGCTATAAGAGTGACTGGGGGGAGGGGTTGAGATTTTGGAGGACCTTTGACTCTGATAATAACCTTGGCCTTGGCATTTAGGGTTCTGATAAGAATGACTACATGGAGGGTCTTTACAGATATGCTCGAATCAGAGAAGGATCAGATGTTTTAACTGAGAAGACAGGAAGGTCTTGTTGAAGAAGCTGAGAGGGACTGTGTCCCTGGCACCAGGTGTGTTGATACCTTAGACTGGCATCTAGAACTGGGCGCAGCTGCCAGCCTATCGACAGAGACGAGAGATGAAGAGTAAAATGTACTCACTTGGTCTCCCCTGCTATTCCATGTTTATAATATGGTCACCTTTATCCTTACATAAAGCATTACACAGAGAAATTATTATCTGTACTTGAGTAAGACTAAGACAGAGTTCCCTAGGCCAGAGACAACATCTGGGAACTTTTATAGATTCCCAGATTCTGCAAGTATTTTTAACATTCTTACAACTGTGTGATAACCTCTGTTCAACCAGAGGCCCAAATATTTCTTCACATCCTATAGAAAAATCAGAAATGGAATCCCAGTCAAATACTGACTTCTGTTCGCCAAGTGTGAATTCAAGAATCCTTAGCATAAGGAAATTAGAAGTCCTTAAATGACAGAGAATAGGATTCTTTTCTCATATCAATTAATAAGGAGCATATCTTCAAATACCTTCCATTCTGAGGGATCCCTTCCTTTCCTCATATATATATATATATATATATATGTATATTCTCTACATTCCATATTAATACTTACATTTCTTGATGTGCTCATTAACCTCAACAAAGATGGGGAAATAACAAAAAAAAAGATAATGAGTCTCTGGAAAGAAAGATGTCGGCCGCATGGGAGCCTTGTGGACAGCAGGTATGAGATGGGGGTCAGGGGCGACAAAAACCTCATGGGAAGGGGGGGCGTTTGGCCCATCCTTCACGCCCTACCAAGGTCACCAGTTGCCCCCCACGAGCGGCTCTCCGGCATGGCCACGACTCCAGAGCACAGAAACCAATCTCTTAATTATCTGACTTTCAGTAGAAATACTTCCAGGGTTAATAAGTAAAATAGCAGAAATCCAAAACTGCGTGGCCGCGGTAGCGGCCGCGCAACAACATTTAATTCTTGAACCCAGCTGTAGAAAGCAAATCATTTCACAACGCTTTTTCAGCATGTCTGATTGGGGGGAGGGGTAAACTCTAAATAATAATGGTGCATCTTTTATCGAAACAATGAATCTAGTCAAAGTAGATAGAGTGTTAACTAGAACTCATCTGCCTCACAGGAATTGGGAGGGGTGGGAGGTGGGGTTCTATTGGGGTTCGTGGTAAAAAATAAGTATTGGTAAAGGGAAATGTGTTTGATATTTACATGACTGAGACCCAAACCTGAAAGCTCTGTAACTTTTCCCACAGTGATTCAATAAATAAATAAATTATTAAAAAAAGATAATGAAAAGGAGCTCATGAAGAGCATAATATACAACCAAAACGTAAGATTGAGGTATATAGACTGATACCTAATTCAAACCCACACATGAATATACAATAAGAGAAAAGGTATGGTCTGTGCTGGTTCTGTCATCTCCTAAGTGATGAGAGTAATGAAGTCACTGTTTTAGAAACAATGGGAGGGGCTGGAACGATAACATAGCGAGGATGGCATTTGCCTTGCATGCGGTTGACCCGGGTTCGATTCCCAGCATCCCACATGATCCCCTGAGCACCACCAGGAGTATTTCCTGAGTGCAGAGCCAGGAGTAACCCCTATGCATCGCTGGGTGTGACCCAAAAACCAAAAAAAAAAAAAAGAACAATGGGGTATTGAAGGTCTCAATAGAGATTGGTCAAGCCTTATCTCTGTAAGACATTGAACACTGAGTAAAATCACCTCAATGGCCTCAAATACACAAAATCAATCATGAAGAGGAAATAATCATGTACAAGTGTGCAGGATAGTCGTATGTCTGTATACAAAGAAATGACTTAGACTCCTTAGTCTAATACCCAACTAGTTATTTAGGAGAAAAGCCATCTAAGTTAGAGGATGAAGAAGGATCAAATATTCCCAGAAGAAAAAGTTTGGATACTTCCCTAGAAGTTCTGAATTCTCTGTCTTGATCATGTTTGGATTTCTATGTCCCTATATGTAATCTATGCCCCAGTCACCTATAGCATGAGATGAAAGTACTTATCCTCTGAAATAAATACACTATCTTCTGAACTATATCGGGCATTAGAGTTGTTCTGAATATCATCAGAATGTGCTCTCTTGGTCTTCTGCAGAAGTCTGGAAACCATGGGGAGAGAGCCTTGCAGGAGTGGTGGTAGAAAGCCTCTGATTGGCCCATCATTCTCAGGGTCTTCCATATTTTCAAGAACAAAAATACAAATAAAATTTCTCAGTTGGGGAGTTTGGAAAAGATTATTAAAGAGTAGAAAAATGAGAAACTTCCCACTGAGGAGGAACTTTGTACAGGACTGAGTCAAGTGTGGTTTGTTCGGTTTTGTTGTTGTTATGGGAGATTCTGTAGACGATTTGGGGGTTTGTGGTCCTTATATTGAAAAGTAGAAGTATGAGAAACTCCCCACTGGAGAGGAACTTAGTATCCCACTAAGTCTAGTATGGTTTGGGAATTTTTGTGGGGGATTTCACAGGAAAAGTGGGTCTTATTAAATGAAGATTCAGAGAATTCCCATTTGTTGCACATAGATGTTTTTGGTAATGTAGGGCTCATTTATTTTAGCTAAGATTAACATCTTGCTTTCCCACTTAGGCTAGTGGGGACTGTGTGTTTATTTAAGATCTTTTAGTTTACATGTTAGGCTATCTGTCAGGTACTGCCCTTTATCTCTTAGTTTCCTGTGAGCCCAAGGGGTAAAATTTAAGGGTCTTGGGAAACTATGAATTTCCTCACTATCAGAGAGAGTGAATTTTCAGTAACGTTTAAAATGTAGAATGGGGACAGGCAATGTGAAGCTACTCTCTTCAATTGGGGAGGGAAAGCGGGGGTTTCCTCTTTCAATATAATCTTCATATATCATTTATAAATCAAGTACTTGCCTTTTTCTCCTCGGACTATAAAAATTTTTGCATTATTAAATTTTCCTTAATTTCAAACAATTTTTTATAATCATTACTTACTATAATTACAGTTAGTAAATGTGGTTACAATAGTGTTAAATTCATTTAACCCTAGAACTAATTGCATTTGGAGGAACGATGTGGCCCTGGAGACTTAAAATTGTTTACTGCTATTCCAAATTTGCCAAAAAACAAATCATTAGGCAGTTGGACAGGAAAAAAGATAATGTACAAAAAATTATATTCAGTAAGAGATACAGACTTAGAAAACAAATACACAATTCCACAGATAAAGAAAATAAGGGAGGGGATAAACAGTATATTTAAAAGAATGGATCAAATTTAATAATAAATAGTAATGAAGGTAACAATATAATAAGATGGGAAATAAAAGATAAATGTTCCCCCAGTGATTGAAACATCTATAAAGAAATAAATAATATACCATACCAGTGATAGCACAGAGGGTAGGGCATTTGCCTTGCACGAGGTCAACCAGGGTTTTATTCCCAGCGTCCCATACGATCTCCCAAGCACTTCCAGGAGTAAATCCTGAGTTCAAAGTCAGGAGTAACCCCTGTGCATCGCCAGGTGTGACCCCCCTCCAGAAAAAAAAAAAAGAATATACCGTGGCACAATGCCTAAAAGGAAGATGGAGGTATCAAAGATCAATACATCCCAACCATTTTGAATATCATCTTCATTAACATCCAGAGAGTTACAAATATCAGATTGAAGTGATATTTCAATAGTTACTTATCACATATTTTTATAATTATTAAATCACTGAGGGACTTTTCCAGACTTTTAACTTAGCAGTCTATGCAGATAGACCACATATATCTGTTCAGACAACAATAGGCTTTTTAGCTTTACATCTCAAAATAACTAATTATGTCTCCAACCCAAACATCTCTCTTCTCTACTCGTTTCTTGCCTTTTTCTTCCCTTCACTTCCTCCCACATTTCCCACACTGGCTTCCGCTTCCTCTTCCACACTGCTGCCTCCCTCATGACTCCCTTAATACTTCTGTGATTAGAGGTTTCTAGTCAGATGTGAAAATGACTCACCATGACAAAGATGTTTCACCTAGTTAAAAAGATCTGAGCAGAGGGAAGGAACAAGTAAATTGGTTTTGTATTTTTTTTTTGTTTTTTTTTGTTTTGTTTTGTTTTTGCTTTTTGGGTCACACCCAGCGAATGGTCAGGGGTTACTCCTGGCTCATATACTCAGGATTCATTCCTGGTGGTGCTTGTGGGACCATATGGGATGCTGGGAATCGAACCCGGGTCGGCCATGTGCAAGGCAAATGCCCTACCCACTGTGCTATCGCTCCAGCCCCAGAACAAGTAAATAGGTATTGTGGCATGTACAGATGAGGGCAAATTATGTGCATAAACAAAGATTAAAATCTTATGTGAGAGAAGAGAGTTAAAAACTAGCTTCACATTTCTATTAAGCATTATTTGAAGAAGCCATGAAGCTTTAGGTGGTAAAAATCTATGGCAATCCCTTCCCAATACATTTATCTTCATGAAATCTAGCAGTAGGACAAGAAAGAATGTACCCTGTATGGTACATTTTAGAATACCCTGTATGGTACATTAGAAAACCCTGATGAGAGTTGTGTGGCCATCCTACTGGAAATTAGAAGGACTCACCTATGGCTGTGGAATAAGTGCTTGCTTAATCTTATAGAAATCTTGTTCCTTTCTCCCCTGTAAGCACTGACTTCACAAATTGTCTTAGAAAAACAAGATCACCATTTTTCGTTGATTATTCATAACAAGTAACACAAAATAAAGCATTTAGCATCTGCCTTTAGGGCAGGCTTGGGTAGTGATGAGAAATTTCAAAATAATGGTGGGTGGGAAGGTGTAATGATGGTGGGATTGGTGTTGAAATGTTGAATGTAATAGATTATTGCAAGCAAAAAGAATAAATAAAAAAAATTTTAAAGAAAAATAATATTGTGTAAGTCAAGTGCCTAAGATTTCATCCAGAATAGAAAATTTTTATCTTCAGGATTCACTAAAAGGGAGTATAAGAAACTAATTTCGACAAATAAATTCCTAGCAGAAGCATGTATTTTGGAAAATTTTGAAATATTTGGGGTTTTTTCGTATAAACATAGTTTCAGACGAGACGAGACACGCGGAGCCTCAGGGAATCGGAGTGGAGCTGGCCCTTTCCTCCCCACCCCAACAAGACCCCGAGTCGCCGCCTACGAACAACCTCTCTGACTCCTGATCAAGCTGCTTAATGGACATGATCCCAGAGATTCAGAAACAAATCTCAAAAGCCAGCGGCTTTTGGCAGAAATGTGTCCAGACCCTGCAGTCAGTTACTGTCGCTGGGAAACCCCAGAGGGGAAAGGGTGCTGTCCCTCTGCCTGCTCCCCCTTGGCGGCTCAGTGGCCGACATTCTCCAGAGGCCATTGGACAGTCAGGTTGGGCCCACAGTGACGAGATATTTGGGGCCTCGTGGGATGGAGATGGAACAGATCCTACCTCCCCCAAACCCCAATGAGATCCCAAGTCACCACCCATGAACGTCCTCTCTGGCTCCTGATCAAGCTGCTTAACGGCCATGATCCAAGAGACTAAGGAACAAATCTCTGAACGCAGCAGGTTTTGGCAGAAATCCCTCCAGATTCAATTGTTAAAATTTCGGAATTTCAAAATTGTGTGGCCACTACTGCAGCCAAGCGACATAATAGGTCATTCATAACCAGCAATAGAAAACAAATTTTCTACTGTTGCCTTTTCAACAGATCTGAGTGTTGGAGAAAAATCCCAAACAATAATGGTGGGTCCAGTGTCGAAATATTGAATGTATTCAAATTAGAGAGAGAGTAATATGAAAATCATCTGCCCACAGGTAGAGGGAGGGTGTGGGATGGGGGGTACACTGGGGGTTTTGGTGGTGAAAAATGGGCACTGGTGAAGGCACGGGTGTTTCATTGTATGACCGAGACTTAAACTCAAAAGCTTTGTAACTGCTCTCACGGTGATTCAATAAATAAAATTCTAAAAAAGGAAGAAAATAAAAGTAAGGTGGAGTTCATGCCCAACTCAATCAGCCTAATCAATGGCTGAATAAATAGCAATACCCTACATAAAAAAAAAAATTAGGAAACTTTCAGTGGCTTCATGGATCCCCACAGTTATAACATCGTTGTGGGGAAACTTAAGAAAACTAACTACTACCCTCCTCAGCTTCCTAGACAGGAAGTCAAAACTAACTCTGGGACAATATCATATCCAGACAGTTTCTGGACAAGACCAAAAAAAACTATGCAGAAATGTTTTCACAAACCTTTGTATACAAGATTTTGTTTTTTTTCTCTCCTGATCTTTCTCAAAGCTGTGTTACACATGGCCATCTTTGGTTTTGTCTTTTTTTTTTTTTTTTTTTTTTTGCTTTTTGGGTCACACTTGGCGATGCACAGGGATTTCTCCTGGCTCTGCACTCAGAAGTTACTCCTGGCGGTGCTCAGGGGACCATATGGGATGCTGGGAATCGAACCCGGGTCGGCCGCATGCAAGGCAAACGCCCTACCCGCTGTGCTATCTCTCCAGCCCCTGGTTTTGTCTTTAATGGATGCCTTATGTGATATTTCTTTTTAGACACTGTAGCCACTTTGATAACCAGTTGTACTATGAAATTATAACTGCCAGAGTCAGACATCAGGATAGGAAGTTCTCCCAGGCTTTCAGACTCCATCCACTTCCTCACTCCTACATGCTGAAAAGCTAACAAAGGCTTTGTGACCCTAACTTTTTCAAAAATCCCGAAGACTAGAGCCCACATTACAACTTGGACTCAGACCCAGAAACTGGAGGCTACAAAAGCCAGCAGCCAGACATCCCTTCCATTTGAATGGAAGCTCCTCCCCCTTAGTCCAGAAAAAGTAATGCTTTTGTGTGCCCCAATACTGTCGTTCGATTCTTCTCATACCCATAGCAAGAGCCCACAATTGTAGGGATTTCCTGCTGACAAGACGAGGTGTTGAGTATAGCTCTCAGCTCTCTTGTGTGTGAGCAAGGGAAGGAACAAGAGATGCCAACACTAAAGCCGAAGCAGTAGTACAACAGGGGTAGCGTTTGCCTTGCATAAAGCCAACCCAGGTTCAATCCCTGACATCCCATATAGTCCCCTGGGCACCACCAGGAGTAACTCCTGAATGCAGAGCCAGGAGTTGCTGGATGTGACCTCCCTCCACCTCCCCAAAAAAGAGATGACAACATATGGTCAGAGGATTGCAGGAGTGTTGAGCAAACGAAACTCACTTGGCCGCCCCAGTTGGTCCATCTTTATGTCACTGTCTTCTTTATCCTTATACACCCTGGTAGTAGGCAGTGGATATCTCCACCTAAGAAAAACTGATACAAAATAGCTGGCTCAGAGATCACCGTCTGGAAATTCCTTCAAATATCTTCAGTTTCTGCAGGCTTCCCTTTATTTTCAGACCTGGGTATTATGTCAATTCAGAGAGGAACAAGTATACAAGGCAGAGGCTTGAGAGATAATAAAATGGAATAAGGTGCATACCTTGCATATAGCCAACAGGGTCTTCTTTGCAGCACCCTATATGATAACCCCTAGTCCCGCCCGCCACAAGTAAGCTCTAATCACAACTGGATATAGCCCAAAAAAACCTCCCCCAAAAATTATGTAAGGCAGGGACTTCCCATCCCAGTCCTGACCTTTGTCCCCAGATACTTCTATCAAAAATAAGATTACAAGAAACTGAAGCGATAGTATGCAGGTAGAACATTTGCCTTGCATGCGCCTGACCCGAGTTCAATCCCTGGCATCCATATGGTCCCCCGAGCAACACCAGGAATAATTCCTGAGTGCAGAGCCAGGAATAAACTCTGAGCATTGCCAAGTGTGACCCAAAAAGCCAAAATAAAATAAAGTTAAAGACAATGTGCCGCATTATCCAAATAAATAAAAATAATAAGGTTACAATATTAAAGACCTCTTAGCCTTCAGTTGTCAATATCTTAGAAAACAGCCAACATTTTTCTTCAAGTATCTCACAATAGAAAGTGTATCTTCTCCTCCCTCCACACACCAGTAATTCTGTCTTATACACCCCTGAACCCCAAGGACCATCAGGGCACTTACGGTTTTTGATTTGTTTGACTAGATCAATCAAAAAGGGAGAGAAACTGACAATAATAAAACACACAAAGAGTATGGTAAACAGGGCAGAGAGCCAAGGAACACTATTTGGAAGCAAATTGTCCCCCGGCTTAAGTCCTGCCATTGAGATCAGAGAAAGTACATGGAATTCTCTGCTCCACCTATCTTATCTCCTAGGTGATCTGGGGGATGATGTCACAGATTTAGACACAATAGGAATGATGAAGACCTGAGCCATGATTGGTCAATCCTCATCCTATAAATATATGCTCTATTACAACAAGAAATATCAGAGGGCTTCATTTCTGCCACTGCTCCATCAGACCAGAACACAGAATAGGTTTCTCCACAGATATTCATAATGTGAATTTCACTGCATTGGAGCTCTATCCAGTCATATATGGAAGGAACTATTTCCTAGAATTTATAGCCCTTGAGTTTATCTTATTCAGCAGAACGTCTATATAAAATAACAAAAAGGACAGACTTTTCCCAAGGAAAAACTTCTAGAAGCTATGGAATTAAATTTTTCCTAGAAGCTATGGAAATGGTTTAGGGTGTTTATGTCTAGAATATGTATCATGCTAATAGAGATGGAAGAGTTTATTTCCCAAGATGGGCATTAAGTTGTCTTCTAACCCAAACAGAATATCACAAAGTTGAATTGTTTCAAGTATCTCCATTCCTCATCTGCTACACAAATCCAGTGAGCATTTTTCAAAGAATGGAGATGAGCTAAATGAACCCTCAAGGAGCACCTCAAAGTCAGCTGAAGCTTATTTTTGCTTCTACTCACTTTTCCTGGGTATTTCCAGCCCACTGCTCAGAGAACACTGCCCAGAACCTCTTCCCACTGCACTCAGTGATCTTTTTTTTACAATTTTTTATTTTATAAGGTGGTTCACAATATTTGATTACAGGTAATATTCAAACACCAATCCCACCACTATTACACCTTCCCACCACCAAATCCCTGTCCCAAGGCACAACCAAAATAAGATATTTTATATTTGTTATGAAAAACCGCTGAAAATGCTACAAAAAAGTATCCATAGAGAAGACAGTGTGAAGATTGTTCTATTTTGGTAGGGGCCATTAAGACATTCTTCAGAATATCACTAACATGTTGTTAAAGATTGAGTGACGTGAGCTTTCATATATATCTAAAATTATGTATACAAAGGGAATGCCCTGCCTCAGAGGCAGGGTGGGGTGGGAGGATGGGGGGTGGGAGAGATACTGGGATCAGTGGTGGTGGAGAATGGGCACTGGTGGAGGGATAGGTACTCGATCATTGTATAACTGAAACCCAAGCACAAAAATTTGTAAGTCTACAACTGTATCTCATGTTGTTTCACTAATAAACTTTTTTAAAAAATTATGTATACATGCATATAGTTATATATATGTATATATATCACTCCACTTGATCACGACATCCCGTTACTCATGGATTTGCTCGAGTGGGTGCCAGTAATATCTCCATTCATCCCTGTCACATGCTAGTGTAGCCCAATGGCGTCCGCTCGTACTAGGAACAAAGAGCCTCAAACTAATCATTCAGGATCTTGACGAAGAAGTCTGACCGTCTCATAGGTGTGTGGCCACATGATCTTTTGACATCCCGTGGAATCCAGTCGGGAACAGCTCTAGTCCAGCGGTCGTCTCGAAATCTCATTAAGTGTCCAGCTCATCTGATTTTCGATGCCTTGGCAAATGAGACAGCATCCCTGATTCTTGACTGTCGATGGAGGTCGGAACTCTGAATTCTTTCTCTCATTTGATACTTCAAGTATAGCTCTTTCGATTCCTCTTTGGGAGACCTGAATCGCGTTCTCATCCTGTTTTTGTAAGGCCCAGGTCTCTGAGGCGTATGTTAATACAGGAAGAACAGTGGGATCGAAGAAATATCCCTGGAGCCGAAGGTTCTTCATCTTCTTAGCTATTTCTTTGACATTCTTGAAAGCGTTTCAAGCCGCTCTCTTCCTTCTGTGCAACTCTGGTGCCAGGTCATTTGTCATGTTGACTTCTCGACCTAGGTACACATAACTGTTGCATTCGGAGATGTTCGTCCCACTTAATCACTTAATCACTTAACTTGCTGTTAGTCGTCGATTTGCTCGAGCGGGCGCCAGTAACGTCTCCATTTGTCCCTGTCGCGTGCTAGTGTAGCCCAATGGCATCTCTTCGCTCCGGGTACATGAAGGGCCTCAAACCGATCGTTCATGATCTTGACGAAGAAGTCTGACCATCTGGTAGGTGGGCGGCCACGCGGCCTCTTGACATCCCGTGGAATCCAATCAGTAACAGCTCTAGTCCAACGGTCGTCTTTAAATCTCATTACGTGACCAGCCCATCTGATTTTCGACACCTTGGCAAATGAGACAGCGTCCCTGATCCTTGATCATCGACGGATGTCAGAACTCCCGATTCTTTCTCTCATTTGAGTGAAGCGTGATATTCCAAGCATAACTCTTTCTATTCTTCTTTGGGAGAGCTGTATAGCGTTCTCATCCTGTTTGCGTAGGGCCCAAGTCTCTGAGGCATGTTAATGCAGGAAGAACAGTGGAATCAAAGAGATGTGCCCGGAGCCGGAGGTTCTTCGTCCTCTTAGCTATTTCTTCGACGTTCTTGAAGGCGTTCCAAGCTGCTCTCTTCCTCCTGCGCAGCTCGGGTGCCAGGTCATTTGTCATGTTGACCTCTCGACCTAGGTACACATAGCTGTTGCATTCGGAGATGGTCGTTCCATTGAGAGCGAATGGGGCGTCAGGAACAAGGCTGTTTCTCATAAACATTGTCTTCGTAAGATTCAGCTGTAGTCCTACCTTTCCACACTCACGGTCAAAGTCGGCCAGCATTTGTGCCGCTTGGCTGATGTTTGGTGTTATTAAAGAGCAAATGAAATGACAGGAAACAGATTGTTTCTCATAAACATTGTCTTCATGAGATTTAGCTGTAGTCCGACCTTTCCACACTCACAGTTGAAGTTGACCAGCATTTGTGATGCTTAGCTGATGTTTGGTGTTATTAGAATGATGTCATCAGCAAAGCAGAGGTCTCGGTGTAGTTGCCAACCGTCTATCTTCACTCCCTTTCCTTCCCATTACAGTCGTTGCATGACATTCTCGAGGGTGGCACTGAAGAGTTTCGGTGAAATGGTATCACCCTGCCAAACCCCTCTCTTGACATCAATGACCACCTCCCTGTAGAATGGTGAGATCCTGGTAGTGAATCCGCAATACAGCTCACAGAGGATCCTGATATACTGAGCTTGAATGCCCTGTTTGGCTAGGGCTTCGATGACTGCTTCAGTCTCAACAGAATCAAAGGCCTTCTTTAAATCAATGAATGTTAGACAGAGCAGCATCTTGAACGCCCGAGAAATTCAGTGAGCTTGGTTATCGTGTGGATATGGTTGATTGTGCTGAATCCTTTTTGGAAACTGACTTGCTCACATGGTTGTCCTTCATCTAGTGTTCTGCCAATCCTATTCAGGATGACTCACGTGAACAGCTTGTAGATGACAGACAACAGGCAGATCGGGCGATAGTTGCCAATGTCATGGATGTCTCCCTTCTTGTACAGTAGAATGGTCCCGGTGGTTTTCCACTGGGACAGAACCTTGCATTCAGACAGGTAGCATGTGAAGAGCCGAGCCAGTGTATTGATGAGTACTGACGGCAGCTTCCTCAGGTGTTCAGGTCTGATCTTGTCTGGGCCGGGTGCTGTTCACTTCTTTACTGATGAAATGGCATGTCGGATTTCAGAAGGGAGAATGTTGGGAACGACATATCCATCCTGTGAAATTTGGTATGTGGGCAGGTGGACATGGCTATTGAAGAGATTCGAGAAATCATGGATAATCTTCTCTATTGCCCTTCTGGAAGATGCGATAGATCCAGCAGGATGTCAGAGGGCAGTCATATTGTTCTTGTAGTTGGCGAAGGACAGGCGGACATTGTGAATGCTTTTCCCAGCTTCTGCCACACCTGCCAGCACTGCTGTTCTTCTTTCTTTGAGGTCTTCCTTGATTGCTTCTCTGCACTGCTTTGCGAGCTTGGACATTCTTGTGCGGTTGCCTGGGGCTTGTGCCAAGCCACATTGGCGAATGAGCTCGAGAGTTTTCGAAGACAGGCGTCTTTTTGTGGCTATCTCTCTCTTGTCATTCTTCGCACAATCATGGAGGTGCTGAACCAGTCAATCTCATTCCTCGTCAATGTTGTCAATGACAGCATCTTCTCATGTTGCCGCACTAGTGCCAAAGAGCTCCCAGTTGGTGGTCGTTCTAGGAGTTCTCTTCTTAAACTTTGCAGTCCTTTCTCCCCACTTATGTGGAGTAGAATTTTGCATGAAGGAGACAGTGGTCCAATCCCATTTGGAATTTTGGGACAACAGTGACATTGGTCAGGCAAGACCATTGACTGAATATGATGTGGTCAATTTCATTGTGGAACCGTCCACCAGGAGACTCCCAGGTCCAACGTTTAGATTTGGCTTTCTGGAATTGTGAGTTACCATGGATGGTCTTAGTCGATATGATGAACTTAGACAGTTTCTCACTCTGTTCGTTCCATTCTAGGCCATGGGTCCCGATGTGGAACTCTCCAGCCAATCTTCTCGGTCCTATATTGGCATTAAAATCACTGATAATGATCTTGTAGAAGGTATGATCTTCTTTATAGAACTTCTCCAGCTACATGTAGAACTTCTCAATTTCTCCTTCATCATAATTGGATGTTGGTGCATAGACAACGAAGATAGAAACTGCCGCCAGTGAGCCAAATATATATATATATATATATACATATATATATACATATATATATATAATTTCCCTCCATGATTTGCTGCCTACTATTTGAACACCATCAAATGTGGTGTGTGGTACTTATGGAAAATGGCATTTGTGGCCACGTGGCCCAGGAATATAGTCACTTGTATGTGAGTCTCGGCCCAAGCATGTGGGGAACAGCCTTGAGCATGGCGGCAGTTGGGTTCTGGAGTTTTTCAGCTGCTGGGGCTGGGTCCCTTTGGGGTGGGGAGGGCTCTCACCTGCCCTTCTCTGGGGCACCCTGTGCACTCAGTGATCTTAACTCGTCATCACAACTCAAACTCCTCTAAGTTGGCCAGTGCAGACTCATAGACAACATACTTACATGCATCAATAGTCCTTGTTGGCTCCCAAAACTTGTTACCCACCACCAACCAGGTCCTTCATGACTCATCTCTGTTTGCTCCTCTAACGGCTCAAGATGAACCCCCAACTCCTCACCCTTAACCACAAAGAGATCACTGACTGCATGTTACTGCCTAAAAACAACAACAAATGTGGCCAATGGACAAGATTGGACAAGGACTCTAAGGAATTCAAGTATAAGGAATCTAAGAGAGTTTCTTATCTAAGTGAGAAAATAAAACTCCATGCAGAAAAGGCAAGGCAGATTTGGGGCTATGCTTATTGGAGAATTCTTTATGGAACAATGGAGAGGAAAATAAGCCATATAGCAAATGGAACTAATAGGAATGATCTCCTATGACAGGAAATGGGTTTCTGAGAATCAGAGTGACATCTTGGTTTCAGGGACAAAACCAAGGATCCCAAGTGCCATTATTAGCTTCAAAATTGGTTGAATTTCAGTGCAGGGAAGTGGACACTCTGGTGAAGTATCGATGGTGTTGAAATGATGCATGCATGAAACCCTGTCATTGATGGTACTATATTTTTATTGCATCATCGTGAGCTACAGTTACAAAACTTTCATGTTTGAGTTTGCCATACAATGATCAAACACCCATCCCTCCACCAGTGTATATTTTCACCACCAATGTCCCCAGTATCCCTTTCCCACCCCATCCCACTCTTCCCTCTGCCTCCATGGCAGACAATCGCCCTCTTACTCTCTCTCTACTTATGGGTATTATGGTTTGCAAAACAGATAATGAGAGGCCATCATGTTTGGTCCTTTACTTTCAGGACACATCTCCCATCCTGAGTGATCTCTCTCCAACCATCAATGACTTAGTGATCCCTTCTCTGTCCCAGCTGCCTTCTCCCCCAGCTCTTAAGGCAGACTTCCAACCATGGAGTAATCTTCCTGACCCTTCTCTACTGACCTTGGGTGTTAGTCTCATATTACGATATTTTATATTCCACAAATAAGTGCAGCCATTATATGTCTGTCTCTCTCTTTCTGACTCATTTCACTTAGCATAATACTTTCCATGACCGTCCACTTATAAACAAATTTCATGACATCATCTTTTCTAACAGTTGCACTGTATTCCATTGTGTAGATGTACCAAAGATTAAGGGTACTATAAATCAGTGCCTAAAATTTTAAAAACAAATATTTTTTTTAAATTTTCCAAGCAAAAGTTTCTTAATTATTAAGTTAATAATTAATTTTAAAAGCTGAAATAATTCATTGATATTTTTACTCATTGCTAATAAACTATACAAGAATAAAATCTACTTAATCGTGTTTTATTTTGTTGTGTGTTAAAATAATTATAAAAATTACTTCTCTTAGGTCAAAACATTCTCATTAACTTAAGGACACCTTTCCTCCTCCTTATAAAGGTTTTTCTTCTTTATGCAGATATTGCTCGGTCTTCTTTCTTAATATAAACATTATTTGGGGCCCGACTGGTTCAAGGAATAAGCCAAAGTCTTGCATGTGAAGTCATGAGTCCGATCCCCTGTATCATATGCTGTCATAGACATGCTGAGTATAACCTTGGGATCCCCTGAACACTAATAAAAATGGACACTATTTTTAAAATAATAGGGGCTGGAGTGATAGTACAGCAGGTAGGGCATTTGCCTTGCATGCACCCAATTCAGGTTCAATCCCAGGCATCCCCTATGCCCATATGGTCCCCCGAGCACTTCCAGGAGTGATTCCTGAGTACAGAGCTAGGAGTAATCCCAGTACGACTGGGTGTGGTCCAAAAACAAAAATAATAATAATAATAATAATAATAATTGTTTATGTCTCCTTATATAGGAAAAATTGTTTACTTTGTGGTAAGGGTTTTGGAACCACACACAGTGGTGCTTAGGGCTCACTCCTGGCTTTGCACTCAGGGATCACTCCTGGCAAGGCTCAAGAACCCTATGAGATGCCAGGGTTTGATCTGAGTTCATCACTGTGCAAAGCAAGTCCCCTACTAATTGTACTATGTCTCTGGCCCTAGTAAAAACAGTTTTAAAAAATCATTAGTGAAGATTTAAATAAATAATTACCTTATCTTTTTAAAAAATGAATTTTACTTTTTGAGGGGCCCTTCGAAGCAGTGCTCACTGCTTTGAGACCCAGAGGACTCATCGGTGATTCTTGACCCCAAATTGACGGGTGAAAGTGAGAGCCCAAGGAGACAGTGTGTCTTGGGCCCTTCAGTACGAGGGAAGAGTCACCTCTAAACATTCTTCCAGGGCCTGCAGAACCACATTTGGCAGTGCTTGGGGACCTTCAGGGGCATGTCAAGCAATGCTTAAGGACTATGTGGTACTGAGAATCAAACCAGGGTCAGTCATATGCAAAGCACGTACTTTAACCCTTATTATATCTCTCCAGCCCCTACCAACCAAATTTTAAATGTGAACTCTCAGTTAATAGTTTTATATATACATTTATGCATATATATTGAAATATAAAGGACAATAAGAAGAGAAAAACGTTGGTGATTTGGAAAAATGATACATTAGAATCTCTTAAATGTTTTATTTAGAACATTTTTCTTTGTTGAGATATAACTGTTTATAACTTTGTGTAAATTTAATGATTTGATACACATGTAATGGCATTTCTTTATTAATAAGATTAAGAAACAGATCCACCATCTTACAATTTGCATTTTTTTTCATGTGCTGATGATATTGAAGATCTACTGTATTAGCAACTCTTGAGTACATAATATGAGTTTTTTAACAATAGTTACCAAACTACACATTAGGTTCCCAGAAATTCATCTTATAGCTGGGAGTTTGAGTTCTTTGGCAAATATCTTCCCTTTGATTTCACCCCCTCCCCCCATACTGCCCCTGATAACCTCAAGAAGTCTGTGTCATTTGCAAATGGTAGGGTTGCCATCTTTTTATAACTGAGTATAGGCAGAAGGGGTGTGTGCACATGCCAAATTTTCTTACCCATTAATCTTTCAGTGGACACTTAGGTTTCAGTTTCCATATATTGACAATTATGAATACTGGGATAAGGAACATAGAAATGCAGATATCTCTTTGAGATACTGATTTTATTTCCTTGGCATGTATAACTGAGAAATGGGATACTGGATCCCATGGTAGTTGTATTTTTGATATTTTGGAAAAACTTCCATGCTTTTTCCCTGCTGTACAATGTACATTTCTACCAACAATCCAGGATATCTTGTTCTCTACAGTCTTGCTAACACTGTCATTCACCTTTTTTATGATAGTCGTTCTAGCAGAAGAAGGTAATATTGTGAGTAATTTTACCCTTAATAATAGACCCTGAGTAAAACAAGTCTAGTTTACAAAGAGGGCAAAAAAACAGATGCTCAGGCAAAAATAGAATAGAAGACTAGCATGACTTTCATTCTATATTGAAAAGGTGATTGCTGATTGTATATCACCCTGTGGCCACAGCTATGTAAATACCCCAGCCTTTGCTCTTAATGAAACCAGCTAACTGTTGTTACCATATCTGTTAACAGAAACAAGGACTCAGAAAATGGAGTCTGGGTCTTAATATAGCTGTTAGGGTAGGGTGTTTGCCCTGCACGCAGCCGACCTGAGTTTGATTCCCAGCATCCCATATGATCCCCCAAACACCGCCAGGGATAATTCCTGAGTGCCTGAGCCAGGAGTAACCCCTGTGCATCACCGGGTGTGACGAAAATATACCTATTAGCAGAAACTGGAACTGTTGCAGGATTTATGTTCCAAAAACAGCCAGACTATTCTCATATTCAGGGATGTTGAGGCTTGCAACCTGTCCATGCCACAGAGTCTGACGGTTTTATTCTTCAGTACCTACCCTACAGAACATATGTGGAGAGGTCCCAGTCCAATTGGCTTTGTTGTGGTAAATGACCACGGTGTTATGCAAAGTGAAACTTCCTCAAGGAACCAAGAAACACATTCAGAGGAGATGGAAAAGAGAATGATTTTATTTTATGCTGGAGAGCTCAGCATTTTTGGATCCAAAAAGGAGTAAGATGCTGGAGGCCTTTGTCACACTTATGCAGGTCAGGAATTACAGATGACAGAGGGAGTAATATAAAACTCAAACATGTAAGGGTGAGACCACACATAAATTTGATAAACACAGGAATACAAAGATCTGGTAAACACACCCCCAAGAAGTAGTAATTCAAAACCCAAACACACTCAAGAAAATAGGTGGAAATAAATGGAAATGTTTTGTGGAACATTAAGACAGAAGTAAAAACTATTATTTGTAATAAGAACATTTATATACCAATAGTTACATATCAATACTTACAATAATGCTTCTACATGATCCAGTTCTACCAGATGTTAAATAACAATAACTCTTTGTAGGCTAGCCTGAGTTCTTGGTGATTAAAGGCCAAGGTTCTTAAAGCAATTTGTGCTAGTCTCTGTGAGGAACAGGTCTAGATAGGTTTTTCAGATCCTCTTTACAGGAACCCACATTGTAAAATAACTTGTTTTTCTGCCCCTGAGCAAGGAACTCGGATACAGGTGCCCTGTGTTGCAAGTCACGAGAAGGGTGGTGGTCAGACCAGATAACCAGATGTCTCTCACAAGACCCATGTCACAAGACCCAGGACTGCCCTAAAAACCAGGACGTTCCTAAGCACTGACGCAAATGCAGATCTTTAAACTATAGGCTAAGGAGTGATGTACTTTTAAATGGATTGGTTAGGAAAGTATGTGTTGCTACTTGGCTATGAAATGTGCAGGCTCTGCTGTAACGGCCGGTGAAGGCCTATATAAGATCTCCTTTGGAGAAGCTCAGGGTCTTGCCCAACATGCTGGACCTGCATGTCTGCGTAGGTGGCTCAACCCTGGCTAGCCTGTTTTACAATAAACCCTGCTTGCTGTTTCCAGTCTCCGGAGTCTCTTTGTCATTAAAGGAAGATCTCGATCCACGCCCTAACAGTCTCCAGAAATTCACAGAGATTAATCAATAGCAAAATGATGTTAAAGGACCGAACTATTTATTGTTGGGAAATTCTCGTAAATATGGAATGTCAGTCAGCATTGTCCATAGTATTTTATGAGCAAACAGCAAGTTCGGATCCCAATGAAGTCTTGAATTTCAGAAACTTCAATCCGGACTTAATTTTTCATTCGAATGAGGTTCTACTTTCTCTAAGTTCTCAACTGTCAGCTCTTCTTTACACAGGAGCGTCTCCTCTTCCAGTTCTTGACATGAAGAACAAGTCAAACAACCTGAAATAGCACATTGAGGGCCACATTTTAACCAAAACGCAGCAGCTAAGTAGAGCCCTGCAGAGTCATCAGAATGTTGGGAAAAGTGAAGATTCAACATCCCTCTGGACCTAGACAGATTATTTCTGCACAGTATGAAATACATGGCATAAAATGAGGCTCCCATAACCTTGCCACTGGATTCCACGCCAGGCTGTTTCACTCGGGATGCCCCAGAGGGGGACGAATGAGAGCCCTCCCCACTCCAAGGGACCTAGCCCCAGCGGCTGACCTCCACTATCCAACTGCCTTCACACTCCAGGCTGCTTTCTGGACTGCGTGGCCACAAACCGGCCATGCAACACATCATAAGACACTTCCTACCCATTTTCCATAATTACCACACCATATTTAAAGGGGTTCAGACAGTAGGCAACAAATCATAGCGAAAAATACATATATATATATATATATATATATATATATATATATATAAAATACCTCTCGGAGAGCCCTGCAAGCTACCGAGAGAGTATCCTGCCCCTGCAGGGACAGAGCCTGGTAAGCTACCCGTGGCGTACTTGATATGTCAAAATCAGTAACTATAACAGGTCTCATTCCCCTGACCCTGAAAGAGCCTCCAATAATTGGGAAAAACGAGTAAGAAGAGGCTGCTAAAATCTCAGGGCTGGAAGGAATAGAGACGTTACTGGCGTTCGTCAATCGACGAACAATGGGATGACAGTGATACAGTGATGAAATATATAGGGAATAATAGCTTAATAGTGCAAATGACTGATCTCACAACATAGTTTAAGACCTACCTGTAATTAGGATTGTTGGCATACTAAGCTCTGTGAAAAAGTATTTTTCATTCCATACAAGAGACAGAGGCACAAATTGTAGAAAGGAGTGGTGAGTTCCCTACTCTTCTCAATAAGATATAACTAAGTCAAAGGTCTTTGGTGAGAGAAGGGTAGAATTCTGTTACCATCTATTCTTCAAGGAGACTTAAGGAAGAGATTCTGACTTCCCAAATGTACACAAGAATGAGGATCCCAGCCTTTAATGAAGAGAACTGCCTGTTCTTCCACACTTTTTCCTCCTCCCACCAATCCACTAAAAACTTTATAAGTTGGGGTTGCAGATGGTTTATTGGATCTTTTCTCTGAAACTGTGAGTTAGGGCCAGTTCTTGGACATGCAACCAATTTACAGAGGACTTTGTGCTCAGAAGGGCCCTGTACTTGTTTGTATTCCACAGGGAATCATTTTCTAAGTCTTAATAATGTTTAAACAAGGTATCTCCAATTTTTATTTTGTCCGAGGCACTTGAAAAATTATTAAACTGATCTTTCCATGGGTGTCACAGAAATATGAAGTAATTCTTACCTTTTATCCAAAGCCTCTACTTTGAAAAATTATATTCATCAGAATAATCTTAATACATTAGCAACTATAATGTTTCAAAAGCAGCCTAGAGCAATGCTTTTCCTGGAGAAGTAGCCTAGAGAAATTTTAACTAATATCACGGACACTGTCACTGTCCTCCTGTAGTTTATCAATTTGCTCTAGTGGGCACCAGTAACGTCTTCATTATGAGACTTGTTACTGTTTCTGGCATATTGAATACGTACAAGTAGCTTGCCAGGCTTTGCCGTGTGGGCGAGATACTCGTAACTTGCTGGGCTCTCCAAGAGGGGCAGAGAAATTGAACCTGGGTCGGCTGTGTGAAAGGCAAATGTCCTACCCCCTGCGCTATCTCTCCAGCCCTTAACTAATAAATATTATCACTTTTTAGCAATAGCACAGCGGGTAGGGCGTTTCCCTTACAAGTGGCCAACATGGCCGTCCCGAGTTCGATTCCTCCGCCCCTCTCGGAGAGCCCGGCAAGCTACCGAGAGTATTCGATATGCCAAACACAGTAACAACAAAGTCTCCAATGGAGACGTTACTGGGCCCGCTCGAGCAAATCGACGATCAACGGGAGGGCCTTTTATTATAAAAATATTTTTATAAAATAAAATTTTCTATTATAAATAATATAAAATATAACATTATTTTATATTATAAAATCACAACATTAAAAAGCTATCTTCATGGTTGTAACTTCAGGAGAGTCCCTTTTACCAAATTTTCATCCTCTCTGAAGAAGATGGGGGATAACCATTTAATATAAGCTATCTCCAGGTGAAGTTCATGGTCATTACCAATGTCATTCCATGCAATATATGTAGATAATATAATATTTATGTGGGAGCAATATTGATGCAAATATTTTGATGTAGGCAAGTAAACAGGGAAGGGCCATCACAGCAATGGAATTTCAGAGAAGTAATAAATCCAGTAGCACTGAAGCTGCAAGAATTAAGGCCTAAACCCGATAAGATCTTCCTAGCTCCAGTGACAGACCCTGAGGAGACTGGGCCCCACAGAGCCACAAACTTCAGCAGAGACTGGGACTGCAATTAAGAACCTGAAGGAGATTTATGACACCTTAATGACTCCTTCCCCCCTTGGAGAGAAGTTCCAGCAGGAACAAAGGCCAAGGGAAGGAATTTCAATAGAGGATGGACCATCCATCACTCCCAACTCTACCCCCCTTGGCAACCACCCTAGCTACGAGCTCTTACCTAGCTAGAAAGCCCCACATAGGGGAAAACCATACGTAAGGCACATTGAACAAAGGAAAGGTGTGCATATGCTGCCCGAGCCCATGTGCTGCTTGTGCCCACATGGCCGAGCATATGTGGTGCCTGAGCACATGTGTCACCTGCATCTCCCCTCTTGAAATGTATACTTTCATGCTTCCATATCTAGGTTGTGTATAGGGGCTTACTCCATCTTTGGAGAAGCCCACATTCTCTCTTGAACTGTTACTTTCTTCCCTTTCATTCCCCTTCCTAAAAACCCTCCAGATAAAATCTGTTTTTACTTCACTACTGTTTACTCCTGAAATTCTTTTCTGCAATTTAGGACAAAGAGCGCGGAAACACTGGGTAAGGTCTAGGACTGACTTTTCGGACTTTATCGGTCCTGACTTACCATTCCTGGAGTGGCACAGGCAGATTGGGATAAAGTGACCATCTTTCTCCATCTCACCTAAGCCACCCATCAGGGCCCACCAACTTCAGTTCTAACTCAGATCATTCTAAAACACCTTCCTACAAAATCACCTTTGAAGTTTCTGAGTACTATATTCGGCTCAAAGCCTTTACTTTCTTTGAGGGCTAGAACAATAGAACAGTGTGTAGGGCATTTGCCTTGTGTTCAATTCCCAGCATCCCATATGGTACCTGAGCACCACCAGGAGTAATTCCTGAGTGCAGAGCCAGGAGTAACCCTGTGCATCGCCGGGTGTGACCCAAAAAGAAGGGAAAAAGCCTTTACTTTCTTCAAGCCTATGGACATACCTAGAATTCTTAGACAAGACCTGATTTGTATCCCTACACTTGCCAGTGAACACACTGCTTTCATACATGATACTATATTAGGGTCACGCGTTTTAAGAGTCCAGCAAAGCACAGAATCACTTCCCAGCAAATGTAGTGAGGATAGGATGCAGACTATGGGGGTGTCTGGTCCCCAGAGCCTGCCAGAATCAATCCCTGAGTGCAGAGCCAGGAGAAAGTCCTGAGCACGCAAGGCATGTTTCCCAAAACAAAATAGAAGGATGCAGAGTTAGTATCTCGTATCTCAATGGGTCCCTTCTCAACCACTGCCCACAAGCACACTTCATCTTCATCCCTCTTCCTCTTACCTTTGTGTTTCCATTTCTTCTTTCTGCATTGATAAATCGCCAGGAAGATGAGAAAAAGAAACACGCAGGGTCCCAAGATGAAACCAAGGATACCTGTTACAAAGAGGACCCTACCCCCAGGATTTGAGCTCAACTCCCCCCCTAATAAATACATGTCCTCAGGATGGGAAAGGACCTGGGGGAGATCCCGCTCCAATCTGTAACTTGTAGTTCAGAACAATGAAGTCACAGTTTTTAGGCACAATGGGAGATTGTGAGACCATCATAGGAATGAGCCCAGCCTGACCTTCAGGGATCTTGGCCCGGAGACATTACATAGGGAAGGTTAAGAAGCAATCTTACCATGGGCACAAAAACATGGGTTCAAGATCATTGTTTTTAAACTATACTTGGGACAGAACTCAGACAACTCAGAACAGACAGAGAGAAAACTCAGAGAACTCCTGCTCATGATGAGAATATCCACCAAAGGGAAAAGTTGGCATATTCTCATGCTTCTGTCCTACCTTAATTCAAACAAGGGAAAAGCTTCCCAAGGAAGGACTACTGATCCATCTCAGAAGGGTCAAGAGCTCCTGATCTTGTCAGAAATGAGTGCCCCAGAGGGGATCTTAGACCATACCTTCTATTCAGAGCCTTCTTAGGTAGGAGACAATTTCCCCCTAGCATCTGGACAGTAAAGAAAGAATTTAAGGAGGCCACAGCAATAGTACAGCAGGTAAGGCTTTTGCCTTGCACATGGCCGACCCAGGTTTAATCCCGGTGATCCCATATGGTCCCCCGAGCACCACCAGGACTAATTCCTGAGTGCAGAGCCAGGGGTAATCCCTAAACATCACTGGGAGGAAGAAAGAAAGAAAGAAAGAAAGAAAGAAAGAAAGAAAGAAAGAAAGAAAGAAAGAAAGAAAGAAAGAAAGAAAGAAAGAAAAAGAAAGAAAGAGAAAGAAAGAAAGAAAGAAAGAAAGAAAGAAAGAAAGAAAGAAAAAGAGAGAAGGAAAGGAGGGAGGGAGGTGTAGAGAGAAATCGAGAGGAAAGAAGGAAGGAAGGAAGGAAGGAAGGAAGGAAGGAAGGAAGGAAGGAAGGAAGGAAGGAAGGAAGGAAGGACTTAAGTTAACTTAAAGAATTTAAGATTATGCAACCATCACCAGAACATTAACCCTGACTGACACAGCGGTAGGGCGTTTGCTTTGCAAGCCGCCGGCCCAGCCGAGCTGGGTTCGATTCCTCCGCCCCTTGGAGAGCCCAGCAAGCTACCCCATAGGGCAAAGTCTAGCAAGCTACCCGTGATGTATTTGATATGCCAAACACAGTAACAAGTCTCACAATGGAGACATTACTGGGCCAGCTCGATTGGCTTCCATCTCAAACTTCACCATAGGCAGTTATTTTGTTTAATCCAGTTTCTGGACTTCAACCCAACAAACCCTCTGAGCAAGGCTATTTCTGCAATAAGCCAGAACCAGTCTGCACTTGCAGTGACTGAGTCTGACCCCGCAACTACAGCCTCAGATGAGAGCGCCCCCAACTGCTGAGATGAGCACCCTCCCCCACCCAACCCCCCTCACCAGGGCCAGAAAGGAATCAAGCTCTTTCTCCATGCCAAGTCCCATTGTCCTGACTCTCACTCCCAAGACAGCTCCACCTGGTGGTCGGAGTCCTTCCCTGCGCCAGCAGGTGGCCACTGGGGTCTGAGTTGATGCCCAGTCGTGTGCAGAGAGCTGGGCCTACGCCTCGTTTTCCCCCCACTTCTGGCAGGGAAGAGGGTCCATCTGGCTGACCGACCTAAGCTGCACAGGAAATGAGTCCCACGTGTGGAGGTGGCCTTCCCGAGGCTGGAGGCAGCATGACCTTAGGCATAAGGGAGGACTCTGGGGTCTTGAGTCAGATCTGCACTGCACATCTCGCAGGGGCTGGGGAAAGACGGGGCTCTGGAGGACCAGAGGGTCTGAGCCCTGAAGGGACGTTCCTTAGATGGGAGAGGGGTAGGGAGCTTTGACCGGAGGACCTGCCTCCCCAGCAGATCTGAGAATCAGTTGACTCAAGGAATCAGTTCTGGCAGTTTCCATTGGACACAGGGCTTCCTCTTGGGAAGGAACCTGGGGGAATGCTCTTTCTGACCGCATGAATGACTCAGTAGTGGTCAAGACCATGGTGAAATGTTTTTCAGTTCCATGGACATCCAAGAGGGGTTTCAGGTTCCTTGTTCTATTTCTCCCAGTTTGTCCTCAACCTCCTGGATAGTGTTAGTGTAGTTTTATATTTTTAAGTCCCAGTGATGACTTTAAGTCTTATGTATGACTTTAAGTCATATGCAGCTTGGGTGAAGCAAACTTAATCTACATGTCCTACCTTATTCCTCTTTTTTATTTTTTTTGCTTTTTGGGTCACACCCAATGATGCTCAGGGGTTACTTCTGGTTCTGCACTCAGGAAGAATTACTCCTGGCAGTGCTCAGGGGACCATATGGGATGCTGGGAATCGAACCCGGGTTGGCCGCGTCCAAGGCAAACGTCCTACCCACTGTGCTATCATTCCAGCCCCCTACCTTATTCCTCTTACATTTAAAAAAAATGTTTTTAATTGAATCACTCTGCAATACTCAGTTACAAAGCTGTTCATGATCAGGTTTCAGTCATACAGTGTTACAACATCCCTCCCTTTACCAGTGCACATTTCCCACCACCAATGTCCCCAGTGTCCCTCCCCCAATACTTGGGTATTGGTCTCATATTTTTTTAACCCACAAATTAGTCCAATCATTCTATTTCTGTCCCTATCCTTCTTTTTTTTTTGTAGGAGTACTGCTATTTATTCAGCCACTGATTAGCTGATTGAATTGTGCATGAATTCCACCTTACTTTTTTTTTTCATTTTTTATAATTTTATTTATTGAATCACCGTGAGAGCAGTTACAAAGCTTTTGGGTCTAAGTCTCAGTCATACAATGAAACACCCGTACCTTCACCAGTGCCCATTCTCCACCACCAAAAATCCCAGTATACCCCCATCCCACACCCTCCCCCTGCCTGTGGGGCAGATGTTTTCCACATTACTCTCTCTCTACTTTGATCACATTCACTATTTCAACACCAGACCCACCATTATTTGAGATTTTACCCCAACACTCAAATCTGCTGAAAAGGCAACAATAGACAATTTGTGTTCTATTGCTGGTTATGAATAACATATGATGCCGTGTGCCTGCAGTAGGGCCATGTGGTTTTGAAATTCCGAAATTTTAACACTTAAATCTGGAGGGATTTCTTCCAAAAGCCACTGGGTTTAGAGATCTGATCCTGAGTCTCTGGGATCATGGCCGTTGAGCAGCTTGATGAGGAGCCAGAGAGGCCATTCATGGGCGATGACTTGGGGTCTCGTTGGGGTGGGGAGGACAGGCCCGGCTCTCCCCCCCCCCCGCCCATCCCGTGAGGCCCAACAAGTTTCGTCACTGCAGGCCCAAGCCTGACTGTCCAATGGCCTCTGGAGGATGACAGCCACCAAGTCGCCAAGAGGGAGCAGGCAGAGTGTCCCTATCCTTCTGACTCAAGCAACGAGATTGCCCAAGAACAGATGACTAGCTAAAGAAACTATGGTACTTCTCTTACATTTTTTAAATGACATATAAATTAGCATAATATGATGATGCCACATTGGGAGAGGCTGGATTCAGGCCACACCCAGCAGTGCTCAGGACTTACTCCTGGATTTGCGCTCAGAAATCACTCCTGGCGATGCTCGGGGAATGATTCCATACTTAATATATTGAGAAACCATCTCCACTATAAGTCTTGCTAGCATCCATAAACAGACAAAGTTACAACTTTTTTGTCTTGCAATCAGAAGTTGTAAGCAACTTACAAGTATAAAATACAGTCACCTTGAGGTGCCTTCCATCCCCAGGAATTATTTACTTTACTGTTTGTTTGTTTGTTTGTTTGATTGATTGATTGATTGATTCTGGGCCACGCCTGGTGGTCTCAGGGCTGACTCCTGGCTCTGCACTCAGAGATCACTCCTGGTGGGGCTCAGACCATATGTTGTGTCAGTGATTGAACCTGGGTCAGCTACTTACAAAGCAAGCACCAAAGGAACACAAACAAATCTCGGAACTGAGCAGCTCTTGGCAGAAATGCGTCCGAACTTTGCATTAAGCCACCTTCGCCAGGCCACCCCAGATGGGAGTGGGTGCTGTCCCTTCACCTGTTCCCTGCGGATCCCGGCGGCCCCATCTACCAGAATTCATTGGAAAATCCAGGTACAGGCCAGCAGTGACGACACATGCCGAGCCTCACAGGATAGGAGAGGAGCTGGTCCTTCTTTTCTCCCACCACAATAGGACCCTGAGATGTCGCCCATGAATGCCCCCTCCCCAGCTACTTATTAAGTTCCTTAATGGCCATTATTCCAGAGACACACAAACGAATCTTGGAACCAAGAAGCTCTTGGTAGAAATCTCTCCAGACCTAATTATTAAAATTTTAGAATTCCAAGATCGCATGGCCACTCTTGTGGCCACATGACATCATATGCTATTCATAGCCAGCAATACAAAACAATTTTTCTAATGTTGCCTTTTCAGCAGGTCTGAGTGTTGGGGGAAAATTCCAAATAACAATGGTGGGACTGGTTTCGAAATATTGAATGTGATCAAAATAGAGAGTAATGTGGAAATGATCTGACACACAGGCAGGGGGTGGGATGATGGGGGGGGTATACTGGGGTTTTTGGTGGTGGAAAATGTGCACTGGTGAAGAAATGGGTGTTTGATCATTGTACAACCGAGACTCAAACACAAAATCTTTGTAACTGTTCTCACAGTGATTCAATAAATAATTTTTTTAAAAAGAAAAGAAAAAGGAGGCTGGAGCTATCATACAGCAGGTAGGGCATTTGCCTTGCACGTGGCTGACCTGGGTTCGATTCCCAGCATCCCATATGGTCCCCTGAGCACTGACAGGAGTGATTCCTGAGTGCAAAGCCAGGAGTAACCCCTGTTCATCTCTGGGTGTGATCCAAAAAGCAAAAAAGAAGAAAAAAAAAGAAAAAGAAAAAAGAAAAAACAAGGCAAGCGCCAAACCCACTGTATTGTCTCTCAAGCCCTGTGGAACAACTTGTTTTAGAAGTCAACATCGTAAATTTGCCCTCCATCCTTCATCCATTTCTTTCTTTAGATAGGGGCAGTCTGCCAAGCAGTACTCAGAAGATCTGAGAAGCCCTCCCAGATATTCACAGTCAACAGGGCTGCAGTGATTACCTGAGCCACCACTGCTTAGGGGCCTCCAGGATTGCATCTGTCAGTGCTCAGAAGACCATGTTAGGGAACTGTGTAGTGCCAGGAATTGAACAAGGGTTAGCTGCCAGCAAGGCATGCACTTTTTTTATTTTTTTATTTGATATTGATTTTGATTTTTATTTAAGTGGTTCTCAGGGCTTACTCCTGGCTCTGCACTCAGGAATTATTTCTGCTGGTGCTCAAGGGACTATATGGGTTGTCGGGGATCAAACCTGGGTCAGGCATGAGAGGCAAATGCCGTCCCCGCTGTACTATCACTCCTCTGGCGCCAAAGCAAGTACTTTAACCTCTCTCTGACTCTCCTCGCCACCATTTCACTTACCCTCTATCACCATCCTCTGGCAAACACTTTTTTTTGTAGCTATAAATTCAGTTTTTATCTTTTAAATTATGCATGCAACAGTGTATTCTGCTGAAGTGTAAAATAAGATGATTCCTTATTTGATAATCCTAATAAGTCTGGCAGAGTCTGGCAAACTTCCCGTGTCGTACTCAATATGCCAAATACCAGTAACAATGATGGGTCTCATTCTCCTAAACCTGAAAGAGTATTGAAATGGCTCTTTTAAAATCTCAGGGCTAGGAAGAAGGAGACGTTACTGGTGCCCGCTCGAGGAAATCAACGAACAACAGGATGATTGTGATCACGATCATGAATAAGTCTGGTTATAATAAGTCACCTTCCATATTATAATCTTTTCCTGTGATGAAAATTTTTTAAGTTTACTCTTTCCATTTCCAAATATGCACCACATTGTTAGTAACAATAGTAACTACAATGTACATTAGCTCCATGATGTTTATTTTATAAATGAAACCTGACATCTTCTTCCAGCCCTCATCTCTAGAACCAAACAATTTCTTCCCTGTATCTATCAGTTATGGACTTTGGGTTGCTTTCTTTCAAGAATTCACGTTTAGAGGCCAGTGAGATAGTACAGCCTATAAGGTGCTTAACCTGCAAGAAGCTGAGCCAGGTTCAATCTTCAGCACAGCATAGAATTCTCCAAGCACCACCAGGAATGATCTCTGAATGCAGAGCTAGGATGAAGCCCTGCCAGGTATGAGCCTCCATCAAAGGAAACAATATGGTGTCTCTGAACCTGAGTCCCACCAGGAATTACCCCTCAATGTAGAACCAGGAGTAAGTCCTGAACCTCAGAGAGTATTTCCCCCCACCTCACCCAAAAAAAAGAATCCACATTTATAGGGGCCAGAGAGATAGTACAGAGGGTGAGATTCTTGCCTTGCTTGTGATCACCCCGCTTTGGATCCAAGGCATTGTACATGGTCCCTCCCAGCACTACCAAGGATAACCCCTGAGCAGAAATCCAGGAGAAATTTCTGAACACCATTGGGTATCTTCCAAAAACCCAACCCCTTCCCAAAAATAGTATAGGGTGTCTTTCTCCATCAGATTTATTTTACTTACCATATTGCCAATGGCAAGCTTTTATTCTTTTTAATTAGTAAATAATGTTCTGTTTTATTATTTATAATATTTTATATACCGTATTTTCTTTATCCATTGATCTAGTGAGAACCAGTAAGTTGTTTGCGCGTCTTGGCTATTGCAAATACCACTGCGATGAACGTGGGTATGCACAGATATTTTCAAGTTAAGGCTTTAATTTCTTGAAGAACAATATCCCAATGTGAAATGGCTGGATCCCATCGCCACTTTGGCTAAGATTTTGAGGAATGTCTGCGTGGACTTTTTGTAGTCATACCAATTTAGATGCCCACCAATAGTGAGCAAAAATGCTTGGCTCCACAGCCTCACAATCTCTTATCGTAGCTTGTCTTTTTTGTGGAGTTAGATTTTGGGGTCATCCTGGTGATGCTCAGGGGTTATTCCTGGCTCTACACTCAGGAATCACTCCTGATGGTGCTCAGGTGACCCTATGGGATGCCAGTGATCAAACCTTGGTAAACCACATGCAAAGCAAACACACTACCCTCTGTCCTATCATTCCAGCCTCACTTGTCTTTTATTTAATTGTCACTTTACTAAGTGTAAAGTGATAGTGTGAAGAAAGCAGAGAATATAAATATATACTTTTGAATATAGGACAGGCAAAGGTATTGGGAAAGTACAGTAGAATTTTCAGGCAGGGTAGTTTGCCTATTACAAACCCTATAAATGCGTTTAAAACTAGACTAGACTTGACAGGGAAACTATAATCAAAGACAGGCTCCATGCCTGAATTCTTTACCAGACCATATTGTTCAAAATGTGTTGTGCTTGTTCAGTGTTTATCTATGTATTTTGTGGATGTTCTCATTGTGTATGTTTATTTTAGTAACACTTTTGAATTATGACTTTTTTTTACTAACAGTTCTCTCGCCTGTGTTTTCAGGGACCTGCACAATGGAATCAGATTTTTTTAAATGGGAAAATTAATCATATCAGTACAGATCTGCTGATGGGTTCTTTATAATCATGTGGGTTGCAGACTGCTGGGCACAAGATGATCAATAAATTCCCTCATGGACTGAACCCGAGGCCCACTTCCAACGTGACCACAAATACACATAGCTGGGGAAGTCTTCCACTTTCTTATCCTTTAGGGAAGAATAATGAGACATTCTCAACATTATCGCCCACCCTTGCACAGACAGGTTTTCTGATTTCTGATGTCAAATGTGGCTGGTAATTTCTTTGGGTCAGTTTCGCTTATATTATATATTCTGCATGCCTACTTGTAAACTGAATGGATGCAGTGAGCACGGTGAAGAAGATACAGCTTGAATGGATTCGTGTGTGTGTGTGTGTGTGTGTGTGTGTGTGTGTGTATGCAACTAAACTGCTGCAGTAGCTCCATCTCCTGATAAGGAGAGGATTCAGAGAATGAGTCACTCACTCAGCCCATTCGATTCTCTAGCAAACTTGTGTATTCCGCTGTCGTTTGAATTGCGCCAAGGACCCCAGATAATCGCGTCTGGGAGCAAGACCCTCACCAAGCGCTATTCCCCACCCAGGCGCCCCATCCCCGGCTGCTGCAGCAGCGAGCCCCGGGAGCTGTCCAAATGCTGCCCTCTGAGCGGGCACCTAGCTCGCCCTGCCTCCTCCCCTCGGGCTCCCTGGCCTCTTCCTCCTCGCGGGTACGGGGAGAGGAGGCGCTGCTGCTGCATTTGCAGAAGGAGAGAAGCTGCGGCTCAGAGGAGGAGACCGCAAGTGCTCGGGGCGAGTGGAGGCGTGGCACGAGGGTTTCTGGGACGCGGGTTGCGCGGAGTCCTGCAGCCCGGCAGAGGCTGCGGCGGTGTGTCTGCAGCTGGGCTGTGGCTCCGCCCAGGACGGCCGGGTGGGGGGCGTGGCGTTGGGCCGGGGGGGCCCTGGCAGCATCTGGTTGGACGAGACGCGCTGCAGGGGCGGGGCGTGGCCGCGGTGGGCGTGTGCTGCGGAGCCGCGGGGGCGAAGCGCCTGGAGTATGAGCCGGACGCCGCTGTGAGATGCTCTGGTGAGTGGGGGACCCTTTCCGCGGCGGGTAGGCCGGGGTGAGGGGGGCCCCAATTTGCAGCCAGAGACACTCCTTGGACAGCACTGCGATCTTTGCACTAATTTCTCCCCCGGCTTGGTGTCTGGTGTGGAATCCGGGAGCGAGGAACACCCCGGGGCTCGTAGGTGGGGTTCTGTGGCTTTTCCAGGCCAATTCAGCACCCTGCTCCCATTCTCTTTTTCTTCTCTCCAGGTGAGAGGGAGATAGTGCCCCCGGAGCCGCGAAGGTAAGGGGTTCCTTTGCTGAGTCATAAGATAGAGGAGACGCCCCGTATTTTCAGGGACCTGCACAATAGAATCGGATTTTTTTTTCTCACCCCTTAATGAGAAAATTAACCGTATATAGGTACAGGATAGATCTGCTGATGGGTTCTCGATTGGAAAATGCTCCAAGATTCTAGACGCTTTCGTGTTATTTATTTTTTTTTTTCAAAGAATTCTTTTGAACCAGGTGCAGAAGGCATTTGACAGCGCTAAGGAACAGGGGCGTCACGTTGGGGGGCGGGGGGAGGGAAGGGGCGGGGGAGCTGGGGCAGACCCATTGTTTCTGAATGGTGAAGTCATGGTCTTAAGATCTTCGGAGATGGCCCGGATGTGAAGGCTTCTCCTGGATGTATGCCCCTCGCTCAGACTGCAATGCCCCCCTCCTCTCCTCCCGCGCCAGCTGGCTCCGGACCCTGACGTCTTCACCCTACCTGTGATCCTTTGTTTTTTTTTTTTTTTTCCCCCTGGTCCCTTTGCTTTCTCCTGCTTGTTATTCTAAGCATTCAAGTGAAGAGCAGAGCCTGGGGGGTTGGGGACGGGGGGGGGGGGGGGGGGGGGAGGGGGGGAGGCAGAGCCTGGAAGGGGGGGCAGGAGGGAGCTTAGAAAGGCTAGGTGAAGCCTTTTGTGATATCAAGGAAAAGACACACAATACTGGTCTTCATCATTACGCTCTGGCAAAACTGACCCCTTCTCTACAAGAGAATTTCAATATTCCTGATCCGTGAGTCCTTGGGTCAAGAGATGACTGCAAAGAATCTCAAATGAGTTTCCCTTTGATGTCTGAACAACATCAGCAGAAAATGAGCAGAGGGTCATGATCAGGGTCAGGAGCCTCCGTTTGTTCCCCTACCCACCCTTAAAAAAAAAAAAAAAGCAGCCCAAGTGGTTTTCTCCAAGATGGAGTTTTGGAGAGCACCAAAGGTTTTGCCTATGGATGAGGGGGATATCAAAGACTATCTCCAGGGGGTAGCCCATGATCTCATACCACTTTCCACAGCCTTATCTACGTGTGAAGATCCTGTAGATGAACCCTTGAGTCTGGAGATTGATTGCTTCATAACTCCCAAAAATGAAGACCTGTTGGACAGTCCAGGTATGTTCTGTCCCGTTTCCCTTTGTTCATGACCTGGCTACGAGTTGTCATCAATGAGCATAGCCAATCTCTCCCCAGCAGCCTCCTTCTAAGGCAGGATCGTCAAGCCCTTATTCTCCATGTCTAAAGCCTCAAGATTTTTTTCTTCCAGAACCTCCTACCCCCCCCCAAAAAAAGAAAAAACCTGTCTTATGACTCAGCAACTGAGCTGCCATAGTGAAAAAGGACCAATAAAAAGAAGCCCCGCATCTACCTCGGGAAGTAGAGATTAAATCTTCCTTTGGATGATGGGCTTGAAGAGGAGGAATCTCATTGGAGGAGAACGTCTCCTGTAATTAAGATGGGAAGGGTCTCTTCTATTTTTTGTATTCTCATTCCCCCTCTCAAGGAAGTGTAACACCTGAATGGTGTAACTAGTGATGTCTCTCAGGGCGGGCTCAAATAAGAATATCATCTACATATTGGAGGATGGCTCCATCCATTAGCTATAACTCTGGAAGTTCTTTCCCTAAAGCACGTCCCAAAATGTGGAGGCTATCTCTAAAGCCCTGAGGAAGGACAGTCCAGCTGCACAGCTGTCTCATCAAGTTTAGGATCTGTCCATTGTAAGGCACAGAGAAACTGGGAGTCAGAATGTACAGAGAGGCAAAAATACGCAATCTTTACATCTAGTTCTATAAACCAGACAGAGTTGCCTAGAATTTGATTTGGTATATGGGTTAGGCACAATGGGATGAGTTGGAACTGTTGTTTCATTTACTTGCTCTGAGGTCCTGCTATTTTATTTTTCTGGGGATACTTCTGCAAGCCCTTTGCATTCAAGACCTAAACTCCTTTACCTAAGGGATAGGCACATATCCCATCCTTAGTGTGTGTGTGTGTGGGGGGGGGGGGGGGGAGAGCTGTTAGTAGGGATGCACAAATTCCTACGTGCTCCACATCAAAACACTTTTTCCCTCTATCTAGCCGCTCTGTGATATCTCAAAATGGGAAAGGTAAGGTTCAAGTTCTCTGTGCCCACAGAAATTCTACTCTGTAACAGACTTGCTTCAGTGAAAGACAATGGAGGTATTATCATAAATTCGAAAGGAGCCCTGTGACTTTTTAAATTATATCTGAAACAGATCATCTCAAAAATTCTAAGGAATTGGCAGGTGTTGTTTGGTAATGAGATAATGCACTCATTTGGGTGAATTATGTGTGTATTTAGGGCAAAAAAAAATTTTTTTTTTGATTTTGCCAAGCCCTGGAATATAATGGACTGTTTTGGTACTTTGTAATCACCACAAGCTTTTATTGGTAAGAAACGTAAGACAGATTCTACACCTGGATCTTATCCAAAATAGATGACTATCTCTCAGAATGAGCCATGTCAAGAAGGGATTCCCGAAATTGGATCTTAAAATCAATAGAGCACTAGAGAGGGTTAAAATCCAGGCAAGGGAAAGGGGTGTGTGTGTGTGTGTGTGTGTGTGTGTGTGTGTGTGTGTGTGTGTGTGTGAAGAACAGAAAAAAGGACACTACAACAATGGCGGAGGGAAGTGTTCAATCAGACGAGAAGAGGTTGCTGAAAGATGGTAAATATTATGCATGAAACCCTATAGTGACTGTACTATAAACCACAGTGCCAAAAGTTAGAAAAAAAGCCTCCACAGAGGGAGGCTGATGGGTGGAAGGAAATGGACAGGAGTGAAGGAATTGGTATGGAAACACTGTGTGCCTAAAACCCAGTCTTGTAATCCATGGTGACTAAAATATAATAATAAAATAAAAATAAATAAAATCTAGGTCTCCTGTGATTGAAACTGGTGAAGTGGCCGGTTTCTCAGAATATATACTCACATTTTGTTCTCCAGAGCACGTCTGCATTTCTGCAGCTTCAGGGGAATAATGCAGAGCCTAGACTCTCTTTGTCTATGTCCCTGTGTGTGTTCAAAGTCTGCACCAAATACACAAGAGTGGTACCAGAAACGCATAGCTCATTCACTTCTGTGTATTCTTTATTGTATACAAGGCCGTGTTAGAAAAATAGGATTGACCTTGCTATTCTCAATTATTCGGAAGATATGGATAATTCCTGGGACTATAGAGATCAAATATACGCCTTTAAGAAGTGAGATAGTCCCTGTGTTGCTCCGTATTTCAAATCTCCGCATTGTAAGGAACTTAGCACAGACCTGTATTAGCCATTTCACCTGAATTCTTGTTATTTTCAGAGCTTCCAGGATGGCATGTTAGTGCCCCAGGATATGGTTATGATGATGCTGAAGAGTTACCTGTTCCTGAAATTCCTTCTCATCCTCGGATGCCTGAAGTTTATTTTTTTCCCAGAGGAGAGTGATGACAGTTACTCCCAGAATGGTGGGTGCTCCTTCCCTACCCATGACAAGATGAGTTTGAACCAATCTAGGGTCAGTTTTCTTTTTAACTATCAGAATCTGAATAGTCTCATCTACCTGTATAAGATCAGTTTTGCTCTATCTCCAGTATATTGGAGTAAATGCTTTGGAGAGAAATGCAGTGATTGGTTGTCTGTGTTCACAGCCTCCACTGAATGAATGCAGATGTGTCCATGTACGTGCCTAGCTTTGTTCCCATTTTTCACACCCCCCCCCCAAGTTGAGATATACGAGAGAAGGAATCTGGAAAGTTTTCAATGACTATGCAGTTAAATTTATGAGCCATAAAACTTAGTTTTGAGGGGGAACTGTGTAACCAAAGATTCACCTTGGCATTGCCCAGTGTCAATGCAGAATGTGCAGTGGCCTTGGTTAGGCCTAAAACCTAGAAAGAAACTATGAGATTGATTTTTTCTTACTATTTCGATCAAGAAATGGGAACCCTTATGTTTAAGAGCTAGAATTTCTGTCTATATGTGGACACATGGTCCCATAGGGAGCATGAGACGGTAGGATCTGGCTAGACAACTCCCTCTTGACAACTGGCAGAGAAGCCAAATTGCTTTTGTGAATCCTCTTGGGCCTGGTCTATTACTCAAGTGCTGAGGATTCTAATGTGGTCATAAACTGCCTTTATTTATTAAGAAATCAGACCAGAGGCCAGAGCGATAGTACAGTGGGCAGGGTGTTCCTTTGCACACAACTGACCCAGATTCAATCCAGCATCCTATATGGTCCCCCAAGTGCTACCGGGGGTAATTCCTGAGTGCAGAGCCAAGACAACCCCTGAGCATCTCTGGGCATAACCAGAAAAAAAAATTTCAATCAAACCAAGGGGGCACAGAAATAATGCAATGGGTTAGGTGCTCATCCTATATGTGACTGAACCTGGCTCAATTCCCAGCACTGTCTATGGTGTTCCCCCCCCCACCCACGCCCCAACAAGAGTGATCCCTAACCACAGAGCCAGGAATGAGCCCTGAGCACAGCTGGCTGTGGTCCAATAATCAAGAGGAAAAGAAACCATGGCAGACTTGGGCTGGAGTGATGGTACAGCGGGTAGAGCATTTTCCTTGCACGCGGCCGACCCGGATTCGATCCCCAGCATCCTCTATGGTCCCCCAAACATCGCCAGGAGTAATTCCTGAATGCAGAGCCAGGAGTGACGCCTATGCATCACCAGGTGTGGCCCAAAAGGCCAAAAAAAAACAAATAAATCATACCAGACTTGTGTGGAGAGAACGTACCTGTCTCATTTTCACTCCTGACCTTTATGGTCCCATTTCCTTTCCAGCTATAGAGGTCAAAACAAGGCAATGGACAGAGAAGCCAGACAGACCAATGGTTAGTGAGTCTAGCCCTTCAGATGAAGATTGGGTCACCGGATAGTTGAAGCCCCTTTGCTCTAGTCTGCTCTCAGACTAGAAGACTCTGTTCTGTCTCTAATGCCACCATGAAACCAGGATTGTCTTTACCGTTTCAGGCATCTCTCAGCCGCCTTCTGGAGAAGCTGCCAACTCTGGCTTGGAAGAGAAGAGACGCTCCTTGGGGCTGAAACAGGAAAACCCTGGGAATGAGGATGTGGAGCTCAGCAACATGTAGTGTCGTGATGAGAGCAAGCACATTATTCGCTTGTACTGAAATGTTGTTTTCCAAATCAATTAGAATCCTGTCTTCTTCGTGACTGCAAAAAAATAATGTATGTACTTATGATGAAAAGAAATTATTCACAATAAATATCCTGAGCTTCACGAATGAGTGCTGTTTGCTTAAGAATACACATCCAAAACAAACTCAAATATTTATATATATGGCTGGAGCAGTAGCACAGCAGGTAGGGTGGTTGCCTTGCACTTGGTCAACCAGGCTGACCCGAGTTCGATTCTTCCGCCCCTCTCGGAGAGCCTGGCAAGCTACCGAGAGAGAGTATCTCGCCCACATGGCAAAACCTGGCAAGCTCCCCATGATGTATTCAATATGCCAGACACAGTAACAACAAGTCTCACAATGGAGACGTTACTGGGCCCGCTCGAGCAAATCGATGAACAATGGGAAGACAGGACAGGATAGGATAATCTCTATCTGAGGTTCTAGAAATAGTACAGTAAGTAAAGTGCTTGCCTTGCATGCACCAGAGCCCTATTTGATTTCCAACATATCATATGGGCTTGCAAGCACTGGCCGGAGTCACTCCTGAGCACAGAGTCAGGAATAGACTCTCAGCAACACCAAGAGTGACCCCAAAATAATCTATATCCAGCAGCCCTGGGAATAGTTCAGAAGTTTAGAGCACCTACCTTGCAAATGTGAGGTCATCACTTAACCCCCTGTGCTGCTACGGGTACCAAGAATAATCCCAGCAGCTTCGCTCTTTGAACCTGGTACCTCTGCTATGATCCCCATCACCTCAGTTTCCAGCTACACTACAGCCAGGTGTGTGAGAGCACAAGAACTAAAGAAGTTTGCGGCTGGAGTAACAGTACAGTGAGTAAGGCACTTGCCTTGCATGCAGCCAAGCAGGGTTCAATGCTTGGCACCCCATAGGGTCCCCTGAGCACAGAAAGAAATGATCCCTGAGCAGAGAAACAGGAGTAAGCCCTGAGAACTGTTTGGGTGTGGCCCCAAACAAAACAGAAAGTACTTGAAGAAATGTGACCTCCTCCCTTTTTTTTTTAATTTTTATTAGTGAAACACCATGAGGTATAGTTGTAGATTTACAATTTTTTGTGCTTGGGTTTCAATTATACAATGATCAAATACCCATCCCTCCACCAGTGCCCATTTTCCACCACCATGGATAATATCCCTCCCACCCCCATGCCCCCATCCCACCCTGCCTCTGTGGCAGGGCATTCCCTTCCTCCTCCCTTTTTAGTGAGCTCTGCCACTCAATAAAGAGGTGTAAGCTCTATAGTCAAGAAGTACGACCACTGGTGAGCAACCTCAGTGAGCACTACAAGCAGAATGTGCAAGAGAAGCACAACAAAACAGTGAGCCCCTTGGTGAGTACACACACACACACACACACACACACACACACACACACACACACTCCACAAGCATCACAACTAGAGGGCAACCCTGGGTGCTGGAGTGGGGGACTATGGGGAGGGCACTTGCCTTGCACATGGACAACCTGGGTTTGACAATCCTGGCATCCCATATGGCCTCCCAAGCCCTCCCAGAGTGATCCCTGAGTGCTGAGTTAGGAGTAAGTCCTGAGAAATCCTTGGTTGACCTGAAAAAAAGTAAAGGGATGCAACTCTTGGTGAGCACAAAGGCCATGGGTGTGAGCACTGCAACCTAATCTCTCCAGCCCTCTATGTATAAGTATCTTAGTGAGAGGTAATAATACAGAGGGTAGAGTACTTGCTTTGCATGCAGCTGACCCAAGTTCAGTCCCCAGTGTCCCATATGGTACCCCAAAACTTCACTAGCAGTGATTCCTGAGTGCAGAGCCAAGAACCATGAGCATTGCCAGGTGTGGCCCCAAAATAAAGCAACAAAGTACCTTAACCTCTGCACTGTGTCTTTGGCACTCTGTAATCACTGCGGACACTAGGATCATTCCTTTAGCAGGGGCCAAAGAAAAATTATATTTCTGGAACATCCCATCACTCAGCATGCAAAGGTGCTGCTGAATGGATGTAAGAATTGGGCAGAGTGCCCTGTTTATGAGCTGAGCATGGGGAGAAACCCAGGGCATCTTCTAATCATTATTTCCTGCCTAAACAATAAAGATGATGAAAATGAGTGTAGTCTAGACCTACACAGCGTCCAGAGCTACTACATAATAGTTTTGGACTCGGCTCGTAACCAGGCCACGAATCCCACTGACCTGTTCAAAAGGTTCTCATCTCACTCTCCTCTGGGGATGCATCCGGCTCCATCATCCCAGTGGGGAGAGAAGCCTCAGGCACTGGTGCATCTTCAGCATCACCATAATCCTCAGTAGGAACAATGATGTTCTGTGTTGAGGGATCCAAGGGCAGAAGAGTGGTCCAAGTGAAACCACAGTAAAAAGTAGACAGGAGCGATAGCACAGCGGGTAGGGCGTTCGCCTTACAAGCGGCCAACATGGCCGACCCGAGTTCGATTCCTCCGCCCCTCTCGGAGAGCCCGGCAAGCTACCGAGAGTATTCGATATGCCAGACACAGTAACAACAAAGTCTCCAATGGAGACGTTACTGGGCCCGCTCGAGCAAATTTAAGTTGCCAAGATTCTGGCAACTTCTAAATAGAAGAACTATTCATTACATGGGGGATTGTTTGTTTTGGAGTTTTTGGTTTTAGTTTTGGGGGTACCCCCAGTGGTGCTCAGGGCTTACTGCTGGCTGTACACTCAGTCTTGGTTGGGCTTAGGGGAACACCTGGGTTGTGGGAAATCAAAGCCAGGTAATCAAGGCAAGCAAGAACCTTATCTTCTGTATTATTGCTCCGGTCCCACATTCTATATTTTAACAGGTATTTTCTAAGACTATCTATTTTTATATTGATGTGCCATAAATCAGGAAAAAATAATCAAGTAAGTTAATATTTCTTGATAGAAAGTAAAAATCTCAAGAACTTTCATAGCACTATAGCACTGTCCTCCCTTTGTTCAACGATTTGCTTGAAGCGGGCACCAGTAATGTCTCCATTGTGAGACTTGTTACTGTTCTTGGCATATTAAATATGCCATGGGGAACTTGCCAGGCTCTGCCATGCGGGTGGGATACCCTCGGTAGCTTGCTGGGCTCTCCGAGAGAGACGGAGGAATCGAACCCAGGTCAACCGTGTGCAAGGCAAAGGCCCTACCCGTTGATCAAATTGATGAACAAGAACATTCATATTCTAATGAAAATGTCACAAAATTAAAGTGGGAGGAGCCAGGTCATCAAGACCTCTGATAAGGTCTTACAAACCCTGTAAGATCGTATGTACTGGTCATCCTACAATATCCCTCACACTTTCATTTGCATAGACAAGCCAATTTTTATTTGCATATACAAGCCAATTGGTCTTTCCAATCACATGGAGTAACCCAACAGGAAGTAGAAACAACTAAGGGTCGTAGATATGAAACGCAGATCACTCACTGTATAGGAGATGGGAGAGAGCAAAAAGAGAGAAGTGAGGAGATGAAGAGAAAGGTTGCATCGGAGAAAAGAAAGGGTGGTAGGATCTACAGTAACAAGATTACTAAAATATCTTCAGATTTTGCTTTCCTGATATCTGGGGGGTGAGGGGAGTGTTACAGTTTCTTTTGCTTGTTTGTTCCCTTTGGATCATATCCAGTCGTGTTCAAGGCTTACTTCCGGCTCTGTACTCAGGGATCACGCTGGGTGGTGCTCAGGAGACCATATGTGGTGTTAGGCATTGAACTGGGGTCAGCCATGAGCAAGGCAAGAACATTAACCCCTGTTCTATTTCTTAAGCCCTTCTGGATATTTGGTTTTTGTTTTGTTTAAATCAAGAAACAGCTCAATGGATTGAGAGAATACTTTGCATGAGGAAGACCTTGGTTCAATTCTCAGCAACCTATTGTCCTCTGAGTACCAGTGGGAGGGCCAGGAGTGGGTCAAGCACTCCTGGGTGTGACCCAAGAAATCAAAATCAAAAAACAAAAACAAATTGTGTCTGTGTGATTGAAAGAGAGAGTTTGTAGATACAGAGAACCTGGAACCAATAAGATGCTGCCCAGAGTCTCCAGAGAAGCAAAGACAAGAGATCACTGTAATCCCAGTCAAAGGATCTCTTTCCCTAGCATCCCCCTTCCATGAGTAAATTTCCCTGTCCCTAAAACCCAGCTAAAGAAGACCCACTTCTACTACCTAGAACAGATTTATATTCACTGTTTCCTCACAATCTCCAGCATAATGTGGCAGCTCTATGTCTGAGTCATTAAACAGGGTCCCCAGTGTGGAGAAAAACATTGCAAAAAAACAAAGAAAGCAATCCTTTTCACACTCACAGAAGTCATTGTAGGAATGGAAAGAAATACTGGGGCAGGGGGCAACGGGTAAGGCCCCTTGCCTTGCCTTGCATGTGGTCGACCCAGGTTTGATCTCCAGCACCTCATGTGGTCCACTGAGCACCACCAAGAGTGATTCCAGGGTGCAGAGTTAGGATTAAGCCCTTTAGCACTGCCAGGTGTGGCCCAAAAAGAGAGAGGAGAGAGAGAGAGAGAGAGAGAGAGAGAGACAGAGACAGAGACAGAGATGCCCAGGGAAGACTCAGAGCCCTAAAAGAGCTTTGAGGAGAGGAAGATTGGTCCTCCAGATCTGAAGGGGGTTGCCTTGGTGATCCAGAGTAGACATGGGGTCTGCAAATCTGAGAAGCTTTGGCTTCTCAGCAGATGGCTGACAACCAGAGGTCTCAGATGGGTCTTGCAGGTACATACCTACAACTACCCTTCTGTTCTCGGTGTCATGGCATAACCATGTCAAAAGAATTTAGTTGTGGTGTTGGAGTGATAGTACAGTGGGGAGGATGTTTGCCTTGCACGTGGTTAACCTGATTTCAATCCTGGCCATCCCATATGATCCCTGCCTGGGCCTGCCAGGAGTGATTCCTGAGTCCAGAGCAAGAGTAAGACCTGAACATTATCAGGTGTGGCCCCCCCCCCAAAAAAAAGGTCACTCTTTGGGGGAAGGCAATTGAAGGTGGGTCCCTCCCAAACAGTACTCAGCAGGCCCAGGGCCCTGGCAGGTGATTCTAGCCCAACCAGACTGGCAAAGGTCCCAGGATACACTGCTGTTCCGTGGGTTCAAGAATACCAGAACCAACAGTGATATAAGAGCTCTCGGTGGTACTCAGGGAACCACCCCCAGTCAGGCACATGTGAGACAGTCATCCTGGCCTCTGGACTAGCTCTGGGGCCCAGAAATGCCTGGGCACAGGGCCACCTCCTACCCTGTGAGCATTTCCAGAGAGCTTGGGGCAATAACCATTTTTGGAATAGTGAACCGAGAGCGAGGAAGTTTCCAGAAAGAAGAGCCCCACTGCCTCCTCAGCAGCCAAGGGGTTTCTTGGAGCTTTTCCTGACTTGACTAAAACCGTCACAGATTCCACAATCCAGGTGCCACGGGTCTGAACAGCCTGCCCGTCCTAATCGCTGCACCTGCTGGATTGGTGAGTGGTGTCTTTGTTTTACCTGGAGAGAAAAAAAAAAAAATATATATATATATATATATATATATATATATATATATATATATATATAAAGGGTCTGGAACAACGATTGGCCGGAAGCCAGCGCATTTACCCACCAGAGCCCTAAAACCATCCTTCAATTGTCACACAGAACGGCGGAGTCCTCCCAAGCCCTTTGTTGTGGATCCAGGGCTCCCACCCTTCCTTCAGCCTTTCTGTATACAAGATGGAGATTTTTTTTATCCCCCCCGCCCCCCAGCCCATGGTCCCTCCCCTGCTCCAGCTCTACCCGCAAGGAGTAGCGTCCACGCCCCTGCACCACCGCTAACAGCATCTCCCAGCAGCGTCCCCGCTACTCCGGTGGCTCCGCCCACCGCGGCCACGCCCCGCCCCTGCAGCGCGTCTCGTCCAACCAGATGCTGCCAGGGCCCCCCGGCCCAACGCCACGCCCCCCACCCGGCCGTCCTGGGCGGAGCCACAGCCCAGCTGCAGACACACCGCCGCAGCCTCTGCCCGGCTGCAGGACGCCGCGCACCCCGCGCCCCAGAAACCCTCGTGCCACGCCTCCACTCGCCCCGAGCACTTGCGGTCTCCTCCTCTGAGCCGCAGCTTCTCTCCTTCTGCAAATGCAGCAGCAGCGCCTCCTCTCCCCGTACCCGCGAGGAGGAAGAGGCCAGGGAGCCCGAGGGGAGGAGGCAGGGCGAGCTAGGTGCCCGCTCAGAGGGCAGCATTTGGACAGCTCCCGGGGCTCGCTGCTGCAGCAGCCGGGGATGGGGCGCCTGGGTGGGGAATAGCGCTTGGTGAGGGTCTTGCTCCCAGACGCGATTATCTGGGGTCCTTGGCGCAATTCAAATAAATCGAATGGGCTGAGTGAGTGATTCATTCTCCGAATTCTCTCCTTATCAGGAGCTGGAGCTACTGCAGCAGTTCTTTTGTTTTCCACCACACATAAGCACACACCTTCATGCAAATGTCTTTAATTATGAATGCACAGTGAAAAATGGTTATTTAGTCATTCAAGAACCATTTCTTGTCGGACGTGATTGATAGTACAGCGGATAAGGTGCCTTGCTTTGCACTCAGCCTTCCCTGGTTCGATTTTCAGCATCCCAGAAGGTCCCCTGAGCCCCGCCAGGAGGGAACCCTGAATGCAGAGGCAGGGGTAAATCCTGAGCTTCGCAGGATGTGACTCAAAAATAAAACAAAGCAAGAAATATTTGTTTAAATTTAACAGTATAAAAAAATTAACAGTATGTCAGTTACTCGCTAGAGTTCTAGGTATGCAATCGTGAAATACAATAAAGTCCTTGATCCCATGGGCTGTACGAGTCAATAAGATTGATGAATAGTAAACCTAGAAATAAGTAATTGATCATTTCACATAGTATAAGTACTATAACAATCACACCAAAAAATATACTACAAGATGTAAAATAGTAATTTGAGTAGGGAAATTGGAATCTTGCAGATTTTAAAAAATGTAATCAACGTGCTCAAGGACAACCTGAAAGAGAGTCCAGTGGCATACCACAAATAATCTGGGGTGGGCGTAATACAATTTAAATCCATAGGAGGAGAGGCCTTACTAAGGCAACATTATTTTGAAATTTTATTTTAGGTGCTGTGATTTACAATACTGATAACGGTAGGGTACTGTGAATAACACGTTCCACTGCCACGCCCTGCACTTCTCTTTCCCCTTGTCCCAATGTCCCCCCTCTCCTACCACCCTCAGGCTCCCCTGAAGTGATATACCTTCTACTAAGGGCCAGTTCTCAGTTTCTATTGCCTTTGGGTATTTGTTATTTCCTTGCTAAAGATAGGTTATTTAAAGTGAGAACTAAATGATGAGAAGTTGACAGGCAAATAAATAAGATAGAACAGCTAATGCAAGATCTTCAGATTAAACAACACCATCTATCTGGTAAAAGAAAAAAAAAATAAGTACTAAAGGATGACAAGTTTGCCTCCTGACTACACGAATGCACAAAATGGGAGGAGGGAGGAGGGAGGGAGAAGCAGTGTCCATGCCTGTATATTTCATGAACACAAAGAGAGCTTATGTGCATGTCAGCGAGTGGAAGAGTGGTGGCAGAGAAGAACCATGGTTAGGATTCAGATAATGCATGGTGCCAACCAGTGTCATTGTCGATAGCAGTGTCATGGGCTAGAGCGATAGCACAGCGGTAGGGCGTTTGCCTTGCACGCAGCCAGCCCGACCGACCCGAGTTCGATTCCTCCGCCCCTCTCAGAGAGCCCGGCAAGCTACCGAGAGTATCTCGACCGCACGGCAGAGCCTGGCAAGCTACCCGTGACGTACTCGATATGCCAAACACAGTAACAACAAGTCTCATGATGGAGACGTTACTGGGCCCGCTCGAGCAAATCGATGAACAACGGGAGGACCGTGACTATGACCGTGACTCTGGGTGGGTGCTTAGAAACAAGAAACAAGATACAAACTAAATTTAAATTCTTTCTCTCTCTGACAGAGAAAGAATAATTTGTAGAAGAGAAACACTGTCCCTGAGTGCCCAGGGACTTGGAACAGAGACTTGCAATAATCCAGGTACTTAGTAGCCTCTCATGAACAAAAATCATGGTGTATCAATAGAGGGTCAGGATAAGGCAATTGAAACTTGCTCTCCTGTGGAAAGTGAATATAGTTGGATGATACAAAAGAAGCGCCCTACCCGCTGTACTATCACTCTGGCCACAAGTGTCAAGATCCTTATTCAGTATTTTCTTAACAATTAGCAGTTTTTGCTCTTCAGTCAACATTTTCTGTTTCTGTTTTCCAAAAAGGAAGCTTAGATCAAGTCTCTCTGGTGCTGGATGCATGCACGTATTGCATTAAAAGCACAAAGGTGGGGGCTAGAGCAATAGGACAGCGGGTAGGACATTTGCCTTGCACGCGGCCGACCCGGGTTCGAATCCCAGCATCCCATATGGTCCCCTGAGCACCGCCAGGAGTAATTCCTGAGTGCAGAGCCAGGAGTAACCCCTGTGCATCACCGGGTGTGACCAAAAAAAAAAAAAGCAAAGGTGAATAAAAACAACCAGCCAGAGGAATCCATAACCCCAAGTTGACCAAGAAAATGACTCCAGGGGAAATGAACAAACCTGAGCCAAAAGGATAAAGCAGAAGGGGAAAAGGGGTTCAGTTCCTGGTATAGGGGCCCCAGCAAGAGAATTCTACTTGGTGCTGGAGTGATAGCACAGTGGGTAGGGCGTTTGCCTTGCATGCTGCTAACCCAGGTTCGAATCCTAGCATCCCATATGGTCCCCTGAGCACCGCCAGGAGTAATTCCTGAGTGCAGAGCCAGGAGGAACCCCTGAGCACCGCCGGGTGTGACCCAAAGGGGGAAAATATTGTGAAGTTCATGCCCAATTCAATCAGTCTAATCAGTGGCTGAATAAATAGCAATACTCCTACATTGGGCTGGAGCAATAGCACAGCGGGTAGGGCGTTTGCCTTATATGCAGCCAACATGGCTGACCCGAGTTCGATTCCTCTGCCCCTCTCGGAGAACCCGGCAAGCTAGTGAGAGTATCTTGCCTGCACAGCAGAGCCTGGCAAGCTCCCCGTGATGTATTCAATATGCCAAACACAGTAACAAGTCTCATGATGGGAACGTTACTGGGCCCGCTCGAGCAAATCGATGAACAACGGGAGGATCGTGACTCCTACATGAGAGAGAGAGAGAGAGAGAGAGAGAGAGAGAGAGAGAGAGAGAGAGAGAATTCTACTTGGAACAAGTGCTTAGGGGATAGACATGGACAGGAGTTACCCCCAGTGGACTTGAAATGATAGTGCGGCAAGTAGGGTGCGTGATTTGCTTTGCTTTGCTGGCTCTGTACTCAGGAATTACTCCTGGTGGGCTCTTCACATAGAGAAGTGAAGGTTGATTCATATATGTTAAGCAAATGGGTGATGTAATACTGCACTGTAGCACTGTCCTCCCACTGTTCATCGATTTGCTCAGGCGGGCACCAGTAACACCTCCATTGTGAGAGAGGTGTTGTTACTGCTTTTTTGGCAAATCGAATGCACCACGGGGAGCCTGCCAGGCTCTGCTGTGCCGGCAGAATACTCTCAATAGCTTGCTGGGCTCTCTGAGTGGGACGGAGGAATTGAACCGGGGTCGGCCACGTGCAAGGCAAATGCCCTACCCGCTGTGCTACCGCTCCACCCCACTGGATAATGTATTACCTTTAATCCAAATTGGGGGTAGACTGGATCGGCAGGGTGAGTGAGGAACAGAAACTGAGAAGGTAAAATCAAAACTTCTGCTAAATTGGGGTGGCCCACTGATTTTCAAGTGAAAAGAACAAGTGGCAACGGAAAATGTACATTTGGATTTGAGAGCTGTGGCGGTATATATTCGACAGTTTTCAGGGTATAGATGTTAATGAGGCCATGGGATTTGGGGAAGGAGAATGACTAAGGAAGAATACAGAGATTGAAGATGAGTCCTGGCTGTGTCTTAGACCTAGAGACTGAACATAAATAGCAAATCAGTAAAACTTAGAACAATAGGGGCTGGAGCCATAGCACAATGGGCAGGGCATTTGCGTTGCATGCGGTCAACCAGGGTTCAATTCCCAGCATCCCATATGGTCCCCCGAGCACCGCTAGGAGTGATTCCTGAGTGCAGAACCAGGAGTAATCTCTAAGCATCGCCAGGTGTGACACAAAAAGAGAAAAAAAATTAGATCAATAACCAATGACAGAGTGGCCATCCATGGACAAATAAGAAATTGACAGTGAAGGCGAGGTCAACTTATTGAATGCCACAGTCCTCCCGTTGTTCATCGATTTGCTCGAGCTGGCCCAGTAACGGCTCCATTGTGAGACTTCTTGTTACTGTGTTTGGCATATTGAATACTCTCGGTAGCTTGCCAGGCTCTCCAAGAGGGGCGGAGGAATCAAACCTGGCTCGGCCAGGCTGACTGTGTGCAAGGCAAATGCCCTACCGCTGTGCTATCACTAATGCCACAGTAAGATCAAGAATAATAAAGACAAAAAGATTGCTACATATCTTTTGTAATCATTCTGGGGCATAGAGGAGGCTAGAATTTTGAGTTAGATCAAAATAGTAAAAGACACAAAATTGTAGACAGTGAGTGACTAGCAACCATACTTTCAGAGACATAGATGTAGAGGGGAGAGAGGAAGAATGGCGTATGGAAGGAAAACTATCCATTTGTTGAATGATTTTCAAGACATGAGATATTCAGGCTGGAGCGATAGGACAGCGGGTAGGGCATTTGCCTTGCACGCCACTGACCCAGTTTCGATTCCCAGCATCCCATATGATCCCCCAAGCACCACCAGGAGTATTTCCTGAGTGCAGAGCCAGGAGTAACCCCTGTGCATCACCAGGTGTGACCCAAAAAAGCCAGAAAAACAGAGACATGAGATATTTAGCTTTATGAATGTATTGGACTGGAGCGATAGCACAGCAGTAGGGCATTTGCCTTGCACTCAGCCAGCCCGGCTGAGCCGTGTTCAATTCCTCCACCCTTCTCGGAGAGCCCGGCAAGCTACCAAGAGTATCTCACCTGCACGGCAAAGCCTGGCAAGCTCCCCATGACGTATTCAATATGCCAAACACAGTAACAACAAGTCTCAAAATGGAGATGTTACTGGGCCCACTCGAGCAAATTGATGAACAATGGGAGACGACCGCTGGACTAGAGCCGTTACCGACTGAATTCCACGGGATGTCAAAAGACCGCGTGGCCGCCCACCTACCAGATGGTCAGACTTCTTCATCAAGACCATGAACGATCGGTTTGAGGCTCTTCGTGTTTCTAGAATGAACAGACGCCACTGGGCTACACTAGCACACGACAGGGACAAATGGAGACATTACTGGCGCCCGCTCGAGCAAATCGATGATTAACGGGAAGTCAAGTGATCAAGTGATCAAGTGGGAGGACAGTGACCGTGACAGTGATGAATGTATTAATAAGAATAAATTATTGCTTTATTCTTATTGTACTATACCCCAGGGAGGGCTGAAGCAATAGTACAATGGGACGGGCATCTGCCTTACACAATTCCTGGCACTACATATGGAATCCCTGAACCCCACAAGGAGTGAACCCTGAGGGTAGAGCCAGGAGTAAACCCTGAGCACCACCAGATATGGCCCAAACACAAATACACAGAGAGAGAGAGAGAGAGAGAGAGAGAGAGAGAGAGAGAGAGAGAGAAAGAGAGAGAGAGAGAGAGCAAGAGATCACCTCTCATGTCCCTGGACCCAGCAGGACTAGGTGAGGCAGAGGCAAAGCATCTTATGGAGGTTTAGAGCTGGGCAAACACTGTGATCAAGCAGAGAGCTGGCCCTGGGCTGGAAGGAGAACAGAAAGAAATGGGGAGAGTTGTAGTTATCTCTGATCTGATGACATTGATGACATGCAGCTGGTGTCATCCCCTGACTGTGAGCAGACACGTGCTGGCCCAACTAACCCAGTCACGCTCAGCATCCTGCTCTTCTCACTCAGGGAGCTGGTGGCCCTTCACGCAACCGCACGCCATGGCATAGACACCCGAGTACCCCACCTAACTGAAGCTTGAAAGTGAAAACACAGAAACTTCCATTAGGCTATGCTCGACCAACATGCAAAAGGGGCAGGTGAGGGGCAGCCTAGAGAAGGGGCTGAGCTTAGCGGCTGGTGCTTCCCACACTCTGGGGGTCTCTGGTACTTAGCTGAAGCCCCTGAAGACAAGAGAGACAATGACAAGACTGGGGTCAGAGAGATAGGACAGGGGCTAAGCACTTGTTCCCTGGCACTGCATAGTCCCCTGAGCACTGCCAGAAATGATTCCTGAGCACAGATCCAAGAGTAACCCCTGAGCATTGCCAGGAACATAGAGCCAAGAGTAACCCCTGAGCACTATCAGAAATGACTCCTGAGCACAGACCCAAGAGTAACCCCTGAGCACTACCAGGAATAACTCCTGAGCACCGAGTCAAGAGTAACCCCCTGAGCACTGCCAGAAATGATTCCTGAGCACAGAGCCAAGAGTAATACCTGAGCACTGCCAGAAATGATTCCTGAGCACAGAACCAAGAGTCATCCCTGAGCACTGCCACGTTTGGTCCAAACACCTACACACAGAAGAACATATTCCTAAATGAATCAGGTAAATATTTCTCAGAAGAGAGTGCCAGAGAGATAGTACAGCTGGTAGGGCACTAGCCTTGCACGTGGCCCACCTGGATTCCATCCACAGCATCCCATATAGTCCCCCCGAAAACCACCAGGAGTGATTCCTGAGTGCAGAGCCATAAATAGCCCTTGATCATTGCCAGATGTGTCCCCTAAAAAAATTTCTCAGATGTGGGGCTTCAAAGATATCAGGGCATTTGTCTGCACACAACCAATCAGGTTTTGATTCCTGACTCCCCAGGTGGTCCCCTGAATGCACTAGGAGTAATTCAAGTGCAGAGCCAGGAATAAGCTGTGAGCACTGCCAGGTGTGCCCCCCCCCCACCACCACCAATAACACAAATTTAAATTGTGTTGTCTTTTTTTTAACTTGTCATCAGTAGACATCTTCCATCTTTTTGGAAATAAGAATATATTAGGAGACAGAAGAATAGGGTGCAGTGGTAGAATGTTTGTTTTACAGGTATAAGGCCTCAGGTTTGATCCCTATAACCACGTATGTGAGCCCCACAACCAAATATGTAATCTCAGGGCATCCCAACAACAATGACAACAAAGGGAGGGGAAAGGAGAAAGTAAAAATAAATAAGAAGGGGGTTGGATCGATATTACAGCAGGTAGGGCATTTGCCTTGCACATGGCCGACCTGGGTTCAATTCCCAGCATCCCATTTGGTCCCCTGAGCACCGCCAGGAGTAATTCCTGAGTGCAGAGCAAGAAGTAACCCCTGTACATTGCCAGGTGTGACCCAAAAAAGCAAAAATAAATAAATAAATAAGGAAAATTTTTTTATTTTAGAAGAACATGCTGAAAGTCAGCACCCTTAAAGGAAAAAAAGAATAGAAAGACAGGGAAAGGAAGAGAAGAAAGGAAAATTCCTGCCTTTATTTTCATATTGTTGTTACCATAAAAATCTTTCACCAAGGCCAGAGAAATAGTACAGAGGTCAAGGTGTTTGCATTTATACACAGATAACACCAGTTCTACTCCCCCACACCATATACAATGCCCTGTGCGTCTCCAGGAATGAGCTCTGAGAACTGAAAAAGGAGTAAACCCCGAGCGAGCACTGATGAGTGTGGTCAAAATTAAAAATAAACTTGCTGGGGCCAGTGCGATAGCACAGTGGGTAGGGCGTTTGCCTTGCACGTGGCCAACCCAAGTTCGATCCCCAGCATCCCATATGGTCCCCCAGCGCCACCAGAAGTAATTCCTCAGTGCAGAGCCAGGAGTAACCCCTGAGCATCGCTGGGTGTAACACAAAAAGCAAAATAAATAAAATAAACTTGCTCCATTAAGGTCAAAGAGATCGTAATACAGAAGATAAGGCTGTATTACTTATGCATGCAGACAACTTCAGATCGGTCCCCAGCACCACATATGGTCTCCCAAGCTCTGCCAGGAGTAACTCCTGAGCACTGGCAGGAGTAAGTCCTGAACTCCAAGGGTGTGATCCAACAAAACCAAATCAAAACTAAACAACTTGTAAGAATTCCCTGAAAAACAATTGTTTTTGTATTTTCGGGAAAAGAATGTGCTGGAGCGATAGCACAGCGGGTAGGGCGTTTGCCTTGCACGCAGCCAACATGGCCGACCCGAGTTCGATTCCTCCGCCCCTCTCGGAGAGCCCGGCAAGCTACCGAGAGTATTCGATATGCCAGACACAGTAACAACAAAGTCTCCAATGGAGACGTTACTGGGCCCGCTCGAGCAAATCGATGATCAACGGGAGGGCCTTTACTTTACTTTACTTTTTTTTATTAGTGAAACACCATGATGTACAATTGAAGGCTTACAAACTTTCGTGCTTGGGTTTCAGTTATACAATGATCGAGTACCCATCCTTCCACCAGTGCCCATTCTCCCACCACCAATGAACCCAGAAGCCCTCCCACCCCCTACCCCACCCCAAAAGAATGTATTATTAATCCTCACTCCTTTTCAGGAAAAACTTTTTTTTATTAGTGAAACACCATGAGGTACAGTTGTAGATTTACAAATTTTTGTGCTTGGGTTTCGATTATACAATGATCAAATACCCATCCCTCCACCAGTGCCCATTTCCCACCACCATGGATCCCAGTATCCCTCCCACACCCATCCCCCCACATCCCACCCTGCCTCGGCGGCAGGGCATTCCCTTTTGTTCTCTCTCTCCTTTTGGGTATTGTGGTCTGCAAAAGAGGCATTGAGTGGCAATCATGTTCAGTCCATAGTCTGCTTTCAGCATGCATCTCCCCTCCTGGGAGGATCCTCCAAACACCCTTTATTTGGTGCTCCTTTCTCTATCTGAGCTGCCCTTTCCCCTAGAATGCCCGGCTGGCCTCTAAACTATGGAGTAATCCTCCTGGTACTGATCTCGGCTATTCTTGGGTATTAATCTCAGGAAAACCTTTAAGGGATCCTATAATCCACTTTCTTCATCATGAGAAACATCTATAAATCAGGTCTGAATTTTATTTTTGTCATGTGGACGCTTTCCCTAAAACCTAGCAGTGAGTTAGAAGGAGAAAGGGCAACACCATAAAACAGCATAACATTACACCGATGATACTAAAACCAGGGGGAGGGGGGTAGGAGGGTGGGGTTGGGTGGGTATGCATGCATTTCAGCAAGCAATAGGTGACATTTGAAAACTTATTCTATACCAGGAACTGTTTATTCACAGTGGTTATATGTAGTCATTCGAGCATCAAAAGCCGTTATTAACATCCCATTTCTAGGGAAAAAAACTTGATCACTTGACTTTCCGTTAAACGTCGATTTGCTCGAATGGGTGCCAGTAACGTCTCCATTTGTCCCTGTCGCATGTTAGTGTAGCCCAATGGTGTCTGTTCGCTCTAGGAACATGAAGAGCCTCAAACCGATCGTTCATGATTTTGACGAAGAAGTCTGACCATCTGGTAGGTGGGCGGCCACGCGGTCTTTTGATATCCCGTGGAATCCAGTCAGTAACAGCTCTAGTCCAGCGGTCGTCTTTAAATCTCATTACGTGACCAGCCCATCTGATTTTTGACACCTTGGCAAACGAGACAGCGTCCCTCATTCTTGATCATCAACAGAGGTCGGAACTCCAAATTCTTTCTCTCATTTGAGTGAAACGTGATATTCCAAGCATAGCTCTCTCTTTCCATTCTTCTTTGGGAGACCTGAATAGCGTTCTCATCCTGTTTTCGTAGGGCCCAGGTCTCTGAGGCATATGTTAATGCAGGAAGAACAGTGGAATCAAAGAGATGTGCCCGGAGCCGGAGGTTCTTCGTCCTCTTAGCTATTTCTTCGACGTTCTTGAAGGCGTTCCAAGCCGCTCTCTTCCTCCTGCGCAGCTCGGGTGCCAGGTCATTTGTCATGTTGACCTCTCGACCTAGGTACACATAGCTGTTGCATTTGGAGATGTTGTTCCATTGAGAGCAAATGGAGCATCAGGAATGAGGCTGTTTCTCATAAACATTGTCTTCGTAAGATTCAGCTGTAGGGGGAAAAAATAGTTAAGTAACTCATCCAAAGCAACTCAGCCAGCAAATGCAGAATTGTGCAGCCAGGTGAGTAATTCCTGAGTCTATGCTTCATCTACCACTCCATCCTGGAAGCCCTCCGTAATCCCACGCAGAACAGAGTGGGAAGCAAAGTCTCTCCAGCAAATGACAGCAAAGCTGTTGACGGCTGCTAAGGCCCTTTGGTGCCACCTGCTGTTGGTTCATTGTTGGCCTGTTTCGAATACTTGGAATTCCATTTTTTTCCTCTCACTGGAATATCTCCATGCTTGTTCCTTCTTCTAGAGCAGTCGAGCAACAAGGTTGAAGTGATTCACGTCACTGAAACTAAAAAATAGGGTCCCCTCAAGTGCCTGATTGAACAAAGGAGTGAAAGGCAGAGAATGATCAGTCCAAGAGTTGTTCAGTTCCGTTGGAGTGTTGGATGCGGTCTGATGGGTGCTTGCCTCGAAGGTGGTTCCAACAACTCTGAATCGCTTTGGCTTCTCAATGACCAGAAAGTAAGAGCATCCCAGATATATAATAAAGATGGTGTTATGGGCATCATGGTTCTTTGGTTATCAGCATAAATTGGAAATTGATCTAACACCATGAAGAGATACAAGCAGCATTTGGTTTGAGAGATGGTTTGTTTTTTGTTTTGCTTTGTTTTGTTTCTTTTGGGGTTACATCCTGGGGACCATATCAGATGTCAGGGATCGAACCCAGGTCAGTCACATGCAAAACAAACACCCTCTCACTGTACTATGGCTCTGGCCCCTTGGGAATGTTTTGGTTTGATATATATCACTGTCACTGTCACTGTCCTCCCATTGTTCATCGATTTGCTCGAGCGGGCCCAGTAACGTCTCCACCATGAGACTTTGTTGTTACTGTCTTTGGCATATCAAATACTTCATGGGGAGCTTGTCAGGCTTTGCCGTGCTGGCGAAATACTCTCAGTAGCTTGCCAGGCTCTCTGAGAGGGACAGAGGAATCGAACTCGGGTCAGCCACGTTGGCCGCTTGCAAGGCAAACGCCCTACCCACTGTGCTATCACTCCAGCCTCTGATATATATATATAAAATATATATATGTATATATATAATAACCGTGATTTACAAAGTCATCGATAGTTGATTTTTAGGCATATAATATTTAATAGGCATGTAATATTTAATATAACATTTCAACATCAATCTCACCATCGGTGTCAACTTCCCTCCACCAGTGTTCCTAGATTCCCTCCCCACCCTTGAACCCACACCCCAACCCTACCTGTCAACTTGACAGGCATATCAACAAAGATCTAATGGTTGCAGCTTCAATTTCATGTTTTCAGTGCTGTTGAGCCTATGTTTTGCATATACAGCTGTACCACTCACCCACATCACGGGTATAACTGAAACCCTGGCGCCTGTTTATCCATTGCTTCCTGTTTTCTTCTTCCACCACCCTCCCCCACTTGATTTCTTTCCATCTCTGTCCTCTCATGCGTCACCGACTGCCAGCGACGGCCGGGTATGGGCCCAACGCTCCAGCGCCATCCATTTTCAGGGCTAGTTGATTCGGCTAGTTGATAGCACAGCGGTAGGGCGTTTGCCTTGCACGCAGCCAACATGGCCGACCCGAGTTCGATTCCTCCGCCCCTCTCGGAGAGCCCGGCAAGCTACCGAGAGTATCTCGCCCGCACGGCAGAGCCTGGCAAGCTCCCCGTGACTTATTCGATATGCCAAACACAGTAACAACAAAATCTCCAATGGAGACGTTACTGGGCCCGCTCGAGCAAATCGATGATCAACGGGAGGGCCTTTACTTAATTTTACTTTACTCTGTCCTCTATCTAAACACTGGGGTCGAGGGTGTTGTAGGCATCCCTTCTTTACTACAATACAGTTCCTTATCCAGAGTATTCTATATATCACTGCACTGTCTGCACTGTCCTGCACTGTCCTCCCATTGCTCATCGATTTGCTCAAGCACACCCAGTAACTTCTCCATTGTGAGATTTGTTGTTGCTGTGTTTGGCATATCGAATAAGTCACGGGGAGCTTGCCAGGCTTTGCTGTGCGGGCGAGATACTCTTGGTAGCTTGCCAGTCTCTCCGAGTGGGGTGGAGGAATTGAACTCAGGTCGGTCAAGTCGGCCGTGTGCAAGGCAAATGGCCTACCCACTGTGCTATCGCTCTATATATCACAGATAAGTGAAAGCATCCTGTGTTTGTCTACTCTGGCTTACTTCACTCAACATGATCTCTTCCAGTTCCAATCAAGTTGCAGCAAATTGCACAATTCATCGTTCCTTGCAGCTTCCTGCAGCATTTGCTAAAGCTCTTGCCCAAGCACAAGGGAGACTGTATAGAACAGTGGCTCTCGGCAGGATCTTCAAACACCTGTGGAGGGAGTTTTTAAAAAGGGAAGAGGCTTCTTTTGCAGACCACAACACCCAAAAGGAGAGAGAGAACACAGGGGATTGCCCTGCCACTGAGACAGGGGGGATGGGGGGATGGGGGTGGGAGGGATATTATCCATGGTGGTGGAAGATGGGCACTGGTGGAGGGATGGGTATCTGATCATTGTATGATTGAAACCAAAGCACAAAAAATTGTAAATCTACAACTTTAAAAAAAATAAAATAAAATAAAGGGGAAAAAAAAAAAAAGGGAAGAGGCTGGGGTCAAGCGATAGTACAGCAGGGAGGGCGTTTGCCTTGCATGTGGCCAACCTGGGTTCTGTCCCACGCACTTCCTACGGTCCCTGGAGGCCTCCAAGAGTGATCCCTGAGTGCAGAACCAGAATTAAGCCAGGCGTGGACCCAAAACAAACAAACAAAAAAAGTGACCAGGCTGAAAAGGGCAATGTAGGCCCTCTGGTGGAGGGTGTGGTATCCTGGTATTGGAACTTTGCATAAAACCATATTGTGATCCTCAGGCAGGATATTCCTTATCTGATCCTCTATTCAGAGGGCAGATAGAGCATGGCGATTGGAGTTCGCATGATTCATGATTAATGTCTCTGCGTGATTAGGGCATATCCTAGTTGTTCTTATCTGATTCTTTAAAATAAATAAATAAAACACTCTATTGTTACCAGTAAATCATGATGCCTAAAATTCTAAAAATACTGGGGCTGGAGTGATAGCACAGCGGGTAGGGCATTTGCCTTGCATGTGGCCGACCCAAGTTCAATCCCTGGCATCCCATAGGGTCGCCCAAGCACCGCCAGGAGTAATTCCTGAGTGCAGAGCCAGGAGTAATCCCTGAGCATCGCTGGGTATGACCCCAAAAGCAAAAAATAAAATAAAACAATGGGGAAAGAGGTCAGAGCGATAGTACAGCAGCCTATAGTCTTGCATTGCATACCTCCAACCCAGGTTCAATCCCCAACACCTCTGGATGATCTCACAAGCACGCCAGGGGTAAGCTTTGAAAACAGCTGGGTGTGGCCCCCAAACCAAAAATGTTTACAAGGTAAAGGTAAAGGCCCTCCCGTTGATCGTCGATTTGCTCGAGCGGGCCCAGTAACGTCTCCATTGGAGACTTTGTTGTTACTGTGTCTGGCATATCGAATACTCTCGGTAGCTTGCCAGGCTCTCCGAGAGGGGCGGAGGAATCGAACTCGGGTCGGCCATGTTGGCCGCTTGTAAGGCGAACGCCCTACCCGCTGTGCTATCACTCCAGCCCAAAAATGTTTAAATAAATAAAATTCTCAATGGTGGGGAAGTCAGTGAAGGTTCTGAAACAGAGTCCACCTTGCTCTCACTGTTCTATTTCAGCGTCTTCTGTCCCCCACTTGCATTCCCAGGGGATATGCCACTCAAGGGTGTAGCTTAGCCTTTCCCTTAGGGATGATCAACCCTTAGGGATGATGAGCAAAGGGCACTGTGTTTAGGGAAGAGGTGAGCTCCCAAATGCAGTCCTTGGGGCCGGAGAGATAATACAGCAGGTAGGGCATTTGGCTTGCACGCGGCCGGCCCAGGTTTGATCCCCGATATCCCATAGGGTTCCCCAAGCACCTCCAGAAGTAATTCCTGAGTGCAGAGCCAGGAGTAACCCCTGTGCATCACTGGGTGTGACCCAAAAAGAAAAAAAAAAAAACGCAGTCCTTACTCTATCTCATTATCCACTTAGTCTGCGTTCCTGTTGTTTTTTTTTTAAGCAAACAATTTTATTTTCCGAGTTTTGGGTCACACCAGGTTTGTGCTCAAGGCTTTCTACTGGCTCTGTGCTCAGGGTTCACTCCTGGCGATGCTCGGGGAAATCATATGGAATGCTGGGTCGGCTGCAAGCACCCTACTCACTGTATTATCACTCCGGCCCAACATCCCTGTTCTTAAGTAAGAGTCAAAAAGGTAGGGGGGAATTAAGCTTGGAATCCAGAGTTGAGACATCTGGGAGCTGGTGAGTGTAGACTAAGCATGCACATACAAGTATCCAAGGCCTGGGGTGAAGACTGAGGTTAGACCTAGTGTTACCAACATTTACTGACAGTCATGAGTACAGTGAGGCCACCAAGGGGTCCTGTCAAGCAGGTCAGCAGGTGGCCAAGAGTCCAGCAGTGGAGGGAGCCAGTGGGACAATGGGGTGCCGAGTTGAGGGTTAAGGTATTGGGTTGATTGATCGGGCTGGAGCGATAGCACAGCGGTAGGGCGTTTGCCTTGCACGCAGCCAACATGGCCGACCCGAGTTCGATTCCTCCGCCCCTCTCGGAGAGCCCGGCAAGCTACCGAGAGTATCTCGCCCGCACGGCAGAGCCTGGCAAGCTCCCCGTGACTTATTCGATATGCCAAACACAGTAACAAGTCTCACGATGGAGATGTTACTGGGCCCGCTCGAGCAAATCGATGAATAACGGGAGGACCGTGACCGATCAGATCTGTGGGACTTTCCTGTCGGCTGGGAGAGAGAAGAGCATGCTTATTAAAGGAGGGAGCCGTGAAGGACAAACGAAAGAGAGATGCTAGAGAAGCCGAAAAGGGAAGCCGGAAAGTGGAGAAACAGGGACCAGCGCTATCGTGCAGCGGGTCGGGCAGTTCTTCTGCACAGGCGATGCAGCTTGGATCCCCAGCACTCCGCATGGTCCCCCAAACCAAGCCAGAAGTGATTCCTGAGTGCGAAGCCAGGAGTAAGCCCCGAGAATCACCGAGGAGGAAGGGAAGGAGGGAGGGAGGAAGGAAAGGAGGGAGGGAGGGAGGGAGGGAGGGAGGGAGGGAGGGAGGGAGGGAGGGAGGGAGGGAGACAGGAAGGCAGGAAGGCAGGAAGGCAGGAAAGAAGGCAGGAAGGAAGGCAGGCAGGAAGGCAGGCAGGAAGGCAGGAAGGAAGGCAGGAAGGCAGGAAGGCAGGAAGGGAGGAAGGAAGGGAGGGAGGGAGGGAGGGAGGGAGGGAGGGAGGGAGGAAGGAGGGCAGGAAGGCAGGAAGGCAGGAAGGCAGGAAGGCAGGAAGGCAGGAAGGAAGGAAGGAAGGAAGGAAGGAAGGAAGGGAGGGAGGGAGGAAGAAAGGGAGGGAGGGAGGGAGGAAGGAAGGAGGGCAGGAAGGCAGGAAGGGAGGAAGGAAGGAAGGGAGGGAGGGAGGGAGGGAGGGAGGAAGGAAGGAAGGAAGGAAGGAAGGAAGGAAGGAAGGAAGGAAGGAAGAAGGGAGGAAGGGAGGGAGGGAGGGAGGGAGGGAGGCAGGAGGGCAGGAAGGCAGGAAAGGAAGGGAGGAAGAAAGGGAGGGAGGGAGGGAGGGAGGGAGGGAGGCAGGAAGGCAGGAAGGCAGGAAGGCAGGAAGGCAGGAAGGAAGGCAGGAAGGAAGGAAGGAAGGAAGGAAGGAAGGAAGGAAGGAAGGAAGGAAGGAGGAGGGAGGGAAGGAGGGAGGGAGGGAAGAGGGAGGGAGAGAGAGGAGAGAGAGAGAGAAAGAGAGAGAGAGAGAGAGAGAGAGAGAGAGAGAGAGAGAGAGAGAGAGAGAGAGGAGAGAAGTCCTAATTGCCAGCTACATGGGGCAGTAGAAAGGACCCAACAGATGCACGTGGGGAGTTTCTAGGCAGCCCGAAAGAATGCTTAGAGCTCTGCGGCTGGAATGATAGTACAGCTATGCCAGTACTCCTGGCCGTGCACTCAGGATAGTTCAGCGATAATACAGCTATCGCTGTATGTAGGTAGGGCGTTTGGATCCCGGTTGGATCCCCGGCATCCAGTGCAGAGACAATAATAACCCCTGTGCATCACTGGGTGTGACCCAAAAAGAAAAAAAAATGCTTAGCGCTCTCATGAGCTCTGATGAGGCTCCGCTGCAAGGTCACCTGCTGGAAGCAAAGAGAGGAAGTTGCCAGTGGAGCCCCCACTAAGTAGTCCCTAATGCCAAGACCCAGAATGACGCCTGAGAGAGAATAACCGCGGAGCTGGCTCAAGGCTCTACAGAAAGTACAGGACGGGCCATGAGAGGGAACTGTTGGGCCAGCGCAATAGCACAGCGCTTGCCTTACACAACCCAGGCTTGATCCTCGGCATCCCTTATGGTCCCCCGAGCACTGCTAGGAGTGATCCCTGAGTATAGGGCCAGGAGGAACCCCTGAAGCTAAACCACCTTCCAACCCATGCAAAAAAAAGGGGGGGGATTGCAATCCAATTGGAGAGTACAGGGTCTCACTTTGGCCATCCTTTTCAGTCCTTGGGACCACCAGGAGTCAACCCAACAACAGAACTAGAAGTAGCCACCAAACACTGCAGCATGTGGCCACCCCGCCAAAAAACTAAGGAGACAATTTTAAAAAGGTGCCTGATTGGATCCAGACAAAGCACAGAAAAAAAATTGCCTAAATAAACAGGACACAGAGATTTTTTTAGGACAGTGATGAATCATAGCAGACCGATGACTATCTCATCCAAACCCACAGAACTAAACTGTGCCATTCTGTCACCTGCAGGCATGGTGGGGACACAGAGAGAAGAGCAAGTAAGGAACTTGCTTGGGATGCAGTTGACCTGGCTTTGATCCCTGGCACCACGTATGGTCCCGAAACACCAGTGGTGATCCCTGAGCTCAGAGCCAGGAGTAAGCCCTGAGCACCGTTGGGCGTGGCCCCCTCCCGCCACCACCACCAAAAACAAAAAAACAACCCTCTAAGCATGATGACGGAATGTCAGTGTATACTGATCTTTAGTTCAAAGACCAAATAAATGACTTCTAAAGGGTTTTGCTGATGGGGGTGGAGGCAGCAGCTAGAAACAACCCCTCTCAATTTTGCTATAAATCCAAAATCATTCTAATTTTTGAAGGACTTTTTTTTTGCTTTGGGGTCACACCCGGCGATGCACAGGGGTTCCTCCTGGCTCTGCACTCAGGGATTATTCCTGGCGGTGCTCAGGGAACCCTATGGGACGCTGGGGATCAAACCCGGGTTGGCCACGTGCAAAGCAAACACCCTACCTGCTGTGCTATCACCCCAGCCCCAATATTTGAAGTTTTTTAAACACTCAATGCAAAAAGGGAATTAAAGAAAGCATGGTGGAGTCTCAAGGAGGGTAGGCCTATTCAAGCATCTGGTCAAGAGCCAGCCTGGCACGGCCACCGCCCATGTGATGGCGCTGATGGTTACTCAACCCGAGTTTGCCATTAGTCACCTGTGAGGAAAGGTGCACAATGCTTGTTTCTCCTGCTCAACTGTTAACTGCGGTGACACAGAAATTTTGCCCATCTTACGGCGTCCACCACACCCAAGATGCTCCATTTTTGAGCAGATGCACGGAACCCAGGCCACCGATATGAATTCTCCGAGAGAATCATCTGGGCCAACCCCCCAACCTCCCACCCCACCCCCCTGACATCATCACACCTGGCACGACTCAAAACTTGCAGTCAAGCCTCCAGTTACTCTTCATACAAATAGTTTACCGTTTTATTTTTTTTTAAATCATTTACATATATTCATACAAAGAAAAAATAAATTTCAGATGGAACTTGGGACCATGGTAGTCTCTCAAAAAACAAAACAAAACAATCTCTCTGATCGCTCGCTATGGAAGACAAGGCAAGAGGTTTCGCAGTCATGTCTGGGTGGCTAGTGCAGGTCACCTCCCCACGGAGGGGACGGTTGGGAAGAATCTGAGCTGCCTCCTCATCTTCCCTCAATCTTCACCTTACGGAGGTTGTATGGGGGGGAAGCAGTATTTTCAATCCACTCCCCTAGAAACATTCCGAGAAGTGCAACAAAGGCTTATGGCAATGGTGAGCTCCCTCCTGACTAGGAGGCTGGAAGACTGCAATTCCTGAACGAATTCTCTGGAAGACGTAGCTGAAATCCTGCAGCCGCAGGCCTGGAGGAGGAAGTACGGGTGCTCTGGTGGCATCGCTGTCCCACTTGCTCTGTCCATCGACCCAAAAGCCCAGAACGGCGCCCTGGATTCGGCCCGTCGGGTCCCTTCGAGATCTAATTCGGAAATACAGATTTCCGCCTCCCGCCCCATCCCCGGTGCAACCAGACCAGTGGTACCCATGGCCCTGAGAAGGATGCGGGCTTCCCCTCAGCACCCCTGGGGCATCTGAATGCTGGCCAAGTGAGGGCCAAGGAACACCTGGCAAGGAGCCCCTCTAGCAAGGATCAGCTCTGTGGTGCCAAACCACCAGTTCCGCCCAACGGGCCACCTCCCTGTGGCTCTCGCTCTATGTACATTCATCAGAGGGGCACCCACCCCAGCACCTCCCACATACGGCTCCGGGCAGCCACGGCCATTCCGGATTCCCTGGGAAGGCAGGGGGGCAAAGGTGAACAGGACAGATGTTCGCATCGGCAGCTGACGGTGCCGTTGGGGGGGAGGGGGCCTACCCAAAAATAATAATTAAAAAAAAAAACCAGCAGCACCAAGAAAGAGCCCGATGAGCAGAGAGATCAGAGGCTGGCCGTGTCACCCTCGAATTAACCAAGGGCCCTCCGAGACCACCCGGCTCCCGGTCCTACAATTACGTAGGCGCTGGAACACAGAACCACCCACCCCTACATGGAGGCCGCCCCCCAGGGGCCGTACCGCTTGTGGTCATCAGCCCACCCCCTTGGCTGGCCCATTGGGGGAGAGGGAGTCACATCCGGCGCGGGGACCCCTCGAGGTGGACACTCACAGGGCAGCCCATCCCCCTGTCACTGGGGCAGGCCAAACAGGGACAGGAGGGCGGGCAGGTCCCGGGCATCGGCCGCCCCGTAGGCATCGCTCTGGCCTAACATCGACAGCGCCAAGCGCAGGGTGTTCCAAATATTCTCGGACATGGCGCCCCCCTCGCCCCGGGGACCCCGGCTCTTCCTCTGCATGTTCAGGGCCTCCAGGAAGTGTTCCACGGCTTCCCTGCAGGGAAGAGAGACGAGGAGAGTGAGCAGGAGGCAGGCAGGGAAAAGGAGGTTCCAGGGCACTGCAGGGAGAGTTTTGCACGCGGGAGCTCCCGTCTCCATCCCTAGGACTCCAGGCAGCACCCACACCCCCACTTCCCAAGGGACTCCCAGGCCCGGCTAGATAGGCTTCCTGCAGCCCAACAGAAAAAAAAAGATTTAACATTTTTAAACAGGAGAGGCCAGGAGCGATAGTAGAGAATAGAGCGTTGACCCTGGTTCAATGTCTGGCATCCCATAGGGTCCCCCGAGCACCGCCAAGGAGTAATTCCTGAGTGCAGAGCCAGGAGGAACCCCTGATCATCACTGGGTGTGACCCATAAAAAAAAAAAGCAAAAATAAACAAACAAAAGCAGGAAAAAGATGGGGTAAGCAGAAACACAGCTGGCACGAGGGGGCTCAGCCGGCCCGGGCTTCGCTCAGGAAGAGAGGGCCGGGATGAAAAGCGAGGGCTAAGGGCGGGGAGCCGGCATCCCTCAGTGCGGTGCCCCGCAGACGCGCTCACCGGTGGGCCCCGAGGTTGATGCAGCTGATGCCCAGGTTGTATCGGGACCGGATGTAGCCGGGCTGGAGCTCCAGGGCCCGCCGGTATGCGGCCACTGCCTCTTCACTTTGGTTCCCGTTGGCCAAGGTGGCCCCGAGTTTATTCCACAGCAAGTAGTCCTGGAACAGGGGGGACCGGTCAGGGAACACAGGCCAGGCTCCGATCCAAGGCTCCTGAGGACTCATGGCTGGTTCCCAGCCTGGTCCAGGCCCCTCCAAGGTCCAGGGGGCGGCCACACCCCAAGCACCGCCAGCCGGCCCTCCCCAGCGCCCCTCGGCTGCCACCGGCACAGGCCCATGCCCCGGAATCCCCCGACCCTGGACTCCCCCAGTGGCTCACGTTGGGCCGCACGCTGAGCGCCGCGGTGAAGCAGTCCACGGCCTTGTCATACTCCCCGCTGAGGTTGAAGAGGACGCCCAGGCCGCACTGCACGTCCGGGTCGATGGCCGAGGGGTCCAGGCGCACGGCAGCCAGGAAGAGCTCCTTCACCTCCAGGAACTGGGCGCTGGGGGGCAGCGAAACGAAAGCGACAAACGCCACATAAACGTGGAAGGCGGAGGTGGCCAGGCGGCCAATGGGTCTGCGCCCCACCACCCCTCACCCCCCACCCCTGCCCTCCAGCACCGAGCTCCCCCAAATTCATTCTGGCCTCCTGCCCTCTTGTCAGGGGAAAGGGAGAAAAGAAAAAGAAAAATCTATCACTCAGCAGTTCCCCCTAGAAATAAATCTAGTTTTACCCAGAAAGGAAGTGCATCAGCGGCTACCACCTGCTGCCCCTGGGTCACTCCATGTCCCCTCCTGGGCAGAAGGGGAGCAGCCACTTGGGGGAAAACAGCTCCAAAGTGGCCACTTTTGGACTGGAGCGACAGCACAGCGGGGAGGGCGTTTGCCTTGCACGTGGCCGGCCCGGGTTCAATCCCCGGCATCCCATAGGGTTCCCCAAACACTGCCAGGAGTAATCCCTGAGCATCACTGGGCGTGACCCAAAGACCAAAAAAAAAAAAAAAAAAAAAAAGAACTCTGGTTACAAAGCGGTCACTTTCTCTCCCCAGCCTCGAGTCTCCCAGCCTCAGCCCAGCCTCCAGGGTCACAGCTGAGCTCCTGGCTCCCCCCCCCCCCCCCGCCCCCGCCTCCCAGTTAAGCCCCCGCCACGGGCCCAGCATCCCCCGGGACTCACTCAGTGAACAGGGAGCCCAGGATGCGCTTGCTGGGGCCCAGGCCCGCCCCGCCGGCCCCTTCCTCTCCCGGCACCAGGTGGGCGTAGGCGGGGGTGTAGCGCAGCCAGTCCCGAAGGGTCTCACACGCCTGGCGCTGCAGGGACTCGTTGGTGAAGCTGACGGCCAGCGCCATCAGGGCCGTGCGGTTATCCGGCTTCAGCTCCAGGCACCTGCGCGGACCGAGACAGATGACAGGGGCACCTCGTGGCGGAGTCCCCGGCGGTTGCCCCACCGCCGAACCCCGCACACGAAGGTCTGGGCGACTCCTCCAGGTGTGAGCTGTGATGCATGAGTCGGGGTGAAGTTTTCGCAGCCCAGGAGCCGACCAGGGTCCCACATAAAACCAGACGCTGGGGCTGGAGTGATAGCACAGCGGGGAGGGCGTTTGCCTTGCACACAGCCAACCCCGGTTCGATTCCCGGCATCCCAATTGATCCCCTGAGCACTGCCAGGAGTAACTCCTGAGTGCATGAGCCAGGAGGAACCCCTGAGCATCGCCAGGTGTGACCCAAAAAAGCAAAAAAAAAAAACAGATGCTGAAGAAGGAACAGAGGGGCTGCGGCTACAGGGCAGCGACAGGGCGCTTGCCTTACACAGGGCACGGCCAAGCCAGGTTCGAGGCCCGGCTTCTCACAGGGGTTCCTGAGCACCACCAGGAGGGATGCCTGAGTGCAGAGCCAGGAGTGAGCCCTGGGCATCGCCAGGCATGGCCCCAAAACAGAAACAAACACAAGGAAGGAATGGACTCAGCTATCTCCCGCACACTCCAACTTTAGAGTTTTATCACAAGAAAACACTTGGGGTTGGAGGGGAGGGGGAGGACGGGGGAGGTGAGGACCCCCAGGTGTGGCTCAGGCAGCCCAGGGGGCCCTCCCAGGGATTCTCAGCCAACAGGGCCAATGGCGTGATGCCAGGCTCTGAGGACATGGGGGCGCTGAGAGGCTCGGGCTCACCCAGGCCACCCCAGCAGTGCTCAGGAGCCTTGAGGGATGCTCGTGGCGCTGACGATCCAATCGGGGTCAGCAAAACGCATGCCTTAACCCGTGGACAATGTCTCCCATCCCCCAAAAGATACTGATGTAAGTGGTCACAAAAAAAAAAAAACCCAAGGATCTGGGTCTGAACCCCACCCCCATCCCCACCCATCACTCTAATGGCTCTGTGTCATCCCGGGAAGCCCCTCCTGCCACGCTCCACACACTCACTTCCGCAGAGCACTGATGGCTAACAGCTCCTGTTCGTTCTCGGCCTGCGTGGTGCCCAGGTACTGCCAAGCCTAGGGAGAAGGATGGGGTCCATCACCCTGGAGCCTGGTGGCCCCATCTCTCCCCACCGCTCCACCTGCAGGCCCTGCCAGCCGGGACCCACCTCCATGTGCTTGGGGTCCTGCTGCACGGCCGCCTCGAACAGCAGCACGGCGTTGGGCAGGTCTCCCTCCCGCAGCCGCCGCAGCCCTTCCTCAAAAGGCTGAGGGTGGTCCCGCAGGGGGTTCTCCTCTTCGAACTGGTACCCCTGCCGGGAAGAGACGCCCATTGAGGAGGGAGCATCTGAGCGGCAGGAAGGCACTGGGACCACCACGGCGGGGGTGGCAAAGAGGGCGAACACTTCCAAAAGGGGAGGCCGAACCTAACGCCGGCAACTATACCAGCGGGGATGGAGTCCCCTGGGATAACGGTGATGGCCGTCGGTCTATCTGCAGCAGGGGGGTGGCACATGGCCCTCCCCTGGCCTGTAGCTGAAGGCCGGGCAGGTTAGCCTGATTCAGGGAAGAATCTATTTTTGGGCGTGGGGAACGGGAACTCCACACCCAGCAGTGCTCAGGGGCTTATTCCTAGGTCTGTGCTCTGGGGTGACTCCTGGTGGGCTCAGGGGACCCTCTGCAGTGCCAGGGATCAAAACCTGGGTGGGCTGCGTGCAAGGCAAGTGCCCTGCCCACTGGACTACCTATCGCCCCGGTCCAGGAAGCTCACTGGAGCAAGAAACCTGTATTTCATCATCCCTGACTTTGTGCCACTGGCAAGAACTCTTCTCTCCCTGAGTCGGTTCTCCTAGGCCATCCGACGACAGCCATTTCCGGTTCCCTCCCAACCGTGTGATGACGTAGACAGAAAACGCAATTCGGGGCCTGAGGCCCAGCCATGCAGAGGCTGCTCTTACCCCGTCACTGCACAAGAGTTGACTGGCTAACTAGTTCCCCACGTGCGCGCGCGCGCACACACACACACACTTAGAAATTATTCATGCTGTTCTGAAACCCACAGTGAAAGGGAAGCGAGATCACCCATCCCGACGGCAGTTGGTGCCTGGGGAAGGCTTCCGCCCAGAAGGTCCATGTTGGGGGCCCCTCCATGCTCTGGGCAAGTTCTGTCGACAGTGACCCACGTAAGGACGAAAGACAGTAAGGGGAAAACAAGAATCCTCGGTGAGCTGTCTGGCTTGGAACAAGCAGATATGCCCCTTTGGGGTCTGGAGGGACAGTACCAGGGTTAAAGCGACAACCCTGTGTTGCAGTCAACTCCAGACCCATCCCTGGCACCACAGAGGGTTCCCCGAGCACCTCCAGGAGTGATCCCTGAGCAGAGTCAGGAGTAAGCCCAGCGCACAAACAGGGTATGGCCCCAAAACAAAATCAAACAAAACAGACTTATCCAAATAAATCAGTAGTTTTGCGGGGACCCTATGTGGTGCAGGAGACTGAACCAGGTTTGGCTGTGTGCAATGCCTTCTGCTGTACTGTTAGCCCAGGCAGAAAATTCTTTCTACCTTTGCTAACAACGTCCAACAGTGACTTAAGCTAGAGTAGTTCTGTTGAAGACTTAAGGGCCACCAATCGGGACCCATAAATTTATGTGGCAATCAGAGTCAGATCCACATGGTGGCGGGGGAGAGAGGAACATAATCCATGACAATAATCCATTCAAACTCATTAAGAGCATAACATCAGTTAAAATCTGAAATACTACTAGTGAACCATAGAGCACAACGTGTTTTTTGCAGAACACTAATGAGAATGTTTCTGATAGTCTGCAGTACCCCCAAGTATTCATGATTTCAAATAAGACCCAAGAATATAAAAACAGGGCCAGAGAGATAGTACAGAGGGTAGGGGGCTTGCCTTGCACGTGGCCCACCCAGGTTCAACCCCCAGCACCCAATGTGATCCTCCAAGAACACAAGGAGTGATCTCCGAGTGTAGAGCCAGGAGTAAGCCCTAAGGACCACTGGGTAAGGTCTCGACAAAACAAACATAAAAAGTCCGTGGTTAGCATGAGAATGAATCTGGAGAAAAAACCCAGGCATGCTGGACCAGTGACTGAAAACTCCAGGCCTCAAGGAGTTGGGAATGGGCCACCTCTTCCCATCTCCCCCCCGCCCGTCAGTGTCCTGGCTGTCATGCCCACGAACTGCCTCCGGGTGCTGTTTAAGCAAATTAACAGCCATGACCCAGAGACTCACAAACGAATCCCGGAAGATAGCAGCATACCGCAGAGAGGCCTCAGGACTCCAATTATTTAAAATTTTAGAATTCCAGGAGTACGAGGCTGTGCAATATCTCATACAATTCATAACAAGCAATACAAAATAAATTATTTAGCATCTGCCTGTGGGGCTGGCTTGAGTGGTTGGTGGGAAAATTCAAAATAATGGCCCAGGACGTATTCAATATGCCAAACACAGTAACAAGTCTCAAAACGGAGACATTACTGGGCCCGCTCAAGCAAATCGATGAAAAACAGGAGGACAATGACAATGACAGGCGGAGGGAAGGTGGAATGGCAGTGGGATTGGTGTTGAAATATTGAACGTAATCAATTATTGTGAACAACTCTATGAAAATAAAATTGGAAATTGAAAAAAAAATAAAATCTGTGGTTCACAGATGAAACCTCCAGGGGATGGGCCAGCTCCCGCCCTAACAAGACCCCGGCAGCTACTCCCACACCCCAAAGCCACTGCCACGATTCCAGCCAGGCTGCCCAGCCAAGGACTCTGGGTTTCCTGCACATGTCCAAACTCTCTAGCACTGACACCAGATTGGACAGGGCAGAACACAGAAGCCAATCAATTGCTGTTGATGAAAACATCAACCCAGAAGGCTTAACTTACAACAACAGCTTTAGTAAACCCTGGTGAGATACAACAATTTTCACAAATTTTCTTCTACGGATGTATTTTTTGGTCATTCTGTTAGCCATGCGGGGGTCACAGCAATACAAAATAAATGACTGTGGGCCTGCTACGGGGTTGAGGGGTGGTTGGGAAAATGGAGACAGTGGTGGAGGGAAGGTGACAGTGGTGATGGGACTGGGGTTAGCATACTGACTACGTGATGATGTAACAAATCCGCATGAACAACTTTGTAAACCCTGACGTTTACATAAAGTAGGGAAAGAAACTGTAGGCTGTGTAGCACAGAGGCTGGGGCGCTGGCACTAGACCCACAGCTAATCTCAGTCTGATCCCCAGCACAACTAGCCCCGAGCACAGCCAGAGTCCGTCCTCAGCAGGAACAGCCCCTAGGCACTGCAGAGTGCTCTCCTGAAGCCCACCAATAAAAGTTAATCGATTCAAAAGGTAACACAGACACCCTCATCTACCAAGCACCACTCTCCCCGAAGGCGCTGACTCCTCAGTGCCCCCATCACCCTCTCCAAAACAGAACTCCCTAAAGCTGCAGTCTCTCTGGAAGGACCCTCTCACTCTACTCTGATGACTTCACTAGGGGGTCGACTAGTAAGATCCCAAGAACAAAGTCAATGACTAGCGTTTGCTCAAGGGAAAGAAAGGGACTCGGGGGCCAGAGTGATAGCACAGCGGGGAGGGAGTCACACGGCCCCGCCCCGGGTTCGATCCCCAGCAGGCCATAGGGTCCCCCAAGCACCCATCAGGAGTAATTCTTGAGTGCAGAACCAGGAGTAAACCCTGAGCATTGCTGGGTGTGACCCGAAAAGACCAAAAAGAAAGGGGCTCAAGCAAAGAGTTGCTTAAAAATGGGACTCTTCAGGGCTGGCGCAATAGAATGACGAGTAGGGTATGCTACTGTTTGCCTTGCGTGCGGCCAACCAGGGTCCCATCCCCAGCATCCCATAGGGTCCCCCTGGGTACCACTGAGGAGTGATTCCTGAGTGCAGAGCCAGGAGGAACCCCTGAGCATCGCTGGGTGTGACCCCCACACACACACACGTCCCCCTCAAAAAAGAAAAAAAAATACTTTTCAAACTCCGAGATAAAGGAGAAAACCGTCAAAGCCGGAGCTTTGCCAAGCGGGAGAAGCCCCTTCACCTTATCATAGGAAGCGGCGGCGAGGTCGTCATAGTCGGAGAGCCAGGGGTGGGTCTCGGCGTCCCGTTTCGCCATCTCCTCCAGCTCTGCCTGCAACTTGTCCCAGAAATCGACATCAGACTGCAAGGAAGGGAAGGCAGATAGGAGAGGAAGGGCCATCGTGACTGTCTGGCGCCCACCCTCTGCAGCTCGGGGGTGAGGCCCCGGTGGCAGGAAGTCTTAAGACCTGGGGCCTTCTGGAATCAGCCGAGATTCCCAAAGGCCGGGTGGTGGGCCCTAGATTCCGATTCAGCTGTCGGGGGTCAGGCTCAGGCATTTTGCATGTTTGTGACCCCGTCTGACCTGGACGCCCCAGACACGCCGAGAACTATGCCGGCCATCGTCCTGGGGGCCAAGAGACCCCCTTTTCTCGCGGGGCGTCGGCGCTAGCTGCCCTCACCTCTAAAGCGGACTTGGCACGTTCGAACTCCATGTCCAGGGTGGAGGTGTTGACCGGCCTCGTGAACTGGTCCACCCAAGCTTCCGAGGTATCCTGTGACAATGGAAGAGGGTCAGGCCACCGACAACTCTCGAGCCACTGGCCGTGAGCTGAACAGCCCCCTGGACGCCTCCCGGGACCATGCGGCAAAGGGAAGCTGGTGGGTCAGTCTCTTCCCCACCCGGGAGCCCCGGCCAGGGGCAGCGGCCAGCTCTGAGGCGGGGCTAGGAAGTGACCGCGTCCTACCTGCTGCTGGGTAAACTCTGCCGCCCACTGCTCTGCCTGAGCTCGGCCAGACCCTGCACCGGACTCCAGGGCCACCTGCCCCTCGCCAATCTGCCGCACGAATTTCAGGAACTGGGGCGGAGACACACAGAGGCCGCTTGGGAGAGGACTCCCAGGTGTGCCCGCTCGGCCCCGGCCCCGGGAGCCTGCCCTCGCCCCTGCCCCTAACCCCCTAGCCCGGGCTAGCTGCTGGCGAGGGCCGCTAAAGGCCCTGAAGAGAGGAGGATTTCTGGCTCTAACGCATGGGAGAAAGACAGATAAGGAGGAGAGAAGAGGGGAGGGAGGGGAGAGGAGAGGAGGGGAAGGGAGGGGAGCAGAGGGGAGACAAGGGAGGGAAAAGGAGGGGAGGAGAAGAGGGGAGGGAAGGAGGGGAGGGAAGGTAAGAAGAGAAGAGGGCAGGGGAAGGGAGAGGGAGAGGAGGAGAAGGGTGGGGAGAGGATAAGGAGGGGAAGGGAAAGGGAAGGAAGGGGGTTTGGAGGGGAGGGGTAAGGGTAGGAGAGGGGGAGGGAGGGGGAGGGTAAGAGAGAGGGGAGGGAAAAGGAGGGGAGAGGAGGAGAGAAGAGGGGAGAGGGGAAAAGGGGAGAGGAAGAGGAGGGGAGGGGAAAGGTGGAGAGGGTAGGGGAAAGGGAAGGTAAGGGGGAGGGGAAAAGAGGGGAGAGGAAAGGGGAGAGGGGAGGGGAGGGGGAGGGTAGGAGAGGGAGAGAAGAGGGGAGTGGGGAAGAGGAGGGGAGGGGGCAAGGAGGGGTGGGGTGAGAGTAGGAGAGCAGGAGGGGGGAGGGGAGAGGAGGGGAGGGAGTAGGGGAGGGGGAAGGGAGGGGGAGGGGAGCGGGAGGGGAGGAGAGGGAGGAGGGGACAGGAGAAGAGTAGGGCAGGGGTGAGGAGGGGTGGGGTGAGGGTAGGAGAGCAGGAGGGGGAAGGGGGGAAGGGGAGGGGAGGGGAGGGGAGGGGAGGGGAGGGGAGGGGAGGGGAGGCGAGGGGAGAGGAGGGGAGGCATGCTGCCAGGAGGCTGAGACTCCAGAGTCTGTTCTCTGTGCGGAAGGAGCAGCCCTGGGGTCTCCTCTCCTGCTCTGGAAAGGCAATGGGGAGAGAGAAGCAAGACCCCGACTTCTGCCAGGGGCAGCACAGCCGAGGAGGGGGAGGGGGGGCTGGGGGGCTCACCTCCGAGTTGGCCAATTTGGGGTCATCGACCTTGGCCACGAAGTCACTGGCCGTGCGCTGCAGATCCAGCTCGGGGTGATACTCGTCATACCTGGGCAGGGGAGGACGCGCTGTACCACAGGCGCCTGCCCCGCCCCAAGCTGCTCCCCACCCACCCTCCAGCCATCCCCCACCAGGGCCGGTCCGGAGAGTGGCGGTCCGGAGAGTGGCGCTGCCCCACTCTCTGCCGGAGAAACCACAAATCTCAGTGTTGCTCCAAGAAGGATGGGGGGGGGGGGGGGGCAAGCTCTGGACCGCCCCTTTTCTCCTCTGCCGCTCCCAGACCTCTTCCTGGCAGAGATGGAACCAGACACAGCCGGCTCCCCGTGTCAGGGAAAGGGGGTCTAGCATCAGGGAAAGTGGATGGACTTCTGGGGCCGGGGCATTACAATTCCGGGTTTATCTGAAGCACCGATTCAGAGAAAGGGGGGTAATACCAGGAGTGAAGACCCCATGGGGAAAGCGGGAGGGTGAGCTGTCTCCAGAGGGATGAGAAGGAGGAAGAGGAGGAGGAGGAGGAGGAGGAGGTGACTCACCAGCGATCGGCTCCCGCCGTCCCCTCGGGCTCCCCCAACCACAGCTTCTCCTCAGACTGCTCCAGGTATTCTTCAGCCCAGCGGGCCGGGGACACGGACAAAGGGTCTGAGGGAGCAGAGAGTTGGGGAATCACGCAGGGCTGAGCCAGGGATCACAGAGCCGACCACAGACTCCAGGGATGCCTCTTGAGACCCGGGTGAGGGAGGAAACCCAGCCCCCAGCACGGAGGGAAAGAAAACGGGTGGCCGCGCGCCCCAGAGCCAGCCCACTTCCAGAGAAGCCTGGGCAAGGTGTGGCGATCAACCTTCCACCCCAACTGCTTGAAGCACCAACGGCCTCCAGGAGGGGACACGGGCACTGCTCAAACCCGGGAGGGGGCACTTTTACTCCGGTCACTCCTGTCTCCTGAGCCCCAGCCCAGGGCGCAGTCTCAGGGCTCACCGGTCCCCACAGAAGGAGCCTCCCGTGGATCTGCTTTCACCCACCAGGAGAACCAGAGAGGCAGGGTGCTGACCAAGAACTGAGACTCTCTGGTCCCCTCTCTGCCCCCCCCCCCATATTTTCTTCTTCTTTCATATTTAAGTGAGAGAGAAAAAACAACTAACATGAAAACGTGTCGGGCTCAGGCCAACGTCAGCCTGCTGCCCTCAAACAGGAGAACCGGAGAGGGCGGGGTGCTGCCCCTCACACTCGGGCTTGGCAAGCTGTGCCCTCCAACAAGCAACGCCCAGGTCCCTCACCGTCAAGTCCCTCATGGCCCCCCCTTGGGCCCCGGCTCCCCTCCAGAGGAAGGGACCCTCCCTGGTCCATCTTCCATCACTGTGAGTTGGGTTTGAGGGTGACGTCTTTGCCTCTGAATCTAGAAACTGTCTCAGGTTCCTGGGCTGAGCTCTCTGAAGGCTTCTCTGGCTGGCAGCGGGTTGAGTCCCCGGCCTGCAGATAGGACCAGTGCCCCCTCCCCCACCTCCCCACCCCCCCACACACATACACACCCGACATCCCCAAGCATATCAAACGGTCCAGCTCTAGGACTCATCTTGAAGCAACGCCAAACCACTGAATCATCCAGTTCCATAGCTCTGGGAGCATGCAGACACAACGAGCGGCCACATCTGCAAATTTCACGGTACTGAAAGCGGAGCAGGAGCACAGGATACCAGGGAGAGTGGCATGCTGAAGAGTGACGGGAAGGGAACTGGGGACACTGGTGCTGGGAAATGTACACCGGTGGAGGGACGGCTGCTGGAACACTATATGACTGAGATCTAATCATGAACCACTCTGTAAGGGTCTATCTTTTAAAAATCTATAAAAAAATATGCATTTTTTTGAGTTGTATGTTGTTTAAGATCAGTCAGTCACTGTCACTGTCCTCCCGTTGTTCATCAATTTGCTCAAGCGGGCCCAGTAACGTCTCCATTGGAGACTGTTGTTACTGTGTTTGGCATATCGAATATGCCACGGTAGCTTGCCAGGCTCTGCCGTGCAGGCGAGATACTCTTGGTAGCGTGCTGGGCTCTCCAAGAGGGGCAGAGGAATCGAACTCGGGTCGGCCATGTTGGCTGCGTGCAAGGCAAACGCCCTACCGCTGTGCTATCACTCCAGCCCGTTTAAGATCAATGAGCGAAAAGAATAACCCAGAAGGCTCTTCTAGCAACCAAACAGCTCAGTAAATCTTCGGGCAATGACTTGAGTAACACCAGCGTTGAGATGAAACAATTTTCACAAGTTTCCTTTTACTGAACTATTTTTTTGATCATCCCATTTTCCATTTTGTTGCAAACAGCAACAGACAGTACATTATTCTGTGCCAGCTAAGGGGACAGGCTGGGGAGAAAACTCGGGACACTGGTGGAGGGAAGGTCACATGGTGGGCGAGCCTGGTGTCGGAATGCAGAGAGCCTGGAACCACTGTATCCTGAACAACCTTGTAAATTACGGTGTTTTGATAAAGCTTCCCAAAAAACTGTTTCAGAGGCTCTAGTGACAAAGGGCACTGTTGCAATACCCGAATGAATAAACACAGCCCGGCAACAGACCTCATGAGGGTGCTGGACACTTTCTCAACATCCAGGACTTTGCTCTCAGCTATTTTGAGGTCAGGAAGGAAAAAAAAAAAAAAAGAAAATGAGAGCAATTACTCAAAAGGTCCCCGAAAGGAAAAGAATGAAACGATACAGAGAAGGAAGAAGCCTGCTGGGTTCTCTCCTGTTCTACGTCCCCACTGTCTTTCACACCCGATACTCAATTGCTCCCGGCTTCCTGTCTTTGCCACCCAGCTGAAGATTTGTCCTTGTCTGTACGCAGAGACAGGCCAAAACCTCAGGAACAAGGTATAACAGAACCTTGTCCCATGGTTCATGGACTTACTTGAGCGGTCCTAGTAACAACTCCACAGTGAGACTTGTTACTGTGTCTGACATATTGAATACTCATGGGGAGCTTGCTAGACTTTGCGGTGCAGGCGAGATACTCTTGGTAGCTTGCTGGGCTCTCCGAGAGGGATGGAGGAATCGAATTCAGGTCAGCCAGGTCGGCAAATGCCCTACCTGCTGTGCTATGGCTCCAGCCCCTTGCCTAGGTAATGACAAATACTGATCTGAAAAAATAATGCCAAAATTTGTGCGTTTGTGTGTGTGTGGGGGGGGGGGGGGGGAGACTGCAAGAATTTCAGAATACAACTAATTGTAATACTGCAATTCTATTATAGGGGCTGGAGAATTGGTCCAGCTGGCTGTACACAACGCTTGGCATGTGGAAGGCCTGGGTTTGATGGCCAGCATCTCGACTCCCTAGCACGCTGTGGGTGATGCCTAAGCAATGTCAGGGTGGTCCCCAAAGACAGCAACAGTGTCTCACTAGTATAGTGAAAGACATGTTGGGAGGCTGGAGCTATGATAGTCCAGTGAGGAGGGCGTTTGCCTTGCACGCGGCCAACCGTGTTTTGATCCCCGGCATCCCAGAGGGTCCCCTGAGCACCGCCAGGAGTGATTCCTGAGTGCAGAGCCAGGAGGGACCCCTGAGCATCTCCAGGTGTGGCCCGAAAAACAAAGTCAATAGCTGAAACTTTTCTGATGAGACTCCTGTATTCTCATGAACTTCTGGCTTCCAAATCCTGCCCCACTAGCTCCACAGGGCCACATCTCCCTGTCCTCTGCCCCACCAGAGCTGGGGACATTAGCATGCTGCCCAACAAGGAGGGCCCCTGGCCGGGATGTGCAGGGCACCCGTCTCCAGGCCCCTCTGGCGCCCGACCCCTGCCCCCTGGCCCAATGCCCTCCTGACTCGCAGCTGAGGCTGGAGTGTTTGACCAACGCCGAGGCTGGCCTCGAGCGCTCCTCAAACAACAGAGCACACCCTTCCCATCAGCTGCTCCTCAACTGGAAAATCACCGGACGTTCCACCCACCAGCAGCTGACCAGAACCGAGGTGAGAAATGCCATCCGAAATAGGTGGGATTTGGGATTCGGCCACAGTAGTTACTAGGGTCAGAAGTTTCTGGCACTGCACGTGACCTTCACCATCTTCCATTTGTTTGGTTTAATTTTTTTTTTTTGAAAAATATTTATAGATACATAGGTTCATCTGCACACCTTTGAGAGGCAGGCAGCAGCTGAGATCCACAGAGGGGAAGTTTGCAACCAAGGTCAGAAGCAAGCACTTGGCCACCCAATGTCCCATTGCCAACACTTGTGTCATCTAACTCCTCACTCCATCGAGGCACCTGTACCCCAGCCCGAAAGGCATCATGCACCACCAGGAGTAATTCCTGAGTGCAGAGCCAGGAGGAACCCCTGAGCATCTCCAAGTATGACCCAAAAGAAGGGTGGGGGGGAGGGTACCAGGAGAGGCCCGAGAGATGGGACAGGGCACAAGGCACTTATCTGGCATGTGGCCGACTTCTGGTTCTGTCGTCGGCAGCAATTGGTCCCCTAAGCAGCCATCAGGAGTGACCCCCAAACACACCATCAGGTCTAGCCCAAGCCCTCCCACCCCCACCACCTCACAAAAAAACAAGGAAGGGGCTGGAGCGACAGCACAGCGGGGAGGGAGTTTGCTTTGCTCGCGGCTGACCCGGGTTCGATTCCCAGCATCCCATACGGTCCCCTGAGCACCGCCAGGAGTAACCCCTGTGCATCACCGGGTGTGACCCAAAAAGAAAAGAAAAGAAAAAAAAAAACAGGGAAAAAACCCACAAAGGGCATGTTTCCTTCCTAGAGCTGGGAAATCATGAGAGGGAGAAGTATGTGGCTACTCCTGACAGTGCTCAGGGAAGCATAGGCGATATCTGTGCGCAAGGCGAGAGTCTTGCCCCCTGCACTCTGTCGCCGGCCTCGAGTTCTCCACCGGGAGCGTGGTGGTGGTTACACAAATCGATAGAACGATAGAATCCTAATGGACACACAAACTGGGGCACAGAAAACCGGTGGCATCTATCAAGCATTAGTGATTTTGTCAATAGCCATTTCTAAGTTTCATTTTTACTCGTGACCAGCGGCGATGTCAAACTGTGGCCCTGGAGGAAGTGAGATGAAGGATACACAGACTCTTTCTACAGACTTTCATGCACCTTCCAGTAAAACAACAAAACTTAGGGCCAGAGCCATAGTACAGCGGGCAGGACATTTGCCTTTCAATGCAGCCAAACCGGGTTTGATCCCCGGCATCCCAGAGGGTCCCCTGAGCACCAACAGGAGTAATTCCTGAGTGCAGAGCCAGAAGTAACCCCTGAGCATCGCCGGGTGTGACCCAAAAAGAAAAAAAAATACAAAAAAAAATTAAAACAACAAAATCTGAGCAGGCCAGAGCGACAGTGCAGGTGATAAGGGGCTTGCCTTGTGCACTGCCAAGCCCCGTTCCAACCTGAGTTCAGGCAGGCATGATCCCTTGGCCCAGAGCCAGTAGGAAACCCTGAGCACCTCCAGAACCAAAACCAGAACCAAAATCTGAGCTTTAAGATTCCTTTTAAGCTTGACTCCACAATCCTCGTCAGAGGAATAGAAAATCAGGAATTCAAGAGTCCAACCAGCTCCTAGTCAAAATCAGCTGATCCATAAATAGCACCACCAGTCAATATACTATCAGCCACAATGCGGAGGCTAATGAAAAATGAGTTTCTAGAAAATCAATCCCTTTAGCTCCTTCTCCAAGATCTCGAGTCATTCATTTAATAAGTACCAAAAGGTCACCACGGCACAAGCAACAGGTTCCTGTGATGCGAGAGTTTTCCAAAGGCAGAGCGGTGCTCCACGGCTCAACTTCCCCTTCGAGCTCCGCCATGTCCCTGTCTGTGAAGTAGGAACAGCTCCGAATGCAAATCCCAAGAGATCGCAGAGGAAATGTAACAGGGAAGAAGGATCCAACGTGTTCTTGTAAAGCTGTTTTTTGGGTCGAAGTGATAGTCCAGTGAGTCAAGTGCTTACCTTGACCGTGGACGACCTGAGTTTCACCCCCAGCACCCTGAGCCCTGTCAGGAGTGATTCCTGAGTGCAGGATCGAGAGTAACTAAACTCTGAGCACCACTGAGTATGACCCCAGAGAAAAAAAAACTTTTAAAAGGAGTATTTTAGGGACTGGAGTTATAGCACAGTAGGTAGGGCATTTGCCTTGCATGCGGCCAACTCGGGTTCGATTCCCAGCATCCGATATGGTCCCCCAAGCACCTCCAGGAGTAACTCCTGAGTGCAGAGCCAGGAGGAACTCCTGTGCAATGCTGGGTGTAACCCAAAAAAGCAAAAAAAAAAAAAAGTATTTTAGGGCTAAGATTAAAGTACAGTGGGTAGGGCACATGCCTTGCATGCTGCCAACCCAAGTTCAATTCCTCTCACCACACATGGTCCCCCAATCTCTACCAGGAGTGATCCCTGAGTGCAGAGCCAGGAGTAAGCCCTGAGTACCCGCTGGGTATGGCCCAAAACCCAAATTCTTTTTTTTTTTTTTTAATTTATAGCACAGTGGTAGGGCGTTTGTCTTGCACACAGCCAGCCCAGCCGAGCTGGGTTCAATTCCTCTGCCCCTCTCGGAGAGTCCAGCAAGCTACCGAGAGTATCTCGGTCACACAGCAAAGCCTGGCAAGCTCCCCTGATGTATTCAATATGCCAAACACAGTAACAAGTTTCAAAATGGAGATGTTACTAGGCCCAATTGAGCAAATCAATGAACAAGGGAGGACAGTGCTACCAGTGCTTACAGATTAAAGAAGATCCTCACTGGTTGCAAGCTATTCAAATCATTGTAATGCAACAAAAATCTTATGAATTACTGTGCTCATTGAAGCAATGATCTTTTTTTCTGAGTTAGCAAAAAATAACAGAGACTCAGATATTATAATAGAAGTCTCTCCACAATGAACAGAACACTTTTAAGCCTAAGGTTGTATGAAAACTGAGATTTGGGCTGGTGGGAGGTCTTTTTTTTTTTTTTTAAATCACTTACAGCAATTTCAGATTCTCAATGACAACACAATGCTTCCACTTAAAAGAGTAAGAACATGTGCTTGAGTATCATCTCTGTTACTGTTGGAACAAAGTTACTGTTTGAGACCGGCCAGGTCTCAGTTGCCTTGTCCATAAGGCAGGAGAGGAATACCTAGCTTCTAAGTGCTTCTGTGATGATCGAAAGTGTCTGAGAATAAAATAAGGGGCTGGAGAGATAGTACAGAGGGTAGAGCGCTTGCCTGGCACTCATACCCAACTCACAAGAATGTGTGTCCTGAAGCAAAAAAACACCCAAGTACTCAAGTATTCAAAGGCTCTCTCCTTATCATACAGGAGGAACAAAAACACTAATTACCCTAGGACTCCCTGGATTAAACACAGAATACTTGTAAAGCTCTTTACACAAACACATGCTAGACGAGCTATTGGTTTTGGGCCACACCCAGCAATGCCCAGGGATTACAATGCTCAAATCTCCTGGTTCTGCACTCAGGGATCACCCCTGCCGGGCCTCAAGGGAGTCAGCAGGGTGCAAGGGATCGAACCGGGTCAACCACGTGCAAGGCAAGCATTCCCCCCTGTTCTATTTCTCCAGCCCCTCAGAAGAATTCAGGGCCAGAATTTCACAGGCCGTTTTCCTTGCTTTCTGATCAACAGTGCCACCACTCAGTCTTCAGAGATGGTGTCCACCAAGCTAGAAAGTTCTAGAACAAACACGGCTTTCCCGGTTCTCTTTTCCACTCACTCTCCCTATATGCCAGACATCTGAACTCTCCTCTCCAGTTCCAACCCAGCTTTCTGTCCCGTGTGTTTCAAATCCCTGGCATCTCGAAAGGAAATCTGCGTCAGCTTCCAACAGAAGGAAGTCAGACAGTGTGGAGTGACCAGAAGCCGAATGCCAAGAGCAACACACCAGGCTGACTGTCCCTTGGGGATGATTTTAGATTAGACCAGGGAGTCCCTCACCTGTGACTTCAGAGATGAATTCTTGAGACCAGTCAGTCTCGTTATAATCCTGAGCGACGTCCACAGCGTCTCCAGCTGCGAGAAACTCCTGGGCCCAGTTCTCAGACAAGGCCAAGTCGGCCACCCCAGGAGCTAGGGAGAGGAAGAGAGAAAGAAAGGGGAAAAACTAAGAAAGAAAAGAAATATACATTTCAGGAGCCAGAGAGATAGTACAGTAGGTAGGGTGTTTGCCAAGCACATGGCCAACCCAGGTTCAATCCCCGGCATTCCATATAGTCCCGGAAACATCACCAGGTGTGATTCCTGAGTGCAGAGCCAGGAGTAACCCCTGAGCATCCCTAGGTATGGCCCAAAACACACATACGCACGCGCGCGCGCGCGCACACACACACACACACACACACACACACACACTGAGAGAGAAATATATAATTTATTGTGTCTAAGAAATTCACAAGATTCCTCCTTCTCCTTTTGTCTCCTTCTGCAGTTCCGCTCCCCGATGCTACCTGCTGCCCGCATCTATAGAAAATGAGGGGTTGGGGGGGGGGGGGGTGACAGGTGACTCCCTCCCTCCTCTGGACCTACCTCTCTGGGGTGCCTGCCGGAAACTTGACTGTTCGATCTCCTGCATCTCGGCCAAGAGGTCATCCATCTTAAAGGTCTGCGGCGCCCGGGATACAAGTGGTACATTCTGGTCCTGGAGGAACTCGGCCACCAACTACAACGAGAAGTCAGAGGGCGAAATGAACCCACCCAGCAAGACCTGGGGCCATGGGACCAGGGCCTCCATGCAGATCAAAACACGAGGCCAGGGACAGACAGGAATGATAATACAGCAGGCAGGACACTTGCCTTGCCTGCAGCCAACCCAGGTTCAACCTCAGCACCTGGGACGCCCCCCCCCCCACCCGCCACCCCCAGTTCTAACAGGAGTGATGCCTGAGCACAGAGCTGGGAGTATGCCCTGAGCACCACAGGTGTGGCAAAAAAAAAAATCAAATAAACAAGGCAAAGAAAAATGAAGATGAGGAATATACTAAGGAAGATGAATACACTAAAACAAGAGGAAGAGGGGCTGGAGCGATAGTACAGCGGGTAGGGCGTTTGCCTTGCACGCGGCCGACCCGGGTTCGATTCCCAGCATCCCATATGGTCCCCTGAGCACCGCCAGGAGTGATTCCTGAGTGCATGAGCAAGGAGAAACCCCTGTGCATCCCCAGGTGTGAAAAAGCAAAAAAAATAAAATAAAATAAAACAAGAGGAAGAAGGCAAATCTCCTTGGGCCAGGAAAGTCAAAACAAAGTCAAACAACGGAAATTGGGAGGGGGTGGCAAGTTGGAAGCCCAAACCGGTGGGTTAAGCGACAAAGGTGACAGCGGAGGCCCAGGGGTCTACTGACCTCATCTTCGGAGGCTGATCCCAAAGGCTTTGAAACCTAGGCGGGAAAGGAAAGCAAGTCAGTACCCGGGCAAGGAGGGACACACAACTCAGTTCAATGCCCCAGTCCTGACGCCCCAGTTCTGCCCGGGGCTGGGGACCCGGGACCGGTCAGCCCAGCTCCAGCACGCAGCGCCTCTGTTCCTTCCCGGGGGAAAACGGTCGCGCTGCCATCCAGCGGGCGCTCCCCACGCGGGGCCTCTCGGGTCACTTGCACTGGCCCCAGCAGTGTCCCCCCCCCAAAGGGTCCCTCCACCCCGAGCCAAGCCGGGCTCACTCACCGCTTCGGAGGCCGGGGTGCCCGGGGGCCAGGGGCCCGGCTTCAAGCCCTCCTGCTGCAGGGCCTTGTCCTGGGTGAAGTGTCCTGCCAGCTTCATGAGCGGGTTGGCACCCCCGCATTCGGCCTCCACCAGCTCCCTCATTGCCATGGTGACCGCCAGCTCCCTGCCCAAGAGAGGAGATTTGGACCCCGGGGGTCCCCGGGCGGGCGCCAGACCCTGCCCCAGCCCAGGACCCGGGCGCGATGCAGGGCGGGCGGGCAGGCGGGCAGACGACGGTCCCCGGGGCCACCCCTACCCTGCCCCGGTGCCTCCACTCTGCCCTCTGCCCGGCGTCCGTCCGGGGGTCAGTGCCCTCCTGCCGCCTCCCCCGACCCGGGTGGATCCCGGGCCTCCCCGCCCCTGCGGTGTCAGCCTGCAGCCGCCCCCCACCCAGGGGGCCTGGGGACCACCCGGCGATGGCCAACTGGCAAGGGCCGGCGGGAACGTCGCCCGCCAGGCAGCCCCGCGCCCCATCGCCCCATCGAGGGGCAGCGAGCACCCGGGGGGGAGCCTCGGCCACTTCCTCCTCCCCGGCTCCCCGCCCCAAGTCACCTGAGCCCCTCCCCCCGCTCGGCCGCCCCGACCACCCCACCTCCCCCGCCCCGGCGCAGCTCCAGCCCCGCCCCCAGGGCCGCGAGGGCCAGTGGGGAGCAGGACGGGGGTCGGCGGCACCCCCCTACCCCGGGGCGCAGCGCTCACCGCCGCGCGCGGCTCGGCACGACCCGCCGCCGCCGCCGCCGCCGCCGCCGGGGCACCAGGTACGGGCGGGAGGGGGAGGGGAGGAGGGGGCGGGAAGGCAGGGGCGGGGCTCGGCCTTAAAGGCGCCTTGACCGCTCGCCGCGCGGCGGTTCGCAAATCCGGCGGAAGCGACTCGAAGCGGCGGGGAGTTAGGACCCGGCGACGGCGGGAGGTCACGTGCCTTGAAAGGGCCGCGCGCCTTAAAGGGGCCGTCCCGCAGCGTCGCGGGCTGGCAACGCCAAAGAAGGGAGTGAGTTCGGCTGCGCTTTCTGGAGCGTTGGCAGTTCAGGGAGGGCACCGGATCTTACGCCCAGCGCATCCTGGCGCTTTCTGAGAGGGGCTCTCGGTGACACTGGGGCACGCCATGCCCTTGCTTGATGAGCCTCGGTTTCCCGATCTGAAACGAGGTTAAACTAGTTTTCCCTAATTGCCAAATGGGAATTGAACCCGGGATCAACCTTTTCCCAGCCTTCTGGGCCTGGACCACTTCCGAATTGCCCCCTTGGCGGACAGCATCATGGTTTCCATGGAGACAGAGGCCGGAGGGGGGGGGCCGAATCTCATGCCACTTTTGCATGGGGGGAGAAAAGAAAAAAACCACTGGTGATGATGACAAATTCCGGAGTCTAAAATAGGCTGCAACGCAGCCGAGGCCCTCGAGCTCGCAATTTCCAGGGAAGGCGCCTCTCCCCTCCCTTCCTGCCGCCCCCGCCGCGGGCCAAGGTCACCGCTGCTGCGGACTTGGGAACGCACAGCCTCCTTGCAAGAAAAGATTTGCAATCACGGAATCAGCCTCGGGCCCTACCATCTGCCAGGGAACTGGGACTGGCGTCCGAGCCTCAAGGTCACGGAGGAGCAAACCCGGACACCTCCGAGACCCACGGGGCCGAGGGTGACCCGAGCCGCTGACAGCTGAGCGGGTAGTGCCAAAAGGACCGCAGCGCCTGCCCAGCCCCGGGTGCAGGAGAGGAGGCGGGTGGACAGCAGGGGGCGCCCTGGGCCAGGTGAGCTGCCGGCCTTGCTGCAGGTGTCAGAGGTGGAGCCTGCGTGAACTGCATGGGAATCAAATGCTCAATTCCCCTCCAGGAAACTGAATGGCATGAAGAAGCTGCGGGGCTTTCTCCTTGTCCCTACTCTTCCACCATCTTTCACAAGCCCTGGCTCCTCCGCCCCGTTTCTTCTGGCCTCAAATCCCAGCCCTTTGCATATCCACGTTACAAAGAAAAGTTGCAAATCCTAATCAGCTAAACCAGGCCAAGGAGGAAAGGGTGCCCCTGGGAAATGCACACTTATGGTAACTGACTGCTGCGTTTAACATGTCATCTGGTAGAAACTGTTTTGACTGCTTTTTTTTTTTTTGGTCACACCCGGCAATGCACAGGGGTTATTCCTGGCTTATTCACTCAGGAATTAATCCTGGCCGTGCTCGGGGGACCATATGGGATGCTGGGAATCGAACCTGGGTCGGCCGTGTGCAAGGCAAATGCCCTACCTGCTGTGCTATTGCTCCAGCCTTTGATTGTATTTCTTTTTTATTGTAATATATATATATCACTTAATCACTTAACTTCCCGTTAGTCGTCAATTTGCTCGAGCGGGCGCCAGTAACGTCTCCATTTGTCCCTGTCGCGTGCTAGTGTAGGCCAATGGCATCTGTTCGCTCCGGGAACATGAAGGGCCTCAAACCGATCGTTCATGATCTTGACGAAGAAGTCTGACCATCTGGTAGGTGGGCGGCCACGCGGTCTTTTGACATCCCGTGGAATCCAATCAGTAACAGCTCTAGTCCAACGGTCGTCTTTAAATCTCATTACGTGACCAGCCCATCTGATTTTCGACACCTTGGCAAATGAGACAGCATCCCTGATCCTTGATCGTCGACGGATGTCAGAACTCCGGATTCGTTCTCTCATTTGAGTGAAACGTGATATTCCAAGCATAGCTCTTTCAATTCTTCTTTGGGAGACCTGAATAGCGTTCTCATCCTGTTTGCGTAGGGCCCAGGTCTCTGAGGCATATGTTAATGCAGGAAGAACAGTGGAATCAAAGAGATGTGCCCGGAGCCGGAGGTTCTTCGTCCTCTTAGCTATTTCTTCGACGTTCTTGAAGGCGTTCCAAGCCGCTCTCTTCCTCCTGCGCAGCTCGGGTGCCAGGTCATTTGTCATGTTGACCTCTCGACCTAGGTACACATAGCTGTTGCATTCGGAGATGGTCGTTCCATTGAGAGCGAATGGGGCGTCAGGAACAAGGCTGTTTCTCATAAATATTTTCTTCGTGAGATTCAGCTGTAGTCCTACCTTTCCACACTCACGGTCAAAGTCGGCCAGCATTTGTGCCGCTTGGCTGATGTTTGGTGTTATTAAAACAATGTCATCAGCAAAGCGGAGGTGGTGTAGTTGCCAACCATCTATCTTCACTCCCATTCCTTCCCATTCCAGTCGTCGCATGATGTTCTCGAGGGTGGCACTGAAGAGTTTCGGTGAAATGGTATCACCCTGCCGCACCCCTCTCTTGACATCAACGATCACTTCTTTGTAGAATGGTGAGATCCTGGTAGTGAATCCGCAATACAGCTCACGGAGGATCCTGATGTATTGGGCTTGAATGCCCTGATTGGCTAGGGCTTCAATGACCGCTTCCGTCTCAACAGAATCAAAGGCCTTCTTTAAATCAATGAACGTTAAACAGAGCGGCATCTTGAACTCCCGAGAAACCTCAATGAGCTTGGTTATCGTGTGGATATGGTCGATGGTGCTGAATCCTTTGCGGAACCCTGCTTGCTCGCATGGTTGTCCTTCATCTAGTGTTCTACCAATCCTATTCAGGATGACTCGAGTGAACAGCTTGTAGATGACAGACAATAGGCAGATGGGGCAATAGTTGCCAATGTCATGGATGTCTCCCTTCTTGAACAGTAGTACAGTCCTGCTGGTTTTCCATTGGGACGGAACCTTGCATTCAGACAGGTAGCAAGTGAAGAGCCGAGCCAGTGTATTGATGAGTACTGACGGCAGGTTCTTCAGGTGTTCAGGTCTGACCTTGTCTGGGCCGGGTGCTGTTTGTTTCTTTACCGACGAAATGGCGTGTCGGATTTCGGAAGGGAGAACGTTAGGAACGACATACCCATCCTGTGGAATTTGGTATGTCGGCAAGTGGACATGGCTATCGAAGAGATTTGAGTAGAAGTCATGGATAATCTTCTCCATTGCCGTTCTGGAGGATGTGATGGATCCATCAGGACGTCGGAGGGCAGTCATCTTGGTCTTATAGTTGGCGAAGGACAGGCGGGCGTTACGAATACTTTTCCCAGCTTCTGCCGCATCTACCAGTACTTCTGCTCTTCTCTCTTTGAGGTCTTCCTTGATATATACAGCGCCGTATAATCCCATCAACCGCCAAGACCCAGAGACTATAAAACCCAGCTCCTGGAAGAAACAGCGCAGAGTCTCCTGCCCCCGCGCCTGGCTGTCCTCGCCGGGGCCCCTTGGAGGGGAACGGGTTGAGTTTCCCTCCCCGCCCCGACCAGGGCTCCGGCAGCCGAAGACCTCCAGAACCAGCTACAACCATGCTGAGACCACTCTCCACACACATGAAGGTACCGGCAGAGGAACAAAGGCATGCGGGTCTCAGGGCTGAGATCTCCAAGCCTGCTCGAATAGGGGCTGATCATCCTCCACCCAGATCCTCCATTTTCCAGTAGGCGGGGGTCACACCCACCAACTGACCCCCAGCGCATCTTATTATCTCATTCTTGCTTTGGACAACCTGGCAGGCTACCGAATGTAACCTGCCCATACGGCAGAGTCTGGCAAACTCACCGTGGCGTATCCAACATACCAAATACCAATAACAATGATGGGTCTCATTCTCCTAACCCTGAAAGAGCCTTGAATATGGCACTTTTAAAATCTCAGGGCTAGGATGAAGGAGACGTTACTGATGCCTGCTCAAGGCAATCGACAAACAGCAGGATGATCGTGATCGTGATATTATGTATATATATGGGACCGGGTACAGCGGGTAGGGCATTTGCCTTGCACACGGCCGACCTGGGTTCAATTCCCGGCATCCCATATGGTCCCCCAGCACCGTCAGGAGTAATTCCTGAGTGCAGAGCCAGGAGGAAGGCTTGAGCATTGCTGGGTGTGACCCAAAAAGGAAAAAAAAAAAAAACACGTACCTATAAACTTAGTGCTCCTATAACAAAGTAGGTTCATATTTTTTTGACAGTTTGGAAATGGCAGCTTGAAATAATGTGATCTAAAGCACAGATAAATTATGAGTTTTGGTGCAAAGAAATAAAAACTCGATTTAGTTATTATTAATAGTTGAATTTTAGAGATGTGATATTCTAGCACCAGCCCCTCTACCAGTATCAACTTCCCTCCACCAGTTTTCCAAGTTCCCTCCCACCACCCTTCCCTGCCACCTTGACAGGCACTGTTTTTTTAAAGTTCGGTGGTTGTAGCTTGGATCTCGCGTTTTCAGCGCTGCTGACTCTGTGGTTTGGATATATAGCTACGCCACTCCCGGCATTATGAAGGCGACCCACGTTATAAAGACGTTTCAATAAAGTTCAAAGGGGCCCCCACATATAAACTTCTACTGAGCTAGGAGTGTCCTCCTGGTTTAGCAATACCTCACGCCAATGAAGCTGGTAGGAGAACGGTAATGAGGATATTAACTGATGGTTTGGAGCTGCTTGCTAAACCCAGGCACGTCAAAAGAAAAGATGAAATCAGGGGCTGGAGTGATAGCACAGCAGGTAGGGCATTTGCCTTGCACAGGGCCCGACCCGGGTTCGATTCCCAGCATCCCATATGGTCCCCCCAAGCACGGCTGGGAGTAATTCCTGAGTGCATGAACCAGGAGTAACCCCTGTGCATCGCTGGCTGTGACCCAAAAAGCAAAAAAATAAATTAAATATTTTTTTAAAAAAAGATGAAATCCTACAAAATTTTTAAAAAATAAAATAAAAAAATTAAAAAAAAAAAGATGAAATCATGCAGTTCCCTGCAACCTTGATGGAACTGCAGGGTGTTATGCTAAGCCGAATAAGTAGAAGGAGAAGAACAAGTACCTGTTTCTCTTATCTATAGTAAAGAAAGTAACAAGATAAGGGAATGGGAGGTATCAAGTGATGATGGAAAACCCATGAGTCTAGGTTATAGAAATGAGAATATCGTGGCAAGAGGGAAAGGGATTGAGGAAGTAGCACTGCATTGTCTATCACTGTCCTCCCGTTGTTCATCAATTTTGCTCGAGCAGGCACCAGTAACGTCTCCACTGTGAGATTTGTTGTTATTGTTTTTGGCATATTGAGTACACCATAGGGAGCTTGCCAGGCTCTGTCTACGGGCGGGATACTCTTGATAGGTTGCCAGGCTCTCCAAGAGGGGTGAAGGAATCAAACCCAGGTCGTCCGCGTGCAAAGCAAACGCCCTACCCGCTGTGCTATCCCTAAAGCCCAGAGGAAGTAGACTGGAGATAATGTCGAGGCTTTGGTCAAGGGTTTTGAACATTTCAGTGAAGTAGGCAGAGGAACTATGTACTTCGAAGCTACTAAAGTTAACTCTTGTGTAAGATGCAACCCAAACTATGCACTGCACTGTGGCACTGTCCTCCCATTGTTCATCAATATTCTCAAGTGTGCACCAGTAGCAGCTCCATTGTGAGACTTGTTGTTACTGTTTTTGGCATATCGAATATGCCAAGGGGAGCTCTCCAGGCTCTGCCATGCGGGCGGAATACTCTAGGTAGCTTGCCGGGCTCTCCGAGAGGGGCGGAGGAATCGAACCCAGGTCTGCTGCATGCAAGGCAAATGCCCTACCCAAACTATAATAAAAAGAAATGTTGTGTGAACATTCTTTCAGTCGGGGGCACTGAGATAAGAGACGCGAGAGAAATGAGATTTGCTGGAGAGGCTCCTGGCTCTTTCCCGGCAGCGAAGCAACAGCCTCTTTTATTCACTATCTGACGTACTCACATGCACTCTGTGCAAAGAAAGCATTAACGGGGAAAAGGGGTTACAAGAGGATATCAAGACAGCAAAAACTATATTGTTCTTGTCACGTTTGCAAGTCCAAGGCCCGCAGACTCCGAAGAAGAATCCAAGACCAAGCAGCCTGGCAACCTGAGCCACAGCCCTTGAACCTAGAGTGATAAGGGGATGTGGAAGAATATCTGCATTCCAAAGCTGAGCTGGGTTAGGGATCTGTGAGAGAGGGAAGATTGCTCTACGTGACACTAAGAGCTAAAAGGCAGCCAAGGGAAGAGATGCAAACCCTTTCCAAACCAGTCCGGACACACGAGTCATGGCTTGCCCGTTTTCTTTTTTTTTTTTTTTCTTTTTGGGTCACACCCGGCGATGCTCAGGGGCTGCTCCTGGCTTTGCACTCAGGAATTACTCCTGGCGGTGCTCAGGGGACCCTATGGGATGCTGGGAATCAAACCCGGGTCGGCCGTGTGCAAGGCAAATGCCCTATCCGCTGTGCTATCACTCCAACCTCCAGCCATTTTCATTGGGCCTGTGCTCCTGCCCGTTTGTGGGTCAGTCTCCACAGGCTCCTCCTAATAGTTTGGTTGGTTGGGCACCAACAAAGAAAAATGGAATGAGTTTGCTAAGGAGGTGGGTTGGGGAGAGGGAGAAAACCTTGAACTCTTGGTGGAGGGACACTGATACAGGTGGTAGGTCTGGAGTGAGAACAATGAATGCCCTAAATTCTGTTATAAGCAACTTTATCAATCACGGTGCCTACATTTTTTTTTATTTTTTTATTAGTGAAACACCATGAGGTACAGTTGTAGACTTACAAATTTTTGTGCTTGGGTTTCGATTATACAATGATCAAACAACCGTCCCTCCACCAGTGCCCATTTCCCACCACCATGGATCCCAGCATCCCTCCCACCCCCCGTCCCCCCATCCCACCCTGCCTCTGTGGTGGGGCACTCCCTTTTGTTCTCTCTCTCCTTTTGGGTGTTGTGGTCTGCAAAAGAGGTGCCTATATTTTTTAAATAAGAAATAATAAAACAATATCCAAACAATAAAATTTAGGCACGCAGAAATAATAAAACAAGCTCCAAACAATAAAATTTAGGCATGCATGAAACACTTCATCTACATTCACATTTTTAATCTTCATAATACCCCCTACAAAATAAAGTAAAAAAAAGTAAAGGCCCTCCCGTTGATCATCGATTTGCTCGAGCGGGCCCAGTAACGTCTCCATTGGAGACTTTGTTGTTACTGTGTCTGGCATATCGAATACATCACGGGTGGCTTGCCAGGCTCTGCCGTGCGGGCGAGATACTCTCGGTAGCTTGCCGGGCTCTCCGAGAGGGACGGAGGAATCGAACTCGGGTCGGCCATATTGGCTGCATGCAAGGCAAACGCCCTACCGCAATACCCATTTACAAATAAGATTTACCCAGAGTCACATAACTAGAAATTCATTTCAGTGGCCGGAGTGATAATACAGCAGGTAGGACACTTGCCTTGCATGTTGCCCACCAGGATTCAATCCCTGGCACCCCATATAGGCCCCAAAGCCCCATCAGGAGTGATCCCTTAGCAGAGAGCCAAAAAACAAAACCAAAAAATAAAATTCATTTTAGAAATAATTCCAAATACCCTTCTGGCACAGCAGGAAGGGCAAACGTTTGCCTTGCAAGTGGCTTACCTGGGTTCAATTCCTCCATCCCTCTTGGAGAGCCCGGCAAGCAACCAAGAGTATCCTGCCCGCACAGCAGAGCCTGGCAAGCTCCCCGTGGCATATTCTTTATGCCAAAAATAGTAACAACAAGTCTCACAGTGGAGACGTTACTGGTGCCTGCTTGAGCAAATCCATGAACAACGGGAGGACAGTTCTACAGTGCAGTGCTACAGTACTAGTAAACTAGTACTGTCTCCCTATCTTGGAAAAGCCATGCCTATTAGTCTCAGAAAGTTTGAGCCTCCTACTTCTTGTTTGGGGCATACCTGGTGGTGCCTGGGGCTTACTCCTGACTCTGTGCTCAGGGATCACTCCTGGCCGGCTTGGGAGATCACATGAGGTGCTGGGGATCAAATTCAGGTCAGTCAGATGCAAGGCAAGCACCTTCTCTGCTGTACTATCTGTCCAGCCCCTAGTCGAGTTCTGACCCACAAGTAAGCCCTAGAAGGAGACAAGTGCTGAGAGGAATTCTGAGAGCTACTTGAGTGTTTAATAGTTTACTGGAGCTCCAGATTTCAAATCCTAAATTTTGTTCATCCCAGCTCGACTTTAAGTTTTTACTCAATGCCTGAAAGTTACCTATTTCAAATGAAAATAGTCATTTTTACTTCCTCTCTCATTAATGTCTGACTGATTCAAATTTAAGAGGTCAAATTCCTCTAAATTTTCGTCACTTATACTGTATTTATATTTACTGTGTGCCAGTTATTGTGCTAAACGTTTTTCCACTATTGGTTGTTTAATTCTCTGATAATTAAGTTTACAGATGAGAAAAGTGGCATATCGAACAACTTGCTCAGTCTAAACTAATGAGTAACAAAGTTGCGATTTGAGCCCACAACAGAATCGTGAACATCATCATAAAAAAATCATAAAGAATATAAAAGAAAAGAAAATATTTATCAATAAAACCAATTCAACTTTATTCATCATCATATTTATTACCTAGTAAACTTGGTTAATCTCCAAATTCAAAATCATGAACCACAATAGTTCTTTCTATGAATACAGACATACCTTTCTCTCCAGAGAGCAAACTACTGACTATAAGAAAAAGGAACCACAATTACAGAAAAGCTTCCATTAACTTCCCATATTCACTGCAATAGTCACTGTCACTGTCACTGTCCTCCCGTTGTTTATCAATTTGCTCAAGCGGGCCCAGTAATGTCTCCATTGTGACACTTTTACTGTGTTCAGCATATCAAATACGTCACGAGTAGCTTGCCAGGCTTTGCTGTGTGGGCGAGATACTCTTGGTAGCTTGCCGAGCTCTCTGAGAGGAGCAGAGGAATTGAACCTGGGTCGGCCAGTTCGGCTGCATGCAAGACAAATGCCCTACCCGTTGTGCTATCGCTCCAGCCCACTGCAATAGTAACAGTGAAAATTTATTGAGTGTTGTTGGGCTTGAGTGGGTAGGGTGTTTTCCTTGCATGCCGCAAACCGGATTTGATCCCTGGCATCCCATGTAGTCCCCAGAGCACTGCCAGGAGTAATTCCTGAGTGCAGAACCATGAGCAAGGCCTGAGCATTGCTGGGTGTGACCCAAAAAAGCAACAAAAAAAAAAGAAAAGAAAAAGAAAACGTATTGAGTGTTCACGATGTTCTATGCATTATACAACCTTTACCTCATTTGTCCTAAACTGTGAGTTTTATAATTATCCTCAACAAACTGTGTGAAGGGTAGCCCTGTAGCACTGTCCTCCTGTTATTCATCGATTTGCTCGAGCGGGCACCAGTAACGTCTCATAACAAATTGTGAGACTTGTTGTTACTGTTTTTGGCATAGGGTAGGTTAAAAAAAAAATCACAGTGGCTGGAGTGACAGTACAGCAGTTAGGGTGTTTGCCTTGCATGTGGCTGATGTAGATCTCTGGTATTCCATATGGTCCCCTGAGCACTGCCAAGAGTAATTCCTGAGGGCAGAACAAGGAGTAATGCCTAAACATCACCAGATAAAACCCAAAAAGCCAAAAAAAAATTTTCTAAGTTTTGGGGGATTTTGTTTGGTTGGTAGCTTGGTTTTTTGTTTTGGGGGATACACTAGTGGTGCTTTTGGAACTTTCACTCTGTATTCAGGGATAACTCCTGGCAGGTTCCAGGGACCATATGGGATGTCGGGGATCAAATTCAGGTTGGCTGTGTGCAAGCCAAGTGCCCTGCCCTCTTGCCCCAAACTGGATTTTTGTCTGTAGCAACCATGAAGTCTCTGCTCCCCAACTCCAAGCCGTTCGTAGACCTTACAGAAACAAGTAAGCACTGTTATGGTCCAATAACACTGAAGAGCAGACACTGAAATTTAAGTGTCCTATCGTTTCTGCCTCTTGCAAAATGCCGTTCTTTTTGGTTTTGCTCAGCCATTTGTGAATGTCAACACTCTCTTAGCTCAGAGACTGTACAAAGAGAGTCAGCAGGTACCTTCCCTACCCCTGACCTACAAAGTCTGGTGCCAGGTTGCGTGCTCCCAAACATCCTGCTAGTCCTTTCCTATTTATTTATTTTCTTTTTGTTTGGTTTTGGTTTTTGGACCACACTCAGAGGTGTTCATTGCTGACCCCTGGCTCTGTGCTCAGAGATCACTCCTGGCAGGGCTTGGACAACCTTATGGAGTGCCGGGAAGCAAACCTGGGTCAGCCGTAGGCAAGGCAAGGGCCCTACTCACTGTACTATTGCGCCAAGCCCAAAACTCCTTTTTATAAAAGAAAATCAGGACTGGAGAGCTAGGACAAGAGTTAAGACACCGTACTTAACGGCTGTTCTTGACACTCCCAGCACTGCATATGAAGTGATCCTGGAGTACTGAGCACTGCTGGGTGTGGTCCAAAATCTAAGAAAAAGTAGTACTGTATAACACTGTCCTTCCATTGTTCATCCATTTGCTGGAGCGGGCACCAGTAACGTCTCCATTGTGAGACTTGTTACTGTTTTTGGCATATCAAATACGCCACGGGGAGCTTGCCAGGCTCTGCTGTGTGGGTGGAATACTCTTGGTAGCTTGTCGGGCTCTCCAAGAGGGATGGAGGAATTGAACCCGGGTTGACCACATGCAAGGCAAAAGCCCTACCCGCTGTGCTATTTTTTTTTTATAAGTTAAAAGGTAGACTCCAGAGAGATAAAACAGCAGGAAAGGTATTTGCCTTGCACGTGGTAGACCTGAGTTCAATCCCCCAAGTGATCCCTGTGCACAGAGCCAGGAGGAAGCCCTGAATCCCACTGGATGTGGCCCAAAAGCCAAAAAATGAAAATAAAAATGAAAATTTGGGGATGTGTCCCAAAGAATATGTGAAGTAATAGACCCTAGCACAAGCACCACCAGGAGTGGCCCCAGCAACAATAAACAATTTTTTTAATTAAAATTTCTTCAAAATTAAAACTACATGACATTCACAACTCATATTTTTCAGTATTTTAAATGCCTGGGAAGGTTAATAAGCCAGTCAGGCAAAAATCATTCTAAATACGTATTCAATTCAATTCCCCAAAATCAAAAATATCAGACTTATTAATATTCAATGATGCTCTTAGTTCTCTTAAAATGTCTTAAAATCTATGGGGTTGGAGCGATAGCACAGTGGGTAGGGCGTTTGCCTTGCACTCGGTCAACCCGGGTTCGATTCCCAGCATCCCATATGAGCACTGCCAGGAATAATTCCTGATTGCAAAGCCAGGTGTAACTCCTGTGGATCACCAGGTGTGATCCAAAAAGCAAAAAAAAAAAAAAGTCTCAAATCTAAATTCTTTATTACGAATGACACAACAGAAATAACCCAAATGGCTTAAAACTGTCACCCAGCAAACACATAGTCATGGATTCTAACCCTGGGCTTGCCCACAGGCACAAGGTAATCCTGGCCACCTGTGTCCTGAGGTCTTGGTAGGGCAGAAAATAAGGCAATAATAAGGGTCAGAAAGATAGGACCGTGGGAAGGGGGTTTGCTTGGCAATGCGGCCAACCTGAGTTCACCCTCAAGCCCTACCAGCAATGATCCCTGAGTGCAGAGCCCCTAAGCACCACTCGGTGTGGCCCCAAAGCAAAATATAGAATTAATTGATAACGTTGGACCCAAAGGATTAGCTCAAGGGCTTCGTGTGCCTGGCAAGCTTGTAGTGACCTAAATTTAAATCTCCAGTGTCCCACATACACTGATATCTTGGCATCTCTGCCACTTGAGCCTAGTGGTTTCAACTGTGGTGGTCCCTGGCATGCACAATTTGCAAATGAACTACAGCCGGGTGTGTGTGAACACCACTGAAAAGGGGTGTAACCCCCAGAAATTACCACGACTGACAGAACGTCTGAGCACTACGCCAGAAAGTGTGACCTTGGTGAACACATGTGTGAGCACACAGTGACACCACAACCATGACTGAGGGTCTTGGGAAGGAGCCTTAGTAGAATGGATAGGGAGCTTGCTTTGCACATGCAGACCTGGGTTCCATCCCTGGCAGCCCGTGTGGTCCTCTGAGTCCTACCAGGAATGATCCCTGAGCAGAGAGCCAGGAGTAAGCCCTAGCCACCACCAGGTGTGGCCCCAAAACAACATTGGGTAGCCAAATTTTTTTCAGATACCCACTGCTGTGGAGGCCCAAGTGATAGTACAACACCTAGGGTGTTAGCCTTGCATGCAGCTGATCCAGATTTGATCCCTGGCATCCTGTTTGGTCCCCTGAACAAAGTACCCTTGCAGGAGTAATTCCTGATGGCAGAACCAGGAGTAACCCCTGAACATCTCTGGGCGTGACCCTAAAAGGAAAAAATAATCACTGCCATGCCTCTAGCCAGACGCCATTATCTCAGCACCAAGCCTTACCCAGAAATTAGCCTGCTGAAAATTCAAGTATGAGGGACTCTGTGGCTGAAAGCTCTGGACTTTCTTGGAGTCAGGATGAGCTACCTACCTCCATCTCCGTGTACTTCTAGGAGCCCCGGCAGTCATATCCACAATGCCCAGATAAAAATTTAACTCCAGCTGCACCACCTGTTTAAAAATTCTGGACTTCCTGAAGCACCAGCATCTTCAAACTCTACAACACTGGTAATCCAGTAGTACCACACAAGAGTGGGCGGGATGTAACATAAGAGGTAATCAGTCTCATCTGTTGGATAACATTGGTTTGTCCTTTCCCCTCCATCTGTTCTCCCTTGCTGCAAGGAGTTTAGGTTTATTGGGTTACACCTATCACAGTGTTCCCAAGGCACTCCCATGCCTCTGTGTTTGTCTTTAACCTCTCCTCTGTGCTCTGCTTCCGTTATCTGTTAATCACTTATATCCCCAAGTCAGATCCTGTGACTTGATAGGTGAGATCCTTCTAAGGACTCTGGATTTTCTATTTATAAGTGAAATATTGCTTTTCTCTTTCCTTTATGTCCTTTGCATAGTTTACTTCAGAGCAATGCCCTTTTTGTATAGACACAGGAAGACAGTTAATGCTATGCTTTTGCATCTTGGTTGTTAAGTGACTCCGAATAATATTTACTCCTGGGTATCTTTCATATTTACTCAACTTAAGCCTCAGTTGCCCTTAGTTCCTAGAACCCCCAAAGCAGGGTCTCGCTGAAGGGACTTGGATGGACCCAGGGCAAGCTGTGAGCTACCCTGGCACCAAAAAGTGACAGGCCAGGTGCCATAAAACTTCTAAGTTAAGAGCACAGTCATGGACAAATTCTGTCATGACCCAAAGAGAAGTAACTGGACAAGGACCCTTCTGGGATTAGGAAGAACTAATCTGGCCTGAGGACTATGGTCTGAAATCTATAATGAGATGTCCTCAGGAGAGCCACTCTATTAGCTTAATATATCTCTTACTGTGTCCATACAAAATGACTAGAAAGATCATTAAGAAGCAAATTAGGGGCTGGAGTGATAGTACAGTGGGTAGGGAATTTGCCTTGCATGCTGCCGACCCGGGTTCAATTCCCAGCATCCCATTTGGTCCCCTGAGCACTGCCAGAAGTGATTCCTGAGTACAGAGCCAGGAGTAACCCCTGTGCATCACCAGGTGTGACCCAAAAAGCAAAAAAAAAAAAAAAAAAAAGTAAATTAAAGATGACTGTTTAAATGGTTATTGGACTAAGGAAAGGAGAAATATGCCCCTAGATGGTATTTCTTGAGCCGATCTCATCTTTGAGATCTTTGTCTTAGAAGAGCTTCCCCGGAAGAAAGGACTTTCATATGTTGATTGTGCTATCACACCTATGTGTAGTTGCTACCCCCAACCTTGGAGGTTGGGCTCTTGACTAAGGCTCTGAGACTGAGGACAGGGACACAGGAATCCAGGGGTTGGGGGGTGGAGGGAGAGGAGAGAGAGAGACTAGCATGGGGGAAACTGGGAGACTAGAATGGGGCGCTCAGTGAGATTGGAATAGACATGCGACAGAATGGAAATAAACAGTGGGATGGAGATTGGAATAAACAGCGACTGATAACCAACCAGCTTGGCGGCCCTGTTCCCTCCTTCATGCGTCTGTTGGCAGGGGCTGCAGGCCGGGGTGGGGAAGTGGCTCATAGCCACTAGAAGCATGTGGCGAAAGAGCCCACACACATTTTGTGAGCACACACTCTTCAAACAAAACAGTAACACCGAAGGCTTACCCTGTAACTGCATTTTAGTAATCCCTCACACAAGGACTTAATGTGTCCATGGTGAGATACAACAATTTAGACTAATTTTTTTCTAAGGAAAATTTTTTTAATCGCTCTTTAGCAATTTATTGCACTGCACTGTAGTACTGTCCTCCCATTGTTCATCGATTTGCTCGAGCAGGCCCAGGAACATTGTGAGACTTGTTACTGTGTTTGGCATATTGAATACGTCACGGGTAGCTTGCCAGGCTCTGCCATGCGGGCGAGATACTCAAGGTAGCTTAGCAATTTATTGATAACAAGTAATATAAAATAAATTATTGTGGGCCTACTGTGGGTACAGGCTTCAGGGGTGGTTGGGAAAATTGGAGACAGAAGTGGAGGGAAGGTGATAATAGTGGTGGGATTGGTGTTGAAATATTGAATGCCTGTAACAAATCATCGTGAACAACTTTGTAAACCACAGTGTTTATATAAAGTGTAGGGGGAGGAATTAACATAAGTAAGTTATATTTATTTCATGCAAATTCCAAAATATATTAGCATCGGAATTTTTTTCAGTCTTATTCATGACAGGTAAGGCATGATTATTATCATAATGAGATCCAAATATAAAATAAAATTTAATGCAATACTCTTTAGATAACAAAGTGGAAAACTTATGTAAATGAGAATATCTTGTCATATTGTACTAAAGGGTTATATCTTCCTTATTTACATAGGTGAAAATCATGTAGCAATCACAAATTGGCCCTTACTGATTTATTTTCTGATCATTCTATTTGCCATTTCTTAACGTTTTGTTGGAATAAGCAATATATAGTAAATTTTTTTTATGGGTCTAAGAGGGGTAATTTGGGGCTGGAACGGAAAATGGGGACATTGGTGGAGGGAAGGTCACAGTGGTGGTGTTGGAGCACTTAGTGCCTGAAGTAATTGTACAGTGAACAACTTTGGCCAGAAGGATTGGTCAATGGCTGGAAGCTTGCCACAAGTGTGTGGGGTCAAAAAGCAGTTAGCATAGAGAAGGAACCAGTATGACAATAATAATTAGAAACGATCAATCAGGATAAGAACACAGTGTTGAAAGTAGGTAAAGGGCTGTACATGATAACCTTTCAGTACCTGTATTGCAAACCATAATGTCCAAAAGGAGAGAGAGAAAGAGAAAGAGAGAGAGAGAGAGAGAGAGAGAAAGAGAGAGAAAAAGAGAGAGAGAGAGAGAGAGAGAGAGAGAGAGAGAGAGAGAGAGAGAGAGAAGAAAACTATACACCACCCAGAAATCCTGGAAGAGAACTGTCTGAGCTCCATGGGGTGGGGGGAGTAGGTGCACCTCTTTTCTGCGTGAGAAGAGAGAAAGGAGATTGCATCCAAAATTCGAGAACGATGAGTTGTTGCAGAGTCCATCAGCAGCTCACGCACAAAACCTCATTCCTCTTCTACACTGCCACAGTTCCCAGCTGCCTCTGCTGGTCACGTGGGCAAGTCTCTAGCTAAATGCTAAGCACTTCTTCCAGTTCTGGCCTGTGCTTCCTCCACATCCCATCCCTTGATGCTGTCTCTTCCCAGCCAGTTGCCAGTCATCTGACTTCCGTAACCTTGGAAATCCCATGCTGAAAACGGCAGAGCCTCCAGATGAAAATCAACTGTTGACCAAGCAAAAGGGGGTTTCCAGGAGGCCAGACAATTTGTCATCCAATCCAGGTCCACACTTTTTCGGGTCCACAGTCCCTTTTATGGGGTCAGGTGTGTTTACCTAGTCAGAAACCTTTGAGGGTTTTAAACCTTTGGGGCTGGAATGATAGCAAGGGGGGAGACATTTGCCTTGCATGTGGTCGACCCGGGTTCAATTCCCAGTATCCCATATGGTCCCCTGAGCACCGCCAGGAGTAATTCCTGAGTGCAGAGCCAGGAGTAACCCCTGTGCATCGCCAGGTGTGACCCAAAACGCAAAAATAAATAAATAAATTAAAATTAAAATTAAAAAAAGAAACCTTTGAGGATTTTAATAATTTAATACAATGTATATATTATGTAAAGTAAAGGCCCTCCCGTTGATCGTCGATTTGCTCGAGCGGGCCCAGTAACGTCTCCATTGGAGACTTTGTTGTTACTGTGTCTGGCATATCCAATACTCTCGGTAGCTTGCCGGGCTCTCCGAGAGGGGCGGAGGAATCGAACTCGGGTCAGCCATGTTGGCTGCGTGCAAGGCAGACACCATACCCGCTGTGCTATCGCTCCAGCCTTTATGTACTAGTATATGTGAATGATACATCTTCCAGACAGATTTGGGGCAGAAGCCCTAGAACCAAGCACATTAGTAGCACTGTCATTGTCTGTAGTGCTGTCCTCCTCTTGTTCATCGATTTGTTCGAGCGGGCACCAGTAACGTCTCCATTATGAGACTTGTTGTTACTGTTTTGGGCATATAGAATACGCCACGGGGAGCTTGCCAGGCTCTGCCATGCGGGCAGGATACTCTCGGTAGCTTGCTGGGTTCTCCGAGAGGGATGAAGGAATCAAACTGGAGTCGGCCACATGCAAGGCAAACGCCCTACCTGCTGTGCTATTGTTCCAGTACATTAGTACTTCAGCAAAATCTAAAGAACTTCACCAGTGCTAGAAGTTTTGCCACCAAATGACTTTCTGCATCAGACATGAAAAACACTTTGGGAGGCTGGACCCATAGTACAGCAGGGAGGCGATTGCCTTGTACGCGGTGGACTCAGGTTCAATCCCCAGGATCCCATATGGACCCCCGAACACCACCAGGAGTCATTCCTGAGTAGAGAGCGAGGAGTGTCCCCTGAGCACTGCGGATTTCTAAATTGTGCATGGGGGGAAAGGGTTAAGTCACTTGCCTTGCGGGCCACCCGCCCTGTTTTATTCCCCTGACACCACATATGGTCCCCTGAAGTGAACGCTGAGCATAGAGCCAGGAGTAAGCCCTGAGAGCCACCAGTTGCGGCCCCAAAACAAAAGCAAACACCAAACATTGTAAGAGATTAAATTGTTGTCAATGACTATCGTAGAGACTTAGAACTATTAACTATTAACTGTAACTAGAGAAACAGAGTAGCAGAGGAAATATTGGTTTCGGGGTCAAACTATGCTAGTGGCTATGAAATTAAATCCCACAAAGAAGTTGCTCCAATTGGTAGGCTAGGGTGGCTAGATGCTCATGTTCCATTGACCCAGCTCAGTCATTTGGCCTCCAGAAGAGCAGAGGATGCTGGGAAATGTAGTTTGACAGTATTCCACACCGAGAGCGGTGTTGGGTAACATTGCTTTGTCCTTCAACAAGAAGCTTAGGTTTATCTGGTTACACCCATCAATCTGGTTACACCCATCACAGTGCTCCTGAAGCACTTCCACTTCCATTGTGTTTATCTGTAAACAGTCTTCCCTATGCTCTCCTTCCCACCCAGTTAATCAGCTTTCCCCTTAGTCAGACTTTGTTAATTTGTAAGATCTTAGTCTCCCAGAAATCTATGATTTTATATGTATGAGTGAAATATTGCCTTTCTCCTCTCCTTATGCCTTATGAATAGTTTACCTTAAAGTAATATCCTTTTTGTATAGATACAGAAAGACCGTTAACATTATGCTTTGTAATTTAGGATTTGATTGGCCTTGAATTTTATTCACTCCCAGGCATCTGCTTTCTCGACTTAAGCCTCAGTTACCCTTAGTTCCTAACACCCCAAAAGCAGGGTCCCGACGAGGGAATGAATGGACCCAGGGCAAGCGGTGAGCTACCCTGGCAGCGAAATGGGCCAGGCCAAAGTGCCACGATTCTTAACTATAAGTTAAGAGTTTGATCATGGACAAATGCTGTCATGATCCATGGTAATGACGAGACTAGGATCCTGCTAGGGGTGGGAAAGACTATGTGGCCTGAGCACCGTAGTCTGAGATCAAGATGGCCCTAGGAGAGCAATTCTATAAGTTTAAGATATTTCTTACTGTATCCATACAAAATGATTTATATTATATTCTTATATGCTTGTCGGACAAGGAGAGGAGAGGCACGCCCATGGGATTATGCTCTAGGGTGGGTCCTCCTGCTGAGGAAGGATCTGTCCTAGGAGCGGTCTTCCCTGAGGCTAAGATTTCTACCCCTATTGATTTCTACCCCTATTGATTGTGACCGCACCTATGTGTAATTGTTTCCCCAATTCCTTTTTGGAGAGAGATATATGAGACTGTAGATTGGCAGCAGAGAGACAGAAGGAGAAGGGGGCAGAGACAGATGAAGAGAGAATCAGAATAAACTACGACTAATACCTACCAGCCTGGCCCTCGTTCCTTCCTCTGCCTGACCATCGCCATCGACCTCTCCGGGGTGGGAGAAGGGTGAGACTACCGAACGCGGGCGGCGGGAGAGATAGAGCCACCTCAGCTGTGTGTGTGCTGCGCCCCTCTTGTGTGAGTTTACACAAGCGGGACTAAAGTTTGTTGAGCAGCGGGCTCTCTCCACCACAGTCCTCTCTTCTGATCACTGATGCTAGGCTATGTCAATGACAGTGAAAATAAACTTCATTAAAGGGTTTTCCGGGAACTGGAGAGATAGTACAGGGGTTAAGGCATTTGCTGTGCATACGACCAAACCTGATTTGAATTCCTGCCACAGAATATGGTCTTTGAGCATCGCCAAGAGTGATCCTTGGTCATAGAGCCAGTGTTATGCATCACAATTATTTTAAGGATGGCAACATTCCTTGTGGTTAAAGGTGTAAGAAAATATCATCCGGGCCAGAGAGATAGTACAGCACGGGGGGGCATTTGCCTTACAGGCCAACCCAGGTTCGATTCCCAGCATCCCATATGGGCCCCTGAGCATCGCCAGGAGTAATTCCTGAGTACAGAGCCAGGAATAAGCCCTGAACACCGCTGAATATGACCCAAAGTGCTGGGGAAAAAATAAAACAAAATATAGTATGTGATAATACCCAAAGACAGTAGAAATAAAGGCCAGGAGGACTGGTCCATACCAGGAAGTTTATAGGAAGTATGCCTCCAAGGGGGAGAAGGAGTGCAGTGAGGCCAGAGAAGGGACCACTAGGATAATGTTTAGTTGGAAATGATCACTCTGGACACTGAGTGCTGAAAGGAGGTAAAGTCATATGTATGATACCCTTTCAGTAACAGCATTGCAAATCACAGTGCCCAAAAGGAAAATGAGAGAGAGACAGACAGACAGAGATACAGAGAGGCAGAAGAAAAATGCCTGCCATAGAAGCAGTTTATGGGGGGGGGGGGGGGGGGAAGGAAGTTAGGGACATTCATTGGTGGCAGAAAATGTGCGGTGGTGAAGGGATGGGTGTTGGAACATTGTATGACTGAAACCCAATCATGAACAACTTTGTAACTGTATATACATATCACGGTTCAATAAATATAATTTTTAAATAAATTTAAAAAGAAAGAAAAGAAAACATCATCCATTCACTGTTGGGTACCATGGAATTAGGAGTCACAGCTGTGCTGAAGAGGGCTGGCAGAAAGTGTGGCCTGACAGTGCAGCCCCTGTACTGGCTGGTGGACTAATGGTGGACATCTGAGCTGATAAAGGTTAGGATACGGAGAAGGATCATTTGTCCCCATGAGAACTGTATCTTGCTCTCCCTTATGATGTATGGATGTAACTGCAATCTTGCAAGATCGTAATGGACACTTTGGCGCGAACTTTTGGAGTATACGTGCAATCTTCATTTCTGAAGCATTGGTCGAATGTGTTAGGGTTCCATGACCCATGTGACTATCCCTGGGTCCATTGCGATGAAATCTACTTCTGTCCTCCTCTCCACTTTGTCTCAGCTATTTCATTAAAACTTGGGTGTAGGATAACACTGTTTTGTCCTTCCTCAGGTAGCTTACGTTTATCGGGTCACACCCATCCCAGGACACTGAACTTGTATTGTAAGCAATGTCCTTTCTGTATGGACACAGGAAGACAGTTAATATTATGCTTTGTAACTTGGGAGTTGATTGACTCCGAATAATATTTACTCCTGGGCATCTGCTTTCTTGACTCAGTTGCCCTTAGTTCCTAGCACCCCAAAAGCAGGGTCCCGATGAGGGACTGAATGGACCCAGGGCAAGCTGTGAGCTACCCTGACATCGAAATGGGCCAGGCCAAAGCGCCACGATACTCAACTATAAGTTGAGGGCATGATCATGGACAAATGCTGTCATGGTCCAAAGTAAGTAACGACGAGACTAGGACCCTGTTAGGGCTAGGAAGACTAACCTGGCCTGAGGACTGCGGAATGTATAATGAGATGTTTATATCTCTTACTGTGCTCACACAGAATGACATTGCTAGAAATATTAGAAGTAGATTTACTATAACTATTTAAGTAGATTACTAGCTGAGGAAAGAGCATACCCTTGTTAGGATCCCACCCTTGAGCAGATCTCCCAGTAATCTGGAGCAATCTCTTTAGATGAGATTTTATCCTTGAGTTAATCTCCTGGAGGAGTGGTCTTACCTCTCATTGTTGACTTGTCAATATTCAACCCATCTTGGTGTCACCGCCTTATGTGATTGCTATATAAACTAAGACTGTAAGCTCGGAGAGCAGAGTCAGAAGTGAGAGAGCTCGGGCTCCAGAGATCCAGAGTCAAGAGCCAGAAGGAGAAAGGGTTCCAGATTGGGGCCCAGGAGAGAAGGAGGCAGAGGAGAGACAGGAGTGAAGAAGATTGGAATAAACTACAATTGATATCGACCAACCTGGCCCTTGTTTCTTCTTTCATCTGCCCTTGGCCAACAGCTGTCATGATCCAGGCCACACACAGCAGCTCAAGAGCACTGAACGCGGGCGGTGAGACAGAGCCGTCTAGTAAGCCAGCGAACACACAACCTTCGACATGCTAAGATTTTACACTTGGGCACAACAGCAGGAGTAATCCCTGAGCACTGCAGGGGGCGCTCAACCCTGGCCTCTCATCCCCCCAGCAACACAGAATTTTTCTAATCAAGAGGTTGGTGTGATTCTTTCAATCTTTCGGTCTTCGGTTTCTGGGTTTTGCTGCAGCTTTGAGGGACCACCTCAGTGCAAAAAAAAACAGGACCACCTGGCTCCAAATTTCCTTCTGGTGTTGTGCTGGTGTGAGCCGCGAGTGAACAGAGAAAGAGACCGTTCAGGATAGGACAATGAGTTTATTAGAAGCTCAGCACTGAGGACCCCAAATCACAAGAGAAAGAGACTTGGAGCCCCGTTTGCTCAGAGGGTCTCTCTTTTATCCTCTAAAGGTGGGCTACAATCTACGTGCATTCTTACCAGTGAAATAGGGGATACAGAGGTAATATGTAACAGAAAAACAATCAATGCATCATTCCCACATGGTACGGCCTTCAGGTGCTCAAAAAAAAAAAAAAGTCAGTGTCAGTATTTCTTGCCCATTTTTGGTGTGACTTCAAATATCATCTCCCGCCTATAAATCTGTCGGCCCAGTGTGCTCGCGTCAATCTGGTGGGCTGGTAGGCCCTTAACTCGGGTTAGTTGGGGCCATAAAAGAAATGTTTTTCCCTCCCTTCTCTTGCTTAACTTAGGGGGTCAGTTTCACTTTCCCAGTCCCTGTCACATTTTTTTCATTTTCACTTAAATAATCACTTAATTTCCCGTTAGTCATCTATTTGCTCGAGCGGGCGCCAGTAACGTCTCCATTTGTCCCTGTCGCGTGCTAGTGTAGCCCAATGGCATCTGTTCGCTCCGGGAACATGAAGAGCCTCAAACCGATCATTCATGATCTTGACGAAGAAGTCTGACCATCTGGTAGGTGGGAGGCCACGCGGTCTTTTGACATCCCGTGGAATTCAGTCGGTACCATCTGATTTTTGACACCTTGGCAAATGAGACAGCATCCCTGATTCTTGATCGTCGACGGATGTCGGAACTCCGGATTTTTTCTCTCATTTGAGTGAAACGTGATATTCCAAGCATAGCTCTTTCTATTCTTCTTTGGGAGACCAGTAACTACAACTGGTCTCATTCACCTGACCCTTTTCATTTTCATTAGTTTTATAATCCTCATTACTTATAGCTTCCTTTTTATTTATTTATTTATTTGTTTTGCTTTTTGGGTCACACCCGGCGATGCACAGGGGTTACTCCTGGCTCATGCACTCAGGAATTACTCCTGACAGTGCTTGGTGGACCCTATGGGATGCCAGGAATCGAACCCGGGTCGGCCTCGTGCAAGGCAAACGCCCTACCCACTGTGCTATCACTCCAGCCCACTTACAACTTCTTATTTGTCATTACACTGGTATTCTTTCTGATTCAATGACTATGAGCTCCATAAACATCCCATCATTGAGAATATTTCTGATATCTAATACATGTGAAAAAAAGACTGTATCCAGTTACCTGAGATTTTCACTCATTTAATTTGTTAACATTGTAAGAAATATAAAATCAGCACACCATTTGTTGTAAGCCTTTCTATTCAATTTGTAAATCCTGAAATTTCAGTAGTTATAGAAATACTGATTCATTTTTAAAATTACGTCTACTTGTTCTTCGATTGCTATGCAACTTGGATCCAAATTTTCTTAAAAATTATTGCCATCTACACACTTAAAAAATTTTCATAACTGTCTTTTACAGTATTCATAAGCGCTATATATCTTTTCCTTGAGCTCTTACTGCTGATCAGGTAGATTTACTTCCCTTACACGCAAATCTTTATTATAGCATAAGCAATTCTGGTAAATCTCATTACCTTAGTTGCCATGTTCAGATATTTGATTTGTCCCAAAGGTTGTAAAACTGCTTATAAGCTTAAGCAGCATATTCTACCTTCCCAGTAAAAATTGCAATCACGAAAAAATTGTCTAAAAATCAACAAATAGATCAAGTGGAAAACACATAAGCTTGACATAAAATTATTTTAACTTGTACATCCAAGTTAACATCAAAATTTTATGTCTACCTCACAGCCTCTAAACTAATTTGGAGGGAATGTGCCTGCCACAGAGGCAGGGGGGTGGGGTGGGGAGATGGGGTGGGGGATCGTGGGAGGGATACTGGGAACATTGGTGGTGGAGAATGGGCATTGGTGGAGGGATGTACTCGACCATTATATGACTGAAACATAAGCATGAAAGTTTGTAAGTCTGTAACTGTACCTCATGGTGATTCATTAAAAAATAAGAATAGGGACTGGAGTAACAGCACAGCGGGTGGGGCATTTGCCTTGCACGCGGTCGACCCGGGTTCGATTCCCAGCATCCTGTGTGTTCCCCCGAGCACCGCCAGGAGTGATTCCTGAGTGCAAAGCCAGGAGTAACCCCTGAGCATTGCCGGGTGTGACCCAAAAAGCAAATAATAATAATAATAATAAATAAACTAATTGGGGGGGGGGGGGTAGCAGTCCCAAGTGGTAGCTCTATGGTGCTAGGGATGGAATCTGGGCTGCTCTTTGTCTATGGTGCTCACACTTTCTTTTTGTCACAATGGTCCCCTGGAATCACACACTCCAGTTGTGTTCACACACACACCTATGAAGCATTGGAGATGGTTGGGGTTCCAGAGGTGCCAAATAGCAGAGCACTCTGGATTGACTGACACATGTGGGCAGCCCCAGGGATCGAACTCAAGGCCTCACACGTATAAGGCAAGCATTTTATGCCCAGAGCCTCCCCTATCCTCTGACCTTCTAATCCTCTAAGTATGAGTCACCAGACCCACATAACCCCTTTTCCCCTTTCATACCTGCTTGGTCTGGCCCCTGACATCTCACACTTCTTTCATTAATTTCTGCCCTGTCTCCAAAGACGGTAAGCCGTTCTTCCAGTGAACACTCCCTGGGGCCAGAGAGGAAGCCCAACAGGCTTTGCATGTGGGAAGCCCAATTCCAGCTCTGACACTTGCAGGACTGACTCCTGAGCACCATTAGATGTGGTCCTGATGTGGTCCTCATGTGCCTCTCAGGGTCAGAGCGATAGCACAGCGGGGAGGGTGTTTGCCTTGCATGCGACCAAGCTGGGTCCAATCCCCAGCATCCCATACGGTCCCCCAAGCACTGTCAGGAGTAATTTCTGAATGCAGAGACAGGAGTAAACTCTGAGCATCATCAGTGTGGTCCAAAGACAAACAAAAAACCAAACCAAACAAAAAACCCCAAAAACAAAAACAAAAAGATAGAAAGAAAAAGCTCTCGGAGATTCACCCAGAGCACCATGGAGACCATTCACCAGTCATGCAGGAAGCGCATTCAGGGAAACAGAGGAAGGTCTGGGTCAGATCCAGTGAGTCCACTGTTGTGATTCTGTGAGGAAAGGCAGGCCTGTGGGAACCCTTGCCCGAACCCCCACCCCAACTTCCCCAGGCGTCGGGGTTGCATCAGGGAGCAGCCTTCCAGGAGACGTGCGTGATTAAGGATCCACTCACAATCCCAGCAGCCTCAGTCATCTCGGCAACACTCGAGCCTCAGCCCGATTCCTGTTCCCTGTGCGCATGTGGGGTTATGTGCAAGTGTGATGCTGAGAGAGAGTGTGCATGCTTGTGTATGAAGCATGCATACACTTGTGACGGTGTATACAAGTAGAAGTGTCCATGTGTGAGTGTGCATGAGTGTTTATGGGTGTAAGTGTACATGAGTGTGAGTGTGTTTGAGTGTGTGAGAGTGTAACTGCATGAGTGTGAGTGTGCCTGAGTGTGTGGATGAGTGTAAGTGTATGTGAGTATATGAGTGTAAGCATACGTGTGTGTGCAAGAGTGTGAGTGCATGAGTGCGAGTATGCATAAGTGTGAGTGTGCATGAGTGTGTTTGGGTACAAGTGTGCATGAGTGTGCGTGAGTGTGCATGCACGTTAGTGTGCGTGTAAATGAGCGTGTACATAAGTGTGTCTGAGTGTGTGCATTCGTGCGAGTGTACATGAGTGTGTGCGGGCATGCGTGAGTGTGTGCATGAGTGTGCACGTGAGTGTGCATGAGTGTGAGCAAGTGCAGATGCACTTGAGTGTGTGCATGAGTATGCATGAGTCCAAGTGTGCATGAGTGTATGTGAGTGTGCACATGAGTGCACAAGTATGAGTGCGAGTGCATGTGTGTGCAAGAGTGTAAGTGTGCATGAATGTGTCCATACGTATGTGTGAGTATGCGAGTGTGATAGTAAATATATGTGTGCGCATGAGTGTGTGTGCTTGTGTGAAAATGTAAGTGTGATATGTGTGTGAATGTGAGTGCCAATGTTCCAGTGTGTTAGCGTGTTGTGTGTGTGTGTGTGTGAGAGAGAGAGAGAGAGAGGAGAGAGAAATGGAGAAACGATAAAAAACAGCTTGAGGAAAAACCAAGAGACTGAGACTAAAAGCAACTGATGGGTGAAGAGAAAAAAGAGATTGAGAGAAAGGTTGAGAGGAAAGAGATGGAGAGACAGAAACTGAGGGTCTGGTGAGGGAGATTGAGAGATGGGGCTGGGGGGGCTGTACCCCAGAGCCCCCACCAAGAGCCCCACGACCCCTCCAGGCTCCTCCCAGCACCTGCCCTGCCCAGAGTCTGTCATACAGAGAGAAGGCGAGGACCCAGGGGCCTGGGCCTGGATCCCAAACGGGGGCAGGAAAGGTGACCCAGTATGACATACCCAGAGGTCAGCGGTCCCTTCTGCAGTCTCCGGGAAACTAAGAACTGAGTCTGGAAGAACCCCCGGGGCGTCAGGGTCCTCTGCTGAGACCCCAGGGGGGGACCCAGTTTCTCTGCTGCCCCGGGGCTGGGTGCAAGGGGCTGGGTGCTTGAGGAAGTCACGGTCAGGGGGCTCTGTCTGCAGGTGAGGATGTGTCGGCCCCCAGGAGGGAGCCTGGGATGAATAAGAACCAGCTGCCCTCTGCAGGGGGAGCTGAGAACCAGGTATGTGAGCGGAAACGCGGCCAGGGAAGAGCAGACTCGGGGGCAGACACTGGCTGCTCTGAGCTGTCACTCAGACCAGGCTGGTCAGCTGGGTGGAAGCCCCGGGAGGGACTCTGGGAGGGGCCCTGAAGCAGAGGGTTCGAGTCAACACTGCAGTGGCGGAGAGCAGGGGAGAGAGAGCAGACGAGGCCTTCACCAGCTGGTGTGGGACGCTGCAGCCCAGGGGACCCCAGATCCCGGCAGAGGGCACAAACTGGACTGAGTCACCCGTCTCTCCCCGGGCCGAGGTCAGTGAGTGAAAGGTGACAGGAAGGGGCACGGGTGCCAGTAGATTTGGGGCAAAGGTGGGCTTTGGGGCCCAGGATGGGAAGCCAAAGCAGGGACAAGGCAGATCTGGGAACAGGGGTCAGCAGAGAGGTCGGGTGGGAGAACCATAGCCACTCCCACCCTCAGCTCTACAGCAGAGGTGGGTGCAGGGGAGAAGAGGGGAGGGATCCAGCCCATGGGCCTTAATCCATCCCGTGGTCTGGCCCCGCTGCAGGGCAGGGCAGACGCAGTGGCCCCCCTGTGTCTGCCGATGATGTCATCGACACCCACGTGACTCCGACACCCACCCTGGCTTGATAGAGAGGGACCAGGGCACCCTGGGATTCTGGGGAGCAAACAGGGAACAGCGCCCACCCCTGTCCGCTCTGCTGCTGTCCAGCCCTCACTGGCTGGCGCCAAAAAGCCAACAGTGCAGGGGGTTGAGGAGGGTAGGGGTCGCCCTAGCCTCGGCTCAGGAGTGGAGGGGACCCTGGCCTCTCAGCGGCCCATTAGGGTCTCGTGGAGGTTAGGGAACTGGTCAGGTTAGGTAACCACTCGTGGGACGCATCTCAGAGTCCGTGTGTGTGTGTGTGTGTGTGTGTGTGTGTGTGTGTGTGTGTGTGTGTAGGTGGGTGTGGTGCCGGGACTCAAACCCAGGCCCTCGCACATGCAAGCAAGGACCCCACCACTGAACTACCCCCACCACCCCAGCACCCAGGGTCCTTCTGCTCTTTCCAGAGACTGGGGTGGCCACTCTCTCCTGCGAAAGTGTGTTCCAAAAGGCACTGACCATGGTCCCACAAAACCCAGGGGTTCACTCCGTCCCGGAAGAGCTTCTCCTTTTCCAGGGGGTGCAGAGGAAAAACAGCCAGGGAAGCCTTCAGGGGACCCCCCCCGACCCTGCCCCGCCCGTCCACCACAGCCCTGCTCAGACCCCCCCAAAGAGAACCCCCGGCACCCACATAGGAACAGCTTCCAACGCTCTTTTCCGATGGTTTTATTTCAAAACCCTGGGGTATGTTCCCCTCCCATCCCCGCCACCCGCCCCACACCACTACCTGTGCCCTCCCTGGGACGTGACGATGTCTCACACACACGCACACGCGCACACACACGCACACACACGCACCCACGCGCGCGCAGGCAAACACACGCACGCACGGCTGTGAGCTGCGCCCACGCCAGCATGAAAAAATATACATTATATATACTACACCGGGGGGCCCGCCCGCTCCCACCCTCACGAAAGGACCTCGGGGGAGGGTGGCCAGGGGGGGACAGAGGGACAGCCAAGGCAGGGAAGTGGGCGCGAGGCAGGAGCGGGGGTCCCCGGAGTGAAGTGGAAAGAGGGGCAGGGAGGGTCACAGAGAAGCAGGAAGGGGCCACTGGGGGGGGGCAGGAAGAGGCGTGGGTGTGGACAGAGGAAGGTCAGTGCCACGGGGGCCCCCTTCCAGCCCACTCTTGGCCCCTCCCGCCCCTGCTACTGACCCCCCCCCATATAGTGAGTGTGTGGTTAGTGTCTTGCCGGGGTGCTAAGGGGTGACTGCCAAGCAGGGGTGGGGGCCAGAGGCAGAGTCTCGCCCTCCGCCCCTCCCCGGGCTGGGGTGGCTGGAGGCGGGGGGCGGGGGACTGGATCCATCCAGGGGAGCCCCCTGGGGTTCACACGAGACCAAGAACTCCCCAGCTGGTGGCATCCCGGTCTCTCTGCTGGGGTGTCTCTCGTTCCCTCTATGCAGGGAGGGCTGGGGAGGTGAGGGGGGCGGGTTTAGTAACGGTGAGGGGGGGTCTCGATGATGCGTCTCTCGTCGCTGCTGGGGGAGTCAGCGGCCTCCGAGTCACTGCTGTCCTCGTCCTCCTGCTGGGACCCCGCAGCCCGAGCCCCGCAGGCCTGCCGGCCCTGGTAGGACTGAGGCACGGGGAAGGGGCTCAGTCGAACTGTCACCCCACGTCCCCTTGGCTGCTCTCCACTTCCCGACAGCCCAGACCTTCCTCCTTCCCTTCTTCCTCCTTCCTGACCCTCCCCCTGTCTCCCCACCCCACCCCCCACAAGCTCATTCTAGAACCTTCTGCCAGGCCTGGTGGTGTCACCTCCCACCGCCCCCCACTGCCCCCCGGGGTCACGCACCTCCATGGGGTTGACGATAATGGTCAGAGCAGAGTCATCCCAGAAAAGGTCGGGGTCCTTGGGGTCGCTGGCAGCCCCCGGGGGCCCGGCGCTACCCGCCACACGGCGGTGAAGAGAGTGAATCCGCACCAGGCCCAGGACCACCATGAGCACCAGGAAGCCGACGCACACCACGATGATGAGGGTGGCCGCGCTGGGGACCACTGCGGGGGACAGAGACAGCGGTGAGGGGGGGCGGCGGCAGAAGGGCCCCCCGAGGCAGAGAGAGGAGAGGGGCAGACGGGCCTGGTCTCCAGCCCCCAAGTTGGGGGATGGGGGGGTCAGTCCTCAGCCGGAGAAGAGGTCCCAGCCCCAAGTTCTCAGGATGGAGGGTCAGGACGGTCTCTGCCCCATCCCTCTGCCTGCACCTCCCAGGCACCCACAGCCGGGAGGAGGAAGGAGATGCCCGAGCACAGAAGCAAATGCCCGTGGCCCTCAAGTGCCCGGCAGGAAGGAGCTGAGAGACGGAAGCTCTGCTCTGAGGCCTCCAGCCCGTCTTCTCCCTGGGACACGAACCTCGCTTGCTTGTCTCTGTGTTTCTATCTCCACCCCGGGGAAGCCCAAGTTCACTCCCGGCTTTGCACTCAAGAATTACTCCTAGCAGTGTTTGGAGGACCATATGGGATGCCGGGGATCGAACCTGGGTCGGCTGCGTGCAAGGCAAACGCTCTACCCGCTGTGCTATCTCTCTCAAACACGGACTTGCGTCTTTCTCCCTTTTTCTCCCCTCACATCTTTCTGAATACGTCCTAATGCAAACTATCTTGCTTCACCAAAAATTAAAACGCTTGGCATGTAAGGGGCTGGAGAGAGATAGAAGAGCGGGTAGGGAGTTGGCCTTGCACACAGCTGACCTGGGTTCGATCCCTGGCCCTGCCAGGAGTGATCCCTGAGCACCGAGTCAGGAGTCAGCCCTGAGCATCACCAGGTGTGGGCAAAGCTCCCTGCTTCGCCCCCCCCCCCCCCACACACACACACCCAAATCACAAACTTGGCTTTCTGGAGGCCTTCCATTGTTTTGCTTTCCTCCATTTGTTTCATTTTGAGACTGGGAGCTACACTCTTGCAGAAGGTTCCAGAGCTAGTCCTGGCTCTGTGCTGGTGCCGGGGATGGATCCGGGGTCAGCTGAGTGCAAAGCAAGTGCCTTTCGCCCTGTGCTATGTGTCTGCCCCTGCAACCCTGGTTCTGATCCCTGGCACAGAGAAAGAAAGAAAAAAAGAAAGAGAGAGAGAGAGAGAGAGAGAAAGGAAAGAAAGAGAGAGAGAGGGAGGGAGGTAGAGAGAAAGAAAGAAGGAAAGGAAGGAAGGGAGGGAGGGAGGGAGGGAGGGAGGGAAAAAGGAAGGAAGGAAGAAAAGAAAGAAAAGAAAGAAAGAAAGAAAGAAAGAAAGAAAGAAAGAAAGAGGGAAGGAGGAAGGAGGGAGGGAAGGAAGGAAGGAAGGAAGGAAGGAAGGAAGGAAGGAAGGAAGGAAGGAAGGGAAAGAGAAGGAAGGAAGGAAGGAAGGAAGGAAGGGAGGGAGGGAGGGAGGGAGGGAAGGAGGGAGGGAAAAAGAAAGGAAGGAAGGAAGGAAGGAAGGAAGGAAGGAAGGAAGGGAAAGAGAAGGAAGGAAGGAAGGAAGGAAGGAAGGAAGGAAGGAAGGAAGGAAGAAGGGAGGGAGGGAGGGAGGGAGGGAGGGAGGGAGGGAGGGAGGGAGGGAGGGAGGAAGGGAGGAGAGAGAGAGAGAGAAGGGCGTCTGCCTGGCAGTACTGCCCGAAGGAGGTCCTGTGCCCACATAGGAGGAAGTGGGGGGACAGCCCCCCAAGTCAGGGAACCGCCCCCCCACTCACCCCAGGGACTGAGCTCGCTTCTGTTCAGCGACCTCCTCCTCCTCTGGGGCGCGGGGCTCTCGGGGGGCTTCGGGGCTTTCCGCTCTTCCACGCTCTCCCGCTGAGGTGCGCCCACCTGCCCCTGGACCCTGGCGGGCGCCGGGCCGGGCACCCGCACTTTGATGCCCAGGTTGAGGGGCGCGTGCACCCGCAGGGGCAGCGAGACGAGGAAGGGCGCGTGTACCCGCACATGGACCTTGGAGCTGATGGCCGCAAAGCAGACGTGCGCGCACAGGGACAGGCCCAGGAAGAGCGTGTGGACGCCCAGCTGGACCACGGTGGCCACACCCTGCACCCCGGCCAGGCCAGTGCCCGCCCGCGCCCCGGCGCGCACCAGCCACCGCGCCGCCCACTCGCCGCGCTCCAGCACCCAGAGGCGGGTCAGGCTGTCCAGCAGGAAGCAAGAGAGCCGGACGGGCGCCAGCACCCCTCCCCGGGCCAGCTGCGCCCCGCAGGCCGCCGCCTGCAGGACCCCGTAGACCCCGTAGACCCAGGCGCAGTGCGCCGCCCACTGCACCACCCGGCCCAGCATCCTGGCGCCCAGCAAGAACGCACGGACTGGCAGCAGCAGAAGGAAGAGCAGGGCCCAGAGCCACAGGGTCAGCAGGTGCCCGCAGGAGGCCCCCAGGCGCAGCCCCAGGTTCAGCGCCCGCGCGGGCAGCTGAGCCACAGCACCCAACATGAGGGCACCAGGTTCAGCCAAGTGTGCGCGCGTGCGTGTTTGTGCGTGCGTGTGTGCGCGTGCGTGCGTGTGTTTGTGTGCGCGAGTGTATGTCTGCCCACAGTGGCTCACACTCCTGTACCCTTCCCTCCCAATCTCTCTCTCCTTTTCCCTCCCAATCTCTGTCTCCCTCTCTCCCACCCTCCTTCCCTCTCCTCTCTCTCTTCTTCTCTCTCCCAATCTCTGTATTCTTCTCTCTCTCCCTCTCTCCCTCCCTCTCCTCTCTTCCTCCCTCTCCTGTCTCTCTCTCTCCTTCTCTCTCCCTTCCTCTCCCCCCTCCTTCACTGTCCCTGTCTCCCTCCCTCTCTCTCCCCCTCCTTCTCTCTCTCCCTCTTCCCTCCCTCTCTCTCCCTCCTCTCCCTCCCTCCTTCTCTCTCCCTCCCTCCCTCTCTCTCTCTCCCCCTCCTTGTCTCTCCCTCCCTTTCTCTCCCCTTTCCCCCACACCTACCTAGGTCTCCCAGCCCCCAAATTTATCCACAGCCTCTAAAACTCACATGTCCGAGCAGAGCGGAGACACCCAGCTAAGCGCACCCCCAAAGCACAGGCGTGACCCCAGGCCCCCAGCAGCGCGGCAAGCACCCTGCCACCACCCGCCCAGGTGCGGGGAGAGTGCCGGCCCGATGGGCAGGCTTCCGGCCACACACCTCCGGGGCCGCCCTCGTGGCTTTCTCCCAAGTGGGTCCCCAGCGTGACCCGACCCATAGCCCACTTGGGGCCACTCCTCAGTGGACACCGCACGGCTGTTGCTCAAGGGCCTGGGGCCAGAGGCAGGAGGCGGGCAGGCCGGAACAAGGCTGCCTTTCTGCCCATCTGCAGGAAGCAGTCCCTTCCTGCTGCGTGCCAGTGGCCAAGACCTAGGTGCCACTGCCCCCCAGAAGACAGCCCTGGGAGCGCACAGAGCCCAGCGGGGAGTGGACTTGCTCTAGGGTCAATGCCAAGTCAAAACTGCCTCAGATGCATGGAACCTCTGGGGTCCAGAATCAGTGACCCCCCAACCCAGAGCATACCCCAGCAGACATACGGGAGTGGCCCCTGGGTCCTGGGGGAGCCAGGAGGCCCCGGAGCGGGGGTGGCAGATTCAGATTGAGCCGCTGCCCCAAATCAAATTGTCTGAAGACATTGTGACACACTTGATCTGAGTCATTTGATCTAATTCATTAACAGGCCTCCAAGGACTTCACAGGGCAAGGGGAAGGGACAGCAGTTTGTGCTCCGGGGGTCAGGAGAGCCTGGAACGGCCTTGGAATTCTAAGGCCCAGGCTGACCACCCCAGTCTCTGACCAGAAGCCTCCAGAGAAGCTACTCTAAGCCCTCAAGCCCTCTCTGGCACACTGGGCGCCCCTGCACAGACTCGCCTGAGGAACCGGCAGATCGGGCTGTGAGCGAGTTCTGGGTCTCACCCTAGCCGAATCGCTGCGTCACCTTTTTTTTTTTTTTTTTTTTTTTTTTGCTTTTTGGATCACACCCAGTGATGTTCAGGGGTTACTCCTGTACTCCTGGCTTTGGCTTTGCTCCTGGCAGTGCTCAAGGGACCACATGGGATGCTGGGGATTGAACCCAGGTTGACGCCTTCCCCGCTGTGCTACTGCTCCGGCCCCCTGTGAGCTGATCTTGTACCCTCCTTCCCCCTGCTGCCAACATTCTTGTCCTCTCTCCTCCCTGTTCTGGTTTTTATGTTTGTTTTTTTGTTTTGGGTGGGTGACAGCCAGCGATATACAGGGGTTACTCCTGGCTCTGCACTCAGGAACTACTCCTGGCGGAGCTCGGGGGACCATATGGAATGCCAGAAATCGAACCCTGGTCGGCCACATGCAAGGGCAAATGCCCTTCCCACTGTGCTATTGCTCCAGCCCAAGCCACGACCACTCACACACACACATACACACACACACACATACACACACACACACACCTATGGCAAAAGACGTCTGCACACTCTTTCAACCGCGATCATTGAGGGGTGCTCTAGACCCATTCCTAAGCCCCACTTCCACTCGATTGTTCAAAGTCCCTCACACAAAGCACTCTTCCTTTTGGTGGTGGCGGTAGTGGTGGGGTGGTGCTGGGTCATGCCCTGCGGTGCTCAGGGACTGTTCCTGGCTCTGTGCTCCAGGATCACTTGTCAGTGCTCAGGGGACCCTATGCAGTGTTGGGGTTGGAACTGGGATGGGTTGTGTGCCGGGCAAGCGCCCTACCCACTGGACTATCTCTCCAGCCCCTTTGGACTTTCAAAGGTCTCTGCCACTGCTCTTGGAGAGAGTTGGGCGGAGGGGAGCTGGTCCCGGGGTTCAGGAGACAAGAGCAGTGGAATACTATGGAAGAGAAGGGGCACAGACTGAACCCCAGCAGCTCAGGGGAGCCAGCCTCAGTCCGAGGGACCCACGTCACTCTAAAGCACGGAAGAGTCTGGAATCCTGCTGCCAGAATTCGACACTTTCTAGCTGTGTGTTCTTGGACGAAGCACTCAACCTCTCTGGGCCTCTATTTCCTCGCTGTTGGAGGGGACTATTCTAGCATCGGTCACTGTTTGTTGGTAATGACGAGTGGAAATTGCCGTCTGTCTGCATTGTCAGGTTAGGACTCACAGAGCAGGAACTCCCGGGCTCTTGTTTTGTTTTGTTTTAGTTTTGTTTGTTTTGTTTTGTTTTTTGGGGCACACCTGGCAGTGCTCAGTGGTTACTCCTGGCTCTACGCACAGGAATCCCTCTTGGCAGTGCTCAGGGAACATACAGGATTCCGGGGACAAAACCCAGGTCCGTGGTGTGCAAGGCAAGTTGTACTCTACTGGCTGTCCTAGCTCTCCGGCCCCTAGGGATGCCTTCTTCTGGGATCCCATGGGAATTACCTTTCTAGTCTATGAGACATCTTCTGAGGTTTGCCAAAAGGTGCCACTGGGCTGGAGCGATAGCACAGCGGGTAGGGCAGTTGCCCTGCACACCGGTAACCAGGGTTCGATCTCCGGCATCCCATATGGTCCCCCAGCACCGGCAGAAGTAATTCCTGAGTGCAGAGCTAGGAATAAGCCCTGAGCATCACTGGCTGTGACCCAAAGGAATTCCTGAGTGCAGAGCCAGGAATAACCCCTGAGCATTGCTGGGTATGACCCAAAAAGGAAAAAAAAATAATAAGGTGTCAGTCTGTGCCTTTTGAGGGTGGGAGGGAGGATGATACTTTGGGGTTGGGTGGGAAGAGGCTGAGAGCGTGACTTAAACACAGACAGTCCCATAAACGAAGAGCATCTCAGTTTAGTCAACAAGACCTTACGCAAAGACGCAAAGTCAACTCTGACAAGTGGAGATAGACACTGGGCAATGCCGAACTAGGCCAAAAGCAAGCCACAGCCAACGGGTAAACAAATAAATGCTTTGGGGGGGCTGGAAAGGCAGGACAACGGGGAGGGCGCCTGCCTTGCAAGCAGCTGTGGCGTGAGATCCCCAGCGCCACATAGGGATCCCTGAGTGGGCCCTGAGCGTGGAGCCCAGAGCAAGCCCCAAGCACTGTAAGCCAGGTATGGCTCCGAAACAAAAACAAAAAAGGCACTTCCCAACTGGAAAAGGGCCAGAACCAGGACATGAGACGCCTCTAAAGGTCAGTGGGAGGAGAGAAGTTTCCTTCTGAAACAGTCTTACGGCTTACAGACTTGCACAGCCACATGGGCTGGTGTCTGCCCTGTGATCCCTCCTGATCGTGCTTTAGGAGTGCTGGTACACAGTAGGTGCTTAGTAAACACTTGCTGCAGGCGAGGCCTGGCTGCAGGGCCCATTTGCGATTGTTGGGCAAGGGCAGCAGGGACACTAGGGACATACACACCCGCACACATGCATTCACGCAGGCACATACATGCATGCACACACGTGCACACACCCACACATGCACATATACCTGCATACACATGCACACATGCACACATGCATGCACACACGCTCACACACACGCATACACACGCACACTTATGCACACAGGCATGCACGCAGGCATGCACACACATGCACGCACACCCACCTGCATACACCCGCATACACATGCAAGCACACACGTGTACACACACATGCATGCATACACTCGCATGCGTGCGCACACACGTACACACATGCACGCACACACACCCACACACATGCATTCACACAGGCACACACATGAATGCACACATGTGCATAAACCCACACATGCACACACATCCGCATACACATGCACACAGGCACACATACACACGCACACTTAAACACACAGGCATGCACACAGGCATGCACACCCACCTGCACACACCCGCATACACATGCGCACACACACATGCATGCACACACACCTGCACACATGCATTCACACAGGCACACGTGTGCACACACCCACACATGCACACACACACGCGTACACATGCACACGCATGCACACATGCTCACACATGCATGCATGCACACACACATGTACACACATGCATGCACACAGGTACACATGAATGGACACACGTGCATACACCCACACATGCACACACACCTGCATACACATGCACACACGCTCACACACATGCATGCACACACATGCATACATGCACACCCGCACACACGCACACATGTACGCACACATGCATGCACACACCTGCACACATGCATTCACACAGGCACACATGTGCACACACCCACACATGCACACACACCCGCGTACACATGCATACATGCATGCACACACGCTCACATACGCATGCACACACATGCATACACACATGCATGCATGCACACCCACCCGCACCCACCCACATACACATGCACACACGCACACATGTACACACACATGCATGCACACACATCTGCACACATGCATTCACACAGGCACACGTGTGCACATGCACACACCCCCGCATACACAGGCACACATGCACACACAAGCACACAGACACCCGAACACACATGCATACAGGCACACGGGCACACACAAGCACACACACGCACACCCGCATACACATGCACACACAAGCACACACACACAAGCACACGCACACAAGCACACGCACACAAGCACATGCACACACACTAGTGGCCCCCAGGGTGACCCCTGGCTCTGGTCCTTAACGAAGTGGAAGAAGAACGATTCAGGAAGGCAAAGAAGCCGGGTACCCGCAGGAGCAGGTCACCCCACTGGAGGAGGAAGAGGACGACGCCGGCGCCCAGCCCACCCCCACCGCGTTCCTCCCGCCCACTGCCCCGTCCAGCCCCACGTACTGGAGTTCCGGTGCGAGCTGGCCAGGCTGTGTCCGGCCATCTCCGGGGGCGGCTGGTGGCCGCGGTGCAGGAACTGCTGGGAGTTGAGCACGTGGCTGGGGTGCGCGACGCGGTTCACGCTGTGCAGCACGTTGACCTGCGCAGAGAGGCCACAGGTTGCCCCCGCGCCCCGGTCCCGCGCCCGGCCGCGCCCACCCACCCCGGCGCCTCCGCACCTCCACCAGGAACTCGTTGCTGGAGTAGCGCCCGTTCATCTCCGAGCAGGACAGACGCAGCTTCCGCGCGTACAGGGCGGCCCCGGGCCGCAGCCGGTAGCGCACCTGGCGCAGGATCTCCTCGTACACCGTGATGCTCTCCACGCCTGCGGGCGGGCCGGGACAGCGGGTGGGCCAGGGACCCCCTCCTGGGTGCCCCCAGCCCAACCCCGCACCCGCAGGCAGAAAGCCCCCGGGCGGGAGCCCAGATCGGCCCCTCCGCCCACCCTGATTCTCAGGTGTGCCCTTAACGGGTCCCTGAGGGAACAGACTTTCTTTTCCTCTCCTTGGTGCTTTGGGGCTACACCTGGTGGTGCTCAGGGCTTACTCCTGGCTCTGCGTTCAGGGATCACTCCTGGCAGTGCTCAGGGAGCCTCTGGGGATGCTGGGATGGAACCTGAGTCACCCACGTGCCGGCAAGCGCTGTATATTTCTCCCGCCTGCAAGCTGGCTTTTTTTTCCTTCTTTGGGGTCATACCCCGCAATGCTCAGGGCTTTACTCCTGGCTCTGCACTCAGGAATTACTCCTGGCAGTGCTCAGAGGACCCTATGGGATGCTGGGAATCGAACCCAGGTCAGCCACGTGCAAGGCAAACGCCCTACCCGCCGGATCTGCCTGCTGTTCTCAACAATGAGCACTTAAAAAAGCGCCACTCAATTAGGGAGGTGGAGGAGGTGACGAGTCTGGCGGCAGGGCTGAGCAGGAGCAGAGGTCACTGGGGCCCTGAAGCTCTTCCTGAGGCCACCAGCCCGTTTCCCTGCAGGAGGCCCCGGGTTGGCCACCTTGGGACCCCTGGGGCCCCAACTGCATCTCCCAGCTGGGGGTGTCTGCTGACCGGAAATGGTGAGGTAAGCCGAGGTGTTGGTAAGCTCCAGCCCCCGCTGCTGCCAGGATGCGGCATCCAGGAGAAGACCCTCCCACTCGGGGTCCAGGTCATCCCCCACCAGGGAGATCTCACAGCCGTCCAGGTTGTGCACAATCTCGTCTGACATGCGGGTGTCCGTCACTAGGCAGGGAAGGGGAGAGCCGGGTCAGGCAGCCATGCCCCTTGGCCACCCCTCCCCCTCCCCCTTTCCCACCCCCCCCCACACACATCACCTCGGGGCCCACTGGCCTCCTGCTGCCTCTGATGTCCTGGACACTGAGGGTCCAGTGGCACCAGAGCAGAAGGAGGAAGTGGCTCTCGACCCCCCATGTCCCCCAACACCCCTTCTCCAGACCCCTAGCTCTCGCCCCCTCCTCACCTGTGCCCTGCCAACTCTCGTCCTTTTTGGCCTCCACCTGGTGAGAAATGGAGCACGTGATCTGAAGATCGGGGTACAAGGGGACCCCCTCGGGTGCCTCAAAGTCCGCAGCGGGGCGGGCAAAGTGTGCCGTGCCACTCAGCAGGATCTGGGGGGCGTCCGGCTGAAGGACCACCACGTAGCCCTCCACCTCGGGGATGGAGACACAGGACTCTTCGCTGAAACACCTGGCGGGGGGAATAGGAGGCAGCTAGTGACCCCAACAACCCCATTCCTCTAGATCACGCTTCATCTCCCTGGGCCTCTACCTGGACACTAATTCCCCCCACCCCCAGCGTCAGGCAAGATGAAGGAAGGGTGAGGGGGGGAAGAGACCATCTCTCAGCACCGGCCCCCAGGAGAAAGCTGGAGGGAGCCCCCTTTCCAGGGAGGGAGGTCGGAAGAGAAGTCCAGGGGGGAAGGCCCTTGCCTTGCACACAGACGACCCAGGTTCAATCCGGGTTATGGTCCCCTGAGCCCTGCCAGGAGTGATCCCTGAACACAGAGCCAGAAGTAAGCCCTGAGCACACCCAAGGGTGACCCAAAACATGAAGAGAATGGGGTGGGGGGAGGGAAAGGAAAGAAAAGAAAAGAAAAGAAAAAAGTTATCAGTTATCAGTGCTCAGCCTGAGCATCCATTAAACAGCATTTACTCAGATCTGTATACACACACCGGAAGCTCTGTTTGTAATTTGTTCAGTAAACTATCTGGGGTAAGCACGCTAAGGAAAACGTCCAGTACTGTGGGTGGACATGAGCCCAGTGTCCGTGTCCCGTCCTCCCTGAGTTCCTTTCCAGGTTAGAGGCGCACATTGGGGGCTGGAGCGATAGCACAGTGGGGAGGGCGTTTGCCTTGCATGCGACCGAGCTGGGTTCAATTCCCAGCATCCCATAGGGTCCCCTGAGCACCGCCAGGAGTAATTCCTGAGTGCAGAGCCAGGAGTAACCACCCTGTGCATTGCCAGGTGTGACCCAAAAAGCAAAAAAAAGAGAGAGAGAGAGACGCTCATCGGCAGGACACGCTTTTGTCATCAGAACATCATGAGCTACTCTCCATGCCCAGGAGCCCAGCTGACCTTAGTGCCAGCGCCAGCTGTCACTGGAGAACTCAGCCGAGCCAGGGTGGAGTCACCGGGTGCCAAGCCAGACACAGCTGACACCACCCTCCACCCATCCACTAAACTATCTGGGCTTTTGGTGTGCGAAATGTTTTGCCCTGTGTTGTTTTATATATGTGTGTGTGTGTTGCCCTGTGTTGTTATATATATGTTTGTGTGTGTGTGTGTGTGTGTGTGTGTGCGTGTGTGTGTATACATACATATCACGGTCCTCCCATTGTTCATCGATTTGTTCGAGCGGGCCCAGTAATGTCTTCATCATGAGACTTGTTGTTACTGTGTTTGGCATATCGAATACATCACGGGTAGCTTGCCAGGCTCTGCCGTGTGGGCGAGATACTCTCGGTAGCTTGCCAGGCTCTCCGAGAGGGGCGGAGGAATCGAACTCGGGTCGGCCATGTTGGCTGCGTGCAAGGCAAACGCCCTACCACTGTGCTATCGCCCCGACCCATACATACATATATATATATGAATAAAAGAGGAAGCCGTGAACCATCAGAATTGCTACTGATTCCATACAAATGCCATCTGAGGGTACTGCCATTAGCAACTGTAACACTGTTCTCCCGTTTTTCATCGATTTGCTCGAGCTGGCACCAGTAATGTCTCCATTGTGTGTTTTGGCATATTGAATACGCCACAGGGAGCTTGCCAGGCTCTGCCATACGGGCGGGATATTCTCAGTAGCTTGCCGGACTCTCTGAGAGAAACGAAGGAATCGAACCCGGGTCGGCCGCTTGCAAGGCAAACGCCCTACCCGCTGTGCTATTGCTCCAGCCCCAACAGGGATAACCCGGCAAAAATAACCTCAAAGAACTCAAATGCAAAGGGCCCAGAGCAGGTCAGGCTTTTGCCTTGTACACATCTGGCCTGGGTTCGATCCCCAACACTCAAGTTCGCTAGGAGTGATCCCTGAGCATAGAGTCAGGAGAAAACCCTGAGCCTGGCCGGGTGTGTGTGGGGGAGGGGGCGGGGGGGGAACACTTTGAAGCATATTCCTATTCGGCAGTTCCAAAGGTAGAATTAGAAACATACCACCCATGTTCAACGCCAGACGTGATTTTGACTGATTCATACCAGAGGAATGAAACACTACTGTATTTTCCCAGGCAGAGCCAGGATTATCGATACGCCAGAGCTACATATTGGGGGCGTTATTCAACAATGGAAAACCCTAGAATAGGAATTCCTTAGGAAAACTGCACACGGCCGACCCAGCTTCGATTCCTCCGCCCCTCTCAGAGGGCCTGGCAAGCTACTGAGAGTACCCCGCCCACACGGCAGAGCCTGGCAAGCTCCCCGTGGCATATTCAATATGCCAAAAACAGTAACAACAATTCTCACAATGGAGACGTTACTGGTCCCGCTCGAGCAAATCGATGAACAATGGGAGGACAATGGGTGTGGTTTGCAACCAGGACAACGATTTCTTAAAAAGCACTTCCGGGGGACTGGAGCAATAGCACAGTTTGTCCTGCATGCGTCCAACCCAGGTTTGATCCCTAGCATCCCCTAGGGTCCCCCGAGCACCACCAGGAGTAATTCCTGAGTGCAGAGCCAGGAGTAATCCCTGAGCATCGCCGGGTGTGACCCAAAAAGGAAAAAAAAAAAAAAGAAGCACCTCTGGGAACCAGTGTCTTCACAAAGGACTCAGTCATCCCAAAGTCGCAAATAGGATTCAGGGAACATGACATGTGCTGATAGAAGGTCCTCTGGGAAGGACCGGGGGAGGGGGGGTGCTCCTGAACACGCATGGTACGTGATTGCCAGCTGGAGCCCCGAGGGAGGCGATGAGACCCCAAAGATGACCCCCACGTAACTGACACCAAGACTTGCCGTGTCCCTGAATCCTAAGGCGCTCAGCTCCAACCATCTCTGGGGAAACACTCCCACATAGCATCAGGGGGGGCCACAAAGTGGGGAACACAAGGGAAGTGGGGATAGGGAGGGCTACCTCGGCCCAACCCAAAAGCAATGGTCTAGAGAGATCAGACACACGCACAAAGCAAGGACAAAGCGCACAAACCAAGGATGGGGACAGGGCATCCGCAAGGGACAGCAGAGCCTCTGAGTTCGTCTTTTTTTTTTCTTTTTGGGTCACAGCCGGCGATGCACAAGGGTTCCTCCTGGCTCTGCACTCAGGAATTACTCCTAGCGGTGCTCGGGAGACCATATAGGATGCTGGGAATCGAACCCGAGTTAGCCACGTGCAAGGCAAACGCCCTACCACTGTGCTATCACTCCAACCCCAGCTGAGAGCTCATCATGGCATGCCATGGAGCCTTGCTGCCTGTCCTAGCGTGGACACACACCCAGTGCAGCAGAGGGACACAAGGCAGAAAAGGCAAGCGGGGGCCCCAGCAGAGGGCTTTTGGAGATAGTTTTGCGCACACAGCAGGTAGAAAGAAACCACGGACACTGTCATTGTTGGGGTGTAGGTAACAATTCAGACTAGAGATCACTCACTGAGCCTTAGGGTGACCCAAGAACTGAAGTGAGAGCGCTGTGGAGTGGTCAGTGGGCTGGGAGGCCATGCCGGTGGCCAGATAAGAGGTAACAATAAGATAAGGGGTTCAGGGGTGGGGTAGGATGACCAGGATAGGACAGTGGAGAGGGTGCTGGCTTTGCTCATGATCAACATGGGTTTGATCACCGGACCTGTAGAGGGTAGTGCAAGCCCCACCAGGAGTGACCCCTGAATACATGTAGCTCCAGGAAGAATCCCTGAGCATTGCTAGATATGTTTCCCCCACACACATACTAAAAAACAAAAAGAGATCTAGAGGGCCGAAGCAACAGTACAGCAGGGAGGGAGTTTGCCTTGCACGCAGCCGACCCGGGTTCAAGCCCCTGCATCCCATAGGGTCCCCTGAGCACCACCAGGAGTGATTCCTGAGTGCAGAGCCAGGTGTGACCCAAAACAACAACCAACCAAAGATCTGGGGTTGAATGGTAGCAGTAGATTGGGAGGGAGGAGAAGGACAGAGAGACGCTAGACATTGGCATAGAAGCAGGACAAGGCAGCCTGGCCTCTGGTGGGGGATGGGGTGGGGGGAGGAGGGCTGACTCTGAGGTCTGGAGCCTGCGTGAGTGCAAGGACAGGAAGACCGTTGCAGAAATGGAACGCGCAGGGGCCAGAGCAGGGCATCTGCCTTGCATGCGGCCAACCCAGGTTCGATCCCCAGCATCTCAGAGGGTCCCCCTGAGCACCACCAGGAGTAATTCCTGAGTGCAGAGCCAGGAGGAACCCCCAGGCACTTCTGAGTGTCCCCCACAATCACCAAAAAAAAGTAAAGAAATAATGCAGGTGGGCTGGAGCGATAGCACAGCGGGTAGGGTATTTGCCTTGCACGTGGCCGATCTGGGTTCGAGTTCCAACATCACATATGGTTCCCCAGGAGTAATTCCTGAGTGCATGAGCCAGGAGTAAGCCCTGTGCATCGCGGCTCTGACCCAAAAAGCAATAAATAAATAAATAATGCAGGGGCTGGAGAGATAGCACAGCGGGTAGGGCGTTTGCCTTGCATGCGGCCAACCCGGGTTCGATTCCCAGCATCCCATCGGGTCCCCTGAGCAGCGCCAGGAGTGACTCCTGAGTGCAGAGCCAGGAGTAACCCCTGTGCATTGCCAGGTGTGACCAAAAAAGCAAAAAAATAATAATAAAAATAACGCAGGGGGAAGGGAAGAGGTGCTCAATATTTCAGCTTTTGATCACTGACCAGAGATGCAGGAGACCCTCTGGATGAAGTTCGCACAAGCAAGTGGGTACAGAAAAGCTGTGGAAATAGGACAACTTGCGGGGGTTGAGGGGGACGTGGGAATCATCTGTCTGGGATCAGCACGAGGAGTTCACTGACTCCCTAAGGAAGAGGTTAGAAACTAAGACAAAACCATAAGGGCCGTGCTTGCCATGAACGCAGCTGGCCCCGGTTCAGTCCACATACGGTTCCCACTGAGCACTGTCAGAAGTGAGCCCTGAGCACAGACCGAGGAGTAGCTCCTGGGCATCACTAGGTGTGGCCAAAAACAGAGGGAAAAATCAAAACACCTTCCAGGAACATGTAGCACTGTAGCACTGTCGTCACGTTGTTCATCGATTTGCTCGAGCGGGCACCAGTAACGTCTCCATTGTCAGATTTGTTGTTACTGGTTTTGGCATATCGAATACGTCACGGGCAGCTTGCCAGGCTCTGCCATGCAGGCGGGATACTCTCGGTAGCTTGCCGGGCTCTCCGAGAGGGATGGAGGAATCGAACCTGGGTCAGCCGCGTGCAAGGCAAATGCCCTACCCACTGTGCTATCACTCTGGGAACATGTATTGAACAGAAAAGCAGCAGAACTCCAGCTTCAATGAACAGAGACCCAAACAAACACAGATTGGGGGGTGGGGGGTGGGATGGGATCAAAGAATCAGCAAGGACTGAGGTAAGAACCTATATCCGAAGGGCCAGAGCAGTAGCACAGTAGGTAGGAAGCTTGCCTTGCACGCGATGGGCCTGGGTTTGATCCCCGGCACCCCATTAGGTCTCCCGCGCCTGGCAGGAGTAATCCCTGAGCACTTCTCAGTGTAGCCCAAACACAAAGTGTTTTCTGGGAAAGGAAAGCGGACTGAGATGTCTCTACACACTCCATCTTCTCCCACAACGCTGCAGTAACCACACGTGCATGCCCTACAAATGCAAAACTAAGCACGCTCGCTTTTTTTTTTTTTTTTGCTCTTTGGGTCACACCCGGCAATGCTCAGGGGTTCCTCCTGGCTTTGCACTCAGAAATCACTCCTGGCGGTGCTCCGGGGACCCTGTGGGATGCTGGGAATCAAACCCGGGTCGGCCGCGTGCAAGGCAAATGCCCTCCCTGCTGTGCTATTGCTCCAGCCCGCATGCTCGCTTTCTTACCCTCCTAAAGAACATACAAGATCGCTTTCCCCCAGAAGGCCCAACCTCGTTTCCCTAAACATAGGAGGAATTTACCGCAAGGACACAGCCCCGTCGGGGTGCTGAGCATGCTGAAAGGGGTGGGAGTCCTTGCTCTCTGCAGGATTAAGCCTTCCCGAAGCGCAGGACCTTCTAAGGACTAGATCTGGGGATGGGGCGGGTTGGCACGCGCCGCTCTACGTGCCTGGACTGCATCTAATTTTGACCTTCAGCGCCACCTCCTGGCCACATCGGGAAACAGCAGGCCAGGTCCCAATAAACCTTGCCGGGTCTTACAGGGTCCCTCCCTGGTCATCAAGACCACTTATTTGTTGGGGACTCAGAACCCCTTCTAAACACTCCCCTCTGGGGCTAGAGTGATAGCACAGCGGGTAGGGCGTTTGCCTTGCACGCGGCCGACCCGGGTTCGATTCCCAACATCCCATATGGTCCCCTGAGCACTGCCAGGGGTAATTTCTGAGTGCAGAGCCAGGAGTAACACCCGAGCATCGCGGAATTAAACACTCCCCTCCAATAACGGGGACAAATCCGGGATGCTTCTCGTACTAGAGTTCATGGAGAAAGCGGGGCAGGCAGGGCAGGAGAGGAGAGGCTTAGTTGGAAATCCTCGTTGCCGTGGAACGCGATGCCCGCTAGGTGGCAGTCTCTCCTCCAAACTGACCCATAAACCGTTCCGGGGCGTGAAAATGCCTTCAAAGGAACAGCCAACGTTGGCAAGCAAACACATTTGATCTGGATCCCGGATTACATCATTTAGCTCCTATGATAATTCCATGATTTTAGCTTCTATTGTTCTCCCAGCCTGACTGGCCTTTGCTCGGTGCTTAAAAAAAAAAAAAGCTAGTAGCCAACTGCATTCGTAACTCCTATGCTCCCGTTATTTCTCAGTTATCCTATGTATTTAAACACCCGAGGCATTTAAACCTTGAAGTAATGCCACTTTAAAAAAAAAATAAAGAAAGCATTCAAAATAACTCATTTAGAATTCACGGGTCAGCCAACTTTTTCTGGGACGAGCCAGATGGATTTTCATCTTTCGGGGCTGTACCATCTGTGTTCCAACCATCCAGGCCTGCCACCACAGTGGAACAAAAGCCATCACCATATGCCAATAAACAGGGGTGGCTGCTGTGTTCTAATAAAACTTTATTTATAAAAGCAGGCAGCCGTTTTGGGCGTACCCAGAGACGGGCCATCAGAGCTCACGAAACCTACACTAAAATTAGCGGAAGAACAAGCTCTTTGCCCAAGGTCATCCAGCCAATTAGTCATGAGTCAAAATTTCTGTCAGGTATGCTAACACTGGGTCAGGGGGCTAGTGCAGGGGGCCTCGCTATGCAGCCAACCACAACTCACTTCTCAGAACTGCATATGGTCCCCCAAGAGCCACCAGGGGTCACTGCTGAGCACTGGGCCAAGAATAGTCTCTGAGGGCTAGAGAGTACAGACAGGAGGGTCTTTTCCTTGCCCGTAGCCCACCCACATTCCATCCCCGTCATCTCCTAAGGAGTTCCACTAGGAGTGATTCCTGAGTGCAGAGCCAGGAGTGAGCCCTGAGCACTTCCAGGTGTAACCAAAAAACACAAAACAAGAAAAAGAAAAGAAATTGAAAAGAATCCCTGAGCACTGACAACCTGGGAAAAAAAAAAAAACAATGAAAATAAGACAAAACCCCTAACTCCTAGAAGTGCAACTTAGAAGAGTGAGGGATGAATTCTTGTTGGGCCCATTCTACAGACACTGTCACTTGGGGTGGGCCAAGTGGCACTGCCAGGGCCTGACCCTTTTGTCACAAGGAAGGATGCGTGCAGAGCCTGATCCCGGGGGAGGGAGGGGGGACTATGAAGTCCTTTTTATTTATTTTTAATTTTTTTTCTTTTTGGGTCACACCCGGCTTTGCACAGGGGTTCCTCCTGGCTCTGCACTCAGGAATTACTCTGGTAGTGCTCGGGGGACCTTATGAGATGCTGGGAATCGAACCCGGGTCGGCCGTGTGCAAGGCAAACGCCCTCCCCGCTGTGCTATCGCTCCAGCCCCGGAACCACGAAGTTCTGGCCATGAAGTTGTGACTCCACCTGACTCTGCTCTGTGATTTGCCTGCCTCCCCCCACCACACACACACACACACACGCACGCACGCACACGCACATGCACACACTCACTTGACGGCTGTGGTGAGGCGCAGGGGCCTGACGCCAGGCGTGGCAAAGCGCAGAGTGTTCATGTAAGCGACATGCTGTAGGGCATGGTTGAAGGTCTCCACATCATCCCCCTCCAAGGTGAGCAGGGACTGCGAGGGGTTCACGTGGACCTGGGCCCCGGACACAGACACGGCTGAGAGCAGGACCAGGAGGCCGGGCAGGAAGGGAGCAAGGGTTGGGGGGTGGGGGGACAGGGACGGGGTGGGGGCATGCCCGGGAGGGAGGGCGGGCGGGGAGGAAGGGGCGATACCTTCATGCCTTTGCCCAGACTCTCGAAATCCCTATAGTCCAGCCCCTCCCGGCATGCATAGAGGCACTCGATGACCTCGCGGCTCTCCAGGCGGCCCGAGCGCACGCTGAAACCGGCCAGGTAGCCGTGGAAGTAGTGGTGGATCGGCAAGGGCTCTCCTAGGGCAGGAACACAGGAGCAGACTGGAGGTGAGAGCCAGGAGTCGAGGGGGAGGAGCTGAGAGGAGGGGAAAAGAGAGGAAGGAAGAGCAGGGGGGGGGAAGGGGGGAGGAGGAGGAGAAGGAGGAGGAGGGGGAGGAGGAGGAGGAGGGGGAGGGGAAGGAGGAGGAGGAGGAGGAGGGGGAGGAGGAGGGGGGAGGAGGAGGGGGGAGGAGGGGGGGAGGAGGAGGAGGAGGAGGGGGGAGGAGGAGGGGGGAGGAGGGGGGGAGGAGGAGGAGGAGGAGGGGGGAGGAGGAGGAGGAGGTGAAAGAGAAAAGGGGGAAGGAGAAGGAGGAGAAGGAAAAGGGGGAGGAGGTGTGGGGAGGAGGGGGAAGAGGGGGAGGGGGAGGGGAGGAGGAGAAGAAAAAGGAGAAGGAAGAGGAGAAGAAGAAGGGGAAGGAGGTGTGGGGGAGAGGGGGAGAAGGGAGAGGCGAGAAGGAGGAGGAGGGGTTGAGGAGGAGGAGGAGAAGAAAAAGAAGGAGAAGGAGGAAGAGGAGAGAGGGAAGAGTTGTGGGGAGGATGGAGAGGAGGGGAGAGGAGGAAGGGGAGGGGAGAAGGAAGAGGAGAAGAAGAAGGAGGAAGAGGAGGAGGAGGAGAAAGTCAAGGGGAAGGAGGGGGAGAAGGAGGGGGAGGAGGTGTTGGGAGGAGGGAGAGGAGGGGAGGGGAGGAGGAGGTGGAGAAGAAAAAGGAGAAGGAGGAGGAGGAGGAAAAGAAGAAGGAGGAGAAAGCCAAGGGGAAGGAGGACGCAGAGGAGGAGGAGGAGGAGGAGGAGGCGGAGGAGGAGGAGGCGGAGGAGGAAGGGGAGGAGGAGAGATTAGAGCCAGAAGAGCAGAGCGAGGGAGAGAGAAGAGAGAACCCAACCCTGGGATGAATCAGGCGTCATCGCAGAGATGAGAAACGCTCCACTTCCGGGGGAGGGAAGGGAGGGAAGCGAGGGGCGGAAGTGGGGCGGGGAGACACAGGAGGAGGAGGAGGGGGCGGGGGTCTTCGGGGCATGCGAGGAACCGGGTGGATGTGTGCTCCCTTCTCAGAGGCCCGATGTGGCGGCTGTGTGGCGGCTCCCGCCTCGTGCGTCCGGGATGCGAGAGTCAGCAGGGGCGTTGGTTGGCCTCGCTGGGTGGCCGGAGAGGCCCCAGGAGCCAGGGACGGGGCTCTGCCCTCTCCGAGGAAACCTGGCAGCCCTCGGAACCCCGGGGCCAAGCGTCCAGCACCCAGGCGGTCGCCCGGGGCGGAAGCAGAGAGAAGTCTGGCCTGGCTCTTCACCCAGTACCTTGAGAGGCTTCGGTGCTGTTGTCTCCTCCCTTCTCCTTCTCTTTGTTCTTCTCATCTGCAGGGAGGAAAGAGCAGCGGTGAGCGCAGGGTCGTGGGGGACAGACAGACTGACAGAGGAAGCAGAGGGGTCCCCACTCTACCCCAGAGGGAACCTCGCGGGGCCTGGGCTGAGTCCCACTGTCCACTGAGACAGTCACAGCTCATTCCCTTAGGCCTCCGTCATCAACAAACAGGCAAATATGGTGGTGGAGGAAACACAAGGTGGTGGTCTCACACACATACACACACACGCACGCACACACATGCACACACACACATATACACACATACATACACATGCACACATACGCACACATATATACATATACACACATACACACACATAAACACATACACACATACATGCACATACACACATACACATAAACACATATACACACATACACACACACATACACGCATATATGCATACACACATACACACACATACACACACACACTTGGGAGGGAAAAAAATTAAAGCAAAGAATGCCTGAGAACAGATGACTGGAGAAAGAAACTATGGTACATCTACACAATGGAATACTATACAGCCATCAGGAAGAATGAAGTCATGAAATTCGCTTATAAATGGATGGACCTGGAGAGTATCGTTCTGAGTGAACTGAGTCAGAGGGAGAAGGACAGACATCAGATAATTGCGTTCATTTGTGGTATATGAAAGAAACAGAGTAGGAGACTCGTACCCAAGGACAGTGGAAACAAGGGCCGGGAGGGCTAGCCAGCGTCGGAAGCCTGCCTCAAGTGGGGGTGGGCAGTTAGGACAGAGAAGGGACCACCATGATTGGTGTTCAAAGACGAAACGTAATCAAATATTGTGTACTACATTATAAAAATAAAATGAAATTAAAAAAGAAAAAAAGAGATAGAGAAGGGGCCACCATGACGATGATAGTTGGCAATGATCATGGTGGTGGGAAATGTACACTGGTGGAGGGACGGGCATTGGAACATTGCATGACTGAAACCCGACCATGAACAGCTTTGTAAGGGTCTGTGTCACAGTGATTCAATAAAAAGCAAATAGATAGATGGGGGCTTAAAAGGTGAACTTTTTTCTTTTCTTTTTTTCTTGGGCTCACACCCAGCGATGCACAGGGGTTCCTCCTGGCTCTGCACTCAGGAATTACTCCCGACAGTGCTCGGGGGACGATATGGGATGCTGGGAATCAAACCCGGATTGGTCGCATGCAAGGCAAACGCCCTACCAGCTGTGCTATCGCTCCAGCCCCAAAAGGTGAACTACTGATGATCGTCTGGGGCTTACTGACTTCCAGCAGGGCAATGGGCCACCGTGGACACCGCCACCCACTGGGGTTCAGGAAGAGATGCTGGCCGGGCCCGCCCCGTCAGAGGCCGGGAGGCAGTTGGATCAACGGGAGACCCCGGAGGCCTCAGTGACCACAGCCTCCTGCTGCTCCTTCCCTCCGTCCCTCCCTCCTTCCCACCCTCCCCGGGCCTCACCCAGCCAGCAGGCCCCAATCATGAGCGCAGCCTCCCTGCGGGGCGGCTGGATGAGGCCGTTGTCGTGGATGAGGGCGGGGTCGAAGGAGATGCCATCCGTGTAGAGGGTGACGGTGGGGAACTCCAGGTTCAGGGCGTAGTGGTGCCACTCGTCATCGCAGACCTGGGTGGGGGGCGGGGTGGGGAAGGACAGGAGACCCTCAGCGCCCTCCGCCTGCAGGTGGCGCCACCTCCTGGCAGGCGGGAGCCTCTGCGGGCATGGGAACTGCTACCCGCCCAGCTGGGAGAACACTGGATGATGGATGGACCTTCCTGGAGGGAACAACGCTATCTTGCCAATACGTTTTTCTGTTTGTTTCTTGTTTTTGTTTGCTTTTTGGGTCACACCCGGCGATGCACAGGGTTGCTCCTGACTCTGCACTCAGGAATTACTCCTGGCAGTGCTTGGGGGACCATATGGGATGCTGGGGCTCAAACCCGGGTCAGCTGCATGCAAGGCAAACGCCCTACCCGCTGTGCTATAGCTCCAGCCCCACCAATATGTTTTTTTGAAACCCTTGTATAAAAGACCTAATGAGAGTCCATCGGGGAGGGAATTTCCCTTGCAAGCAGCTGACCGGAAGTGCCACCAAGGTGGGCCAAGTCAGAGCCCTGAAATTCAAAGGAAAGTTCCAAATATATAGATTTGGGTTTTCAGCAGGAATAACCCACAGGGACAGATGAACACCCTCTAGGGAAAAACTCTACAGAAAAGACCAATAAGCGAAGCCTTTGGAAACACCTAGGGCTGGAGCAATAGTACAGTAAGTAGAGCGTTTGCCTTGCATGCCGCTGACCCAGGTTTGGTCCCCGGCATCCCATACAGTCCCCCAGCATCACCAGGAGTAATTCCTGAGGGCAGAGTCAGGAGGAACCTACAAGCATCACAGGGTGAGGACCAAAAACCAAAATAATAATAATAATAATAATAATTAAAAAACAGGAAATCTGGGGCTGGAGAGATAGCACAGCGGGGAGGGCGTTTGCCTTGCACGCAGCCAACCCAGGTTCGATTCCCAGCATCCCATATGGTCCCCTGAGCACTGCCAGGAGTGATTCCTGAGTGCACAGCCAGGAGTAACCCCTGTGCATCGCCGGGTGTGATCCAGAAAGCAAAATAAATAAATAAAAATTTAAAAAGAATAAAAAACAGGAAATCTTGTATACATGTATGCTTGCATACATGTACATGTGTGTTCATGGATGTGCAAGGCAAGTGCCATTGTCCCTCACAGAAAGCTTAAGGTGCGGGAACACCTCAGATATTTGGAGTTTGCTCCAGACCTCGGAGATAAAACTGAGTCTATAAGGTGAGTCACATGAATTCTTTTGGTCTCCCAGTACAGACAGAAATGATGTTTACCCATCACCATGCATTGCCTAATGATGAGGCGTTCTAGGCATGCTTTGCTGTGCAACTTTGTTATACAAGCATCACAGAGTACAACTAGATGTATCTAGATAGGATAGCCTGCTTCCCACCCCAGCTATCCTGACAGCCAAATGGAACCATTGTTTCCAGTGGAACCATTTCATGGAAGTATTGTTTCCAGTAGGACCACTTCATGGAACCATTATTTCCAGTAGGACCATTTCGATGGAACCATTGTTTCCAGTTGGACCATTTTGATGAAACCATTGTTTCCAGTAGGACCATTTCGATGGAACCATTGTTTCCAGTAGGACCATTTTGATGGAAACAATGTTTCCAGTAGGACCATTTCGATGGAACCATTGTTTCCAGTAGGACCATTTTGATGGAAACAATGTTTCCAGTAGGACCATTTTGATGGAACCATTGTTTCCAGTAGGACCATTTCAATGAAACCAATGTTTCCAGTAGGACCATTTCGATGGAACCATTATTTCCACTGGGACCATTTCATAAAGCCATTGCTATATATGTGAACTCTCTCTATTGACCAACTTCATTAAGCAACACTGGTAACCAGTGGTAACTACCCTAATCTAGTGGGTGAGCAAAGAACTGTGTCTAAAAAAAAAACAAAACAAAAAACAGTACAGGTGCCTTCTTTAAAGATATTTTACTGTGGGAGGGATAGTGGGATCCATGGCGGTGGGAAATGGGCGCTGGTGGAGGGATGGGTATTTGATCATTGTATAATTGAAACCCAAGCACAAAAATTTGTAAGTCTACAACTGTACCTCATGATGTCTCACTAATAAAAATTTTTTTAAAAAAAATTAAAAAAATAAAGTCACTTTAAAGTTCAGCTAAAAAAAAATTTTTTTAAAAATAAAGATATTTTACTGTGAACCAGCATCTGAGTTGTTAGAAAAATGGTGTCAGTAGATTTGCACTTCACAGGATCCCACAAAAAGGAATCAGAGAGACATAGAGAGGGTGGCGGCAGCTCTGCCTTGCGTTCAGCCAACCCTGGTTCTATACCTGGCACCACCTGGTCCCCCAAGCACCACCAGAGCAAACCCCGAGCACAGAGCCAAGAGAAGTCCCTGGGTACCATCAGGTGTGATTCCAAAATCAAACCCAAAAGCAGTGCGGTATCTGTGAGGTACCATCTAGCCAGGTGTGCCCGTAAAACAGAAAGTTTCCCATGGCCTGTTTTCCCCCAGAGGTACAACTGCTTGGTCGCTCTTTCAATTGCTCAAATGGATAATAAAGGCAGAACTTTGTGGTGAGCTGGAGCAATAGTACAGCAATAGTTCAGGGTGTTTGCCTTACATGCAGCTGACCCAGCATCCCATATGCTCCCCTGAGCACTGCTAGAAGTTATTTCTGACTGCAGAGCCAGGAGTAAGCCCTGAGCATCGCTGGGTGTGACCAAGAGAGGGAAGGAAGGAAGGAAGGAAGGAAGGAAGGAAGGAAGGAAGGAAGGAAGGGAGGGAAGGAGGGAGGGAGAAAGGGAGGAAGGAAGGAAGGAAGGAAGGAAGGAAGGGAAGGAGGGAGGGAGAAAGGGAGGAAGGATGGAAGGAATAAAAGAGAGAGGAAGGAAGGAAGGAAGGAAGGAAGGAAGGAAGGAAGGAAGGAAGGAAGGAAGGAGAAAAGATAAAGAGAGAAAGGAAGGAAGGGAGGGAGGAAGGAAGGAAGGAAGGAAGGAAGGAAGGGAGGGAGGAGAAAAGAAAAAGAAAGAGAGAGGAAGGAAAGGAGGGAGAGGGAGGGAGGGAGGAAGGAAGGAAGGAAGGAAGGAAGGAGAAAAGAAAAAGAGAGAGAAAGGAAAGGAGGGAGAGGGAGGGAGGGAGGGAGGAAGGAAGGAAGGAAGGAGAAAAGAAAAAGAAAGAGAGAAAAAGGAAGGAAGGAAGGAAGGAAGGAAGGAAGGAAGGAAGGAAGGAGAAAAGAAAAAGAGAGAGAAAGGAAAGGAGGGAGAGGGAGGGAGGGAGGGAGAGAGGGAGGGAGGAAGGAAGGAAGGAGAAAAGAAAAAGAAAGAGAGAAAAAGGAAGGAAGGAAGGAAGGAAGGGAGGGAGGAGAAAAGAAAAAGAAAGAGAGAGGAAGGAAAGGAGGGAGGGAGAGGGAGGGAGGGAGGAAGGAAGGAAGGAAGGAGAAAAGATAAAGAGAGAGAAAGGAAGGAAGGGAGGAAGGAAGGAAGGAAGGAAGGAAGGAAGGAAGGGAGGGAGGGAGGAGAAAAGAAAAAGAAAGAGAGAGGAAGGAAAGGAGGGAGGGAGAGGGAGGGAGGGAGGGAGGGAGGGAGGGAGGAAGGAAGGAGAAAAGATAGAGAGAAAGGAAGGAAGGGAGGGAGGAAGGAAGGAAGGAAGGAAGGAAGGAAGGAAGGAAGGGAGGGAGGGAGGGAGGGGAAAAGAAAAAGAAAGAGAGAGGAAGGAAAGGAGGGAGGGAGAGGGAGGGAGGGAGGGAGGAAGGAAGGAAGGAAGGAAGGAAGGAAGGAAGGAAGGAAGGAAGGAGAAAAGAAAAAGAAAGAGAGAAAAAGGAAGGAAGGAAGAAGGAAGGAGAAAGGAAGGAAGGAAGGAAGGAAGGAAGGAAGGAAGGAAGGAAGGAAGGAAGGAAGGAAGGAAGGAAAGAAAGGAAGAAAGGAAGAAAGGAAGAAAGGGTGGGTAAGGGAGGGAGGGTAAGGGAGGGAGAGAGGGAAGAAGGGAAAGAGAAAGAGAAAGATCGAAGTGAAAGCGAAGAGAGCCACAAAAATCAGAAACCTCTTGTTCTGGGGATTATATAGGTAGGTGGGGTTTGCAAGGTGGGGTGGGGGGTGGATACATGCCTTGCAAATGTGAGGCCCTGAGTTCGATCCCCCACACCTCCAGCCCCATCCCCTCTCCCCGCTGCATGGCCTGGTGTGGCCCGGTGTGGCCCTCACGGCTACCATGCACTGTGGGGCCGGCATGGCATGGCCTGGCCACCAAACCATCAGGATGTACCAGCCATGCCTTAGCATCCTGACCCCAGCACTGTGGTATGCGGTCCCTAAAAAGAAAAAAAAAAAAACAGCAACTGCAGACAGCCCTCGATCGCCAAGTCTGTGTGTTCCTTCCGTGCCCTTCCTCAGCCTTCCACATCTGGCCTTCTCAGCCGTTCCCTGAGTCAGCCTCTCCCTTGGGGAAAACTGATGAGCCCACACTGGCCTGTGGGGTTCCGCTTCGAGAAGGCTCTCTCTGTGGACTGATTTCCCTCTTTTGTCCATTTGGGGATTTGTCGTTTCTAATAGGGGTGTGAATTCACATGTGAGGTGAGAACCATCGCGAGACTCTCTCTGGATGCTCTGGGGCATCACTGAAGCCTCCTGCCAGTCCGGAGGGGGTGGGGGAGGGGTGGGGGGGAGGATGATTCTCAGGATCCTCCTTTGCTAAGTCCAAGATTTCGGGGTTAGGGGGTCCCTCAAACCATACAGGGTATCTCAGCTGGGTGCCTCAGCATGACCTGCTTTCTCTCTCTCTCTCTCTCTCTCTCTCTCTCTCTCTCTCTCTCTCAAGAGAACTGATTCTATGCTTTTATTTTTATTATTTATTTATTTATTTATTTATATTTTTTGCTTTTTCAGTCACATCAGGCAATGCTCAGGGCTTATTCCTGGCTCTGCACTCAGGAATTACTCCTGGAGGTGCTCAGGGGACCGTAGGGGATGCTGGGAATCGAACCCGGGTCAGCCATATACAAGGCAAACACCCTTCCCACTGTGCTATCGCTCCAGTTCCAGATCTGCTTTCTCAGTTACTCTACCTCTGCCTGGCTGAGAGTCACAAACATGCAGGGAAGGTTCTAGAGAAGAAAGAGATGTTGTGAGGTCAAGCCCAGGGCTATCCAGGGTTCGATCCCTGGCACCACCTATGGTCCCCTGAGCCCGACAGGAGGCAGTCCTAAGTGCAGAGCCAGGAGTAAGCCCTGAGAATCGCTGGGTGTGACCCAAAACACAGTTTAAAAAATAAATAAAAGAAATGACATGAAGTGGGGGGTGAACTAGGAATGATGGGGGACGTGGTCAGTTTGGCTGAGAACTGGAGGCTGAAAAGAGGCGGAGTGATACGCAGGACAGTGACAACTCTGCAAACCACGGTGCCCTTAGGAGGGAAAGTGTCTGCCCTAGAGGTCAGCCCAGGTGGGGGGGAGGAGGGGAAGTGGGGGCACTGGCAGAGGGAAGGGGATGCTGGAGACAGGATGGGTGCTCAAACACTGTACGCCTGAACCCCAGTCACGAATAACTCTGTGACTTGGTAATTCATGGTACACAATGTCACTGTCACTGTCACTGTCCTCCCGTTGTTCATCGATTTTCTCAAGCGGGCCCAGTAATGTCTCCATCATGAGACTTTGTTGTTACTGTGTTTGGCATATCGAATACATCACGGGGAGCTTGCCAGGCTTTGCCAGGCGGGTGAGATATTCTCGGTAGCTTGCTGGGCTCTCCGAGAAGAGCGGAGGAATTGAACCTGGGTCGGCTGGGTCAGTCGCATACAAGGCAAACGCCCTATCCTCTGTGCTATAGCTGTGAGGGCACAATCTGTCACTGTCACTGACCTCCCACTGTTCATCAATTTTGCTCGAACAGGTCCAGTAATGTCACCATTTTTTTTGAGACTTGTTACTGTGTTTGGCATATTGAATACGGCACGGGGAGCTTGCCAGGCTATGCCGTGCGGGCGAGGTACTCTCGGTGGCTTGCCAGGCTCTCTGAGAGAGGCAGAGGAATTGAACCCGGCTCGGCTGGGCTGGCTGCACGCAAGGCAAACGCCTTACCGCTGTGTTATTGCTTCATTATAAAAAGTATAAAAAAGAATAGTAATGTTTTTAAGCAGTGGGTGACGGCGCATTTGCAGTGGTGTTGTATATTTCCATTTTAGGGGGTGTCAGAGCTAGCGGGGGTCATGCGGTACTGGGGATCAAACCCAGGCCTGGTGTGTGCCCGGCATGCACGCCAATGCTCGGAGCAAACCCCGCCCCCCCATTCCCATCTAACTAATCCCATGGCGCTTTCTGCTGGAGACGAGTCTGGGAGCAGAGGGGTCAGGGCTGAGGGCAGACAGAGGCACCCAGAGAAACGGCAGCCCCTGCCCCTGACCCCCCGCCTGCAAGGGGCGAACCCGGGGCCAGGGGCCGGCAGCCTCACCTGTTCCAGCTTCCAGAGGAACTTGACGGGGCGGGCGCTCTCCAGCAGTGGCCAGTAGAGGAAGGAGATTCTGCAGCCGTGGACGGTCAGCGCGTAGTGGGAGAAGCCGTCCTCTGGGGGGTGGGGTGGGGTCAGGTACAGCTGCCTCCCCAGCCCACCGTCTCCCCTCCCACCCGTCTCCCCATCCCACCTGTCTCCCTTCTGCTCTCTCTCCTGTTCTTTCACTCTCTCTCTCTCCTCTCTCTTCTCACTCTCTCCACCTCTCCTCTTTTTCCCTCTATCCTCTCTTTCCATCTCTCCATTTCTGTTCCCTCTCCCTTGTTCAGAGCGGGTGCACACACACACACTCACACAGACACACAAACACACTCACATCCTGAGCATGTCCCATGTCCAGCCCCAGTGGCTCCCGGGGCCCCCTCTGCACCCCACACTCTGAGTGGGCCTTGACAAACACCCCAGCCAGCCACACTTTCCAACCGAGAAGGAGCGCAGGCACGCTGGCTGGGACTGGAAGTGGGCTCCGCAGAGACCCCCCTGGGAGAATGAGCAGAGGGCAGGGGATTGTGGCCAGGGGCCCAGACGCCTTAGGGAGGAGGGGGGATGGGGAGAGAAAGAGGAGGGGCGCGACTCCCCAGGAGAGCTGGCAGGGGTGGGTCTGGGAAACCTTGACATGATGGGGTATGGGGGGGCAGCTGAGAGCAGGGGGGGTGCTGGGGGCCAGGAGGAAACCTCAGCGGTTCAGAAAGCGGCAAAACCAGGAAACCCGAAGGGAGAGGAAAGGAGCAGGCGTGCACACACACACACACACACACACACACATGCTCACACACATATCCACATACGCTCACACACATGCTCACACGCATGCACGCACACACACGCTCACACACACGCTCATACACACGCTCACACACATATGATGTACATACGTGCACACATGCACACAAATGCTCACACACGCACACGCTCACATACACGCTTATACACATGCTCACACACACATATGATGCACATACGTGCACACACATGCACACAAATGCTCACACATGCACACACGCTCACACTCACACACGCTCATACACATGCTCACACACACGCACACACATATGATGCACATATGTGCACAAACGCTCACACACGCACACACTCACACACACACGCTCACACTCACACACACGCTCACACACATATGCTAACACACTCACACATGCACACACATGCTCACATATACATTCACACACACGCTCATACATGCTCACACACCTATGCACACTCACATACACACTCTCACACACATAGGCGGACACACTCACATGCCCACATGCTCAGATATACACACTCATACACACACATGCTCACACACACGTGTTCACACACTCACATACACACATTCTCACAAACTCACGCATGCACATGCTCATATACACACACGCTCTCACACTCACACGTACAGGTTCATACACACATACAAATATACACTCACACATGTTCACAGACACACACATGCACTTGCTCACACACTTGTATACACTCACACACATTCTCCTAACACTCATAAACACGCACAACATGCATATACATATAAACGTACACACACATCCACATCCACTCACACACTCATACACTCATATACATATACACACGTTTGCTCACACACCTGCACGTGCAATCAAACACATACACAATCGCATACACACTCTAGCACTCACACATGCAAACTCGCAAGCACACACACATACATGAACCAGCACACACCTGCATGTACACTCACCACACTCGCAGCACACTTGTGTGCGCACACACACTTCAGCACACGCACACATGCTTGAGCATGCTTGAGCATGCTCACACACGCGCGCACACACGCGCACACACACACCCAGAGCCGAGGGCCAGGAGCGGCCGGCAGGGCCAGGGTCCGGCGCTCACCGTTCTGCACGGTGTGACATACAATGGTCTCCTCCTCCTTCTTGCCCTTGCCGGGGGTGACGCCGTGCTTCATCCAGAAGGACAGGGTGAAGTGGTCGCTGAGGTTGTCATGGGGCCCGGCGCCGCCCACGGGCACCTGCACGGCCTGGGTGCCGTTGAACCAGTAGATGAGGCTGCTGTCCTGGCTGTAGTGCACCGACAGCCCGGCCGTCCAGTTGGCGTTGGGGCCGGGCATGGGCAGCAGGTCCACCTCCCCGGGGGCAGCGCCTACAGGGGCCCGAGGTCACCGCATCAGCGCTGAAGGCGCCCCCGGCCTCCTCGCGCCGCCTCTGCCCTCCGCTCCCCCGCCCGCCCCAGCTGGGACAGGCCTGGAGACGTGGCTGGAGGCGCCTCTTGCACTTGGACCTGCCCAGTCACTCCCCGGCACCCTCAGTGGCTGCAGCTGGAGAGCTGGAGAGCGGCAGAGCTAAGTCTGGGCGGGGCCAGGTACAGGCTGGGTGCAAGAGGCGCTGGGCCACCGGGGTGTGGGGGACGCGGGGGCGCCGGGGCACAGGTGCAGGGGCGCAGGGTGCAGGGACACAAGGACACAAGGGCGCAGGGGCGGGAGGAGGGAGTCACATGGTGCAGGGGCGCCGGGGTGCTGGGACGCAGGGTACAGGGGCAGGGGTGGACGCAGGGTTCAGGGGCACCAGGGCACTGGGATGCAGAGGCGTGGGTCGCAGACGCAGGGCGCAGGGGCGCTGGGGTGCAGGGCGCAGGGACGCAGGGCGAGGGGCGCAGGGGCGTGGGGCGCAGGGTGTGTGGGGCAGAGGCGCTGGGGCGCGGCCTGCAGGGCACAGGGGCGGGGTGCAGGGCAGTGGGGCACCGGGCCAGTGGCGTAGGGGCGCAGGGGCGCGCAGGCGCAGGGTGCAGGACGGGGGGGGGGGGGGGGGGGGCGCGCAGGGGGCGGGGCGCGGGCCACACCCACCACAGAGCTTGCGCAGCGCGCGCTCGGAGTAGTTGTCCCTGTCGCAGCCCTTGGCCACGTGGCTGGTCTGCAGCTCGATGCTGGCCTGAATGTTCCAGAGAGGCTCGTCACAGGTCTCCAGGCGGATGCCAGGGAACAGAGCCAGGCTCCCGGCCCCGGGGGCATACTCGATCCTCTTGTTCCAGCCTGCAGAGGGGAGGCAAGGGGACCGTGGGGAGAGGAAGGGCCCCAGCCCCGCCACCCAAGCCTGTCCCCAGGCCCACCGCCCTGGGGAGCCGAGCCAGACACCTCTTCCTCTCGTTCTCTCTCTCTCTCTCTCTCTCTCTCTCTCTCTCTCTCTGCCTCCTGTCTCTGTCTCTCTTACCATCTCTGTCTCTCTCTAGGTCTTTCTCTTACCATCTCTCTCACCATCTCTGTCTCTCAGTGACTCTCTCACTGTCTCTCTTTCTCTCTCTCTCCTCTCCTGTCTTTTTCTCTCTGTCTCTCTCACCATCTCTGTCTGTCTCTGTCTCTGTGTGTCTCTGTCCCTGTCTCACTGTCTCTCTCTCTCAACATCTCTGTCTCTGCCTCTGTCTCTCTCTGTCTCCTGGCGCTCTGGGGAGACCCAGGGGGCCGGTCCGGGGGCTTCTCACCTTGCCAGCTGGGCTTGCAGGTGGGCTTCACCTGGATCTCCACCTGCGCGTCATCGGCTGCGCGCTTCTTGCCGCAGTCGTAGGCGGTCACAGTGAACCTGTACAGCTTCTCGCCGCTGTATTCCAGCTTCTCCGTGTTCTCGATGTTCCCTGGAGAGGTGCGGGCGAGCAGAGTGTCAGGGACCCCCACCCCCCGGGGGGCCCACCTCCACCCCACAGCAGCCGGGAGGGGCTGGGGTCCGGCGGGGGTCCGCACCGTCGTTGTCGATGAGGAAGGGGGTGTTGGGCGTGAGGATCTCGTAGTAGCAGATCTGGCTGTACTGGGGCGAGCAGTCCCCGTCCACGGCCTCCACGCGCAGGATGCGGTCGTACAGCTTGCCCTCGGTCACGGCCGCGCGGTACAGCCGCTCCACGAACACCGGGGCGAACTCGTTCACGTCGTTGACCCGCACGTGCACGGTGGCCCTGCGGGGGGGAGGGGAGGGGCGGAGCCTTGGCCCAGGCGCCTGGGGGAGGGGGATCGGCCGGGGTCCGAGCCCCCCCAGAGAGGGCCCAGCAGCAGCCCCGGGGAACGTCGAGACAGAAGGTTCTGGGCGGGAGGTCACGCTCTAGGGCTGAGCTGAGGACTCGAGTCACGTGCCGGTGGTGGTTCCCTGGGGGTCCCCTGGCCTTCACGGGCCCTTCGGACCCTGGAGCCCCAACCCCGGGATTGCGGGGACATGTTGGGTTGGGGGCTAAGGCTGGTCCGTGCTGGAGCCATCTCCTGGGCCCTCACTGGGACCCTGTGTGTGTGGGGGGGAGGATGGGGAGAGCACTGTGAGCTAGGGAGAACAGAGAACAGGACAGTGGGCATGGCGGGGGTATGGAATGACTGATGGCAGCTTCCTCCTCCCGGCCTCTTCCTCCTCCTCCTCCTCATCTACTCCCTCCTCTTCCTCATGTTCTCCCTCCTCCCCATCCCCTCTCTGCTCTCCCTCCTCCTCCTCCCCATCTTCCTGCTCCTCCCCTCCTCCTCCCCATCCTTTTTCTCCTCCCCCTCCTCCTCCTTATCCTCTCCCTCCTCCCTATCCTCTCCCTCCCTCTCCTCCTCCCCCTCCTCTCCATCCTCCCTCCTCCCCCTCATTCTCTCCCTCCTCTCCATCCTCTCCCTCCTCCTCTCCATCCTCTCCTTCCTCCCCATCCTCTCCCTCCTCTCCCTCCTCCCCCTCCTCTTCCCCATCCTCACCCTCCTCCCCATCCTTTCCCTCCTCCCCCTCCTCCTCCCCCTCCTCTTCCCCTTCCTCCTCCCCCATCCTCCTGCTCCCCCCTCCTCCTCCTTCCCCAGGCATCAGACAGGGAGGCTGCCTTGACTCAGACCTTCTCCTGGATCTTCATCACAGCCCAACGTGCAGGGCTAGTCACCAGCCTCCTCCTCAGAGGGGCCACTCAGCAATTCTCAAGAGTCTGAGGGTTGGCCCAGGGGCCTCCCCAGGGCTCCCAGGGTGGGGGAGGGGGAGGGGGAGGGCCACCCAATGATGCTGAGGACTAAATTTGGGGCCTCAGGGCCAGAGCGATAGCAAAGCAGGGAGGGCGTTTGCCTCGCAAGAGGCCAACCCAGGGCTCATCCCCGGCATCCCATAGGGTTCCCTGAGCACCGCCAGGAGTCATCCCTGAGTGCAGAGCCAGGAGTCAGCCCTAAGCATCGCCGGGTGTGGCCCCCAAACTAACCAAATAAATTGGGGGCCTTGCTGGACATGGCCCCCACCAACTGACTTCCTGCACCTCACTCCACCGGGTTACCTCCAATTCCCTTGATAAAAACAACCCAGTTACCGGGGGTCTTAGGAGGCAGGGCCAGGCTGCCCCCGGGGTCCCACCCACCATCCAGCCTTCTCGGCACCCCCAGAGCAAAGGCTGGTGAATGGCAGCAAGGACTGGAGTTGTGCTGGCGGGGACAGAGATGGGGTGATGGGTGGGGGGGCCAAGGGGGGAGTAGGGGGCGCTGGGTGTGAGACCCAGGTTGGGGGGGGTCACTGGGCATGGGGCCCAGGTGCTGGGTGTGGGGCTTGGGTGGGAGGACGGGTCGCTGGGTGGGGGTAGGGCAGGGGGATTGGGGGGCGCCGGGCGTGAGACCCAGGTGGGGGGTGGGGGGGTCACTGGGCAGGGGTCAGGCGGGGGTTTGGGGGCACTGGGCATGGGCCCCGGCACGGGCGCCTCACTTGTGGGACTTCTTGGTGTTGGCGCCGTCGGGGCCCTCGCCGCAGTCGTAGGCCTGGATGGTGAAGGTGTGCTCCTTCTGGGCCTCGCAGTCCACCGGCTCCTTGGCCCGGATGAGCCCCTCCCCCGTGGCCTTGTCCAAGATCACGGCCTCAAAGGGGACCCCGGCCCCGTGCAGCCGGAAGCCGCAGATCTCGCCTGGCGGGTGGTGGAGGGAAGAAGAGTTATGGCCCCAGCCCGCCTCCAGGCTCGGCCTTCTCCCCACCGGACGCCCACCTCAGCCCGGCAACCCCCCCTGGGCTGACCACGGTGACCTCCGATCCCACCGCCCCAGCCAGGACTGAGCCTGGCCAGTCTTGCCAGGAACATAACCCCTGCCTGCCCCACATCCTGCTCGCTCGCTCCCTTCCCCTCTTCATGAAGAAGCCTACCCACCTCACATCACCAACCCCTCCCTGGGGGGACCCCCCCACGACCCCAAGCACCTGCGTAGCGTAGGGGGGCGTCCTTGTCCAGGGCAAAGAGCGGGGGGTTCAGCAGAACGGTGTTGTCGTTCTCCATGACGATGCCCTGGTACTCGGCCTCGATCCACGGCTTGTGCTTGTTGGCTGGAGGGAACAGAAGCGCCCCAGAGCCTCAGTACTGCCTGGGCCTGTGCAGACCCAGACATGCCCACAGGCCTTGCACACGCACACGCACACACACACACTCACACACACACCCCAGCCAGCCGGCAGAAGCAACCGCAGGAGGGAGCACTGCAGACGAAGCACTCCGCGTGCAAAGGAGTCAGTGGGTCTGTGGGAGGTCACAGCCTTCTCCTGGCTGCTGCAGTTTCCATGGCAACAGCCTGGAGGGGGGAGCACTGCCCCCCACCCCCCCAACCTCCTCCAGTCAGGAAACATGGTCAGAACTGTTTCATGGGGAGTTTTCTTTAGGGATTTCCAGGGCGGGAGAACAGAGATCTGATTTTCAGGACACAACGCTGGGCCAAGACCCGGGACAGAGTTAGGATGAGAAGATCTAGAAGTTTCCCAAGACCGCATGCGTGCGTGTGCATGTGTGTGTGCGTGTGTGTGCGCGCGTGTGTGCGCGCGAGTGCACGCAGTGCTGTGGGACTCGAACCCAGGCCCTCAGATGCTCAAGGCAAGGTCCTGGCCTGAGATCCGGATTTCTTTTTTTTTTTTTTTGAGCCATCCTCACTGTGTTGATCCTAAAATCCTCACTGCACGCCCCATCCCCCGCCCCGCCCCCAAACCCCAACCTAAAGCCCTGTGGGGGGGGGCCCCCCAGTGGAGGGAAGAAGAGGAGAAAGGACAGAGAGAATATTTATAGGCCAGAGGGAGGGGACAGAGAAGGGCAGGGATAGGACAGGGAGAAATCGGTGCCAGAGAACTGGCCCCCCGCAGAGCCACATCCTCAGGGATTATGGAAGTGACCTAGAAACAAGAACGTCCCTCTTCTTCTCACCCCCCCTCACCCAGCACACAGTTCCCGTGAGCGGCACCCCCACTCCCTGAACCTCTCTTCGGACACAGACTCACAACTTGGGGTCATCACCCCCTCTCCAAGCCCCCTCCCCTCCTCTCCCTCCTTCAGCTGATCTCCCAGGGACAGACTCCCCAAATGTCCCCATTTCCTACCAGGGAGGGGCCGCCTGGGAAGGCGGGGGGGGGGGGGGGGGGTCTCCCCCCTCCCCCCTCCCCCCTCCATCTTTCTGCACCTGCTTCACCGGGACTTGCCCTTGCTCATCTCGCCTTGCCCCCCACCCCGCTCTCAGAGCACATGCAGAGCAGGATATGGGCCAGGGAGGAGAGACCCCAGGGAAACTGAGTCAGAAAAGGGCGGTGGGTGGTGAGCAAGAAGGCCTGCGTCCCGTTCTCCCACCTCCCCCCCCCAACCACACGCCCCCTTTCCTGCCAGGGACAATCCCCCCCCCTCCCTCCAGCTCCCGTCTCTGAAAAGTCAGTGAACAAGAAAGCGCAGGAAGTGACAGGTGAGCCGGAAGCCGGCTGGGGGTCCCAGCAGAGTGGGGAGGGGGTGGTGGCAGCCGCCCCGCTGAACCCCACGTCCACAGCGGCGCAGACTCCTCCCAGCTCCTGGGGCGACTCCTTGGACCCGACCCCAGCTCCCTCCCACCCTCCTCTCTGCTCCTCATTTATTTCCCTTTCATTATTTTAAATTTTTTTGCCTCCCCCTTTGCCCTTTCCCGTCTCCTCAGCCCCCTCCCACGCCTCATCCCCCCTTCGCCTCCCAGCAGCCCCCACACACCCACTTATGCCCTTCCTCGACCTGGGCGGGGGGGCCGGGGCGGGGGTGTCCCCCTCGTTCCCACCCGGCCGCGTGCGTGCGCCAGGGGACAGCGCCAGGGGACAGCTCGGGTGACCCCCAGCCCAGCTGCGTGCGCGCGTGATCCCAGCGGCTCTGCGCAGACACACACACGCCAGGAGCGACGTGCTCGCCACGCCGGGGGCCGCCGGGGGCCGGGGGGTGGGCACCCCCACTCCCTCCCAGGACGAAGCCCCCCGCTGGACAGCACCCCGCGGGGACCAGCCTGGGCCCCCCCGCCCCAGGACGCAGTGACACGGGCGGGGGGCGGGGGGAGGCCGGCCAGGGGGTGGGGCAGGGGTCGCCACCTGTCACCTGCGCCCCCGCCCTCCCCGCCACCCCCCCCCCCCGCGCCCCCGGACTCACCTTTGTTGGCGGCGCCCGCGGGCAGCAGCGCGGCCAGTCCGAGGGTCAGCAGCAGCAGGGCCATGGTGAGGCGCGGGGACGGGGCGCGGGGCGCGACCCTCGGGCCCGGAGGGTGGGCTGCAGGCCCCCGCGGCGGGGAGGGCGGTCGGGCCGGGCAGGGGCTCCCGCAGCGCGCCCCGATGCCTCCAGCCGGCTGCTCGCCCGCCGCTGCCCACCCCGCGGGCTGCTGCAGAATGACGTCACACCGCCAGGCGCGGACGGACGCGGCCGCCGGCCAATCGCGGGCCGGGGGCGGGGGCCAGGTGCTGCAGGGGGGCGGGAGCCGGGGCCCCCGGGGGCTCGCGGAGAGCGTGCTCTAGAGGCGGGCTTCCCCCCACCACCTCCTCTTGACTGCAATCCGGGGGAGCAAGGGAACTGCGGGGGCCCGGGAGGAAGCTGGAAAGACGTAGAAGGGGTGAGGAATCGGGGGGCCAGCGGGGGACTCGAGAGCTGGGAGCCCGGGGGTGGGGAAGGGAGACGTCAGTGGAGCCCCGAGGGAGGTGAGGAGGGGCCGGATTCACGTCACACACAGACACACACACAGACACACACAAGTACACACGCATGCACACACGCATGCACACGCGCGCGCGAACACACGCTACGTATGCACACACGTGCACACACGCAGACACGCATGCAGACACGCACGCACACATGTACGCATGCACACACGTGTACGCACACATGCACGAATGCATGCACACACGCACGCACACATGTACGCGTGCACACGTGCACGCATGTACACGCACTTGTACACGCGCGCATACACACGCACACGCATGCACGCACGCATACACAAACATGCAAACGCACGTGCGTGCACACGCACGCACAAACACACACTACGTGTGTACACCCGTGCACACACAGACGTGCGTGCACACACGCACGCACGCACACGTGCACACACGCACGCACATATGTACACACACGTAAACAAACGTGCAAACGCACATGCATGCACACATATGCGCGCACACACGCATGCACACGTGCACGTGTGCACACACTCACGCCCCAAATCTGCGTTAACCTAGTTGCACAGTTAATGTGTGCCATCTGCAAATCCTGGCTGCCGAATGACCATCAAGTCACACCCTCCCTTTGAACCCCAGAACCCTCCCCATACACACACACACCTTTCTTAGGTCAGTAGTAGTGGTGCCCGGACTTCCAGAGGAGTGTACAGTTGGGCGCGTGCGCGCACACGCGCATGCCCGCCCTGAAACTAGATCCCCGTAGGGTGGGAGCCCTCTGTCCCCCCTTCTTGCTGCCTCTCCCCGAATTTCCCGCTTAAGCCATGATGAAGCAGCCCCTTTGCTTTCTTGACCCAGGAAGTTGGTCCCTTGAGGACAGAGAGTATTCGAATGCACCCATCTCCCATCCCCATAACTCGGGCTGCATCTAGTAAGCATGGGCTGTCCCAGCTCGGGGGACATGGGCAGGAGGTGAATCCAGCTGGAAGAGGACATCAGAGGATCCCAGTCAGTTGCCAGGACTGGGAATCACCACGTCGCCCACCTCCTCTGCAGAGTTGAGGGTCTGAAATGCCCGGCTTGGGGCCCCCGCCCAGCAAGACTGTTTGGGGGAACTCTGGGGGTGAGCACGATAGAATTTTCTTCCTATCCGCCCTGAAATTCTGTTCTGCTGACTGTCCCCACCGCTTTTGTGGAGTTTGGGGGTTGAGTCCCACCCAGCGGCCCCCTGGGGTTATTCTTGGCTCTGTGCTCAGGGCGACCCTTGGTGGTATACAGAGAACCAGATGTGGTGCCAGGGACCGGGACAAGGTAGGCTGCCTGCAAAGCATTGTCTCTCTGGGCCTCCACCACTTCTTCCACCACCTCCCTCCCCTCGGACCCTTCATGTTCCTGGATTTGCAGTTCCAGCACCTTCAGATATTGTTTTGCGAGGCTGGAGCAATAGTACAGCGGGTTAGGTACTTGCCTTGCACGCGGCTGACCCAAGTTTGGTCCCAAGCACCGCCAATCCTGTGCTCAGGAATGGATCAAGAGTGATCCCTGAGCACAGACGAGGGTGGCCCCAAAACAAAAGCAAAAAACTGTTACTGCATCCCCTGGGTCGGGGGCGTGGGGGGAGGATGCAAGCCCAGCTCCTTGCCAGGAGAGACCACCCTCAGAGCTCTGGTAAGCAGAGTGGGGAGTGGGGTGTTCCCCATGCAAAAGTGACCTTCAGACAGCCTCTAGACTGCTCTCTCTCTGCTGGAGACCTGGGTTCCTGCCTCAGGAAAAGCCGCATGCACTCAGACGCAGCCTTGAGTCCCTGCCCCAGCTGGTGCAGACACTCTGGAGCAACTTTTATTACACGGCCGGATCGAAAGTACAGCAGGGAGGGCGTTTGCCTTGCACGCGGCCAACCTGGGTTCGATTCCCAGCAACCCATATGGTGCCCCGAGCACCACGAGGAGTAATTCCTGAGTGCAGAGCCAGGAGTAACACCTGTGCAACACCAAGTGTAGCCCCAAAAGAAAAATAATAGTAATAATAATATAGCACTGTCCTCCCGTTTTTCATTGATTTGCTCGAGTGGGCACCAGTAATGTCTCACAACAAATTATGAAACTTGTTGTTACTGTTTTTGGCATATCGAATAGGTCACGGGTAGCTTGCCAGGCTTTGCCATACGGGCAAGATGCTCTTGGTTCTCCGAGAGGGGCAGAGGAATCAAACCCAGGTCGGCCATGTTGGCCGCATGCAAGGCAAATGCCTTACCCGCTGTGCTATCGCTCCAACCCAATAATAATAATAATAATAATAATAATATGAGAGTGGGCAGGCAGGAGAGTACAGAGTGGGGGCACTGGACAAGGTTGGACAGAAGCTGACGCTGATGGTAGACACAGTGACGAAACGTTTATGCATGAAGCCCTACCACTGTTAATCACAGAAATCACAGTTCCTAGAATAAAACAAAAATTTCTTATGAGCAGACAGACGGTCTTGGCAGGGGTTGGGGGCAGGGTTCTCCCCTCCAGCGGCCGTTTTTTTTTCTGCTCCCTCCACTACAGACCGTGGTGACTTGGGAGGAGGAGCAGCTGGTCTGCGTGCAGAGAGGAGTCGTCCCCAACCGGGGCTGGAGGCACTGGCTGGAGGAGAGAAGTTGTATGTGGTCAGCTGGGCCGGAAGCAGACACCCACTCACTGCCCCCAGCCAAGGAAGGAAAGTTGAAACACTGGGGAGGGGGCTGGAGCCATGGGACAGTGGAGAGAGCGTTTGCCTTGCACCTGGTCGAGCCAGGTTCGATCCCCGGCATTCCATATGGTCCCCCCCGAGCACTGCCAGGAGAGATCTCTGAATACAGTACCAGTAGTAAGCCCTGACACACACATCGTCGGGTGTGACCCAAAAAGCCAAATTCTTGGGCCCGCAGTGACGAAACTTGTTGGGTCTCACGGGATGGGTGGGGGGGAGGTGGAACCGGGCCTGTCCTCCCCACAATAACGAGACCCCAAGTCATCGCCCACAAACGGCCTCTCTGGCTCCTCATCAAGCTGCTCAAAGGCCTTGATCCCAGAGACTCAGAAACAAATCTCGAAGCCCAGCAGCTTTTGTCAAAAATGTGTCCGGACCCCGCAGTAGGTTACTGTCACCGGGCCACCCCAGGGGGGAATGGGTGCTGTCCCTCCGCCTGCTCCCTCTTGGCGACGTGGTGGCTGTCATCCTCCAGAGGCCATTGGACAGTCAGGCTTGGGCCCGCAGTGACGAAACTTGTTGGGTCTCATGGGATGGGGGGGGGAGGTAGAGCTGGGCCTGTCTTCCCCACCCCAGTGAGACCCCAAGTCATCGCCCGCGAATGGCCTCTTTGGCTCCTCATCAAGCTGCTCAACGGCCATGATCTCAGAGACTCAGGAGCAGATCTCGAAACCCAGTGGCTTTTGGCAGAAATTCCTCCAGATATAAGTGTTAAAATTTCAGAATTTCAAAACCACATGGCCCTACTGCAGCCACGCGACATCATATGTTATTCATAACCAGCAATAGAACACAAATTGTCTACTGTTGCCTTTTCAGCAGATCTGAGTGTTGGGGTAAATCTCAAATAATAATGGTGGGCCTGGTGTCGAAATATTGAATGTGATCAAAGTAGAGAGAGAGTAATGTGGAAATCATCTGCCCCACAGGTGGGGGGGGGGGTGTGGGATGGGGGTATACTGGGATTTTTGGTGGTGGAGAATGGGCACTGGTGAAGGTACGGGTGTTTCATTGTATGACTGAGACTTAGACCCAAAAGCTTTGTAACTGCTCTCACGGTGATTCAATAAATAAAATTATAAAAAAAATGGAAAAAGAAAAAAAAAGTAAGGTGGAGTTCATGCACAATTCAATCAGCTAATCAGTGGCTGAATAAATAGCAGTACTCCTACAAAAAAAAAAAACCAAATTAATTAATTAATTAATTTAATTAACAAACACACCAGGGAGAGTGACAGAGGGAGGAAGGGGGCCCAGGGGGGTACATGTCCCTAAATCAGAGCTGGGGACAGTGACCAAGCCAGAGGCATTCGGAACCCAAGGGAAGCTTGGAACGAATCGGGATCAGTTGGCAACAACCATACAGTGGGTGCAAAGTGGGTTCACGTGGGGGACTGGGGGACTCGTGTAAAGGCCCTTGAGGAAGAAGCTCTCCCTGCAAGTGCTGGAGAGTGGGGGCAGGGAGGTCACCTCATGTTTAGGCTGGAACCTAGGGTTCAGCTTGCAACACTGGCTCCAGCCCTGGCCAGAGCCTCATCTTTCTTTTTCTTTTTCTTTCTTTCTTTTTCTTTTTGGGTCACACCCAGCGATGCCCAGGGGTTACTTCTGCCTTTGCATTTAGAAATTACTCCTGGTGGTGCTCGGGGATGATGCCGGGGATTGAACCGGGGTCAGCTGAGTGCAAGGCAAATGCCCTCCCTGCTGGACTATAGCTCTGGCCCCAGAACCTCATCTTCCTTTCTCCTCATCCATCCTCCTCCTTCCCCAGGAGTTGACTGCCGGGAAAGCCATGTGCCAGCAGGTCTTCTGGAAGGTCAGATCGTGGGATCTGAGCCGCGTCCCCGACATGTGCCTCCTCGAAGCTCCGAGGGTCCCAGAAGGCAGCCCGTCCCCTGCCCCGATGCCTCCTTGCAGTCCTCCCCTGTGCCATTAACCTGTCACTTTGTAGCCCCCAGGCTGTCCTCTCTGCCTCTTTCCACCACCCCGCATCTGTTCACAGGGTCCAGGTTCAAGGTCTGGCCTCCGGGTGAAAGACCCTCCCCGAGGGGAAGTGGCCCGGGAGAATGGCCCATCTCAGCTCCTGAAAGTCGGATGGCCTCTGGCTGCTCCAAGCATGAAGTCTGCCTTGAGTTCCTAGAAAGTCAACTCAGGAGCATCTGGAGGACCTGGTGGGGGGTCAGTGGGGGTGGGATGTGCTCAAGAAATTAAATAGGAGTAGAAAACAAATTATTTCACAATACCTTTTCAGCATGTCTGATTTGGGGGTGTAAACTCTAAATAATAATGGTGCATCTTCTGTCGAAACAATGAATCTAATCAAAGTAGATAGAGTGTTAACTAGATTTCATCTGCCTCACAGGCATTGGGAGGGTTGGGGGGTGTTTATTGGGGTTCTTCATGGTGAAAAATAAGTATTGGTAAAGGGAAATGTGTTTGATATTTGCATGACCGAGACTTAAACCTGAAAGCTTTGTAACTTTTCCCACAGTGATTCAATCAATCAATCAATCAATCAATTTTTAAAAAATTAAACAGGAGGGGGTTAGAGCGATAGCACAGCAGGTAGGGCGTTTGCCTTGCACACGGCCGACACAGGTTCGATTCCCAGCATTCCATATGGTTGCCGAGCACCACCAGGAGTGATTCCTGAGTGCATGAGCCAGGAGTGACCCCTGTGCATCGCCGGGTGTGGCCCAAAAAGAAAAAAAAATTAACAGGATCTTCTAGTGGTCTTTCTGCCTCTCTCCAGGAAAGCCCAGCAGAGCGAGCTGAGAAACCACACTGACCCATGTGAAGGCGTCTGGCCGGTCACTTGCTGTCCTCCTGCCTGTCTGAGAGGACAGGATTTCTGGCCGTTGCTGGCCATGGCCCGAAAGTCCCTAAAACCACCTGTCCCCAGAGCCTGCCTGGGAAGCCTCCAGACCCCCCACCCAGGAGGCAACGCATGGACTAGACTAGGCCAGGGCCTGCAGAGAGAAAGATGAGGGCCACCGGGAGTGTTTATGTCCCAGCAAAGAGAAGATGGACCAGCAGTTCTGGCTCCAGGCCCCTGTGCTTAAAGGTTAACTAAGGGAGGGGCCGGAGGAATAGCACAGCAGATAGGGTGTTTGCCTTGCACGCGGCTGACCTGGGTTCGATCCCCGGCATCCCATATGGTCCCCTAAGCACCGCCAGGAGTAATTCCTAAGTGCATGAGCCAGGAGTAACCCCTGAGCATCGCTGGGTGTGACCCAAAAAGGAAAAAAAAGTTAGCTAGGCATTGGGGCTGTAAAGATGTAAAGACAGCACAGTGACCTTAAGTATTCCCAACCCGGATTCGATCCCTGGCACCCGTAGGGTCCCCTGAGCTCTGCCAGCTGTGCTCCCCTCCTCCCCAAATAAGACCAACTAGGAGACAGAGCTAAAGAGGAGTGAGTGAAGAGGGCAGGGTCCCCCCTCTCAGGGCCCTAACATCACTGTCCAGCCTCCGCCATCTCCAACAGAGAAGAGGGCAGTAGGCAGAGGCGGGGGGGGGGGGGGTTGTGATGTGATGGAGAGACCCACCCATGAGCTGAACGCCGACCCCTCCCTGCTACAGCCAGGCCCGCAGCACACGCTCACCACAGTCCCACAAGAGTTCGGCTGGTGAGGCTCATGGTACCTCACACCCGGGGGGATCTGGGAGTGGAAAGAAAGACCCTTCCAAGTCCCTTTCTGAGGCATGGGGAAACGGAGGGTACATCCTCCATGCAGCCTGGCCAGCCCAGGGCACCAGGGCCCCGCAGGGTCCCCAACGCCCCCCCACCAAGCCTGTCCTCTGTGCTTCTCCCTCAGCCAACACCCCATATGGAGAACTGCCTCAGAGCCTGACCCCGAGCTTGCAGGCCCAGTCAGGACCCAGAGAAAGCGGTAGGTCCCCCCAAACACCGTCCTGGACACCGTTCGCCTTGTGGGTGCACATCCAAGGGAGCTGGGTACAGTCAGAGGCCTGGAGACAGCGCCCCCCCCCCCCCCCCCACACACACACACACACCCCAGAGGATGCAAAAAGCCAGAGCAGGACAGAGCTGGTGGGGAGGGGCCGAGTTCCTGGGACCTAAGCCAGCCGGGGCAGCTGTTGGCCGTGTGGGCAGCAGGGGGCGCTGCACATGCCATGCCATGCGCTCTCTCTCTCTCTCTCTCTCTCTCTCACACACACACACACACACACACACACACACACACACACTCAGACACCTTCATTCACAATCTGGATAGTCCGTTCCATCACACATACACACATACATCACACATACATATTCAAACAGTCCTTATCTCACACATACACACTCACACACACATACTCCCAATCTCTCTCTCCCTCACAGACACAGACACACACACACACTCAAATACTCCCCCCCACCTCTCTCTCTCTCTCTCTCTTTCTCTCTCTCTCTCTCTCTCTCTCTCTCTCTCTCTCTCACACACACACACACACACACACACACTCTGGATGGTTTCCTATCACAAATACACACACAATCTAGATAGTTCCCTATCACACACAAAATCTAGATAATTCCCTGTCACACACACACACACACACATCAGAGTCCTCACACTCACCTCACAAGACTCCCCATCAGGTTACTACATGACTTCTTAGAGGAAAGAGCCCGTCACAGGGCCACTAACAGTGATGAAGCCTGGGGGGGGGGGGGGGCGGACAATGAGGAAGGATAGTCAGATTCTCGACAGATAGCAGGGTCCCGCCCCTGCCTTTCTGGAGGTATACCGGGCTGTGGCTCCCACGACAGACGCATTCACCTTAGGCATTTGAAACGGCTGTTTCCACCTCAGATGGGAGATTCCCCTCTAAAAACCAGGCTGCATCCCAGTCCACCCCCACCCAGCAGCACCAAACACCCACAAACAAAACCCCACGTGCTCCTGTCATCTTGCTCCTTTAAGCTCAGAAGGAAACACCCTACAGTGGCAGGGGTGCGGCAGCCTTCTGAAGCCATGGACAGCCCAGCCCACCCCACGGCACCCCTCTTCTCTCAGCTTCTTTCTCCCACATGCTCCCCATGGAAGGGGTCTAGCAGACGCCCCCTAAAAGGCTGCCTCAATTCAATCTCCATGTCAAAGTCTTGACAGATGGAGACTTTCCTCGCTAAGGTCAACAGCTGTGCCTGTGAGTTCAAAGTGTGAGGGTGCGTGATGCGTAGGTCCCGTGGCCAAGAACCGCCTCCCCGGCCTCCCCAGCAGGGGAACAAAGGGACAGGGGACCACGGACTGATGGTCAACATGGCCCATTTAATACAGAGCTGCTAGTGTACTTCTAGAACAGCTAAGGGGAATTAAGGTATAGGACGCATGTAGGAGTGATTGATCATTTGTGGAGATAAAGTGTTTCTGCAAAGACAATTCTCTTGGGGAGATTCACTCAAGGAGACGCTCTGTCTCCAGGGACATCTATATTGTTTTTCTCTTTCCCTAACCACTAGTAAATATTAAACAATTAAGTTTTACTTCTGATTAATTCTTGCAGTTATTTGGATAAACAGAGTAAGAGATATGGATTCCAAACTTAGTTCTCTTGGACACCGAGGGCAAGCCAAGCTTTTACCGTAAATCCCAGACTAAGACCTCAGACCGGTTCAGCTTGTCCTTCCCCATGGGGGTCCTGTCTCTTAAGCCATAACAGCTTGCATTAAGACCATGCATTTGTGCTTTCAAGACTGTCCCACTTCGGGACTGGAGAGATAGCACAGCGGTAGGGTGTTTGCCTTGCACGCGGCCGACCCAGGTTTGATTCCCAGCATCCCATATGGTCCCCTGAGCACTACCAGGAGTGACTCCTGAGTGCAGAGCCAGGAGTGGCCCCTGTGCATTGCCAGGTGTGATCCAAAAAGAAAAAAAAAAGACTGTCCCACTTCAGAGCCAGGGTAGCTTTGCCACTCACCTCGGGTCCATCCCAGTCCCACAGTGGGACCTCCCTTTGTGGGGTGTTTGTAACTACAGCAACCGAAGCCTGAGTCAAGTAATTATGACCAATGCCCAGGAGTAGAAATATTTCCGAGTCAATCAAGTCCCAAATACTAGGAGCATAGCATTGACAGTCTTTCTGTGTTTAAGCAAAGAACCTTGCTCTATATTAAAATATGAAAAGTTACAGGGGAAACAGAAAAGCAAGTAATTTACTACAAATCCAAAGTCCAGAATCACCAAGTTTTGACTTGTTTGTAACCAAGACTGACTTGGGGAATGTAACAATGAGAGGTAAAGAGCAAAGAAAAGGTTGAAGATAAACTCGGGGGATTAGGGGTGCTCTAAGAGCACTGTAAGCTTCTCTGGGGGAAGGGATGGGGCAATTCACTGATGAAACCTGAAACACTTAGGGTTAATATCCAACAGTGTCAGATACTCTCTAGCCCTACCATGGTTTCATCAGCCCCTCGGTTACCAGAACTGACCCAGATGCTTCGGCCTCACAATGCTTGGTCCAGCAAGATCTCCTGATACTGCAGCCTGTGTCGAGCACCAAAATAAAAGGTCTTAAGTTGCAGAACAGGGCAGAGTCTTCTGCCCCCGCGCCTGGCTGTCCTCGCTGGGGCCCCTTGGAGGAGAGCGGGTTGAGTTTCCCTCCCCGCCCCGACCAGGGCTCCGGCAGCCGAAGACCTCCAGAACCAGCCACCACCATGCTGAGACCACTCTCCGCACACATGAAAGTACCAGCAAAGGAACAAAGGCATGCGGGTCCTGGGGCTGAGATCTCCAAGCCTGCTCAGATCGGGGCTGAGCATCCCCCACCCAGATCCTCCAAATTCCAGTAGGCAGGGGTCACATCCACCAACTGCCCCATGGCGCCGTGTAATCTCATCAGTGGCCAATACCCAGAGACTATAAAACCCAGCTCCCGAAAGCACGGCCACAAATGCGGCTGCGTGACACCTTACTATCTCATTCTTACTTAGGACAAAATGGCAGGCTTCTGAATGTAACCTGCCCACACGGCAGTCTGGCAAACTCCCCGTGGTGTACCCAATATGCCAAATACCAGTAACAATGATGGGTCTCATTCTCCTAACCCTGGAAGAGCCTTTAATATGGCACTTTAAAAAAAAATCTCGGGGCTAGGACGAAGGAGCCGTTACTGGGGCCTGCTCGAGGCAATCGATGAACAACAGGATGGTCGCGATCGTGATCGTGAAGTTGCAGGAACACAGCCTCTCTGGGTCCGATCCACGGGGTGATAAAAGAATTTATCAAGAGCAAGTCAGTTTAAGAGCAAAGCAACTTTACTACAGAAAACTAGTACGTTATTCTCCTGATGCAACGAAGCCTCTATCTTTGGAGGTCTCCTGGTTCTGCACTCAGGGATCACTTCCTGGCAGGCTCAGGGGGACCCTTTGGAGCACTGGGGATTGAACCCGGATCAGCCGCTTGTAAGGCAAGTTGCCCTAACGCTGTATTATCTCTCCAGCCCCCACCACTCCTTTCTGAGCAGCCCAAAAGGGACAAGTGTTATTCAGATGTAGGAGAAAGAAAAAGGGAAATGGAATCCAGAGAAATACATGGTGGGTGACCCTGGGCACAGAGGCAGTCTCACCCCTGAACTTGTTGAAGGAAGAGATGGCACAGCGGTCTAAGGCAAAACTGCCTTGTTTTTTGGTTTTGTTTTGTTTTTTGCTTTTTGGGTCACACCTGGTGATGCACAAGGGTTACTCCTGGCTCTGCATTCAGGAATGACTCCTGGCGGTGCTCAGGGGACCAAATGGGATGCTGGGAATAGAACATGGGTTGGCCTCATGCAAGTGAACGTCCTCCCTGCTGTGCTATTGCTCCATCCCCGAAAACTGCCTTGCTATTGATAGGCAGGACACACGCAGGAAAAGGAGAGAGAGATTCTACAGAGAGAGAAAGAGAGAGAGACAAGAAAAGTGTTTGCTGTAGAGGCAGACTAAGGCTGATCGGTAGCAGGAGGGAAACTGGGGACATTGGTGGTGGGGAAATTTACACTGGTGAAGGGATGGGTGTTAGAACGTTGTATGACTGAAACCTCATCAGGAACAACTTTATAACTGTGTATCTCACGGTGATTTAATGAGAAATAAATAAATTAAATACATAGCACAGTGGGTAGGGCGTTTGCCTTGCACGAGGCCAACCCAGTGGACCCGAGTCCGATTCCTCCGCTCCTCTCGGATAGCCCGGCCAGCTACTGAGAGTATCTCGCCTGCACTGCAAAGCCTGGCAAGCTACCCATGACGTATTCGATATGCCAAACACAGTAACAAGTCTCACAATGTTACTGGGCCCACTCGAGCAAGTCAATGAACAACGGGAGGACAGTGACAGTGACATAAATACATAAACGTGTGCCTTTGGACAATCTACGGGCGAGGGAGCCCTGGTCCTATCTCCTTGGGGCGCGCACAGAATTCCTCTCCCTGGGACCAGACAAGGTTTTTTACCAAGAACTTATCCCTTCTGCCCTTCCTCTGTTTGGTCCTTTATCACCACTCATAGCTGGACACTCCGCTGTACGTCTTGGAAAAAGGTATCTTCAGGGTCCCCCCACACCTTCGGCGGGGCATGGTAATACTGGAAGGAGGTTTCTGTGCTGGCAAGTGATGGGAGGTTGTGGGTATGTGGGTGAGGTTACTGCAGACACATCGGGGGTAGCTGAGTGGAGACCAGGAAGAGGAGGAGGCCAGGGTACGGCTGCTGTGTATCCCGACCCTGTCCCTGTGCTCTCACCCTTTGGGGCTCTCTCCAACCCTTTTCCAACGCCTTTGCCCAGGGCTCGCTCACCCACTGGGTGCAGTGCTTGCACACTGGTATGCGGTGCCCACCAGGGGGCGCTGCGATGCTCATGCTCACCACAGTCTCACCAAGGTCTTCCTCTGCCCTCGCAGGCCAGCAGTGTGCCAGGGCCCTCCGGGTTACACAGTGCGTCAGCTCAAACGCTGATCTCTCCCTCGCAAGCACACCCAGAGCTGGCTTCTCTCAGCCTGGTTGATTCAACACCTAAAACTCAGCATCACGCCCTGAGCACCAAGGGGGGTGATGGTGGTGATCCCAACACTTAGCAGCACTGCATGACTGGACTCAAGCACCGTTGTCCAAGTATTCCCAGGAGTGTCTCTGGACACCCAAAACACGAGCGCGTGTGCGCGCGCGCGCACACACACACACACACACACACACACACACACACTCAGACACCTTCATTCACAATCTGGATAGTCCGTTCCATCACACATACACACATACATCACACATACATATTCAAACAGTCCTTATCTCACACATACACACTCACACACACATACTTCCAATCTCTCTTTCTCTCCTCTCTCTCTCCCTCACACACACAGACACACACACATACACTCAAATGCTCCTTCCCCACCCTCACACACACACACACACACACAACTAACCAAAGGCTGGAGCACTAGTACCGTGGGGAGGGCACTTGCCTTGCACACGGCCAACTCAAGTTCTATCCCTGGCACCCCAGATGTTCCCCTGAGCCCACCAGGCGTGACCCCTGAATGCAGAGCCAGGAGTAAGCCCTGAGCACTGCTCAGTGTGACCTCAAAACAAAACTAATACATAAATAACCCGTCACAGAAACTGAGAAGTGGCCTTTTAAGTAACTAGATAGGGGCCATACCATGAATAAAAGGCAGAGCCAGGATTTGATCTCAAGCAGATGGACTCAAGGTTAGTTTCTGAAAGAGTGCATACAGGGGACGCTAGGACCACCCTAGGGGATGTGGTAGACTCGGGAGCAAAAGAGATTTTTGCCTGTTCTCTTGAAACTTGGAGATCAGGTAGATTTCAGGGTGGGGCCAGAGCTGAGTGACTATCTTTAAGGGGGAGGGAGATGCTAGGTCACCCCCACAGTGCTCAGGGGTTCCTCCTGGCTCTGCACTCAGGAATTACTCCTGGCGGTGCTCAGGGGACCATATGGGATGCTGGGAATCGAACCTGGGTCAGCCACACGCAAGGCAAACGCCCTACCCACTGTACTACCACTCCAGCCCCCCGTGTATGTTTGTTTTTAATCTAATTTTGGGGTTTATTTTTTGCTATTTTTAGTTGGCTTTGATTTGGGGGCCACACCGGAAATGCTCAAGGGTTGCTCCTGATTCTGTGCTCAGGAATCACTCCTGGCAGTGGCCGAGGGACCACATGGGATGTCGGGGATCGAACCCAGGTCGGCTGCATGCAAGGCAAATGCCTACCTGCTGTACTATTGCTCCGGCCCATGATTTCTTTTCCGAAAATGAGTCAGTTGGCCTCGCTCTAAGAGTCTCTTAGGCCTAAGCTGATGTTTCTTGACGTCAGCACCGTTGACATTACTGATAATTGGGGGGGCAGATGCTTTGCTGCTTAGGCGTCCTCTGAAGCATCGCAGGATGTTCCCCCTGACCTCTCTCCGTAGCATCATCCAATAGCATCATCTCTCCAATAGCATCATCCCAGCTGGGCAAGCCACAAATCTCCAGATATTGTCAAATACACCCCCGGGAGCAACACTGAGAACCTAACTGCCCGCACGCCTGCCTTTCTAAGCAAGCAGGGATATTGATGGGGTGTTTGCCAAATGGCAGGCAAGTCTCCAAAGGACTCCTGCTTATTAATAATCGGGTTGATGCGTTTGTGAATGTGCTGCCATCCTCACAGCGGCCCTGTGTGATGGGGATCTCTCTCCTCTTCCTCTAGACGAGGATGACTAAAGGCAGTGAGAGATGATGAATGAGAGAGTCACGGAGACTCTTCAAGGCAGAGCGTGAATTGGAGTCTGCCTTAACCCCCAGGTTCTATTCCTCTTGGTCTCTGATGGCCGAGAAAGGCGGGAAGGCCAAGGGAATCCCATGCCACAATGTACACGACAATGTTTGGGAAATTTGTAGGGTTGGACCGACCAGAGGGGGCGACAGCCCAGAGAGAGATTTGCTGGGGACAGGCCCTGGGTGAACAGGTCGGAAGCAGGGACTCTGAGAGGATTAAGAAAAGAGACAGGCTGGAGCGATAGTACAGCGGGTAGGGCGTTTGCCTTGCACGCGGTCCATCAGGGTTCGATCCCCGGCATCCCATATGGTCCTCCGAGCACCGCCAGGAGTAATTCCTGAGTGCAGAGTCAGGAGTTACCCCTGAGGATCGCTGGGTGTGACCCAAAAAGCAAAAAAAAAAAAAAAAAAAGAAAGAAAAGAGATGGCAGGGGACTGGGGACATTGGTGGTGGGAATTATACACTGGTGAAAGGATGGGTGTTGAACATTGTATGAGTGACAACCAATCATGAACAACTTTATGAATGTGGATCCCACTGTTATTTAATAGCTAAATGTTTTTTAATTAAAAAAGTTAAATAAGATTCAGAAGGCTGGAGAGATAGGGCAGCAGGGAGGGCATTTGCCTTGCACTTGGGTGCAATCCCCAGCACCCCATATGGTCCCCTGAGCACCACTAGGAGTAATTCCTGAGTGCAGAGCCAGGAGTAGCCCCTGAGCATCACTGGGTGTGACCCCTTCCCCGAAAAAAGGAAAAGAAGAACAACTTTCTTTGGTCAAATGCTTAATTATCTTCATCTATCCTGCCTAGACTTTTACATATCTGAGAGCCTTAGTTTATCGGGCAGTGATCTTTGAAATGGGCTTTCTCAAGGGGAGATTCCTCCGGGAAAGGGAGCAGAGCCAGAGCAGTTACGGGATCCTCCGGAGCAGCCTTCCGCCTCGGGCGCCAGCATTCCGGGTTGAAGGGTCCTGTAAAACACCCATCTCCCTGTCCTCTCCCTTATCTGTCTATCTTCACCCTTGGGCCCCAACGAAGATTAAAAACGATGAGTGTAGAATGTACCAGAGCAGAAGCCGGAGATATAACACAGCCAGTAGGATGCTTGCCTTGTGCACGGCTGGACTGAGTTTAAGCCCCAGTACCCCATATGGCCCCCCGAGTCCCGATAGGAGTGATCCCTGAGCACAGAACCAGGAGTAAGCCCCGAGCACTTAGCCTAAAAGCAAAAAGAAGAGGAGGAGGAGGAGAAGAAGAAGAAGAAGAAGAAGAAGAAGAAGAAGAAGAAGAAGAAGAAGAAGAAGAAGAAGAAGAAGAAGAAGAAGAAAAGAATGTAGCGGAACATTAAAGAAATACGGGCTTTACCTGTGACTCAGAGGCACAGGGAGGGCACACGGTCGCTTGATCCTTCACCCAGAAAGCCAAGAGCAGAGGGAGGGTCAGTCCTCTGGGGATGACTGAGCACCTGCCCCAATGCCCTTAACTCATAGCGCCAACTGGGAACTTACCACCTACGAGCACTTGAGAGGGAGCACCCAGGGAGAAGCCAGCTCTCCTGAGACCCACTCTTCCCCCCCCCCAAACCCCTGATCTGGCAAAGCGTCTAGAGACCCCAAGGGACAGATCCAGAGATGCTAGCCCTGCTGACTCAGCACTTGGGGGGGGGTGGTGATGAGGGAGGGGAGGAGGGTCCTAAGTCCTTCCCTCAGCGCTGAGTCTCAGGGCACTCTGGAAGGTAAGACAGGCAGAGCAAACTACTCTCGAACCCTGGGAGGCTTGGAGCCTGCAGAGGAAGCTGGTTAGGAAACCCCAGACCAGGGGCCAGAGCCGTAGGACAGTAGGGAGGGCGCTTGCCTTGCACGCAGCCGCCCTGGGTTCAATCCCCACCAGCCCCGCCAGATCTGTGATCCCTGAGCACAGAGTCAGGAGAAAGCCCTGAACATATATGGGTGTTAGCCACCCCCGAAAACTAGAACAAACCAGAACCAGGCCCCCCACCTCCTGGTCCTTCCCCCGGCCAAACAGCAGGTGGCAGCACCCACAGGGATTTCCAAAACAGAAACTGAAAATGCAAACTTTCTAGCGGGAATGTGACTCAGGGCTCAGGCCTGGCACGCTGGAGGTTCTGTTTTTTGTTTGGTTGTTTTGTTTTGTTTTGTTTTATGTAGGAGTACTGCTATTTATTCAGCCACTGATTAGCTGATTGAATTGGGCATGAACTCCACCTTGCTTTTTTTTTTTCATAATTTTATTTATTTATTTTTCTTTTTATATTTATTTATTGCTCGAGGGAAAAGTTACAAAGCTTTCAGGTTTAATTCTCGGTCATACAATGATCAAACACCTTTCCCTTCACCAGTACTCATTTTTCACCACCAAGAAACCCAATATACCCCCCACCCCTCCCAAAGCCTGTGAGGCAGACGATTTCTACTTAACTCTTCTCTACATTGATTACATTCATTATTTCGACAAAAGATGCACCATTATTGTTTAGAATTTTCCCCCCAACAATCAGAATTGCTGAAAAGGCACTGTGAAATACTTTGTTTTCTATAGCTGGTATGAGAATCGTATAATGTCATATAATGATTTCGGATTTCTGCAAAGAGCCAGATCATTACGAGATTGGTTTCTGTGCATCTGGTGTTATGGCTGTGCCAGAGAGCCACTCGTGGGGGGCAACTCGTGACCTTGGTAGGGCATGAAGGACGAGCCAGTACGGACCCGTTTCCCATGAGACTGCAGTTGCCCTGTCACCACTCATACCTGGCTTTCCAATAAGCTCTGAGACAGCAGCCACCTTGTATGCAGTTCAGATGCATTTCTGCCAAAAGCCGCTGGGTTTTGAGATTTGTTTCTGAGTCTCTGGGATCATGGCCATTAATCAGCTTGATCAGGAGCCAGAGAGGCCCTTTGTAGGCAGCGACTCGGGGTCTCGTTGGGATGGGGAGGAAAGGGCCGATTCCACCCCCATCTGGTGAGGCCCCACGTGTCTTGTCACTGCAGGCCCAAACCTGACTGTCCTGTGGCCTCTGGAGGATGGCGGTCACTGGGCCGCCAGGGTGAACAGGCCAAGGCACGAAACCTATTCCCACCTGGAGTGGCCCAGCGCCAGTAACCTACTGCAGAAACAGGACGCATTTCTGTCAAAAGCCTTTGGGTTCTGAGATTCGTTTTTGAGTCTCTGGATCATGGCCGTTAAGCAGTCCGATCAGGACTTGCCTCCAATTATATAGCTGAGCCAGAGGTGGTTTGTGGGTGTGTCTCCCACATACCTAACTCTTGGCCGTTTACTTTCTTGGTAAACTTTGCCCCAAGTTTTTGGGGTCTGGCCAAAGGCACAGCAGCAATTTTGGGGTATCTAAAAGTCTGACGGTGCCATCAGGCCACTGATGCACTCGCCTCACAGGTACAGATTGACCTGCTGGCGGCACAATACCCCCGTGGAGGTTCTGTTTTGATCTCCATCACTGAACATTTCAAAGAAGAGAGAGGCCAAAGGCCAAAGCTATCGAAGCACATCTGGCAGTCACCTCTGTTCGGCCCTGCCTTTGTGAATGCACTAAATATGCCCCCTGGGGTTCAGAGCCTCCCTAATAGCAGAGTGGACCAGGGCTGGGGAAATAGAACAGTGGGTTAGAGGACTTGCCCTGCACATAGCCGATCCGGGTTCCACCTTGGGTATTCCATATGGTCCCCTGAGCACCACCCAGAGTAATTCCTAAGTGCAGAGCCAGGAATAAACCCTGAACATTGCAGGTGTTACCCCAAAACTAAATAGAAGCAAACAAACAAACAAACAGATTTTGGGTCTGGAGCAATTGTACAGTGGGTAGGACATTTGCCTTGCACACTGCCCACCTGGATTTAATTCCACCATTTCACATGGTCCCCAGAACACCACCAGGAGTAACCGCTGAGCATCTCTGGGTGTGACCCCAAAAAACTAAACAGAAACAAACAAAATCTGATTTTGGGTCCAGAGCAATTATGCAGTGGGGAGGGCGTTTGAATTGCATGCAGTCCACCTGGGTTCAATCCCCGGCATCCGATATGGTCCCCCAGAGTACCACCAGAAATAATTCCTGAGTGCAGAGTCAGGAATAACACCAGGTGTGGCCAAAAAAAAAAAAGTCAAAAACTAAAAACAGTGAAGTGGACCAAGAGGAGCCATATCTCAGCATCCGTAGCCCTGGTGGCTGGTAGAATTGTGACGAAGAAAACAGTCAATACATCTAGTGCAGGATTAAGGTATTTGTGACCAAACTCATCCCCAGCACCACATAGTGTCCCCCAAGGCCCACCAGGGCTACTCCCGAGCACTGCTGGATATGGCCCAAAGCCAACCACACCCCAAACCACCACCACCAACAAAAAAAAAAAAGTACTATAATGATCACCCTAAGTGGGGCAGAGTCTTAGCCAGGGCAGGAGTCATGCTGGGCTTGAATATCGCCAGGTGAGACAGGGAGTCCCTCACACCTGCCTCCATCTCCCCTGCCCTTCCAGATCCCTGCCAGCCTGGCCACTCGGACTGACCCTGAGGTCCCAGGGTCCTTGCTGTCTCCAGGACCCCTTCTTCAGGAAGCAGCTTCCACCCAGCCTGACATGGGTGATGAGCACTTCCCTGGGTTAAGGACCCAAAGATCCCCTCAGTGAGGGTCTGCCAAAGCCGGGGAGGAAGAGGCTCAGGGTACCTGGTCACAAGCTTCAATCTCTTGAACACAAGAACTATGGCAGGAGGGGGCTGGAGCAGTAGCACAGCAGGTAGGGCATTTGTCTTGCACGCGGCCAACCCGGGTTCGATTCCCAGCATCCCATAGGGTCCCCCGAGCACTGCCAGGAGTAATTCCTGAGTGCATGAGCCAGGAGTAACCCCTGAGATTGCCAGGTGTGACCCAAAAAGCAAAAAAATGAGAAAGAAAGGAAGAAAGAAAGAAAGAAGAGAGAGAGAGAGAGAGAGAGAGAGAGAGAGAGAGAGAGAAATACAGCGGGAGGGTACCTGCCTTGAAGCTGGCCATCTGAGTTGGATCCCCGGCAGCTGATATAGTCCCCCAAGCCCTTCCAGGATTGATCCCTGAGCACAACGTGAGGAGCATCACAATAGAAAAAGGAAGACCAAAACTTTAAAAGGGGGCCAGAGAGATAGTACAGTGGGGAGGGCACTTGCCTTTCGTGCGGCCGGCCCAGGTTCGATCCCCAGCATCCCATTTGGTCCCCTGACCCCTGCCAGGAGGGAACCAGGAGTTTAGCCCTGAACATAGCCAGGTAAGGCCTCCAAACCAAAAACAACAAACAAGCTTCAGTTTCTCCAAGAGGCAGCTGGGGACATAACTGGGTGGGACAGGGACGGAGGAAGCAGTGGGGTTTATGAGTTTCCCACAAGGATCTGGCCTCTGTGGACGTTACGTATCCATAAGAAATTTGGCCTTATTTATTTGAGGGTGTTTTGTGTATGTGTGTGTGCATGCATTGCGTAAAATTAATTTTAAACAACACAATGAGGGCCCAAGGAGATGTCTCCATGGTGGAGCTTCTCCTTTTCAGGCGAGAGGCTGTGAAAGGCTGCACAGGCCTTGCACGCAGCTGAGTCGGGTCTATCCCCGGCACCTCAGGGACCCCGAGAGCACTGCGTGGAGCTATCCGGGAGCACAAGGGCCAGACTCAAACCCAGTTATCCCAGCGGCAGGCGGCAGGGGGCGCTCACGCCCGGTGTTAGGCCAGGGGCTCCCGAGTCATTTCCAGTAAGTTCTCCCGCCCACAGGCCACGCAGCCCCTCCCACCCTCGCCCAGGGCCCAGCCCAGCGTCCGGCCCGCGGCCCACCTTGGGGACTGTTTCTGCAGAAGCATTCCACACTGCCGGCAAGATGTGAGTGTGGCCCAGAGACGGACCAGAGGAGAGGAAAGGGGTGGGCAGAGGGGACAGAGGCCCTGTGGCCTGTACACACACACACACACACACACACACACACACATATACATGTCACATATACACACCACACACATACCACACATATACATACATATACACACACCATATAAACCAGCAGCACCCACACACCACACACATGCATACCACACATACACACATAACACGCTATATATACCAGCAGCACCCACACACCACACACACACACCACACATACACACACCGTATATACCAGCAGCACCCACATCACACACACATACAATCACAATCAATCAATCACAAATCATCCTGTTATTTGTCGATTGCTTCGAGCAGGCCCCAGTAACATCTCCTTCATCCTAGCCCTGAGATTATATTCAAGGCTCTTTAGGAGAATGAGACCCATCATTGTTACTGGTATTTGGCATATTGGGAGTTTGCAGGTGGGCAGGTTACATTCGGTAGCCTGCCAGTTTGTTCAAAGTAGGAATGAGATGTCATAATAAGATGTCGCGCGGTTCCGGGAGCTGGTTTTTATAGTCTCTGAGTCTTGGCCGTTGATGGGATTACACGGCGCCAGGGGGCCAGATGGTGGGTGTGACCCCCGCCTACTGGAATTTGGAGGATCTGGGTGGAGGATGCTCGACTCCAATCCGAGTAGGCTTGGAGGTCTCGGCCCCGGAACCCACGTGGCTTTGTCCCTCTGCCAGTACCTTCATGTGTGCGGAGAGTGGTCTCAGCATGGTGGTGGCTGGTCCTGGAGGTCTTCAACTGCCGGAGCCCTGGTTGGGGTGGGGAGGAAAGCTCAACCCGCTCCCCTCCAAGGGGCCCCGGCGAGGACAGCCAGGCGCGGGGGCAGGAGACTGCCCACACACACATATACACACACCGTATATACCAGCAGCACCCACATCACACACACATACACACACACCACATATATACATGACACATACATACATACCACACACACCGTATATATACACACCAAACATATACACACCACATATACACACCACAACACATAGCATACACACATATAACACATACCACACACACCACACACACCACAGACATATATTCCAGACACAGAATGCCACTCACACATATCACACATAAGCATAACATACACACTTATACACCACACACATCTACATTCCACACACATATGTACTGCATATATATACCACTTACTATATACACACACACCACGTGTCACCACACACACCCCATGCACATACACACCACAGAAATAGATACCACAAACATATATACCACATGTACACACTTGTACACCAACACACATACATACCACGGTCACGGTCACGGTCCTCCCGTTGTTCATCGATTTGCTCGAGCAGGCCCAGTAACGTCTCCATTGGAGACTTTGTTGTTACTGTGTCTGGCATATCGAATACTCTCGGTAGCTTGCCGGGCTCTCCGAGAGGGGCGGAGGAATCGAACTCGGGTCGGCCATGTTGGCCGCTTGTAAGGCGAACGCCCTACCCGCTGTGCTATCGCTCCGGCCAAATAAGGTAAAGGCCCTCCCGTTGATCGTCGATTTGCTCGAGCGGGCCCAGTAACGTCTCCATTGGAGACTTTGTTGTTACTGTGTCTGGCATATCGAATACTCTCGGTAGCTTGCCGGGCTCTCCGGGAGGGGCGGAGGAATCGAACGCGGGTCAGCCATGTTGGCTGCGTGCAAGGCAAACACCCTACCACTGTGCTATCGCTCCATACATACCACAGACAATAAATACTAACCCACAGATCATACATTTCCATAGCGCACATGCACCCGCCACATGATGCCACACACAGAAACACCACACACACCGCATGCATACCACAGATCTATATGCCACGCACATGCCACACACACGTGCACATCACACATACCACACATAACACCATACACATATCACTTACACATACTACACAGTCATACACACATGCCCCACAAATACACATAGCAGCACACACAAATACACATGTCAAACACACACAGCACATACATGCAGACCCCACCCCAGCCAGCCCTTGGGAGAGCTGGGCTTCCCCAGAGCCCAGCAGCCCAGGATGGGCAGCGGCCGAGCTGAGCCGGGAGGGAGCCAGCGCCCTCCCGCCCCATCGGGCCTGCGGACCCCAGATCTCAGGGGGTGCTGTGAGCATAGTCGCCCTCCTGAGACTGCAGAGACCTGAGCTGCCTCGGTAGAGGTGGCTAAGGGCGAAGGGTGTCCCCACCTGTCCCCCCTCTCACCCCCTCCTCCTGCAGGTGGCGGCTGCTCCTCTGGGCGCTGCTCCAGGCTCAGCCCGCAAGGGGCTCTGTGCTCACGGCTCAGCGGCTGCCCCAGCGGCTGACGTCCCCCGGGTACCCTGGGCCGTACCCCCGAGGCCTGGAGAGCACCACGGACCTCGAGGCGCCGCCGGGCATGGCCGTGAGACTCACCTTCCAAGACTTCGACGTGGCGCCGTCGCCAGGCTGTGAGGGGGACTCGGTCACAGTGAGCGAGCAGGGGGGCTTCTGGGGGGAGGGGGGCTGGTCTGGATACAGGGCAGGAGGGAGGGTGGCATCGCGGGAAGAAACCAAGTCCAGGCCGGGGCCCAGCTCCCCTGGGAGGCAGAAGTGTGTCCCCAGGACGCCGACCTGGCTGGCTCTGCCACCTGGGCCCCAGGGAGCGAAGGCGAGACAGCACAGTGGCGCCCTCCTTGTTTTGCTTTTGCGTTTGGGTTTGTCGCTTTGGGGGCCACAAGCAGCCGAGCAAATGCCACTCCCGGCTCTGTGCGGGGATTGACTCCCAGTGGCACGTGGGGCACCATATCTCCTGGGTTCTACCTTTTCCATTTTAGCACTGTGTAGCACTATCCTCCTATTGTTCATCGAGTTGCTCGAGCGGGCCCAGTAAAGTCTCCATCGTGAGACTTGTTGTTACTGTGTTTGGCATATTGAATATGCCACGGGGAGCTTGTCAGGCTCTGCCATGCGGGCGAGATACTCTCGGTAGCTTTCCGGGCTCTCTGAGAGGGACAGAGGAGTCGAACCCAGGTCGCCCAGGTCGGCTGCATCGGCCGCGTGCAAGGCAAACGCCTACCGGCTGGGCTACTGCTCCAGCCCTTTTCCATTTTATTTGTATCAAAATAACACATGTACAGAGTGTTTAGTTAAAAGAGAGAGAGAAGGTGGGGGTTGGAGCAATAGCACAGCGGATAGGGCGTTTGCTTTGCACACAGCCAACCTGGGTTTGATCCTCAGTATCCCATAGGGTCTGCTGAGCTTGCCAGGAGTGATCCCTGAGCACAGAGCCAGGAGTAAGCCCTGAAAACAGCCCTGGTTTGGTCCCCTCCGAGAGAGAGAGAGAGAGAGAGAGAGAGAGAGAGAGAGAGAGAGAGAGAGAGACCAGGCCCAGAGAGATAGTACTGACTTGAGTTCAAATCCTAGCACCAGAAATGGTCCCTCAAGCCTTGCCAGGAGTGAGCCCAGAGCTCAGAGCCAGGAATAAGCCCTGAGCATGGCCAGGAAGTGGCCTGAAAACAAAACGAAACTAACAAAAAACCCAAAAAATACAAAAAAAAAAAAATACAGGGACCAGGAGACGTTAGCACATGCTTTGAACTCCAAGGTCCCCCCAGAACAGACCAGTAACAGACCCTAAGCACCCCTGGGCTGTGTGACCCCCATCCCACCTCCCCCACCCCCAAAAGCCCAGAGTATTCTAAGACTTAAAATGAAGAGCAGGGCCAGGGGCCAGGAAGAGAGCTCCAAGGGTTAGTGCGGGGACTGGAGAGATAGGACAGCATGTAGGGCACTTGCCTTGCCCTTGGCCGGCCCAGGGTTCGATCCCTGCTATCCCATATGGTTTCTGGAGCACTTCCAGAAAGCGGAGCCAGGAGAAACCTCTGAGCATTGCTGGGTGTGGTCCCCACAGAAATGGGGGTGCACATCCTTTGCTTAAGGGAGGCCTGGGTCCCCTCCCCAACAAAGCTGGGTGCCCCACATGACCCCAGGATCAAGCATCAAGCTGGTGTAGCTTCTTTTTTTTTTCTTTTTTTTTTTGGTGGGGGTTCACACCCAGCGATGCTCAGGGGTTCCTCCTGGCTCTGCACTCAGGAATCACCCCTGGCGGTGCTCAGGGGACCCTATGGGATGCTGGGAATTGAACCCAGGATGACCGCGAGCAAGACAAACGCCCTACCCGCTGTGCTATCACTCCAGCCCCCAAGCTGGTGTAGCTTCTGAGCTCAAACATCAAAAGGCAAGACACTGGTGGAGGGATGGGTACTGGATCATTGTACAACTGAAACCCAAGCACAAAAATTTATAAGTCTATAAATGTACCTCATGGTGTTTCACTAATTAAAAAAATTAAAAAAAAAAAAAAGACAAGACAGCATACTTCCCCACCCCCACCCCAACCCCAGGAACCATCAATTCTTCGAAGTCATGCAGCTTTTTATCGGCTCTAACTTTCTTTTTTTTTTTTCTTTTTGGGTCATACCCGGCGATGCTCGGGGCTTCCTCCTGGCTCTGCACTCAGGAATTACCCCTGGCGGTGCTCGGGGACCCTATGGGATGTTGGGAATCGAACCCGGGTCGGCCACGTGCAAGGCAAACGCCCTCCCCGCTGTGCTATTGCTCCAGCCCCTCTAACTTCCTTGTATATAAATAACACGCTTGTTCTGGGCGATGATGGTTGTTTGATGAATTTTTTTTTTCCCACCGCATCTATTACCTTCCAACTAGAGGAGATGAGGACGCTTCTCTCCCTGGGTTCTTCTCCTGCACATTCCCTGCTCAGCCTCTCAGCTGACCCACATTGTCCTTTTTAGTTAAATTTGCAAGAGAGGGCAGAGTCTGGAAGGCTCTTTCGACCGGTCTAATGAAATCAACAAAATGTAGGAGGGAAAAAATATGTTTGGAGGAGGCAGGGACTCAGAGACATCGGGACACCAGGGGACAGGGAAAATTTGTCTGATAGGACATCCTTTTTTTGTTTTGTTTTGTTTTCACGATCACAATCATCCTGTTGTTCGTCGATTGCCTCAAGCAGGCACCAGTAACGTCTCCTTCGTCCTAGCCCTGAGATTCTAAAAAGTGCCACATTCAAGGCTCTTTCAGGGTTAGGAGAATGAGACCCATCATTGTTACTGGTATTTGGCATATTGGGTACGCCATGGGGAGTCTGCCAGACTCTGCCGTGTGGACAGGTTACATTCGGTAGCCTGCCAGGTTGCCCAAAGCAAAACAATTTTTTTTTAAATATTTTTAGTTGAGTCACAGTGAGGTATACAGTTACAAAGCTGTTCAGGATCGGGTTTCAGTCCTGCAACATTGCAACACCCGTTCTTCCATCAGGGTACATTTCCAACTGTTGTACCGGGTTTTCGGGTCATGGCGTGACTGACACTGTCAGAGAGACAGTCATGCAAGTACAAAGGAGTTTTATTCCAGTTAACTGGGGTCAACTGTCTTACCCACAAAGCGGTCTCTTGATAGCGACCCCGATTTCCAAGTGCAAGCAGTTTATATAGGTTCCAAGGTTGAGCAAGCGCTATGATAGCAGTGATCAAGCAATAGGCGTCAGCGATTAGTCAACATTTGATAATAGTTAGTCCGTTTCTGGTTGTTCCAAAAATGGACATGGTGCTGAAAGTAGACTATAGACCAAACAGGATTGCCACTCAATGCCTCTCTTGCAAACCACAGGACCCAAAAGGAGAGAGAGAACAAAAGGGAATGCCCTGCCACAGAGGCAGGGTGGGATGGGGGGGGGGGGAGGGGGGGGGGGAAGGAGGGGGGGGAGGAGGGATACTGGGATCTGTAGTGGTGGAAAATGGGCACTGGTGGAGGGATGGGTATTTGATCATTGTATAATTGAAACCCAAGCACAAAAATTTGTAAGTCTACAACTGTACCTCATGGTGTCTCACTAATAAAAAGTTTTTTAAAAAATGGACATGGTAACAGCCAGTTTCTGGTTGTTCCAAAAAATTGCCCTAGTGACCCCTCATGACCAGTCAGCTGATCTAGAAGTTCCTTACCAGAAATTACAAGTTCAGTTTCTGGGAAACAGAAACTTAGGCCTAGTCAAAACTTAATGTTAGCTGTGGGCTGTCACAGCTGCCATCTGGCTCTCGGTCTGGCTTTAGGGTGCCTGTCACCACCACCAATGTCCCCAGTTTCCCTCCCGCCCCCACCACCCCCAAATCTGCCTCTATGGCAGGCACTTTCCTTCTCTCTCTCTCTCTCTCTCTCTCTCTCTCTCTCTCTCTCTCTCTCTCTCTCCCCCCCCCCCACCCCTCTCTCTCTCCTTTTGGGCATTATGGTTTGCAATACAGATACTGAGAGATTATCATGTTTACCTATTTTCAGCAAGCAGTTCTTTTTTTTTCCGGCTTTTTGAGCCACATCTGGTGATGCTCAGGGGTTACTCCTGGCTCTGCACTCAGGAATTGTTCCTGGCGTTGCTCAAGGGACCCTATGGGATGCTGGGGGTTAAACCCAGGTCTATGGCGTGTAAGGCAAATACCCTCCCCACTATCGCTCCAGCCCACAGCACACAGTTCTTTTATTTATTTATTTATTTATTTATTTCTATTAGTGAGACGTGATAACCACTACACTACGGGCTGGAGCGATAGCACAGTGGGTAGGCCATTTGCCTTGCACATGGCCGACTTGGCTGACCCGAGTTCGATTCCTCCGCCCCTCTCGGAGAGCCCGGCAAGCTGCCGAGAGTATCTTGCCCGCATGGCAGAGCCTGGCAAGCTACCCGTGATGTATTCGATATGCCAAACACAGTAACAACAAGTCTCATGATGGAGATGTTACTGGGCCCACTCGAGCAAATCGATGAACAACGGGAGGACCGTGATTAGTGAGACATCATGAGGTACAGTTGCAGACTTACAGATTTTTGTGCTTGGGTTTCAATTATACAGTGATCAAATACCCATCCCTCCACCAGTGCCCATTTCCCACCACCACGGATCCCAGTATCCCTCCCACCCCCCATTGAGAGTGGTCATTTCCAACTGTCATTGCCATAGTGGCCTCTTCTCTACCCCAAATTCTCCCACAGCAGCTGAGGCAGCTTCCAACCATGGACCAATCCCCCAGCCCGTGTTTCTACTATCCAGGGGTAGTGGAAACACTTTGTCCAGTTTCACACTTTGTTGTGTTTTATACAAAGACTGGAGGCTGGAGCGATAGCACAGCGGTAGGGCGTTCGCCTTACAAGCGGCCAACATGGCCGACCCGAGTTCGATTCCTCCGCCCCTCTCGGAGAGCCCGGCAAGCTACCGAGAGTATTCGATATGCCAGACACAGTAACAACAAAGTCTCCAATGGAGACGTTACTGGGCCCCGCTCGAGCAAATCGACGATCAACGGGAGGGCCTTTACCTTTTACCTTTTATACATATATATATTAATTTTCATAAAAGTAGTTCACAATAGTTCATTACACTTCTTTTTTTATGTCCCTCACGAGTGCGGTCATTCTAGATGTGACATCCTTTGTAAAATATAAATTTTTCTTTTATTCATGGGTAGAAGCATGGAGTGTTGGGTCACCCAGGGCTCTGTGCTCAGGGGTGAGTCCCGGCAGTGCTCGGAGGACCAGTATAGGGGGTGGAAGCCCAGGAAGTCCGGAGATGAAACGCCCAGAGCAGGGGCATGGGATGAACGGGAGGGTGGCGTCTCCTTCCCCCAAGCTCTTCCTTGAGTCAGGGAACCCCCAGAAGGGATTTGTAGGGCACAGAGGCAGTCCAAAGTGGGTGGCCCAAAGACGAGTTGGTGAGGGAAGGGGCGGAGCCCCAAGAGTCAGCCTCCCACACTGGGCACATTTGGGCTTCGTCTGAACACCTTGGGAGGCCTGATTGTCTGTGGGAGACAGGGAAGACACTCAGTGACTGGACAGATGGACACACGTCCGCCCATTGGCTCCCAGAGTAACAGGGTTGAGACTCCCACCCCCGAATGTTTTCAGCCCCATTTTCTCCCCCTCCCTCCTTTCTTCCCTCCCTCCCTCCCTCCCTTCTGTCCTTCCTCCCTTCCTCCCTCCCTCCTTCCTTCCTCCTTTTCTGCCTTCCTCCCTCCCTTCCTCCTTCCTTCCTTCCTTCCTTCCTTCCATTCTTCCTTCCTCCTTTTCTGCCTGCCTTCATTCCTTCCCTCCTCCCTTCCTTCTTTCCTTCCTTCCTTCCTCTTCCTCCCTCCCTTCCTTCCTCCTTTCCTTCCTTTCTTCCTCCCTCCCTCCCTCCCTCCCTCCCTTCCTTCCTTCCTTCCTTCCTTCCTTCCTTCCTTCCTTCCTTCCTTCCTTCCTTCTCACCTCCCTCCCTCCCTCCCTCCTTTCCTTCTTCCATCTGGGACTATGTGTGGCTGCACCTATGACCACGTTTGAGTCCCCGACTCACCGGGCCAGAGGGTAACCCCGGCAAGTTGTGGGGTCACTGGTGCCATCATGGACTTCAGGGACACAGGGGTGAGCAAAACGGATGCTCACTCCTGCCTGCTTAGTACTCAGCAACGTAGTGGATGTCTGGGGGACCCTGGGGGTCCCAGGGAATTTGTTAAGGAGATTTGGAGAGAGAATACAGTGAATAAGGCACTTGCATGCAGTCAGCCCTATTTCCAATCCTCACACCACATATGGTCCCCCAAGCACTGCCCGGAGTGATCCCGGAGCACAGAGCCAGGAGTAAGGTCTGAGCACTGTTGGCGTGGTCCAAATAAGGTAAAGGTAAAGGTAAAGGCCCTCCCATTGATCGTCGATTTGCTCGAGCGGGCCCAGTAACGTCTCCATTGGAGACTTTTGTTGTTACTGTGTTTGGCATGCCAGACACAGTAACAACAAAGTCTCCAATGGAGACGTTACTGGGCCCGCTGGAGCTCAAGGTCCAAATAACAAAACAAAAAACATTTCCTGGGATGGAACAACAGTACAGTGAGTGGGTTAACGGGGCTGCCATGGGTTCCGATCCCCAGCACCCCATATGGTCCCTCAAGCACCAGCGATCGCTCAGAGTCAGGAGCAAGTCCTGGAGTGGCTCAAAGCAAACAAAAACACACCAAAAAGTGTCTTGAAAGAAGGTGGATTATAGTAGGAAAAATATGCTAGGGCCAGAGAGATAGCTCAGTGAGCCGAGCACAGGCAAAGGGGGTGGGGGCAGATAAAGAGGGAGAGAAAGAGGGAGGGAGGGAGGGAGGGAGGGAGGGAGGGAGAGAGAGGGAGGGAGGAAGGAAGGGAGGGAGAGAGGAAGGAAGGAAGGAAGGAAGGAAGGAAGGAAGGAAGGAAGGAAGGAAGGGAGGGAGGGAGGGAGGGAGGAGGAAGGGAGAGCAGGCGGTCCTTCTGAGGTGACTGGAGGGAATGCCCCGGGTGTGACCCCCAGCAGTGTGACTCACCCCACACCTGCTGTCCCCCTTCTCCTCGCTCCTTTCAGATCACCGCCAGTGGGACGGAGCCCCTTCGGTTCTGTGGGCGATCCGGCTGCCCGCTGGGCCACCCCCCAGGACAGCGGGAGTTTGTGTCCTTGGGGCGCACCTTACGGCTGACCTTCCGTGCACCTGCCACCTCTGAGGAGCGGGCCCCCCATCTCCACAGGGGCTTCCTGGCCCTCTACCAAGCCGTGGGTGAGTGATGTGGGGGGGTGTAGGTGCCAAGCATGAAGGGATGGTGGAATGCAACCCATTGAAACAGGGGCGCGGGGCAGCTGGTCCACCTGTCCCAGCTCTGCTCGGGGGGTGAAGCCCTTGGCTCTGCTCAAGCTTCCTCTGCATCAGGTCTGGGAGCATCTCAACGGCTCGTTTCCCAAGCAGTCATCCAGGCCTGCCTCCCTCCCCCCACCCATCCATCCCTTCCTCCCTCCCTTCCCTCCCTCCTTCCTTCTTTCCTTCCTTCCTTCCCTTCTTTCCTTCCTTCCTTCTTTTCTTCCTTCCCTCCTTCTTTTCTTTATTCTTTCCCTTCCTTCCTTCCTTCCGTCCTTCCTTCCTTCCCTCCTTTCCTCCTTCCTTCCTTCCTTCCTTCCTTCCCTCCCTTCCTCCTTCCTTCCTTCCTTCCCTCCCTTCCTCCTTCCTTCCTTCCTTCCTTCCTTCCTTCCTTCCTTCCCTCCCTTCCTCCTTCCTTCCTTCCTTCCTTCCTTCCTTCCCTCCTCTCTTCCCTCCCTTCCTCCTTCCTCCTTCCTTCCTTCCTTCCTTCCTTCCTTCCTTCCTTCCTTCCTTCCTCCTTCCTTCCCACCTTCCCTCCTCTCTTCCCTCCTTTCCTCCTTCCTTCCTTCCTTCCTTCCTTCCTTCCTTCCTTCCTTCCCTCCCTCCCTTCCTCCTTCCTTCCTTCCCTCCCTCCCTCCCTCCCTCCCTCCCTCCCTCCTTCCTTCCTTCCTTCCTTCCTTCCTTGCTTTCTTTTTATTTTTCTGGTTTCTGGACCACACCCAGCGGTCTTCGGACTTACTCCTGGCTCTACACTCGGGGATCACTCCTTGCAGTGCTTGGGGGAACCACATGGGTGCGAGGGATGAAACCTGGGTTGGCCTTGTGCATGACAAGCCCCCTGCCCGCTGTACTGTCACTCCAGCCACCTAGATTTTTCTTTCTGTTGTGATTTTCTTTGTGGTTTTGTATGGGGGCCACACCTACCAGTGCTCAGGGATTACTCCAGGCTCTGAGCTTGAGGCTCACTCCTGGTGGTGCTCAGGAGACCATGTGGTCCAGGGAATAGAACCAGGCTTCCTGAATGCAAAGCATGTGGTTGGCCCCTTGAGTCATTTTTCTGGCCCCAAACACCCACATTCCACCCCCCCCCCACCTTATATTTCTATTTATTTTATGCCTCATTCATTTCTGGGCCATACATTTTTTTGCTTCTTCCATTTCCTCCGGGATTTCTATTTTTTTCTGGTCAACCTCCTCTTCCGGTTTGGAACAATCTGCTCCTTTTCAGTGAGGATCATCTCAAAAACTTCTGAAGTAAAAATCTAGCTTTTCAAATGGTGGTGACTCGGGCCTTTTTTTTTTTTTTAACCTGTGGAGAGTGAAAAATGCTTTTAATAATGGTTAAAAGCAACTTTTCTTTCATCTCTGGCCTCTCCGTCC